>NC_062572.1:31474592-32796020 GCF_022837055.1 Prionailurus viverrinus
AATGCACAGACGAGACAAAAAAATATGGGATAAGTTACGGTCATTTTAATTCATTTTAGATTTTGAAGTTTTTGACTATCTTCTTTTTAGGATTTTTCATTATTATCATTATTATTTTTATTATTGTTGAAGTATAGTTGACACAATGTTACATCAATTTCAGGCATAAAGGATAGTGATTTGACAGGCCTCTGAGTTCATTATGTGCTCACAAGTGTAACTACTGTGTGCCACCATACAGTGCCATGATGGTTCCATTGACTAAAATCCCTATGCTGGACGTTTCAATACTGTGACTTATGCATTCGATAATTGGATTCTTGTTTCTCCCACTCCTCAATTACAGCTAGCTTTCAAAGGTATAATTCCAGTATTTACTGGAATCCCATAATGGATTATTCTTATAACTGATTATTGGAAAAATACAATAAAATTATAGATTCCATAGAACAGTATAGAATGCCTTGCATTGAACTGAGCTCATCAATAAACAGGTTAAAATCACATGGAAAAACCTTACAAAATAGAATGCAGCCCGTGTGGATCTACAGAGGTAGAAATGGTTTTGCATGACATCATGAAGTTAGTACCAGTTAGTGGGGCTTCACAGCAAGCAGTGTGTGTAATGGGACCCGTTTTTCGAATCATAGAGCGTAGTTTGGTTCCATTTTTAGATCTACTATTTCACAGTGCTTGAAGATTTTAAGGACAAAGCCAGAACTCTGTTTATCCTTTCTTGTCTGCTGTTCGTCTTGGCCTCTCCTTCCATGAAGAAGGGTGGCTCAACAGCAGTCATATGCATGATTTTTAACCATCCGCATCCATCTACAGAGTTCTCTTGTCCAAGTCAAGGGAGCTCTTTGAGTGATTACTGAGATAAAATTCCAAGGGCTGGAAGCTACTCTATGTCCTAGTCATCTCCAGTTGGGTGGCAAGTTGAAGGATCTTCCTTCTGGCAAGACAAATGAAGAGACATCTCGATGGGCAGGGAGAAATTGGGACTCCTCATCACAGTGTACATTCAACCTGTCCATTTGTACACTCACGTTAACTAGGTTGCCTTAACTGGAATGTCAAAGACTTTCTCCTTCATTTCTTCTTCCTCCTTTTTGCTTTCCTCCCTCAGCCACTGCTGATAACCCAGCAACAGCTAAGTCCATGCTTATGATCCAGGCAATACCAGTCTTGCCCCATATCCATACTAACACTAATTGCTGGGTAATTCCGGAGCAACACTAACAATGTTACTCTGTGTTCTCTTAGGAGGAGCAAAGGAAGAAGACAGGACAAACAAAATCTGCTTCTATGGTTAGCTTCCATGTCTTTGCCGGAGATAGAAATGTTGACTTCTAGGTTTTATTTTCGAGTGAATTCAGACATAACAATGTGATAGTGTATTTTTTAGAGGTTAGATACCATTTCTCAAGGTGGGAAGAGGAGTTGTAAATTGTACGCAGACTCAGAAGAAATTTTTGTTCCTTGAACAAAATATTTTGCTTATTTATTTATTTGTTATTTATTGGAGAGAGAGAACATTGTGATTGAGGGAGAGGAGCAGAGAGAGAGAGATTTACGTATGCTCCATGCTCAGCACAGAGCGTGATGCAGACCCCATCCTTTGACCCTGGAGTCATGACGTGAACTGAAATCAGGAGTCAGTATTTCGACCATCTAAGCCACTGAGGTAGCTCATTGAATTAAGAACTTTGCAATTACTGCTTCAGTGGACTTTTGAGATTCATTCCATAGGAAAACTCGTCCTTTCCACTGGTGTATTCTGTGATTCAGGGGCCTTGACTTTACTGGTTCTTCCAAATCTTTTGCTTTCCAATAGTCACTAAGAGAACCAATGACAAGGTACACATATTACGCTCATGGTGCTAGTTTTTCTGTATTTGCAGGTGTAAGAAGCCACTGTAAATGGTATGTATTCTGGAATCAGTCTCTTGTTAAGAAAACTTTAGATGTTAAGGCAGGTGGGGCATTCATGCTGTGTTCAGTCTGGAGGACCTTCTCTTTCCAGGACTAAGTCATGGGTGTGAGGGGGAAGGATAAACTTCCCTGGGAAAAAACTATCCATATTTCCACAATACAAGGGAGTCATGTGTTCCATTAATGTGTTTTGGGGAGAGTGTTCATGAGGCTTGGCCGTGTCTTGTGTGACTCTCTGCAGTGTAATTGTGAGTTGGTGTGTGTGAGAAAGAGAGACAGCACGACCCCACCCACCCCTACGCTCACACACACACTCAGAGAGATTTTTTCCTCCTGGGGATATGTGCCACTGGCACTGCAAAATTGCAAATGTATACCTTCTAAAAACAACTCATATTGCACATGTCAAGTATTATTGCTGAGCGTGGCTCAGCAGTAACATTAAGTCCATGCAGGTGACCACAAGCATCCTTATGCTCTGGCCCATGTTCGTATCAAAGTCCCTACGTTATTATTCTTGAGCAGCACAAAGTACAGACGTGTAATCTGTGTCTTTCTCGATGTCCCCAAAAAGGAAAAGCAGAGGGCCGTTTCTGTAAAGAGGCAGCAGACTCTTGCTGAGGTGAGCTTGCCTGTCTTTCTCTGAGGAACTCAAGTGCTTTCGTAGTGACTTTCCAAAGAAGTTCTGTTGTAAATATGACAATGTATATTTTAGATGATAATGTTACTTTCCTCCTTGGGGAGATTTGAGAGTGGGTGTCTCCTGCCAACTGTAACCTTGGACAGGGGTACATTTACCACTGGCAGCGCCAACCCTGATAATAAACAGTGCATGGCAAATATTTCTTCAGCAACAATTTTTCCTGCTTGGGAAATTTTTCCTGCTTGTACGCATCCTAAGTGGTCTTGAGAGACACATCCCTTCTGACAACTTCTGACAGGCATCCTATTCATTTGCTTTTGTCGAAATGGGCTCTTTATTGATTTTACGTTTTTCAATACTTACCACTCTATAATATATTGACTTTCCATGGACAAAACGTTAGTATCTCAGAAGGAAGTTCAGGCATTCCAGGCGATGGGAAAAGGGCAGGGAGTGACTATCTGGGCCCACACAATCTTGCCAAGCACCGAGTTGTAAGTAAAAGAACTTTTCTTCCCCAACATCAAAAAAGGAATTGCTGTGTGGCAGCCCACCACCAGAGTGGGAGCTTGCCTACTCATTGAGGACAGACCAGTCGTTCCTGACTCTGACCCCTGATGTCAGTCTCTTCCTGCCCCTGAAGTGAGGTGGGCTCTTTCCAACACCACCTGTATTGAAGTGCATTTGGGTTTTATATTCCCCACTCTATTTGACATCTAACCTGATTGTCTTGCAAAGTGACACATTTCTTTGGATTGCATTAAACACACAGGGACACACCACTGTTTTATGTCTTCGGCTGTGTAGACATTAATATAACTTACGGGACTAAAGTGGGAAGCCTTCCAGAGGTTGAGCTTTGAGTAATTTTGTGTGATTTCCAAACATGTAACTGATATCTGACCCAAGTATAGAAATGTTTACATTCACATGAAACGCAGTCTGTCACTTGTGGCAGCTGAATTTTTTCAAATTCTACTGTCACCTGGGAGTGGTGAGTTTGAATATTTTGAAACACATCGGATTAGAAAATGCATTAATATTGAAGCCTCATGATGTCACATTCTGCTCTCATTTGTTTCATACCTTATTCTAAATATTTGAGTGGCAGTTGATTTTATGATATTGCTGATGAACTCTGCACAAAGACAAAATAAAAACAAGTGTATTTGGAATCATGAGTCAGTCACAGCATATAGTTAGGCTTTTCTTTCTTTTCCCTTTTTATTTTTAGTGCTCTTTGGAATGTGTGGAACACTGAGGCCTCCAGCTTTGTTTTTCTTCCTCAGGAGAAATTTTGGGTTTCTTTGTTGTACCTGTGAGAAAGATGCAGGTGGTATTTGGATAAGGATTGAATTGTGTAGATTGCTTTGGATAACATAGACATTGTAACAATTGTAGTTGCAAACCATGAACATGGAATGTTTTCTCATTTCTTTGTATCATCTTCCATTTCCTTCTTAAGTTTTCAGAGTGCATATCTTAAACCTCTTTGGTCAGCCTGATTTCTAAGTTTCTTACAAAGTATCTTTGGTGCAATTGTCAATGGGATCGATTCGTTGCTTTTTCTGGGTGGGTGGGGGGATGGGATAGAGGGGGGATAGGTATTGAGGTAGGCACTTGTTATGATGAGTAACGGATGTGGTCTGTAAGTGACGAATCACTGAATTCTAATCCTGAAACCAGTATTGCACAGTAGGCTAACTAATGAGAATTAAATACACATTTGGCATAAAACGGGGAAAACCATGAGCAGATGATTTGATCTTGCTGTTTTTACACCTCCATTTGGATCCTGCTATCCTGACGCACACATTTTACCTTGGAGAACTGAGCTCCCGCACACAAACCATTTTGTTTTGGTGCTGTGCTTAAAGAACATGGAAATCAGATGTAGACGAACATAGGATGTCTTGGGATAAAGAGTTTCCGGGGAAAAATCATAGAACACTTCAATTCCTTGATCAACTGAAAAAGGTATAGCTCAACATACAAGTTCTAGTTTTTCTGAATTTATTTTATAGCGAATGAATTCTTTTCAAGACCAATTAATTCTTCTGTAAATGACGGAATGTTCTCGCCACACCATCATGCATTCAGCCTAGATTCTGCTTTGTTAAATTTTAAAAAGGGAAATGCTATATTCACATGTTAGAGAAGGGACATCAATGATGTGTGATCTCCCATGGTGGGCAAGCCATAGTCAGTTATAGGGTAGCGACGTCCAGGGTTCATTTATAGGCAGAAGAAACACATCTGTATTCTCTTTGTGCCACTGTGACTGTGATATCTACCACAGGTGCCCAAATCTCACCCTCTACCAAAGCAAGAAATTTACCATTAGAGCACTGTGTGACTCTGGAAAGGATCTATGTCCTTTGAAGGACAGATCTCTGAAGGCCCAGCAGCAGAGGCAGGTGTGGAAGGAAACTGTATGATTCTGAGGTAGAGTGCTATTGCCTGGTTGATATGGATGCCTTCCTTCTCTTCTGGGCACAATAGGTGGCAGTGGGGTGGGATGGTTGCTCAAGACCCACTTTTGAGCCGAACATTTGCTGCATTGCCATGTTTCTGAAAGGGAGCACACGCGCTCGTTGGGCCCGAGTGATGTCCTGCGTGTCGGGTGGTGGACACACACCTGATCTTTCCTCATTGGCTCCAAACACTTGCCTGTTCTATGCACGTTTTAAGGCCTGTTTAAAGCAAACAGGTACACTTAGTGTACAGTTGTGGCTGAACACTCCCCACCTGACACCCTAAGCAGTGTTTATGGAGCCTGATATCACATCCTCTGGAGAACAGACTTGTGTGGTTCCCTATCCAAGCTCTCATTCTACCGTGGGGTGACTGTTCTGATCGAGAGACAAGGACAGGCGCAGATCACAGGAGGTGGGAAGAGTCCAGAGGATAAGGCTGGCCTCTGCCTTTTTAAGCCATGGTTCAAATCTCTCCTATCAGGTTTTCTGTATAAATGAGAGAGTCTAATATGCTGGGAGGAATCATGGCCACTTGTTCTCCATGTGCAGTCATGTTACTCTCCAGTCCCCGCATATGCACTGACACACATAAATTCGTGGCGTGTTCATGATAAAGGAGACCCTGGAGAAATGACAAGAGGGTTCGAGCGACCCCTGCCATGGGGAAGCAGCATCCATTTTCTTACCTGCATGCTCAAATGCCCAAACATGTGCAGAGAATTCCTGAAATTGGTAGGTTTCTGCTGGACCCAGGGTCATCCTTGGCCCAGACTTCAGAGGAAAGGACTAGGGTACTCTGTGTGTACCTGGAATTATGATGACCTAACTTCCCTGAGTCTGTGAGGAAGATGACACAACGGAGGTTTCCAAAGAGAATGATTTGATTTTCATAGGATTAGAGCATCCATTGGAAAAGATAAAGTGGCCTAGAAGATTCCTTCCAACATGCTGTAACTTGGTGAGACAAATTGCCAGACACGTACCTTGTCCACTCCAGTTTAATTTTTTGTTCTAGGAATAAGTATACAGGTGACATTATCACATGTCCAATTTTCACATATGTTCACATATTCAATACAAATATATTTTTCCAAAAGCTCTAATTCGTTCTTATAAAACCTGTGTGCTACACTTTCCTTTTGGAAGAAGTTTCCTTTGAAGTAAAAGTCTCTATTTTAAATGGCCTGTTGCTGTTTTCCCCCATCCCTGCTGACCCATGGACCCCCCCCCCCCACCCCTTTCACTTCTGTCTTCCTCATTGAACATCATCTCTTCATGGCACTGGTCACGTTTTCATGGTCACAAATAAAGATATAGTGCTGGGCACAGAGCAAGGATGGGTGCTTAAAAGAATTCATACAAAATGAAGCTGTATTTGAGGTGGCTCAAGAGGGTCAAAAGTGCAGGCCCAGAATGGCAGGCACGGAGCATTTCCTACTGACCTTCCATTGCAAAGCCTCCTGTATCTATCTGTAAATTATTGTCATCCTGATTTGTCTTCAATTCCTGCCAATTACTCCTAAATATTTCTGCATGCAAGGTAGCAGGAAAAGGCCACATATATATAATTATATATGGAATTTATAGATATTTTATATAATTATATAATTAATTAATAGATAATATAATTATTATATAAAAATATATTATATATTTTATTATATATGGAAATCATATATATAAAATCCATATAATTATATATATATAATTCCACTATCTATCTACCTATTATTTATCTATTCATTGATTGATGGACACTTGGGCTGCTTCCTTATCTTCGCTATTGCAACTCATGCTATAAATATACAGGTGCATGTATCCTTTTGAATCCTTCTTTTATTCCTTGAATAAATACCTAGTAGTGTTACTGCTGGATCATGTTGTTGTATTTTTAAATTTTAGGAGTTTCCATATTGTTTTCCACTGTGGCACCACCACTTTGCATTCCCAAGAAGAGTTTGTTTTCTCCACATCCTTGCCAACACAGATTGCTTCTTTTGTTGAATTTGCTATTCTGACAGGTGTGAGGTTGTAGCTCACTTTGGTTTTGATGTGCATTTCCCTGATGATAAATAAGCATTTCTCACGTGCCTGTTGGCCATTTGCATGCCTTTTTTTTTTGAGAAATGTCTGCTCATGTCTTTGGCCCAGGTGGGGCTTGTGTTATATATCACTTCTTCATCTACTTTGGATATTAGCCATTTATTAGATATGTCCTTTACAAATATCTTCTGCCATTCTGTAAGATGCTTTTTCATGTTGACTGTTTCCCTCACTGTGCAAATTTTTTTTATTTGATAAAAATCCCAACAGTTTGTTTTTACTTTAGTTTCTCTTGCTTCAGGAGACATATATTTGAAAGTAGTTGCTGTTGCTGATGTCAAAGAAGTTACTACCTGTGTTCTGTCCTAGGATTTCTATGGTTTCATGTCTCACTTTTTGGATTTTCATCCATTTTTTCTTTATTTAAGTGCAAGGTGTAAGGAAGTGGTTCACTTTCATTCTTTTGCATGAGGCTCTCCCCTTTCCCCAACACCATTCTTTGAAGAGACATTGGATATTCTTTCCTGCTTAGGTGAAGACTAATCGAATATATATTTCTGTGTGTGTGTGCATCTCGGTGTTTTCTATTCTGTTCTATCTTTTAAAACTCATGTAATTGAAGTTGAATAACATACAGTGTAGTATTGGTTTCAGGAGGAAAACCCAGTGATTAATCACTTACATGTAACACTGGAGCTCATCCCAACAAATGCCCTCCTTTAATGCCCATCACCCATTTAGCCTATCCCTCTACCCAACACTCTTCCCGCAACCTTGTTTGTTCTCCGTATTTAAGAGTCGCTAATGGTTTGCCTTCTTCTGTATTTTTATCTTCTATTTTCCTTCCCTTCCCCTGTGTTCATCGGTTGTGTTTTCTTAAATTCCACATGAGTAAATTCATATGATATTTGTCTTTATCTGACTGACATATTGTACTTCACATAATACACTCTAGTTCCAACCACATTGTTGCAAATGGCAAGATTTCATTCTTTATCATCACTCAGAAGTATTCCACTGTGTGTGTCTCTGTGTGTGTGGTGTATACCACAGCTTCTTTATCCACTCATCAGTCAATGACATTTGGGCTCTTTCCATACTTTGGTTATCGTTACTAGGGCTGTTATAAATTTGGGGTGCATGTGCCCCTTTGAAGCAGCATTCCTGTATCCTTTGGAGTAATACATATTAGTGCAATTGCTTGGTCGTAGGGTAGTTCTATTTTTAATTTTTGAAGACCCTCCGTCCTGTTCTCTAGAGTGCCTGCACCAGTTTGCATTCCCACCAACAGAGTTAAAGGGTTCCCCTTTCTTAATGTTTTTATTTTTGAGGGAGGGGGAAGGGGAGATGAATGAGGGAAACACAGAATCCAAAGCAGGCTCCAGGTTCTGAGCTGTCAGCACAGAGTCTGACACAGGTCTCAGACCCAAAACTGCAAGATCGCGACCTGAGCCAAAGTCGGACGCTTAAGGGTCCTAGTCACCCACGTGCAAGGGTTCGCCTCTCACCACATCCCCGCCAAATCTGTTGTTGCCTGTTGTTAATTGTACCCTTTCTGACAGGCGGGAGTTGGTATCTCATTGTGGTTTGTTTTGTATTTCCCTGATGAGTGATGTTGAGTATGATTTCGTGTGTCTGCTAGCCATGTGGATATCTTCTGTTCTCTTGATCTGTGTTTGTCTATTTTTTGCCTGTAATACAACTTGAAGTCTAGAATTGCCATGAACCCTGCTTTGCTTTTCTCTTTCAGGAGTGCTTTGGCTCTTTGTGGTCTCTTATGGTTCCATAGACGTTTTATGATTGTTCTAGTTCTGTGGAAAATGATAGCGACTACCTTAAATGAATAGTTGTCCTGGGGACAATAGATCTTCCAAACATACTTCTTTTTCTCATCCACGAGCTCAAATGTCTTTCTATCTGTGCAATCTTGGAGCACCTAGGTGGCTCAGTTAAGCGTCCAACTTCGGCTCAGGTCATGAGCTCACCGTTCGTGAGTTCGAGCCCCGTGATGGGATCTGTGCTGAGAGCTCAGGGTCTGGAGCCTGCTTCAGACTCTGTGTCTCCCTCTGTCTATGCTCCTCCCCCCTCACACTCTCTCTTTCAAAACTACAGATTAAAAATTTTTTTAAAAAAACTTTGAGCCATCTTGGATTTCTTTCATCAGTGTTTTATAAATTTCAGGGTATGGTCTTTCTTCTGTTTGGTTCTTCATTCTTGACATGTCATTCTGAGTGCAACTGTAAATGAGATTGTTTTCTTAACGTCTCTTTCTGTGGCTTCATTTTTAGTCTTTGGAAATGCAACAAATTTCTGTATATTGATTTTGGATCCTGAGACTTCACTGAATTCACCTATCGGTCCTAGCTATTTTTATTGTGGAGTCTTAGGGTTTTGTATATATATTATCCTGTCGATAGTGAGAGATTTACTTCTTCCACACTGATTTGGATTTCTTTTCTTTTTGTTGTCTGCTTTGGCTACGTCTTTCAGTCCTATGTTGGATGAAAGTGGTGAGAGTGGACATCCTTGTGTTGTTCCTGCCTTAAGGAAAAAGCCGTCAGTATTTTCTTATGAAGGATGATATCAGCTATGTTTTTCATAGATGGCCTTTGTTATGTTGAGTTATGCTCCCTCTACACCTACTGTGCTGAAGGGTTTGTTTTTTATGATGAATGGATTGTGTACATTGCCAAATGCATTTTCTGTATCTATTGAAATAATGCAGAAACCTTTCTCTTATTGATGCAATGTATAACAAAGATTGGCTTGAGAATATTGGACTCCATTTGTGACCCAGAAATAAATCCTATTTGATCATGGTCATTGATATTTTAATGCACTGTTGAATGAGGTTTGCTATTCTTGTATTGAAAATTTTTGCATGTATGTCCATCAGGGCTATTGGCCTGTGCTTCTCTTTTGTAGTGGTGTCTTTTCCTGGTTTTGGTATCA
The DNA here is from genome assembly GCF_022837055.1 of Prionailurus viverrinus. NCBI lineage: Eukaryota > Metazoa > Chordata > Mammalia > Carnivora > Felidae > Prionailurus > Prionailurus viverrinus. Next base: position 31,484,640 of record NC_062572.1, read on the forward strand.
GGGTAAGGCCGGACTCATAGAATGAATTGTTTTTCTTCTTTTTCTGTTTTTGGGGATAGGTTTTGGGGATAGGCATGAAGTCTTCTTTAAGGGTTTGGTAGAATCTGCCTGTGAAGCTATCTTATCTTGGATATTGCTTGTTGGAACTTTGTCATTACCGACTTCGTTTCCTTAATGATACACGGTATCATTCTGTTCCAATTTTCTATTTCCTCCTGTTTAGATGTTGGTCTTTTAATTTTTTCTAGGAATTTAATCATTTCTTCTAGGTTGGAAATTTCTTGGCATGTATTTTTTCATAATATTCCTTTATGAGATATGTATTTCTGTGGTGTTTGTTGCTATTTCTACTTTCTCATTTGTGGTTTTCTGTATTTTAGTGTTTTGGGGTTTTTTTTCCCTGTGATGTCTGGCAAGAAGTTTATCAACTTTATTGATTTTTCTCAAAGAACCAGCTTCTTTCATTGATCTCTTCTATTGTTTTCATTTTCTCTCTGTTTTTTTTCTTTCCTTCCTTCTTTCTTTCTTTCTCTTTGTTTCTATCTCATTTATATCTGCTCCAATCTTCATGATTTCCTTCTTTCTGCAGGTTGTAGGTTTGATCATTGTTCTTTAGCTTCTTTGGATGCAAGATTAGGTTGCTTACTTGAGATTCCTCTTGCACCTTGAGGTAAACCTGTATTGCTGTAACGCCCATCTCAGAATTGGTTTTGCTGCACCCAGCAGTTTGGGATCATTATGTTTTCTTTCTAACATTTTTCATTGCATTTTAAAAAGCTTTAAATTCAAACTAGTTAACATGTAATAAAATGATTTCAAGAATATAATTTAGTGCTTCATCACCTGTGTATAATTCCCAGGGCTCATCCCAACTAGTGTCTCCCTTAATGCCTATCACCCATTTTGCACACCCCCCACCCAAACGCCACCAGCAACCCTCAGTTCTCAGTGTTTAAGAGTATGGCTTTTCTCCCTCTCTGTTTTTATCTTATTTTTACTACCCTTCCCTTAATTTCACCTGTTGTTTCTTAATTCCACATGAGTGAAAGCATGCGATATTGGTCTCTCAATGACTTTATTTCACTTAGCATAATACACTCAAGTTCCATCCATATTGTTGCAAATGGCAAGATTTCATTCTTTTTCGTCGCTGAGGATGAAAATCTTCCATTGTACATATATATCGCATCTTCTATATCCATTCGTCAGTCTGTGGATATTCAGGCTCTTTCCATATGTTGGCTATTGTCAATAATGCTGTTATAAACTTTGGGGTGCATGTACTCCTTCAAATCACCACTCATATCCTTTGGATTAAGTACTTATAGTGCAATCACTAAGTCATAAGGTAGTTCCAGCTTTAATTTTTTGCTGAACCTCCATCCTGTTTTCCAGAGTAGCTGTGCCAGTTGTGCATTCCTACAAGCGGTAAAAAAAGGATTCATCTTTCTCTGCATCCTTAATATTTGTGCTTGCCCAAGTTGTTTAATTTTAGCCATTCTGACAGGGTGGTATGTCACTGTGATTTGGGTTTGCATTTCCTTGATGATGAGTGATGTAAAGCGTCTTTTCCTGTATCTGTTACCATGTGAAACTCTCTGGAAAAGTCTGTATGTGTGTCTTTGGCCCATTTCTTCACCGGATTATTTGCTTTGGGGGTGCTCTTTATAGATTAAGATCTTTCCATGAAGTTTTAAACTTTCTTCTCCTCCTCGTCCTTCTCTTCTCCTTCCCACTCCCCTCATTTTTCTTTTCTCCTCCTCCTTCTTCTGTCTTTTTTCTTTCTTTTCTTCTTTCCTTCTTTTATTCTTTTCCTTGTCTTCACTTTCCTCCTCTTCCACCTCCTGCTTGTCCTCCTTCTCCTTTCTTTTTCTTCTTCTTCATTTCCTGGCTGACACATTCCTTATTTAATAGTAGGGCATTTAACCTCCATGTATTTATCGGCTTTGTAGATGTTTTGTTATGGTTGACTTTCATAGTGCTGTTCTCAGAGAAGGTGCATAGAATAATTTCAGTGTTTTTGTATTTGTGGAGATCCATTTTGTGACGTAACATGGGATATGTTCTGAGAATGTCTGATATGCACTTGTAAAGAATGTGCATTCTGTTTTAAGATGGAATATCTCAATATATCTGTTAAGTCCATCTGGGCCACTAGGTCATTTAAAACCATGTTTCCTTATTTTCTGTTTAGATGCCATGTCCATTGTTGTCAGTGGGGTGTTAAAGTCACCTACTTGTACTGTTATCAATTAGTTCCTTCTTTCATTATTAACGGTTTAATGTCTTTGGGAGGGGTCCTAAGTTGGATCAATATATATTTACAAGTGTATCTTCTTGCTGATTCTGTTATGATATAGTGTCCATTTTGTCTATTGTTACAGTTTTGGTTTTAAGGTGTGTTTTGACTGATATAAGATGGCTACACCAGCCTTCTTTTGACAATTTGCATGACAAATCTTACTCCATCCTCTCACTTTCAATCTGCAGGTGTCTTCAGGTCTAAAATTGGTCTCCTGTAGGCAGCATGTGGGTGGGTCTTGTCTTTTAATCCATTCTGCTTCCCTATGGTTTTAATGGGATCGTTTAGCCCATTGACCTTCAGAGTAATTATTGATGGATACCATTTTATTACTTGTTTTGTGATTATTTTGGAAGATTTTCTCTGATCTTTTTCTTGACATTCTCTCATGTTCTGACTTTAATATGTTTGGATTCCTTTATCTTAATTGTGTCTTTATTAGTGGGTTTTGATATTTGGTATCCTTTCGGTTTGTATATAACCTCTATTATATGTAGCTGCCTACATTAATTTAGCCATAATTTGACGGAACCCCTTGTTTTCTCCTTTCCTCCACACATTTGAAGTATATGATGTTTTATATCCTTTTCTATGAGTTCCTTGACTGGCTTATGTACAGAAAAAAATCATTTAACTGCGTTTTCAACCTCTATACTGACACTTTTCATCTGCCCATTCCACTGAAAGAGTTCCTTTTAATATTTCTTGAAGGTCTGGTTGAGTTATCATGAATTGTTATTTTTTGGCAGTCTGAGAAACTCTCCTTATATTCTGAAAGATCCCCATGCTGGAAGGAGTATTCTGGACTGCAGAACCTGACCCTTAAGTCTGACCCTCACACTAACAAACTCTCTCAACTGTGCCCTCCAAGTAGGCCTTTACCACTTTCCATGCACTAACCCTAAGCCAAACCATGACTCTGACCTTAATAGGGCTTGAATGGTTGTTCTGAGGAAACTGCAACATATGACTGATGCCAGGTGACAGCCAGAGACAAGAAAGCTAGTGGTGCCATTTGCAATGACCAAGATGCAGCCGCAGAAAAAGATTCTGAACAAAATTCTACCCTGGACCACACAATCAGCCCAGGCCAAAGACTGTCACAAATCCTGAGTTTTGCCCCCAACTCAGCGCTCTTTGGGGGTTCTGCACTGCAGGTGAATGGACCATTACCATCTGCCATGCCCTACACCTAACCCTAAATATGATTCTGTTCCTACCAAGGCCTGGATCCCAGGTCTGACCAAAAAAGGAATTTGGGAAACATGACTAACCCAAGAAAATTTAGACAGGAATGGAGAAGGACGTTCTGCTCTTTGTAATGACCAGGACGGAGCTCAAATGTAGGATTGTGGACCAACACCTAAGACTCACCCACACCATCACCCTAGCACTGAATACTATCCATACGTCTGGGCCTCACCCTAACATTTACCCTCCTCTCAGACCTTTAGGGAGTGCTACACACCATTGCTGGACAGGGTGCTACTATCTCCTGGTGCCTAAAGCTAACTGTAGGTAGGGCTCTGGCTCTTTCCAAGCCTGAATCTCAGGTCGGAGGTAACAACAGTTTTGGGACACATGACTGATGCAAGGTTATTCAGCCCCAAGCAGAGAAAAAAAAGTCATTCCATTTGCAACAAGGATGGAACAAGGGAATTTGATTCTGGGGCAGAATCTTACCCTAACTCACACCATCATCTTAGCCCCTGAACAGAATCCCAAGCATGATCCTTCCCCTAAAACTCACCACCTCAGCCCTCCAGGGAAGGCTCTGTACTGCTGGTGGATAGTCTATCATCCAATATGCCCTAACCCTGACCCTAACCATGGCTCTGGCCCTAGCTGGTTCCAGATTCCAGATCTGTGGAAACCGCGATTTGGGGACACAGAACTGATGCGAGATTACTTGGTCACGTGCATAGTAGGAATTGATGGATCCAATGACTGGATCAAGTGACAGAGTAAGATCCCTAACTGTAATCCACACCAACAGCTTAGCCCTTGAATGTAAATCTGAAGACTGATCTTCACCCTGGCTGTTGCTCTTTACTCACAGCCACTGGCTTCGGGAAAGGGACATCTCTCCGGGCCACACCTGAAGCATTGCCATCATGAGCCTTCCTTTATTCCTTCAAGTAGAGAGGGGAAAGCCCTGGTTTTGGGTGTCTTTCCGGCCATCCTATCGGCAGATAGGGGCAGTAGAGATGTATTAGGGTGTAGGTGGGGCACTGAGGTGTTGTGTTTCCTAGGTGTGTGGTGTATGAAAAGGGCCTGTGTATGTGGTTTATCAGCAGTACGTCTCTGGTGTATGTGCAGTGTGTGCATTTCTGTGCATGTTATATGTGAAAGTGTGTGTGTGGGGGGTGTGCTGGACTATGTGGTGTGGTGTGTGGGTGGTGTCTGGACTATGTGATGGATATTTCTTGTATGTGATGTGCTTTGGGTATGTTCCATGTAAACTGGGCATGTCTTTTATACATGGGGTGTGTGTGTCCAGTGAGATTGTGAAGCAGTGTAAAAGTGCTGTACATGGGAGGTTTTGATTGAATTCGTGTGGTACCTGCAGTATGTTGTGGTAGGTTTTGTCTCTGTGGGGTGTGTTTGGTGTTTATGTGTTTCCTAGGCACTGTGGGAGGTGGAATTGCGGTGTTTGTGGTGTGTAAGAGGTAGTTGTGAGGAGTGTGGTATGTAGAACTTGGTGAGTTGTTTGTAGTGCGGTGGGTGTGAAAATGAGAATTTGTTGTGTTGTTGAAAGGCAGATTCTCCACATTTTTGTTTCCCAGGATTGTGAGTGTGGAACGTTCCTTAGAGTTCCTGGAATAGGGTTTCAAACATGTCTAACGTAGTGAAACAAGATGTTAGGCGAAAGATGGTTTCTCCGTAGTTTACTTTCAAGGCGTTAAGTGTATTGGTACTGTCATTATTCATACATATAGGCCTAGATTTTCCATCACTTCGCAGTTGGGGAACAAGAGGCTAGTTGAACGATGTTTTCTGTACAGTGTTTTATTCCAGAGTTGAGTATATATATGGTAATTTCCCTACAAGCCCCCTATATATTTTCAAACACGCCCAATGTGTAGTGAAACAAGTTAGTTAAAGACGTATTCCACAGGGTTTTTCACATGGTTTCCTACACTCTCGCTGTAAGCCCTGCATGTGTTTTCAAACAGTTCTCACTGAGTGAAACCCCTTGTTAGTTGACAGATGGTTTCACCACAATGTCGTTTCACAGGGTTGGGTACATGGCAAAAGTTTCGGTGTCGGCCTGGCATGGCTTTGAAACATTTGTAACTTAATGAAACAAGATGTTAGTTGAAAGATGGTTTCCCCACAGTGTTGTTTGCCAGAGTTGAGTACATGGCACTTTAGTCCTACGCCCCACATAGGGTTTCACACACTTCTGCCATAGTGAAACCAGATATTACTTGAAAGAGTTTCTCCACTGTATTCCCCCCGCAACACACGGAGTCGAGCTCATAGTTCCCAGCATTGTTTTACACACCCTTCTGAGTGAAACAAGATGTTAATTGGAAGATGTTTACCCCTGAATGATGTTTCACAGAGCTGAGTTTATGGCACTTTCCCCCTAGTCCACGCATGGTTTTCAAACACTTTTAAATTAGTGAAATTAGATGGTATTTGAAAGACGGTTTCCCTACAGTGTTTCACAGAGTGTAGTGTGTTGCACTTAACTTGGCCTCGCATAGGCTTTGAAACAGTTCTCTCTTGGTGATATCAGACGTCATTTGAAAGGTTGTTTCACAGAGTGGAGTATGTGGCACTATCCGCCTAGGACCCGCATGTGAAGTCTAATATTTTTAACAGTGAAAGCAGATTTGAGCAGAAATGTGGTTTCTCCACCGTGTTGGTTCGTGGTTGCGAACCAGGGGCACTGGTGTTTGGCCAGGGGTTGGCACTTTCCGGGCACGTCCGGGGTAGGTTTTCAAAGTGTTCTAACTTTTTGAAACCAGAGGTTAGTCAAAAGAGGCTTTCTCCACATTACTCTTTCACACTGTCGAGTAAACGTCGCTTTCTTCATCATCCACTCTCCCCCCAGATTTTCCAACATTTCTACCTTAGTGATACAAGATATTAGTTGAAACATTTTTCACAAAGTGCGATTGGACAAAGTTGAGTATATGACACTTCTGGCTTTGGCCCCACATGGGTTTTGAAACACCTCTAAGTGAAACAAAATATTAGTTGAAAGATGGTTTCCCCATTGTGTTGTTTCACAGAGTAGAATATACGGCACTTACCCTGGAGGAACCACCTAGGTTTTCAAAGCATTGTCACTTATCGAAACCTGATATTAATTGACAGAATGTTTCCCCCCACTTGTTTTACAGAGATGAGTATATGGCATTTTCAGCGTAGGTCTTGCAAAGGTTTTCGACACTTCTAACTTAGGGAAGCAAACTGTTAGCTGAAGGATGGTTCCCTACAATGTTGTTTCACAGAGTTGAGTACACGGCACTTTAGGCATAAGCCCCACCTAGTAAACACGTCTAACAGAAGCTAGATGTTACTTGAAAGGAGTGTTTCTCCGCAGTATTTTTCACAGAGTCGGGTTTTATCCCTTTCCTCCCAGTTCCCAGCACGGGTTTTCAAACACTTCTAACTTACTGAAACAAGAAGTTAATTGAAAGATGATCCCGCAGTGTTGTTTCATAGAGTTGAGTATATGGCACTTTCCTACTAGGACTTTCATCGGTTTTCAAACACTTCTGAATCAGGGAAATCTGATGGTGGTTGAAAGGTGGTTGGTTTCACCACACTGTTTCACAGTTTAGATGTCACTTGCCTCATAGTTCCCCTCATGGGTTTTCAAACACTACCCAACTTAGAGAAACAAGACGTTAGTTGACGATGGTTTTCCCAAAGGGTTGTTGGACAGGGTTGAGTATATGGCACCTTCTCCCTAGAACGCACGTAGTTACTTAGTGAAATAAGATGGTGGTTGAAGATGTTTCCCCACAAGGTTTCACAGAATCATATATCCGCATAGTCTCCGTAGGGGCTTTCAAACACTTCTAACTTCGTGGCACCAGACGTTAGTTGAAATATGATTTTCTACAGGCTTCTTTCACAGACGTGAGTATATTTGCTATGTTCCTAGGCCTCGCATGAGTCTTCAAACACATCAAACTCAGTGAAACGAAGTTAAGGTGAAAGAGCGCCTCCCCAACAGTCTTGTTTCAGGGGGTTATTTGACACTTGCCATGTAGGTCATGCTTGTGTTTTCATACTATGTTAACGTTGTAAAACCAGATGTCAGGTGAAAGGTGTGTTTTCACAAAGGTGATTTTATGGTACTTTCTTCATAGGGCGGGTGTAGGTTTTCATACGCGTCTCACCTAGTGATGAAACTAGGTGAAAGATGAGACTAGCGATGAAAGAGCGTTTCCCCACAGTGTTGTTCCACTGATTTCAGTCCATGGCACTTTCTGAACGCATATGACCCGCATAGTGTTGGCAAGACATCTCACTTCTTGAAACCAGAAGTTAGTTGAAAAATACTTTCTCCACCGTGTTGTTTCACAGAGTTGAGTACATGGCAGGCACTTCGCGCATAGGCCCCACATAGGTTTTCAGAGAGTTCTCAGTGAAATGAGATGCTACTTGAAAGATTGTCTCAGTGTCTCTCAAGGTGTCGAGTAAATGTCCCTTTCCACATCCATCTCCAAAAAGGTTTCTAACACTTCTACCTTAGTGATAAAAAATGTTCCTTGAAAGACGGTTTTCGCCAAGTGCTATAGAAGGCACTTTCGGCATAGGTCTCACAGACATTTTCAGACACTTAGTGAACCGAGATGTTAGTTGAAAGACGGTTTCCCCAGAGTGTGGTTTCACAGAGTGTATGGCACTCTCCTTCTAAGCCCCTCATGTGAATTCCAACCCTTCTGACTCAGTGAAGGATTGTCTCTCCACAAAGTTGGTTCACAGAGTTAAGTATATGGCTCCTTTCACGTAAGCCATGCAAAGTGTTTGAAACCATGTTCATTCTGTGGTTAACTGAAAGATGTTGATCTCTCAGTGCTGTTTCATAGAGTTGAGGACAAGCGCTTTCTGCCTAAGCTGCACACAGTTTTTCAAACCCTTCTAACAGTGAAACAAGATGTTAGTTGAAAAATGGCTTTTCCACAGTAACTTCTCACAGTGTCAATTATAATTCCCTTTCCTAATTGTTCTTCGCATAGATTTCCCAAACACTTCTATATCAGTGACACAAGATTGTAGTTGAAAGATGCTTTCCACAAAGTGCAGTTTGACAGGGTTGAGTGTATTGCACTTTGGGCATAAGCCCTACAGAGTTTTGAAAAACTTTTAATTTTAGGGAAACGAGATAGCTGAAAAGATGTTTACCCCAGAGTGTTGTTTGAAAGATGGTTTGCCCACAATATTCTCTCACGGAGTCGAGTATATGTCACTGTCATTATCCTTCCCCAAATAGATTTCTCAAACGTTTCCAATTTAGTGAACCAAGATGTTAGTGGAACGATGGTTTGGCGACAGGGTTGTTTCACAGAGTTGAGAATATGGCACTTGGCTTGTAGGTGCCGCACTTGTCTTCAAAATGTTCTCGCTTAGTGAAACCTGATGTTAGTCCAAAGTTTTTCACCACAGGGTTGAGCAACAAAGTTGACAGTAGGGCACTTTCGCCAAAAGCCCCGCAAGTTTACCAAGGAGTTCCAAGTGAAGTGAGATGTTAGCTGCAAGGTTGTGTCCCCACAGCGTTGCTTCACAAAGTTGAGTCAAAGGCACTTACCGTGTAGTCCCCGCATACGCTTCCAAACAGTTCTCGGTGAATTCAGATGTTAGTTGAAAGATTGTTTCACCACAGTGTAGATTGCCAGAGCGGGGCCCCATAAGCGGTTTGAACCACATCTACCATAGTGAAACCTGAGGATATTTGAAAGATAGTTTCAGCACAGTGTTTTTTCCAGAGTTGAGTATATAAGATCGTCATTGGCCTTGCATAGTTTTCCAAAAGCTTCTAACTTCTGAAGCAAGATGTTCGTTGAAGGAGTGTTTCCACACACAGTGTCTCTGCCAGAGTTGAGTAAAAGGCACTCTTAGGCCATCCATGTATGTTCCAACGAATTTGTGACTTAGTGAAACCAGATTTTGTGTGATGGCTTCCCTTCAATGTTGTTTCACAGAGTAGAGTAAAGGGCGCTTACGTTGTAGGCCCCGCGTAGATTTTCAAGCATTCTCACTAAGGTCAAATCAGGAGTTATTTGAAAAAGTGTTTCACCACAGTGTTGTTTCACAGAGTGGAGTATATGGCACCATTATCCTGAGTCCCGAATGTGCATTCAAGCGTTTCTAAGCTCGTGAGAGCAGATTCTAAAGGAAACATGCTTTCCCCACCGTGTTGTTCGTCCATGGCACTTTCCCTGGTAGTTCATGCATAGGTTTTCTAAGTCTTCTCTGTGAAACTAGATATTAGATGAAAGCTCTTTCTCCATGATGTCTTCTCGCAGAGTTGATTACCTGGCCCTTTCCACATAGTTCCCGCCTAGGTTTTAATATGCTTCTATCTAGTGAAACAAGATATTCGGTGAAAGAGTGTTTGTCCGCAGTATTTTCTCATTGTCGAATGCCATTGTTCCCCGTATAGGTTTTCAAACACTTCGAACGTAGTGATACAAAATGTTGGTTGAACGACGGTTTCCACAGTGTTTTTTGCCAGAGTTGAGTATATAGCAGTTCCGTCACAGGCCCCGCATAGTTTTTGGAACCCTTCTAACTTGGAGAAACTAGATGGGAGGTGAAAGATGGCTTCCCCATAGTGCTTTTTCACAAACGAGTATATGGCACTTACTGTGAAGGCCCCGCCTAGGTTTTTTTTCCAACATTTATTTTTGGGACAGAGACAGAGCATGAACTGGGGAGGGGCAGAGAGAGAGGGAGACACAGAATCGGAAACTGGCTCCAGGCTCTGAGCCGTCAGCCCAGAGCCTGACGCGGAGCTCGAACTCCCGGACCGCGAGATCGTGACCTGGCTGAAGTCGGACGCTTAACCGACTGCGCCACCCAGGCGCCCCAATTTTTGCTTCTTAGGGTTGCGTACATGGCACTAGCCGTGTAGGTCCCCCGCATCGGTTTTCAAACAGTTCTCACTGAAATCAGATGTTAGTTGAATGATTTACCACAGAGGGGAGTGTATGGCAGTTTACGTAATGGCCCCGTCAGGGGTTTCAAACACTCCGAGCCTAGAGAAACCATATTTTTTTGAAAGATTCTTTCACCCCAGTGTTGCGTCAGAGTTGAGTCTATGGCACTGTCTGCCTAGGCCCCACATGTGTAGTCACTTTTCACTTAGGGAGACCAGATAGTAGGAGAAAGATGTTTTCCCCACAATGTTGTTTCACAGAGTTGAGTATATGGCCTTTTCCCTGTGAGTGATTCATAAGTTTTCAAACTGTCTTAACTTTGTGAAACCAGATGTGAGTTGAAAGAGGCCGAGTCTCCACAGTGTTGTTTTTTTTTCTTTCACAAAGTTGAGTACATGTGTCTTTCGGCATATGCCGTGCATAGGTTTTCCAACCCTTATCCCTTAGTGAAACATGATGTTAGCTGAAAGACGGCTTACCCCACAGTGTAAGTTCCCAGATTTCGGTATATGGCCTTTTCCACATAGGTTCTGCATAGGTTTCCATACCCTTCTACGCTAGTGAAACTACGTGTTAGTTGAAAGATGGTTTCCGCGTGGTGTTGTTTCAAAGGGACATTTACTCGACACTGTGAGAGAATACTGTAGACGATCTTCCATCTAACATCTTGTTTCACTCAGTTTAGAAAAAAAGTGCTTGAAAACCCATACGGGGGTCTATGCGTGAAGGGCCATATACCCAACTCCGTGAAACAAGATGGTCGAGAAAGAATTTTTCAACGAAGTTCTGGTTGCATTGAGAAAAATTTCCCAACCCTTGGAGGGTCCTATGCGTTCGGAAAGTGCCATGTAATGAAAACAGTGGAACAAGGACCCAGAAATCCTGGATTTTGCTTCTCTTCCTTTTTCCATCATTGAAAGGAGTGACCAGTGACACTGCTGTGGCCATCACGTGGCCCCCACTGTTGTTCCAGAGAGTAGAAAGGGGCATAGGAGCCCTCTTGCTGTAAATGGCTCTTTCGGAGCTGACAAGCTTTTGGAGCCTCCTGCTCTTGTGTGAACTTTGTGCTTTTCAGAAGGGAGGCCCCTCCATCATGCAGAACAATGAGGCAAGTTTGCTCCTTGACCCACCTCTTGCTACAGACAGCCCATCACCTCAGGGATACGAGGGCTATTCTTCTTTGGAGTAGCTGATGCTCATGGCTGTCACTGAGCAGGAGACCAGGTGGGTAGCCAACGCCCAACCCTTGGTGCCTGCTGAATGAGTGCCAGCTCCGTGGTCCGTAAGGGTGAAAAAAGAACCAGTCAGAAAGACATTAAAGGAAAATGAATAGCTGCAGCCAGGACTAAAGTGTGCAACATTTCCAGAGAATGGAATGTGATCAACGTGGACCGGACATGTTAAACTTCCCCCTAGGCCGAGCATGAAAGCCAGCGTGCGCCTACTACCTCTGGCTCGTCCTCCACACAAAAAGATCCCGGCTGGACCCCTTACCTTGCCCTGAAGCTCTGGATGTCCATGTAGTCCTGCAACAAATATGCTGGCCCCTTTTTACCTCACCCTCTAACATACGACACACGGGCTGGTCCACACTGGACTTTTGCAAGACAGATCGATTACTGTGCAAGACTGAAACTTATGGGGCCCAAGGCTTACCTTGATATATCAACAGCAATATCATGAGATTTGATAAGCCTAAGGCAAGAGTTCTGCATTAAGGATCGGAATGGGGTAATGTTTAGAACAAACTGACTAGCACAATGTATTAGCAAGATGGTTTGCTCACAAATCAGAAGAATTTTTGTGGTATTTGTCTACAGGTGTTGAGCAAAGGGAGCCACTCGGAGCCCTGTGAACAAGAGACCCAAATTCTTCCCCAAGAAGTAGAGGGAAGCCTTGGCTTTTTTTGTGCTTCTCTGCCCATCGTATCAGAAGATAGGGCCCTGGTGACACCGAGATAGGAAAAATGTGCTTCCATGGGAGGATTGAGTGATGAGAACAAGGCCTGGTGCAGAAGACGTTCCAGAGACTTGGAGTTCTCTGCTCAAGTCATGGAGCAGGCCGCAGGCACATCCATTCCCTTCCTCTGCCTTAGGGTATGTCCATCCTTTAGGATCAGTTGTCCATGTGGCTACCCATTCCCGTGATACAGTAGCCTGCTATGAACTGAGGGCTCACGGACAGAATGTATAGGTCTCTTCAGCGATATCCGACTCTGAGAGCCCTGTCTAGACTCGGGAATGTTCTGGAAAGTGCATCCTTGCAACCCACTGGTTTACAGGGCCACCCCATGGTCTTGGTGTGTGATGTGAGGTCAAGAGAGAAAAGAAGAAATGGGATAAGAATGACTACCAGGGGGTGTCAAAGTTCTGCATTCAAAAGGCCCCTGGTCAAATCGAGGAAGAGGTATCCATCTTCCATCACCCTGTAAGCACACATGAGGCAGCATCTACCGCTAACTTCTGGCTGAGACTAACCACGAGCACAGGTTTTCCGCCTGGGAACCTTCACACAGCCTAGGTTTGGAGATGGTCACATAATTCTGAAACCAAAACGAGAGGGCCCATTGCAATACCTAGATCATAACCACAGGGACTACACTGGACACCGAAGCTGAAAGAAGATATTCAAAGGTACTGGCTCTGATAAACACCATGCAGCACCACTGTTGAAGACAACGGTAAGTGGTGGAGCTTGAGACACAGACTGCCAGAGTGCTTCCTCACATATGGGATGTGGAGAATTTTGAGAATAAGTACCCAGCACAGTCTCTTACCAACCTGGTTGTAGCCAAAATAAGCAGTGCTTGTGAAGTAGGCAATGGGAGCCCTCTGAAGGAATACACCTGGGTGCCCTCTATTCTGATTGTAGGAGACAGAGATTTCTGGCTATGTCTGTTCTATCAGTTGATCGAGGCCACAGTTCTGAGCTCTAAGTATTTAGTTCTGCTGGCTCTTAGGAGTGTGAAACAAGGAAATTGTGTCCTGTTTTTGGAAAGGGCTTCCCCTGGGCTGACCCTCGCCTTGTCTGGACTGTTCATGGGCAAAGCGTTTGCTTCTCACAAGGAACACAACACAGTCATCCAGGATAATGAAGCAAGCTGGCTCCCTTTCCCTCTCCATACCAGAGCAGGCCAGTCACCAATCTTCCAGGGAATAAAAGACCATTTTTCCTTTGTTAGTTCAGAGTCTGAAGGCTCTCATTGAGCACAGGAGCAGAGTGGGAGTTTGATGCATACTCGACTGAGCTACCTGAGCTTCTGATAGCTCCATAGCTCCTAAGGAAGAAAAAAGAGTTTGGAAATGCAGCAAGGTGAAGGCAATGGGCAGAAGGGGGTTCAAAGCTTGGCATACACAGCAGGAGTTGGGAACCAATTGGAAAGGAATTGTCTTACTTCTTTGGCCCAGAAGGCCAGCTCTGTACCCAAATCTCTTGCTCAACTGACAAAAAACACCCTCTGAGGGGACCCTTCCATTAGCCTGGGTCTCTGAGTGACCACATACTTCTGGAACCCAAGGAATTGATGAGGAATGAACTCTGTGGCCAAAATCGTTCCCACAGTTTCCAGGACTGAATCAGACTCCCTTGTGAAAAGCAGAAGATATCACCGTGAGACAACTGAACGGATGGGAAGAATTTTTCTTCTTCAAGAAAACAAAGATGTGTAAAGGTGGAGAAAGAGGGTCAGAACTCTTCAGAGTTTGTAAGGGGAATTATGTGGAGAAAGAAGGGTCCAGAAGCAGCTCCTGGCAACCTGGTTAAGGAAAGAAGAGGACACACCAGAAGCCTTAAGCAACAGTGCCTGTAGCGTCCACACCTGGGAGCTGTGTCAGCAAAAAAGCTTCCTTCTTCCTTCAGAAGAGCGTAGAGAGCCCTGGGCGTTGCTTTCCTTCCTTTTCCCATCACTGAATGGAGTGAGCAGTGACAGTTGGTGTAGTCAGGTGCCCCCCAGGTCTTCCCCCGACGGTGTGGAAAGGGGCACTGGGGCCCTCTCCCTGTAAAGGGCGCTTTCTGTGCTGACCAGCTTCTGGAACCTCCTGCTCCTGTGTGAACTGTCTGCTTTTCAGGCGGAAGGCCCCTCCATCAGGCAGAGCAATGAAGCAAGTTTGCTCACTTCTTCACCTCTTGTTACAAACCGCCATTCACCAAGCTCAGCGATAGGAGCTCCTCCTTTGGGATAGCCGATGCTCATGGCTGTCACTGATTGGCAACCCGAAGCCCACCCCTTGGTGCCCGCCGAGTGAGTGCCTGCTCCGTGGCTCCTAAGGTTGGACAAAGACTCAGGCAGAAGAGCAATAACGGAGAGAGAAAGGCTCTAACCTGGACCAATATGGGTTCAAAATTTCCATCCAATGAGAATGTGATCGGTTTGGGTGGGACATGTTACACTTGGTTTTCCCTGGGCATGGAGGCCATCTCCCCCACTATTGCATCTGGCCGACCACCCATACACAGTTCTTGGCTGGACCCCTTCTAAAGGCCTAGGACCCCGGAAGCCCATGCAGTCCTGAAACCAAAATGCCAGGGCCCCTTTGGCTCAACCTATGTCACAAGTCACAAGTCGGTGCTATGACTCTGAGCGACTGGATCTGTAAGGAATCACAAGACGAACCGTGGTGGAGAATTAAAGCAGTGTCATGAAACGTGATGAACCGAGGGCCAAAGTTCTTCCTCAAGGCTGAGATTTGGGTAAAGCTTAGAATAATCTGCCCAGCACAAGATAGCACGCTGGCTTGCTCAGGTATCAGAAGAACCCTTTGTCAGCTTGGCTCAAGGAGTACCTCAAAAATTGCCCCTTGCAGCCCTGTACCAAGAAGCCCACATTATCCCTTAAGAAATAGTGGGAAGTTTGGCTTCTGTTGGCATTCTTCACATCGTGTCCAGAGAGAGGGGTAGCATTCTCAGTCATGAGGACTATGGCTTCCCTGTGATGATCGGTAGGTTTGAACGAAGCTATGGTGCATCTTGTATTCAAAAGGCTTTTTGTGTGCTGGTCAGTGCCTGAAGCAAGCTGAACATTCACAGTCTGTCTTTTCTTCCAAATGAGGGTATTTCAGTGAAGTAAGGTCAAGGGTTCATGTGCCTACCCATTCCCATGATACAGAGGCCTGCTATGCACCGAGGGCTCAGAGACATTCGTGCTAGCTGTCCTGTCAGGTGCCCCACTCTGAGAGTTCTGCATTGACTCAGGAAAGGCCTGGAAACTCAACTCCCATCTTTGGACGTTGTTTGGTAGGGAGAGCCCCTTGATCTTGGTGTGTGACGTGAGAACAAGTTAGAAAAACAGCAGTTGGATCAGAATCCCTATGAAGTCAATCGTGGTCCTGCATTAACAAAGGGCCCTGGTGGAAATCTAGGAAAGAGGTTTCGGCCTTCTCTTTATCTCATCTCACAAAGGACGTGTGATAGGCCCCTAACTGGTGGATTGGCTTCCCCACAAGCATTGTCCTGGGCACCTTCACATACACTAGGGTTTTGGTTGGCCACATATTTCTGATAACACATTGACAGGGGCCAAAGCAAATCCTACATCACGATAAAGTGGACACTGGCGGACTCCATCTTGAAGGATTACAGTATATCTCAGACACTGGATGAAAATAAAACCTTAATTTCTTCTCAGAGAGCCAAGTTGTGTCCAAGGAGACCCAGTGTACCTTTGTTCTTCCTCGGAGGTGACATTTGGAGAATGTTGAGACAGAAATGACTGACGGTCCCCCATCAACCTGGTTGTATCAGGAATAAGAGATGCCTCTCAGCTTAGGCAAAGGGAGCCCTCTGAAAGACCACACACAGGAACCTTGCCATCAAGACGCCCGTAGTCTTTCTTCAGGAGCTGGAGATTGCTAGCTTTGTCTGTCCCTTCCGGGATCTCTGTCGTTCGGTTTTTGGAGGCAGCAGTGTTTGAGGTGTGGCTATTGGGTGCTGCTGGCTCTTGCTCAGGTGTCCGGAACAAAGACTTTATTCCTTATTCAGGAAAGGGCTCTTATCCTGACCCACACCTGGTTCATACTGCCCATGTATAAGCTGGCTGCTGCTCAAAATGAAATCCACTCAATCCGGTGAGCGGAGCCAGACAGCTCCCCTTCACCTTGTCTACCAGACCAGGCCAAGCACCCTCCAGTCAGAGGCCGTTGATCCCTTGGTATAGCAGAGTCGAAAAGCCCTCACTGGGCACAGGGCCAGAGTGGGAGTTTCTGGCTTACCCCAGGGTGCCAGCTGAGTGAAGGAGAGTTCTGTGGCCCCTATGTGTGAGCAAAAGTTTATTTCGAAGGACAGCCATAGGAAGAAAATGACTAGGAAGTGGACCAAAGCTCGACATTCCAAATGGGAATTGGATTAATCTTGAAAGGAGATGCCTCGCTTCATTTCCTCTCAACCCACAAAAGAGGCCAGCTCTCTCTTGCAACCTCTGGCCCAGGATTCATACCAACATTCGCCAATGGGCATCTTCAATGAGTCGGGCCTCTTGATGTCCATATACTTCTGAAGCCAGATGAAGGGGCGGTCCTCTTACAAAAGCCATTGCACACTCCCAAGGACTTCACCACACTCCACTTGAAAGCAGAGGCTGTTCCTCTGAGAGACTCACTTGGAATGGAGCCCAGAGAGAAATTCATTTGGAAGTAGAGCAAAGGGGGTTCAAAATGATAGTTGGCGTGCTAGAGGTCTTCAACAGAGATGGGAATGGGAGACCGGTGAGAGTGAAGTGACTGATACAATCTTTAAGCAAGTTGACTGTCTCAAGAGTTAGAAACAGCCATGGCCTTTGGTAAACAGCCATGGCCTTCTGTCCAGGCCACACCCAAAGCACTATCACGAGGCCTCTATTCTTCCCTCAAATAGAGAGGGAAAGCCCTGGCTTTTGATGTCTTTCCTGCCATCCCATTGGCAGGTAGGGGCAGAAGAAATGTAGCAGGCTATATGCGGAGCATTGAGGTGTTGTGTTTGCTACGCGTGTGGTGTATGGAAAGGGCGTGCGCATGTGGTTTATAAGCAGCATGTGTCTGGTGTATGTGTGGGGTGTGAATTTTTGTGCATGGTGTATGTGAAGTGTGTTTGTGGAATACGTGTGCTAAATAGGTAGTGTGATGTTTGTGAGGTATTTGCACTGTGTGATGGATATTCTGAGCGTGTGTTGTAGTGGATTGGGTATGTTACATGGAAACTGTGTGTGTCGTTTACATATGAAGTGTGTGTCCCGTCCGAGTTTTAAGCAGTATAAAAGTGTTGTACAAGGGAGGTTTGAATGTGTGTGGTACTCGCGGTATGTTGTGGTACGTTTTATCTGTGTGTGATGTTTGGTGTTTATGTGTTTCCTAGGCACTGTGGGAGGTTGAAGTGGGGTGTTTGTGGTGTGTTAAGAGGTATGTGTGTGGAGTGTGCTTGGTGAGAAGACCTTGGTGAGTGTTGGCTAAATATTGGTTATAGTGCGTTGTATGTGAAACAAGATAGTTTGGTATGTTAGTTGAGAGGCAGTTTCTCAACATTGTTTCACAGGGTTGAGGATATGGCACTTTCTTCTTAGAGTTCCTCACATAGGTTTTCAAACACTTCTAAGGCAGTGAAACAAGATTTTAATCGAAAGACGTTTTTTCCATGGAGCTGAGAGTATGGTAAATGTCATTATACCTTTAGGCTTAGATTTCAAACATTTCTCAGTTGGGGAAAGAAGAGGTTAGTTGAAAGATGCTTTCTCCACAGTGTTTTTTCAGAGTTCAGTTTATTGTCCTTTCCTTATAGATCCCTGTAAAGGTTTTGAGAAATTTCTAACTCTGAAACAAAGCTTTAGCTGAAAGACGGTTTAGTTTCAGAGTTGAGCATATAGCACTCACATTATACATCTAGTCCTAATTTTCAAACTTTCCTAACTTCGTGAAAGATGTTTGGTGAAGGAAGCCTTCCCAACAGAGTTCTTTCACAGAGTTGAGTTTATGACCCTTTCTATATCACTTCCCGCATAGTTTTTCTAACACTTCACACTTGTTCACTAGAACAAGAAGTTGACAAATGGTGTTTTCCAAAGGGTTCCCCTGCCCCTCCTACCGCCTCCATAGTTGAGTACAGGAAACTTTTCCTAATGTTCCCTGCTTAGGTTTTCAAACACTTCTCAATGAAACACGATGTTAGTTTAAAAATGGTTTCTGCACAATGTTGTGTGTAAAACAGAGTTGATTATATGGCCCTGGCCTCAGATTTTGCCGCTTACATCACAAAGACTTCTAACTCAGCGAAACAAGAAGTTAGTTGAAAGGTGGCTTCCCCGCCACGTTTTTTCAGAGTTGAGGTTAGGTCACTGTCTTCATAGTTCCCCGCCTAGGTTTTCAGACACTTCTTAGTTAAACAAGGAATTAGTTGAAGGATGGTCCTTTCCACCATGGTCTTTCATCGAATTGAGTAGATGGCACTTTATAGTTGCTGGGAGAGTTTTGCCAACACGTCTAACTTCGTGAAAGACGTTGGTTGGAAGAAACTTTCTCCATAGTGTGTTTTCCGAATTAAGCACGAGGTCCGTTCCTTAGAGTTCCCTGTAAAGGGTTTCAAACACCACTCAATTTGAACCCAGACTTTATTTGAAAGATGTTTTCTCCATGGTTTTCCTTCAAGGAGTTCAGTGTATGGCACTGTCATATATTTAGCCCTAGATTTTTAGTCGCTTCCAACTACGTGAAAAACGACGTTAGTTGAGAGTTGGTTTGTCCACAGTGCTTTTTTTTTCATAAAGTTGAGTAAATGAACTTTTCTCAATGTTTCCTGCATAGGTTTTCAAACATTCCTAACTCAATGAAACACGGTGTTAGTGTAAAAATGATTTCTTCACACTGTTGCATCTATGGCATTTGTCTTCGGTCGTTTCTTCACGGCGTTTTCACAGACTGGAGTATCTACACTTTCCTCCTAGTTGCCAGGATAAGTTTTCAGACCATTTTGCCTAGTGCAACAAGGAATTGGTTGAAAAGTGTTTCTCCCACAATATTTCACGGAAGTGGAACAAGAAGTTAGTTGTGTTTTTTCACAGAGTTAAGATTGTGACCCTTTCCCTAGAGTTCCCTGCAAAAGTTTTCAAACACTTCTATCTTTGAAGCAAGACGTTAAAGGACAAAAGTTTCTCGACAAGATTTTAATTCGAGTTGAGCCTATAGCACTCTCATTTGACATTGAGGCCTAGATTTTCAAACACTTCTAAGTGAGTGAACCGAGATGTTATTTAAAGGACGTTTCTCCACTCTGTTTTTTTCACAGAGTCGAGTACATGTCACTGTCCTCATAGGATATCAAGCACTTCTGAAGGAAACAAAGGATTAGTTGAAAGATGATTCTTCCAGAAGGTGACCTCACAGGGTTGATTATAAGGCACTTTATAATTTTTCAGGATAGGTTTTTCAACACGTTTAGACGTGAGACGAAAAGTTGGTTGAAAGACCGTTTCTCGATAGACTTTTTTTTTTCAGAATTAAATATAAGATCCTTATAGTTCTCTAGAAAGGGCTTCCAACACCTCTTCATTAGAAACCAGACGTTAGTTGAAACAAGATTCTCCATTGTTTAATTTCAGAGTTCAGAGGATGTCGCTGTCATTATATATTTAGGTCTAGATTTTCGAACACTTCTAACTTCGTGAAAGCAATTAGTTTTCCACATGTGGAAACAGTGAAAGCAAAAATTTGGCTGAAAGAATCTTTCGTGATAGTGTTTTCCAGAATTAAGTATAAGTCATTTCGGTTCCCTATAAAAGATTTCACACACCACTCAATAAGAGACGTTAGCTGAAAGATGGTTTCTCCATGGTGTTCCTTCAAGGAGGTGAGTGTGTGGCAATGTCAGTATACGTTCAGGCCTAGAATTTCAGTCACTTCCTACTTCAAGAAAGATGTTGAAAGACCGTTTGTCCACAGTCTGTTTTCACAGAGTTGAGTGTATGGCACTTGCGTCAGAGTTGCCCGCGTGGGTTTTCAGACACTAGTCGCTTAGTGAAACAAGAGATTAGTTGAAAGAACGTTCCCCCACAATGTTATTTCACAGTGCTGTGTCTGTGCCATTCCCTTATGTTTTCCGCATAGGTTTACTTCGTGAAAAAAGAAATTATTTGAAAGATGGTTTCTCCACAGTATTGTCAAACACAACTGAGTATATGGCACTTCATAATTTCTCGCAAATAGTTTCAAAAATTTTACCTTAGTGGAACCATATGTTAGTTGAATGATGGTTTCACCACAGGGTTGCTTGACAGAGGTGAGGATATGGCACTTTCTCCATAGACCCTATACAGTGTTTTAAAACACTTCTAAATTAATGAAACCAGATATGAGTTGAAAGACGGTTTCTCAAGAGAATTTTTCCAGTCAAGTATAAGGTCACTTTCTGCATCATTCCCCACAAAGATTTTTGAACAATTCTAATTTGGTAAAACAAGATGTTAGTCGAAAGACGGTATCCCCAGAAGGCTACTTGGCAGAGTTGAGGTTATGGCACTTTATGCATAAGACCCACAAAGTGTTTCAAACACTTCTAACTTAGTGAAAGAAGATGTTACTTGGAAAATGGTTTCCTCACAGTGTTTTATAGAGCTGAGTATATGTCACGCTCCGTGGAAGCCCTGTATGGGTTTCCAACACTTCTAACTTAATGAAACTAGATGTTTTTTGAAAGTCGGTGTCACCACAGAGTCGTTTGACGGAGTCAATGGCCCTTTCCTTATAGGCCCCGCGTAGGTTTTCCAACCCTTCTCACAGTGAAATGAGATGTTAGTTGAAAGATGGTTTCTGAAAAGTGCTTTTTGAGAGAATTGAACAAAATGTCAATGCATAAACCCCGCAAGTTTTTTTTTCAAAATTCTACCTTAGTGAAACAAGATTTTAGTTGAAAGACTGTTTCCCCATAGTGTTTGTTACATGGAGTTGAATATACGCCAATTTCTTTGTAGCCCCTACAAGCGTTTTCAAACAGTGCTACCTTAGTGAAACCAGACGTATGTTTAAAGATAGAATCACCACACTGTTGTTTCACACGGTTGAGTACGTGGCAGTGTTGGTGTAGTCCCGCATGGGTTCTCAAACAATTCTGACTTCGTGTAACAAAAATTGGTTTTGCCACCGTGTTTTTTCACAGAGTTGAGCATATGGCGCTATCCCCCAAGGCCCCACAGGCGTTTTCCAACACTTGCAATTTAGTGATACCCGATGTTGAGTGAAAGATTGTTTTCCCCAAGTGTTATTTCACTGGGTTGAGTATAATGGCACTTTCCCTTATATGCCCCGCCTGGGATTTCAAACACTTCTAAGTGAAGCCTGAGGTTAGTTGAGAGATGGTTTCACCACTGTAATGTTTCACAGAGTTGAGTATATGGCACTTCGTGCCTAGGCCCCGCGTACGTTTTCAAACACTTTTACCTTAGTGACAGCCAGGGGTAGTGGAACGACGGTTTCCCCAGAGGGTCGTTTCACAGAGTTGAGTGTACGGCACAATCCCTATAGGCCCCACGTGTATTTTCAAACACTTGTAATTTTGTGAAACCAGATGTTAAATGAAAGATTGTTTTCCCTAGTGTTTCACTGAGTTGAGTTTATGGCACTTTCCCTGCTAGGCCCTGCATAAGTTTTCAAACACTTGCAACTTTGTGAAATGAGATGGTAGTTAAAGAAGTTTTCACCACATTGTTTTTTCACTGTTACGTTTATGGCAATTTCCGCATAAACACTGCATGGGTTTTACAACACTGTAACAGTGAAAAAAGATGTGAATTGAAAGAGGTTTCACAAAGGGTTGTTTCACAGACTATATAGAGCCATCCGCATCGGCCGGGCATGGGTTTGTGACCTCTGACTTTGTGACAAAGAGATACTAGTTGAAAGGTGTTTCCCTTCAGTCTTGTTTTGCAAAGTTAGGTATAAGGCACTTTTCCCTTGGGCCCCACAGGGGTCTTCAAACTCCTGTAACTTAATGAAACAAGGCGATACTTGAAAGATGGTTTCCCCCACAGTGTTTATGAGTATGAGTATATGGCTCTTTCCGTGTAGGACGCGTGCATGTTTCCAAACTCTTCTCCCTTGGGGAAACAAGGTGTTAATTGTAAGATGGTTACCTCACAGTGTTGTTTCAGAGTTGAGTATACGGCTTCTTCCACCTAGGCCCTGCATGGGTTTTCAAACACTTGTCCCGTAGTGAAACGAGCTGTTAGCTGAAAGATGGTTTCCCCACAATGTTTCATACAGTCGTGTATATGGCACATTTGATGTGGGCCCCGCTGCGGTTTTCAAACACACTAATTTACGGAAACCAGATGGTAGTTGATAGATGTTTCCATCAGACAACTCTTTCCTGGACACAAAAGTGAGCACAAAAGTGCCCCTGCGTGAGTTTTTAGACACTTTAACGTGGTGAAACAAGATGATGGTTGAAAGATGGTTGTTGCCCCACAGTGTTATTTGCCCGAGTTGGATATATGACACTTTATGCATAAGCCTCGCATAGGTTTTCAAACACTTCTAACAGAGTGAAACCTTATGTAACTTGCAAGATGGTTTCTCTTACAGTATTTTTTCACTGAGTCCAGTCCATGTCGCTTTCCACATAGTTCCCAGCACATGTTTGAAACTCTTCTAACTTAGGGAAACAAGTTGCTAATTGAGAGATAGTTATCCCACAATGTTGTTTCACAGAGTTGTGTAATGGCACTTTCCGCATAGTTGTCAGCATGGGTTTTCAAACATTCCTAAATTAGTGGGGTCAGATGGTAGTTGAAAGACGATGTCACCACAGCGTGGTTTCACCGAGTTGTGTATGGTACGTCTCTCGGAGTACCCCGCGTAAGTTTCCCACCACTTCTAAGTTGGTGAAACCGAAGGTTTGTTGAAAGATGGTTCCCCACATTGTTGTTTCACTGATTTGAGTATAAGGCACTTTCTGCATAGTTCCCGACTTGCTTTTCAAACAACTCTTAGTGAAACCAGATGGTGGGTGAAAGATCAATTCCCCCCACAGTGTTGTTTCATACAGTTGAGTATACACCACTTTCCCTGTAGGTCCCGCGTGGGTTTTCAAACTCTCTCAACATTGTGAAACGAGAGGTTAGCTGAATGATGGTTCAGTAAACTGTTTCCCAGAGTTGATGTATGGCATGGTCAGCGTAAGCTCTGCATAGGTTTTCAAACAGTTTCATCTTAGTGAAGATGTGTATGTGAGTTGAAAGTCAGTGTCGAGTATATGCCATTTCCTCATAGTTTCCCTCATAGGTTTTCAAACACATCTCAGTGGAACAAGATGCGTCTTGAAAAATGGCGTTTTTATGGAAAGTGCCACACGCCCAACGTTGTACCAAATGACTGTGCAGAAACATCTTTCAATGAACAACATGTTCAAGTTAGACGCAAGCGTTGAGATCCTAGACATAGAAGTATAACGAAAGCGGCCTTTACTCACTTTGTGAAACATCATTGCAGACAAACCAATTTTCAAAATGACACCTGGTTCAACGAAGTTGGAAGTGTTTGAAAACGCTCGTGGGGCCCACACCGAAACTGCCTGTGAAACACCAGTGTGGTGGTGCCTTCTACCAACATCATGTTACACTAAGATAGAGTTGAAAACCCACGTGGGGACTAAACCGAAAGTGCCATATTCTGAAGTGTATGAAACACTGTGGGGAACCCACCCGTCAACTAACATCTTATTTCAGTAAACGTGAAGTGTTTGAAAACCTCTGCGGGGCTTATGTGGAAATGCATACACTCAACTCTGTGAGAAAAGACTGTGGTGAAACAAGTCTTTCAGCAAATATCTGGTTTCAATAAATGAGAATTGTTAGAAAACCCATGCGGGGTCCACACAGAAAATACCATGTACTCAACTCTGTTTACTAGGTTAGAAGTATGTGATAACCAATGCAGGGCCTACACAGATCGTGCCATATAATCAACTCTGTCAGACAACACTTCGGGGAATCCATCTTTCAACTAACATCTTGTTTCACTTAGAAGTGCTTGAAAAGCCATGCGGGGAACTATGAAAGGGTTGCCATCTACTCAACTTTGTGAAACAACAGGGTGGAGAAACATCTTTCAACTAACATAAGGTTTCACGAAGTTAGAAGTGTTTGAAAACCCTTTTCTGCATATGCGGAAAGTGCCATGTACTCAGTTCTGTGAAGCAGTGTGGGGAAAACACATCTTTGAACTAACATCTCATTTCCCTGTTAGAAGTGTTTGAAAACCTTTGCGGAGCCCAGGTGGAGAGTTCCGTATACTCAACTTTATCAAGCAGCTCTTTAGGGCAACGATCCTTCACTTAACATCAAGTTTCACTAGGTTACAATTATTTGAAAACCAATGAGGGGCCTACGCCGAAAGTGCTGTACACTCAGCTCTGGGAAATAACATTGTGGGGAAACCATCTTTCAACCAAAATCACCTTTCAGTTAGAGTTGTTGGAAAACCAACACAGGGCCTATGCAGAAGGTGCCATATGCTCAACTCTGTCCAACAACACCGTGGAGAATCCATCTTTGAACTAACATCTTGTTTCACTGTTAGAAGTGTTGGAAAACTTATTGGGCCTTCTGCAGAAAGTGTCGTATACTCGACTCTGTGAAACAACTGTGGTTGAAATGGTCTTTCAACCAACATCTCATTTCCCTAAGGTGGAAACGTTTGAAAAACCATGCGGGACCCAGGAGGCAAGTGCCATATATAATATACTCAACTCTGTCAACCTGGGTGTTGCGGAAACCATCTTTGAAGCTACCATTTTGCATCACTAACAGAGAATCGCTTGAAAACTTTGCGGGGAACCACGGGGAAACTGACATATACTCGACATTGGGAGGGAATACTGTGGAGAAACCACCTTCCAACTAACATCCTGTTTCCCTAAAGGTGTTTGAACACTATGCAGGGCTGACCCCCCCAAAGGGCCATGTACTCAACTCTGTGAAAAAACACAGTGAGGAAACTGTCCTTCAACTACCATCTGGTTTCCTGGAGTTAAAAGTGTTGAAATCCTATGAGAGGCTTAACCCTGAAGTGCCACAGCCTCAAGACTGTGAATATCAGTGTGGTGAAAGGATCTTTCAACTAATATCTGGTTTCACTAAGTTTCAAGTGTTTGAAAACACATGCGGGGCCTATGGGAATAGTGGCATACACTCAACTCTGTGAAACTACCCAGTTGGGGAAATCATTTTTCAACTACCATCTGGTTTTTGTAGAAGTGTTTGAAATCCTTTGAGAGGCCTAACCCTGAAGAGTCATAAACGCAAAAGTGTGAATATCAGTGTGATGAAACTACCGTCCAACTAACATCTTGTTTCACAAAGTCAAAGTGTGTTTGAAAACCCATGCAAAGCCTGCATCGAAAGTGCCACTTAGATGTGTTAGATGTGTTTGAAAACTTATTCGGTTCTACCCAGAAAGTGCCCTCTGCTCCACTCTGTAAAACACCAGTGTGGTGAACCCATCTTTCAAATAACATCCGGCATCACTTTTAGACGTATTTGAAAACCTATGCGGAACCTACACGGAAAGTTTACACTCAAATGTGTCAACCAACACTTTGGGGACACCGTCCTTCAACTAACATCTTAGTTCACTAAATTAGGTGCGCTTGAAAATGATGCGGAGTCTACACCAAAAGTGCCATATACTAAGCTCTGTGAAACAAGACAGTGGGAGAAAAACCTTCTTTCTCCTAACATCTGGTTTCACTAGAAGTGGTTGCAAACCTGTGTGGTTAGGGCGATGAGAATGTGTCACACACTCAACTCTGTGAAACAACATGGTGGGGAAACTGTCCTTCAACTAACATCTGGACTTACCAAGTTACAAGTGTTTGAAAAGCCATGCTGGCTGGGTCTATGAGGATAGTGCCATATTCTCACCTCTGTGAAACCACCCTGTGTGGAAGCTGTCTTTCAACTACCTACATTAGAAGTGTTTGAAACCTAAGAGAAACCTGAGCGCTAAGTGCCACACACTCGACTAACTGTGTGAAACAAAGGTGTGGTGAAACCATCTTTCAACTAATATCTGGTTTCACTAAGGTAAAATGTTTGAAAACTATGAGGGACCTATGCGGAAAGTACCATATAGTCAACACTGCTGTGGGGACTCCATCTTCCAATCTCTTGCTTTATTAAGAGGTGTTTGAAAACCATGGTGGCTTACACCGAACGTGCCGCATACTCACCTCGGTGAAACAGCATTGTCGGGAGACAACCTCCTGACACCAGGTTTGTGTACCTGGAAAACGGGGGCGTTGATGTCAGCTGGTGAGCCAGGCTCACTTTACCTGGTGGCGATGAGGATCTTGTGAGGGCTGGATGTGACCCGGGGAAGCCAGGGGCTGGGGGCACTGCAAGTCCGTGTGATCATGCTATTCTGGAAGAAGAGAGAAGCAGTGGGCGGTGGCCGGGGCGGGGAGGTCCTCCTTGTGCCCCTATGGGCACGTTAGCCATGGCATTCAACGGACCCTGCTGTGTTCCCCAAGGCCAAAGCCTCTTTGTTCTCCATGCTGCACGATGCACCCCTCCCTCTTAGCCCTAGCCCTGCACATGGGGGACCAGGGCTCCTTTCCAGAAGGGTCTTCAGACACTGAGACCAACAAACACAATATCTTCTTGTGAGGGGCACTGTCATGGGCAGCCGGGTGGAGAAGACACAGACCTTAGCCCCAGGAGAATAGAATGTAGTTGGGTAGCAAAGCCAGTCGGGTCTCCATGGTCTTGCGCAGCACTGTGCTGGCTGCTTAGGGGTGGGGGGGGGGGCAGGGGTGGGGAGGTGGGGGGTTGGGAGTTGCAATAATTGCACCATGGGACAGTCAAGGGCAGAAGTGAAAAGCAAGGACTCCAGATCCAATGGCCCAGGTTTAAATCTCAACTCTGCCACTTCTTACTGTGTGAACGTGGACTGGTGACTCTGCCTCTCTGTGCCTCTGTTTCCTTGCCTCTAAAATGGGAACGAAGCACACTAGTGTTATTTGAACAGCTCGGTTCAGTTTCTAGTGGGCATTTACGCCCCATTTTCCAGAATGGGTCTCCCAGTTCACTCCTGCCTCCTGGAAGACTACACAGCCTGTTCCAGTAGGCTATCGTCTTTTTTGTGTGTGTGAGTCCCTATAGGTGGGGGCCTGCCTTTCTGTGTCCGTTGCTTGGGCAGGGGGCAATGGTGTGCTGGCAACAGGCCCTCTGGGAGGAAAAGGTGCCTGATCAACAGCGTTGGCACGTTTCCATGGTGTAAATCTTCCGGCAAGGCCCATTTGAGGCTACCAACAGCTTCACCATCTCGCAGTGGGAGCTGGTCCATGCCAGCTTTAGCACCCAGGCATTCAGCAGGTGCTTAATAAATGATGGTTGAATAAGGAGAGAAGGCTCCAAAGACTTGGAGAGTTGCCAGGCCATACTGTAGCTGAGAGAGGGAGGCATCAGACAGGCTGAGGCCAGGACGAGACCACTCTGAATAAGTAACTCGTGGTGAGATGGAGGGCAGAGGGGAAGGAGGACTGGTGTCCTCCCTTCCTGGGAACCTCTGCACCTCTGACCCTGCGTCACTTCTGCTCTGGATCCTCTTGACCTTGGCCTGGTTTGGGCTGTCTGCACAGAATGACCTAGCTGGATCCCAAGCATTAACCTGACAGAGCTCTGAGAAATGGTCCAGATGGGTCTCAAACATAAGATTCTATTCCCTTGTTTATGCTGTCCGCTCTGCCTGAATGTCTGTTCCACCCACCTCTTCCTATGTGCCCTGAAACTCTGTCACCCTTCAAAAGCTTCCTCCACCCCAAATCCCACAGACCCTTCTCCCCTTCTGCTGTTTCTCTGGCCTTACAGCCCCTCTAGTGTGCACCCTGCCTGCCCGTAAAAATATTAGTAGCTAACATTGCATCTGTACAGCAACCTGTGATAGAGGTACCGTGATAATGCCTTTTGTAGATGGGGGAATGGAGGCTCTGTCTTGTTAACAATCACCCATCCTTTGCCTCTCGGCTTGAGCATCCGTTCGTTGTGCAGGGAGGCTCCTTGCTGTGGGCTGGGCAGAGCACCACTTCTCTTTATTCAGTGTGTTTGCTGTGGCGTGTTCCACTAGGCCTTGAGTTCCCTATCCTATAGGAGCTCGAATGAATGAATGAATGAAAATGAATGAGTGACTGACTTTCAGCCCCAGGGAGCATCCCTGTTCTTTTACCCATTCCTCCTTCCTTTCTATCCCTGTGGGAAGAGACCGACTCTCCAGAGGGCAGCCTCACACCATGGAGGGCTGGTCACAGGCACCCTGCTTAGCCACACCTGCCAGAAGGGAAGGGGAAGTGAGGCTTTGGGCGGGGCTGAAAGCAGGCATGGCAGAAGGGCTGTGGACCACCCTCCTGTGGTCTAGAGTGGGGCTGACATGGGCCCACAGCCCTGCCTGTAACCCAGGAAGTTAACGGGGTCCCAAAATACTTTTTCTTGCACCGCCCCAAGTAGAAATTCCCCTGTTGGCCCACTTACTTTCGTTTTATCTAAAGAAATAAAGTTGGAAATAATCATTCACACACCCTAATTACTCCGTTGCTTTCTGAATTTAGAGCCGGTTTGGCTCTAGACTTTGGCTCCTGCTGAAGGAGGAATCCCCTGGGAGGGGCAGGGTGAAGGCCAAGGCAGGAGGCCAGATTCTGTGCTGACACTGGGGCCTCGTCAGGGTCTGCCCTCTAGTTGCCCTCTCCTAGCAGGCTGAGAACTTCCCAGAAGCAGCAGCCCAGATGGGAGTCTGAACGAAGGAGGGTGGCCAGAGGCAGTCTCCAGGATTCTGGTTGACCGAGACCCATAATGGATGACTTCCCAGGCTGAGAAACTTGAGGGCCTGGTCTGAGATGCCAGTGGAGTGGGCAGGGAAAGCAGCTGTAAGGTGCAGCCCAGTTCAGGCGACCCTCCCTGCAGCCCAGAGAGGAGACCAGTTGGGGAGACTTGAGGCCAGATAGCTAGCCAAACATGCCCATTTCACAGAGGGAATGTTGAAGGCCCGAGGTGCTTGGGACTGACCTAGAGCACCCTGAGGAGTGGGTGGTAGTCCCTTTGTGGCTTGTAAAAGGAGAGCCCAGGGCTATGTGGCCATACCCCTCCCCCACTCCGGTCCCCAGCTGGAGCATTTGTCTGCAGGATCCAGGTCAGGTCTGGGGGAGATGGGAAGAAGCCCAGGTGAGCAAAGTCCCCAGGGCTCAGGTCTGCACTCTGTCTTCCCATGTGGAGGACAAAGCTCCTTAGAGAAAATGCTTGCTCTCCTAAAGCTGGCAGGAAATGCACATCGATAGCTCATTCCAGCAAGAAGGTGCACAGGGGGAAAAAAACCTGTGAGAACTTAGGCCTAAATGTTAGCCCCGGGGATGGTGGGCGATATTAGCCTTCTTCCGCTTTGATTTTCACATTTCCTAGGTTGTAGGTGAAACCGTTATGCCAGAAAAATGAAGTTACCATGGAAAGGAGAGAGGTCTAAGGAAAACAGCCAGCTCCCCATTCATGAGACTCTGGGGTCACCATGTGTGAGTGGCTTCCAGAGGGACCCTGGCCCCGGGCCCATCCCCCAGAACAGGCGCGCCTGGGGCAGACAGCTTAGCCTGTGTGTCTCTCTTTCTCGGAATTTGGGTCAGCGAGAGTCCAGACCTGTGGCTACTGGGATGTAGCACACCCAGAATGCCATTCAAACCTCTGCTGTCCTTCCTGTCGTGTGGGTTAGGCCTCAGGGCCTTCACTTTCCCACCTCCACTTGGAAAGCCACCCCACCCCACCCCAGGCTGCCCTCTGCCCCTCCCAGCCAGAGGTGGCCCTAGGGCTATTTGCTTCACCTCCATCCGGGTGCCCAGGTGGGTGCGTAGCACTGTTGACTGCCTTCCTTACCGTCTCCGACTCCGGCCCCGAAGTGCCTTTCCAGGGAGTCCTCCTACAATGTAGTCAAGTTCGACCTCGTGCAAATGGTCTTTGGAATCACAGCTGAGCCTTGATCCTGGGTGAGGATCCGATTTCCGTCTCCCCCATATACCTAGCCCAGAGAACCAATTCATTCGGTCAGCTGTTATTCAGCCAAGTGCCAGGGCCCAGGCTAGGTGCCAGGGGCACAGATCTGCTGACTTGAGGGTGTGACGTGTCTGTGTTTTTGAGCACGTGTTTTGTGCGCATCACCTGCACGCACACACAGCACAAGCATCTCTGTTATATGTGGTCTTTGAGGCTGTGACAGTGTGTAATCCTGCTGGGACTCTGGGCACACCTGGTTGATTCATTCTGTAAGTGTTTAACAGACACCCACTAAGGAAGTACCAGGCTCTGACACCAAAGAAACATGACCCAAGGTCTCTGTCCTCGAGAAGTGCCGTCTTGGGGGCTGTCGCAGTGCGGACTGGTGGGGGCAGAGGCCGGCAGGGCTGGGGGTGGTCAGAAACGCGGTCCTGGAGACACGGGGAAGAGTGGGGAAGGGTGTTCCTGCCCAGCGGTGAGGATGATCTCCAGTATCCCCTTCAGCCCAGTGATCTGAGGCCTGGGACAGGCCTCCCCAGCCATTTTCATGCCCTAAAGCAGCCCTGAGGGCCGACGGAACCGGAGCTCCAGGTGGTGACCCGTGGGCCCCGACTGCTGGGGGCTGGGAGAGAATACAGGGAATGAAAATGAAGCATGTTGGCTGGAGGACCTGCCTGGGCTGCAGACCTTTCTGAGAGGCGAACTTGGGGACCAAGCACCAGAACACAGCACCTGGAAAGTAGAACCCCGTGATCCAGACCAGAGAAGTGGGATCACGGAACTTAGAGGAGGAAGATGGAGCAGCAGACCTAGAATGTGGGCCTTCTAGAACCTGGAACACTCAAGTCGGCCGGAAGCTGGAAGATCCAGTCTGTGCCCCTGGTGGTCAGTGGGGGAAACTGAAGTCCAGCAGGAACGGGGAGGCCTTGAGCATTGGTGAGCTGCAGTGGCACACACGTGGTCTCTGCTGAGCCAGGACCTCCCCACAGCTCGCTGCTGCCTGACATCGGGCGAGTCCTGTCCCCTCTCCAAGCCTCAGTTTCCCCCTCTGTGAAATGGTCACGTGACGGTGGGACAAGATGGAGCACCTCACCTGGTGCTCAGGCTCTCCCGGCAAGCTAGTGGCATGGCTAAGGCCTCGACCCTGGCCACCTGACTCCTGAATGACTCTGTCCCCTTGTGGTGATGGTCTGGTCACTGCTGTTCCTTTCTCTTCTTTCTCACACTCAGTGGGACATTTGGGCACTTGCGGCCCTTTTCTGGAATGCTCTCGGGATCTAGCAGAGGGAAAAGACTAATCAGAGGAGCAAGAACAGACTGGCGGCTCCATATGAAGGAGCAGGGGCCCGGTGCCTACAGCCCTGCATGGTGCCCTGTGCCATTTGGTGAAGGCTTCTTGAGTGTCCCCCGGTGGAGACGGTCGGGTCCTGAGCCGACGGCGCCGTGGTCCCTCGAAGGCAGGGGTGGGCAGAGGTGGATTGGGAAGGGAAAGGAGAAAGGGCTCATTGTTCCAGCTCCATGGAGGCTCCCTAGGTGCACCTGCTCCAGGCCACCTCTCCTGAAGGAGGTGGACGACCTTGCTCGGGCTCCCAGAGAGCTGGAGCTGTAGGAGCTGGGCCAGGAGCAGCCTGGTCACTTCCCTAGATCCCTGTGAAGTGGCGTTACCAGCCCCCGCTTTTCTGCCTCCAAGAGAGCAGGATTCTAGAGTTGGGGGCGGGGGGCGTTGGAGCCAGGGTTCCAGCCCATCCTTTGAGGCAGCACCAGCCGGGCATGGTGCCAGGCACTGAACACCCAGGGGGGAACCGAGATCCCTTCCCGTTTCCCCTCCTTCCTTGCCGGGTCTCCTCCGGACCATCAGCCATCCTGCTCAGAGCGCTTGGAAGGCTGGAGTCCTTCCCCGTGTCTCCGCTCTCCACCACTTCCCTCCCATTGTGGGGGACCCGTCGAGTTCCTGTACATGAACCACCTCATCGGGGTGTGCCTTGCCCAGGCAGGACTAGACTTTTTCGAACCCCAGACCAGTTCTGAGAGCCCAGCAGCACTGACTGCAGGTGCAGGTGTGTGGATTTGGGAGCGGAGGGGGGGGGGGTGTCGTTTTTCATTCAACAGGCCAAGGTCAGCGCCTCCTTTGCATCAGGCTCTGTGCTGAGGCCCCAGGAGAGTTGGGCAGCACCGCCCAGTGTGGGGTGAGGCAGCTCAGTCCTTCCTCAGCCTGGGGGAAGTGCAGTTCAGCTGAGCCTCCCTGGGCAGGGAGTGAAAGATGACATAGAAACTTGGAGCCTCCTAGAGGATTTGGACTTTATCCTGGGAGCAGGTGTTCCATGCTGAGAGGGGCAGCATCAGATATGGCTTTTGCTTGGCTCGTGGGGCTCAAGCCAGGAGCCCCTTCCCTGGCAAGGCTGCTGCTGTTGTTCAGGTGAGCGTGGCTGGTGGCGCAGGCAGTGTGGGACAGTGGCACAGAGGGCCGGGTTGGACAAGTACCTGGGCATGGAAGAGACGTGCCTGGCGATGGGGAGTGCGAGGTCAGCGAGAAGCCAGATTCAGGATGACTGCCGGGGTCCTGGACTGGGAGGCTGGGTGGATGGTCACATCTCAGGTTATCAGCTCAGGTTTCAGGAAGCACTATTTGAGCGAGTTCTTTGTGGCTGGTTTTGCGGTGGAGGGTACCAGGCAGGATGGGAGCCGACTCTGTGCCCAGGCCTCTGCCCTCCAGCTTGGCCCAGACCCTGCCAGGTCTGCTCCTCTCTCTCCCTTAACCCTACAGGCACTTTAGCCTCTTGAGTGCCAGGGCTGCACCTCGCAACTGTGTCCTGTCCACATGGGGGAGCGCCACTCCACTCCTGCTGCCTGGGTCCATGGGAACCGCCCTCTGCCCAGGCAGGCCGACCCTGTGCTTTGATGTGTCTCATCCCCTCACTGTGCAAGGGCATTCCCCCCCCCCCCCCAACTCCTCAAGGCGCGCAGGTCCTGGAACAAAGCCTCTCCGCACTACAGCTTGAATCTCTCACCCTCCTGGCCCTGTGCTAGAGCAGGCTCCCTGAGGACAGAGGATGGCTGGGGCACACCCTCCCCCCGTCCCCCACCTCAGGCCTGTGGGCTAGCGATGGAGCTGAAGCTCCTTGCTGAAGTGGCCCTTTGTACATTGTCCCCCTGGGGGAGGGGGGAGCCTGGTGGGAGGGGCTGGCACTGCCCAACACCCTTTGCTGATCTCAGTGGCACTGAGGTGGGTTCTCTGGGCTTGGGATCAGGGGAGAACACCCTGCCAGGTTGGGCTCGCACTGGCTGGGCCTGCCGCCCCACACTAGAAGGTACTTGTCATTCAGAGTCTGTCATCACTTCTCAGGCAAATTGTGTTGTCACACAACAGTTGTTTAGGGAGCACTGCTCCCGGCCAGGCTTTGTCCTAGGGGGTAGGGAGCCACCTGGACCAGTGACGTGTGAGTGAGGCTTACAGGCTTAAGATGACCCTGCTCTCCTGTTGACATTCTGAGCGCCAGGGTGTGGGTGGGGGAGACAGACCAGGAAGAGGTAAACAAGGATGCGGCTAGCTTCCGCTGTGAGTGCTGGGGAGCAGAAGACCCGGGCAGGGGACAGCCACTGTAGCTGGAGGCCCAGGAAGGCCCCTCTGAGCAGGCAGCCACATTCCAGGCCAAGCAGTAGCCATTGGGAGCACCCTGCGACTGAAAGGTGGGGACTGTGACTGGAGCCCAGTGGACGAGGGCTGCGAGGGCAGCAAAGATTCGAGGACCAGCTTGGCGGGGTCTGTGGGCCCAGAGAGGAGTTTGCATTTCATTCTGAGGGAGACTAGTGTGTGGGTGGGATCGAGGGGAGGGGGGACGTGGCCTGGTGGGGACTTTGCAGTGACAGAATTTGTGGGGCCCAGTGCCAAATGAAAATGTAGGCCCCGAGGGGCGCCTGGGTGTCTCAATGGGTTAAGCATGCGACTCTTGATTTCTGCTCAGGTCAGGAGTCCAGGGTTAAGGGATTGATTCCTGTGTCTGGCTCCGCATCGAGCCTGGAGCTTGCTTAAGAATCTCTCTCTCTCTCCCCCTCTGCCCCCCTCCCCCACTCTTGTGTGCTCTCTCTCTCTCTCCCAAATAAAATAAAATAGGGGCACCTGGGTGGCTCACTTGGCTGACCACTTCTGCTCAGGTCATATTGAAGTTCGTGAGTTTGAGCTCTGCGTCGGGCTCTGTGCTGACAGCTCAGAGCCTGGAGCCTGCTTCAGAGTCTGCATTTCCCTCTCTCTCTGCCCCTCCCCTGCTCATGCTCAGTCTCTCTCTCAAAAATAAACATAAAAAAATAAAATAAAATAATGATAAAAACCGAATGAAATCACTATATTCAGTTAGTCTGAGAAATGCAAAATTGGTGTAATATTAGCAAATAGTGTAATTCCCCACAGTAACAAATACTTTTGTTTTTTTTATTTTTACTTTTTTACTTTTTTATTTTTTAGAATTTACATGCAAATTAGTTAGCATAGAGTGAAAAAATGATTTTAGGAGTAGATTCCTTAGTGCCCCTTGCCCATTTTGCCCATCCCCCCTCTCCCTACCCCTCCAGCAACCCTCAGTTTGTTCTCCATGTTGGTCTCTTCTGTTTTGTCCCCCTCCCTGTTTTTATATTATGTTTGTTTCCCTTCCCTTATGTGCATCTGTTTTGTCTCTTACAGTCCTCATACGAGTGAAGTCATATGATTTTTGTCTTTCTCTGACTAATTATACTTAGCATAATACCCTCCAGTTCCATCCATGTAGTTGCATATGGCAAGATTTCATTCTTTTTGATTGCCGAGGAATACTCCATTGTATCTAGATACCACATTTTCTGTATCCTTTCATCCATCGATGGACATTTGGGCTCCTTTGCATACTTTGGCTATTGTTGATAGTGCTGCTATAGACATGGGGTGAATGGGTCCCTTCGAAACAGCACACCTGTATCTCGTGGATAAATGCCTAGTAGTGCAATTGCTTGGTCGTTGGGTAGTTCTATTTTTCGTATTTTGAGGAAACTCCATATTGTTTTCCAGAGTGGCTGCACCAGCTTGCTTTGCCACCAACAATGCAAAAGAGATCCTCCTTCTCCACATCCTCGCCAACATCTGTTTTTGCCTGAGTTGTTAATGTGAGCCATTCTGACAGGCGTAAGGTGGTAGCTCAGTGTGGTTTTGATTTGTATTTCCCTGATGATGAGTGATGTGGAGCATTTTTTCATGTGTCGGTTGGCCATCTGGATGTCTTCTTTGGAGAAGTGTTTACTCATGGCTTTTGCCCATTTCTTCACTGGATTATTTGTTGTTTGGGTGTTGAGTGTGAGACGTTCTTTGTAGATTTTGGGTAGTAACCCTTTATCTGATATGTCATTTGCAAATACCTTCTCCCCTTCTGTCAGTTGCCTTTTCATTTTGCCGATTGTTTCCTTTGCTGTGCAGAAGCCTTTTAGTCTGATGAGGTCCCAGTAGTTCATTTTTGCTTTTGTTTCCCCTGCCTCCAGAGACGTGTTGAATAAGTTGCTGCGGCCAAGATGAAAGAGGGTTTTGCCTGCTTTCAACTCGAGGATTTTGATGGCTTCCTGTCTTGCATTGAGGTCTTCCATCCATTTTGAGTTTATTTTTGTGTATGGTGTAAGAACGTGGTCCAGGTTCATTCTTCTGCATGTCGCTGTCCAGTTTTCCCAGCACCGCTTGCTGGAGAGACTGTCTTTACACCACTGGATAGTCTTTCCTGCTCTGTGAAAGATCAGTTGGCCATAGGTTTGTGGGTCCATGTCTGGGTTCTGTATTCTGTTCCATTGATCTGTCTTTTCTAGTGCCAGTACCATACCGTCTTAATGATTACAGCTTGTAGTATAGCTTGAAGTCTGGGATTGTGATGCCTCCTGCTTTGATTTTCTTTTTCAAAATTGCGTTGGCTCTTTGGGTCCTTTTCGGGTTCCATACACATTTTAGGAGTATAGGTTCTAGCTCTGTGAAGAATGCTGGTGTTACTTTAATAGGGATTGCATTGAACATGTAGATTGCTTTGGGTAGTATCGACCTTTCAACAATATTTGTTCTTCCTATCCAGGAGCATGGACTCTTTTTCCATTGTT
The DNA here is from genome assembly GCF_022837055.1 of Prionailurus viverrinus. Taxonomy (NCBI): domain Eukaryota; kingdom Metazoa; phylum Chordata; class Mammalia; order Carnivora; family Felidae; genus Prionailurus; species Prionailurus viverrinus. Next base: position 31,521,139 of record NC_062572.1, read on the forward strand.
TTGTGTCTTCTACCGTTTTTTCATAGGCTTTCTATAGTTTTCAGTATATACATTTTACACCCCTTTGGTTAGATTTATTCCTACGTATTTTGTGGCTTTTGTGCAACTGTAAATGGGATCGATTCCTTGATTTCTTTTTCTGTTGCTTCATTGTTGGTTTATAGTAATGCAACCGATTTCTGCGCATCGATTTTATATCCTGTAACTTTGCCGAATTCATGAGTCCATTCTAGCCGTTTTGTGGTGGCATCTTTGGGGTTTTCTGTATAGAGTGTCGTGTCATCTGTGAAGAGGGAAAGTTTGACTTCCTCCTGGCCGATGTGGATGCCTTTTATTTCTTTGTGTTGTGTGATTGCAGAGGCTAAGACTTCCAATACTATGTTGAGTAACAGTGGCGAGAGTGGACATCCCTGTCTTGTTCCTGACCTCAGGGGGGAAACTCTCCCATTTGTCCCCACTGAGGATGATATTAGCGTCGGGTTGTTCATATATGGCTTTTAGGATCTCGAGGTATGCTCCTTCTCTGCCTACTTTCTTGAGGGTTTTATCAAGAAAGGATGCTGTGTTTTGTCAAATGCTTTCTCTGCGTCTATTGAGAGGGTCCTATGGTTCTTGCCCTTTCTTTTCTTGATGTGATGAATCACTTTAATTGTTTTGCAGATATTGAGCCAGCCCCGCATCCCAGGTATAAATCCCGCTTGGTCGTGGTGAGTAATACTTTTCATGTATTGTTGGATCCGGTTGGCTAATATCTTGTTGAGAATTTTTGCATCCATGTTCCTCAGGGAAAGTGGTCTATAGTTCTCCTTTTTAGTGGGGGTCTCTGACTGGTTTTGGAATCAAGGTAATGCTGGCTTCATGGAAAGAGTTTGCAAGCTTTCCTTCCATTTCTATGTTTTGGAACATTTCTTCCTGAAATGTTTGGGAGAATCCCCCTGGAAAGCCATCTGGTCCTGGACTCTTGTTTTTTGGCAGAGTTTTGATTACTAAGTCGATTTCCTGACTGGTTATGTGTCTGTTCAAATGTTCTATTTCTTCCTGTTTCGGTGTTGGTAGTGTAGGTTTCTAGGAATTTGTCCATTTCTTTCAGATTACCCATTTGATTGGCATAGAATTGCTCATACTCTTCTCTTATTATTGTTTTTATTTCTGCTGTGTTGGTTGTGATCTCCCCTCTCTCATTCTTGATTTTATTTATTTTGGTCTTTTCCTTTTTTTCATTTTTACCAGACTGGCTAGTGGTTTATCAATTTTTTTCATTCTTTCAAGGCACCAGATTCTGGCTTGATTGATCTGTTCAACTGGTATTTTTGTAGGGTTTTTTGTTTGGTACTTGTTTGTTTCGATAGCATTAATTTCTGCTGTAATCCTTATTATTTCCTCTCTTCTGCTGATTTGGGGTTTTATTTGCTGTTCTTTTTCCAGCTCCTTAAGGCATAAGGTTAGGTTGTGTATCTGAGATCTCTCTTCCTTCTTTAGGAAGGCCTGGATTTACCACCTTTGCTGCGTCCCAGAGGTTTTGGGTTGTGGTATTATCCCTTTCATTGACTTCCATATACTTTTCAATTTCCTCTTTCACTGCTTGGTTGGCCCATTCATTCTTTAGTAGGATGTTCTTCAGTCTCCAAGTATGTGTTACCTTTCCCAATTGTTTCTTGTGGTTGATTTCGAGTTTCATAGTGTTGCGGTCTGAAAATACGCACGGGATTATCTCGATCTTTTTGTACTCACTTAGGGCTGATTTATGTCCCAGTATTTGGTCTATTCTGGAGAACGTTCCGTGCGCACTGGAGAAGGATGTATATTCTGCTGGGTTAGGATGAAATGTTCTGAATATATCTGTTAAGTCCATCTGGTCCAGTGTGTCACTCAAAGCCATTGTTTCCTTGTTGATTGTTTTGATTAGATGATCGGTCCATTGCTGTGAGTGGGGTGTTGAAGTCTCCTACTATTATGGTATTACTATCGATGAGTTTCTTTATGATTGTGATTAATGGATTTACATATTTGGGTGCTGTCACATTTGGCGCATAAATGTTTACAATTGTTAGGTCTTCTTGGTGGATAGACCCCTTGATTATGCCATAATGCCCTTCTGCATCTCTTGATACAGTCTTTATTTTAAAGTCTAGATTGTCTGATATAAGTATGGCTACTCTAGCTTCTTTTGTTGACAATTAGCATGATAGATGGTTCTCCATCCCCTTATTTTCAATCTAAAGGTGACTTCAGGTCTAAACTGGGTCTCCTCTAAACAGCTTATAGATGGACCTTGTTTTCTTTCCATTCTGTTAGCCTATGCCTTTTTTTTTTCAACGTTTATTTATTTTTGGGACAGAGACAAAGCATGAACGGGGGAGGGGCAGAGAGAGAGGGAGACACAGAATTGGAAACAGGCTCCAGGCTCTGAGCCATCAGCCCAGAGCCTGACGCGGGGCTCGAACTCCCGGACCGCGAGATCGTGACCTGGCTGAAGTCGGACGCTTAACTGCGCCACCCAGGCGCCCCTACCCTATGCCTTTTGTTTGGAGCATTGAGACTATTGACATTTAGAGTGAGTACTGAAAGATATGAATTTATTGCCATTTTGATGCTTGTAGACGTGGAGTTTCTGGTGGTGTTCTTTCGTCCTTTCTAATCTTTGTTGCTTTTGGTATATATAGATAGATAGATATAGATATATATGCATACATTTATATGTATATGTATATATGTATATGTATATGTATGTATGTATGTATATGTAATTTTTTTCATCTTTTTTTCCCTCAGAATGTCCCCCTTAAAATTTCTTGCAGGGCTGGTTTAGTGGTCACAAATTCCTTTAATTTTTGTTTGGGAAACTTTTTCTCTCTCCTATTTTGAGTGACAGCCTTGCTGGATAAAGAATTCTTGGCAGCATTTATTTTTTATTTTATTTTTTAATGTTTATTTTTGACAGACACAGAGAGAAGGAGAGACAGAGCATGAGCAGAAGAGGGGCAGAGAGAGAGGGAGACACAGAACCGAAGCAGGATCCAGGCTCTGAGCTGTCAGCACAGAGCCCGAGGGGGGGCTCAAACTCACAGACTGCGAGATCACAACCAGAGCCGAAATCGGATGCCTAACCAACTGAGCCACCCAGGCGCCCCTGCAAATTTTTCTGATTCAGGACACTGAATATATCCCGCCACTGCTTTCTGGCCTGCCAAGTTCTTGTGGGTAGGTCTGCTGCAAACCTTATCTGTCTCCCTTTTAGGTTAGGGAATATTTTTTTTCCCCTTGCTGCTTTCATGATTCTCTCCTTGCCTGAGTATTTTGTGAATTTGACTATGTTATACCTGTTGATGGTCGGTTTTTGTTGAATCTAATGGGGGTTCTCTGTGCTTCCTGGATTTTGACGTCTGTGCCTTTCTCCAGCTTTTGTACATGTTTTCTGCAAAGATTTGCTCACATTACCCTAATACCCCTATTTCTTTCTCTTCCGCTTCTGGGACCCCTATGATTCTGATATTGTTTCTTTTTAATGAGTCACTGGTTTCTCTAATGCTTAAATCATGCTCTTTTGCCTTAATCTCCCTCTTTTTTCCTGCTTTGTTGTTCTCTGTAAGTTTTTCCTCTATATCGCGGATTCTCTGTTCTGCCTTGTCCATCCTTGCCGCCACTGCATCCATGCGTGATTGCAGCTCAGTTATAGTATTTTTAATTTCATTCTGGCTATTTTTTACTTCTTTTATCTCTGCAGAGAGGGGTTCTAATCTATTTTGGACCCCAGCTAATATTCTTATCGTGATTCTAAATTCTGGGTCAGACATCTTCCTTCTATCTGTGTTGCTCAAATCCCTGGCTGTTGTTTCTTCATGCTCTTTCTTTTGGGGTAAATTCTTGCTGAAATCTGTGGTTCAGGTTGTGCAGATAGTTGTGTTAGTCCTCCAATCAGTGTTCTAGGTGTGTAGGATGGTTTCGTGTTGGGCTGCCTGTATTTCATGGATGGGAAACACAAAACTTCCATGCTGTTCCTACATCTTGGCCCCTCCCCCCATTCACAAATATTTTAAAAACTTATTTCAGGGTGCCTGGGTAGTTCCCACGGTTAAGCATCCAACTTAGGCTCATGCCATGATCTCACAGTATGTGAGTTTCAGCCCCACGTGGGGTTCGCATTGGGCTCGCCACTGTCAGCGCAGAGCTTGCTTCAGATCCTGTCTCCCTCTCTCTCTGCCCCTCCCCTGCTGGCTTGCTTGAGCTCTCTCAAAAATAAACAGAAAACTTATCTCAGATGTGAAATAAACATCTCTTAACATTCAATATTCATTCATGACAGAACTTAGAAAACTAGTATTACAAGGGGACTTCCTCAATATACTTGTGGCAGAAAGACCCTAAGTGACTCCATAATATCTGCCCTTTAGTGTTGTCACCTTTTCTTTATAATTCTTTTCTCTTAAGATCTGTGACTTGACTCTAGCTATTAGAATATGGCAAATGTAAAGGAATGTTGCAGACATAATTAATTCAGTTAATTCAGAGTCAACCATAAGGAGGCTTATGCTAGGCAAACCTGATCTGATCACGTGAACACCCTTCAAGGAGGACTGAGCCTTCTCTGAAGTGACATTCTCCTTGCTGGCCTCCTAAACTAAACGGCCATATCGAGGAAGTCTACGTGGCCACGAACAAGGAACAGCCTTGCTCTAGGCTGAATAATTGTGTCCCAACTCACCGAAACTCATGTGTTAAATCTTAATTTTCAACGTGATACTATTTAGAAGTGGGGGATTTGGGAAGTGATTAAGTCATGAAGGTGGAGCCCTCATGAATGGGATTTGTGCCCTTATAAAGGAGGGCTGGGAGAGCTCCCTTGGCCCTGCGCCAAGCAGGAAGACCAGCGTCCATGAACGAGGAAGCAGGCGGTCGCTGGACACTGAATCTGCCTGTGCCTTCATTTGGGACTCCCCAGCCTCCAGAACTGTGAAAAATAAAATTTTTTTAATAAGCCTATGGTATTTTGTTAGAGCAGCCCAAAAGGACTAGGAAAAGTGTCAGGGAACGCTTCAGATCTAAGCCTCCAACTAGCCTCCAACTAGCAAAGAGCTGTGGAAATGAGTCCAGTCACACAGTCACAAGGAAATTCTCTTAAAAACAAATGCACGGGGCCCCTGGGTGGCGCAGCCGGTTAAGCGTCCGACTTCAGCCAGGTCATGATCTCGCTGTCCGTGAGTTCGAGCCCCGCGTCAGGCTCTGGGCTGAAGGCTTGGAGCCTGGAGCCTGTTTCAGATTCTGTGTCTCCATTTCTGCCCCTCCCCTTTCATGCTCTGTCTCTGCCCCAAAAATAAATAAAAAACGTTGAAAAAATAAAACAAATGCAATGGTCTTGGAAGCAGATTCTTCCCCATCGAAGCACCCAAATGGGGATGCGCAGTCTAGCGGACACCTTGGGTACAGCCTTGTGAGAACCTGAACAAAGGACCCATTGCTCAACTTCTGACCCATAAAATGTGAGATACATGTGTGGCTGTAAGACACTGTGTTGATGGTGCTCTGTTGTAAACGGCAAGAGCAAACTAAGATACTGATAAAAGATATACACTTTAAAAAAACCCACTATCTACATAGTTCTAGAAAACTAGTTTTACATGTTGCAATTTCAAGAAGACATGAACACTCAATATCCTCGCATTTACTCAACGTCATTCTTGTAGTAGGAAAGGAAAAAAATGAAAGTTCTAGGAATTGGAAAGAAACGAAAATACCACTATTTATAAATTATATGTTGCTGCATGCCCCAAATCCAAAGGAATCTGCAGATAAAACACTCGAGTAAGAAACAATATATTGTGGGGAATAAGCTTAGACAATTAAAATACTAGTTTGGAAAAATCAGTATAAGAAATGTCTTTCCTTACAAGCTATTGGCAGATTCAATGCAATTCCAATGAGAATCGGCTTTGGAGAGCTTGCCAAGTTGATTAAATAAGACCTATGGAGCCCTTCCTTCCTTTCTTCTTTCTCATCCCCAACAGTTTAGTTCCCAGTCCTAGAAACAGCATGGAGTTGTGGGGGTCCAGAGTGAGGTGCTGGAGCTTAGACAGAATGGGGAAGGCATTACATGTGGGAGTGTCACCCTGCACAGTGTTGGAGCTCAAGTGAGAGCATCCCTGAAAAGTGAATGATCTAGAATAATGAAGTATCACAGACTGAACAGGGTGGGGAGGCATCTGCACAGGGGAAGAATAGCCCATCGTGGGTTTTCAGAACCTGCAGGTGAGCAAACCATCTGCAGAAGAGGTGGCCTGGCACAGGGTGTCTGAGAAAGGAGATACGTACATGTCTCAAAGTACTTCCCCACAAAATACTAAATAATTGGAAAGTCGAAAGTTAACATTCCAGGCGAGAAACCTGGCAGATACTACCTCCGGTGGCCAACATTAACATCACCAGTATTGGGAAAATCAGAATTGTAGGTCACATGATAGGATGCAATGAAAAGAGTAGGTTGGAGTGATACTCTTGCTAAATATCTATGACCTGAATTTTATCGTAAGGAAACAAGAAAAATCCACATTGAAAGACATTCCACATTACTGGAATTTACTTGTCAAAAGGTTAAAAGTCATGAAAGTCAAGGAAATACAAAGGAACTGTTCTAGAGTGAAAGAGACTAAGACACACAATTGAATTCAATACATGGCTCTGATCATGACCTTCCTTGGTATTACGTATACTACAGATAAGTGACCAAACTTAAAAAGAATTATGAGGAATAAATGATAGAATTATACTGAACCCTTGAACAAAAGAGTTTTATTTTTTATTTATTTTATCTTTTTTAATTTTTTTTCTCAACGTTTATTTATTTTGGGGACAGAGAGAGACAGAGCATGAACAGGGGAGGGGCAGAGAGAGAGGGAGACACAGAATTGGAAACAGACTCCAGGCTCCGAGCCATCAGCCCAGAGCCTGACGCGGGGCTCGAACTCCCGGACCGCGAGATCGTGACCTGGCTGAAGTCGGACGCTTAACTGACTGCGCCACCCAGGCGCCCCTGAACAAAAGAGTTTTAATGGGTGCACTGACTACACAAAGATTTTTTTTTCAGTACTGGAAAGATATTTTCTTTTAAAATTTTCTTCATGATATTTTTTTCTGTAGCTTACTTTATTTTAAGAATATAGTACGATACATATCATATACAAAAATATCTATGGTAGTAGCAGTGGTTTGAGGGTCAAAAGTTGTTCATGGCTTTTTGACTGTGGGGGGCAGGGGTCAGAGCCTTTAACCCCATTGTTCGAGTGACAAGTGTATTAGAGTTAGTGTTGTGATTGTGAAGGTTGTAGGGTAGTTATGTGGAATGTACTGACTTGTAGGATTTAAATGCCACAGGAATCAGGCATCCCTTTAGCAATTTACTTGCAAATGGCTCTGGGGAGGGGGGGGGAGTTTTTTTTTTGTTTCTCTATTTTTTTCTTTTCTCTAAATTTGTTTCCAAAAAGCAAATCAAAAATAACTAACTAAAAAAATAAATAGAAAAGGTGAAAAGCCTTAGGCAAATCTTATTTCTCCATGTGGAAAGAGTTATGAATCAGTTTTTACAATTAAAATTATAAATAGGTTTTATGGCACTATAAAAAATTTTAATATGTACAAACATTGGCCATAGCAGGAATACATCAAACTAACATCTAAATCCTTAGGCCCACATATAGTGATAAAAATTGGAAAATACAAATGTAGTGTCCATGGACACTACTGAAGTATTCATGACAACTTTGTTTTTTGGGTGCTGTTCAAACAGCAGGCAGTGGAACAGTCTGATGTATGTCAAACCCTCTAGTGCTGGTTTCCACGTACAAAATGTGCTTAAAAGTTAATGAGATGCCAAGAAACATAGTTTAAAATATACATATTTTCATTACACACATAGGACACAAAAACATTTTCCTATAATCAAGATTTTTCCAGTGTGTTCAATTGGGAAACAATGACAATGTTTTGTAAGCACCCAGTAAATTTTTTCTATTTAATTTTCAAATCAGATAATTTTTGTTCAAAATCTGTACATATTCTCGTGATGCTTCCCATACTGTATCTTGATTTAGAATTGAATCATCCGTAGATACTAAAGGAGTTCTATAGGATCCTCGTTCAAATTCGGTAGCAGCTGAAAAGGAAAAGAAAGAATTATCTTCTTTCTCTAAAATACTTTTCATTAAAATTCCTTAAAAAAAGAAAGAAAAGAAAAGAAAAAGAAAAAAAGTTGGGGCCTTTATGAAAAGGTGTCAAGAAAATTGAAAAATAACTACGTATAACTGCAATATGAAACCCAAGATTAGTATTAAATATATTTTGCTCAGGGTTGCACACTGAATTAATTGCTATTGTGGATAAATATCAGAGTTTCTGTTTTTTTCATTACAAAGTGAAATTACAAGATGAGGACATAGACCACCCTGAACAATCATAAACTATAAACTTAAAAATCAAACAAGCACTTCCAAACATTTCTGAACAGGATCTTACTTGATATACAGATGTAAGTGACAGCTATAAGACACAGCACTACTGGAACATATAGAAGGGACATCCCAGTTTTGCGTCAATATTGTCTGCTTTTTGGTGAAGATGATATGTAAGCTGACACCTGGACAAGGAAATAGTATGCTAGGTAGAGGGAAGAAGCACATACAAAGAGCTAGATGTGAGGAAGAACACTTGTTCAATTATGAGTAGTTTAGTTTGAGAAGGTGCCAGAGCAAAGGAGCAGAGTAGGGCAAATAGTGAGACAAGGCTGAATAATCTGGCAAGAAGCAAACTGATTTGGGTGTTTTCATTCCATGCTAAGGAATTTGAAGTTTTACCCAAGGGCAAAAGCAATGACAAAGTCAATGTGTGAAGATTGAAACCCGTTACCTGTCAAGTGACAGCTATATGACCTCTAATTACTTAACCAAGCATTACCAAGACGACTTTGGCTTTTTGGGTCTTCTATCACTAGCAGAAACAATTTGATAAAGCACACCTTTTCTGAGACTTGTGCAGGTTGACAGTTCCACAGGGATGGCACCAGTGAAGGAAGATTATCGCCAGAAATAATAACAGATATATAGACTTAAGGAGATTGAAAAAACTTCTTTAACATTTATTTATTTTTGAGAGAGAAACAAACCACAAGCAGGCAGGGGCACAGAGAGAGGGAGACCCAGAATCTGAAGCAGGCTCCAGGCTCCGAGCTTTCAGCACAGAGCCCTCTGTAGGGTCTGAACCCACCTGAGCTGAAATCAGTCGCCCAACTGACTGAGCCACCTGGGTGCCCCTAGACTTTTGGGAGATTTTAAAAGAGCTATGAAACATGAGGACTAAATGAGGAAGAAGAGTGTTCTTCATTATGCTCATGCTTTTACATTTTTTATTAGATATTTACCAAAAAAATGTAAATGCAGTATCCATTATCCAAACAATGGAAAGGGATGCCATTTACTATTTATAGTTTATTTCAGAAATCAATATCTAACTTCATACAGTTTTGGCAACATACCTTCTTCTGGTGCTCTGGTACTCCTTTATCCAACTCCCACTGCATCTGAAATAAGTCAAATATTATTTAGAATGTGTAAGGTAAACAAAAGACATTGTAGAAATTACATATAGCTTAAGACATGTGGTCTTGAAACAATACTTGTAGACATTAAACCAAAGTTAGGGATTGCTTACATAGAAAGACAATCATATGAATTAAATTCTTACCTATTTTTTGTTAGTTTTAGATATACATAGACACACACGTATATATATGTGTATATGTGTGTGTGTATATATACATACATATATATAATATGTGTATATTATATATAATGCCATTTAAGTGAATCTGATAAAAAGCACAATTAATATTGATCTATTGAATGTGTATAATCTCTGAAAGGTGATGTTTGATCTTACTGGTACAAAAAAGTTTAAACAAGAATCATATTGTATACTGAATTATTACTTGGAAATGATTAGAAAACCTGCCATTTATGAAAGTTTAATCAGTTTTTTACCTTAATGAATTGTTCCTTAAATTGGGCTTTCCATTCTTTCACTTTTAGAAAAACAAAATATGAAGGAATGTTTTTGCTATTAATTTTTCAGGACTGACTCTTAAATACATATAAAATGAAGAAAGTGGCACTGTCATACGGTCATGTGGAAATTCTACTGGCAAAAATTTGAGTAATATTTTGTTATCTGTATTATGACTAAAACACTACTTTTCATATGCACACAAAGATTTCAGAAAATCTCTTTGAAGAAAGGAAGAATAAAGGGTTACAACAGTTTTCAAACTTAGCTTCTGATTTATAACTTTCTCAATTAGAGATAAGGAAAACAATATACAATTTTCAATTGTAACTTTGTTTCCTTTGTACAAATTAGGACCAAGTTTGGAAACACTTGACTTATTAAAGTTATGGTTATCTATTTATGAAATGTGTATGAATATTTCCAACTACAGGTGACCCTTGAATAACACAGGGGTTGGGGTGCAGTCAAAAACCTGCATATAATTTTTCATCCCCCCAAAACTTAATTACTAATAGCCTACTTTGCCCGGAAGCGTTACCGGTAACATAAAACAGTTGATTCGTACATGTTTTGTACAGTAGAATAAGCCAGGGCAAAAAAATGACATTGAGAAAAACAGAAGGAAGAGGAAATACACTTACAGTACTATACAGTATCCAAAAATAATCCATGTGTAAGTAAAGTAGACCCGCACAGTTCGACACCATGTTGGTCAAGGGTCAACTGTATATTACAACTGTTCCTATCTAGAATGTTCTTATTTAGATCTTTCTTATACAAAGTAGCCTCTCCCTGAGTGCCCCAAATGGGCTCCAAAATAGCGTACTGAACATAATCAACACTGGTGATAAGGATTCCAATGTCTTTACAAATGTAGGTGTGAGGACAAATGTTTTGGCTGACATGTTTCCCAATATTTTCAGAGACTGTTTTCCCTAATACCTTTTTTTAATTGAAGTAGAGTTGACAGACAATGTTACACTCATTTCAGTATAAAATTCAGATTGGACAATTGTAGACACTATGCTATGCGCATTACCGTACATGTAGTTACCTTCTGTCACCATACAACATTAATACAATATTATTGATATTTCATATGCTGTGTTCTTCATTCCTGTGACTTACCTATTTTATAACTGGAATTTGTACCTCTTCCTCCTCTTCACCTATTTTGTCCTTACTCTCTACCCACCTCCCCTCTACCAACCACCAATGTGTCCTCTGTAGTTATGATTCTGTTTGTTGACTTGTTTGTTTTTTTATATTCCACATGTAAGTGAAATCAGATGGTATTTATTTGTCTTTCTCCAATTTATTTCACCTAGTATAATACCCTCTAGGTCTATCAATGTCACAAATGGCAAGATCTCATTCTTTTTCATAGCTGAGGTAGATTTCGTTGTATACATATTACACATCTTTATCCATTCATCTATCGATGGACACTTAGGTTGCTGCCATATTTTGGTTATTGCAAACAATGTTTCAATAAACATAGGGATGCACACAATTTTTCAAATTAGTGTTTTCATTTTCTTTGGGTAAATACGCAGTAGTGGAATTAATGAATATCTATTTTTAAGTTTTTGAGGAACCATAACACTTTTTTGCAGGCCTTATAAAATGAATGGGACATTATAAAATTCAGGCCTTATAAAATGAATGGGACATTACCATACCAGACTTATAAAGTTAATAACTCAATCCCAGGTGATGGGAGGTTTTATTCAAACATTTTTATATTAACACTAATATATACGATATAAAATATAAACCACGTTTTTTACATGACATGATTTAAAGAACTACCAAGGTAATGTTGCATCTTTTCCCCAAAAGCTCTTTTCCTAAATATTTACCTCTGTGACCTTTATGTTTATTTCTAGGTAGAAACTGTTTCGATGGTGAAAATAGCTTTCAAGTCCATGAAAAAGGACACATGGGTACTTTTATGTATACCTTTCCATTTATCAGAAATATAAGAGGGTGAGAAAATTATACACAGAAAAACTATATATCAGCAAATTTTAATTCAAAGAACATTTTTAAAGAATTTTTAATTAGAAGGATTTTCTCATTACTGTTAGCATTCAAATATGGCCCATAGAAATCTAAGATTAGGATGGGGACACTGCAGGATTGAAGGACAAGGAAGTCACAGCCATAGTCTCCAACTTCCTTTAGTTAGACAGCTCTACTTCTCTCTGTTTTACACAATACAGTTTAATGCAAAAAAAAAATTACATTGAATTCTTTGAAAAAAATTATGTTGAAGGTATAAAAGTCACTAATTTAGTCAAAATCCCGAATTTTGCATAATAGCCAAAATGGCTCAGAGACAGTGTACTTTGCCTGAGGTCATGAAACCAACTAGATGCAGACCAGGAATACACTTCTGGTCTTACCAAGCCTAGAGTTCTATGCCAGTTACTTCCTCATAGTCAGGAAAAAGATGTATATTTTAAGTATAACTCAGAGAAAATGAATACATAAAACTTTGTCATGTGGCTCAATAATGTTTAGGTATGAGGCACACAATAGTAGCTCTCTACAAATTTTAAAGTCATAAATAAAAATAAAGGAACAGAAATTATGTTAACTTCTTTTAGTAGCAGTCAATTTTTAAGCACAACTTTTTTAAACCACAGGACAAAGAACTTGAGAGAGAAAATCTTTAGGTGAATCAAGCTGAAACTGAGGAAATTCTTCCTGAAAGAATGATTTATTTCTTCCAAAGAAAATTTGGTTTATCAAAATCAATCAAATGAGTGAACCCATGGTGTGGTTATTTATAGCAAAATTAAAAACCCAACAGATTTCTCTTTCCCATCTAGCATGCTTCTGTCTAACCTCTCATCATTTGGTATGCACAAAAGACACAATTCACTTTATTTATAATTGAAATCCAGTCAGAAATAATTGGTGAACCTTCACTTCTCACATTTGGACTTATCTCTCTCTCCCTCCCGACAGGAAGGGAGACTTACCTAACGGGTGAATTTGGGAGAAGGAGCTAAGCAGTGTTTATGTGTTTCTGAGTCTCCTCTTTGAAAAGATGTGCCTGCCCACAGTAACATGAATTTGGGTCTGCTCTCAGCTCTGTGGTAAGCACCCTGCCCCCGGAGTGGGTGTCAAGCATTTGTTTCCTCAATTGACAACTGTGTGGGGAAGTGCCCAATTTGGGAGGAAGCCCAATGTGGCTAACATAACCTAAATCATATCCTCCAATTTGTTAGTGTGTATTAGTAATAAAGCTACTAAATTTCTCTCCATATCCCTGTCTCCTGTGTTCTGAATTTAGAAAGAGAAGAGCAGTGATACTTGTCACCTACCCAGTGTCACCTGTCACAGCTCCACCAAGAAAAATGACTAGACAACACTTACAGAAACACTCTCTTCTTCCTTGACTTCATAACTAATGTACATTGTTCAAAAGCAATGCCCACTCAGAGAAAAAGTTGAAAGAAACCATTTTAGAAACAAACATAGAAAGTCAGACAAACTGAGCACACGAGGAATACCTTCCAAATGAAAGAACATGACAAAACCTAAGGAAAAAAAAACTAACAAAACTAAGAAAAAAAAACAGATAAGTGATGAGTTCAAGGTAAAGGTCATAAAATGCTCAGTGAACTTGGGAAGAATATGAATGGATCCAGTGATAACATCAACAAAGAGATAGAAAATATAAAAAAGAACCAATCAGAGCTGAAAGATACAATAACAGAAATGACAAATACACTAGAGGGAATCAACAGCAGAGAAGATGCAGAAGAACAGATCAACAATTTGCACGACAGGGTAGTAGAAATCATCCAAACTGAAAAACAAAAAGAAAAAAGAACTTTAAAAATGAGACTAGGTTAAGGGACCTGTGGGACAACATCCAGTGTAATACTTGCATTCAAGGGGTTCCAGAAAAAGAAAAGAGAAAGGGGCAAAGAACTCATTTGAAGAAATAAAAGCTTCATTTTAAAAATTCACATATTTGCTTGATTTAGCTATTTATAAAATGCTCTACAATCGCTCAGCAAGATATTTTATAAAAATTGAAACAGAGGTGCTATAAGTAAAAAAAAAAAAAGAATAAAGAGTGCGATAAGAAAGCAATTAAAGATGTATTCTCATGTAAGAAAATAGCAAAATTTTTTTTTTTTCAACGTTTATCCGTTTTTGGGACAGAGAGAGACAGAGCATGAACGGGGGAGGGGCAGAGAGAGAGGGAAACACAGAATCGGAAACAGGCTCCAGGCTCTGAGCCATCAGCCCAGAGCCCGATGCGGGGCTCGAACTCACGGACCGCGAGATCGTGACCTGGCTGAAGTCGGACGCTTAACCGACTGCGCCACCCAGGCGCCCCAGAAAATAGCAAAATTTTAACTTAAAAGAGAAATTAACATTTTTAGAGTTGAAAGTTGATTTAATTCATAAAAAGGAATTACCGTGGATTCTTTTTTTTGTTTAAAGTAGCCTCCATGCTTAGTGTAGAGCCCAATGCAGGACTTGAACTCATGACCCTGAGATCAAAACCTGAGCTGAGATCAAGAGACGCTGAAATGACTGAGCCACCCAGGCACCCCCTTGGATTCTTTTAAATAGTAATCATTCATATGTCGTTAAGTGTTTGGAGGACGATCATTCACTGACATACAGGGGTGCAAAAACTGGATGATAGCAAAACCTTCAAATGTTTATGAACCACTGCCAACCGAAAATAAGTCCAAGCATCTAAGTGTACCTGTGGTCAACAGGCAATAACATTTACTTTCTAAAATCAAATTTAAATGAAAGCTTTTCAAGAAATTTAACATGGGTCAGTTTAGTTATATTTATTGAATACAGTTAATACTAGGTGTCTCTTGTGGCGCACCTGGGTGGCTCAGTTGTTTTCAGTGTCCAAATCTTGATTTTGATTCAGGTCATGATCTCATGGTTTTGAGACTGAGCCCCACATTCGGCTCAGTGCTGAGCATGAAACCTGCTTGGGATTCTCTTTCTCCCTCTCTTTTTGCCCCTCCCCTGCATGCACTCACTCATTCTCTCTCTAACATAAAATAAAAATAAGTATCTCTTGGAAATGAGAGATCAAGGGACTAAATATATATATATAAAATTTACCCCAGTTCTTTCTTAGCACATATAATTATGACTTTTACTTCGTATGTATTAGTTACTTAAACAACTCAGAAATTCACCAAATTAAAAGCAACAATTATATCAGATATCTGAAACCCAAAGTAAAACAGATAATATAACTAACCTTCCACAAGGAAGTCTCCCAGTAGGCATATGACGGCCCTGGGTTTAGGTAGGAATCACTAATTTTCCTCTTGGAGTAAGGTTTCCATTGAGCACTAAATTATTTTCAAAATGTCCACAATAAGGTGTTTCCAGGCTTGGGCTCATAGTAAGAGTCCTAAGTGAAGTTTGATGCTGCTGTCTCTCCGCAAGAAGTTTTGTATTGCTCTCTGACAGTCTCTCATTAGTCCTGTGAAGATTAAAAAACACAAATACATTTTCTTTTTCCCTAAATCATTCCTAAATGACTTACATCTTTTTAAGTTTCCATAATAGTCAATAGCATTTGCCATTGAACAGTGTTTTAACACTGAACATGTGACAGAGCACACCTACTATCTAAAATTATACTTTTAAAATTGTTCTAAAGAAATACTTATGTTTCCAAGGGGATCCCTAACTAACAATTCAAATTAGGGAAGGGAGAGAAGTGGCTATCAGTGATGTACATGGCTTAACGAATAATGCTGTCTCTGGAATGGCTGTACTGACATCCTTCAGGATGCCAGTATATATACACATTTATATTTAGTAAACCTGTTTACAGATCTAAAAATAAACCATCCCTCAAAGACATTTTCAAGCGTTTGCTTTCACCACTCTTGTACATTTCACTTACTATCTCAAAGAAACTGAGCATTTGACACTGAAGAATCACTGAGACCAACAATCTGTAGGGGAGTAGATGGCAGACGTGTGACAGAAAGAACTAAAACAGCTACAGAGGCAATTAGCTTATAACAGTTACCAAGGCACTGGAGGCAGAATCTGCCCTTTCTGTCTTCAGTCTTCCACATACCACCCTCTCACCATAGTGCTCTTTTTAGCTACTTTGGGAACTATACTCCTCTTCAGCCCTGTGTGAGTCTTTCTGTATTTCACATGTATGCCATTATGTAAAGTAGAAAAACCATAAAGGATAGTTTGTCTCAAGGCCCACTCTAGTAATAATACCAAAGTTCACAATCAAGAGAATAAATGTACCAAGCTGCCAGGATGAGAAATAGTAGTACTTGACTTTTTAGGTTAAAGATGTCACCTTCCAAAAATGAACTCATAGACACTTCTATTTAGGGTACTTCTGACAAGCAGTTTTATAATAATATGCTTCTAAATGAGAAAGCTTCAATGCACTTAAAGACTAGCAGATCCGATCAATGGAAAATATACAGGGTGGGGGGTGCGGGGGGGTGGGGTGGGGTGGGAGAAGAGGTCCTGTAAAACCAAAAAGAAGAGGAGGGATGCAAACTGTCCTGGACTAACATTTCAAAGGTAAGTTCACTTAGAAACATCATTTTCCAAAATTACACGATCTACTTGGCTTTCACTTCCTACTCATCTCATGATCTTGGCTCCACAGAAATTATGCTTTAGAGGCAAATGAATAAGCTAAATTTCTTGGCTATGATTCTGTTTTGGCTTAAATGTTCAGCTCATTTCTCAAGGACTTTCTAACTTTTAATTCTTCTAGGTAGAGTTGCCTGTAGGTTTCCAACTCTGTTTTAGTAGAATCTTGAAAGGTCTTCACTGTAGAGACCTGAGATTCCAGATCTTTAATTCTAAGTTCCATTTGACTTCTCGTTGAAGCATGAGCATTTTCTCTTAACTGGTCCAAGTTTTCTGGAGCTGCTTCTTGTGCCTAAAGCAAATTAACAGGATAGTTTTTAAATAGCTATAATCTGAATAATTAATTATACCTGTTTCCTTTAGTTCTGAGTCAATGATTCAGAGAGCAATTTTAAATGAAAAAAAAGCTCAAGTGTAAAATATTTATCATCAATGTCAACTGAATTAAATAGGATTTATAAAATTAAAGTTCAATCATTCTTGTATTAGTATTCACGCAATCTGATAATTCAAATAATAGAATCATTGAAAAATTTAAAAGTCAACAATAAACTTAAGAATAATCCAAGTACAGTGCAATTTTTAAATCATAATTTTTCTTTTCCTCTTCATAGTGAGAGTAGTTGTTTAAATCATCATTTTTTCTTATCCTCTCGATTTAGTAGGAACAATGATGAAAACTGAAATCTTTAAAGGGAGGAACAAATGCCTCCATAAATCTACAAATTACCATAAAGCAAGTAGAGGAAACACATACATCTATCCAAAATGTAATTTGCAGTGAAATGAATGAAAGCACATTACAGATCAATTAACCTGTAAAAACAGGTTGACTTCGTGTAATTTTTGTAATATGTTCAGTCGTGCTCTTTCTTCAATCTCCCTTTTATACCGTTCCACTTCACCGCGTTCTACCATATTTATTTCCATAAAATGTTTCAATTTTACTACTTCTTGTTGTAACTTCTTGTTACTGCTCTCTAGTTTTTCACTTTCTTCTTCGAAAGTTTTCATTGATAACTCTTGTTGAAGAAGTTGATTTTTTGCATCCCGGTGTAGACATTTTGAAGATGTAGTTTCCAGTTCTGTTGTAAGGACATCAGCCTGCATGAATAAAACACTATAGTTTGGAATTAATTCAATACTCTTATCTTGTAATCCTTTACTTTCTAGAAAATAAGAGATCATACTAAACAACAACAACCACAACAAAACCGGCTGGAGTTTCAGTGATGCTGAGTTGGAAAGGTCTTCCATCCATTATATATGAATGGTAAGACAAGGTGAGTGGATGTGGTCGTTTTATAAATTTGTTGATACTTCTGTGAAAATCCCTCCTCTTAAATATATGCTAGCTTCAGTAACTGGTTTCTAGTGAACAGAATATGCAGAACTTCTGTGATTTTTAAGGCCAGCTTGGAAAATGTGATACAGCTTCCATCTGACTTTCTTTCTTTAGGGAATCTCACCCTCAGAACCCAGCCACCACGTTGTGAGGAATCCCAGGCTACCTAGTGAGTCTTCATGTAGATACTCCAGCTGAGACTAGCCAACGTCCTAACGAAAGGCCAGCCTCAACAGCCAAACACGTGCATGAACAAGCCTTTAGATGATTCTAGTCTCCAGCTTCCAGTTATGCCAGCTGATGCCAAATGAAGAAGAAATGAGTTGCCCTACTCTGCTTTGCCTAAACAAAAGATTGGTGAACAAGATAAATGCTGTTTTGAACTACTAGGCTTTGAGGTGGCTTATTATGCAGCAGTAAATTACTATCACAGATACTGATACTAAAAACGGTGTGTTGCTATTGAAAAAAACCTAAAACTAAACTTCCTTTAAACCAGGAGATAGGTGGAACCTGGAAAGATGTAGAAAAGCATAAGAGACCCAAAAAGGGCCTCCATGAGACTCTTAGTGGAAGCCTGATGGCCTGTGAAGAGGCTGACAGCAAGGGTTTCTAAGCAAGTGAAGAAAATGACACTGGAGGAAAGGGAAGTCATGCTACAAAATACCTGAAAGTAAAACGGATAGGAAAGAGAAACTAAAGAAAGACTATGCAACTGAAAGGAACCAGGACTTACTGGGTTCAAGTGTCTGTTTCTCATTTACAACCTCTCTACATGTGGAACTGTCAATGCCAACATGAAGAAATGGCTTTTGGGTTACGAGAAAATCCAGGTGCTACCAGGAAAACAGAAAGATTTAAGGTATGCCTCCAATTTCTTTAGGGATCTTAAGACTATAAGATTTTTTTTTAAGTAGGTTCCACACCCGACATGGGGCTTACACTCAGCACCCAGAGATCAAGTGTCACATGCTCTACCAACTGAGCCAGCCAGGAGCCCCAAGAGTAGACGAATTTTAAAGGCATTGTCATATAAGAGCTTCACAGGAAACCTGAAGCGAAAAGCTGATCTCAAAAGGACTTGGGAGGGTCGCTTTGCTACAACACGGCATGAAATCCAGTACTATTTATAGAAAACTAAAAAAGGTAAGAGATTCATAGTAGCAAACATGCTATTTGCTAGCTTGGACTAAAAGAGACCAAATCATGCAAAATGAAAAGAGGCCTTTGCGTCTTAGAAGTCCCACAGGGAGGAAGCAGGATGAAAAAACAGCTGCAAATACAGGTCATTCCTTATGAAAAGGAAGGAACCAAGAGCTCAAAAAGAGAGGGAAGAGACATGGAGAAAGTATTCCTGTGGTTAGGACTAAGTCCTAAATTAAGAACTGACAGCATGCATCAGGCTATATTTCAAAACTCTTATGGACTAAGGTGCTTCCCATCTTCGTTTTCTGAATGGGAGAGTCTTCAGCAGTTGACTAGAATGTTGCATTTGTGAGTGGTAAATAACTGTCTCTTTTGTTCTCAAGTCCTCATACTGAGAACACTTGCACTCAAGGGGCTATACTTTAGATAACATAACCCAGGCAGCTTATCCCCACTGCACCTGATTAAGATGGTAAGATCTTGGACTCAAGTCCTGAACCTGATGTCATGATAACTGAGACTTGCAGGAGGTATGGGGTGGGGGTGGGGGGAGTGAATGTATTGTTCAGGTGGGAGGAATACAAACATTTGTGCCCAGTGGGTAAATTAACCTGCTTTTTAAAGGTGTCCATAGGTTTCAAATATTAATTCCATAAAAAAAAGACCATGGAACAACCTTAGTGACTCGCTCCTAATGAACAGAATATGTGACTATGATGCTGTGTGTATTCCAAGCTTAGGTGACAAAAGGCGATAGAGATTCTGCCTTGCTCTGTATCTCAGGCTGCTTACTGGGAATCTAGCTCCCCATCTAGTGAGGAAGTCTAGGCCACAAAGAGGGTCTAGGTGTGTCAGTTTAAATGTTTCTGCTGTCTCCTGAACTGAAGTCCCAGGCAACAGCCAGCATCAACAATCAGACGTTAGGGAACAAGTCTTCAAGTGGATCCAGCCCCAAACCTTTCAGTTGCCCCAAAAGAAGCTGAGCGGGGCAGACACTAGCTGTCCTGGCCACACTTTTCCTAACAGATTTGTGAACAAAAGAAATCTAAACTTTGGGGAGTTTGTTAAGAAAGAAACAAAAATGATAAATGGAATAGTGGATGAAAAAAAAGAGATGACACATAAACTTGTATAGGAGAAGTTGGTCTCCATTAAAGTAGGATGTAATAAATGATTAATTTATTAACAACGAACAGTGCTAATGAGAAGAAGCAGATAACTAGAAGCAAGATCTAAGAAGTTTTTCTCTCAGTTTTTCCCCAGTTAGGATCATATTAGCTGTTCATTTTCCATATATGGCCTTTATTATGTCGAGATATGGTTCCTCTAAGCCTACTTTGTTGAGGTGTGCTGCTCTTCAAAACATCCATCATGAACATATGATCCTGTCAATCGATGCAGAAAAAGTCTTTGACAAAATTCATCACCCTTTCTTAATAAAAACCTTGAGAAAGTCGGGATAGAGGGAACATACTTAAAGATCATAAAAGCCATTTATGAAAAGCCCAAAGCTAGCATCATCTTCAATGGGGAAAAAAATGAGAGCTTTTCCCCTGAGATCAAGAACACGACAGGGATGCCCACTCTCACCGCTGTTGATTAACATAGTGTTGGAAGTTCTAGCATCAGCAGACAACAAAAGGAAATCAAAGGCATCAAAATTGGCAAAGACGAAGTCAAGCTTTCACTTTTTGCAGATGACATATTATACATGGAATATCCGATGGACTCCACCAAAACTCTGATACATGAATTTAGCAATGTTGCAGGATACAAAATCAATTTACAGAAATCAGTTGCATTCTTATACACTAACAATGAAGCAACAGAAAGAGAAATAAAGAAACTGATCCCATTCACAATTGCACCAAGAGGCACAAAATACCTAGGGATAAATCTAACCAAAGATGTAAAAGATCTGTATGCTGAAAACTATAGCAAGCTTATGAAGGTAATTGAAGAAGATATAAAGAAATTGAAAGACATTCCTGCTCATGGATTGGAAGAATATTGTCAGAATGTCAATACTACCCAAAGCCATCTACACTATTCAATGCAATCCCAATCAAAATTGCACCAGCATTCTTCTTGAAACTAGAACAAGCAATCCTAAAATTCATATGGAACCAGAAAAGGCTCCGAATAGCCAAAGTCATTTTGAAGAAGACCAAAGCAGGAGGCATCACAATCCCAGACTTTAGCCTCTACTACAAAGCTGTCATCAAGACAGCATGGTATTGGCACAAAAACAGACACATAGACCAATGGAATAGAATAGAAACCCCAGAACTAGACCCACAAACGTATGGCCAACTAATCTTTGACAAAGCAGGAAAGAATATCCAATGGAAAAAAGACAGTCTTTAACAAATGGTGCTGGGAGAACTGGACGGCAACATGCAGAAGATTGAAACTAGACCACTTTCTCACACCATTCACAAAAATAAACTCAAAATGGATAAAGGACCTGAATGTGAGACAGGAAACCATCCAAACCCTAGAGGAGAAAGCAGGAAAAGACCTCTCTGACCTCAGCCGTAGCAATCTCTTACTCGACACATCCCCAAAGGCAAGGGAAATAAAAGCAAAAATGAATTACTGGGACCTTATGAAGATAAAAAGCTTCTGCACAGCAAAGGAAACAACAAACAAAATTAAAAGGCAACCAACGGAATGGGAAAAGATATTTGCAAATGACATATCCGACAAAGGGCTAGTATCCAAAATCTATAAATAGCTCACCAAACTCCACACCCGAAAAACAAATAACCCAGTGAAGAATTGGGCAGAAAACATGAATAGACACTTCTCTAAAGAAGACATCCGGGGGCGCCTGGGTGGCGCAGTCGGTTAAGCGTCCGACTTCCGCCAGGTCACGATCTTGCGGTCTGGGAGTTCGAGCCCCACGTCGGGTTCTTGGCTGATGGCTCAGAGCCTGGAGCCTGTTTCCGATTCTGTGTCTCCCTCTCTCTCTGCCCATCCCCCGTTCATGCTCTGTCTCTCTCTGTCCCAAAAATAACTAAACGTAGAAAAAAAAAATTAAAAAAAAAAAAAAAGAAGACATCCGGATGGCCAACAGGCACATGAAAAGATGCTCAACGTCGCTCCTTATCAGGGAAATACAAATCAAAACCACACTCAGATATCACCTCACGCCAGTCAGAGTGGCCAAAATGAACAAATCAGGAGAGTATAGATGCTGGAGAGGATGTGGAGAAACGGGAAGCCTCTTGCACTGTTGGTGGGAATGCAAATTGGTGCAGCCACTCTGGAAAACAGTGTGGAGGTTCCTCAGAAAACTAAAAATAGACCTTCCCTATGACCCAGCAATAGCACTGCTAGGAATTTACCCAAGGGATACAAGAGTACTGATGCATAGGGGCACACGTACCCCGATGTTTATAGCAGCACTCTCAATAGCCAAAGTATGGAAAGAGCCTAAATGTCCATCAACTGATGAATGGATAAAGAAATTTTGGTTTATATACATAATGGAGTACTACAGGGCAATGAGAAAGAACGAAATATGGTCCTTCGTGGCAACGTGGATGGAAATGGAGAATTTGATGCTAAGTGAAATAAGCCATACAGAGACAGATACCATATGGTTTCACTCTTATGTGGATCCTGAGAAACTTGACAGAAACCCATGGGGGAGGGGAAGGGGGAAAAAAAAAAGAGGTTAGAGGGGGAGAGAGCCAAATCATAAGAGACTCTTAAAAACTGAGAGCAAACTCAGGGTTGATGGGGCGTGGGAGGGAGGGGAGGGTGGGTGATGGGTATTGGGGAGGGCACCTTTTGGGATGAGCACTGGGTGTTGTATGGAAACCATTTTGACAATGAATTTCATATATTGAAAAAAATTAAATAAAATATAAATAAATAAATAAAATGAAAAATAATCCATCATGAATGGATGTTATAGTTTGTTATAGTTTGTCAAATTATTTTTCTGCATTCATTGCAATGATATGATTTAATGCCTTTTTGAAAATTAATATGAGGTATCACATTCATTGATTTGCAAATATTGAACCACCTCTGCACACCAGGGATAAATCCCATTTGTTTATAGTCAATGAGTTTTTTTTTAATGTTTATTTTTGAGAAAGAGCACAAGCAGGGGAGGGACAGAGAGAGATGGAAACACAGAATCTGAAATAGGCTCCAGGGTCCCAGCTGTCAACAGAGCCTGAAACTGGGCTCAAACCGATGGACCATGAGATCATAACCTGAGCTGAAGTTGGATGCTTACCTGACGAAGCCACACAGCTACCCCTGTCCCTGGTGAATGATTTTTTAATGTATTGTTGGATTCAGTTTGCTTATTTTCTTGAAGATTTTTGCATGTTCATCAGAGATGCTGGCCTGTAATTCTCTTTGTGGTGTCTTTATCTGGTTTTGGTATCAGGGTAAAGCTGGCATAGAATGAATTTGGAAATTTCCCTTCCTTTTATGTTTTTCTGGAACAATTTGAAAAGGACAGGTTAAACTTTTCCTTTTTTCTTTCTTTTTTTTTTGGTATTAGCTCTTCTTTACATGTTAAAATTTACATCTGAAGTCATCTGGTCCTAGACTTGTGTTTGTTGAGAGTTTTTTGATTCCTGATTCAGTTTCCTTGCTGGTTATTGATTTTTTTTCAAATTTTCTATTTCTTCTTTGGTAAGTTATATGTTTCTAGGAATTTATTCATTTCTTCTAAGATGTCCAATTTGTTGGCATATATTTTTTCACAATATTCTCTCATAAATGTTTGTGTCTCTGTGGTGTTGGTTCTTATTTCTACTCTCACATTTGTGGTTTTATTTATTTCGGTCTTTTCTATTTTCTTGTTGATGACTCTGGCTAACGCCTTATCAGTTTTATTAATTTTTACAAAGAACCAGCTCGAGGTTTCATTGATCTGTTCTAGTTTTATCTGTTTTTTGTTTGTCTATCATTCATTTCTGCTTTAATCTCTTTTTTAAATTTTATGTTGAGAGAGACCACACAGGAGTGGGGGATGGGCAGAGAGAGAGAGAGAGAGAATCCCAGACAGGTTCCATGCTGCCAGCAGAGACCCTAACATGGGGCTCGATCTCACTACTGTGAGATCATGACCTGAGCCAAAATCGAGAGTCAGACACTTAACAAGAGCCACCCAAGGGCCCCCTGCTCTGATCATTACTTGCTTTCTTCTGCTGGCTTCAGGTTTCATTTGTTGTTCTTTTTCTAGCTCCTTTAGGTGTAAGGTTAGGTTGTTTGAAATTTTTCTTGCTTCTTGAAGTAAGCTTATATTGCTTTGTACTTCCCTCTTAGGACTACTTTTGCAGCATCTCAAAGGTTTCAGACCATTGTTTTCTCATTTCCATTTGTATACATGTATTTTTAAAATTTCTTCTTGTATTTCCTGCCTAACCCATTCCAGTGTAGTAGCACGTTATTTAACCTGCATGTATTGTTTTTTAATAATTAAGGCCTGTTTTTTGTTTGTGATCCATTCTTGATAATATTCCATGTACACTTGAAAACAACGTGGATTCTGTTTTAGGATGGAACGTTCTGAAAAAATCTCTTAAATCCAATCTGGTCTGCTCTGCCAAAGCCATTGTTTATTTTTTTTTAATATATGAAATTTATTGTCACATTTCTTTCCATACATCACCCAGTGCCCATCCCAACAGGTGTCCTCCTCAATACCCATCACGCACCCTCTGCTCCCTCCCACCCCCCATTAGCCCTCTGTTCTCAGTTTTTAAGAGTGTCTTATGGTTTGGCTCTCTCCCACTCTAACCTTTTTTTTCCTTCCTCTCCCCCATGGGTTCCTGCTAAGTTTCTCAGGATCCACATAAGAGTGAACACATATGGTATCTTTCTCTGTATGGCTCAAAGCCACTGTTTCTTAGGTGATTTTCTGTTATGTATTTTTTGATTTTTTATTAAGATCTATTGATGTAAATGGGGTGTTAAATTACCCTATTACTGTATTGCTATCAATTAGTTATTTTATGGTGGTTATTGTTTTATGTACTTGAGTGTTCTCATGGTGGGTGCATAAATATTTACAATTGTTAGATCTTCCTATGGATTGTACCCTTTATTATGATATAGTAGCATTCTTTGGCTCTTGCTACAGTGTTTGTTTTTGGTTAAGTTTATTTATATTGAGAGAGACAGAGTAGGGGAGGGACATAGAAAGGGGGTGAGAAAATTTCAAGCAGCCTCCATGCTGTCAGCCTGGAGCCCAACATGGGGCTCAAAGCCACCAGCCATAAGATCATGACCTGAGCCAAGACCTAGTCGGTCGCTCAAATGACTGAAGCACCCAGGTGCCCCACAGTGTTTGTTTTAAGGACTCTTTTGTCTAACAAAAGTATCGCTACATTTTCTTTTAACGTGATAAATTTTTCTCCATCTCCTCATTTTCATTTTTTTTAATAGAATTTATTGTCAACTTGGCTAACATACAGCGTGTACAGTGTGCTCTTGGTTTTGGGGGTAGATTCTTGTGGTTCATCGCTTATAGACAACACCCAGGGCTCATCCCAACAAGTGCCCTCCTCAATGCCTACCACCCACTTTCCCTTCTCACCCACCGCCCCCTCATCAACCCTCTATTTGTTCTCTGCATTCAAGAGTCTCCTATGGTTTCCCCTCTCCTTCTTTCTCTGTTTGTAACTAGTTTTCTCCTTCCCTTCCCCCACGGTCTTCTGTTAATTTTCTCAAATTCCACATATGAGTGAAAACATGATATCTGTCTTTCTGTGACTTATTTCATGTAGCATACCTTCCAGTTCCATCCGCATTGCAACAGATAGCACGATTTCACTCTTTCTCCTTGCCAGGTAGTATTCCAGTGTATATATAAACCATATCTTGGGGCGCCTGGGTGGCGCAGTCGGTTAAGCATCCGACTTCAGCCAGGTCATGATCTTGCGGTCCCCGAGTTCGCGCCCCGCGTTGGGCTCTGGGCTGATGGCTCGGAGCCTGGAGCCTGTTTCCGATTCTGTGTCTCCCTCTCTCTCTGCCCCTTCCCCGTTCATGCTCTCTCTCTGTCCCAAAAATAAATAAATGTTGAAAAAAAATTTAAAAAAAAACCACATCTCTTTATCCATTCATCAGTTGATGGGCATTTAGGCTCTTTCCACAATTTGGCTATTGTTGAAAGCACTGCTATAGACATTGGAGTACATGTGCCCCTATGAATCAGCACTCCTGTATCCTTTGCATAAATCCCCAGTAGTGCTATTAAGGGGTCATAGGGTAGTTCTATTTTCAATTGTTTTGAAGCACCTCCGCACTGTTTTCCAGAGCGGCTGCACCAGTTTGCATTACCACCCACAGTGCGAGCATCCCCTCAATTTTAATCTGCAGGTGAATTTATGTCTAAAATGAGGTTTTTATAGGCAGCATACAGATGGGTCGTGTTTTTTAATCCATCCTGTCACCCTAGGTCTTTTGGTTGGAGTGTTTATTCCATTTATATACAAAGCAATTATTGACAGGTATGTATTTATTGTCATTTTACTACTTGTTTTGCGGTTGTTTCTGGAGATTTTCTCAAATCCTTTATTGTTTTTCTCTCTGATGTCTAATTTGCTTTAGTGATATATTTGGATTTCTTTCTCTTTATTCTTTGCATGTTTATTAGTGGGTTTTGGATATGATAAGCATTTAGTTGTATATCACCTCCTCTTCGTGTAGCAGTCTATATTAAGTTGATGGTCAATGAAGTTAGAACTCATTTTTTTCTCCTCCCCATGGTTTAGATAAGCTATTATATTGTATATCCTGTTTTGGGGCATTCCTTGACTGATTTTTTTACAGAAATATACAATTTTACTGCTTTTGCATTTCCTGCCTTTATACTGTCACTTTTGATCTCTCCTTTCCACTCAGAGTCCCTGATATTTCTTACAGGCCGATTTAGTGGTCACAAACTCCTTCCATTATTGTTTGAGAAATTCTTTATCTCTCCTTCTATTATGAATGATAGCCTTACTGGATAGAGTATATTTGGCTGCAGATTTTTCTCACTCAGCACTTTGAATATATCATGCCTTTTCCTTATGCCTTGCAAAGTTTCTGTTGAAAAATCTCCTGCTAGATTTGTGGGTTTCCCCTTGGAAGTTAATGGCTTGTTTTGTTGCTTTTAAGATTTGTAGTAGTGGGGTGCCTGCGTGGCTCAGTCGGTTAAGCATGACTTGATCTTAGCTCAGGTCGTGACCTCGCAGTTCGTGGGTTCAAGCCTCCAGTGGGCTCTGCACTGACAGCACAGAGAGCGCTTGGGATCCTCTCTCTCTCTCTCTGCCCCTCCCCTGCTTGTGTCTGCATTCTGTCACAGAAAAATCAAAATCAAAAACAAAACAAAACAAAAGAACAAAACACTAAAAAAAAAAGATGTTATTATATTTTGCAAATTTAATTACAACATGTCTTGGGTGTTGATTTTGATGGAAGTTCTCTGTGTCTCCTGGATCTCGATGTCTGTTTTCTTCTCCACATTAGGGAATTTTTCAGTTATTGTGTCTTCAAATCAATTATCTGTCCCCTTCTCTCTGTCTTCTTCTTCTGGGACTCTTATCATATGAATGTTTTTACATTTGATGGAGTCACCGAGTTCCTTAAGTCTATTGCATTGGATAATTCTTGTCTTCTTCAGCTTCATTGTTTTCCATTACTTTGTCTTCTAGGTCATTAATTTGTTCCTCTGCTTCTTCCAGTTTGCTGTTCATTTTACTGCACTCTTCATCTCTGATCCTTGAACTCTTTTATGTCTGTGGTAAGGGTCTCACTGATGTCTTCCATTCTTTTCTCAAGTCCACTGAATATGCTTATGATCATGGTTTTAAATTCTCCATTAGGCGTGTTATTTACATCTGTCCCATGTTGGTCTCTGTCCATGGCCTTATCCTGTTCTTTCCTTTGGGATAAATGCCTCTTTCTTTTCATTTTGTCTAAGTATCTGCCAGCTTCTGTGTCTTAGAGAACCAGTTATGTCACCTGCTCCCGAAAGTAATGGACTTAGGAAAAAGACCTCATGTAATGCCCAGGGTCTAGCACTTCAGGGAGTGTCACCAGTGTGTGCTGCATGTGTCCTGCTGTTGTGTTCTGGCTATGGTATCCTTCAGGCCAGTCATCTGCAGAGGCTCTCCTTGCCTGGTCTGGTGAGTGTTTGGTCCCTGGCCTGAATGTAGTGAGTTTTAACCAGGTGTGCTCCGGTCTGCTTATGAAATGAGACCTGTCACCACCTCTACTGGAACTGAGGCCAAGGGAAACTCTCTGGTTGGGAGATGTGTTGTGGGCAGGCGTTTGTCCTGGCCTTCTGGGGGAGGGGTCTGCTGTGCTGGAACTCAAGCAAGAGTGATTGAGAAGGGTAGTTCCACCAGAGTGCAAGGGGGTGGTGCTTGGTGTAAGCAAGTTAGGTAGCCAGTGTTAGCAATGCACTGCTTCCTGCAGGTGGCTTTATGTTTGTGGTGAGGGGCAGGAGAAGGAGATGGTGGCAGCCAGCAGCTTTTTTCCTACAGACAGGTC
The DNA here is from genome assembly GCF_022837055.1 of Prionailurus viverrinus. Taxonomy (NCBI): domain Eukaryota; kingdom Metazoa; phylum Chordata; class Mammalia; order Carnivora; family Felidae; genus Prionailurus; species Prionailurus viverrinus. Next base: position 31,549,838 of record NC_062572.1, read on the forward strand.
TCTCTGAACTTTGCCTCTGAGGGACGTGTTCTAAGAACAAATAATCTCCCCACTGTGTGCCCCAGGCACTCTTCAGATCACTGTATCCATGCTGTATGCTCCCACGTTGTTTGCCTGCCCTCTGTCCAAGAGTAGTGCTGTACCTCAGGGCTGTAACCCAGCTAAACCGGATGCCCTTTAAAACTCCAGACTTTAAGCACTACTGGTTGCAAGAACTCACTCAATGCAGCCCCTCTTGTTTTCCAAGCCAGTGGGTATGGGGAAATGTTCTCTTTGTGTGTTCCCCTGTGCGTTCCTCTCTCTCACCCTTATCCACAACCTCGACTCCCTCCCCTCTGCAGCAGCCAGGATCTCTTTCTCTTCTAGACGACATTTCTGCATCAAGGACCTTCTTTGATGTGGCCTCTTCTCTCCCTTTTGTTGTGGAGTTTGTTCTTTCCGTCTTCAGGTCGATTTCTGGGGTATTTAGGGTGAGCTGATTGTTATCTAGTTGTATTCGTGGGATGAGGCAAGCCTAGAGTCTTCCTACTCCTCTGCCATCTTCCTGTGTCTAAGATAGTTTCCTAAGATTCCCTTCAATTACAACAATTCTTACAAGTAGGCAAGAATGCCTCTTTAGAATTTCCCCTCAAGTTAAAGTAGAAGCACAGAGACATATGATTTGAAGCACAATAGTTGAAAAACCAGAGTCAATCTGATAACCAAAATTGGGCCTTTGATCTGATTTCAATTAAAGGAAATAGGCAGCTTTGAGTATTTTTTAATCCATTGAATACTCAATCTTTATTCTCCTTCCCTCAGTGAGGAAATAAAGAGAATGTTATGAAATCATTTTTCATCTTCTCAGTAGCACAACAAATGTACTGTCCTTTAGCACTACTTAAATTAACTGCACATTCTCCTTTACCTTACTCCAACCTTGTTTGTGGGGGGAGGTAAGACCATTTCATCTTGGTGTTGTCCCACAATGTTTCTCCATATCATACAAGTTGGCTTCAAAAATTTTTTGTCATTCAAATTACCAATCTACTATTTGTCTCTGATAAATCAACTTTATACTACCTCACTTTGTACAGCTGTATTATTTGAATGATGTAATGTTTATTCCATTAATTATATGCTGAGCTATAACGCATAGCTATGCATATCTTTCTATTTAAGTGAAAGAAAGCGATACAGGCTACTGTGTTTTCCAAGAATGTAGGATCTGTGCCAAGAACAGGATTAACACCAGTGTTACACACAAGAACCAGGTCAGAAGAGGATCTCATTGTGAATTGCAAGATGATGGATTAGCAAGATTGCTTAACAGGAAAGAGGAATACCCCAGAGTTAATCTTTCCCTTCCTAGATGGTGAAAAGTATGGGTGAGTCTATGAGAGAATAAAATATAATGAAGTAAACGGTAGACTGAGTCAAGACATCCTATGGCCAAGATTTGATGGAAATGAAAGTGGGCAGCACTGACTGAGAGACTAAAAGTTTGCACAAGCAGGGAACATGGGTGGCTCAGTCAGTTGAGCCTCAACCTCTCAGGTCATAATCCCAGGGTCATGGGATCAAGACCCCTGTCAGCCTCCACACTAAGTGTGAAGCCTGCTAAAAATTCTCTCTTTTCTCTCTCTCCCCCCCACACACCCCCTCACATCCTGCTTGTGTATGCTCTAAAAAAAATAAAATAAGTAAAATAAAAATATAAAAAATAAAAAATAAATAAAGTCTGAACACACTAAAGAAAGAGCATTTTATCTTTTTGAGCCAGACTTCACATCGAGTCATGGGGTCAGCAAGGCATAGGCTGGCGAAAGGGTCCTTCAGGAAGCAAAAATCTCTATAGGAGCAAAGTTAAGTTCTACTACATTGACTTTTATTATTACATAAGTGAATGGTAATTTGCAAGATAACTAGGAAAAGGTTTTCATAAAATTTGATATGGTACTGGCATAAGGACAGACATATAGATAAATGTATTAACATTGAGAATCTAAAAGTAAACTCTCACATTATAGTGAACTGATTTACCACAAGGGTGCCAGACAATTAAATGGAATAAGAATAGTCTTTGTAACAAACGGTACTGGGACAAATGGACATCCACATGCAAAGTAATAAAATCAGACCTCTACCTCATAGCATATATACAAAATTAACTTAAAATCTAAGAGCTAAAATGATAAAACTCTTAGAAACAAGCTTACGTGTATATGTTTGTGACTGGATTTGGCAATGATTTCTTAGACATGACACCAAAAGCAGATTGTTTACTTCATCAAAATTAAAAACTACTATGCTTCAAATATCACCATCAAGAAAGTGAAAAGGCAAGTGACTAAATAGGAGAAAATACCATATCTGCTAAGGGATTTGTATGTAGGATATTTAAATAGCTCTTCCAATAATGAGAAGACAATCCAATATAAAAATGGGCAAAAGAATGGATTAGTTCTTTAAAGACGATACAGAAATGGATAATATTCACGTTCAAAGGGAGATGTTTGGGGTGCCTGGGTGGCTCAGTCAGTTAAGCTTCTGACTTGGGCTCAGGTCACGATCTCACGGTTCATGGGTTCGAGCCCTGCATTGGGCTCTGTGCTGACAGCTGGGAGCCTGGAGCCTGTTTCAGATTCTGTGTCTCCCTCTCTCTGCCCCTCCCCTGCTCACACTGTCTCTCTCAAAAATAAGAGACACGTTCAGCATCATTAGTTATAAGAAAATGCAAACCAAAAACCACAAGATGCCATTTCATACCCACTAGAATTGCTATCATAAAAGCAACAGATAATGACAAACATTGGCAAGAATCAGGAAAATGGGAACTCTCACAAACTGCTGATGAAAATGTAATGTTGCTGCCACTTTGGAAACTGCCAGACTTGCCAGTTCCTCAAAAGGTTAAACTAGAAAAACAATTGTTCTAAACTTATTTGAGAGAGAGTGCACAAGTGGGGTAGAGGGACAGAGGAGAGGGAGGGAGAGAATCCCAAGCAGGCGCCATGCTCAGAGCAGAGCCCAATGTAGGGCTCGATTCCACAACCCTGAGATCATGACCTGAGCTGAAATCAAGAGCTGGCTACTCAACCAGCTGAGCCACCCAGGTGCCTGCCCCTCTTCAAAAGGTTGAAAAAACAAAACAAAAACAAACACAAAAGGTTTATTTAACAGAGTTACCATATGAACCAGCAACTGTATTTATAGGTATATACCCAAGAGAAATCAAAACATGTTCACATAAAAAGTTGTTCTTTACACAAAAAATAACCTCAAAATGGATGAAAGACCTCAGTGGAAGACAGGAAGCCATAAAATTCCTCAAGGAGAAAGCAGGCAAAACCCTCTTTTATCTTGCCTGCAGCAGGTTCTTATTCAAAACGTCTCCAGAGGCAAGGGAAACAAAGGCAAAAATGAACTAGGGGGACCTCATCAAAATAAAAAGGTTCTGCACAGGGAAGGAAACAATCAGCAAAACTAAAAGGCAACCGACAGAATGGGAGAAGGTATTTGCAAATGACATATCAGATAAAGGGTTAGTATCCAAAATCTACAAAGAACTTCTCAAACTCAACACCCAGAACACAAGTAATCCAGTGAAGTACTGGGCAAAAGACATGAATAGACACTGCTCCAAAGAAGACATCCAGATGGCCATACAAATCAAAACCACACTGAGATAACACCTTGCACCTGTCAGAATGGCTCACATTAACAACTCAGGCAACAACAGATGTTGGCGAGGATGCAGAGAAGAGGATCTCTTTTCCATTGTTGGTGGCAATGCAAGCTGGTGCAGCCACTCTGGAAAACAGTATGGAGTTTCCTCAAAAAACTAAAAATAGACCTACCCTACGACCCAGCAATTGCACTACTAGGCATTTATGCAAGGCATACAGGTGTGCTGTTTCAAAGGGACACATGCACCGCCATGTTTATAGCAGCACTCTCAACAATAGCCACAGTATGCAAAAAGCCCAACTGTCCACTGATGGAAGAATGGATAAAGAAGATGTGGTATGGGGCGCCTGTGTGGCTCAGTCGGTTAAGCAGCCGACTTCGGCTCACGTCATGATCTCGCGGTCCGTGAGTTTGAGCCCCGCGTCAGGCTCTGTGCTGACAGCTCAGAGTCTGGAGCCTGTTTCAGATTCTGTGTCTCCCTCTCTCTGACCCTTCCCTGTTAACGCTCTGTCTCTCCCTGTCTCAAAAATGAGTAAAACGTTAAAAAAAAATTTTAAAAAAAAGATGTGGTATATATATATATTCCATGGAGTATTACTCGGCAATCAAAAAGAACGAAATCTTGCCATTTGCAACTATGTGGATGGAACTGGAGGGTATCATGCTAAGTGAAATTAGTCGGAAAAAGACAAAAATCATGATTTCCCTCGTATGAGGACTTTAAGAGACAAAACAGATGAACAAAAAGGAAGGGAAACAAAAATAATATAAAAACAGGGAGGAGGACAAACACAGGAGACTCATAAATATGGAGAACAAACTGAGGGTTGCTGGAGGGGTTGTGGGAGGGGGGATGTGCTAAATGGGTAAGGGGCATTAAGGAATCTACTCCTGAAATCATTGCTTCACTAAATGCTAATTTGGATGCAAATTTTAAAAAATAAAAACTAAAGATACAACAAAAAGAATAAAGCCCCCACCCCACCAAAAAATTTCTCAGCCCAGGAAGCCTCTGGTTTGGGGGCTCAGGAGATAAGGACCTTCTAGAGAAGTCAGAGCTATGGACTGAGTTGGCTGAAAGCTATCTAAGTTTTTGTTTCACAGGGAAGACCTTAAAGGGGCAGCTAATTTCATGCCATAACCCTAATTCCCTTCTATAGGGATCTACAGAAAATCCCTCATTATTCTTTACTAGGCTTCATCAGTTTTGGATATTCTTACAAATTTTAGTTTTTGAGACCTTAAAGATTTCTTTAGGACACAGTAGCAGGACAACGCCTCGCACTCTCATTCATAGAAGACTGATCAACAGAGTGTCATGTTACTTGCATGAAAAGTTCCCTAATACAATGTGACTCATTTATAAGAGGTCTAGAAAAGAATATAATTTTCAATGTCTCTTCAGCCACAAAAAGGACCAGTCAACAGAATGTTCCAATTCCCCTGACAGGTATAGCTGTCTAATGAAACTTGCATGTATATTATATAGCTTGTGTGACTGACAGAAACGGGTTGGTCAGTGTATTTACCTCATTGCTCCCAGTTAGGATTTACAATGTGAATCCTACAAAGGAGGATGAGAGTGGGATGACATTAACTGTTCTGCTTGGAAACAGTTGGGGTTTCACTACATACCAATAAATTAGAATCTTGAATGGCACATTAGTCTTTTCTGAGATTGAATTGTGAAATCTCTGAAAGGCTGATTAACTTAAGTGAGTGGAAAAAGAAAATGAGTTTCTGAACTTGCAATGGTAGGAGCACTATGTTACTAGGTAAGGCCCTGACTGAGCAGCCATTTCTACTTTTTCACTGGCATTTCTTTTCCTTTACAAATTCAACAAAGAGAAAAGTCCATTCCTTTGAGAAGGACGTTTGCGTTAACAACCTGCTAGTCATTCTTGATGAAGACAATAAATTGCAAACTTGTAATTACAAATTACAACTAATCATCAACATAATCCATTCTTAAACTCTCACTGAAGGGTTGAGACTACAAGAGAGTCAGAATTCAAGATGAAAAAGTTTGAAACATGCTGAAAAATATTAGCAGGGACTCACACATCTGTATGCCAACGTTCCCAGCAGCATTATTAACAGTAGCCAAAAGGTGGACTAAACCAAACGCTCACTGTGCTATATATAAAATGTTGCTTTTCTTTAGACTCTCACAATGTTTTTATGAAAATCTCACTATAAATATCATTATGAATTCAATCAACTTCATCTCTATAGAAGAATTCTATCGCTAGTAGCAAGTAGGAACAAGATCAACCTAATATTTTGATCAGTGAGACTTTCCATATGATCGAAAACATTCTTATGTACTACAACTATTGAAATAAGGATTCCTTTTCAGTAGGACAGACATCAAGAGACTGACTAAACTTGTCCTTAAGTTGCTCGGAAGATTGTGAATTTGGGCTGCTTGCTGTTTAATGGTTTCTTCTGGCCTGGTATTTTGAACTTCTAGCCTAAAATGCAGATCTTAAGGTAATTATTCCCACACATAAATTTACAAAAATAACGTATAATTTCTGAACAAATGAGGGTATTACAGAAATTCTTAAAATTGTATCAAGAGGAAGATTTGGCAATTGAGCCATTTTTCTCGTTGTGTTTTGTGGATAAGGTGCAAAATTGAGATATAATATGCCACAATTCTGCATTTCAAAATAACTCAAAGCTGGAATTTGTATCCAGCTTAACAATGATATACTGGCATAACTGGCTCCAGAGTGCAGGAGGAAAAGCCCGAGTCCCACCCCTGGCCTGTGAGGAGCAGGAGGTCTGATGACACAGGGCTGGAGGGGGGACGTGATGATGTCCCCTCATCCACCTGTGATATGGCCTAGCATGACACCTGCACCATCGAAGTGACACTTAGAGGGCTTCCCTTTTTTTCCTCAGTATCTTTTCTCCCCATTACATCCAAATGCCTGACATGTGCCTTTCCATTTAAAGAAGCTTATGATGAGGTAGTAAAAAAATAATCGCTTAATGTGTTTCAGTGCGAAAAGGCTACAGAAGACATTACTGTCTAAGATGTAATGAAACCTAGAAATAAATAAAAATAAAAACAACACAAATGGAATTAAACCAGTTATATTTGAATTAATATAAAAAAATTGAAAAATAGAAACATAAGCGATTTGCAATTCTACCTCCTTACAAATTCCCTAATGGACACTGCACTGAATTTCCCTTCATTTCCATGTGTGTTTTGATTTTTACATATATATATATACACATATATATATTAGAACATATATATTTATATATATAAATTCTGCAAACATATATATATTATATATATACATGCAAACATATATATTATATTTATATTATATATATAATATATATACACATGCAAACATATATATATTTATATATATAAATATAAATAAAAATATATTATATACATTTACATATATAATATATATATATGTTAGAACAAAAAATTATAGAACCCCAGTTTGAGGTGATCCAGGCTGTCCATGGGGCTCCGCAGAAGCTGACAGACCCCAAGGGCTTGGGCTACTCCCAGCCCTGGCTGGAGGCTGCGGTGGCCCCTACTTGATGCCCAGGCTGCTGTGTGGTCACGGGTCTGCAGATCTGGACCTGGGGAGCCGCCATGCTTGCATGCCAGGGAGCGCAGGGCCTCGGCCTTCACTTTTCCCAGGAGGCCTGACTTGGGCAGAGTCAGGGCCATGCACCCCTGGAAATATGGAGCAGGTATCCGTTTCCAGGAGAGATGTGCTCAGGGCATCCCTCCCCTTTCCTGCGCTGGTTGTTACCACCCTCCTGTCTCTCCCTTGCACGATCACGTGCAATATGGCCGCCACGGGGCTCCCTTCCCTTTGGTTGCCTTTCCCGAAGGGCCAAGAGAAAGGGAAGCTACGGAGATGTGGGCCCTTATTTGCCTTCTGCTTTTGCTCCCGCCCTCTCCATATTCCACATTTCCTCTTATTCTTCCACTTTATTGCCTCTCACCTTCTTCACCCACCCCCCTCTTGAGCCTGGGGGAAGAGACTTTCTGACCCCTGCCAGCTGGTGAGAAGAGAAGGATGGAGCCCGTCCAGAGCACCATGCCCTTCCCCGGGGCAGGAGAGCACCAATTGCGCGGTTCCTGGAACCCCCAGTCTTCTGGGGGAGCCTCTCAGGCAGGTGGGCCCATCCATCCTCCCCCCCTCCACCCTGCTCCCAGTCCACCACTCAGGGTGACTGAGCAGGATCCAGGAGTGCAGACTCAGGTCTGGACCCAAGGCGCTGTTCGGAAAGCGGGTGAGGGGGTGGCGGGAGATCTTATAGACACTGGAGATGTGAGGATGTCCTGTGCCTGGACAGGACCAGGTTCTTCAGGATGAGAATCATTCAAAGAGGGAGTGGTGAAGAGCCACAGAAGAAGGAGCTTAAGGATGGGAATGCAAGAAAGTGAAGGACATGACAGAGGAAAGAAATTAGGTGCAGGATTTTGCTCCCTTTTTCTGAGTCTTCATAATCTGCAATTAATCTTTGGCATGGACCATAGCAGCTGTGGCCCGGAAGGGGTGGCCTTGGGAAAGGACAGGGGACAGTGAGAACTCATACTCACTGCTCCTGGAAGGATAAGGGCTGATCTCGGGCCCCATTCTGACCTCAGCTCTACACTCCTCCCTGGGGCCATGATGAGGGACTGGGTCTCTGATCTCCAATGTACTTTTCCGGCCCTCACATTCCGTAATTGTGGCCTGGAATGAACGCTGGTGTCATCTTGTCCTTCTTAGAAGGCAGCCGCTGTCTCCATGCATTTCTGTGCGTGACGTTGCCTTCCTCAGTACTCACAACCTGCTGCTTCCCTTCTATCTCCCGTGATCAGTGTCCTTTCCCTTCTCCGTCACCTCCACCGACCAGACTGTTGTGTCATATGGGTGGAGGGGGGGAATGATCACGGATATACAGCCAGCCTCCCTAACCAATCAGTTGATCAAGTAACCAATGCAGCCAACCCCCCTGGGATACCTGCCACAGGCCTGGGGTTGTGCTGGGCCCTGTCAGAGGGAATGGCAACCACTGCCACACACAGAGTGTCTGTCCTGTGCCTGGGGCGACCTTAGGTACTTGGAGATACTTAATCCTCAGAACAACCCTGTACCTTTCCTAGCCCCTAAGAGGATAAACATGAAATTAAAAGTACTTGGTCCAAATTCCCCTAATCCACACCTACTATAGGGGTTCTATAGTAGGTGAAGCCACATGAACACTGTACCTGCCAGCCTTTGCCTGAGCCCTGGAAAGACTGGGGGGAGACCCCGGGCAGGCCTGAATGGAGGTCACAGGATGGGCCAGGACCGTGTGGCTGGAGCAGCAGGTTGTGACAGGGGCAGGGACTCCTGTCTGCTGCTCGGAGTCTCTGGGCCTGGTCAGTCCCAGGGGAGAGCTCAGTGGGGCTGTGAGAGCCAGTGTGTGTGGCCAGCCCAGCAGCCTTCACACAGGCTTCTAGAATTCCTGCCAACCACGGAGGGTCTCAGGGCAGCTGCACACAGGCCTCTCTCACATGGACTCACATGTGCAGGATTTATTCTGATCCTGAGAGAAATGTGCTCCAGGGTACACCTCCCACCTCACTTCTGCAGGAGGCTGAGAGGGTACATTTTCTGTGATGCCCACTCTGGGAGCATCCTTTCACCCAAGGTCAAGGCTGAGGGTGTCCCATGCAGGTGCTGGTCTGAGACCTGAAGGTGCAGAGAGAGAGGGTCCCCACATCCCCAGCCTCCAGCTCACATGGTAGCACTTGGTCTCCAGTTCAAGTGTGTGACAGTGTGTCTCCCCAGACTTCTTCTGTCACAGGTCATACCAAACCCAATGTAGTAACTTCCCTGTTCAGTTTGCAAAATGTGCAAACCAAATGTAATTGAGGCTTTGATGCTTGGTGGAGAAGCAGAAAAGAGCTGGTCTTGGGGGAAAGATAATCTTGAAGAACAAAACACACTTGAAGCCCATACACATAGTATCTCCTACTGTTATGATGCTGACACATGAAAAACAAAACAAAACAAACCTTCACATATATTTCCTCCTTCTCTCGGATTTCATACCCCATTCCTCAGTCTCCAAAGCAGCAGGGATATTCAACTGCTTGAATGTTTAACTTCATTTACTTTAATTAACTTAAGCATAAGCAGGCACATCTGATCAGTGGCTGCTCCCCTGGATAGCGCAGTTAGGGATACTGGTGTATGGATTTCTGTAGAATATTGTCACAGTGATGCACGACATTATGCATTTGTCAAAATTCATAGAATGTCAAAGCACAAAGAGTGAATTTCAATGGAAGCTGCGACTTTAATTTAATGAAAATGTATCATTATGATTTTGCTAATTATACCAAAGGTACTACACTTGTGTTAGATGTTATCAATTGGGGAAACTGGAGGGGTAGAATATGGGACGTTCTACATTATCTGTTCAACTCTTACATTCATCTAAACCTCCTGTTCTAATAATGCCTATTAAGGTTTTTAAAAATCTGTAAACACTGTTTCAGGAAGAGATCTATTAGAGCCAATGTTCACAAATCAGCTAAAGGTCTATACAACAGCGAGAGATGTTGTTTAGTGTAAAACGTGTGCCCAATCTTGAGTTAGAAATGTATCTTGACTTCTATACAGTTACAGCACAACTGATTGCCTTGATCATTCCCCTTTGCATACAGAAGAATATGGTTTAGATTTGTATGGTTTTCTATTAAATATGGGACACTGACTAAAGTAGAATCCTTCTTCTTGAATGAGCTTAATGAGTGAATTTCCACAATACCTCAGTGGGGTCATTTATAGAGTACCCCCTGTTGTTTGACAGATGTGGAGTTTTCTGAAGCACTGCCTGATGCCATTTGATATTCTTGACCTCAGGGGAACATTTCTTCTTCTTCATCCTTGAAACAAGATCCTGGGAAATGCACTGCAATAGAGAGAACTGTTGACACCTTGCTGTAGAAGTCCATAGGGAAATTAGTGATAATGTATTCACAATCAATCTTTGGATTCCATTATTTGCCAGCTGACCAGCAGAGCCTCGTGAAGCCAAGTTGGACGTCTGGAGATCGTGCAGTTGGGTGTACACTTAGAACACCCAACAGACAGATCTTGTGAGCAAATAGCTTTATTTCCCTGAGGCATCGTAGAAGCACAGCAAGTATATAGTCCATGACTGATGGCCTGGGTCAAAACTCTGCTTAGAAGCTCCATGTACCTGAGAAGGTTGTATAGATCCCTCTGTGACTTGTTTCTCTGTTCTGAGATACTGAAATGTTAATAGGGCCTAATTTTTATTATTAAGTTGTGAGTTCAAAATGATTAAACACAAGTAAAATCTTCAGAAAAATAAGTGGTGTTTCATAACTTACCTAGGTGTTCAATCACTGAATAAGGTAGACACTTGGTAGTGGTTGAATCCAGAGAGGGGATGTGGCTGGCTCCACAGCAGGGGGGATATAAGCTTCCTGTTAGCCTTTATATGGAGAGATGCTTTACAGCTCAAAGAGAGTATCTGTGATCTCCTGTGGTTTCTGTGTCAGCCCTGTTGAGGTGGGAGGTGGCAGAGCAGGGCCTGTCATCTGTATTTTACAGTGGGGGCGTTCAAATTTAGAGAGAAAAAGTGATTCGCCAAAAGTCACTACACTGTTTAGTTAGGTGTTCAAGACAGAAATTTAGCTGGTTCCCTGGAGAGAGAGATCTCTGAACACCTGAAATCATGCCCTGCACCCCTAACCAGGGGCCCCTCAGTCTCTTCCTCAAATCCTCCTGCCCCATTTTCTGTGAAGGAGACAGTTGATGCCTTGGAGGAGGTGCCTGAGCCAAGAGAAAAACCCAGATCCTAACTCAGTCTCCCATTTCTAGGTTTCAATCCTTCACCCAAAACACGATGCAGTTGCCCCCAAGTGAAGCCCCTCTGAAGGATGAGGGGAAGCCCAACGTGGGCCACCCTTCTCCGGCATCTTCACACCATCAGCCATCCCACGTGGTGTCTTCCAGGTGACCAGTTGAACACCCTCACTGAGCAGGGTTGTTTGGCTCCCAAGCTGACTCAGAAGCCAAGACATTCCAAACCAATGGTCACATGATGGCTCTGCTAAGAATTAGCTTCCCTTCAACTGACCAGCTCTGGCTGAGCAGGTATTGTGAAGTAATTGGGAGAGTGGCCACCTGGGCTAGTGCTTTGGTGGCTTCATAAATTGTCTGTGGCCTTCCATGTCTCACTGGCTATTGATTGAAGTGTCTAAGCTGCATGGACTAAGCCTAGACTTGGCTGAGAATGAACACAGGGCTGTTCTGGCTCTGAGTATCCACTTTCCCTGCTCCTTCATTCATCCCTCAGATCCAGTTTCTACAGACTCATCATCCTTTTTTTTATCTCTCTTTTTCTCAGCTTCCTCTTTTTCCATAACTTTATCTTCTAGTTCACCTATTCTCTCCTCTGCCTCTTCAATCCGAGCCATTGTCGTTTCCATTTTATTTTGCATTTCGTTTAAAGCGTTTTTCAGCTCCTCCTGGCTGTTCTGAGTCCCTTGATCTCTGTAGCAAGAGATTCTCTGCTGTCCTCTATACTGTTTTCAAGCCCAGAAATTAATTTTATAACTATTATACTAAATTCACTTTCTGTTATATTATTTAAATCCTTTTTGATCAGTTCATTGGCTGTTGTTATTTCCTGGAGATTCTTTTGAGGGGAATTCTTCCGTTTGGTCATTTTGGATAATCCCTGGAGTGGTGCGGACCTGCAGGGCACTTCCCCTGTGCTGTGGTATATAACTGGAGCTGGTGGGCGGGGCCGCAGTCAGACCTGATGTCTGCCCCTAGCCCACCCCTGGGGCCACAGTCAGACTGGTGTGTGCCTTCTCTTCCCCTCTCCTACGGGCGGGATTCACTGTGGGGTGGCGTGGCCCGTCTGGGCTACTTGCACACTGCCAGGCTTGTGGTGCTGGGGATCTGGCGTATTAGTTGGGGTGGGTAGGCAAGGTGCACGGGGCAGGAGGGGCAGGCTTAGCTCGCTTCTCCTTAGGTGATCCACTTCAGAAGGGGCCCTGTGGCAGCGGGAGGGAGTCAGACCCGCTGCCGGAGGGTTGGCTCTGCAGAAGCACAGCGTTGGTGTTTGCGCAGAGCATGCAAGTTCCCTTTGGGAACTGGTTCCCTTTGGGAATTTGGCTGGGGGTTGGGCGAGGGAGATGGCGCTGGCGAGCGCCTTTGTTGCCCGCCAAACTGAGCTCTGTCGTCCCGGGGCTCAGCAACTCTCCCTCCCTTTGTCCTCCCACTTTCCGAGCAGAGCTGTTCACTTATGACCTCCCAGATGCTAAGTCGTGCTTGCTATCGGAACACACTCTGTCCAGCCCCTCCGCTTTTGCCAGCCAGACTCGGGGGCTCTGCTTGGCCGGCAGGCTGCCCCTCTGCCCCAGCTCCCTCCCGCCAGTCCATGCAGCGCGCCTGCCTCTCCACCCTTCCTACCCTCTTCCGTGGGCCTCTTATCTGCGCTTGGCTCCGGAGACTCCGTTCTGCTAGTCTTCTGGTGGTTTTCTGGGTTAGTTCAGCAGGTGTAGGTGGAATCTAAGTAATCAGCATCAGGACACGCGGCGAGCCCAGCATCCTCCTACGCTGCCATCTTCCTATCTCCAGACTCATCATCCTTTTGATGAGTCTAGACCCTTTTGTGGCAGGGGACAGAGCCTTGTCTCCTCTGGGAGGGCCCTCCCCATAACCACATCCTAGATACCCCTTCCCCAGGACACTCCTGACCTAGGATGGCCTCACTTCAACTTTAAAATATCTAGCCCACACCACCTCGACTTTCTCATTCAGCATTTCCACATGTTTGTTTTAGAACTCAGTCCCAATGTTCCAAAGCTGAACCCCAAGACTACAGAACTTCTGGAACCACATGCTTCCTGGAGAAGTCTAGGGAGTTGAAGAGAATGGGAAAGTTATGCATTTCCAAAAGTGCCCAAATCAGGAAAATACCAGTGTAAGGGGTACCTGAGCTAGAAGCAGACTCCAGTGGGTCCCCAGCAGGGTGGTTCCAGCACTCCTGACTTAGCTCAGCTCCCTACCTGGACCATTCAGTGTTTTCTGACACTAGTCAGTGTTGCTGTGGATACAAATGAAGATGAGACAGATGATAATACATAAAGATGATTTCTTCAAAATTTGCTAGAGCAAGGGAGTCAGCCACTATCCCTTGCATTTGGGCAGACTCAGAGATGGACAGAAGAGTAGGGAAACCTAGTAGAGACAGAAGACAAGGTTTCAGTGACGCAGGAGACTACCGGCATAAGGAAGCTGTGGTAAGTGTTCTAGAAGAAGGGCATCCCATATCATTGTTAGGGGTGCATCTGTGGTTTTATCTGCTGGTCTTAAGTTGCAATAGGAACAAATTCAGGGGTACTCCCAGTTACAATCAAGTCCTGGCCATCTGGGGCCAATCATTACAGAGGTTATTATTTAGCTTCCAGGGCTGTTTGCTCGAGAGAGCGGTCTGACATCTACACATCTGACTTCTAGGTAATATGACGAAACTGTAGACAATAGGTTGATTTCCTGGGCTGGTTGCTGCAGACCTCATGTCAGAGTCCTATTTTTATATATGGCCAGGCCACTGTCCATTTGTATCTTTAATTCTCAGTCCCCCATTTTGGTTATGATCTCACTTTTGAGAGATTGGCCCATTCAGAGAAAACCTGAGATCCCATGCTTTGCTGCTGGACACTGTCAGCCGTCTTCAGAGTCACCTGCCTTGGAAGATATTCTTGACCATTTAGTTGTCATCATGGCAATCATCTGATGAGAGAACATTTATATGAAAGCATTTAAGACTCCAGATAGAATGCAATGGACCGGCATCATGACCACAATGAAACAAAGAAACAAACAAGAACAATTAAGAGTCCATGTTAGGCACTCCAATGCCAGAACTCCAACTGCCCAACCCAGGCCAAGAGAACCAATCCCATAAACCACGCAGATCAAACTTATAGCAAATAGCTTCTTCCTTAAGGCACTTCATAGCCTGTTCTGCCTACCTTACTTTATTGTTCCAAGCACAAAAAGTGTTAGCAATGGCACAGATGCCCCAATGACCAGCCAGCAGGAAATCTAGGGTAATGTGACTGTCCATTACTATGCATGCCAATGGGTTGAGTATGATCTGTATTGCAACTAACACATAAACTGTGTTATCAGTAACTTTTGCCAAGAGGAGGGATAGGTTTCTTTTTTTGTTTTAATGTTTTTTTGATATTTGAGAAAGAGACAGAGCATGTGAGAGTGAGGCTTGGCCCCAACATCTTGGGGGGAAGCTGCTCATTATCCATCACCATTTGCCTTCTCTTTTGTTTAGTGCCTTTTCCCTTAATGGTGAAGTATGACAGAGCAATGACTGTGGGATCTCGAAACGGGTATGGGCCCCACACGAGGAGGATTAGGAGAAAGGATTGAAGTTATTACTGATGACAGCCTAGCATAGAAATTTTGTGTCTTCCTCAGGAAGTAGAGGTGTGAGAGAAGGTACTAGGGATTGGGGTGGCCCCCATCCCCACAAGCTGTGCCAACCCCTCCATAATTCATCACTTCCACCAGCTTCCCTTTCTCAGAGGCCAATTAGATACCATTAAGCATGTTTATCTTTAATGAGGATTGATCCAAGTGCACTGAGGGCAATGAAACAGGCTCCTCAGAGTTGAGGTCTATCCTGAACCAAAGTCATGATTCACAGCATCATATTGATTCTGAAAACATATTTGCCTTTCAGAATCCTGTGGATATTTTCCTGGCGAGTAATAGGATTTTTTTCAGGATTATAACCATATTTAAATTTTACATTTCTATATACTTTGACCTACAGACACACATCATGAAGCTGTGAGATGGGATTTTTCTTATGAATGGCAAAGTTCACACCAGCAACTGTGCTGTTTAGGGAGATGTAAATCCAGGGAAATATAAACTACTCACACAGAGACCCACACACAAGCATATGCCTGCTCAGAATCACTCTTCTCACTTCACAAACAGATGCAGCCAGTCTGAACGCACACAAAGTCACCAGCTGAAAGCCACACATGAACATGGTTTACCCATGGACAATCCACTTTTTTACTACGTCTGTGATCTTCATTTCATTGGAAACCCAAAGTCAGAAGGACTCTCCAGACTAAAGACAGCAAATGATTGATTCCAGAATATGTACCATTTCCGTTGTTCCAGAGGCCAAGGAAACTACAGAAAACAAAATAGCATCAGGGTCACATCATAATGTACACTTACAACACTGCTCTTTAGTTTTCTTGGTGACTTTAGTATACAAGATGGGACACAATGGTTGAGGCAAATGCCCCAAAAGCAAATGAAGAGGATGCTTGTCAGAAGTTGTTTTTCCTGGGAGATGTGTCTCTCAAGGTCTCTTAAGATGGCAGTTATAAAATTCTTCACCCAAGCAGGCACCATGGCTGCTGAAAAAAATAATCCTAACACATTGTTTATCACCAGGTTTGGTGTTGCCAGTGGTAAATGACCTCTTGATCCAGGTAAGAGTTGGCCAGAAACAACCACTCACCACTCTCCCCACCAGGGAAATTAATGGTATGATCTGAAACGTCCATTGACAGATTTACAACTGAATGTGATTGGAAGGTCACAAAGGAAGCAACATGAATTCTTCAGGCAAAGAAAGGCAAGCTCACCTTGGCCACAGACTGGTCCTCCGTATCATCCCACATCGTCACATCTACCATGAAAAGGTCTTCCCTTTCATGGGTTCCTAGAAGGACACAGAATAGATGACAGTACATTGTGGTGCTTTTCAAGAATAACTCAGTGTTGCTTGCTATCAACATGGGCCAGAGCATATGGAGGATCTGGTTGTCTGCATGGACTGAATGCTACTACTGGGCCACCCTCAGCGATATTCCTATAAAGTGTGCAGTGTGAGGAGGTTTTTTGAAAAGGTAGACATTGGCCACTGTGCAGTGTCAGTGGCACATATCTCTCGGAGAAACCCACACCCCCCCTCTCAATGTGTGTGTCCTTTCTATTTGTTTCTGTCTCTTTCTCTGTCCCTCAGTTTCTGTCTCTCTCATACATGCACACACACACACACACACACACACACACACAGTGAATACATTGTCTTCCTCACACTGTAAACATAGATATAGGTTTTCCCCTGGGTAATCTGTCTTTTCTCCACACCCTCAAGTCTCTGTCCTACAGGGAACCTGGAGTCAGGGTAGCTCTCTAGATTGACGCCAGCAGGAATATCCCAACTTCCTGACCATATAGATTATTTCATCAGCAGGGGACTGATTCCAAAATACATACCATATTCCGTTGCTCCCACGGTGACCTGAATGTAGAGAAAAGAAACCCCATCAGGGTCAGATCATGATGAACACGCATTGCACTGGTCTTTGGTTCTCCTCTTCACTTTAGGAAACCAGATGCACACAGTGCTTGGGTCAAAGGTCTCCAAAAGCAAATAAAATAGGTGCCTGTCAGAAGTTCTTTTTCCTGGGGATGTGTCTCTCAAGACCACTTAGGATGCCGACTACAAAATTCTTCACCCAAGCAGGACAAATTTCTGCTGACGAAAAAGTCCTAGGACACTGTTTATTACCAGGTTTGGCACAGCCAGTGGTAAATGTCCCCCTGACCAAGGTGACAGTTGGCAAGAAGCCACTGTCCCCATCAGGGAAAGTAACAATATCATCGAAAATGTAGATTGTCATGTTTACAACAGAAGTTGATTGCAAAGCCTCTAAGACAGCACTTGTGCTCCTCAGGGAAAGACAGGAAGCTCACCTCAGCAACAGCCTGGTGACTCATGACAGGAAGGGGCCGCCGCTTTTTCACCTTAGGGACACATAGAAGGACACAGAATGCATGTCAGTACCTTGTTGGTGTTCCTCAAGAATACCTCTGGGACTGTTCCTGGATATGAACATGGGGCAGAGCATATGGAGGCTCTGGTTTCCTGCATGGACTGAATGTGACTGCTGAGCTACGCTCAGCTGTATTTCTTAAAGTGTGCAGTATGAGTTCTTTGAAAATGTAGCTATTGGTCATTGTGCAGTGTCAGTGGCACAATTCTCTGGGGAAACACACATTCTCTCTCTCTCTCTCTCTCCCCATGTCTTTCAATGTGTCTGTCTCTTTCTGTGTGTGGCTCTGTCTCTCTGTCTCTGAGTCTCTCAAGAAAACACACACACACACACACACACACACACACACACACACGCATACACACAATCATGCGACATACAGACACATACAGAACAACCCCAGACTCAAGCACACAGAATCACACCACACAGAGTGAATACATTATCTTTCTCATACTGTAGAAACATGGACATAGATTTCAACTGGGACGTCAGTCTTTCCCCCCCCCACCCTCAAGCACCGGTCCCCCCGAACCCTGGAATCAGGGTAGGTCTCCAGACTGAAGACAACAAGAATTCCCCACCTACACCACCTCCTAAACATTTTCCTCAGCAAGAAACAGTTTCCAGGACTCATACCTTTCTCCCGTGCTCCTACGGCCACCTGAATGTTAGGAAAGAAAACACCATCAGGGTGAGATCATGATATACGTTGTGTGCACCACTCTTCAGTTCTCATTGTGACTTTAGGATACAAGATGGGACACAGTGGTTGAGTCAAAAGTCCCCGAAAGCAAATGAATAGGATGCCTTTCAGAAGTTCTTTTTCCTGAGGATGTGTCTCTCAAGACCACTGAGGATGCCGACCACAAAATTCTTCACCCAAGCAGGACAAATTGCTGCTGACAAAAAAGATCCTAGGACACTGTTTGTTACCAGGTTTGGCACTACCAGTGGTAAATGTCCCCCTGACCAAGGTGACAGTTGGTAAGAGGCAACCACTCACCACTCTCCCCACTAGGGAAAGTAGCAATATCATCTAAAATGTACATTGTCACATTTACAACAGAAGTTGATTGGAAAGACTCTTAAGAAAGCAATTGTGTTCCTCAGGGAAAGACAGGAAGCTCACCTCAGCCACAGCCTGGTGACTCAAGGCAGGAAGGGGCCACCGCCTTTCCTCCTTAGGGACACCTAGAAGGACCAGAATACCTGTCAGTACCATGTTGGTGCTGCTCAAGTATAACTCAGGGACTGTTCCTTGATACGAACATGGGCCAGAGCATAAGGAGGCTCTCTCTGCCCCTGCCCCCGCTTGCACTCTGCCTCTCAAGATAAAATAAAGACATAAAAAATTAAAATAAATAAATAAATAAATAAATAAATGTCTTTATTTATTGTGTGTGTGAGAGAGAGAGAGGGGAGAAGGGTGGAAGGAGAGGGAGAGAGAGAATCCCCGGCAGGCTCCGTGCTACCAGCGCAGAGCCCAACACAGGGCTTGAGCTCACAAACCATGAGATCATGACCTGAGCTGGAATCAAGTTGGACGCTCACCTGATGGAGCCACCCAGGCACCCCAACACCACCCTCTCCTTGACAGGAGTCATTTATCTGGCACCGGCAAAAATAATAGTTACCACTATGGCACCACTTTTATTGATCACTTACTGGGTGTTGAATGTTTTCTCACACAGATAAAGGTGTGGAGCTCTGGTTAAACGTAGTCCCAAGCAACGCAGAATCAGACAGCAAGACAGTAGTATTATTGGCAATAGTGACTACAATTTATTATGTCTTATTTCTTTAAAGAAACTTTTAATGTTTATTTATTTTTGAGAGAGAGACAGAGCACAAGCAGGGAAGGGGCACAGAGAGAGGGAGACACAGAATCCGAAGCAGGCTCCAGGCTCTGAGCTGTCGGCACAGAGCCCGACGCGGGGCTTGAACCCACGAACTGTGAGATCCTGACCTGAGCCGAAGTTGGAGGCTCAACCGACTGGGCCACCCATGGGCCCCGCAACTACAATTAATTACAAGGATTCAGTGTGATGACCGCAGCAAGATCTTAGCACCAGATGTGCTCAGTCAGCATTTTTGTTATAAACATAACTAAATGAAGACGATTCGGAGGAGGAAGTACGAACTGTGTGCCTGGTTGTGCCAGGGGCCTTTACACACTGTGTCCCAACAACTTTATAAATTGAGACCTATTAGCCCCGTTGTACGGACCAGGCAACTGAGGGCAGATCAAGTTGTATAACTCCCCCTTGGTCACAGAGCAAGTAAGGGGCGGCATCACTTCCCTCCATGGGTATCACCAACCTAAACTCACCTCTGAATACCATTAACCCGCTCTCTGGGTCCCACTGGTGTCCAGGTGACTCCTTAGTTTTCAGACCTTCTTAGAGGTATCCACCTGACCCTGCCTCTTGTTCCAGGTGTGGCTGAGCCCATCCTGAAGCCACAGCTGCAGCCAGAAGAGGAGGAAGAGGAGGAGGAGGAGGAGGAGGAGGAGGAAGAGGAGGAGGAGGAAGGGTTCCTGCTGAGCTCATCTTACAGGGGCCTCTTCCAGCCCACTGGGACCATCTGCCCGCTTTAACTTGGACAACGCTCAGGCCCTGGTGGGGACAGGAAACATCCCTGAGCGATAAAGATAAAGATAAAGATAAAGATCAGGACTGGCTTGGAAAAGCATCCAGGGCGCTTTGTGTGGGCCCAAACACCCGGCCCAACCCCCGTTCTGAGCAGCCCCCACGTCTGAAATGAAATTGAGCACCGCTGAGCACTCCCCGGAGGAGGTGGCCTGGGGGTCCCCCAGCCTGATGTCCGAATCCACCAACTGTAGACTGCGACCTTCCCAGAAAGGCGCTCACCGCTCACAAGAAAAAAATACGCATACGTATAAAATGATAGCTAGTAAAAATTATGCATTTGCTCTCTGCCAGGCACCTCTAATCCCCTCACATACATTAACTCACTGAATCCTCACACAGCCGCACTTTACAGAGGAGAAACTGAGGCTCAGGGAGGGGATGTGACCTGCCTAAGGCCCCACAGCTAGGACATCGCAGAGCCCGGATTTGAACCAATCCACCTGAGGATAAAGCCAACGTTCTGAACCCCCAGATTACGGTGCTGACATCTTTCAATCACATGTACATATGCATCGTGTGTCTGACAAATCTAAAAATCATTCCTCAGGGGCCCCTGGGTGGCTCAGTCGGTTGGGTGTCCGACTTCGGCTCAGGTCATGATCTCACTGCTCGTGGGTTTGAGCCCCACATCGGGCTCTGTGCTGACGGCTCGGAGCCTGGAGCCTGCTTGGGATTCTGTGTCTCCCTCTCTATGCCCCTCCCCTGCTCATGCTCTCTCTCTGTCTCTCTCTGTCTCTCAAGTATAAAATAAAACATAAAAAAAATTTATTTTTTAAATCACTCCTCAAACTATTACCACTGGCTACCTTAGAAGTCGGATCATGAGTTCTACCTTCCTTTTGGTTTATCTGTATTTTAAATGTTCAACAGTGAGGGGCGCCTGGGTGGCTCAGTCGGTTATGCGTCCAACTCTTGATTTCAGCTAAGGTGATGATCTCACGGTTCATGAGTACAAGCCCCGCATCGGGCTCCGCGCCGACAGCCCGGAGTCTGCTTGGGATTCTGTTTCCCTCTCTCGGTCCCTCCCCACCCCCTCTTCAAAAATAAATAAATAAACATTAACAATAAATACACGTTCAACAATGGAAAAACATATTATAATGTAAATGTATACAGTGTAAATGTATTGTAATGAGGACAAAAAGAGAATAAAAATTATTCATCTGGAAAATGAAACCAGAGCCACTTGACAAGCAGTAATCTCAAGCCACCACAGGCCAGGTGTGGAGGTGAGCTCACTATAAGGCAGAAGGACCCACCAGCCATAAACCAGAAGCACTCCAGAGAGACACATGCACACAGTGGGGGCTTTACCTAACATCACCATTCACCCGACAGGATGGGCACCGACTCGCCTTCCACCCCACGTTCACACGAGTGACCTCGTTCAGAGCTCCCGGCCAAGCTGGGAGGAAGGTGTCGGCATCCCTGTTTCACAGGTGTAGACACTGAGGCAGAGAAGGGAAGCCACTCCTGTGGCTGGTGACAAGCCTGGGCAGTGTCTTCAGGGGGCTGCTAAGGTCCACGGGAGAGCCACCTTTGGGGATGACTCAGGCCTCGGAACAGGAACTGGGGGACACCCGGAGAGCCCCCTGGGAGCCCGGCTGACCCCAACGGAAGCCGGGGCAGAGGCCTCACACACTTGTTCTGCTGGCTCAGCCGGCCTTCTGGGCACTCCAAAAATGCCTCCGAAGCTTTTCAAAAGCTTCCCCCCACTTCCAACAAAACCCCCTTTTGAATGAACCGAAAGAAGGACAAGCAGAGGGGCTGTGATTGAGGCACCTGGACGAAGGCGATGCCAGGAGGCACCGTCACTGCTTTTCTGGAGTTAGTGCCGACCGCGACCGGGCACCTGTCGCCTCTCCAAGAAGAAGGTGGCATCTGCTGGTCCCAAAACTTCCTCTCGCATCCAACTCCTGGGTGCGTCACGGGAAACAGTCTGGCTTCAAAGCTGACACAAGGGGGGGGCCAGGAGACCAGCACCCCTTGGGCCCCTGCCTGCACTCACCATCACACCACCCTCTGCCTCCTCTTCTCTCTCCCTGGAGAGGGCAGGGGCCGCGTCCCAGGCAGCCCTGAGACCCAGGGCCCAGCATGGGTCCGGGTGCACAGTGGGCACTTAGCAAAGGGCAAAGATGGAAATGATCGACCATCCCAGGAGAAGGAAAGAATGGCGCTGGACATTCCAAGGGGAGAGAGGTGATTTCCCACGGGGTCAGCCAGAGGTGGGGAGAAGGCAACTGGCTGTCTTGAGTGTTATTAGGGGGAGTCTGGGTTTGCAGGAGGCAGGCCTGAAGTCAAATCCAGACTCTGCCACTTTTACCTTACGCTGAGTGAGTAAGGGGCTCTGGGAGCTACCCATCCAGGTCCCCCTCTCCTGGTGAAAGAGGCCCAGAGAGGGACAGGGGCCTCCTCGAGGACACACAGCAGAGAAGCTGGTCCCGGAATGCCGAGTCCCAATTTCCAGCCCAGAACCCATGCTCCTACACTCTGTGTTCTCTCCCATGACCTAGGATGCCCTCACGTGCCAAGCACAGTCCCCAGCATGCAGGCAATCAGTTCCAGAAACAAAGACAAGAGTTTCCAGGGCTGGGGCCTAAAATGATCCTGGGCAGCTTTCCAGGCCAAAGGGCCCTGGGAGTTCCCCGACCAGTCACGCCCCGGCCCGGCCCTGGGCACAGGGCAGGGCTCAGCGGGCACAGTGCCCACCAAGGCCCAGGCTTCACGTCCGGGCAGGTCAGCAGGTGCGAGTTCACACGGTGACCTCGGTGTACCCAACATGCCCGCTGGCGTCCCCTTCTGGGAGGCCCCGCACCCCCCGGGTTTCCTTCCCCCAGCAGCGAGTGCCGTACCACCCCACAGGTAAACAGGCCAGTTCCAGAAAGGCCTTTTGTCACTGAGGCCGCAACACACAAAGAAAATAAATATAAACAGAGTCGGCTGGGTGCTGCAGCCTGACCTGGAGCCTTTGAAAATACAGCTGGGTCCCCAGTGGTGGTGGGGGGTGGGGGGGGAGGGACACGCCAATGACATTCACGCACAAAGGGGCTCCAGTGCTCCCTGCCTGCCACTAGCTGGTAGCTGTGGGCAAGGCGCTTCACCTCTCAGCTTCCTCATCTGTAAAATGGGACCGACACCAGCACCTTTCTCCATAGGCTGAAGAGAGGATACAGGAAAGGATCAGATAAAGTAATGTACAAACCCACGTGTCCCACGTGTCCTGGAATACAAGGAATCCATCCAAGCTGTTGTTACCATTATTGCTACCATCGCTATTTCTGCTGCTACTCCAAGCAAGAGAGACTTACATTGTGATTTATAAAGCAATTCCTGGGCTTCGCAACTCACACACCTTTGTTTTAAAAACCCC
Organism: Prionailurus viverrinus; assembly: GCF_022837055.1. Taxonomy (NCBI): domain Eukaryota; kingdom Metazoa; phylum Chordata; class Mammalia; order Carnivora; family Felidae; genus Prionailurus; species Prionailurus viverrinus. The sequence goes on from NC_062572.1 coordinate 31,573,437, forward strand.
AAGCTGATCTTGTACGGGGAAGGGCTCCTGTGTTTCAAGTGCCTACTGTATACAGGAGGCTTCGTATACAGTCATCTTACCCAATCCCACAAGGACCCCCACACGGAAAATCTTAGCATCTTCTTCCTGCAGATGAGGCTCAGACGGGCCAAGTCATTTGCCCAAAGTCACGCAGCAATGACATGATGGAGACGCGACAGAATTCTCAAACTGTCCCGCTCTGTCCTGCTTTATCGCCAGGTGGGCAGCAGCGGGCAGGGGTCAGGACACAAGAGCTGCATCCTCCCTTCCCAGTTGTGACCCTTGGGCACGCGACTCCCTCTCTGAGCCTCAGTTGTCTCTCCTGTAAAATGGGGGCATGAGAATGAAATGAAACACTGATGAGCACGGTGCCTGGGGGCGGGGGGGAATGAATGCTCTCTACTTACTGGTTTTATTTTACTACAATTAGCATCAGTGTGCCCAAAGGCCAAGTCTCAGCAAGTAGAGGAAAGGCAGCCTCAGTCATCAACCCCAAATTTCTGAAGGCACAGAGGCCCGGGCAGAAGCCACCTGGCTCACACAGGTCAAAAGCTGTCCTTTCCCACCTCCGGTGACATCCTGGTCTGTCTGAGACTCACCTCATGGATGAGGAAATGCTCAGAGAGGTGAAGTGACCTGCCCGGGGCCACACAAGAATCCCATGTGTGGGGCACCCCAGAATCTCTACCTCCCCCACCCAGTTTCCTGCAGAAACCCAACCCCTGACACCCAGCAGACTCCCAGTTTCCCCACAGCCAGGACCCTGCACACGATCCACATAGGACCAATGTTTATTGTGTGAATGACTGAAAGAGTGAGAGAGTAACCTGTCACCCTGCGTGCGCCTAGCTTGGGTGGCCTCCACGAGTTCTCATAGCCATGGGCTCCTGAAGCCTGCCGAGTGCCTCCACCACCAGCAGTGTGGATATCCCTTAAACGAAGAGTTTCCAGGCCTCTTTCCTGGCTGGACTGCGGCTGCCTCAGGTTTGGGAGCACTTCACAGCACTTACCGTATCTGCCTGCTTATTGTTCATCTCTGTCCATTAGAACGTCAGCTACTTGAGGGCGAGGACATGTCTGCTTTGACATCGCCAGCACCTGGGACAGTGCTTTGCACACAATAGACATCCGCTAAGTATTTGTTGAGTCAATGGATGGAGCTATAGTCCTTGTCCTAGGCTTGCACAGGGTCTAGTGCGTGTGGGGCACACCAAGTGATTACAACTCAAGGGGTGTTTGACATAATAGGGATGAGTGCAAGACACAAGGAAAAACTCCAGGAGGGTGGAAGGGGTGTACAGAAGTCTTCCCAGAAGAGAAATCAGTTGAGCTGAGTCTGGAAGTACGAATGGGAGTTGGTCACATATAGAAGGGGATTCCAGGTAATGGAACACCAGAGGCAAAAGCATGGAGACAAGCAAGGCACGTTCACAGAACTGTAAGTAGACCAATGTGGCTGAAGAACAGCAAAGGAAGCTGGGGTCATGTGATTCTCCTGCTTTGGAAGGGCCTTGAAAGTGAGGAGGTGTCCAGCTCGTTTCCTTAGTATCATTAGTGCCCACTATAGCACCTGAAACAGTTTCGATGCATGAATGCATGCATGGATAGGTGGGTTGGTGAATTAACAAATGAGTGAGTGGGTAGGTGAAATTATGGGTGTATCCATGGATATATCAGTGGATGATGGATGGATGGATGGATGGATGGATGGATGGATGGATGATTGGGTGGGTGGGTGGATGGATGGGTGGATGGATGGATGGATAAATGGATGGATGGTTGGGTAGATGAATGGATGGATAGTTGGGTGGATAGATGGACAGATGATTAGGTGGATGGATGGATGGGTGGGGTGCAGGTGGCTAAGTGGGCAGATGGGTAGATGGATGGATGAGCGAATAGATAGAGGGATGGAGAGATGAGTGGACAGGTGAGTAGTAGATGGACAGTTGGGTGGAAGGCTAGTTGAGTAATGGGTGGATAAAAGGAAAGGTGATGAATATATAAGTGAATAGACTGATGGATGAGTGGGTGGATGGGAGGGTGGATCAGTGAGTCCAGGGATGGAGACTGGCCCAGAACCCCTTGACTGACACACTGGTGTTCTTTCCTGCCATTTCTAGCCACTGCCACCATTGTGGACCTGCTGGTTTTCCCCATCAGCCTGGACTCCCCACTTGCCAAGGAAGCCTGTGGAACCTCCTCTGTGTACTGCAGTGGCCAGTGCCTGCTGGGCTGGGGCTATGTGACTGCCATCTTCAGCGCAGTCCTGGCTAGCTTTCTGCCTATGATTGGGTGGCCCCGCATGACTCAGGTCCAGGGGAGGACCATCCTCTTCTCCAGTGACACTGAGAAAAGCATCCTCATACCAGAAATGAACAAATAAAAATTTCCCAAGAGGAGAAAAAAAAAAGAGGACGCAGGACAATTCTGAGTCCAAGCTGTCCCTCAAATACCACATCTTTCAGGGGCACCTGGCTGGCTCAGTCGGTGGAGCATGCGACTCTCGACCTGGGGGTTGTGAGTTTGAGCCCTATGTTGCGTGTAGAGATTACTTAAAATTAAAAAAAAAAAACCCAACTTTAAAAAATGCTGCATCTTTCAATAGACAGGCCTATTCTCCTTCTCTACCCTCCATCTTTATAACTCCTTTTTTCTTGGAGAATTTGAGAATTATTTCTTTTCTAATCAAGTATTTAGTAAGTGCCCGTATGTATAAGAGTTTGTGCAAAAGTGTGTCCAGTGTTGGGGTGGGGATGAGGGGACGTGCCTCATCCCTCCCTCCAGACAGTCCCGCTGATATGGAGACTTTGCTCTTACTCGGGGAACATGAAGTCCTTCAGATCCTACTCCAACCTCTCTCTTGTGAAACACCCAACAGCCCCAGGCCTCTCCCTCCACCATACTGAATTCTGGGCCCATGGAAGGCCATTCACTCTTCCATCCTTTGCACACGCTCTGTCAGGGATGCTGGAGTCGACCTGTTGCTTCTGCCTACCATGACCCACTGCCCTTCTTTGGGAGTGGCACCCTAATCTTTCCTTGAGAGTTGACCCCCAGCAGCTGACTAGCCCATGTTTTTTGTTTGTTTTGAAATTTATTTTTATTTATTTTGAGAGAGTGTGTAAGCAGGGGAGGGGCAGAGAGAGAGGGAGAGAGAGAATCCCAAACAGGTTCCACACTCAGCACACAGCACAACTCAGGGCCCCATCCCACGACCGTGAGATCATGACCTGAGCCCATATCAAGATCCAGATGCTCAATCGACTGAGCCATCCAGGCACCCAGCTCATGTTTTAAGGCGGATAAATGAGCCCTTCTAGCCAATAAAGCCTGGCTGGAGAAACTGCTTCACAGATGGGCATGGAACCCGTGCCAGCCTGGAGGAGAGTGGAACCATGACATGGACAAAGTGGAGCTCTAAGGACTTCATCTGAACACCTGGATCCAGCCTTGCCTGCTCCCCTACCTGCAGGAGACGTGGCCACTGGAAGCTCCAGGCTGGCATCTTCCTACCTTGGCTGCCACAGAAGGGAAGCATGAACTTCTCTCTTCTCAGGGAAGGAATCTGATTGGCCAGAAGAGGGTCGTGTACCCCCTGGGGGGAGAGGCACGTCAGCAGTCTCACTAGAAGGCCATGGTTGTAATCTAAGAGATACAGCTCCCCAGAGGATGGGACAAGGTGCTTGTACTGGGACAGGGGAAGGATGCTAGGTGGCCAAAAACATTCAGTGCCCAGCTCCCTTTTTTTTCTAAATTTTCTTTTTTTTTTAGTGTTTGTTTATTTTTGAGAGACAGAGAGAGACAGCATGAGCCGGAGAAGGCAGAGAGAGAGGGAGACCCAGAATATGAAGCAGGCTCCAGGCTCTGAGCTGTCAGCCCAGAGCCTGACACGGGGCTGGAACTCACAGACCTCGAGATCATGACCTGAGCCGAAGTTGGACGATCAACCGACTGAGCCACCCAGGTGCCCCGCCCAACTCCCTTTTGAAGGGTATCTCTATTATCCCCAGTTCACAGAAGTGAAAACTAAGGCTCAGAGAGGGACAGTCACATGCCTAAGTCTGCACAGATGTCTGGGATTTGAACATAGGTCCGTCAGACTCTATGGTGGAGGCAAAAGAACATCTGGATTTGCTCCCTTTGCCCAACCCAGCACATCTTTTCCTTTTTTTAATGTTTATTTACTTTTGAGAGACAGAGCACAAGTGGGGGAGGGCCAGAGAGAGAAAGGGAGACACAGAATCCGAAATGGGCTCCAGGCTCTGAGCTGTCAGCACACAGCTCGACGCGGGGCTCGAACTCACAGACCGCGAGATCACGACCTGAGCCGAAGTCGGACGCTCAACTGACTGAGCCACCCAGGCGCCCCGGTATATATACTTTTAGATGCTTTAGTGTATTAGTTCATGCATGTGTATTGCTGACTGGTATTCCATTGTATGACTAGAGCACAATTTATCTATTCTTTTCTTGTTGGACATTTACATTATTTAGTTTGGGGGTTTTATGGATTTTAAGCTCAATGAACATTTAATGTATAAAAAAATAAAAGAAAATAATTAAAGATCCCTACTTTGCTCTAATAAAAAGTTGATGATGTTTTCTTGGTCCCCAAACTTTTTTTTTCTTTTTCAAAATTCTACCAGTTCATGACATTCTCAAGTCTGGGAATCACTGGATTAAAACAGCAATTGTCAATACTGGAAAGGCGCTGACAGGCATTATGCAAAGAGTCCAATAACTCTGGGAAATGCTAGAGAGTGACTACATATATTGAAAAGTAAAGGCTCTGAGAAGTCCTGCAATAAAGAAACCTGTTTCATATTGTTTATGAGCCAGCGTTTAGAAAACTTTACTTGAAAATGATACCTTTTTTTTCTCTTAGTACCTGGTAACTCTGGAGAAAGTTACACTAGACTGGAAGGTTTCCCAAGACACAGTAAGACCTCATTCATTTTTAAAAACACTCTATTTTTCACGGGTGCCTGGGTGGCTCAATTGGTTAGGCATCCGAATTCGGCTCAGGCCATGATCTCATGGTTCATGGGTTTGAGCCCTGTGTCGGGCTCTATGCTGACAGCTCAGAGACTGGAGCCTGCTTTGGATTCTGTGTCTCCCTCTCTCTCTTCCCCTCCCCTGCTCGTGCTCTCTCTCTTAAAAATAAATAAACATTAAAAAAATTTTTTTAAATAAAAAGACTTGATTTTTTTAGAACAGTTTTAGACTTCTAGAAAAGCTGAGAAAGGAGTAGGGACAATTTCTGTATACTACATTTGTTATAATTAACAACCCGCTGATGATACATTATTAACTAAACTCCATAATTTTGTTTATTTTCTGTTCCAAGAAGCCAACCAGGATAACACATTACACACAGGTGTTATCTCTCCTGGGGCTCCTTTCGGGTATAGAAGTTTCTCAGGCTTTCCTTGTTTGTGATGACCTTGGCAGTTGTGAGAGTGGTTGTCACATATTCTAAGGGATGCTTCTCTACTGGAATTTGTTGGATGTTGTTCTCACGATGATACTGGCTTTTGGGGTTATTGAGCGAAAGACCACGTGGGTAACGTGCCATTTTAAACACATCATGTCAAGGGCACCTGCCATCCACATGATTTATGACTGTTAATGCTGATTTTGGTCACCTGGCTGATGCAGTGTTAGGTTTCTCCACCACAGTTTCCCTCCTGCCTGCACCCCCTTCTATGCTGAACATTTTGGAAGAAGTCACTGTGCACAACCCATGTCTAAGGACTAGGGAGTTATGCTGCCCATTTATTTAACAGTCTTATTGAGATGTACATCGCATAACATCCACCATTTCAAATGTACAGCTCAGGTTTTTAGCATGTTCACAGAATTGTGCAACCATCATCTCTAAGGTGGGAACGCTTCCATCACCCCCAAAAGACACCTGCACACATCAGCAGTCATGGCCCATCCCGCACCCCCCACCCCCGCCCGCTCCCTGGCCCTGTCAACCATTAGTCTATTTTGCCTCTACAGATTTGCCTCTTCTGGACATTTCAAATAAATGGAATCATATGCTATGTGGCCTTTTGTGTCTGGCTTTTTTCACTTAGCAGAGCCTCTTTGAGGTTTCGCACTATAGCAAGTGTCAAATCGTTCTTTTTTTTTTTTTTTTTTTTTGCCAAATCGTTCTTTTTTTTTATCATTGCAGGGCTATACCACATTTTGGTTATGCATGCATCCACTGATGAACACTTGGGTTGTTTCCACTTTGGGGCGATTGTGAATAACGCTGCTGTGCACATGCTCACACAGAGTGTTTGTGCGAACACTGCGTTTTCATTTATCTTGGGGATATACTTAGGAACCAAACTGCTGGGTCCTCCAGTAACTCCACCTTCAACATTATGCAGAACTGCCAGTCTGCTTTCAAAATCTCAGAGACAATGTCTTCGTATTGTCACTAACACTTGATATTTTCCATTGTTTTCATTCTAGCCATTTAGTGGGCATGAAGTGGAATCTCATTGTGGTTCTAATCTGCATTTCCCTACCGAGTAAAGATGTTGAGCATCTTTTAATATGCTTACTGGCTACATGTATGTCTTTCATTCTGTTGAGAAATATCTAGTCACACCTTTTGCTCATTTTTAATTGGGTTATTTATCTTTTCATTATTGAATTGTAAAAGCGCTTTACATATTTTTATTTATTGATTTATTTATTTGATTTATTTATTTATTATTTATTTATTTATATAGCATGAGTGGGGGAGGGTCAAAGGGAGAGGGAGGCTCCACACCCAGCCTGGAGCCCGACGTAGGGCTCCATTTCACGACCATGAGAGCATGACTTGAGCCAAAATCGAGACTCAGGCTTAACCGACTGAGCCACCCAGGTGCCCCCCTTTACATATTTTGGATATAAGTCCCCTGTATGATGTATGTGATTTGCAAGTATTTTCTTCCATTCTTTGGGCTCTCTTCATTTTCCTGACGGTACCCTTTGAAGCACAACAGTTTTAAATTCTGTTCAAGTCCCATTCAATTTTAATTTTGTCGCTTTATTCTTTTGGTGTCATATCTAAGAAACCATTGCTTAATACCCAAGGACACAAACCCAAGGTCACAAAGATGTACGCCTGTGTTTTCTTATAATTTTGTAGTTTTCATTCTTACATTTAGGTCTATGATCTATTTTTTAATGTTTATTTATTTTTATGAGAGAGAGGGACGGAGTGTGAGTTGGGGAAGGGCAGAGAGAGAGGGAGACACAGAATCCGAAGCAGGCTCCAGGCTCCGAGCTGTCAGCACAGAGCCCGACGAGGGGCTTGAACTCACGAGCCACGAGATCATGACCTAAGCCAAAGTCGGTGCTCAACCGACTGAGCCACCCAGGCACTCCAGAAATGCTTATTTCTGGACTGCCAGTTCTATTCTACTGATCTGCATGTCTATCCCTGTGGGACTACCACACTCTCTTTATTACTGTAACTTTGTAATAGGTTTTGAAATTGGGAACTGTGTGTCCCCTGATACCTTCTCCTTTTTCAAAACTGGTTTTGCTACTCCTGGTCCCTTGCATTTTCAAATGAGTTTTAGGGTCAGCTTGCCCATTTGTGCAAAAACTGCAACTGGGGTGCTGATAGGGATCACACCGAATCCAGATCAATTTGGAAAGCACTCTGCCATCTTAACAGTACTAAGTCTCCCGACTCACCAACATGAGGTGTCTTTCCATTTATTTAGATCCTCAATTTTTTTTAAAAACAATGTTCTACAGTTTTGGCATACAGGCATACCTCATTTTATTGCACTTTCCAGATACTGCATTTTTTACAAATTGACGGTTTGTGGCAACCCTGCATTGAGAAAGTCCATCGGCGTCATTTTCCAAACAGTATTTGCTCACTTTGGGTCTCTGTTTCACATTTTGATAATTCTTGCAACGTTTCAAGCTTTTTCATTATTATATTTGTTATGATGATCTGTAACCAGTGATTATGACTTGCCGAAAGCTCAGATGACAGCTACCATTTTTTAGCAATAAAGGATTTTTAAATTAAGGCATGAACATTATTTTTCTAGGCATAATGCTAACGGACTACAGGGTAGTGTACTCGTGACTTGTACATGCACTCAGAAACCAAAAACTTCATTTGACTCGCTTTATCGCAGTATTTGCTGTATTACAGCAGTCTGGAATTGAACCTGCAAAGCTTCCACATCTTCTGTTCAATTTATTCCTAAGGGTCTTCCTTTAGATAGTATTACAAATGTAAATGCCTTCCTAATTTTGTTTTTGCATTGTCCAATGCAAATGTATAGACGTACAAATGACTTTTGTATACATATCTTGTATCTTGCAACCTTGCTGAACTTGTTTATTAGCTCTAAGATTATTTTTTATACCTTAGGATTATCTGTATATAAAAATCAGATCTTCTGCAAGTAGAGATAGTTTTACTTCCTTTCCAGTATGGCTACCTTTTATTTCTTTTGCTTCCCTAATTGTCCTGTCTAGAACCTTTTGTGGCAAAAGTGGACATCTGTGTCTTATCTGTGATCTTGGGGGAAAGCATTCAGTTTCTCACCATTGAGTATGAACAAGCTGTAGGATTTCCTTGGGTGCCTTTTATTGTGCTCATGAAATTTCCTTCGATTCCTAGTTTGTGGAGAGTTTTTAACATGAAAGGGTATCGAATTTGGTCAAATGCCATTTCTTTGTCAACTAAGATGATTGTGTCATTTTCGTCCTTTATTCTATTAATCTAGTCAATTATACTGATTGATTTTCATTCATTGAACCAGTCTTGTTTTCCTGGGATAAATCCCATTTGGTTATGGTATATAGTCTCTTCTAGATCTTGCTAGATTCAGTTTGCTAGTGTTTTGCTGAGGGTTTTTGTCTTTATATTCATCAAGGACATTACTCAGTAGTTTTCTTTTCTTGTGATATCTTTGTCTGATATTAGTATCAAGGTACCAGTGGGTCTTCATATAAGGACTGGCCTTATAGAATGAGTTGGGAAGTATTCCCTCCTATTGTTTTTTTGGAAGAGCTTGTGGAGAACTGGTATTAATTCTTCTTTAAGTGTTTGGTAGAATTCACCAGTGAAGACATCTGGGCGTGGGTTTTTCTTTGCTCCCCTTCATGTCTGTGCAATCAGTGGCTAGCAAAGGCCTGGCTGGGTGTCGGGCACCTGGTGATAAGTGTGGACTAACATGGAACAACAAGCCTTTCTATTTCCCTAGGACCTTGATGCATTCACCAGAGTCACAAAGTAAGGTTAAACCCCTCCTCTGCAGTGGGAGTCACAAAGTAAGGTTAAACCCCTCCTCTGCAGTGGGAAGGAAAGTGCACCCCTGGCCTTGGGGTGGCGGGGGGGGGGGACATACTCACCGTCATCCAGGATGACCAGCAGTGGAGCCAGGAGGTCACACATGCCCTGGACATAGCCGATCTCAATGTGCTGCCAGATGTAGCTACAAGAGAGAGACGATGGGCCTGAGGATGGCACTTACGACCTCTGTCTCTCCAACCCCCCGTCCTCTTCCTCCTTCCTGCCACAGCCCCCCATTCCTACCTGGACCGCTCACTCCCTCGGCTCCTGCCTCCACCCCTTCCCCAGTCCCACTCTCTTCAAACATCCTATTCTCAGCCACCAGGATGGCCTTCCTAAAGCCCAGCTCTAAGAGGCCACCACATCTTCATAGGCTGCCTACTGCAAGACAACGTGCAAACGCCTTTCCTGGGTGTGTAAGGCACTCACTGTCTGCGCCGCATCTTCATAGCCCCACCATCGTCTCCCAGTACTTCTTCCTTTTGGGCACACATTCACACCCCAGTGCCTGGCCCTAGCACTTCTGTGCCTGGAGTTCCCATCTGCCCTTGAATAACAGTAACTACTGTTTACTGGGCATGTACTGTATGCTCAGCCACTAAACATATACTGCACCACGAAATTCTCAAAATAATCACACGCAGAAGTTCCTAGCATATCCCATTTCACAGATGAGGAGACTGAAGTACAGAGAGCTAAGCGACATGCATAGTGTCATACACCCAAGAATACATGGCAAGGGCAGGATCTGAGCCCAGGTGGCCTTACCACAGGGTACGTGTATGCCGGGTGGTTTGTTCAGTCTCTCCTAATTTTGCCAAGGGCCATCTTGCATGTCCCCGCCTGTGTGGGCTTCCACACTTTCTCCCAAGGCCATAACCCAGCAAAAGTCGGTCTATCCTTCCTTCTCCCCCAGCACCTTCTCATTTTAATGTAACATATATTAGAGTTAATTATATTTGTGTCTTGTGCTCGCTTCGGCAGCACATACACTGAAACTATATTTGTGTCTCCTCAACTCAATCTTGAGAGGCAGTGATTGATTGCTTGGGAGACTGCAAGACAGAATAGTTACGAGGTAGTACTTATTAATAAAAATGAGTTAGAGCAGGGGTTGGCAAACCTTTCCTGGGAGGTCCAGATGATAATTAGCTTCGTCTTTGCAGGCCTAGGTTCTGTCTCAACTACTCAACTCTGCAGAAGCAATCATAGATACTATGCAAACAAACAGGCATGGCTGAGTTCTAAGAAAACTGTATTTGCAAAAACAGGTGGTGGGGCTGGATTTGGCCTGTGGGCTGTGCTAGCAGGTCTTTTTTTTAATGTTTATTTATTTTTGACAGAGAGAGAGAGAGAGAGAGAGAGAGAGAGAAGAGCGAGTGAGAGCCAGAGAGCCAGAGGGCCAGAGGGGAGGGGCAGAGAGAGAGGGGAACAGAGGATCTGAAGCAGGCTCTGTGCTGACAGCACAGAGCCCGACATGGGGCTCAAACCCACAAAATGTAAGATCATGACCTGAGCCAAAGTTGGACACTTAACCGACTGAGCCCCCCAGGTGTCCCCGTACTAGTAGTTTCTGAACCCCTGAGTTAGAGTAGTATGGAAAGACATCCAGGATGCATTTTTTTTTTCATTTTACTTGAGAGAGAGAGAGAGAGAGAGAGAGAGAGAGAGAGAGAGAGAGAGATTGGGAATCTTAAGCAGGCTCCATGCTTAGTGCAGAGCTTGACGTGGGGCTCGATCCCACAACCCTGGGATCATGACCTGAGCTGAAAGCACAGTCGGATGCTCAACCGACCGAGCCCCCCAGGATGCATTAAGTGTAAGAAGCAAGTGGTAGAAAAATATAATATTAATCCTACATAGGTAAAATTAAGAAGACATTAAAACACGTATGCACTCATGTTATATAATATACTACCTATGATGTTATTTTCCATCTATATGCGGCTTGGGAAGACATTCCCTAAATCCTTAGCAGTAGTTTCTTTTAGGCGAGGAGCATTGATAACTGGACAGGGAAAGCAGTCTCTCTTTATACCTTAGGAACTTCTGGTTTCCTTGGTTGATCTAGGTATTTAATATGCCTGAGTTACTTTCATATTTTAAGAAATAACATATTTAGTATGTAATGAGAATAAGAAGCTCCAGATCTCGGCTGAAAGAAAAAGAAAAAAAAGCACAGATGTTTTTAGAGCCCGAGAGATGTGGGCAAGAGTTCCCGTCCAGCCACTGCCCAGCTGGGGGACTCCGAGCAGTATGGTACCCCTCGGCCTCCATTTCCTCACCTGTTAAATGGGATAATATTTGCCCCATAGGCTTGTTGTGAGGACTAAGTGAAATGACGTTAGTAAAGGGCTTGGGGTGGTGCCTGGTATACAGTAAGTGCTTAACGAATGCTCTCTATTATTATCATTACTGGGACGGTCACCTTATCGCCAGGTGGGCAAGGTGCCAACGGCAGAGGCTGTGGTCTGGCTGGGCTCTCTGTAGCCCCCGCCTCTGCCACCCCCTCCCGCTCCCCTGCAGCCCATCCCCCACCTCACCGCCCCTCCCTGCCCCCCAGCCACCTGCACATGACGTTCCGCAGCTTTTCCAGGTTGGCGGGCGTGAAGTACCAGTAGTTGCGGTCACAGCGCTGCACGTCCTTCTTGATGCGGTGCAGGTTGACGGTGTACAGGTCCAGGAGCTCCGGCTGCAGGCCCCCAGGAGGGGACGGAGAGAACAATTACACGCCAGCTCCTCACAGAGAGGTCGCGTTCCAGACGGTCTCCCTCCTCCTACCCCCCTCCTGCTGCCACTGAAAAGAACATCCTCTCCCCGGACAAGGTGGGCGTTTGATTTCATTTTTGTGGTTTTCCGAGAAAGCCTCTTTTCACTTTGTACGATGACAGTCCCTTTTTCTTTCTTTCCCTTTTATGAAACAAAACAATTCTCTAAGCTGCAAAGACGAATTCTCCTCACTGTGCACGACGGTTGGAACTAGCTGGAGATGCACCCACCGCCCCCGCGGGACACTGGACAGGAAGACGGAGAAAGCGGACAGGAGTCCAGTTCTGGCATATGCCGGGCTTGCTGCCTTGACCCCCATCTGAGGAAAAGGTTCAGTGATATGGCAAGAAAAATGAGGAACGATTAAAGGCCAAAAATTCACCACAAAGGCAAGAAATACCAAATCTGGCTTTTGCCTTGAGGAAAGCTTCCAGACTGGGAAACCTGAAGCTTGGATTTAATGGTTTGGGGATCCTTTTCCCTGAAGGTAAGGAATCTAATAAGAGATTTTCACGTATTAAGGCAGGATCCCCAAGAGCCACATCCCCAGTAAAGGAATGGTAGAAAAAGCTACTTACATCTAGGGCCTTAAAGACAACTACCTGTCTTGAACATAGGTGTCAAATGAAGTATAAAATATACCTCCCTGGATAATTAACAGCCTCACACCAGGTTTATTATCTTACGCAAGTGGATAACCTAAGAGCAGAAGTAACTTCTAGATGAAGGTGGAGAAAAAAAAAAAATCTAAGACGACAGCTATTCACCAGGAGCAGAAGACTGGGGAAGGTCTGAGGCTCTGAGAGAGCATTCTTGAGGCATACAAAATGAACAGAAAACCTTGAGGTTTCTGAATGTTCTATAAGAGATTTAGAAAACTGGCAGAGGTTGGGGGGCTGGGGGAGCGAATTAATGATTCGTATGTAGCAAACACAGGACAAGAAAACAGAGATGAGGAAATGAAAACACATCCAGGGAAAACAAAATTTTCTGGCAGGAAAGAAAAAACAAATACAGTTTACTGCATGGTGTATATACATTGTTTCGTTATACTAGCGTGAACAACAGATAGTCATTGAACTACAATAATCTGTTCAATTATTGTAACTGTAGCAGATGGATGGGGCTGGGAAGGGGTCCCTTGTGTTGGGGAGGCTGTGGGGGTGAAACGTTCATGTCTGGAACTAAAGAAAAAGGAAAAAGATCAGGAAGTAGCAATGCAAGTATGTTATTTATACACACGGGGGTAAACACCAGGTAATTTGGGAAGAACAAGTAACTGCTATTGCCTCTGTGGAGGGCTACATGGGGGCAGATGGGGGGCACTTCTGGGTTTTGTATTCAGCCTGGTCTGTTTCACTCTTTACACTATGGGCATGTATATCTTACATAGAAATAACACGTTCTTCAAAGGAAAATGGATATACACAGTGCCTGGCTCAGAAAACCTCCCATTCAGTTGACATCCTTTGGCTTGGACTTTTTGGCAACAAAGTAAACTGGAGTACTTAAAAGATGTTGGACCTGAGTGTACCCCAAGATGTTCATCATCGAGGCTGCTATTGATGGAAAGCTCACTGCACATCAGGCACAGAGGACTGGACTCCCTACTTCTGAGAACAGCTCAGGCAGGAAGGTACTCGACTGATAGAAGACTGAGACTCAGAAAGAAAAAGTGAGGTGCCTCAGCTGGGACTGAACCCGGGACGATTTGACTGCAAAGCCTGTGTTCTTTAAATACTACACTGTCTGCCCAGAAGGGCTTCTCCAGTGCAGCCTCTGTGATGGGGAAAATGTAACAGATCAGAGGTCATTCTGGGAAACTGAGGCTCGTGGGACACACCCACTGTCCCACGGCTGTTAGGTACGAAAATTAAGTGCAGGAGAATCCTGGTGACTTACAGAGTAAGTGACACCACTGGAAGACACGGGGGATGCCTCGTTGTTGGCAGAAGTGGCCACGGCCAGAGAGGCCAGGGCGGGGAAGAGACTTTCCATCTCAGACTCCTCTGAGAGGTTGTCCTCACTGTCCACACGGCTGTGCTTCCCCACCTCACTGTCTCCCCAGCCCTCCATCGTGGCCCCCTCCTTTCCGGGCAGGGCCACGTCCATGCTGCCAGTGAGGGACATGAACTCGTCCATGCTCTCGTTGGCGAGGAGGTCGCTCTCCAGGCTGTCCTGCATGGCCAGGTCCTCGCGGGGGGCCTCATCCCGGGAGGTGGTGGCCTCACTGCTCTGCCCGTCATCCATGCTGCTGTCCCCAGGTCGAAGCACCAGAGGGGCATTCCGCTGGGCGTCCATGACACCGTCCTCTGTGCTCAGGCTGGGTTCCGAGGGCTCTGAGAGGCCTGAGGAGAAGTTGTGGGATGATGGATGGCCGGAGTCCGGGGAACAGGTGCCATTCACCAGGTTCCCGTTGGGGATCTTGGGCTGTCTCTCCTCCAACCTGCCTTCTGCCTCCACCTGCTCCACTTCGTCCACAGACTCAAACACCTGAAGATGAGGTATGCATACACGGAGAGATTAGGATGCCCACTGCTTCCAGCACCAATCTAAACATCCATCAGCAGGGGGCCGGTTCAAATATGGAACATGCGCGTGGAATACTATACAGTCGGGGAAAGGAGTGGGACGGACCAGGTGTAATGTATGCTCCCGCCGTGGGAAATATAAGAGTGACCTACTGCATGGAAATGCCTAGAATAACCCAGAAAGAAGAAAGCCCTGAAATTGAGGAGTATTAGGGAACCGAAGTAGCAGGAAGTGTACCTTTCATCACAAAAAATTTTTTGCATATAACTTTTTAAAGAAATGAATTTACAACATAGGAAACAGGCTAAAAACAGCATATTATATCCATGTGGTTGATTATTACAGATCAATTTTCCAAAGTAGTTAGACGTAGATGAGACACTATGGAAAAGTCTCTGGGACAAGGGCAAGGATTTATTTGTGGTTCTTTATGTCCTCAGGCCATATCCCGTCAAGGATAGATAGTAGAAGACCATGTTCCAAGGTCACATGAAACATTTCTTCTCTGTGTTTATGTCACCAATATGATCTGTTAATTTCATGTGTTTCTGGTTTAAAATTTTTTTTCTTGGTTCAATTGTTTTAAATTATGTCAATACAAAATTTGCCTAACTCCAGAGTCGGAACTAGGAAACAAGGGATATTCAGGGAAATGTGGCTTCTTTCCCTGTGTCCTCCCCTGCCTCCTGTAGGTAATAATTCTGATTCATTTCTTTCTTTTTCATCCGTTGTTTTTGAAAACAGATATATTAACATTTCCTGTTTTAATGCCAAAGGTGTCACAGTGTGCATGTTTTTTGTGCTTTGCTTTTTATTTAATATTGAGTGGGATGAGTTAACATTTCATAGAATAAAATGGAAAGCTGTGCAACAACATATATAATAGAATTTATGTAGGATTTTCCAAGAATTACCAAACAGTGCAATGTATTGTCTTCATACTGTGTACATACTTGTGTGCATGTAAAGGCAAACAGACGGTCTGGAAGGATACACAGTGAAATGATGACATTTCTAGGGAGGGCAAGTGGGCGTTAGGAAGGGTCAAAGCCAAATTTAGCTCTCTCTGCAATATTTTAATGTTTTACAGGAGGAAGAGATTCACATATTACCTGTGTAACTAAAAACTCCTTTTTTTTAATTTAAAAATTTTTATTTTTTAAATGTTTGTTTATTTTTGAGAGAGAGAGAGAGTGCGAGGAGGGGAGGGACAGACAGAGGGAGACGCAGAATCTGAAGCAGGCTCCAGGCTCTGAGCTGTCAGCACAGAGCCCGATGTGGGGCTCAAACTCACAGATGGCGAGATCGTGACCTGAGGCCGAAGTTGGACGATCAACCGACTGAGCCCCCAAACTCCATTTTTAATGCTAGCATAAAACAAGTGACCTGTAGATGATGGACATCCAATCCCTTTACTCCAAATTGAAGGGGGGGGGGGTGGGGGGGGCACCTCCCCGAGGGTCACCTGTGTGCTGCTGCTGGAGTCACTCTGCAGGCGGACGTGCTGGCGGCCTGAACTGCAGCTCTGGGAGGACTGATAGAAAAACGGGCCAAGAGAGACAGAGACAGAGAGATTGAAGGTGTGCGTGAGGCTGCATCCTGGCTCTGGGGCCCTACACTCAGCTCAGGCAGGGATTCTGTAAGTGTGGCCTCATCTCTGTTCCTGACTTGGGCAAGTCCCCTGTCAGGGCCTCAGCTTCCTATCTGTACCACAAGAATAGGGAGGGGGGCGCCCTCTGCTCCCTGGCATCTCCTCAGGGGCCACAGCAGCCACTGGACCCCCTCCCCCCTACTCTTGCAATCAGAAAACCCACCTTTAACTGCCCTGTCCTCTGGACCTCTGGACAAATATTTAAGATCAACTCAGAGCTCCTGGTACTAATGGCCTGATTTTTTTGTTTTTGTTTTTTTATTCCCCTCTCTGTATACATGCTTTTGCCCTATAGCTTCTAGTTCCCGCCTACTCGGATGCTAGGCTTGGCCACGGGCCCTGCTTCGGCCACCGGGATGTTAGTTAGCAACCTTACCAGGGCAGAGGTTTAACAAGTACTGTGTATTTCCGCTTTGTCTCTTTATGATCTACGTTCACTATGTGAACGTGCCCAGGTCAGCCTGCTGGAGGATGGGACGTGTGGAGCAGAGCCCGGTCGCCTCAGACATGTGAGAGAGCCCAGCAAAGATGAACAAGGCTTTTAGCAGACCAGGCACTGAAAGCAGGCTCAAGAGTGAGCCCAGCCAGCCCCGCTCAGGGCAGAACTGCTCAGCTGAGCCAGACTCAGGAGTACACACGAAGGGCTTTAATGTTAGGAGTCACCGACTTCTGGTGGTTGCTTGCTACCCTAGGCAGTATTATTGTTGGCAATGGATGAGTGTACAAGCACTGGGGAAGAGAATTAATTTTCTTCTCGGCTTCTCCTTTGGGCTGCTAAACTGGAGGTTCTGAGAGGGCAGGTATGTCTGATCTGGTCGCTGGAGTGCTCCTGGCATTCCAGGACATTCCTGACCGTTGTTGGCATGTAGTAGGTACTCAGTGAGCACTGGCTGAAAAAATGGGAGCCTAGCACTGTGCTAGGCGCTTCGTATGCACTACCTCATTTGAGCTGCACACAAACCTCCCCTATCCAAATGGTCGCGCCCTTTTTATAGATGAAGAAACTGAGGCCCAGAAATAAGGGTGCTTGCTTGAGGCCCCAGAGCTAGGAAATGGTGAAGCTAGACTCAAATGCAGGTCTATCAAACTCCACAGTAACCTTCCACCCAAACGCTAGGGGTGAGACTCAGTCCAAAGCTCCAGATACCCAGCCTTCACCATTCCTACAACAGCTAAATGGAGCAGATCCTGGCCTCTATTGCCCCCCCTGTGCTCCCAGATGCGTCCCGCGTGTCACCTCATTGCTGATGGTGGAGTCCCGGTGCATCATCCGGTGCAGGTGGCTGTCCAGGCTGGCCCCTGATGAGCATTTAGCCAAGGCAGCCGCGTGGGATTCCCGCTCCCTCTGCCGCACGATGGCCTCACAGCCCAGCCATTCAGCCATGGTCTGTGCGTAGCATGCGTGAATCTGCTCGTCCACCTGCCAGGGCAGATGCAAGGTCACCCCTGGGGAGAGCCGGCCCAACCCAGAAGAGACTGCCAGCTCTGACCTGGGACCTTGAGCACTGGAGACACCCATTCATCATTCATGGACATCCAACAGACATTGACCGAACACCTACTATGTGCAGGGCCCTGGCTAGGCCCTGGGGATACACAAACGTGCACAAAGCTACTTCTTTCAATGTTCTCTTCCTCTTCTCCCTCCCTCCCTCCTTCCTTCTTTCTTACCTTCCTCCCTTCCCTTCCCTCCTTCCCTCTTCTTCCCTCTTCCTCCCTCCCCCTTCCTTCCTTCCTGTCTTCCTCCCTTCCTCCCTCCCTCCCTTCTCTCCTTCCTTCCCTTCCTCCTGCCTGCCTACCTTCCTTCCTTCTTTCCTCCCTCTCTTCCTATACACATTCAAATACTTGCTGAGCTTCTCCTCTGCCAAGCAGTGTACTAAACCCTGGAGACAGCTGAAGTGAGAAGACTGTTTCTTTCTTATTATTCTTCCTTCCCTTCTTCTTCATTCATTCACTTATCCTTTCAATTTGGGAAGCACCTACTCTGTGCTGGGTACCAAGCCAGAGCAAGACGCTTCACGCCATCCATCTATCCACACACCCAACACATTTACTGAGCGCCTCCCATGTGCCCAACACAGGGCCAGGTGCAGAGGATACAAAGATGAAGAGAACTGACCTCTCCCTTGACTCCAGCAATGGCCTTAGAAAAGGGCTACAGGTTTCAAGCATTTTCCTTGTGGGATTTCAGCAGACAGAAGGGCAACTTGCGTTGTTTCTGTTACATAGCCTGGGTAACTGAGGTTCTGAAACCACCAGAACTCTGGGCACAAATGGGCGTGGACAAGCTGATCTGAGTAAGGGTGTGGAGAGGCTGGAAGGGGAAGAGAGAGGGCAGGGAGCCTGCCTCCTGGCTGGGGGGACAGGGAATCCTTAAGCTTTCCAGGGCTTCTGGAGAGAGGCACGGGGTCCACCCTGCCCAAATTCCTGCCCTTCCTCCCACTGACCTACCTCCAGAAGACTCGTCCAAGCATACATTCCTATTTCCACTGCCTTCCTAGGCGAGGTTCCCATGACCCTGAACCAGGAGGACCCCAGTGGGCTCCTTCCAGGTGCCTGTTTGTCCCAGCCTGGCCCCTCCTTTGCATTTACCCCTCAGCAGACTCCTCTTTGTTTCCTCCCCGGCCCCACCTCTCACTGTTGCCCCCACCTCACTATCCTGTTCCAGCCACCAAGTCCACCGTGCACTTGCCACCCTTTTCCCCACAAACCCTGACACACACACACACACACACACACACACACACACACACACACTGCATCATACACATGTCTCCTCTACCTCTAGGGCTTTGCTCTTGCTGGCCCCTCTTCTGAGAGGCCCTTCCTCACCGCCCTTGCCTGGAAAGCAAGCAGGTAGCCTTCTGCATGGCATAGGTGGCCCTGGTATGCTCTTACAACCCTGGGGTTTGCCTACATCTGACTCTGCACAAACCCCCACTACACTGGCAAGGAACTCATCTAATGCACCTCTGGGTCCCCGGTCCCAAGCACAGGACCTGGCACCCCGGAACTCCGTTCCTGTTTGCCAGGAGCCCACGAGACAGGGGGTGAAGCACGGGAGGGCCTCGTGCTGGTCCTGAGATGATTTCAGACAGTTCACTGGCACAGGGTCTTATCATCTGGAATCACAGTGTGATTTCCATTTTCAGTTCCCCTTCTACTTTTCGGATTACGAGGAAGGCCAGTCTGGTGCTACCGTGCCTTGAACACCTCCAATAACACTTCACAATCCCCTCTTTTAACAAAGAGAGCAGGCCTCAGGCAGGCTACAGCATCTACATGGAACGGAGTTATATCATTTGGTCGTATTCTATTTATTTTTATAGCTCTCCTTCTGTTATGCCAAGTCATGTCAGTCTTCCATTAATGGCAGGGATATGAAATACCTTTTTAAGTAAGTTACATACATTTTGCAGTGAGTCAATTTACTGACAAATATTTAGTAAATAGCACAGGTGGGAAATGGATAAGGAATGTAAAATGCCACCAGGTATCGAAAACGGAGTATGAATAAAACAAGTAGAATGTCGCAATACTTTTTATATTGATTACACAATGAAATGGTAACGTACTGGATATGTTGGGTTAAATAAAATATATCATGAAAATTAATTTCATCTTAAGGAAGTGATGTGGACCCACATGCACACACACACCCACATCCACACACACCCACACCCCCACACACACACATGTGTATGCATGCACGCGAGCCAATGCAGAAGTGACTAAAATCCTAAAGAGGTCTGTGGTGTAGCTAGTGATATTGTGCTGATGCTAACGTCCTGGTTTTGATAATGTGCTACTGCTCTAGGAGGTGTTTCCATTGTGGAAAACTGAGCAATGGGTACAACAGGACCTCTTCATTACAGTTTTTGCAACTTCTTTTGAACTGGGAATGATGTTTAAGAACAATTCAAGGCATTTGTTTCCTTCTACTTTTTAAAATGGGACTATTAAAACACTAACTAAACATTTGTTTGTTTATATTTACTTGTTTAATGTGTATTTATTTTTGAGAGAGAGAGCACAAGTAGGGGAGGGTCAGAGAGAGGGAGACAGAATCGGAAGCAGGCTCTAGGCTCTGAGCTGTCAGCAAAGAGCCCAACGCGGGGCTCAAAGCGCGGCTCAAACCCACGAACTGCGAGATCATGACCCCGGCCAAAGTCAGACCCTCAACCGACTGAGCCACCCAGGTGTCCCATAACATTAACTAAACACTTAAAATTAACACACGGGCTCCAGTCATCAAGACAGTGTGGTATCAGCTAAAGATTTCTCATTACAGGGTGGTATTAGATGAACGGAATGGAACGGAGAATCCACGCTAATATGTCCACCTGAGTGCTGACAAGGGCGCAAAAGCCAGTCAAGAGAGGAAGGCCAGCCTTTCCACCAAACCGTGCTGGAGCAACCAGACATCATAGGCCAAAAAATGAATCTTGACCTAAACCACTCACTGGATACAAAAATGAGCTCAACACGGATCACAGACCTAAATTTAAAATGTACAACTACAGAACTTGATAAAACTTTGAGAAAAGAAACATAGGAGAAAATCTCTGGGATCTAGGGCTAAACATAAAGTTCTTCAACCTGACACCAAAAGCACAATGTATATGAGGAAAAACTGATAAACTGAACCTCATCAAAAATTTCAACATTTGTTCTGTACAAGATCTCATTAGGAGGATGAAAGACAAGGGGCACCCGGGTGGCTCAGTCAGTTAAGCGTCTGACTTCGGCTCAGGGCATGATCTCACGGTTCGTGGGTTCAAGCCCCATGCCGGGCTCTGTGCTGATGGCGTGAGGCCTGCTTGGGATTCTCTGTCTCCCTCTCTCTGCCCCTTGCTCGCTTGCTCTCTCTTTCTTTCTCCCAAAAATAAATAAATAAACTTAAAAACATTACTAAAATCAAAAGAGGGTGAAAAGACAAGACAGACTGGGGAGAAAATATTTGCAAACCATTCACCCAGCAAGGAATAAGTATCAAGAACATATGAAGAGCTCCCAAGTGCAACAGTAAAAACCCAAACGATTCACTTAGAAAAAAGACACGAACGGACATTTCATCAAAGATACACAGATGGCGATAAGCATACAACGCAAAAACGTGCAGTATCACCAGTCATTTGGGAGATGCAAACTAAAATCACAATGACGCATCATTTACCCCTTGCCTGAGTGGCCGACATAAAAAATAGTGACAGGACCAAACCCCGGTGAGGATGCAGGCATGGGTCGCTCATATACTGCTGGTGGGAATATAAAACGGTGCAGCCACTGCAGAAGCTTGGCAGTCTCTTACAAAACTGAACAAGCACGCCATGTGCCCCAGCAACTGTCATCTTGAACGTTTAATGACACCTTATGCTCAAGGGAAAACATGAACGTTCACAGCAGCTTTATTTGTAAAGCTCAAACCGGGAAACGACCCACCTATCCATCAACAGGTGGATCGTCAAACATCCATACCATGGAACACCACAGAACACTTGGCCATGAAAAGGAAAGATTGCCAGAGGATTGTGCTGAGTGAAAAAGTTCATCCCAAAACGTTATATACCATATACTATAGGATTCCATGTATATATGTTCTGGAAATGACAAAACTACAGGAATGAAGAACGTTCTGGTAATGTTGTCAGGTGTTATTAGGCGGGCAGGGAGAACGGAGAGGCTGTGGCCACAAAAGGGCAACAGGAGGACCCTGGTAGCATCAGAAATGTTCAGTTTGTTGACCATGAGAATGATACACAAACTTACTCATGTGATAAAATGTGGAGAGCTACACACACACACACACACACACACACACACACACACACAGACAAATGTCAATGCCCCGGTTGTGATATTATAGTTTTGTAAGATGCTACCGTTGGGAGAAATCAGATAAATCCTGTATTATTTCTTATAGCCATACGTGAATCTATAATTCTCTCAAAATAAAGTTTATTTTACACAATGGCATCTGTGGCTTGTGTTGTATTTCTACCAGGCAGCATTGCCCTGGAGCTTCCTGGCTCCCCCATGTTCCCCTGTGCCATCTTGGTCCAATGTGGAACCAGAACACCTCCATCCCCACAGTACCCAGCTCCTTTTGTTGCCAAAGACCCCACTGCCCATCAGGTGTAACCAACCTCCTTCCTTTCTGTTTCTGTCATCCCGAACTGGTAGTGGCCCAGGAGGAAGGGCCACACGGCCTTGCGGATCTCTGGCTGGATGCCTCCATAGTAGATGAGGCATAGAAGCTCCTGTTCCTCGTAACTCTGTGGTAGGTGGGAGGAAATAAAGGGTCTGGTCAACAGGAAAGGTGGGCTCTGTGACTTGACAGTCCCACTTCTCAGACCTGGTCCTTAGAGATTATGGTGTGAACAAACAAAGCCATATGTTCTGGGATATCCATCATGGCATCATATGAGAAAGCAAAACCCTGGAAATCCCCCAACTGCCTGCCAACGGGGGTGGGAGGGTGGGGAATGGGGCATCCCTACACAGGAATACCAACAGAGAGTAAAAAGGGCGGAAGGTGCATCCATGAGAACTTCAACAAAAAGATGTTCGATGTATATTGTTAAGTGGAAAAAGCAAGGTGGAGAATATATCTAGTGTGAGCCCATTTTTACAAAAAAAAAGGCCAGTATACAATGAGTTAACATTTGTACTTAGCTTTTAGTCAATTTCATGCATTGTGTTTATTTGGCCATACCATCTCAAAGTTATTAACCTTGACTCAGCTCAGAGAAAATTGTTTAAAAGCAAATCAATCCAAAATGAACATTTCCAGCTGGTTCTTCATGCACTAGTAACTTCTGTGCACACGAGGATAACTTTAACAACTGTTTGCTGTATTGTCAAATAGGTTTGCCCTCTTTTTAAAACTCATATTCAGGCAAAGGCTCTGCAGTTGTAATTAGTCACACTGAGGGGACCAGCAGGTCCCATCTGTGTGTGTGTGTGTGTGTGTGTGTGTGTGTGTGTGTGTGTAAAACGCCAATGACTGCTTTTTGAAAAGCCACTCTGAAGGGCAGCAAGGTCCAGTTTCCTCCCACCTCTTTACTGTACATTCTAAAATTACAAGCATATTTCACATTTTTAAGTAGGCTCTACACCCACCATGGGGCTTAAGCTCATAACCTTGAGATCAAGAGCCCCATGGTCTACCAACCGAGCCAGACAAGAGCCCCACAGATTTCCCATCTTAATGCTAGTCTTAGATGTACCTCACCACAATGGCAAAACCAGCCACTCTTTTGTCTCTGTTGGAAATTTTAATTCACCTTCTGCCAACAGCCTTGTCAAAGCAGTTTAAAGATCAGACAACTATTTGTGGCTGAGGCTGTAAATGCTTCATTGAAAATCCACCTGCTTGGGTCCTGGGGCCCACAGCTGGACTCCATTTCCCAGCCTCCTTTGCAGTTGGATGTGGCCATGTGACTAGGTTCTGGCCAATGGGATGTGATAGGATGTGATACAAGCCATTTCCAGGCCAGAGCTTTGAAGAAGGAGGTGTATTCCCTTCAGACTATGTATTTCTGCTCCGCTGCCTGGAGGCAGATGACTATGAGGCCCCCGGGAGGATGGTGGGGCCACAAGAATGAAAGACTCTTGAGCCCCTGGAGGGAGGACAGATGCCCACCCACCAGGAACGCCCACTGAGGACTGAAGAGTGAGCAAGAAATACACCCCATGATGTCAAGCAACTGAAGTAGTTACTGTATTGGTTACTGCAGCTCAGTCCACCCGAATGCAATAATGCAACCAAGAAGGGTAAAAACATGGCCAGTTTGCGAAACTGTTGCAAAAGTGTTAGACAAAAAATATTCACTTTTGACTAATCTATCTTTTCAACCAACTTGTCCTTAGACTAGCACCTCCCAAACTGGGGAGATCACTAGAAGCATTTGGGGAACTTTCAAAAAACAGAAATTCTTGGGCTCCACTCCCAGGGATGCTAAATCAGTAAAGCTGGAGTGGAGCCCAGAAGTCTACAAATCTTTTGAATTCCTCAGGAAATGTGCACTCTCCCAGGCCAGCCGGGATTATGAGCACTAGGACTTTTTGGAAAGTAAACTGGCACATCTATTTAAATTTTAAATGCATATCAATCAATTTTATTTCTAGGAATCTACTCTCGAAATAAAAGCACTAGTCAGAATTATATGTGCTTATAAAGATGTCGACTGAAGCCCTATTTGAAATAATTTTTAAAAAGAGAAAGAGCCCAGGGGCGCCTGAGTGGCTCAGTCAGTTAAACGTCCGACTTTAGCTCAGGTCATGATCTCGCGGTTCATGGGTTTGAGCCCCACATCGGGCTCTGTGCTGACAGCTCAGAGCATGCTTCAGATTCTGTGTTTCCCTCTCTCTCTCTGCCCTTCCCCTGCTCACACTCTCTCAAGAATGAATAAACGTTTAAAAAAAAATTTAAAAAAATAAAAAGAAAAAGAGCCCAGCTGTCTATCATTAGGGGAAGATCTGAATAAAGTATGGTCTACTCATCAACGAAGTGTGAAGGTTCTAACGTTCAACATTTCGCCTAGAGATCTGAAAGACATCTTTGCTATAAAATGAAGCTGTTGCTTAAAATACAAACTCAAGGGTGCCTGGGTGGCGCAGTCGGTTAAGCATCCGACTTCAGCCAGGTCACGATCTCGCGGTCCGTGAGTTCGAGCCCTGCGTCGGGCTCTGGGCTGATGGCTCGGAGCCTGGAGCCTGTTTCCGATTCTGTGTCTCCCTCTCTCTCTGCCCCTCCCCCGTTCATGCTCTGTCTCTCTCTGTCCCAAAAAAAAAAAATACAAACTCAATGTCACCTCATTTTTTTTTGTTACCTCATTTTTAAAAAAATAAGAATTACAGGGGCACCAGGGTGGCTCAGTCAGTGAAGTGTCCGACTCTTGGTTTTGGCTCAGGTCATGATCTCACAGTTCATTTAGGAACATTTAGAAACTGTTCCATATGCTCTCCCCCCTCCCCCTACCCCCCACCCAGTTTCTTGAGAGCCATAAGCCTATCAGCCTAGCCAAGGTTCTGGGAAGTTCTGCAGGATACAGAAAAGCTGATCCCTCTCGTTTCCCAAGCTATTTGACTATGAAACTTTTTTCACACATAAACATCTTCCTTGCAGGGATGTTTGCCTTCTAGTAAGAAAACCTTAGAGATGCGTTTCCAGGTGAAATATCTGATGGGAGGATTCTCAGGTCGTGAGGCCAAGTGGAAGGGTTCTGCACGCTGGGGGGCGGTTTTCTGGGCCCAGCTGCCTCCTCTGACTTAGCTATCATCCTCCTAAGTAGCTAAGTAGTTTCAACCTTCCTGCGGAAGAGACTTACTGCACCTCGTGCAGCACTGTGCATATGTGTGATGCTTAATAAATCCTTGGTGACAGATTCTTTACTCCTTCCAGGAGAGGACCTGCATGCTCCAGCCTCCTGGATCCTCACACCCATGGGCAGAAGGGGGCCGTGGGTTTTAGCACTCTCAAGAAGGGCAGGGCCTTCAGGTGGGGTACACAGACCACCCCTAAGGTGTCACAGCCGCCTTGAGTCCCCGCAAGCAGGTGGGTTCATTGCTCAGATGACAAGACGGTCCCCCCAAGGGCTCTGCCCCACTGCAGGCAGAGCCAGGCCAAGCCTTACTGTGCTGTCCTGAAGGTACTGCTCCCAGATCCTGGCCGTCAGCCCATGTCCGGCATCACAGGGCAAGTCTGGAGACATGATCATGTGATTGACCAGGGCTGACAGGTGGGTCCTCACAGTGGACAGGTGTCTGCAGTAGGCAAGCCCTGGTGAGGGAAGGAGGGAGGGAAAGTGCCATCATCCACCATCCAGCCTGCCTTGCCTTGTCTCATGGATCTCGAAGCGCTGCCCCACCCTGCAATCCTAGTGAACCCTCATGACGCAGAAAGTCCCATCATCCTTCTCTTCCAGATGAGGAAGGCGAGGCTCGGAGGGGTGAAGTCACTTGCCGGCTTGACTGCTTAATAGTTCTGTGAGCCCAGGGAAGTCGGTCACCTTTCTCAGCCCAGGCCACGGTGCCATTACCTCCTCTACCCAGAAGCCAAGGCATTTAATCAATGGGCAGGAGGCAGACAAGGGGCAGGCAGGAAGGAGGCAGGGACTCCACATGCTCTCCAGGCCTCTGGGTGCCTCCGATCCGTAGCAAGAGAGAAAGAGAATGGCAGAGGTGGGCAGCTCTTGTTCACAGTGCAGCTAGATAAAGAAGGCCCTGGGAGACGCGCCTGGTTTGCTTTCAAAGATGGCCCCGCACTCTCACCGAATGCCTGCCAACCTGCCACCCTTCGTCCGCTCCACCCTGGGCACCTGGAGGGCACAGTGCCTGGTACACAGGAGGCACTCAGCAAATGACAGCTTGTGTTTGCTCTGACCATGCCCCCTCCCTTTGGCTGTCCCCTATCAACTCCTGGAGAGGACCCTGGGCTTTCTGGAGCCTGAGGACTCACCCCTCCCAGCAATGAGGAGGAGGAGGAGGAGGAGGAGGAGGAGAAGGATTAGAAAGAGGGGAAGGAGGGGGAGGAGGGTGAAGAGAGGCAGGAGGAGGGGGAGGAGAGGGAGGAGGAAGGGGGGGAGGAGAGGAAGGGGAGGAAGGAGGAGGAGGGGGGAGAAGGAGAGGGAGGGGAGAAAGGAGGAGAAAGAGGGGGAGGAGGAGAGGGAGGGGAGGGAGGAGGAGGAGGGGGGAGGGGGAGGAAGGGAGGGAGGGAGAGGAGGAAGGAAGGGGAGGGGAGGAAGGAGGAGGAAGGGAGGGAGGGGAGAAATGAGGGGAGGAGGGGGAGGGGAAGGAGGGGCCGGGGGGAGGGGGAGGAAGGGGAGGAGGAGATGGCTAACACTGACACACGCATACACTACGTGCCAGGGAGCTGCAAGAGCTCCCATAATACAACTCATTAAATTCTCACAACAACAGTACTCCTGTCTTCTCCATCTTACAGATGAAGAAACTGAGGCACAGACTGCTCGTGTCACCTGCCCAGGTCACATCACCGGGAAGTGCAGAGATGGAATCTGAACCCCAGCTGCCCAGCGCCAGAACTTGGGCTGAGCCATGGCACGTGACAACACTGTTCAAGATCCATCTTGACCCTCGACCCTTTCTCCAGGAAGCTTTTCCATTTGGGTTCCATAAACATGTGTCCACGCTCCCCTGGCTCCCAGCCAGGCCCTGCATCAGGCACTGGGGATGGGTGATAACAGAACAGGCAAAAACCTTGATCCTGAGAGCTCACGTTCTCCCTGCCTCTCCAGGCGCGGGGGGACATGGCCTGAGCTGCTGTTCCGCAGGCCATGCAGGACATAGTAACACTTTTCTGGAATCCCTGAAAATATGTGTTTTATCTCCCCCATCTAGGCTGGGAGGCTGGGGAAATAAAATGTGCTAAGAATCACAGCAGAATGAAAAACAAAAAAAATCAGGCTTTGTGGTCAGTGGGTTAGGCTTGAGCTCTGGCTGTGTCATGTATTAGCAGTGTGACCTTGGACAAGTTACCTTGCCTCCCTGTGCCTTAGTTTCCTCATTTGTTAAACAGAAACCATCGGAATGCCTGTATTTAAATTTTCATTTTTAACTCCGTGGAAAGGGATCAGACCACCTGACTCTTCTGCACACAGGTGAGGGGAACTGACTTTTATTGAGCACCTAGGACGTGTCCTGCTAGGTGTTAGGGGCTCTATACATGCTTCTCATTTAATCCTGAAAACAAGCCCTCTAAGGTGGGCACTGGGGATGCGATGGTGACTAACCAGACCCCTGCCACTGAGAAGCCCCGTTGTTTGCTGTCCTCCCTCAGCACCTAGACACAATTTATCCTCAATCTCTAGATGAGGCTCAGAGAAGTGCATGTACCTACGCTAAAAACAGACACATTTGGGAAATAGGGGAGCAGAGGTTCACGTGCCAGAGCCAGGCACCTTCCCCTCACACTGCTGACATACAACAGGCATTTGATAAATGCCCCCAGAGACCACAATGGCAAGTAAAGCCAATACGCACATCCACAGAAGGCTCTGGAAAGGATCTGGTATTTCATATTGTCACAGAGGAGCTTCAGGGGACCCCTGCAGGTGGAGGA
Organism: Prionailurus viverrinus; assembly: GCF_022837055.1. Classification (NCBI taxonomy): domain Eukaryota; kingdom Metazoa; phylum Chordata; class Mammalia; order Carnivora; family Felidae; genus Prionailurus; species Prionailurus viverrinus. The sequence continues at coordinate 31,601,811 of NC_062572.1, forward strand.
AAAGACGACACTTAGGAAAGACCACACAGAGCCCAGGTTCCCTGGGGAAGCACAGCTTGTTGCCTGTAGGGAGCAGATTAAAACCAGTCAGTTAAGGGGACTGGAGGCGGGGGAACTATTATTTCTACCCATACAGCATCATTGCCACTTCCCCTAGTCTTTGGGGTCACTGCCTCCCCAACACTCTGGACCTGCAGTTTGTATGAGGCTGATTCTACCCAGTACCTGACTCAGGTTGGAATCACAGTCCTTGAATAAGAGGTGGTCACGTGATCCAACCTGAGCCAATGAGAATGAGCCCTGAGACTTTTGTTGGAACTACAGGGAAACAGACCCATTTTTCTCTGTTCAAGCTCCTAAGCCAGAGGGATATAGGACAGTGGCTGCTGGGATCCATTCTTGCCACTCCATAGGAAAGGCCTGCCTGAGAATGAAACCACCACAGAGGCAACCAGAGGCAAGAGTTGAAGAAACAGAGAGATTTCTGTCTTGAGCATCTGGAGCCAACCATGCCTGAAGTCACCACGCCTCTAGACCTCTCCATCCTGTTGCGATTTCCTTTCGTATTTGAACTAGTCTGAAGTGGTTTTTCAGTGACTTGCACCAAGAGTTCTGACTTCTCAAGTGGCCCAGCTGAACCAAACTGAGCCAAACTGCGATTCAGAGTCTGGCTGATTGCAGAGGTGATGCCTCAGAGCTCCTCCTTGTGTGGGGGGGTTTTGGGGGCTGTTTTGGCTGCAAGAGGAGAGGGGAGTAAGGCCCCAGCAGTGTTGGGGAAATCGAGGACTGCTGAAGGGAGTATTGTGCATACTTGCAGAGAACAGGATGGAGGAATAGTTGCATATTTTTCTCAGGACCTCCTGGGGGCCACCCAGCAAAACCCAGGGAGACAGGAAGGAGGCATGGTTAATGTCCTCCAGTTACACGCAGGGAGGCATTAAACACGAAAATAACCCTCACTGTACCCTCAGGTTGGTCGGGTGCAGACTTGCTCAGGTTACCAGGCATTTGTATCCCCATTCTGTGGAGGAGCAAACTGAGGCATGTGTGCTTGGCATTAAGTAATATTTGGTGTCACCGGGCCCTTTAATGGGCAGCAAGCAGAGCCCCGAGCTGACCCAGGACAGACACATAGTACGCATGATAAATAAGCCTTTGCTGTAAGAAGCCACTGAGATAGCAGGACTGTATGTTACTGCAACATAACCTTGTTTATCCTGACCGATACATGTACGGAAGCTCCGCTAGCTAGGACTTCACAAGGCTAGCCTTTGACCCAGACCTGAGTGATTCCGTAGCCTACATCCCTCCTCTGAATTCAGCGCTGGGCAACAAACAGGTGCCTACAAATCTTCTGCAAATCTTTCCATTCCCTCGACCTATGGCGTAAGCCCCTCATACCTCTCATGGTTGCAGCCATTGGTTGAGCCACCATCGGCGGAGCCACTCTGTGAACAGGATGAGCAGGAGGATTTCCGGGGGCTGGGTTGCCATAAGGGTGGTAGGTTGCTCACGGAGACATCCATCAGGTCCTGGGGGGCTGTGGTGGATAGAAGGGATGGGGCAAGAGCCCCAGTTAAATCTATGTGGGTCACGGAAACCTTACCCCGAAGCAAGCAGCTTGCCCCTAGGCCAGCACAGGGATAGGGAAAGACTCTGAATGTGACAGCCAGAAACAGCGACCCCAATCATTATCTGACCCAGATAATGGCCTTTGAGCCCACCTGATCCAATGAAAGCCACCAGCAAGATTTGGGGCCCTTACCAGATGGGAAGTAAAGAAAGGAAGAAAAAGGAAGAAGGCGGGGTGGGGGGTGAGAGTGAGAATAGAAAGAGAGACAGAGAGAGAGAGAGAGAGAGCACATGCCAAGAGCCAAGAAAATAGACCCAGTGCCACAGCAGGAGGCCAAGCCTCACCATGCTGTCATTCAGCTGTCCTTATAGGAGACTAACAAGAAGGAAGAGGGGCCTGCTGGGGGTTTCTGGGCAAGGCTGATGATCCTGAGTCCCCTGGGGTAGACTCTCTGGGAGAGAGAATCTCTAGCAGGGAGGCAGAAGGGAGCCTAACTCAACAGATGAGGCAGGGCACCCAAGGGCAAGGGACCCAGCGGAGGCCCTGCTGATGAGGTTGTCTGCACTGTCCATCAGCCTGAGCCATACAGCTGTTCCATCAACGGGTCTCAAGCAGGCTGGCGACCGCCACCCAGCATCACGCTTGCTGAAAAGCCACATGCCAGTGTCCCACCCCGATCTACTGATTTAAAACCTGCTAGAGAGAGAGCCCTTAAGTCTGTATATCAAAAAGAATTTTGATAACAGCAGCCACATTCGAGAACCAAGAGAGCATGACTGATCTCCTAACACTTGGATATTGGAGAGTCCTGATCAAGTGCTCCCAGGATACAGCACTTAGATTTTCCCTCACTGCCTCCTTTCCCAGCTCCATGGAAACCGTGGCATCTGCGGGGCTGCAGGACCAACACGACAGTGACACATGCGTTACAATTTCTGTCGTTAATTTCCTGGCTTCGTGACAGCTCCAGACAGGTGCAAAAATATTATTTTCTCAAGGACAGGGCTCGGTAAACATTTTCCGTCAAGGACCAGGCAGTCAACACTTTAGGGATTATGAACCATTTGGCTGCGATCACAGCCACTCAACTCTGCCTTCAGAATGCAAAAATAGCCATGCTCAAGATGCAAAGACATGAGCCCGGGTATGTTCCAATAAAACTTTATTTATGGACATTGAAACCTGAATTTCAGATCATTTTCACATCACAAATATTACTCTTTTGATTTTTATCGATTAATAAAAATATGTGGAAACCATTCTTAGCTCATGGGCTGCACAAAATGAGGCTGGCTCCGGCCTGTGGGCCCTAGTTTGCCTAGGAGATTAAGAAGGGTTCACATCGACCCCACCAGCCACACCTCCTCAAGGATGACCGGTAATCCCTGGCCTCTTCCCTTGGGCTGCAAGGTCGGGGGGAGGGGAATGGTTGCTGAGCCCACACTACTTGTCATCAGCGCTCAGTAGCTGACAGGGCCCAGCCCTACCCACTGACAGTATAGAAAGCTGTCTTCACAATGTCACATAGAAAGCTCTTCCCCAAGCTGACTCACAGATGAGCTGGCCAAGAAAGCACAGTGAGCCCCTGTAAAATGTTCTAGAAAAGTGTCCCCAGTTCTCTGCTTCCCTGATCGATTTCAGCAAGCGGTGGCAAGGCTGCCTGCATCCCAGCCCCTCACACTCCACAGGCATCACCAATGGATCCCTTCACCATGGAACCCCTGACTCCCGCACCAGGGAGGCTAGACAGTGTGAGGGCATTGGTCTGTCTCCTGCTTCCCTCGTTGGGACCAAGACTCAAATGACAACATGGCAGAGGTGGCCGGCACCCAGCCCCAGGGTGGGAGTAGCCCAGACGTTACTGGGGGGCTGCTGCTTCAGACCCGGCATGGGGAAGGTGGCGTCCCATCTGGCTTGCGCCCACTGACTGCCCCTGGCCACCACTAGCACCGACCGGCCGGCAGGAACCACCGTCCAGGAAAGGCTCACGGAGACTGGGGGAGTGCTGCCCAAGCGGTCGGGAGCAACTTGAGACACAAAACAGAAAGCACCAGTGAAACGGAATGTCCGCGGTGGGCAGAACACTGACACAGGCGAAGAGCCAATTCCTTAGGGCTGAACCTCTCCCCTGCCCTGCTCCACACGGCTCTGTGTTTATAAAGTGCCTACTATGTGCTGGCTGCTGTGCAGGCACAGGATTGCCCTATCGTCCTCAATCGCCCCGTGAGGCGATTCTGCCCCATTCTGCAGAAGGGGAAACTGAGGCTCAGAATGAGCCCCAGCCCCAGCGGGTGGTAACTGGCGTAACATTCCTTTCTGACTGAGGTCCCCTCTCTTTCCGCCAACAGCTTTCACCTACTGAGTGCAAGTACTACCACTATCCCCTTTTGCAGATTCGGGAACTGAGTCACGGAGCATGGAAGCAGCATGCCCAAGACCGTCCAGCTAACAAACGGTGGGGCTGGGATTCCAACCCAGGGTGTCAGACCCCGAGAGCCTATTCAATAGTCTCTCAACCGACATTCCCCCGACACCACCCTTGCTCTAGACCAGCAGCTGTCCACTGGGGCAATTTTGGCACCTTGAGGCCATCTGGCGACGTCTGGAGACATTTTTGGTTGTCACGACCTGGAAATTTGCTAGATGCTGCTGGCATCTATCTAGTGGGTAGATGACAGGGATAATGCACTAGACCCCCCACCCCCACCCCACCACACAATTATTCAGCCCAAAATATCAACAGTGCTGAGGCCGAGAAACCCTGCCCTAGACCAGCTCTGTTCAACAGGAATCCAACCTGAGCCACATGCTTACTTCAGAAGTTTCTAGAAGCTGCACTAAAGGGGGGGGACCAGATGAAATCAATTTCAACTTTCAACAATAACTTCTGTTTAACTCAGTATATCTGTAATGTTACCATTTTAACGTGTAATCGATATAAAATTACTGAGAAGATATTTTATATTTGTTGGTTGTTGTAAGTCTTCAGGATGCAGTGTGTATTTGACACTTAAGGCACAGCTCCATCCGAACTAGATGCATTTCAAGCGCTCGGGAGGCACGCGTGGCTCACGCCTGCCATCACAGACGGCATAGACAGTCTCAGCAACACAGGAGGATGGAAAGGCCCTCTTCTGACTCCGAAACGGGCTCAATGTTTCAGAACTGGTCTCTGCCTCCTCTGTGCACAAGGACCACGAGACGGAGGCAAGAAGATACTGAAAGGGGGTTTAGAACCATCTATGGCCACATCATCCTGCCCACAGGGGAAAACTCTTCTCCCTTATTATTGAAGGCAGGCATCTGCAAACTTTTTCTATAGAGGGCCAGACATGTAAATATTTTGGGCATTGTGGGCCTACAGTCTTGGTTACAATGATCTCACTCTGCTGCTGTGGTGTGAAAGCAGCCATGGACACACTGTCTGTGAATGCGTGTGACTGTGTTCCAATAAAACTTTATTTACAAAAACAGGCAGTGGGCCGAATTTGGACCACAGGAAGGAGTCTGCCCATTTCTGATTTAGGCACTTCTTCAGAAAGGACTTCATTGTCCTCAAAGGTGAAAACCATAGCTCTGGGGCTCAGGCCCCTGAGAAAATCAACCAAGCAGGGGGCACCATTTCCATGTGGGCTGAATCTGACTGAGTTTGGGCATGAAGGGGTGAAACCACAGTGTCAACCGATCCTGGTCAAAAACAATCTGCATGGAGTGGTTGTGAGAGGTACAAGCTCTGGAGCCAGGACACCTGGGTTCAAATCCCAACCACGCCGAGGATTAGCTGTGTGGCTCTGGACCAGTTTCTTAACCTTTCTGCGCTTCAGCTTAACCTTTCTGCACTTCAGCTTCCTCTTCTGAAAAGTAGGCGATGGTGAAGACAGTGGCACCTGCCTAGGAGGGCCGTGGTGAGGATTAGCATTGTGTTAGGTGCCTGATACATCATCACACTGACTCCTCAGAATATGACCCTGGGTGGGGAGGGTCTGTAGAATGCCTCCCCATTCTACAGACAAGGAAATGAGGCCTGGAGAGGGCAAGTCACTTGGCCATGCTGCAGTGGCGGAGAGGTGAATGCAATGATGTGTGCTTTACTCAGCCAAGGGCCCTTTTGCTCCCAGATGACACTCAGCAACGTCTGGGGACATTTCCGGTTGTCACAGCTTGGTGGTGGGGGAGGGGGCAGATTTGCTGCTTGGCCATTAGTAGCGGGAGACCAGGGATGGCACTCAACATCCTACAAGGCACATGACACCCCCCCCCCCGCCCCAAGAATTATTCCATCTACAACATCGGCAGCTCTATGAGTGAGAAGCTTTGATCTAAATAAACTGAGTTCACTGGGGTTTCCTCACGGGCAGATGAGAATTCAAGTGCCGGGAGTCTATCTGGGAGATGTTTCCAAGAAGCATGGGTAGGCGAAGTGACACGAGAAGGCAGAGCAAAGGGCTGGTTACCGCTCAGGTTACCACTATGGGCAACTGGTGCTTGATCTCCTGGCGGGGAGGGGGCGGGCGCTCTGGGAGACATGCAGACACGCATGTCAGAGCTTTCTTACCGGGGTGGGGGGTGAGGGAGCCGGGGCGTTTATACACTAATTCCTGCCAGTCATTGGCTGAAGGCTGCTCCAGGGAGGATCCTGGTTCCTGGACACCTCTACCCCACCCCCACCCACAGGCAGAAGGGACCCTCAGGCAGAGAGACACTAGGATGGGAGTCGACAGGAGAGCCCGCAAGGAGGGGTGTGGGTGGGCACTGCCAGCGTCTGTTCTGCTGGCACACGGAGAGCCCCAACACGCTAACATGGACACTTCCCAAGCAAGTAAGACCTCCGGCACCCAGCCTGGCTCCCAGCAGAGCCTACAAACTATATGTTGGATGAGCCTCTCTGGGGAGCAGAGACAGGGCTTCCCGGGAAGGCAGACAGGGGGCATCTGGCCCCTCTGATCATTCGGCTCTTGGGGGTGCTGTATGAGCCTGGTACCACTGACAGGCTGGGACGGCTCCAGACCCCGAACCGGGGTAGGAACGGATGTAGTAATGAACACTTCAGGACACTCTCAGGCTCCTAGTGATGCAGAAACACCAGGCTTTGGTCCTAACTGACCATGAAGGAATGAATATATGGGTGAAGATGAGAAACCAACCTGAGCAATATAAGACCTTACCACCAAGCCTGCCCCACATCCCAGATCCCATTGAGCGGTGGACAAAAGCCAGAGCGTGAAGCGACCTGGCACGATAGCAAAGGTAGGCTCAGAGCCATTATCCATCAAATGGAACAACAGGACCACCAAGGGTAAAATAAAACGGGGTTGACAGAAAGCACCTACAGCTTAATACTGAGTTGCTGAAACAAGACATCCACATGGTGCTTAATAAATGCTGGGACTCTGGGGCACTTCGGTGGCTCAGTCGGTTGAGCATCCGACTCTTGGTTTCAGCTCAGGTGGTGATTTCACGGTTCTTGAGTTCGAGCCCTGCATCAGGCTCTGCACTGAGAGCTCAGAGCCTGGTTGGGATTCTCTCTCTCCCTCTCTGCCCCTCCCCAGCTCCCCCTCTCTCCCTCTCTCTCTCTCTCTCTCTGTCAATAAATAAATAAACATTAAAATTTTAATAAAATAAAATAAAATAAAATAAAATAAAATAAAATAAAAGCCAGGCCTCTGAGAACTTTCCAAATATCAGTTCATTTGATCCAAATAACACCTCCGTGGTAAAGACGACCTTAATGGTAACAGTCTCCATGAACCAAGCATCTATGTCACGGCAGTCACTGTCCCAAGTGGCAGACATATATTAGCATCTCATGTGCCAGGGCCTGGTGCTTTGCTTCCTGCCTTTGCTGTTTTTGACCATCATGTATTGAAGCCCTACTGTGTGCGAGACTTGATTCCACGGACTTTACATTGATCACCTCATTATCTCACTGAATCCTGACAACAGTAGAGTGAAATAAAATACCAACAACCACATAACAGCAGCTAGCATGGACGTGTTCTGTGCCAAGGGCCTTCTCTAATTTAGTCCCCACAAGGGCCCGATGATGCAGGTGCTATGTTAACGTCCCCATCTTACAGATAAGGAGACCAAGGCACAGAAGGGTGAAGTGGCTTGCCCCAATTCAACCAGGATTCCAGAGCCCACTCACTACCCCGTGGTAATTCCTGCTCCAGGTTTACCTTTACTAAGCTCAGTAGTACGTGGTTCTCACTGGGGGGAAACCGAGATACTAACTTCCTGGTTTCAAATCCCCCCTGCCTCCGCTGGCCCCAGAACCCAGACCACCTGTCCACAAGCCCCAAACACCTGGAGTTATTTTCATGTTCAGCTAACAGGTTAGATCTCGGGGGCCCAGAGACTGGGAGGCTTACCGAATTCAGACTGCATGCCAGGATAGATGATCCTGAACACGTAATCTGTGGCCTCATCATCTTCCTTGTCCGAAGACGTGGACTCGGCAGAACCCTGAGGGCTTCGCTTGCACAGTTTGGGAAATACTTTGCCCTGAAAGCACAATCCCAATGCATAGCCCTTGGGATACATCTGTCCCCACAGTCTGTGCATGGTCTGAGGGTCTCAGTGGGGTGTGCATGAGCCCACAAAGCCAGGTAAGGAGTTATGGGCAAGAACGACCACCCTGGGGCGCCTGGGTGGCTCAGTCAGTTGACCATCTGACTTTGGCTCAGGTCATGATCTTGCAGTTGGTGAGTTTGAGCCCCACATCAGGCTTGCTGCTGTCTGCGCAGGGCCCGCTTTGGATCTTCTGTCCCCCTCTCTCTCTGTCCCTCCTTTGCTCACACTCTCTCTCAAAAATAAATAAAACGTTGGGGCGCCTGGGTGGCGCAGTCGGTTAAGCGTCCGACTTCAGCCAGGTCACGATCTCGTGGTCCGGGAGTTCGAGCCCCGCGTCGGGCTCTGGGCTGATGGCTCAGAGCCTGGAGTCTGTTTCCAATTCTGTGTCTCCCTCTCTCTCTGCCCCTCCCCCATTCATACTCTGTCTCTCTCTGTCCCAAAAATAAATAAACGTTGAAAAAAAATTAAAAAAAAATAAATAAAACGTTAAAAAAACTAAAAAAAAAAAAAAGAAGGACCACTCCCCACGGCTGACCCCCGCCCCCATCCCAGCCTCCCTGGGGCCCCCACGGTCACTCACCTTCCCCCGCTGAGACCAGAGTGGAGGGTCCAGCTGCCCGTGAGGGAGCAGCCCATTTTCCAGGCACGAGAGGAACTGCAGGAGGTGCCCCCCCTTGGGGAAGCGGAACGGCGGCCTCTGGATCCCGTCCTGGCTGACCAACACCACTGTCCCACCACTGTCCACTGCCACCACGACCCAGCCAGAGGAGACCCGGCAGAAAGTCACTATGGGGCATGGGATGGGGGTCCTCCCGGCAAACACATCGCCCTGGGCATGCCAAGCCAGACCCGTGGACCTGCTCCAAGGCTCTGGGAAAGTCCTGGGCAGAAAGTCAGGGGAAGTTTTTACCTTCCCAGAGCCCCTCCCATCCCACCGGCCACTGCTGCAGACTGGGAACTATGGGATATGGTCCAGAAGAATGTGGTCGCCCCCCCTGAAATCACCCACCAAGGGGAAACACCCCATGTCCCTCAAGTACCCTCTATGCATCAACCGGACCTATTTTTGTATGGATGCTTTCAGACCTACCCCTTCTCAGGGCAGTAGTGACTTGCTAGCATGTATTGAGCACTTACTGTATATAAGCACAGCACATGAAAGGCAGTGTGTTATTGGAATACCCAAAATAGCCCTATGAGGTCTATCTATTATTGCCTATTTTATAAATGATGAAACTAAGGCTCAGAGAGGGTACATGACTTGCTCTGGGTTGCACAGTAGAGTCTGGATCTGAACCCATTGAATAAGCTTAATGTGGGGCAGCTGGGTGGCTCAGGTGGTTAAGTGTCGGACTTTGGCTCAGGGCATGATCTCATGGTTCATGACTTCGAGCCCTGCATCGGGCTCTGTACTGACAGCTCAGAGCCTGGAGCATGCTTTGGATTCTGTGTCTCCTTCTCTCTCTCTGCACCCACCCCTCAAAAAATAAACATTAAAAAGGTTTTAAATAAGATTAATGTGACATGCCTTGGTAGAGTCCAGATCCCTTGCTTTCTACAACAGGATAGCCCTCTGCTTGTCCTGAGTGTACCTTCTTTGAGCTCCGGGTTTGAGTCCAAACTCTGGAGCTTACAGGCTGTGTGACTTTGTGCCAACCTGTTTAGAGCCCTGCTTGGCACATCACAAGCGCTCCATTAAGTGTCAGCAGCTAACACCGTGGGTTTGATGCTAAGTCCTGAACCTATGTCATTTGATCTTTACAACAATGCCATGACTAGGTGCTGTGGTGATTCCATTTCACAGATGGGGAAACTGAGTCTCAGAGAGGTGAAATCACTTGTTTGAGGTTGCACAGGTAATGAGGAGGTGGGAGCAGGCAGGGGAGCCAGAAGGAACACCCCCACCCCGTGCTCCCCCAACAGTCTCTACCTTGCTGGTGGCAGTGCAGGTATACAATCTCCTCCAGGCGGATGGTCATAGCATAGTCCTAGTAGACGCTGGAAGGGGAGAGATGGTTAGTTCCACAGGATGCCTGCTCACTTCATCATGGGGAAGGGCCCATGAGGCCAGAAGACCACACCCTTGCTAACCCTTTTCACTAGGACCCATCTGTCCCCAACATCTGTATTCAAGACTTCCCAAAATCTACCTCGCCTTCTTCTGGTCCCAGTACCCCAATTTTCTGAGGAACACACTTCCCTTGCCCCCATCCATGTGGCTGAGGCTGACTCCACCCACCCTCTATGCCAGGATTCCAGGAATAGCCATCTGATCCAGGCCTGGCCGATCCGCACATTCTACTATTCCAGCCACAGTGATTGGTTCAGGGATGGCCCCATGACCCAAGCAGAATGAATGAGACTCAGTTGTTGGATTTATGTTAGAATAAACTGGGAAAAGGATGCTCCTTTCTGCTAGGAGAGTGGGAGCAGAGATGATAAAAGTCTGGAAACATAGGGAACCATGGCAAGAAAAAGCCTGCCTGACGATGGAATCGACAGTCAGGAAAGCAGAACCAAGAGATGGAGAGTTCAGGCCCCCATCATTTGAGTCCCTGGATCCACCCATGCCTGAAGCCACTGTCCAGAATTTTTCGGCTCAATGCCCAAGTCCACTTGAGTTTAGTTTTCTGTCACAGGTATCTAAGTATCTTGACTCAGACCCCAACACCAAACCACCATGCATCCGAGGGGTTAGAAGAGCCACTCAACAGCTTTGACCCCATAGGTCCCAGCAGTGTGATGTGAAGGCTTCTATGGGCCTCAGTTTCCTCCTCTGTAAAATGGGGGATGATAATTACCCACCACACAGTGTGGCTGTGACAGTTAAATGGAATCACATATTTGAAGGGCTCAACACAATGCTGATACAGAAAAAAGTACTTGGCTCATGGTCTCTGTGCTTACATACTTTATGCTTTCCCTTTTCAGATCAAAGCCTACTGCTGTATTGAAACAGATCACTTTTCCCCTCAGAACACCATGGAGGTGGGGCTCACAGGAACTGGGGCTTTGTGGCAGTCAGGGGAATGCACTGCTTGGGTGTCCTTCAGATCTTGCTGTGGGGACCAGAGCTGACCAACAGCTTCAGAGGCCACCTCTCCTGATCCACCGTCATGTTTGTGCCAAGACCATGCTTCTCTTGGGCAGCTCTCAAGCAGGCCCGGGCACATGGGGGTGCCAGTGTAGGCCTATTCCTGCGGGATGGGGGGGCTCCTCTGATGGTCAACTTTAGCCCAGGGGCTCCCAACTGAGCTGGCTGAACATGCTAAGAACTGCAGCATATAAGACTCTCTCTTCCTTCTTTCCCCTCCCCATTCACAGGGGTCAACCAGCTTCTGAATATTCTGCCTGCCTCTTCCTGCTTTTCCCTTTCATCCTTCACAGGTCCCGCTCACGTTAAGTCTCTGCTGCATGTCTAATTCTGTCTGGGTCTGCTTCTTGGAGGACCTGAACCAACACAGGCTTCAAGGTCAAACTTCAAATCCCACTTTACCAATTATACTGTCTCAGTTCTTTCTCCTCTCTGGGCCTCAGTTTCCTTAGCTGCAACATGAGGAAGTTGGAACAGAAGCTTTCTAAGGGACCTTCCTGCACTGGTCTATCTGTACCAGAGTCAGCCTCGCCAGGGTCCATGGAGCGAACATCCTTGGAGGGCAGCTGAGTGCACAAACATTTTCAGAGCCTCTGAGCAGCCTCTGCTGAGTCCCTCATGGGCAAGTCTTGGCCAGAAGGTCCTTCCCTGGGCTTCCACATTGTACCCATCATACAGATTGCAGTTGCCTGTTTTCTCCCGTCTCCCCCAAGAGGTGCTGAACTGGACAGCGCCTGGATTTTCTTTACTTCTGCAAGATGCTCCGAGAATATTCATAGTGAATGGTGAATACCCTAGGGTGCCCAGTAGACAAAAGAACTTTCCAGCTACCACCACACACCAGCAAAGAGGATCTCTGTGGCCACAGTCCCTTTGGATCTGTGTAAACTTAACACCAACAGTCCCATGACTGAGAGGCCTTTCTGGGTTCCAGTCTCCCTACTAAGGGCATTACGTGCATTTTCTCATCGACTCCTTCCTGTACACCTATTCGGAGGTTCCATGACCACATCCCCATTTTACACCGGATGAACAAACTGAGGTTCAGGAAGGCGAAGTTGTCCAAGATCGCTCAACTGGGAAGGAGCAAGAGCTGAGCTTTTGATTTCATTTGACAGGTTTTAACAACTTCCTAGACCAGAACTGCTGGGTCACGTGGTAAGGGTAGGTCAGAAAACACTTCCAAACTAGATTGTCAAGTGGTTGGGCCATCAGCAGGGTATGGGGGTTTCAGCTGTTCCACACGGCAGGGCTGAGATCTGAGCCAAGTCCAGCCTGACTCCAGAGCCCAAATAGCCACTCTTTGGTGATATTTCCTCATGGACATGAGGAAACCTAGCTGGGGAGTTATGACCCTGGTTGTACACAAGGGGGCGCTGGCTGGGACAAGAGAAGAGGTACTGAAGCTCCTCAGACAAGGACCATACCCCTCATCTTTGTTGTCTCTTGGTCCCCAAAGAGATGCCAGAGTCCCCGGGCACCTCCACATCCTATAGGCTAACCACCATGTTTTTGACCCTTAGCTTTTTCTCTCTTACTGGATAGATGGGGGTTGAGAACCCAAGGCTGGGGAAGTTTCTAGCCCCCTCAGTAGTGACCTGGGAAGTACAGGCTCAGTTGGAAGTAAATATTGATGCGCCTATGCTATGCCTGTTCTCAGAGGAAAAGATAATGATGAAAGATGGAGTCCCACTGATCTGAGCTGGAGGAGGGGTGGGAGTACTTGGCAATCATTTGGCTCAATGCCTCTCCAAAATATCAACATTAAAAGTTTTCTGCCCAGGGGCACCTGGGTGGCTCAGTCGGTTAAGCGTCCAACTTCAGCTCAAGTCATGATCTTGTGGTTTGTGAGTTCGAGCCCCGCGTCGGGCTCTGTGCTGACAGCTCGGAGCCTAGAGCCTGCTTCAGATTCTGTGTCTCCTTCTCTCTCTGCCCCTTCCCCACTTGTGCTCTGTCTCTATCAAAAATAAATAAATGTAAAAAAAAATTTTTTTTTATATTAAAGAAAAAATAGTTTTCTGCCCAGGGGTGCCTGGGTGGCTCAGTAGGTTAAGCGTCCAACTTCGGCTCAGGTCATGATCTCACTGTTCATGGGTTTGAGCCCTGCATTGGCTTGGAGCCTGGAGCCTGCTTCAGATTCTGTGTCTCCCTCTCTCTCGGCCCCTCCCCGTTCACACTCTGTTTCTCAGAAATGAATAAACATTAAAAAAAAAGTTAAAAACAAAGTTGGGGCACCTTGGTGGCTCAGTCAGTTAAACCTCCAACTTCAGCTCAGGTCATGATCTCATGGTTCATGGGTTTGAGCCCTGCATCGGGCTCTGGGCTGACAGCTCAGAGCCTGGAGCCTGCTTTAGATTCTGTGTCTCCCTCGCTCTGCCCCTCCCCTTCACACTCTTTCTCTCTCTGTATCTTAAAAATGAATAAAAGTTTAAAAAAATTAAAAACAAAAAGGTTTTTGCCCAAACAATCCTGGTGTAAGTCCAAATAGCAAACAGGGCCTTTGGGTTGTGCTATTTGACAGAAGACACTTCTGTGTATGGAGAGCCCCTGCAAACCCTTTGAGTTCTGGGAAGATCATGTTGTCCAGGCCTCTCATTTGATAGAAGGGGAGACTGAAGCCCAGAGACAGGGAGAGACAGACACACCCCAAATCTTCCAGCAGGATGAGAACCAAGCAAGCACTTGGGCCTAAAACGTATACTTATCCATACACCTGTTTTATTGTGGTCTCCTTCAGTGTAAGGTAAATACAGTGGAAGCTCCAAGAGGGTAAAGATTTTCCTCTCCTTCTGTTCATCTGCTATGTTTCTTGTATCTAGCACAGTGCCTGGCATGTAGCGGGTGCTCTGTTCAGATCTGATGAATGAATCCGGTAACTTCCCTGCTTTGCTTCACAGAGATTATCTAAGCACCTACTTTGTGCTAGGATCTGTGGCAGTTGCCAAAGAGAAGACATGAGTAAGACAGGTGCTTGCCTTCACGGAACTGAAGTCTAGAAGCAACAGCTGATATACAAATAGGCACAGATTTATTACGTGTCCGCGATTCTATGAATGCTACGAAGGAGGTTCAGGGTTCCATGTGATCCAGATTCAGCTGGGAGGGGTTGCAGAAGGCCTGAGGTTTAAGACGAGTGCGTGGAAATAATGCCCCAGGCCAAGGGCATCTCCTGGGTCCCACGTTGTTCCTCGGTGAGGGCTTCTTGATCAGAAACTCTGGAGTCTAGCTAGAGCTGAATTATATGGCTCAGCCTAGAACCAACTCTACCTCCCACTGACTGTCTCTGAAGACAGATGGCCACCTCTGCACAGGAAGTGGCTTAGAGAATGGCATTAATCACACCCAGGCCTCGTGTTACTCACACTGAAGCTTAACATGAAACAACACAAGAACAGTGTTCTGGTTATGTTCCTTGAAAGGAGCCCTTATTTTATATAAAGCTGCCAAGACTCCTCAAGCTGAAATAATCAGGTTGAGCCTTCCCTTTGTTTGGGCTCCTCCTAGGGCCGTCCCTAATTGTGCGGGAACACACACGATTGTAGCAGGGGACCCTTGGTTTCCGTGTGTCTTCGGCGTGTGACTCCAAAGCCTTTGCTGAGTCTTGAAAATCCCAAGGTCACAGGAGACACAACCCTGGACCAGATGGCCACCAAGCAACACCTCCAGCTTTCCTCCTTTACGGAGTGATGGGAAGGACGGCAGCAGATGGGGAATATTTGCCATTTGCAGGCTCCCAAGCTCTTAGTTAAGATTTCTCCCTCTGGGTGGTGTTTGACCAGGGCCTGCCTAATTCCCGTATTACATTCTAAGATTCTTCTAGTTGGTCTCCAGATCCTCCTAATGAGTTACCCATAAGGCCATAGCTGCAGGGGGGCTGGCCCAAGTGGCCGCAACAACCAGACAGAACAGCGGGCCGGGGCAGGACACAAAGGACAGAGCACACACTTCCGGGGGAGAAGGACCCGGCGCCCTACCTCTTCTCATAGTCCATGTCCCCCATCGACCCGTTCATCAGCTGGTTAGGCGTCCATTTCAAGGTCATGACGTCAGCTGTCTGGTGTAGAGACAGGTACCCTGGCACGGCCTCCATATCATCCCTCTGCAGAGAGAGGAGGGCATAGGCTTGGTCAAAGTGCCAGAGTCACAGTGGTCATAGGCCCTGGGCCATCTGACTCAAGGAGGCATAACCAGATCCAAGGGGTTGGGTCATGCCCTCCAAGGCTACGACCATTTGGAAGATCCTGTACCTCCTTCCAGGGGGCCATGCTAAGCAAAGCAGTCTGCAGCCAACCACCCAAGATGGGTTCTAGAGATGCACCTCTGAGAGCTGCCCCCCTGCACTTTCACACTCCCACCCACCCCCCAACCAAGGTCCAGGAAGCCCTGCTGCAAGGGCAGAGCCGGGGACTCTTTAGAATCAGGAAGGGGCTCTATCCCTCTTTAATACCACGCTCTCCTTTTTAAAACAATGTTTTAGGGGTGCTTGGGTGGCTCAGTCGGTTGGGCGTTGGACTTCGGTTCAGTTCGTGATCTCACGGTCCATGAGTTCGAGCCCCACGTCAGACTCTGTGCCGACAGCTAGGAGCCTGGAGCCTGCTTCAGATTCTGTGTCTCCCTCTCTCTCTCTGCCCCTGCCCCTGCTTGCACTCTGCCTCTCAAGATAAAATAAAGACATAAAAAATTAAAATAAATAAATAAATGTCTTATTTATTTATTGTGTGTGAGAGAGAGAGAGGGAAGAAGGGTAGAAGGAGAGGGAGAGAGAGAATCCCTGGCAGGCTCCGTGCTGCCAGCGCAGAGCCCAACGCAGGGCTTGAGCTCACAAACCATGAGATCATGACCTGAGCTGGAATCAAGTCAGACGCTCACCTGACGGAGCCACCCAGGCGCCCCAACACCACCCTCTCCTTGACAGGAGTCATTTATCTGGCATCATTTTGGCCAGTCTTAAGGGAGAACAAGAGGGCAGCCGAGTTCTATGCCCCAACCACAGACGTTATCCTGAATCTCCTCCTCCAAACACCCACACCATACTCACTGCCCAGCAGCCTGACCCTCTGTGTTCCCCATGAGCCTGCAGAACTTCTCAGCAGCTCCCTCTGCTTTATCCCAGGTGGGGTGTGGCGGAGGGGGTGGTCTCTCCAAGCCTCACAAATAAAGGATGCAAATTCACCTCAACAACATGTGGAGATGGACAGCCAACATTTACCGAGCACCTAGCATGTCTCAGCTTTACCCACACTGTCTCAAGTTAGCCAGTCATGCCTGCAGCCCCATGATGGAGCACTGCTGCCCCGGGTCATGAACGTTTTCCATGTTTTCCTGTACCTGAAGTGTGGATGTATCTTACAGCAGGTGGCATCTCACCATTGTGACACAGTGGTCATTGCCTGACCTCCTGCAAACTCGGTCCTAGTTGTTCCTATGTTGTTCCTTCACATGCGGAGAACAGGTGCTATTTTAAACGTCTTCAGAAAAATTAGACAGTGAGTCATCTTCGACTTCAAAAGTTTTTGTGTATGCAGAAACACGGGCAGCAGAGCAGTAGAGCACTGATTTGATATTGGCAGAGGAGACACATTCACCACTACAGCCATGCCCACAATTCCAGATGGCAATTCCAGATGGTTGTTGCAGAGCAACAACCAAGGACATGCACTTGTGAGAAACGCTGGGCCTCCTACACTCCTGATCAGAGGTCAGCAAGCTTTTTGTATAAAGGGTCAGATGGGGAGTAATTTTGGTTCTGTGAGACATACAGACTCAGGTGCGACCACTCAACTCTGCCGTTACAGCGTGAAAGCAGCCATACACAATAGGTAATGGGCACGGCTCTGTTACAATAAAACTTCATTTGCAAAAACAGGTGGAGCGCTGCATTGGGCCCATGGGTTATAGTGTGTTGACCCCTTCTTTGGATGGAACAGTAAACAGTATTTGGGGGTGTTTGGGTGGCTCAGTTCAGTTCAGTGTCTGACTCTTGATTTCGGCTCAGGTCACGATCCCAGGGTCATGGGATCAAGCCGCACATCGGGCTCTGTGCTGGGCACAGAGCCTCCTTGGGATTCTCTCTCTCTCTCTCTCTCTCTCTCTCTCTCTCTCTCTCTCTCTCTGTGTGTGTGTGTGTGCAAGTGCACATGCTCTCTCTCTCTCTCTCTCACAAAGAAAAAAAAAGAAAACAGTATTTACTAGAAAAATACAAGCAGTGATGACTCTAAGTCAAAAACTGATATAGAAAATTAAACCCTGAAATGTGAAGAAATTTTAGGACTGTCTTAACTAATGAATGTCAGTTGTAAGTTCCCTTATGCATAGTTAAAAAAGCAATGTATGATTTAAAAGAAAGCCCTTTTACTTTTTTTTAAGTTTATTTATTTACTTTGAGAGAGAGAGAGTGAGCTGGGAGGGGGCAGAGAGAGAGAGGGAGAGACAGAATCCCAAGCAGGCTCCACATTGCCAACCTAGAGCCTGATGCAGGGCTCGATCCCACAGACCACAAGATCATGACCTGAGCCAAAATCCAAGTTGGACACTCAACCACCTGAGTCACCCAGGCACCCCTAAAAAACAAAAACAAAACTCCTTTTATCCAAATCAAAGAGCTCAAAGAACTCTTTCAAAAAGTGTCAAATAAAATTTCCAAGTAATGAGAAAACATCTTCTAGAACTTAGTATCGTTTTTTTACTTCCTGATGGTTATGTTTAAAAATGGAGCATCTTAAATCCATAGCTTCTTAGATCTGAGGAGGTAGGATCTTGTACCCATTGTGATGTGGACAGTAAAGCTCACAGAGAGAAGTGACTCGCTCAGGGTCACCCCGTGATCACAACTGCGACCACAGAGCTAGAGCGACTGGCAGCTTCCTCTGCTTCCTCCCAGCTGAGCCCAAACACCACACTGATCCACACAGTCTCAGGAAGGGAAAGGCAGAGGGGTATCTACTCCATGAGGGTAGGGGTTTCGTGTGCCTGGCTCACCACCCATCTCTGGGGCTTGCACCAGCCAGGCCTAGAGGTGATTGATAAATGATTCAACTCCCACATCAGGCAGCCTGAATTCAAAGTATGACTCTGCCACTTACTCCCCCCTGTGCACATCTCAGCGTTACCATCTTGGATGACACTACTTGCATCAAATAGTTGCTGGGAGCTTTAAATGAATTAATATAGTTAAAAGCACTTATCATGGTACTTGACACAAAGAAAGCACTCCATAAATATCAACTGTGAAGGGGGCGCCGGGGTGGTTCAGTTGGTTGAGCGTCTGACTTCAGCTCAGGTTGAGATCTCACAACTCGTGAGTTCGACTCCGCATTGGGCTCTCTGCTGTCAGGGTGAAGCTCACTTTGGATCCTTCGTCCCCCTCTTTCTGCCCCTCTCCCATGCATGTTCTCTCTCAAAAATAAACATTTAAAAAATATATCAACCATGAAGATATTTATCCTGATATCCCAAGCATGCAGCACAAGGAAAGCTCAGTATAAATACTTGCTGAATGAGTGAGTGATAACAAAAGAGAATGGATGGATGGACAGCTAGGTGGACATGTGGGTGGAGACATGGACTGGAAAATAAATGGATAATTAAATAGATGGATGGACAAATGGATGGATGCAGGTAAAGATGGGTGGATGGATGGATGGGTAGGTGGAAGTAAACATGGGTAGGAAGATGGATGGATGGGTGGATGGATGCGTGGATGGATGTAAAGATGAGTGGATGGATGGATGGATGATGTAAAAAAGGATGGATGAATGGATGGGTGGGTGGATGGAAGTAAACATGGGTAGGAAGATGGATGGATGGATGGATGGGTGGATGGATGGATGGATGTATGGGTGGATGGATAAATGGATGGGTGGGTAGATGGATGGATGGAAGTAAACATGGGTAGGAAGATGGATGGATGGGTGGGTGCATGGATGGATGGATGAATGGATGGATGGATAGAAGTAAAGACAGGTAGGTGGGTGGATGGATGGATGGATGGATGGATGGATGGATGGATGGATGGAAGTAAACATGGGTAGGAAGATGGATGGATGGGTGGATGGGTGGATGGATGAATGGATGGATGGATGGATATAAAGATGGATGGATGGATGGATGGATGGATGGATGAAAACCTGGGTAGGAAGATGGATGGATAGGTGGGTGGATGGATGGATGGATGGGTAGAAGTAAAGATAGGTAGGTAGGTGAATGGATGGATGGATGGATAGAAGCAAATGTTGTCATATGGATGAATGGATGGAGAGATGGAGATGTGGATAGATGGATGGATGAATGGATGAGCAGCCTGGAACCAGAGGGAACGCCTCCTGTACAACCGGAAGCCAGACCTCCTGTGGAAGATCTGGGTCCCAGATATCTCTCACCGGCTGAACCAGAACGTTGTTCTTGCCATAGAGGAACGTGGCCCGGGAGTTCTGGTGCAGGGACTCAACATAGTCACGGGCAGAAAGGGATGGTCGGTCGTCCATGCTGCCACTTGAATGTCTCTTCTGGATCTGGCAGGGTGAGGGGAGGTGGAGGGTGAGGCCTGGGGTGACCCTCAATGTCCCACTCCATTCTCCACCTCGACACCAAGTCTGGCACTCAGCCCAACTCCCTCCCAGGGCCCCAGAGTCCACCCCTACTCACACAGAGGGCTGGACGCTTGGTGGGTGAGTCCTGCCGCAGGTGCGAGCTGTGGATGCGGTGCCTCTGGACAAGCTTGTCGGCCGAGGGGTCAGTCCAGAAGTGATCGGCAGCCTTCATCTTGGTGTACTCCAGGGCACAGGGCCCCACTGTGGAGCATACAGGGACTGGGAATCCATAGCCCTCAAAGTCTACCCTCTTGTCTACCCCCAGATGGGCCACCACCTTCACTGCCTCTCCCCTCCAGCCAGTGAGTATGCTCCAGGGTCCTGCTAAGGAGAGTCCAGCACAAGACCCTGAGAGCAAGAGCCAGGGAACAGGTAAGTTTTGATGGAGAAGGCTAGAGGGAAACGAGAGAGGCCCTTAGGAGGTGCACTAGTGAGCCAACGTCAGAGATCCAGATGAAGCTCAGAGCCCTGGACCACTTACCCAACAAAGACGCAAGGATGGGGCCATCCACCAGGTCCATCAGGAGGGCTTCCTTCTCATAGTATTTACTAGTAAGAGAAAAGGACAGGCAGGTCTGGATGGTAACCAACAGAGGGCACACAATTGATACTGACCTGATGCTTAAGAACAGACTGAGTTCAGCCTTCCTCTTGTTACCTAGTTAACGCTGTAAGCCTCAAATGTCCCATCTGTAAAATGGGGGTAATAAAAACATATATCCTAGGGCCATCAGAAGGACTTTAGAGGGGCACCTGCATGGTTCAGTTAAGTGTCTGACTCTTGATCTCAGCTCAGGTCTTGATCTCAGGGTCGTGAGTTCACGCCTCACGTTGAGCTCCATGCTGGGTGTGAAGCTTACTTAAATTTAAAAAAAAAAGGGACTTTTGAAAGAGACAACAGATGTGGGCACTTAGTAGCATGCTTGGCATGTAACTGCTTAATACATGGCTGTGATACAGTCTTAATGAGAGTAACGGGAATAGTAATTAGAAGGCTGCTTCTGGCTGCTTCTATCAGCTTCTATCACATCTTCCATTTCAGGCGCCAAGTGGCTTGGGAGCTCAGATGATGTCTGCTCTCCTAATATTATTGAGGCAATAAAAGGCTTTTTAGCTGTGGTGTGTACGGAAAAGCTATATTAACAGGACTTCCTGCGTGGATAACTATGTGGATGACGCTGGCCTGACGTGCTCGCAAGCGCCCCCTGGCTTCTGGCTCTTCAAAATAACTTGTCATATGGGCAAGACAATGTTTGTGCTGAGTGTTTTTGGGTTTTGCTTCTTTGTTTGAGTTGTTGTGTAGTGCCTCCTAATTCTCTGCAAACTCCTGCTAGCTAGGAACCGAATTTTAGAGTTGGAAAGGACCTTGTTCTACCTTCCCAAGGGATGTCAGGCTCAGAGAGGGTAAGTGACTTCTTGGAGGCCACACAGCAGGTGGATGCAAGCTATACCCAGCTGGCTTGGGTGTTCCTATCCTACATCAGGGGTCTAAGAACACAGGATCTGCAGTGAGGCAGACTGAGTGGGAGCCCAGGTCGGCCACTCCCACTCTCACTGTGTGTCCCTGGGCATGTGACGACTACCCTCTCTGAGCTTTAGTGTCCTCAGCTATAAAATGACAAGAATGACAGAACTCACCTGCCCAGGCTGTTGGGAGGATTAAATATTGACCTGCTTTTACAGCAACAGCACAGACTCTGACACCAGGGAGTTCTTGCTAAGGGGTGGCAACATCACTATAATTTGACCCCAGAGGAATCTTCTATCCACCAGGATATTGGCTGAAGCTGAACGGACATGCTCTGTGCATTCTCAGCAGCAAATTTATCCATTTTGGTGTCAGATCTGAAGGTAAAACTTCAAGACACTTTCCACTCTGCCACTCAGTCTCTATGCTGAAAACCAGCACCGTTGCATGATCATAAACCTTGGAAATAGTACCTTAAAAACTAGCAGGTGGGACTGGGGGCAAGATGTGACCATCGAGGGTAGCTCGAGGGAGCTTCTTTGGGGTGGTAGGTTTCACTGGAACAGTTCTGTGTCGTGACTGTGGTGTTGGTTATACAGAATTATAGACTGTATTTATACTATGAGTATAATACATATACATATGTAATTTTTATTAAATAGTTAAATAATACATTTAATTAAATAATACATATATGTATTTATACTGAATTTAACTATGCTAAAATTCCATAGAACTAGACAGAAAAAAATGAGTGTACGTAAAGACTAGTGAAATTCAAATAAAGCATGTAGTTTAGTTAACAGTATTGTACCAATGTCAATTTCCTGTTTTGGTATTTGTACTATGGTTATGTAGGATGTGATCACTGAGGGCAGGCGAGAACTCTTTGCGCTAATGTTACAACTTCTATGCGAATCAAAAAAATAAAAAGTTTAGACAAAAAAAAATAAAGAGATAGTTTGGCATTGCTGCTCAAATAAATTACTCATTCCTTCTACCAACTTATTCAGCAGAAAACACAAGGTCATATGCCAAAGGCATTAGCTCCGGAGGCCCGCACCCATGCGAGGGCACGGGGCAGAGACGTATCACATTTTACTAGAAGGTGAAGAGATTAATTGCACTCCAGAGCCTGGATTTCTTCCAATTTGTCTCCTGCCTCCTGGCCTTTGCACCTGCTATTCCCTTGGCTGGGAACACTCTTTTCCCTACCCACTTCACTGGGTTAATGCCTACGTGCCCTTCAAACTGATGATTAACTGCCATGTCTTCCATGATTCTTTTCCTGACCACCCAGAGGAAGTTAAACACCACCCACCTGACTTGGAATACTCACCACATATTACCACAATTACTATTTTCCTGTTTTCCCTGCAACTATTTGAGGTTCGTGAGAGGAAGGACTCTGCTCTCTCCTTTCATATATATTTTCCTAGCAAACAGGCAAAGAATAAAAGGTAATCATAATACCCACTGCATGTGAAGATGTGGTTAAACAGGCACTTTCATATACCGAGAGATGAGGAGATTCTCAGGTATTTCCCTCATCGTGTTTCCTCTTTCCCACTCCCCCTGTCTATCTCTCTCTCCCCATCTGTCTATGGCTGGAAGGAGTGTTAGCCATGAAGAGTCTCAGGTTATACAAAAGCCCACATTCTTCACTGGCTCCTCTGTGCTCTTAGCATAATATCCAAGCTCTTAACATGACAGTTAAGACCAATGTATCTCCAACATCTCAGTTAGTGCCTGGCACACGGTAGGTGCCCATTAAATATTTACTGGATGAATGAATGCATGGATGAATGCTTGCCAAGAGTACTCATAGTCTAAAACCTTTACACCAGGTTAATCTGAGCTAGAATAGAAAATGTAAAAAAAGTATCATGCATTTCCAAAACACTGTGTACTCACTAACTCCCCTTCTCACCTCTTCTCCAGAATGGCAACAATCCCTGTCCCATTTATTAAAAGAGCAGCAGAGACACAGAGAAGCTACATGACTCTTCTAGGACCACAGTTAGCAAGTAGACTGTAGGCTTCATTCATGGGAGGAAAAAGATCCCTAAAATTGCAAGATCCTTGTTCCTCACTCCAAATTTGAAGATCCTATATTAGCAGGAAGCACCTAAATAGTCCCAGGTTCTAAGCTGGGCTCATTTAGAGGCAAACATCCAGAAGGCCTTTATCTAACTGCTTTCAAATCAAGTGCACGTCAACAGGAGAGAAAAGAAAGTTGCTTTGTGCCATAGGGTGCAGTTCCCAAAATGGCCAGAAGGTGGCGCCAGAGCACGCCACGGCGGCTGCTCTTTCTCACTCACCTGCTGTTTTCCACCAGGTAATGCACAATTTTGTCCAGGACCTTCTCAAACAAAGCAGTGCGGATCCACAGGTGCTTGATGGCAAGTGGGGACAGGCTGGGCAGCTTCGGCAGCTTCCGCACATTCTCCTGGAGGCCCTGAATCTGGTTTCGCCTTCAAGACCAGTACAGAAGGAGGAGGAATATTCGGAAAAAAGGAGATCCAACAGGACCAATGTGCAAACAGCAAAATGCCCAACCTCTCTAGGGAATGAAGGAACGGCGACTAAAACAACAACAAAAGCCCACATTGCTCCTGGCAAGTGGGTGACGTGTTGAAAAAATGAGAACATCCAGTGAGTGTGAAGATGCGATAAAACAGACACCTTCATATATTGTTGATGGGCAAGCCAGATTCTCATAGCGATACTTCTCTTCATCTCTCTCTCTCATTCCCTCTCTCCCCTTCCCTCTCTCATGAATGAGTGATTGCATGAATGAAATGAATGGCTCTCCCTTACCACCTGGCATGGGTATCTCTAATTCCTCCATGAGAAAGTCATTCCCGATATTATGGAAGGCCCATGGAAATCGCTCCCTTTCGGAAGTTATCAGCAAACACTTGGGAATTTAGCATACGGACTGGAAGGCACCTTGAAGACCAAGTGGCTGAGGAGTCTGATTCTGAAAGGGAGGTGGTGATGCTAAGTCCACAGCCTTGCCCGTCCCACAGTTCTGGCCAGCAGCTCTGGGCTGGCACAGCTTGCAAGGGAGGGAAAGGACCATCTCCCACCCGCTGAGGAGGAGTGATTACCCACGGCACACACAGCATGTGCGCCTCTCTCTCCCTTCTCTTGCCCGTCACACACACGGCAAATCAATCCACACATTCTTTCCCATGAAGCCCAATCACGGCTCCAGAATCTTTCACAACAAGGTCCCGTGGGCGGCTGCTAGCACCAACGGGAGCTGAAACCTCTTTGCCAGCCCTGACCAGACTCCAGACTGCGGCTCTGGCATAGAGTCAAACTGTGCGGTCGGGACTCTGGTGGAAGGTTCTCCCGTACATGCCCTCAGGCCCTGAGCCCTCCCCCCAGGAAATCAGCCGTCCAGACGTGTGAGTGAAGTCACCGTTCCCCTTGTTGCCTCAGTGTCAGTATCTGATCCATGCAGACGGAGACCACAGTAGTTTCATTAAACTTGGTCTTCCTGCATGCGGAATGGGTTTGGCTAACAGCAGACACTTACTCATTCAACAATCATTTCTTGAGCATTTTACCAGGTGCTGGGCACTGTCCAGACACTGGGGACAAAATGGGGAATAACAGATTTTAGTGGCCTGTTCTCATGGAGTTCAGAGCCAAGGAGGAAAGATAAACAACAATCAAGTAAAAAGTACACAAAGGAATGAATAGAGGTGGTGATAACCACAGGAGAGAAAATAAGCAGTGATATGTAAGAGAAATGGGGTGAGGGTTGGAGTTTGCCCTTAACTGGGGGAAAGCCTGAATGATGACAAGGCACCAGCCCTGGAAGGTGAGGCGTGTGAACCAGATGGTAGGTAGAGCATGTGCAAAGGCCCCGGGGTAGGAAAGAGTCTGGCGGGTTTGAGGAGCGAAAGGAGAGTGCAGACAGTGCCAGGAGGTGCGGGTTCTGGCAGAGCTCAGGGAGGAGCCTGGACTGTCCCCTGCAGGAACGCTCCAGCCCATACCCCATGCTCCACACTCATGCGCTCTCCATCAGCTGTTCCAGGTCCTGCACCTTGCGGCTCAGCTCTTCGGCCGGTGGGAAGTTCTTGCCCACTTTCATGAAGAGAGCTGCAATCTTGTTGCTGCGCAGAAAGCCAGCCGCCCGCCGCCGCAGCCCATGCAGGACGCAGGCCTCTACAGCCGCTGCAGGGACACAATGGTCAGCAGGCCCTGCCCTACCCGTGCTCCCCAGCACCCAGCCCAGCTCAGGTCTTCAGCCACACAGAGGTGCCTTGGAGAGCGGGGCGCCCCAGAATCGCGAAATCCACGAAAGCATCAAAGAAAATCACGTACGTCTCTCTGCCTTCCACTCCCTCAAAAGGGAGCAGGAGAGCTTAGCAGTTAACCTGTGTTTGCTGCCCGAGGTCAGACTGTCTGTGTTCATATCCTCTCCCAGACACTAACCAGCTGCGTGACCTTGGGCAATGACTTCCTCTCTCTTGTGTCTCAGTATCCTCATCTGTGAAATGGGGATAGTACGAACAGGCATCTGACATGGTTGCAGCAAGCGAGGTGGGGAAAATGCATGGCAAGCGCTTCACATAGTTGGGCACAGAGTGAGCGCTTTAGGGACATTAGCTATTATTCCTGTCAGTGAGGGAGGGGAGGCTGACCACAGAACTGGTGGGCTTTATCTGGGCTGAAGAATCACATGATCGTCACCACTATTGTGATTCCAGGAACAGCTAACATTATGGATCCCATTCCATCTCTGCCACAGCCAAGGAAGAAAGGAACACCATCTCCATTTCTCAGATGTGGAAACTGAGGCCCTAAGAGGGGAACTGAATTGCCCAGGGCCACCCAGACGAGCTGGGATCCAAACCCAGGTCTGAGCCCAAAGTGTGCTCACAACACTTGTGCCGCCACAACGGATCTGGAGAGAGAGGACTGTCATCATCTTCCCATGTCTGTGTTTCCCCTGGACACCCCGCCCAGCCCTGCTCAGAGCAGAAGACCTGGGCAGTAGTCTGGGCTCTATCACTAACTTGCTATGTGACCTCAGGCAAATCGCTTTCCCTCTCTGGGCCTTAGTGTCCCCCCCCATCCCCCTCCCCCCAGGAAACAGTCCCTGTGCAGGCCATTCTGATGGCCCCAGTCTTATCTCGGGTACTTTCAGCAGCACTTTACTGAGTATTTTCTTATCTTCTGTCTTACACAGCAGACTGGGAGGGAGCTCACTCTGGTATATCATAGGAGCATAATCGATGTTGATGGAAAAACTGAGCATATTATAAGAGCTACTCCTTATTGGGTATCTTCTGGGTGTGAGACCAGTGTTAAGGTTTACCTTACCTAATCCTTGTGGAAAAAACCCAAGAAGTGAGCGTTCTAGTTACTGTGACTCCACAGAAGGAATACTCCAGCAGTCTCAGGGTTAAGAGCCTGGCCCAGGTTATGTTGCACACAAGGAGAAATACTGAGAGGTTTGGTGCAATTGCTTGTCATGGTTTATTTTTGTTGGCAATTATTTGACTTTTTTCAAAACATTATGATTATAGTTTTTTTTTTTTTTTTTTTTTACGGACGCTCCACGCCCAACGTGGGGCTTGAACTCACAACGTTGAGCTCCAGAGTCACATGCTCTACTGAATGAGCCAGCTAGGTGCCCCAGCGATTACTTGGCTTTGAACGGATGCCCACCCTATTGCCTAATCTGCCTATGGGTTTAATATATTCTGGGTGAGACTCTCTGAATATCTTCATTTTTGCTTGTACACACAACACTTTTGTTTAGACTGCAATAAGTTAATTAACTGTTCAAGCACTGGAGACATGCCTCGAGTCTTTCTGACAATGGCTCATAAGGCACAACGGAACAGAGACACCACAGGGAGACCCTGCAGGCCTCACCCTGCGGTAACAGCACCCTTCCTCCCTCATCCAAACACTGGGGTTGGAGTTAGAGAATCATGATTTTTATCCCGTTCTATTCCTCTAAATC
Organism: Prionailurus viverrinus; assembly: GCF_022837055.1. Classification (NCBI taxonomy): domain Eukaryota; kingdom Metazoa; phylum Chordata; class Mammalia; order Carnivora; family Felidae; genus Prionailurus; species Prionailurus viverrinus. The sequence continues at coordinate 31,629,099 of NC_062572.1, forward strand.
TTCAACGGGTGAGCATGGTCGCACACTCTGAAGTATGCCTATTATTTTCTTTGCAAACAGAGATGTCCAGGATAAAAAAAAATTAGGCATATATACATTCTCACGTTAACATTTATGCATATATACACATGTACATAGGCAGACGTATATATATATATATATATATATATATATATATATATACACCTATATATACCCATACAAGTATATAAACACACACACACACACACACACACACATATATGTAATTTAAATAAACATATCTCACTTTAAAAAGAAACTTGGGGGCACCTGGATGGCTCAGTTGGTTAAGCGTCCGACTTCGGCGCAGGTCACGATCTCATGGTTCATGGGTTCGGGGCCCGCATCAGACTCTGTGCTCACAGCATAGAGCCTGCTTGAGATTCTCTCTGTCTCTCTTCCTCTCTCTCTGCCCTCCCTCTGCCCACACATTCTCTCTCCAAATAAACTTAATTTTTTTTTTTTTGCCAACGTCAGCCAACAAACAAATGGCAGAGGAGGGATCTGAACCCAGGTCTGCCTGGCTGCAAAGGGGCTAAACTGACAGCAGTGGGCTCCCAGGTCACGGCATGTGCTCCCATGGGTAGTGCCTCCAGTCATCTGGATGAAGCTGAGGGCCGACCAGGTCTCCTCGCTCTGGCCTCTCCTCGGGGCCAAGAGCGCGAGAGGGGAGATACAGCACGTCCTCCATTGCGAGACACTCCAGTCATGGAATGAAAAGGTTTTCAGGCAGAAAGAAACATCCCTGCTTATACATACACATGGATTAGAAGCTGAACCCTGACTGTGGAGACACGTAAAACATGTGTCTGCAGCCATTGTGGAAGGACAGTTAAGAACCTGGCAGCACGGTTATTTATTTCTGGAATCTTGTGAGCACAGCTGGTTCAAGGATACAAGTCAAGCTCTGAGCCCTGGGCCTGCCTCCTCTGCTGAGCCAGCTGGACATGATCCCTTAGGATGGATCAATGGCTCCCGATTCCCTATGTCTTTAAAGCCCATCCATCCTCCCCCTTCATTTGGCAACAGCCACAGGCAGGGTGAGGAAAGGGTGCAGAGTCTGTCGACACATGCGAGACCAATGTCACTAGGGGGATGGGTAGCCGTGAACTGAGCCCACACGAGGCGAAGACAGTCCCTCCAGCGTCAGCAGTGACTAACTCTTGCTGGGTACACAGGCCATTCTTCCTTTCTTCTCTCGACTTCTCAGTGGTTCCAAATTCCCTCACAGAGCCCCCCGGGAATCCAAAAATAACTTCAGAGTCACAAAGTCAAAACACGGTGTGAGAATCCTTGCACAAAGACGCCACTCCCCCAAGGCAGCCCACAGAGAAAGAAGCCCCTTTCCAGGTCAGGGTCCATGGACTCACCACAGAAGGAGATGATGTGGCTGCTGTCCTCGTGGACGAACTTTCGTGTGACTGCCTCCTCCATGATCTGCTTCACCTGGAAGGGCAGAGGCAGTTGGACGGAGAGACCCAAATGCGACCCAGGGTGTGGTCATCCCCAAGGGCCGTGTCGTCCTTCCTGGCCCTCTGAGGCCATCTGGGGTGCTTTGATAACTTCTCTCCTTCCATGCCCTTCTCATGGCGCCTTCTGCAAGTCTGAGGCCTGTGGCCTGTGAGGAGAGCATCATGTTTTACTGAATTATTTCTTCAGGCTCTCTACCTGGCTGGTTCTTCTCAGGTGTCACACGAAATGTCATCTTCCTTGAGCCCCTTATCTGACACAGCCCTCCCCTGACACCACTCACACCCCGTTACAGTCCCTTCTGGGTACATATGCTATTCCTGTCCTGTTTACTTGCTTACTATTACCTTCTTCTAAGATATAAATTCCCTGAGGCCAGGGCCTCACCTATCTTGTTCACTTCTGTATCCACGGAGACTAGAACAGTGCCTGGCACATAGCAGGTACTCAATAAATATTTTTGGGAGGAAGGAGAGAAGGAGAGAAGGAGAGAAAGAAGGAAGGAAGGAAGGAAGGAAGGAAGGAAGAAAGAAAGGGAAACAAGTATATAAAAGTATCAGGAAGGTATAGTGATAAATCAGGCCTGGAATCTAGCAGCTCTGGGTTCCAATCCCTGCTCAGGCACCTACCAGTTGGGTCTGTGATCTCAATTTGGGAAACCGAGGCTCAGCAAAGTGAAGCAAACTTGCCCAGAGAAGTAAAGCTGGCCCAGAGCAGACACCGAATTCCAGGCTGTCTGACTCCCTGGGGGTGTGTTTTCCTACTATCCTCACACACTCAACAAATCTTTTTTGAGCGCCCCTGATGCACCAAGAGTGAGGGACACAGTGCTGAAAGGGCAGCCGTGCCTCTGCTCACAGAGATGACTCTCCAGTGGCCTGAACACCCTTCTGCTTTGCTGGATTCTGGCCCCCAGTCTGCCCAGCGTCACCATGGGGCTTTAGCCATGCATTTCTCCTCTCTAGAGGCTCAGTTTCCCCACCTTGAGGTTGAGGAGGCCAAGAGAGATGACCTCAAAGGCCGGTCCCAGCTCTGCATCGCCAGGGCTGCGACATGGGGTAACAGGAGCAGTTCTGAATCCAACCCCCTCCATCAGCAGCCGCTCCCTTCCTGGCTGCCCCGTGGCCTACTCGGCCTCAGCCAGGCCAGCTCAGCAGTGCACCCACCGGAGAGCGATCGCAGGCTCTCCATGCCCCTCTCCCCTTCCTTGCGGTTGCCTCCTGGAGGGGAAAACAGAACTCAGAGCATCCCTGGCCATGCCCTGCAGTGTCTGCCCCACACAACCGAGTCAGCACTCACCCCGTGAACAGCGCTGACCTCTGAGCTCAGCGGGCTCTAAGCTGGGCTTCACCAGCAGCATTTCCAAGTCTGAAAACTACCTAGCCGAACCCCTGGAACCGGCCCTGTTTACAGGTGTGGAAACTTGAGGGTCGGGAGGCAAACTGGCCTACTGAAGGCCACAAAGCTAGGAAGCCATGGCTGGACTTTTGGCTTAGGACTTTTTTTTCCCCACATCTCAGCTCCAGCTGCCATATCCTGGCCACTGTGGCTACTGATTGTGTTTCCAGTCAAATCACATCACCTCTCTGAACCTTAGTTTTCTCGCTGGGTAAAGGGCGTAGAGGAACAGCACCTGCCTCATGGGGCTGCGGGAAGACTGAACAAGGTAACGCACACCATGTGCTGCGCACAGAGCCTGCTGCAGAGGGTGCCTGCAGTGTTACTTGCCTAAAACCTCACCTGGTCTCTCTATTCTGGCTGAAACAGTAACCTGTTCAGGAGAATAAAATTCCCCTGCTTCAAGGGTCCCCACAGTGGCTGCTCTCTAACACCCATCAGATTGATAAGCACAGAGCCTGACGCGGGGCTTGAACCCAGGACTGTGAGATCATGACCTGAGCCATAAGACACTCTTTTTTTTTTTCAACGCTTATATATTTTTGGAGAGACAGAGCACGAGTGGGGGAGGGACAGGGAGAGAGGGAGGCACCGAATCCGAAGCAGGTTCCAGGCTCCAAGCTGTCAGCACAAAGCCCAACGTGGGGCTCGAACTCATGAACCGTGAGATCATAACCTGAGCCAAAGTTGGTCCCTCGACAGACTGAGCCACCCAGGCGCCCCCATAAGAGACTCTTATGTTCAGAGAACAAACTGAAGGTTGCTGGAGGGGAGGTGGGTGGGGGGATGGGCTAAATGGGTGATGGGCATTAAGGAGGGCGCTTGTTGGGACGAGCACTGTATGTAATTGTATGTACATACATTGTATGTAAGCCAGTTTGGCAATAAATTATATTTTAAAAAAAAAGAGAGAGACACTCAACTGACTGAGCCACCCAGGTGCCCCAAACCATACACAGCCTCCAACAACCAACGGGTCAAAGAAGAAATCACAAGAGAAATCAGCAAGTATCTTGAGACAAATGGAAAGGAAAAGGCAATGTATCAAAATCCTGGGGATGTAAAGAAAGCAGGGTACAAGGGGCATTTACAGCTGGAAGTGCTTATGTTCAAACAACAAGGAAGGTCTCCAATCAACAGTCTAACTTGACACCTCGAGGAACTACAGAGGAACAAACAAAACCCAAAGCTAGCAGAAGGAAGGTCATCGCAATGTCACAGCAGAGATAAACAAAAGAAAGAGAAGAAATACAAGGGTAGGTTTTAACAAAACCAAGAGTTGAGTCTTCCAAAAGATCAGCAGAATTGACAAACCTTTAAGCCAGACTGACTAAGAGCAAAAAAATAAAAGAGAGAGAGAGAAAGAAAGACTCGACAAAAATCAGAATTAACATCAATCCTCCTCAAATTCTTCTAAAATAATAATAATAATGGAAGAGGAGGGAATTCTTGCGTTGCATGAGGCCGACATTACCTTGGAAAGCAAAGCCAAGCAAGTCATGACACAAACACTGGAGGCCAATGTCTCCAAAGAGTGACTCCATCAGAAGGCTCAACAAAACACTGGCAAACAGAATTCGGCAGGATCCGGAGAGCTCCACAAGCGCCATGACCAAGCAGGATTTACTGCTAAGATGCAGCGAGGGTTCAAGGCACAAAAACCGACCAATGCAAGACACCAGCATTAACATAACGAAGAGAAAAGTACCACATGGGCATCGCGGCTGATACAGAAAAAGAATGTGGCAAAATTCAACACCCGTTCGTCATAAAAACTCTCACCGAACTAAGAACAGGAAGAAACTACCGGTCACGTATGAAAGTCATGTATGAAAAACCCAGAGTTACCATCCCATGCGATGGTGGAAGACTGAAAGTTTTTCCTTCAAAGTCAAGAGCAAGACAAAGACACCTCTGCTTGCCTCTTTTACTTCACGTAGCATTGGAAGCTCTAGCCACATGAATTAGGACAAGGAAAAGAAACCAAAGGTATGCAAATCGGAAAGAAAGAAGTAAAATGATCTCGGGTGATCTTATGCCCCGAAAACCCTAGAAACTCCACAAGAAAACTGTTAGCAGCCATCAATAAATTCAGCAATGTTGCAGGATACAAAACCCATACGTGAAAATTAGCTGTATTTCTAAACACTACCGATGAACAATCCCAAAACAAAATGTTAAATATTCTGTTTACAATAGCATCAAAACCAGGGGTGCCTGGGTGGCTCAGTTAAGCGTCCAACTTCAGCGGAGGTTGTGAGCTCGCGGTTTCTGAGTTGGAGCTCCGTGTTGGGCTCTGTGCTGATAGTACAGAGCCTGCTTCGGATTCTCTCTCTCTTCTTCTCTCTCTGCCCCTCCCCTGCTCATGCTCTCTCTCTCTCTCTCTCTCTCAAAAATAAAGAAACACTAAAAAAAAAAAAAGTAGCATCCAAAAGAATAAAATACTTAGGGATAAACTTAGCCAAGGAGGTGAAAGGCCTGTATATTGAAAGCTACAGTAAACCTGCTGAGAGAACTTTATTACTATTGTTATTATTATTATTATTACTGTTATTTTTAATGTTTATTCATTTTTGAAGGAGAAAGAGACAAAGCATGAGCAGGGGAGGGGCACAGAGAGAGAGGCAGGCTCCAGGCTCTGGACTGTCAGCACAGAGCCCGATGCAGAGCTCGAACCCACAAGCTGTGAGATCACGACCTGAGCCGAAGTTGGATGCACAACCGACTAAGCCACCCAGGCACCCCGAGAGAACTTTTTAAAGATGCAAATAAACAGAAAGGCTTCCCATGTGTTCAGAGATTGAAAGACTTAATATTGTTGTCAATAAAACCCAAAGCAATCTACGTGTAATCGCCATCAAAATCCCAATGGCATTTTGTTGATGTTGCTTTGGCGTGGTGTTTTTGGTTTTGGTTTTTGGTTTTGGTTTTTTTTGCAGAAAAAGGAAACTCTATCCTAAAAGTCATAAGGACTCCCATGAATAGGTAAAGCAGTCTTGAAAAGGAAGAACAAAGCTAGAAGTTTGGCATTTCCTGACTTCAAACCTCATTATAAAACTATGGTAATAAAAATACTAGCATAGTTTGAGGTACCAGCATAAACACAAGTGGTGAAGAACAGAAATAAACCCTCACGTCTATCAGTACATAGCAAACGATTTTGACAAAGATGACAAGACCATTCAGTGTTGGGGGGGGGAGCAGTCTCCTACAAATGCTCTTGAGAAAACTGGATGTCCACATGGAAAAGAATGAAGTGAGACCCTCACCTGTACCATACACAAAAATCAACTCAAAATGGATCAAAGGCCTAAATACCAGAGCGAACACTACAGAACTCCTCAAAGAAAGCATAGCAGAGAAGCGCCATGATTTGGCAACGATTTCTTGGCTGTGACACCAAAAGCAGAGCAGGCAAAAGTAACATGAAATAAACTGGACCATGTCAAAGTAAACAAACAAACTTCCGTACATCAAAGGACACAATAAACAGAGTGAAAAGGCAACACCCATGGAATGGGTGAAAATACCTGCAAATCGTGTATCTCATAAGGAGCTAATGTCTAGACTGTATGATGCATTCCTACAACTCAGCAACAAAAAACAACCTGATTCCCAAATGGGCAAAGGACCTGGACAGACACGTCTCCAGAGAAGATAAAACACATGGCCAACAAGCACACGCAAAGATGCTCAACATCATTCATCATCAGGAAAGTGCAAATCAAAACCGTGATGAGATACTGACCGCCTCACACCTATTAGGATGGCTCCTATTGAAAAACAGAAAATAACAAGTGTGAGTGCACATATGGAGAAATCGGAACTCTCGTGCATTGCTGAAGGGCACGTAGAATCGTGCGGTTCCTAAGGAAAAGAGGATGGCAGGTCCTCAAAAAATTAAACAGCAAATCAGCATCTGATCCAGCAGTTCTCTTCTGGGTATATACCCCAAAGGACTGAAAGCAGAGTGCTGAAGAGAGATTTGCACACCCGTGTTCATGGCAGCACTATCCACAACAGCCAAGGGCAGAAACAACCCAAGTGTCCATTGATGGACAAATGGATAAACAAAATGTAGCAGACACATTCAAGGGAATATAACTCAGCCTTAAAAGGGAGGAAGTTCTGGGGCATCTGGGTGGCTCAGTTGGTTGAGTGTCCGACCCTGGATCTTGGCTTGGGGCGTGGTCTCATGGTTTGTGGGATAGAGCCCTGTGTCGGGCTCTGCACTGATGGTGTGGAGCCTGCTTAGGATTCTCTCTCTCTCTCCCCCTCTCTCTCTGCCTGTCCCTCCCCCCCCCCCCAAAATATACACATAAAGTTTAAAAAGAAAAAAAAAAGGAAGGGAATTCTGACACCTGCCACTACATGCGTGAACCTTGAACATGTCACGCTAAGTGAAATAAGCCAGTCACAAAGAGACAAAATACTTATGAACGGTGCCTAGAGGAGGCAAGTTCATAGAGACAGAAAACAGAATGGTGGTTGCCAGGGGCTGGGGGGAGGAGAGAAAGGGAAATTATTACTTAACGGGTACAGAGCTGTAGTTTTGGGAGACAAAGACTGACCACACAACAATGTGAATTACTCAGCACTACCGAACTTAAAAATGATGAAGGCAAAATTTTATGTTGTGTATTTTACCACAATTTTTACAAGTGTGGATACTATGTGTTAATATAGTGTAAGTAAATATTTTGCTGTTGATTTTTTTAAAAAAAATGTTGATGTTTATTTTTGAGAGAGAGAGAGAGAGAGAGAGAGAGAGAGAGAGAGAGAGAGAGAGAAAGGGTCAGAGAGGGGGAAGCAGGCTCCAGGCTCCATGCTGCCAGCACAGCAAGGTGGAGGCTATCAGCAGGTAGAATGGAGAGAATGAGTCCCGAGAGTGTGGCACTTTGTGAAGTTCTCTCCTGCCTGCCTTGCCCCATGGGATCATCCCAACAATTCAGGGTAATAGTCTCCCCATTCACAGAGGGGGAAAACTGAGGCTCTGGGGAGGAGGACACTCCTTGCAATGGACTGAATGTTTCAGTTCCCCCCAAATTCCTATGTTGAAATTCTAATCTCCAGTGTGATGGGGGTATTACGAGGCGGGCCTGTGGGAGGTGATGAGGTCATGGGTAGGATTGGTGACCTCATGAAAGAGACCCTGGAGAGCTCCCTTCCCTCTTCTGTCATGTGAGGACATAGAGAGAAGACAGCTGTCTGTGAACCAGGGAGCGGGTTCTCAGCAGACACTGAACTACTGGCACCTTGATCTTGGACCTCTCGATTTCCAGAACTGTTGAGAAATAAATCTCTGTTTTTTAAGCCACCCACTCTACGGTATTTTTGTTTTAGCAGCCCAAATGGACTAAGACACTTCTCTAAGGCAGCACAACAAGGAAGTTCCAGGCGTGAACCTGGTACCTAGAACTATAGACAGAGAAGCACAAAAACAAGGGTCTGCAAACTGTTTCTGTACAGATCTACGGAGTAAGCATTCTTGGCTTTGCTGGCCATCTGGTCTCTGTCTCAAGTATTTAACTTCACCCTTGTATCCGGAGAGCAGCCATATGCCAATGAATGAGCGTGGCTGTGTTCCAATAAAACTTTATTTACAAAACCATGTGGAGAGCCGGGTTTGTCCTTTGGGCAACAGTTTGCTGACCGCGAAATAATAAAAAAAACATATACCTGTTGGTCTTGGCCTCCAGTTCCCCGCACAGAGCTCCTAAAACCCTGGTAATTTCCTAAGTGATCACAGCGCTAGGGGCATCTTCTATTCTACCATTTGATCTTTGACCTCAGTCCCTGACACAGAATTTCTAAATCCCTTGGACTCTCCTGGGTGAGAGGAATGTCCTTTGTTCTAATGAGGTGATGCCTGGCGGGCTCCTGGATCGCTTCGGGATGGGGACTGGTCACCAGAAAGACCAAGCTATGATGAGAAGCTTGGAACTTTCAGCCCCATCCCTCATTCTCCCGGAAGGGGACAGGGAGGCAGACTGAGTTCACTCTCCATCGTGTCTGTGTTAATGAAGCCTCCATAAAAATCCCCAAGTATGAGGCTTGGAGAGCAGGCTGCCGAACATGGAGGTGATGGAAGGGTGTCACAAGATGACACGGAGGCTCTGTGCCCTTCCCCCAGACCTTGCCCTATGCACCTCTTCCATCTGGATGTTTATCTGCATCCTGTATCGTACCTTTTTGTCATAAAGTGGTGAACCAAAGTGTTTCCCTGACTCCTATGAGCAAATGATCAAACCTAAGGAGGGGGATAAGGGAAACCCCAGTATGTGGCTATCAAGAAGTACAGGGGATGGGGCGCCTGGGTGGCTCAGTCGGTTAAGCGTCTGACTTTAGCTCAGGTCATGATCTTGCACTTCGTGAGCCACATTGGGTTCTGTGCTGACAGCTCAGAGCCTGGAGCCTGCTCTGGATTCTGTGTCTCCCTCTCTCTCTGCCCCTCCCCATATTTGTGCGCACGCGCGCTCTCTCTCTCTGTCTCTCTCAAAAATAAATAAACAAAACCAACAAAGAAGTACAGGTGACAATCTGAGACTTGCACCTCAAGTGGGGGACAGTCTTGCAGGACTGGGGCCCCTAACCTGTGGGACCTGACACTGACTCCAGGCAGCTAGCGTCAGAATTCGGTTAAGGGGCGGCCACCCGGCTGGCGTCGGAGAACTGCCTGAGGTGTAGCAAACCCACACACCTCTGGTGTCTGCGCCATCGTCCAGGAAGAGTGTGGGATCAAGGAGAAACACACAGGAGTGTGTTTCTCCAACTCACTGATCCTGCGTGAGAATGTCTGGTACCACTGGGCTGGCCCAGGCTGCCCGCCCTGGTGTCACACAAGGGGACAGCATGGGGGGGAGTGCTAACGCAGCTGACCACCCCACATACAGGGCCAGCCCCAGCTCTTCGCAGGGGCCAGCCCTCTCTCAGGCAGCTTGTAGCCCTCCTGCCAATGTCCGCCTGCCCCTCGGAGGTGGCCATCTGCCTGTCGCCTGCCAGAGTGACTGTGACGCAGGGGCCCTGCCGTCTGCCCGCGTCCCCCCCCCCCCCCGTGGCTAGTGCAGTCACCGCCAGGACCCACCTGCTCCATCCACGAAAGGTTGCCGGGATGGAAAATCCCTAAGCTCTAAGTTCTGGCTGTGGCTGCTAGCACTGCCCCGAGGGGCCTCAGTTTACCCCTCTGGCCTCAAAGACCTACCCAACTCCCACTTTCCAGGATGCCTTCACCTCCCCAACTGTGATGGGCTCAACCGTGTCCCTGCCCCCCAATCACATGCTGAAACCTTAACCCCTAGGACCTCAGGATGTGATCTATTTGGAGCCAAGATCTTTACAGAGGTAATTATGTTACAATGAGGTCATGAGGGTGGGGCCTCATCTGGTGTGACTGGTGTCCTTATAAGAGGAAACTGGGACGCAGACCACCACAGAGGGAAGGCCACATGAAGACACGGGGAGAAGAGGGCCATCCACAAGGAACGCCAGGAACAGAGCCTTCCCTCGTGGCCCGCAGAAGCCAACCCTACTGACATCATGACCTTGGACTTCCAGCCTCCAGCACTGTGATAAAATACATTTCTGTTGTTTAAGCCACTCAGTGTGTGGTACCTTGTTATGGCGGCCAGGGCAGACTGATACATCCACCCTCTGTATCCTCACTATCCATATCCCTCTGAATGCGCTCTTCTGTGCCAGCGAATGAATGAATGAATGAATGAATGAATGATGAATTAGTTCTAGGGTTACCTATGTTATTAACTCACTATACCCTCTCCACAGCTCTGTGAGGCTTGGTTCTATTTTTATTTAAAAAAATTTTTTTTTAAGTTTGTTTATTTTTGAGAGAGATACAGAGAGAAAACACAAGCAGGGGAGGGGCAGAGACAGAGGGGGACAGAGGATCTGAAACAGGCTCCATGCTGAGAGTAGTGGAGAGCCCGACGCAGGGCTTGAACCCACGAACCATGAGATCACGACCTGAACCGAGGTTGGACGCTTAACTCATTGAGCCACCCAGGCACCCCGTGGTTCTACTTTTATACCGATTTCTCACACCATGAGAATTAAGATCAGAGAGATTAAGCAACAAACCTGAGGTCACACAGTGAACAGGAGGCCGAAGCAGAGTGCCAACCCAGGCTCTTGATGCTATTCTAGAAGCTTCAGCCAATGGCTTGTCTTTGAAAATAATAATAATGCTCCAACTTACTAAATGCACAGCACTGGGCTAAGCATACATGGTGTCATGGACTGGATGCTTGTGTCCCCAAAGATTCACATGCTGAAGCCCTACCCCAGGCCCCGTGTGATGGTATTTGCAGGTGGGGCCTTTGGGGGGAAATTAGGGTTGGATGAGGTCATGAAGGTGAGGCCCTCAGCATGGGATTGGGGTCCTTAAAAAAAGAGGAAGAGGAGAAGAGCACAGGTCATCTACAAGCCAGGAAGACAGCCCTCGCCAGGAACTGAATGGGCTAGCACCTTGGCCTTGGACTTCTCAGCCTCCAAACTGCAAGAAATCAATGTCTGTTTACGCCACTCCATCTGTGGTGTTCTGCTTCGGCTGCCTGAGCTGAGACACGGGGCCGGCCGCCCCATAATCCTCACAACACAGTTCCCAGGTGGCCACCACCACCCCACTTGACAGACAAGTTCAGAGGTATTGGTTCCTACCTAGCCAAGGGCATCAGAAAATCCAAGGTCACCTTGCTGAGGTTTATATGCTGGTCAATCTGACTCCAAAGGGAGCCTCTACCCACCACACTCTGCCCCAGAAACAGGAGTCAGATGTACTGCCTGGGACTGCCGGCCTCAGGGACATGACAGAAGACACAATCCCTTCCTTTTCCTCTCCCTCTCTCCAGAAGGCCTGGAGGACCCCGTAATCACCGCAAGTGGTGGATAACAGCACTGATGCGTTTATTCCACATCTCAGCACGAGCCAGGATAGGGTCTGGGGGACTTCTGCTTCTCTGTGTCACAGGATGGCTGGGCCCAGCAAAACTAAGATTCGGAACTCAGCTGTAGGCAAAACCATGGGCAGGGGTCTTCGCTGGGGGTTCTGTGTACTTGAGGGATCCAAGAGGGTTTCTTGGCCGGGGGTAGAGGGGCCACAGGACTCAGGGATAGGGAAGGGAGGGCAGTGGCAGCCACGAGAAAGCCTCTGTCCCCTCCCTGGCTCCGTGGGCAGGTTCTGATGATGTGGCAGGTGCCACAATGTGCCACACAGACCGTTTCAGGACTGGAGGCTGCTAGGAGGGCTCCTGGAGAGCCCTCAGCTGCCAGTCCCATAAAGGACAGGGATCCCTTCAGCCCCAGGGAGAGCCTCCTCCAAGGTCTCACTGCTTCCCCGGAGGCCACCATCTGGTGACGGGAATGTGTACGCTGTGAAGGTCTGGCATCCTTGCCCCCAACTTGGGACGGTGTGAAGGGCCATCCCAGCAAGCTGGCAACTCCCCACGGGGCTTCCACGAAAGCCTCGTGACCCATCTTCTCCCTTGGCCCACTGCCGCTCGCTTCACTTGGCTCCGCTGGGTGTTAATCCCAAAGGCACACCCTAATAAACCTGCATGCTGACCTCCATCTCGGCGACAGCTGCCACTTAGGGACCGCCAAGATACAGCATGGGTGCATCTGGGCAATAGTCAACAGGGACAAGTTGCAAACCATTCAAACACCAGTGGATTCAGCGCGGCAAAGGCCCGGATACACTGGGTGCACAGAGCAGCAGGGATGGAGTCTGACAGTCCTGCCCTGGAAGACCTTTCGGTCCAAAGAGCCAAAAGGTAGGACAAGCTAGGACAGGTACAGGGCAAGCGTGGTGCTGACGCAGGGCCCAGCAGCACCAGCACCAGCACCAGCACCAGCTGAGAACCGGCTGGAGATACAGATGCTCGGAAGCCACAGAGGCAGCAACTCTGGGGTGTTGATCAAGCTTTCCAAGCTACTCTCACGCATGCTCACATCGCAGTGGGGGATTTCAGAGGAGACAGAAAACTAGCAGCCAAAGTCCTTAGGAAGAGACTCAGCAGTCAGGGCTCCTGTCTGGGGACCTTCCTCACACAGCCAGTCCCTTCTGGCCACCTCTCCTTGCTTCCCATATCAGACTGGGGCAGGCAACAGTTCCCGGCTCCCCACTATTCCAACTGCGGGGTGCTGTACCCTTCTCCCCACCCATCCCACCCCACCCTGCCTTGGTCAATAGCACCCTTATTAAATTCATCTTCGTGTGCTCAGTTTGGAGGAATCATCTGTTTCCTATTGTTACCCGGACTGTATACACACGTTGTCTCAAGTCCAAACCCCACAGAATGAAGGTTGTCTGTTTGTAGCTATGGACCCTGAAACTCAGACAGGGTAATCCCCAGGGAAGGCAGGCTCCTGGGGATGGATCTGGGGCGGGGTGGGTAGTGCAGGTGGGGACACAGCACCAAGGGCGTAGTTCTCAGCCTGAGGGAGAGGTTCTGACAAGGGTTCTGTCTGCTGGCTCCCGACTTCCCCAGAACTTAATAATGCGCTGACAGCCTGAGGCCAGAAGAGGAAATTAAAAAGGCAGGGGGGGAAAGCCTCCCCCGGAAGGTCAGTCCCTACAGCCTCACGGGAGAGGGCACTGTCTCACTGCAGGAAGAGGCTATGGCCCAAACTGGCCAGGGGAGGACCCATCCCCGGGGGAACCGACCGCACCTGTGGGCACGGGGTAGAGGGCCACAGAAGACCTCTGAAATGCAGCTCAACCACCTTTCCCCTCTCAGGCTTCCAGGCATGAGCTTGGAATTGATCTGCTGTGGAGGTCGACAGCTTTAAGGAACCTCAGGGTGGTCTGGGGATGGCGGTGGCAGTGTGGCATCCTGGCTCCTTGCAAAAGCCCATGTGATTTTCTAAGCTTTGGCCCGGGAATCATGCCTGACTGAGGCAGCACAGAGGCAGTGGCTATGGGTGGTGCGACTGCAGCCACAGAGACCTGTGGTTGCATCCAGCTCAGCCCTTCATGTCCAGGGGTGAGCATTCAATGGGGTGTTATTTGCAAAAGAGAAGGCCTGGCTAGCACATAGTAGGAGTTTTATGATGCTAAAAGCTCACTGCTTTTCTTTTCTTTTGTTTTTTTTGAGCACTCATGGTGTTCCTGGGACTGTTTATGGCATGACAACCCAAGATAGATTACCGACATAGTCCCATTTTACAGATGGAAGAAACTGAGGCAGAGAGCTATTAGATAACCCACCCAAGGTCATGCAGAGGAGGCAGGATTCAGACCCAGGTCTTTATTCTAACAAAGGCCTCAAAGCAGAAGCTGGAGACCATTTGAAATAGTTTTGTTACTGCCCAGCTTAAGAGTAAGAGAGTATGTTTACTGAGCACCTACTATGTGCCATGTACTTTGTACAGAATACCTTATTTAATCCTCGTAAAAATATTATCATCCCCATTTTAAAGTTTTTTTTTTTCCAGAGAGAGAGAGAGAGAGAGAGAGAGAGAGAGAGAGAGAGAGACAGCGAGCACACATGTGTGCATGTGAGTGGGGGAGGGGCAGAAAGGCAGGAGAGAGAGAGAGAATCCCAAGCAGGCTCTGTGCTGTCAGCATAGAGCCCGATGCAAGGCTTGAACTCACAAACCACGAGACCATGACCTGAGCTGAAATCAAGAGTCAGATGCCTAACTGACTGAGCCATCCAGGTGCCCCTCTCCTCCCCGTTTTAAAGACGGGTAAACTGAATTCATGCGATTTGCCCTAAGGCACACAACCAGGAAAGGCCACAGCCAGGACTTGAACTCAAGGTCTGACAGTCAGCTCTGCCTCCAACCTGCCCAGAAATAGGTCAGGCCCTGTGAAATCCCAAAGTGCTAAGAAACCTATGAGAAGGGGTTCCTCAGTCTTGCCCAACGTGGGGACCAAAACAGCACTGAACTGGGAGTCAGGAGACCTGGGTCACCCGGATATGACTCTAACAACCATGCCTGTGGGGGTCTTTTGGGCAGGGGGAGCCAACTTCAAAGGTCAAAGTGGTCAGAAAGATTTTGTCTCTGTCCAGCATCCATTCGGAGTCCTCCAACATCTGCCTGCATTCCTCCAAATTATGGGGAGCTCACTTCTTTCAAAACCAGCTTATTAGCTCTAACGACAGGATGTTAGGAGGCAGTTGAGAGGCTAGGAGCCAGAACGTGGTGTCACTGAACTGGTGTTGAATCCTTGACCACTCATGATGCTGGACAAGTCTCCCCACCTGTACCATGGGGTGTTGGATAATAGTACCCCACCTCATCGGCAAATGAGACGGCACCTGGCACGTAGTAGGAATTGTACAGGCAGGAGCCACTCTTAGATGGCAGCGACCGTAGGGTTCACGGCCTGGCTCACAGTGGCTCACAGGCAATTGCAAAGGGGCTCTGAGGCTCTGTTCACCCACCCCAGCTTCTCATCCACAGGTTATTTAGGACCTAGGTGGCCTCTGGGGCTGTGACCCCACCCCTCCACGTGCCACCAGTGAGCACAGGCCCCAGCACACTTCCAGCCCCACCGTGCAACCATTCAGAAACCAGCCCCGCCCTCCCACCCTCCACCTGCAAATATCGAAACAACATATAGGAGGTGTAATCTCAGGAGGGAATCAGGCAGGGAAATCCGGACCAACCCGCAAAGCCGGAAGAGAGGGCTCCCGGGCCTCTGGGGCCTGCCTTGTCTTCTCTCCTCACTCCCACCACCTGCCCACCCACACCAAGGTACCCTCGTGCTGCCCACCTTGAACCCTGCCAGGTTTCAGATCAGCCACTACTCCCCGCTGCCTCTCAGCACGGTTCTGTGCTCACCCCTCCTGTGCCTGGATAGGAATAATACAGCCCAGGGTGCAGGGCTATCATAAGGATTATGGAAAATCTGGGCAGATGGCCTCACAGCACGCAGCTGGCACCATGTAAAGGAAGGCGCCTGAGGGAAGTCAGTAAAAACTTGAGTTTAGGGAGCCACTAGGCCCAGGTCAAACTCCAATTCTGCCATTAGCGAGGTGACCTCAGGCCTCAGTTTCCTCATCTGTGAAATGGAGATGACACTCACACCACCTGTCTGGGCTGCCATGTGCGGACTTCATAAAAACACATGCACAGCGCTCAGAATGGGGGCAGGGGCTCAGACCCACCCTGTGTAAAAGAGAGCTCCACTCCCTACCCCCTTCTGCTGCTGTAGACGTTTCCTTAGAATTTATCATGGCCTGACTTCCACTATACATCTGAGGGCGTTTAGTGTCCATCTCTAGGACGCTGACTAGGCAAACAAACAGCATGTGCTCAATCTATGTTTGGTGATCACTCTGATTATATTAGTAGCACTAACACCAGCAGCTAAAGCTCACTGAGTTTTGATCCAGGCAGTGTCTTTAAGTCCCTTGGACGTCTGATCTCATCTGCTGTGTGTTCAAGGCCAGGGTGGGCAGTATTTTCCGGAGAGGGTCAGACAGCAAACACTTCAGGTTCTGGAATAGGACTGCCAGATAAAATACAGGCTGCCCAGTGATGCCTAAACTTCAGATACACAAGGAATTTTTTTGTGTGTGTAAGTATGTACCAAATATTGCATGGACCATACCTATGCTAAAAGATTACTTGTTTTCCTGAAATTCAGATTCAACCAGGCAATCTGAACTTTAAAAAAAAAAAAATTAAGTTTATTTATTTAGAGAGCGGGGGCAGAGAGGGAGAGAGAATCCCAAGCATGCTCCGCCATGTTAGTACAGAGCCCTATGCAGGGCTCAATCTCACAATCCCCAAGACCGTGACCTGAGCTGAAATCAAGAACCTGAGGCTTAACTGACTGAGCCAGCCAGGTGCCCTGCAGCAGCACCACCACCACCGCCGCCCCGCCCCCCCCCCCCCCCCCCCCAGAAATCTGAATTTTCACTTACTCCATCTGTCAAACCTATTTTCAGGCCACACAGAGTCTCTGTCCCACTGTCTCTTGTTTTTATAACCCTCTTTTAGGATGTACAAACCATTCTTCTCTGCTCAAGAGCAGTTTCACCAAAAGGCTGAACTTGGCCCAGGGGACCCCCTGGTATAAAGCCCCCAGCACTGTGCCTGGGGCGCATATGAGGCCAAAGTAAAAACCAGCCCGTTTGCCATCTGCTCCTCCGAGGCCTGCTGCCTCAGTCCTGACTCAGGGCGTACCTCACCCCAGCTGGGGTCTCAGGTGGTCGGTGCCTGGCAGTGCAGGTGGGCGAGTAACACTGAGCCAGCAGTAGCTAAAGAGACAGAGGCCCCTTGACTCTCGCGTCTGCCAGAAACTCACAGTGGAGAGGCTGGTTAATGCAGGGTATCTGGAGGGTGTCAGGGTGGCTTTAAAAATCGTTCTCGGCATTTGGGCAAAGTGAAGAGGAGAGGGGAAGAGCAGAGTGCAGGTTTTGCTGCTCTGCCTCCCCTGCGAGCGGCCTGGGTGCTGAGGATCTAGCAGGCAGCGTCTCTGGCTGTGCCTTGCACCACGGACCCTCAGACGCTGCTCCCCAAAGGTGGCGCCATGGGCTCCGCTCTGTGCCCTCGCTCACCTGTGCCTCCGGCCAGGTGCCCCTCCCTGCATGCTCCAGCCAGCTAAGAGCAATTCAGGCTTCAGCCCAGATGTCCCCTCCTCCCGGGAGCCTTCCTGGACTCTGCCTACCCGAGCAGGGATCAGTGTACCTCTTCCATGTTCTGTGAACAAAATCTCCTCCTACATCTTCCCCCAAAACCAAGGGGGAGGGGAAGCTCTCTGTCTGCTGATGCCAAGCTGGCAGGCTGGACCCCAAGAGCGGCCGGGCAACACTCCCCCTCCCCGCAGAGAGAGGCGAAGCATAAAGCCAACGCACAGAAAATCAGCACAGAGACAGGAAAACAGAGAAGGTCCTGATGACATCATTGGGACCCCTGGACAGAACTGCACCTGAAGCTGGCAGTCTGCACCCCAACTTCCCATACCCTTGAACCAATAAAATCAGTTTTTTGAGCCTCTTTCCCTTTTGGCTCTGTGTTTCTAGATTTCTTTATTGTTCTAGCTAGCTTTGCATGGGATTCCCCACAGTGAAATGGGTGAAGCTGGCTACAGCACCCTGCTGTGCTGCTTCTCAAGTTGTGTGACCTCAGTCCAGCCTCTTAACCTCTCTGAGCTTCGGTTTCCCTCATCAGTAAAGAGGAGTTGCTACTTGTACCTACTCGACAGGAAGCTTGCTTTGTGTATTGGTGATTTAGAACAGTGGTTAATATGTGGGGGTTGTAAAATGTCTTTATTTCTCAAAAAAGGGAGAAAAAAACAAAAGAAGGAAAAAATGAATGATAGTTCCTATAATCTGAATTTACTAATGAAACATAACTTACTAAATAATACAAACTAAAGGACCATTCATTCAAGGTCCCAGGCATCACCCAAATCCTGTGAACTCTTGAGGCTTCAGCTATCTGACTGTTTTTAATTTAAGGTTTTATTTATTTAGAGGGAGGGAGGGAGGGAGGGAGAGAGAGAGAGAGAGAGAACAAGCCAGGAAGGGGCAGAGAGAGAGAGAGAGAGAGCGAGAAAGAGAGAATCCCAAGCAGGCTCCCTGCTGTCAGCACAGGCCTGACCCGAGGACTGAGAAATCATGACCCAAACTGAAATCAACAGCCAGATGCTTAACTGACTGAGCCACCAGGCGCCTCTCAGCTACCTGATTTTTAAAGGGAGGCTCACTGCAAGGGGAGCTGTTCCCATCCTCTATAAACCCGGGTTCCTTCGAGATTCTGTGAGAAAAAAAAAAAAGTGTAAGAACCTATTCACTTGTCTTCCTGTACCTACTAGAAGAAAAACACACTGCCTCCCACTGGAGTTCAGCACTCTTAGCTGCTGACCCCCGGGGGCACAGAGTGCTTAAGTGGCAGGGCCAGGAGGCTCACGAGGGTGTTGGACCTTCTTTGGCTGAGGGATTACTTCCATGGGGCCAGTGACCCACCAGACCCAGAGGGGAGATCCAGTTGCCCACCTCAGGATGGCGAGGCAGTCAGGCGAGACTCAGCCTTCCTGACCTCCATTTGAGGGCTCATTCCTTTGGACCCCAAGAAATACCCCCTTCCAGGTCTACAACACCCCGCCCCCCAGCCCAGGGCTTACCCAGGGAGAGCAAGATCCTGTGCTAAAACATCTGCAAGTTCGGATGTGACCAGACAGGGCAGCAAAACATCCTTCTGCAACTGAGTTCTTTTTTTTATTTTATTTATTTTAGAGAGCAAGAGAGAGCATGCAAGTGGGGGAGAGGGGTGGGCAGGGGTGAGAGAGGAGGAGGAGAGAGAGAGAGAATCGTAAGCAGCCTCCATGCTCAGCGTGGAGCCCAATGCAGGGCTCGATCTCACGACTGTGAGATCATGACCTGAGCTGAAATTAGGAGTTGGACACTTAACCGACTGAGCCACCCAGGTGCCCCTCAACTCTCAAAGGGTAAGCCAAACACAGAGCCTGGTCCCTTCATAAATACTGGTGAATCTTCGGCAGCGATGGCACAATGTGGTGCCGTGTTGGTACGTGACCCCCCCGCCATCCCATACGTGAGGAAACGGAAGCCAGAAAGGTTCGTGAATCTGCCAAATGGCAGGGCTGGAACTTGAACTCAAGGCTGTCCAGCTGCAAAGCCGGGACCTTTCCCCAACTCCACATTCTCAGAGTAGCTCATAACCACATGCAGGTCATTGGCTTTGGCTCCAGGGTAATGCAGAGCAGGGTTCTAGAGCCAGAACCCCAAGCCGTACCACTGACAATGTCCGTCGTGACCTTTGGCAAGGCATTTGCCATCTGTGTGTATCGATTTCGCTAGCTATAAGGGACATCCGTGTCATGTTTTATCCGTGTCATGGCAAGGGGACAATTAAACGAGCTCATCTGTATGAAGTGCTCAGTAAGTGCTGTTTAAAAAGTAAAAGACTCTTTATCCTCAAGAAAGCCTTCAGTTGAGCCCTTGTTTTTCCTGAGTGGAATGGACACTCCAAAATAGTCTTAGCAGCTACTGAGTTTTAATGGGTCTTAAGTACGGGCTTGGCAAATGTGGAGCTGAGAAAACGTGGAAGACTCGGCTCTCAGAGAGTGATGCTGGCCAAATCTGATGGCTTGAGGTTCTTAGAACACTAGAGCTGTCCACCCTCATCCACGTAGAAAGCAGAATGACACAGGGAGGAGGGGCGTGGTCAGGGGCAGAACTGGGACAAGGTCTCTGGGGTCCT
Organism: Prionailurus viverrinus; assembly: GCF_022837055.1. NCBI lineage: Eukaryota > Metazoa > Chordata > Mammalia > Carnivora > Felidae > Prionailurus > Prionailurus viverrinus. The sequence continues at coordinate 31,649,184 of NC_062572.1, forward strand.
CAGTTCCCATCCTGGGACCTGCGGCCAGGAACCGCAGGCCCACTGGGGTGACAAAAATGTCCTTTTCTACCTGCCAAATGGCAACAAACGCTACCGCCATTTCCCGGAGCCCCTCATGCGGTGACCTCAGGGGAGACGCAGCCACACTGCACAGGAGACATCACCCACACGGAAAGCCAGGGCCCCTCCTGCCACTCTCTTCTCATCGAACCAAGGTGCTGAAGCCCAAGCGCTGCACTGGCAAAAGCTCCCGGAAGCCGCACTGCCAGAGACCTGGGAAAAGCATCAAAACGCAGTGCGCACGGATGTGGCTGCATTATTCACAAGGAGCATTTCTGCCGTCTTAAGCCTGAAAACACGACACACGTGAACTGATCTGAGTCAACCCTAGAACCATCAGAAAGCCCCAAAATATCTGCACCCAGTATTCCTGCATTCAACTGGCAAGCATTTTTGGAACCCCTACTTGGCCAGGCCAGTGGGGAAGTGGGAAGAGTGGGGGGCTGTGCTTTCTAGCCCAAGAATTGAAAGCTCAGAAAACAAGTTTCCTCTCTTGCTTTGGTGTCCCCCACAGTTTTTGCCGGTCCTGCAGCCTGAGCAGTCCGCAACATGGATGAGTCCATGTTTCTTCCCTTGTGCCAAGTCCTCTCATGGCTCCCATCTCACTTCTGAGGGTCACAAGACCCTGTGACCTCGTCTCTCCTCCTCCTTCATTCTTGTTCACTCCACTCCAGGCTCCTTAGCCTCTTTCCTACTCACTGTTCCCCACTCAGGGCCTTTGCACATGCTGTTCCCTCTGTCAGGAACACCCTTCTTGCAGATGTCAGTACGGTCCCCTCCTTCCCTTTAGGTCTCAGTCCAAATGTCACCCAACCCTGACCACCGCCTCTGGAGAGCCCTTCTCACACCTCTCTACCCACTTTCCAGCTTTATTTTCCTCACAGTACTTGGGACTTCTAATAGCAGACACTGCCTTTTTTTTTTTTTTTTTTTAAATACATTGAAGGTTTGTGGCAATCCTGCATTGAGCAAGTCTATATCAGCACATTTTCCCAACAGCAATTGCTCACTTTGTGTCCCTGGGTCACATTTTGGTAATTCTCACAATATTTCAAACCTTTTCATTATTATTATATTTGTTGCGGTGATCTGTGATCAATGATTATGACTCACTGAAATCTCAGATGATGGTTAGCATTTTTTCACAGGAAGGTGTTTTGTAGGGAAGCCTGCACCTCTCACTCCCTTTTAAGAAATTTATATAACAGGGGCAACTGGATGGCTCAGTAGGTTAAGCGTCTGACTCTTGATTTTGGCTCAGGTCAGGATCTCATGGCTTGTAAGTTCGAGCCCCACGTCAGGCTCTGTGCTGACAGCGCTGAGCCTGCTTGGGATTCTTACTCTCTCTCTCTCTCTCTCTCTCTCAGCCCTTCCCCTGCTCGTGCTGTCTCTCTCAAAATAAATTAAAAAACTTAAAAAAATTATCAAAAAACTTGAAAAATTTACACATTATATACAATAAAATAAAAATAAAGTTAACATAATTATACGACATAACATAGTATTAAAATTTTTTTAATGTCTATTTTTGAGAGAGAGAGAGACAGAGCATGAGTGGGGGAGGGGCATGGAGACAGAGGGACACACAGAATCTGAAACAGGTTCTAGGCTCTGAGCTGTCAGCACAGAACCTGATGTGGGGCTCGAACCCACCAACCGCGAGATCATGACCCGAGCCGAAGTCGGACGCTTAACCGACTGAGCCACCCAGGTGCCCCTTAAGATGCATACATTGTTTTTTAGACATAATGCTACAGCATAGTGTAAACATAACTTTTTAAAAAAGTGTTTATTTACTTATTTTGAAAGAGACAGAGAGAGGGAAAGCACAAGGGAGGGGCAGAGAGAGAGAGAGAATCCCAAGTAGGCTCCACACCATCAGCGCAGAGCCTGACCACAGGCTCAGATCCCATGAACCACAAGATTGTGACCTGAGCCGAAATCAAGAGTCGTATGCTCAACCAACTGAACCACCAGGCGCCCCTAAACATAACTTTTATATGCACTGGAAAACCAAAAAATTCCTTTTGACTTGATTTATCACAGTATTTGCTCTCTTGCAGTGGCCTGGAACCAAACCTGCAATGTCTCCGAGATGTGCCTGCGTATATTTAAAATAGGTTTATCTATCTGTCCCCCAACTACATTCTATGCTTGAGAGCATGTGAACAGGGATGCTGCTTTGTTCCTTCTTTACAGTTCCTAAGCTATACCTGGTACATAGTAGATGTTCAGTAAATATTTGTGGAAGAAAGGAAGGAAGGAATAGAGGGAGGGAGATAGAGAGGGAGTAGAGAAGAAGGTAGGAAGGAAGGAAAGGAAGAAGTTTTCTTCTAAGAAATGGCAGAAAGGGTCAATCCTGGCCCCTACTATCAGCTGAAACTTTCTGAAGTTCAAGTCTAAGCAAGACCCTCCTTGCTCTGAAGTCTTCCATAGCTCCCCACTACCTGACAGAGCAAAGGCTGCAGCCTGGCATTCACAGCCCCAAAGTAAGCTGTAACTAATGACTTTCCTGCCTCATCTATCTGCCCCCACCCCCACACCTGACCCCAAGCCATGTTTCCAGGGTCTCTGATGAACCTCCATGAGGCCACTCTTCAGAGCCTGAGAAAGCAGGATTTGAATCCTAGCTCCTCCACGGACAGGCTGTGTGACCTTAACGTGAGCTGCTTAACATCTCTGTGCCTCCAGCTCCTCCTCTATCGAGTGGAGGAAATAATTATCCTCCCTCTCAGGGCTGTCATGAAGAGCAAAAGAAGGAACGCTTGGCATGCACTCAGCACAGTGCCTAGCACAGAGGTTTCTTAACCTCCACAGCAGTGCCGTTCCGGGCTGCACACTTCTCTGTGGTGGGGGCTGTCCTCGGCATTGCAGGAAGTTGAACAGCATCCCTGGACTCTACCCACTCAATGCCAGCAGCACTCTCATTTCTCACCATGAGAAATATCCCCAGACGTTGCCAAACGTCCCCCTGGAGTAGGGCTGCCAGATTTAGCAATGCATACTGACACTCCAAAAGTACTTGCTGTTTATCTAGAATGTGAATTTAACTGTGTGACCTCTATGTTACCTGGCAACCCTACCCGGGGGGCAACATTGCCACCCCTTGTTCATGAAGTGCCACTGGGTTAGACTGGAAGCACCATGGGGTTGACTCTCTTTCCTCCTGTCTTCTTAGCATGGGATGCCCTCCTCCCCCCATCCCATCACCCCACACCCAGGGGCTGGGAGGTGCATCTCCCCAAACACACCCAGCTCAGTGGCAGTGACAAAGGCTCCAGTTTGCAGAGGTACACGTGGCCTGCCCTCTAGCACTCCCCTCATCCCCACTCCCCCTCCAGGGGGTCGGCCCTCAAGCACCTGCCTTCCTTCCAATTAAGAGTCCTGCCAGGCCCAGCTCAAGGCAAGAAAACAAGGCGGTTAGTCACTTGGCTTCCCTGACCAATTTGTGTCATGGGCAGGCTCCTTTAATGGCAGTCGTCATGGCAACGAGAAGCCAGTCCCTGCTGCTCTGGGAACCAAAACAAAATTAAGGGGTGGAGGCGGAGAGAGGAAAGGAGGGGAGGGCAAAGCGGGCCTGGCAGGAGCCAGGATGAGAGCGGGCTGGATCTCAACTGGAAGAAATCATGCTGAGGCCACCCTGTCCCCAGCTTTCCCTGGGCGACACTGGGGAGACAGACAAGATTAGATACCTGCTCAGAAGCAGCTCAGGCTAACATGGTGGCTGTTTGCCCATGGCTCATTCTGATAGGTGAGTAATTTTCCTCCTCATGGATAAACCCCCCAGCCCCTCGTGAAGGGAAAGACAGATGCTTGCCTGAGACTGCACAATTTACAAGCAATCAATTTTAGCTCCACCCTCTCCTTGCGCATAGCTCATGTCCTCCCCACTCCTTTCCTCGTGCTTTTAGGACAGGACCACATGCTCTGCCCCTCTGCCTTTGCCACCATTCTCCTTTTCTCTGTACTCCAGCCACTTCCGAGCCCTCTGTCTTCCTCAAGTTCATCGTGGTCCCTCCAGCCACAAAGTCCTTGTAGACGCAGCTCCCTCGGCCAGGAACGGTGTTCCTCTCTTTCCACCTCCTCCCTTTACCTAAAAGGGTTTATAGGTGCTTCACATATCTTCTCAAACATCACTACCTCCAGAAAACCTTCATGGGCCACCTACATGAGGTTACTTCACCCTGTTACACATTCTTGTGGGGCCAAGTGCCTCTCCTTCACACTGTGGTGCAAAGCCTGTAATGATCCTTTTAGTCACACTCAGAAGGTCTATCAGGGTGTGTCTACCATACTGGGATGTCAGCCTCAAGGGGGCAGGACTATCTTGTTCACTGCTGTGTCCGCAGAGCCCAGCCTGGTGTCTGGCACACAGATGCCCCTCCGTAAATACACGCACCAGAATTTGAACCACCAGAATTTCGAACCTCACCCAGAGCTCCTTCTTCACCTGTTTCACGGTGCTAGGTCATACTGGCTCCCCAGATCAGCACTCGACAGAGCTTCCAGCCCCACAGCCTCTGCTGACCTTTGTGGCTTCAGTGGCTTATCCCAAGCTTGCACACCTTGCCTAAAGAAACTCATTGTTGGGGCGCCTGGGGGCCTCAGTCAGTTGAGCATCTGGCTTCGGCTCAGGTCATGATCTCACAGTTTCTGGGTTTGAGCCCCGCATCGGGACTCTGTGCTGACAGCTTAGAGCCTGGAGCCTGCTTCGAATTCTGGGTCTCCCTCTCTCTCTGCTCCTCCCCCACTCATGCTCTGTCTCTCTTTCTCCTTCAAAAATAAAGAAAAACATTAAAAATATTTTTTTAAATAGAAAAAATAAAAAGCAACTGACTGTTAAGCCAACAGTTCCAGAAAGAAGGGTGGGAGGTGTCTCTGGGCAAGGCTGTGACAGGCAGGGATGTGGCTCCTCTGAACCCAGAAAATGGGGAGAAGGAGGAGTTGACTTGACTCCCGGATTTCTAGGCAAAGAGCTTCCCTATGCCACTCCACTGGAGCCTGGCTCTCTGATACTGGGGGGAGATGCTCCCCAAAGAGGTGGGCAGAGAAAGGGAAGGAGAGAGGAAGTCGGCTTTGGTGGGACAAGGGCTTGCCCTTTGTCCACTGGGCAGAGTGGCGCAACTCCACTACCAGGTCTGAGCAAAGGGGGATCCCACAGCGTTTTGAATCCCAGCTCAGTGCTCAGGGAGCACAGGGGACCGTGCAGCAAGGCAAGCCGGCCCCCCAGGCTATTCCGTGAGGACGGCCTAAACAGTGAGTTTTGAGACACCTCGTGTTGGCAGGAGAGACTGGGGTGTCGCCATTTCTCCCCCCATGACCAACATCGTGGGGCTTCAATGAATGGACAGTGAGCCTCAGTGGAGGCAGGCCCATTAAACCAAACCCTGCCTCTCTGTGCCCGGTAACTGCTTCTCTGTGGGAGTGAGACTGACACTGATGGGACCAGACAGCCCCTCCCCTAGACCAGCACAGCCACCAGTCCCAGGCACCAACAGACAACTCTCCTCTGGTTTTGTATCTTAGTTTGTTTGTTTGTTTTCATTTGAATTATTGTTCTTTTTATCTTTTCTTTTCTTTTTTAATGTTTATTTCTGTATTTTGAGAGAGAGTGAGTGATCAAGCAGGAGAGGTACAGAGAGAGGGAGAGAGAGAGAGAGAATCCGAGCAGGATCCATGCTCACGGCAGAACCTGATGGGGGTTTCGAACCCACCAACAGCGAGAACATGACCTGAACCAAATTCAAGAGTTGGACGCTTCATCTACTGAGCCACCCAGGTGCCCATCTTTTCTTTCCTTTGCTTTCCCTCTCTTCTCTTTTCCCTTTTTTCTCTATCTACTCTCCTCTCTCCTCTTCTCCCTTTGGAATCAGCCTAGTAGTCTCAAGTTGACTTTGGGTCAAAGCTAATTATCTATCTATATCTATATCTATATCTATATCTATATCTATATCTATATTTTTTTCCTTTGTTCCTCTGTTCTGATTCTTTGTTTGTTTCTTTGATCGGGCATTTTCTCTATACTTTTCCAGATCTCCTTCTTCATTTTCCTCCCTCTCTTTCTGGATTAAGCCCTATAGCTCCTTTGAGTCACTGCCTGGTCTTTTTTCCCACTCCTGTCATTTCTCTCTTTGTTTGGGCTAAGGATTCTTCACCACCCTCTTCTCCTTTTTTCCAGGATTACTTCAACAAACAAATCAAAGCACACCTGGTGGAAGGCCCAAACCACCACTCCAAGTAGCGAGAAAAGCAGCCAAAGGCGCACCAAAAGAGTGCACACAACACACTCCCAAAACATTTGTTCAACTGCCAGGCCCTGGACTGTGTAGGACCCCTTTTTAATACAGTAGTACTCGCAGGTGTGGGACACAGAACAAGCTATTAAAACACATAAAGGGCAGGAATCTAGCCAAAACAACGAAATCGAAGAATTCTCCTCAAAAAAAATTCCAGGAAGAAAGGACAGCCAGAGAACTGCACAAAAGAGACAGAAACAATATATCTGAGCACGTTTTTGGAAGAACACTCATAAGACGCATAGCGGGGCTGGAAACCAAGCATAGAAGACAGCAGACAATCTACTGCTTCAGAGATCAAGGACCTAAGGAATCGTCATGATGAATGCTGAAAATGAAATGTTGTAAACGAGTTACAAAACAAACTGGATGCAGTGACAGCAAGGATGGGAGAAGCAGAAGAGAGAATCGGTGAAATAGAAGATACAATTGTGGACAAAGATGAAGCAGAGAAAGGAACGAAAGGAAATTACTAGACCACGAGGCAGGTACTAGACATCTAATTGATTCGGTGAGATGAAATAATAGCCACATCATAGGAGTCCCAGAAGAAGAAGAGTGAGAGAAAGGGGCAGAAGTTTTATTTGAACAACTTATAGCTGAGAACTTCCCTCATCTGGGGAAGGAAACCGGCATCCAAGTCCTGGCGGCACAGAGAATTCCCTTCAAAATCAACAAAACCAGGTCAACGCCATGACATGTCATAGCGAAACCAGAAAAATACAAAGATAAAGAGCGAATTCTGAAAGCAGCTAGGGACAAACGGGTCTTAATCTACAAGGGAAGACACATAAGGGTAGCAGCAGACCTGTCCAAAGAAACTTGGCAGGGCAGAAGGGAGGGGTGGGAAACAGTCAATGCCCCAATCAAAAGACACAGGGAATCAGAATGGATAAAACACAAAACAAAACCAAAGAACAAGATCCATCTATATGCTGTCAACAAGACACTGATTTTACACCCCAGGACACCTCCAGATTCAAAGTGAAGGTATGGGGAACCAACTATCATGCTACTAGAAGTCAAAAGAAAGCTGGAGTCGCCATACTTCCACCAGACAGACTAGATTTTAAACCAAAGACTGTAGTAACAGATTCAGAAGGGCGTTTTATCATAATTAAGGGGTCTATCCATCAAGAGGAGCTAACAATTGCAAATGTTTATGCCCCCAGAGTGAAACGCCCACATATATGAATCGATTAATCACAAACATGAATAAATGTATACATACAAATACCATGATTGTAGACGACTTTAAGACTCCACGCATGGCAACAGGCGGATCATCAAGGCAGAAAATCAGTAAGGAAACACAGATCCAATGTGTCACTGGACCAGATGTATTCAGATATACATACATATATATTGGCCTTTATATATACATTTATACACATAGATATCGATACAGATGTATTGAGATCTTCTCATTTAACAGCAGTAGAATGCACATTCTTCTTAAGTGCACATAGAACATTCTCCAATATCAATGACATCCTGGGTCACAAAAACAGCCCTCCACAAATATAAAAGGACTGAGATCATACCATGCATATTTTCAGATCACAACGCTCAGACACTTGGAATCAACCACAAGAACAAAAACTGGAAAGCCTCCAAATGCATGGAGGTTACAGAGCTTCCTACTCAAGAAAGAATGGGTCCACCAGGCGACTAAGGAAGAAATTAAAAACCATATGGAAGCAAATGAAAATGAAAACACGCAATCCAAACCCTTTGGGATGCAGCAAAGGCAGTCCTTAGAGGAAAATACACTGCAATCCAGGCCTATCTCCAGAAGCAAGGATGGTCCCAAATACAGAAACTAACTTCACTCCTAAACGAACTAGAAACACAGCAGCAAAGAAAGCCCAATGTCAGCAGAAGAAGAGAAACAAGAAACAGTAGAGCAGAAATAAATCCTATAGAATCCAAAAACAAGGTTGCACACATCAATGAATCTAAGAGATGTTTTTTTTTAATAAACAAAATTGATAACCCCCTAGCCACACTTCTCAAAAAGAAGAAAGAGAGGCCCAAACAGATAAAATCACAAATGAAAGACGAGAGATCACAACCAACAGCACAGAAACACAACAAGAATCCGAGGATACTATGAAAAAGTATATGCCAACAACCTGGACAACCTGGAAGACATGGACAAATTCCTAGACACCCACACACTACCAAAAGCCAAACGGGAAGAAATAGAAAACGTGAACAGACCCATAACCCGTGAAGACATTCAATCAGTTATTAAAAATCTCCCAAAAGATAAGAGTCCTGGGCACGATGGCTTCCCAGGGGAATCCTACCAGACATTAAAGGAGAGTTAATCCTTCTTCTTCTTCTCAACAAGATACTAACAAATGTAATGCAATGGTATATTAAGAGAATGATTCGCCAGGATCAAGTGCGATTCATTCCTGGGCGGCAGGGCTGGTTCAATATTCACAAATCAATCAACATGACACCTCCCATGAAGAGAAGAAAGGATAACAACCATATGATCCTGTCAATAGATGCAGAAAAAGCATTTGACAAAATACAGCACTCTTTCTTAATACAACCCTCAAGAAAATCAGATAGAAGGAATAGACCTTTGAACCATAAAAGCCACATATGAATGGCCCACAGTAAATAGTCTCCTCCATGGAGAAACACTGAGAGCTTTTCCCCTGAGATCAGGAACATGAAGGGATTTCTACTCTCACCACTGTTGTTTAACATAATGTTGGAAGTCCTGGCCTTAGACATCACACAACAAAATGAAATAAAAGGCACCCAAGTTGGCAAAGAAGAGGTCAAACTTTCACAGTTTGCAGATGACACGATACTCTATGTGGACATCCTGAAAGCCTCCACCAAAAAACTGCTAGAACTGACACACGCATTCAGCAAAGCTACAGGATAAAACATCAATGCACCCAATCGGTTGCATGTCTATACACCAATCATGAAGCGTTAGAAAGAGAGATCAAGGAATCAATCCCATTTACCACTGCACCAAACCATAAAATACCTAGCATTAAACCTAACCAAAGAGGTAAAAGATCTGTATGCTGAAAACTATAGACAACTTATGAAAGAAACTGAAGAAGACACAAAGAACCCGGAAAATATTCCATGCTCATGGGTTGCAAGAACAAACATTGTTAAAATGTCAATACTACCCAAAGCAATCTGTACATTCAATGCAATCCCAATCAAAATAACAGCAGCATTCTTCACAGAACTGGAACAAACAATCCTAAACTTTGGAGAGAACCACAAAAGACCCAGAACAACCAAAGTAAGGTTGAGAAAGGAAACCAGAGTGGGGGAGGCATCACAATCCCAGACTTTAGCCTGTACTACAAAGCTGGACTCCTCAAACGCACGGTATTAGCTCCAAACAAGCACAGAGGCCAATGGAGTAGAATACAGAACCCAGAAATGGGCCCACACATGTGTGGCCAACTAAGCTCCAACAAAGCAGGAAAGAGTAGCCAATGCAAAAAAGACAGCCTCTTTAGCTAATGGTGCTGGGAGAACTGGACAGCCACATGCACAAGAGTGAAGCTGGACCACTTTCTTACACCTTACACAAACATAAACTCCAATGCATGAAAAAGCTAACCGTGAGACAGGAAACCATCAAAATCCTAGAGGAGAAAACAGGCAACGACCTCTCTGACCTCGGCTGCAGCAATTACTTACTTGACATGTCTCCAAAGGCAAGGGAAATAAAAGCAGAAGTGAACTTTTGGGACCTCATCAAGATACAAAGCTGCCACACAGCAAAGGCAACAATCAACAAACCTTAAAGGCAACCGACGGAATGGGAGAAGATATGTATTCACAAATGGCATATCACATAAAGGGTTAGGATAAAAAAGTCTATAAAGAACTTGCCAAACTCAACACCCGAAAACCAAGTAAGCGAAGAAAGGGGCAGAGGGGGCGCCTGGGTGGCGCAGTCGGTTAAGCGTCCGACTTCAGCCAGGTCACGATCTCGCGGTCCGTGAGTTCGAGCCCCGCGTCAGGCTCTGGGCTGATGGCTCGGAGCCTGGAGCCTGTTCCCGATTCTGTGTCTCCCTCTCTCTCTGCCCCTCCCCCGTTCATGCTCTGTCTCTCTCTGTCCCAAAAAAATAAATAAACGTTGAAAAAAAAAAAAAAGAAAGGGGCAGAGGACGTGAATAGACACTTTTCCAAAGGAGACATCCAGATGGCCAACGGACACATGCAAAGATGCTCAACATCATGCGTCATCCAGGAAATACAAATCAAACCCCACTGGGATACCACCTCAATCGGTCAGAGTGCGGTGGTGAAATTCACAACTCCGGAAATAACAGATGTTGGCGAGGATGTGGCGAAACGGGAACCCTCTTGCACTGTTGGTGGCAATGCAAACTGGTGCGGCCGCTCTGGAAGACAGTGTGGAGGTTCCTCAAAAAATTAAAAATAGAATTACCCTACAACCCAGCAACAGCACTATTAGGCATTTATCCAAAGGATACAGGAGTGCTGATTTGTAGGGCCACATGTACCCCAGAGTTGATAGCAGTTCTACCAACAATCGCCAAATTATGGAAAGAGCCCAAATGTCCATCAACTGATGAATGGCTAAAGAAGAGGTGGTTTCTATATACGATGGAATACTACGACTCGGCCATGAAAAAGAATGGAATCCTGCCATTTGCAACACTGAGGAAACAACTGCAAGGTATGATGCGAAGTGAAATAGGTCAGTCAAGAGAAAGATATTGTATGTTTTCACTCATAGGTGGAATTTGAAAACTTCACACAAGACCATAGGGGAAGGGAAAGAAAAAATAGTTACAAATACCTAGAGGAGGCAAACCATACGAGGCTCTTAAAAGACAGAGAACAAGCTGAGGGTTGATGGGGGTGGGGAGTCAAGGGGGTGGAAAAAAGGGATGGTGGGCATTGAGGAGGGCACATGTTGGAAGGAGCCCTGGGGTTATCCGGAAGTGATGAATCACGGGAATCTACTCCCGAAGCCAAGACTACACTGTACACACTATATATTCCCTACCTGGACACTGAATTGTAAACTAATAAAAATAAAGAATAAATAAAGAATAATAATGAAAACAGGGGAGGGGCGCCTGGGTGGTTCAGTCAGTTAAGTCTCCAACTTTGGCTCACGTCATGAGCTCTTGGTTCATGAGTTCGAGCCCCGCATCAGGCCCTCTGCTGTCGGCACAGAGCCTGCTTTGGATCCTCTGTCCCCCTCTCCCTACTCCTCCCCTTCTCCCTCACGTTCTCTCTCTCAAAAATAAACACTAAAAATATTTTTAAAGAGTAAAAATAATACAATCACAAAAGCAGGGGAAGAAAACATGAGATTCAAGATTTCACGTCTATATTCCAACATTAGTTTTAAGGGTGCAAACTATACGTTTACTAATATAGACAAATATTCATTTCTGTAATTAATGGCATTAAGAGTCATAAAAAGTTTTAACTGTGAAACACTAATTCAGGATTTTATAAGAATACTGCTTTTTATTTTTTAAAAAAAAATTTTTTTTTCAACGTTTATTTATTTTTGGGACACAGAGAGACAGAGCATGAACGGGGGAGGGTCAGAGAGAGAGGGAGACACAGAATCTGAAACAGGCTCCAGGCTCTGAGCCATCAGCCCAGAGCCTGACGCGGGGCTCAAACTCATGGAGCGCAAGATCGTGACCTGGCTGAAGTCGGACGCTTAACCGACTGCGCCACCCAGGCGCCCCAAGAATACTGCTTTTTAAAAATTAATCTTGGGACGCCTGGGTGGCTCAGTCAGTTGAGCGTCCAACTCTTAGTTTCAGCTCGAGTCATGGTCCCAAGGCCGTGGGATCAAGCCCTGCGTCATGTCCACACGAAGCATGGAGTCGGCTTGCAATTCATATGCTCCCTCACTCTCTCTCAAGAATCAACATTTAAAAAAATAGTAAAACAAATAAAAAAATTAATCTTAAGGGACACGATTTAAAGTATAGAAGAGAAATACAGGATTACAGAATTTTGAGCCATTTTCCACTACTACCACGATGTCTAAGAAAAATATAAAAACCAATTTTTAAACTTCATATAGTTTTATTATTCTACTGGGAACAGCATTGAAGAGCTCTAATTTCCTATCTACACCATATAGAAAGGTAGTTAAGGACCCGAGAAGGAATCTAGCATTAAGCAACTAATATATTTATGATCATCCAATTTGAAGATTTTAAAGTCTTCAAATACATGTGTCATTATCAAGCAGGACTGAACATTCCCAGGAGAAAAGAAGAAAGGAACTAAAAAAAAAAAAATCAACTCACCCGTCTTTCTCAGTTTTAGACATGAAAGAATTTACATGCTAAATCGAACAACTATGAATACTAAAGTTTCCCCTGTATAATATAAAATGTACCTTGGGGTGCCCGGGGGACTCAGTCGGCTAAGCATCTGACTTTGGCTCAGGTCATGATCGCATGGTTCCTGAGCTTGAGCCCCACGTGTCAGGCTCTGTGCTGACAGCTCAGAGCCTGAAGCCTGCTTCAGATTCTGTGTCTCCCTCTCTCTCTCTGCCCTTCCCCCGCTCATGCTCCATCTCTCTCAAAAATAAATAAATATGGTTTTAAAAATGTATCTATTGTCGGAAATCTTCAAAGAAGTAAAAATCATCTCCTACAAAGAATTTGGCATACTCTCTTGGCAACCTTTCCTGCCTTATGATTCTGTCATGACAAAGAGTTCATATTAGACAAAAATTTATACATTTTGAGTTCATTCATTTGGTATGTGTGTATGTGTCTATTCTATGCAGATTCTATTAAAAAAAAGAGTGGCACCTGGGTGGCTCAGCTGGTTAAGCGTCCAGCTTGATTTTGGCTCAGGTTATTCAAGCTCTGTGTCAGGTTTGACACTGACAGCACAGAGGCTGCTTAGGATTCTCTGTCTCTGTCTCTCTCTCTCTCTCTCAAAATACATAAACAGTTGAACACTTTAAAAAAAGGTAAATCAGAATGCAGAAAACATATTTTATATATTTTTTCTTTCAGAGTGTGGAAGCTTAAGTGGCACCTGGGTGGCTCAGGCAGTTAGGCATCTCGATTTGGGCTCAGGTCGTCATCTCGCAAGCCGGTTTGTGAGTCTGAGCTATGCGTCGAGCTCTGTGCTGACAATGAAGAGCCTGTTTGGGATTCTCTCTGTCTCCCCCCTCTCTCCCTGTCCCTACCCTGCTTGCTCTCTCTCTCAAAATAAATAAATAAGCTCAAAAACAAAAAACAAATTCAGTGTTGCAGCTTCAAATTTAGTTTTTCATTTCACGGATAAAGAACCTTATTTACATCACCAGAAATTTTATTTAATGAAAAGAATAAATGTTTCTTTCCCGTCTTTCTCCTCAAAAAGACCTAAAATATACCAAGATTATACCACACAGTAAGTAACCTTAGAAACCCCAAGAAAGACAATAGCCAAAAATTGAAAATTCGCCATCAATCTGGTATGGCCTAAACAGATTTCACTTTGCATTCCTTAGAAACACAGGTTTTGCTAAACTAAATACAGGATATCACCTTTATTAAACTGAAACGTAAGGGCAAAAATTTCTTCCAGTTCTTCACAGAAATCAGCTGTAAGTCATTCAGAGGAATCTAAGCATTTTTTTTTATTACCTGGCTTTTTTTTTTCTTAATTTGCACTTAAAATATTTTCTCCCACATTTTATAATTTAAAGAACATCTGCTCTGCCTTAATCCCACTATTGCTGCTGTGATTTGATGATACTCTCTCAACTCTTCATACTTTTAAGTTCATCTCGCCCCTCTAAAATGAATTCTTCCCCTTCACCCCCCCCCCATCTTCACATGCATCTAGCTATTCTTTCCAGCTGCCTTCTCCTTCTTTGCTCCCATAAAGGCATCCCCGAGAATTGTCTACTCCCACCAAACTTTATAAATTTCAATCCTGTACCTTCCTCTCTGTGGTCATTACACTGACTTCTGTTATGATCTTGAGGACTTCCATTTCTTCCTAAGATCCTTTTCATCATTATAAGGAGCAAGAGGATGGTATGGGGTGGGGGGAGCATACAACAAAACAACTTACCTTTGCAAGACCAAGGACAGCTAACGTCTTGAGAGAAGGTTTCAGAAGAGATTTAGATGATGGTAAAACAGGAAGAGGATCGCCATAAACTCTGGCTGGTGGTTTGGAAAGAGTTTCAGCCATATCTTTATTTTCAGAATCAGGACTGTTGTCCTCAGTTAAGGTTCCACCTTCTGGTTTCACAGTGCCACGTTTTGCTCTCACTTAGTAGAAAACAAAGTAAAGAGGACATGAAAATATCTGTCACTTCAAATTGGTGAATAACACGAGAATGGACAAGAATCAGTGAATAATACAAGTCTCCCAATAACTTAAACTTTTTCATGAATTGCCAAGAAGAATGCAGTAGCTTTGCTACGCGTGGTTTCGGGACATTCTAGAAAAGAATTAACAGCTTTAAGGATTACGAGAATCCAATTCAATAAAATCATTGTAATATTCACCATTACAAAATGAGCACCCTCACACAAGGAACACACGCTTTGGAATCTTTCAAATGTAGACTCAAATCTCAGTTATGCCATTTACTATTTATTACCAGTCTCCATTTTCTCATGTGGTGAGCAACACAAGAGATCTCATAGGTAGTCTCAAAATGTTACTCGCCGTACCTGTAACTGATTAATATCAGGTAAATACTTTACCAAAGTAGCCTCAGATACACCTTGAACCCTAGGTAATTGAAAGCATGTTGAAAACACTAACGCTAAGAAATTTAAATATGTTATCTTGTGAAATGTTTGCATGATTTATACTGGCATGAACTATCTCTTGTAAGAGAAAATGTACAAACTTACTCTTCAGTAGTATCTTATGTAGGTAAGTTGAAACTGCAAACAGTTTAAGTTGCTTCTGTTTCTCAAAACACTAAAGTCAAATATGACTGTTTAAATGTAGCTCCTTCTGGGACGCCTGGGTGGCTCAGTCAGTTACGTGACCAACTTTTGATTTCAGCTCAGGTCATGAACTCACGGTTAGTGGGGTTCAAGGCACACATCGGGCTCTGTGGTGACAGCGAGGAACCTGCTTGAGATCCCCTCCTTCCCTCTCTGTCTGCCCCTCCCTACGAGCACTTGCTCGTTCTCTCTGTCTCTCCCGCCCTTTCCAAGACAAATACAAACATTACAAAAACATTTAGCTCAGCTCCTTCCAACAAAGATGAAAAAAGAATAAGAAACCTTGTGGGGCAATGAGTCATGGATGAAAACCACACACAGACAGTAGAATTCTGTAACCAATATGTTGACAATGGAGTTGACAGAAAGTGATGTACTAACAGAACAGACCCTAAAGAAATGTTTTCTGCAAGGAAACATTAGGGTAGGGGTAAACGATTAAAAAAGAGCATGGTGGGGGGAACACGTAGGTGGCTCAGTCAGTTCAGCGTCCAACTTCAGCTCATGAGTCATGATCTCACGGTTTGTGGGTTTGAGCCCCACATTGAGCTCTGTGTTGACAGCTCGGAGCCTGGAGCCTGCTTTGGATTCTGTGTCTCCCTCTGTCTCTGTCCCTACCCTGCTTGCACTCTGTCTCTCTCTCGCTCCAAAATAAATAAACTTTGAAAACATCAAAAATACCTTAAAAAGCATGGGGGGAGAAGAAGAAAAACGGAAAAAAATAAGACATGACCAATCAATCAAGCATGAGTTTAAGACAAGGAACAAAAGGAAAAATGTGAGCAAAATAAGATAAGTGAAAACAACATACACTTCTTAAAGGTACATAAGTAGGATTAGGCATATACTATGAACAATAGTCTCTTTTAAACCTTTTAAAGATACATATAAAATCTAAACTTAAAACAGAGGCTTCGATTCACAGTATATCCCTAATAATACTGACTTGTATCACTCTACAGTTATCTGGTTATAAACACTGTAATAAAGAATTTTATTTTTTTCACTAAAAAAAATTGCTCAATTACTGGCATCTATCACTTCCTAAAAGCTATAAATTATTACTAGACTCACAACAGAAAAAGAAAGGTTCCTAACACATCAACTTTCACTATGGAGAAAGAATTGGAATGAGAATTCTAGGAAGAAATGTGAACCTTCAAAGGATGTATGTAATGGGACACGGATGGGGTTAACAAAACAAAGGCTGAGGAGTTTTTCTCTGCATTTCTAAGCTCACAATGGGAGGATACTAAAAACATACTGTCACCTTCTTTCTTATGTAACTCCTGATTTCCTCAATATAATTCATTTGCGTTGATACATATTAAACACTAAAACGGAATATAAACTGAAGCCTTACTTTTTAAATTCACATATTTAATTGTGATATATCATGCGTATTTCATTACTTTTCAAATTCCATTCTACGGAATTCCATTTCCCTACTCATTTATTCACATTCAAAAACTATGACATTGCTTCTTCCAAGCAAGACTTTATCCTAGGAGCTCCAGGAGTCAAACAAGTACGTTTCATAACCTCCAGTAGCTTATAATGATTTAGGGGCTTTGAAATGAATATTTAAATAAACATCAGATGTCTGAAACTTTAAATTTTAGAATCAGACACAAGGACTAGGAGGAGAAAGTTTTAAAAGCTAGAATAGGAAAGATTTCTGAAATTAGAAATTTGACAACTTGGCTATGAAGAGCCTCTGCTCATAGAGCTACTCTTTTCAGCAAAATACATATTCTTCAGGGAGATGCACAATTGTAACTTACTCTTCGTGGAGGTATTTCAAAAATACAGGGGAACACCTTTGTAAGGTAAATGTTGAGATATAATGGAAACATCTAAGTTTCTACATTTTCTAATGTTATTTCAGTCTAAATGTAGAACAAAGGATGGAGACAAAGGAAAATCCTGTGTCTCACCAAAATAAAACTTGCCCGGGGCCGGGGGCAACCTACAATAGATACTTGGATCCAATAAGATTTCATTTAGGCAAGAGTATTATCAGTCATGCTACTATCACAGTAAGAATCCTTATCCTTAACCCAATGTCATATTTCCTCCATTATGGGAAAGCTTTTCCCAATATAATGTCACAGTCATTATGTATTTTCCAGCCCATTCTTTGATCAGCCTCCACCTCTAGGATTTACCAGAGTAAAACAAAACAAAACAAAACAAAACCAAACATTCAACGCGTCATGTATCTGCAAAGTGGTTTGTTCTTGCTAACTTTCCATTACACACATAAAATGATGATACACAGGATACTGTTAAATTTTAAGAGTAAATAAGGGAGAAAACTAAATTCAGAGCAGGAAAGTGAGTTTCACAGGAGGGTACTTTACCTTGGTACCAAAATCGAAGTCTTGGCTAGCTGATGTAGACCATGAATCATCAAGACCAGGTTTGTCGGAAAGCCTTTAGAGCAAAAATATACAACAAAAACATGTTCATTTATTAAAAAACAAAATTTCAAAAATAAGGGAAATGTCAGCTGTTTACTCAACAAAGTTTCTTGGTATAATAAAAAGTTGGCCTCTGTCTTTTTCATTAAGTTTTATTTTAATTCCAGTAACAGTAACATCCAGTGTTACATTAATTTAAGTGGTACAATACAGTGATTCACCAACTCCATACTCACCCTCTGCTCATCATGACAAGGGCACTCCTTCATCCCCATAACCTCTTTCACCCCTCCCACCACTCACCTCCTCTCTGGGAACCATCTGGTTGGTCTGCAGTTAAGAGCCTATTTCTTGGTTTGTCTCGCCCTTTTTTTTCTCCCTTTGCTCATTTGTTGTTTCTTAGGTGCTACATGAGTAAAACCACATGGTATTTGTCTTTCCCTGACTTTGCTTACCCTACTACTCTCGGGCTTCAACCAGGTCATTGCAAAAGACAAGGTTTCGTTGTTTTATGGCTGAGTAATATCACAGTGTGTGTGTGTGTGTGTGTGTGTGTGTGTGTATGGATATACATATACACACACACATACATACATACATATAGGACTTCTTTTTTCACTCGTTTGTCAATGGATGCTTGTGCTGGCTATTGGAAATAATGCTGCAATAAACACAGGGGTGCGTGTGTCCCATGGAATTCATGTTTTTGTATTCTTTTGATTACTGGATCATAGGAGAGTTCTGTTTTTAATTTTTTGAGGAACCTCCATACTGTTTTCCACAGGGGCCGCACTCACTGCATTTCCACCAACAGTGCAAGAGGTCTCCTCTGTCTCCACATCCTCACAAACACTTGCTTCTTGTGTCTGGGAGTTTAGCCATTCTGACAGTGTGAACATGGTATCTCGTTGTAGTTTTGGGGAGCATCTTTTCAGGTGTCTGTTGACCATCTGTATGTTGTCTGTGGAAAATGTCTGGTTATGTCTTCTGCTCATTTTTAAACTGGGCTTTTTTGGAGGGGGGGATGTTGACTTGTATCAATTTTTTATACATTGTTAATATTAACCCTTTATTGGCTTTGCAAAACATTTGCAAATATGTTCTCCCATTCCAGAGGTTCCCTTTAGTTTTGACGGTTTCCTTCACTGTGCAAAAGCTTTGTAGTTTGATGTAGTCCCCATAGTTATTCTTGTTTTACGTCCTTTGGCTCAGGAGACATAACTAGTAAAATGTTGCTACAGCCAAAGACAGAGAAATGATGGCCTGTGCTCTCTTCAAGGATTTCTTATGGTTTCAGGTCTCACACTTAGGTCTTTAATTCATTTTGAGTTTATTTCTATGGTAAAGAAATTGGTCCAAGTTCATTGTTTGGTATGTGGCTTGTCCGGTTTTCCCAACACCATTTGGTGAAGAGACTGCCTTTTCCCCACTGGATAGTCTTTCCTGTTTGTGGAAGATTAACTGCCATACAGTTGTGGATCTCTTTCTGGGTTTTCGGTTCTATTCCATTGAGCTATGTGGCTATGTTCTACACCAGTACCCACCATACTGTTTGGATTACTACGGCTTTGGAATAAAACTTGAAATCTGAGATTGTGATACTTTCAGTTTTCCTCTTTTCCAATATTGCTTTGGCCATTCAAGGTGTTTTGTGGTTGTATAGAACGGTTAGGATTGTTTGTATAGCTCTGTGACAAATGCTGTTGGTATGTTGACAGGGATTGCATTACATCTGTAGATTCCTTTGGGTAGTGTAGACACTTTAAAAATACATATTCTTCCCATCTATGAGCATCGGATGTCTTTCTCTTTCCGTCACCTTCAATTTCTTCCATCAGTGTTTTAAGGTTTCCAGAGTATAGGTCTTTCAAAATTTGGACCCTGTTTTAAAACAGCTTTCAGTTCGTTATTTTGCCTCCACCTCTCCTAACCCATGAAATCTCCAGGAAACACCCAGTCTGAGTTTCCATAACCCAGTGTGACAGGCAGGGAATTCTCTGAAATGGTTGAAAATTAAATGTATAAAAGTTATCACAATGACTTCTCACCTCACATCTGTCAGAATGGCTCAGTTTCAACACACAGGAAACAACAAGGGTTGCTCAGGGTGTGGAGAAAAACAACCCTTGTGCAATGGTCATGGGATGTAAATTGGTATCGCCACAGCAAAAGCCAGTATGGAGGGGCCTCAACAAATTAAAAATACAAATACCATAGGATCCAGGAATTCCACTACTGGGTATTTATTTACCCAAGGGAAATGGAAATACTAATTTGAAAAGATATATGCACCCCTATCTTTATTGTAGCATTATTTACAATAGACAAGATATGGAAGCAACCCAAGTGTCCATCAATACATGAACAGACCACACACACACACACACACACACACACACACACACACACACAATGGAATATTACGCAGCTTTAAACTAGAATGAGATCTTGCCATCTGCAACATCATGGATATACCTAGACGGTATGAGGGTAAGTGAAATAAGTCAGACAGAGAAAGACAAATCCTATATGATTTCACTTCTATGTAGAATCTAAAAAGGGGAACAAATGAACAAACAGAGAAAAAGCAGAAACAGACCCATAAATGCAGAGAATTGACTGTTCCCAAAAGGGAGGGGAGGGGAGGGATGGACAAAATGGGTGAAGGGGAAAGGGAAGTTCAGGGCTCCAGTTACAGAGTAAATAAATCACAAGGCTCAAAGGTACACCAGAGAGAATCTAGTCAGTGATACATAATAGCATTATACATTAACAGATGGGAGCTACACTTATGGCGAGCACGAGGTTTCTATGTTATGAGTGGAAGTACCAACTAGAGATTAAAAGATTAAAAGTTCCCAAGGCCAACTTTGTTCCTACACTGGTCTTGCCTTATTGAGGTCCAGAAGAACGAGCAAGACCTTCCAAGACTTCAGGGGCATTCAGCTACCCAAGGAGAGAGACTGCGATCAAAATGGTCCTGGTAGTTGTGCCTCTATTTCTTTATACGCTGCCTGAATATTTTCGTCCCCATGAGCTCCCACTCCTACATTACTCTTCGGCACGGTTCAGTGGCATTCTCCAACCTTTCAATCTTTAGCCTATGAAGGCACAGACTCCTACAACAAGGATGGGCTCAAATGACCGAGGGTAGGAGCCATGTCCTGCTCCTGGAGAACAAGCTAATTGGGAGTCTCAGTCATCCACACAGTCACCTCAACATAGGCATGTTATCACCTATCCAGATGAAGCTCCCTTACTGATTTGACAAGTCAGTCCTACCCCTGCCCAGCCCTACAGGTACATGGGAAGGGCATCACAGATTTAGGAAAAGAGGTGAAGTGAGGAGACAGCTCGCCTTGGGCCATACATCTCTGTAGATCACAATCTCCACCCCCACCCCCAATTCCTTGAGAGGATCTAAGCCATCCTCCCTAAGTGGGGGTGCAAGTAGATGATATCATATTTCTCTTTGCTGTAAACAGACTCTTCCCAGCAGCTCAAATGATTTTCAATCTCTCTCAACAGAAAATCTGAAGTATGCTCGCACCTTCAATGAAACCAACAGACACAAAAGCAGAAACCTGGTCAGGACCCTCTTGAACTCTCTATTTGAATACGCCTTTCTAAGCAACTCCCCTAATCCTGGGTCCTTCATTCCTGTCATTCACCTTTATCTCACTTGGCATAAACCCCCATCTTCTGACATCTTTTCTGAAACTCTTATTCCTATCCAGCTCAGTGTTGTTCTTCTTGAATCCTGGTCTCCTCTGCTAATTCAATTCTTACCATACTTCATTGTATTCATTAGACCCGCTCCACAGCTTTCTAGAAACTATTGAAAATTTGCCTGCAAGGTGAAGACAAAAACAAAGAAAGGAAAGAAGAAAGAAAGAAAGAAAGAAAGAAAGAAAGAAAAAAAGAACCCGAATTTAAATCTCATTTCTGTCACTTATCATATCCAAATAGGTCACTTCAATCTCTTTTGAGTTTCAAATTCTCCATGGAAATAACCATTGGGCAAGGAGGTTAAACATAGGTTGAAGTACCAGAGGGTATTTTGATGAAGTAATCTCTGAGGTTCCCTACATCTTGAGATTCTAAATGCTTTTGATTTGGCCTCTGGAAAAATGGAGAGTCCTTAGATGGCAGAAGTGGAAAACTTAATGGAAAAAAAAATACCAAGAAAACCATAGAAGGAAGTAAAAAGGCAAAAGCACAGTACAGAAAAGTCATGGGAAAAAAACATCTCCAAAAAAAGAAAAAACTTCCTAGAACTAGTCAAGGGTACTAGCCCAAGGGGAAACCAGACGGGGAACTTAGGTAACAGAGAATCATAGACCAATATCCTCAAAACAGAGGCTGAATTTAATTAACGTAACATGTCTACAACTGGATATCCTTCCCTTACAGAAAACTCACTTGTCTCAAGAAGAGGGGATATCACCACATCTAAGGAGCTGCCTGACTAGATCTTGCTTATTACCTAAAAGCCGTGACACCATGGCCATAGCTGACATCCACCCTAAAATCTCTGATGGTAAAAACAAGGGACTAGTTACCACCACACTAATTACTTTTGTTAGCACTGGTGGTCAAACATATAAGGGCAAATGCTTGGACTAACCTGCTTTCTTAAGAAAACTCTAAATTGGAGCTCCGACATCATTACCTTTGACATTCTGAGTTGATCTGCCCTAGGATCTGTGTGTTCATCTCAGTGCTGCAGAGGAACCAGAGCATGGATGTGGAAACTACACAAGCTGACGCACAAACCCCTCAGCTACTCATTAACTATGGAATCATGGGGCGAGTAATCAACTTCCCTGAACCACAGTTGCCAAAGTAATAAAAAGTAGGCTACAATAACACAGCTACTTTGCAAAGCTATGCAATAACTATATAGCTTAACAGATGTTACGCATAGGTTATAGTGTCTCGTCCAGGGTAGAACACTCAACAACTGCTTTTGTTCTCTGCGTTCCCTTAGGAAACACATAATTTTCAGTTCATTCATTTCATTCCCTTTCATTTCATTTTTCATTTCATTATATTTCATTCCTTTATACTTTGAGAGTGAGTGCACACAGAAAGAGGGAAAGATATCCTAAGGAGGCTGTCAGCACAAAACTCGACGTGGGGCTTGAAATCACAAACCTGAGTTGAAATCAAGAGTCACACCCTTAACCGAATGAGCCACCCAGGTGCCCCAACAAATGTCATTTTTACAAATCCATAAAAATCCTACCTGGTTATAGAGTCTCCCTCAGCATTCTTATCTGCTCCTAGAGAAGAAAGCAAAATACATGTTAAATCAACAATCGAAAAATATAGGAAATTACAAGTGTACGGCTTATGATTTGTGAAAAAGTATTGCTTTGGGACCACACCTGGAAACCACACTACACTGAATGGTAATTATACCATTGGTAGGCTTAAAGCACTAAGAAATCTTACCTTCTCCTCTATATTGACCAAAAGCAAGAATGGGTTTTATCAGAATTTGACACCTACGGGTGAACTGATGTTTACAATGACCATCACTGACCGACTCTCTGACGCTGGAGGAAAATGGTATCGTTAGGTGAATATCCTAAGCTGACAATGTCAAACTGAAACTAGCATGATTTTTCTGGACTTCCACTACTAGAGGAGTTAAAAGAGAGTGTGTTTATTTTCTTGTAACACGGCAGAACATCCCCAGCTCTTCAGCAGACACTGTTCAGTTTTAGGACGAAACACCCCCTCACAAAGTGTGCTCTATAGCTACTGTACTTTGCAGCATGGCCAAACCACAGCAAACAGACTTGCCCTGGCCTTATTTCCGATGGGAAGTTAAGGAAGAAGGATTTGGCATTCCAGTTTGATAAAGTTCTAACCTCTTGAGACTGTCTCCTTCCATTGCTAGAGACTCTATCTAGACCCACCGTACATCACAGAGGAGTATGATCCCAGTGTGAGTGCTATGTAGTGGTTCATGATGTCATTTTTCTCAACCCTCCCCATTAGGTAACACACATCTAGAGAAATTATGCTTTGTTCATGGAAGGCATATGTCATCAGATCCTCTACTGCTGAGCAACAAAACAAAACAAAGGGCAAGGAATATCTTGAATGCCTACATTCAATTACGGGGGAATTTTAATTTTCTAAACATTCAAAAATATCCACTCTGTGATTCTAACTATATGACACTCTGGAGAGAGCAAGGCTATGGAGTTAAGGATTGGGGTGAATGTAGGGATAAAGGGGCACAGCACAGAGGACTTTTAAGGCAGTGAAACTCTTTCACACGATACCACAAAGATGGATTCACATCATTACACATTTGTTAAAACTCATAGAATGTATAACACCAAGGCTGAACACTAATGCAAATTAGAAACTTTGCCTGAAAATGATGAGTTAGTGTCCATATAAAATGCACCACTGTTGTCAAGGTGCCTGGGTGGCGCAGTTGGTTAAGCGTCCGACTTCAGCCAGGTCACGATCTCGTGGTCTGTGAGTTCGAGCCCCACGTCGGGCTCTGGGCTGATGGCTCATAGCCTGGAGCCTGTTTCTGATTCTGTGTCTCCCTCTCTCTCTGCCCCTCCCCCGTTCATGCTCTGTCTCTCTCTGTCCCAAAAATAAATAAACGTTGAAAAAAATAATAAAATGCACCACTGTTGTCAGGGTGCCTGGGTGGCTCAGTTGGTTCAGCGTCCAAGTCTGCATCTAAGCTCAGGTCATGACCTCACACTTCATGGGATCAAGTCCTGCATCAGGCTCTGTGCTGAGAGCACAGGATTCTTTCTCCCCTCTCTCTCTGCCCCTTTGCTGCTCACACACATGCATGCTCTCTCACTCAAAACTAAACAAAGGAACTGAAAAATATATACTACTAAAAATGGACCACTGTCATGCAACATGTTGACAACAGTGGAGGCAATCTGTGCGATGGAAATCATGGCACCACACATGCTGACATTGCAGTGCTGCGTAGACGTGGATGGACACGTTTGGGTTATGACATGTAAAAGCTTGGCTCTGATGTCAGACAGACCTGGGGGTGAAGTGTCTGGCTCCGCACCCTGTCAGCTGTGTGCTCTTGAGCAACCACGCCTCCCCTCCAAGCTCAGGTTCTCTGTCTGTAAAGTGGGGACAATCGCACTCACCTCAGAAAGTTACCTGTACACACAGGGTACGGCACAGAATAGCCCCCAGGAAATGGAAGTTCTGATTCTGGAAACGATGTGCCCCAAGAAATACAGAATTCAGAATCAGCCACCAACTCACTACTGTAAGCCCTGCCTTCTGACTGCAGATCCGGAGTCAATGGGCGCTAGAGGCCTTTTGCCCAAATTTGCAAGGTTCTGTCCCTGCCCCCCTGAGGCACCAATGGGATGCCACACAGGTCCCTCTGATCAGGTGATGGCCTTGGCCTCATGTCAGGCAGAAAGCTCATTCCATGCCCCAAACTCGGCTGCTCCCAGGAGAGAGGATGCAGGCCTACACCTCTGGTCACCAGGGGCAAGGTATATCCACCCCAACCCCCCACCCCATGGCCAATAATCCAAACTAGACTGACATGGGTGGGACCTCCAACGACGCTCCTTCTCCACATGTGGAAACTGAGTCCTCGAGAGGGGAAAGGACTTGTCCAGGGCATCGAGGGAGCTGCTGGCAGAGCTGGGACCAGGGTCCCAGCTGGTGCCCTGCCCAGAGGCAGATGCCTTGTTCACACATTCTTCTGCCTGTGGCCTCCACTCCCAGTTGAACAGCCAACCATTTCCTTGAAAACACAGCCATTCCAGTTGCAAACATCTGCAGAGCACATATTACAGCTAGGTTTGGTTAAACAATGAACAAAGAGTCTGCAGGTTTTTAACCTGAAGGCTTTTGGGGGAAGTGCTAGAGACACCCTCCCCTAACATAGTCATCAGAATATTGTAGGTCTGTATGTTTTGTTGGAAGGTGGTCTATCTACATAGAGCTTTCTTCAGGTCCCCACAGGGCCTCTAAGAGAGCTAAACTGAAAACATCTGGGCCTTTCTGAGGAATTCCACACATCTCACCTTATTCAGAAATGCTAGAATGAGGGGTGCCTGGGTGGTTCAGTCGGTTAAGTGTCCGACTGTGGCTCAGGTCATGATCTCATGGTCTGTGAGTTCCAGCTTCGCGTTGGTCTCTGTGCTGACGTCTCAGAGCCTGGAGCCTGCTTCAGATTCTATGTCTCCCTCTCTCTATGACTCTCCCCCATTCATGCTCTGTCCCTCTCTGTCTCAAAACTAAATAAATGTTTTAAAAAAATGCTAGAATGTACAGTCAGCCCTGGAGCTGATTCTTTCAACAATGCGGGACATGCCACACCTAGAGACCTATACACAGACATATGCCCAAGCTTTCTGAGCAGGGAGGGGCAGCAACAAGTCCAGGCTTCAAGCCTGTCCTTTGGTGGCTGTCTGCCACCAGGCGGGGAGGGGCTTCTTGGTGCTCAGTGCTGACACCAGATGCGGATACCCTCAACACACATACACAGGCACAGATATGAGGCCAGCCCCCAAGGTCTGAGGGCATTTGTGGTCTCAGACTGAGGACTCAAGATACAGGGGTGAGGCAGCTCAGCAGTGGCAGGGTCCCAGGATGGGAAGTGACATAAGGAAGGCGATAGACACGCATACAATCGCACATACATGGTCACGGCCTCACCCATGTACACAGAGACTCATGCATCACACAGATACACCTCATACTCACGAAAACACATGAACACACAGACCCATGTACACGCAATAAGAAGATATACTTGGATATCTCCAGACCGATGCACAGACATGCTCAGAGGCACACACTCACAGCCACATGTCCTCGCCCACATAGGCGTGTGCATGCTTTACACACACGCGCACACACACAGTCCAAGCATCTAAAGGCTCCCCAGGAACCAACCACTATGGATTCTGCCGTCTGCGGCCAGTCCAGGGCTACAAAGTAAAGGCTGGACTGGGTTCCCAGTTGGCCCCAAAGAGAGGGAAGGGGCAGAGGGACAGTTGAACCTTGCTTGCTTCTCACTCTCCTGCATGTGGGGGTGGGGTAGGGGGTAAGGGAAACCCACCTGCCAAAACAGCAGGGGACAAGCCCACAAATGGAGTAACCCACTTGCCAGGGGCTTTCAGGGATGGGGGACGGGGGGAGTCTCTTGGCTTCTGGGGGTGGCTCCAAGCACTGAGAATTTGCGGGAAAGGGGAGATATGGGATGAGGGGCATTTTTCCACAGTGAACCTTTCCCCCCTTCCGAAGTCTGGTCTTCCTTCTACAGCTCCATTCAGCCCCCCACCACCCAATATGCCCAGTCAGCCCTCCCAGGCGCTTGCCTCACCTCACTGAGATCCAACCACCGGCTCTTTCACAAGAGGAGGTCCTACCCAGACATATCCAGGGGTGACCCACACCCGGGGGGCCCTCCCGCTGCACCCGCCCCTGCACACAGCATAAAAACATCCAGAGTCCCCCTATACTCCAACCCCCAAACTCACTCGCCTCCAGTTCCGCCGGAGGTAAATACCCAGCCAGGTTGAGCCCCAAACCAGAAATGGCCATCCCCGCCGCTGCCAACGGCCACCTCTCCTCCGGAAACCCTTCCCTGGGGGCTTGAAAGCCCCCTCCCCCAGGATCGCGACCCCGCCCCCGCCTCCAGCACCCACCTCCTTCTGGACGGTGCGCAGCAGCCTATGTCGAGTGTCCGCCTCTGTGGGACGAGACGAGGGGGCAGCCGGTCAGCCAAGCGCTGGGGGCGGGGGCCCGGGGCTGCCCTCCCGCTGCTCCCGCGCCCTGCGCCCGCTTAGCGAGGCGCCGGAGGCCATGGCCGCGCACGCTGCGTTCTCAGCCCAGACTGTGTTGGTGCCCGCTCTCTGGCTCCGCAGCTGCAGCCGCGGGAGGGCGGGGCCGAGCGCCCGGTGACATCACGCCCCGCCACCCAGCCGCCCCGCGCAGCCGCCGCCGCCACAGCACGCCTCATTCGTACGCCGCAGCTGCCGCCGCCGCCCGCCGCCGCCGCCGCCGCCCGCCGCCGCCGCCGCCGCCCGCCGCCGCCGCCGCCGCCCGCCGCCGCCGCCGCCGCCCGCCGCCGCCGCCGCCGCCCGCCGCCGCCGCCGCCGCCCGCCGCCGCCGCCGCCGCCCGCCGCCGCCGCCGCCGCCCGCCGCCGCCGCCCGCCGCCGCCGCCGCCCGCCGCCGCCGCCCCCCGCCGCCGCCGCACTCCCAAGGCTGTCCTAAGAAATAGAAAACCGGAAGAGGTTAGAATTGTAAAGAAGGGAGAAGGATCAAAACGACTCACAGGTAAAATGTAACCTCTACAGAACAGATAATTCCAATATTGAAGCTAATAAAGACAATATTAAAGGATAGAAAACTTTCATTTTATAAACCAGTACAACTTTAATATAAAATCCTGTTTTTTAAAAAAATAAAGACTATCTTGTGTACAAAAACAGATGTAAAAATCCTAAACTATTAGTCAACATAATCCAGAAATATGTCAAAAATATGAGCGAAGACCTATCTAGGAAAGCAAGGACACTTCCATATTAAAAAGTCTATCAACCATTAATCAGTGCTGACAAGGCATAGGAAAAAAGTCCCTCTCTCCCAATAAAACCCTTAGTAAAAGAGGAAAAAAGAAATTATTTACATATGATGAAGACCATTTGTCATTATTCTACATACAGAAATGCTAGAGCCCTCTTTATTGCTTTACTCCAATTAAAATGTTTAACTGAATGAAATTACATGAAACAGAACAGTTATATTTTTCTTCTAACTACCTAATATTTCCAAATAATTTAACAAGTTTGTGTTATGGCATTAAACAAGATATATAAAGTCACTATTTTAAATAAATTGTCATTTTGTTAAGTAAGCCCAAACCATAAGGTAACTTGTGGATGGAGCAGATTTGGCCGCTTGTCCTTAGAAGCCAAACACAGGTAATAAGCGGGCACACTCATTAATATTTTTAAAAGTTTAACAAGGGAGTAATAAGAGTCATTGACCTAAGTCAACCAATCACAACCAAAATTTGTCTACATTGAAATGTATCAAACCTCAAACCATTTTCTTTTTTTTTTCTCAATAATTTATTTATTTATTTTTTTAAAGTTTATAAACCATTTTCATATATTTTAGCAATTATGTCTTACAACCAGATTAAGGAACAGTTTAGAGCTATCTCAAGTAGGCAACTCGTTTTAAATTTTCTAATTTTTTTATTTGAAAAAAAGTTTTACTTAAAGCACTTTTTCTACTCA
This sequence comes from Prionailurus viverrinus, assembly GCF_022837055.1. Taxonomy (NCBI): domain Eukaryota; kingdom Metazoa; phylum Chordata; class Mammalia; order Carnivora; family Felidae; genus Prionailurus; species Prionailurus viverrinus. Next base: position 31,678,230 of record NC_062572.1, read on the forward strand.
AAGGTAAGTTACCTAAAACAGAGTAAATTAAAAAACAAAAACTTAAAAAAATTAAAGTTAAAAATAAAAACTTTAACATGAAGCAAATTTTGCCCATGTAATCAAATTATATGAAATTAGTGTAACTAATTTCTACAAGATCTAACCGATGCTTACATTTCAATTAGTTCTACTTATGCAGCCAATTAAGTACCATCATATGGCCTCGCCACAGCAGAAAAAGAAACTTTATGCCTTTTTCTTTCAAACACCCCTACGTAGCAAACAAAAAACCTGTTCAGTATATTCTTACAATTTTGTGAGTGTCTGTATTTATTTTTATGTCAGAAATAATTACCTTGGGTCATACCTTTGTATCTGTTGCCTCATTCTATTTCTTCTTCTAAGATTCAAATACACATATGCTGAATCTCCTTTTCTGATTTCCACATCATTTTCTCTAATGTGTTTTAACATTTGTATTCACTTTGATAAATTCCACCCACTTTTTCCATTTCTAGCTTCCCTGTCCTTTATTTTGTGTTCCAGTCTCTACTGTCCCTTGTGATCCTTCTAATTTCACCTTCATTGCAGCGATGGTTTTATTTTCTTACCTTATTTTTCTTTCTGCTCAATCAGCTTACATTGCATTTTCTCATGTGGCTACACTATCTCTTCCCTGACCTCTTCTATCACTGCTTTGTGCTCTCAGTGGTAAATACTTCCAAAAAGTGTTTTAAAGTAACAAAATGGTTGGACATGATTTTCAGCTCCCTTACAGAAGTATTTTTTCTGTTGAGTATGCTTTATCTGTCCTTGGTTTTTCTGCTACTTTCTTCCTTTTTGATTCTGGAAAGGTAGGAGTGGCCCTCAGCTGAAATCCTTTTGTTAATTCATCTTTAAAGGAGGTTGGGGTTTTTTTGGATAAGCTATTTGTAAGAGGTTCATGAAGAAGGCCATAGTGACTCCAGTTCCTGACCAGAAAAACTTTGTCTTGATTCAGCGTTTTCCATGAGAATCTTTTTTTTTTTTTTTTTTTTTTTTTTAATTCTCAACAGCCACTGGAGACAAGCAGCCCTGAGGTTTTCAGGATGCAAAGACATCTCTTCCCCACTGCTACAGAGACAGAAAAATGCCAAAAAAAAAAAAAAAAAGCCTGTTTGGCTTCATCTCCCCAACTTCTTAGAATCAAACCAGGTACAGGGAAACTCCTGCCATCAGCTTTAAAAGCCCATGTTGCTTTTGCAAACAAGGGATTTTGGTTTTGCATCTCAGGGTGGGCCTCTCGGTTTCATGAAGCATCTCTTGCTGGTTCCAAGCTCTATAGCTGTGGTATCCTCGCTCCACTTCCCACATGCAGCCTGCTTATTCTCGCTGCTTTTGGCAGACATTCCGCCTTTTTTGTGGCCTAGGGTTTTTAGCTCTCTTCTAGTTTAGTGGAATACAGCGTATGTGTTTTAGTTTTTCCCTCTCTTTGTTGTTACTCTGGCCAACTGCCAGAAAGGAAAAAAAGAAAATGCCAACTTTATTGTACCATCCTCAGACTCAAAATCTAACAAATATGTTAAAAGGATATTTTATACAAGACAAAAACTTGAGTGTCTCACCATATTACGGAAAGATAAAAGTATGCTTTCCTTACTATTTTATTGATAAGATACTAATTTTCCACAATGCACTAAGTTTTACAAGGTCATTATAACAAATGGGCTAATTGCTTTTATTTTAAAAACTCATGTGTATGTTAGTTATAACCTAAGGCAGAAAATAATCTGATGCCTAAATGTAAAAGATACTTTTCAAGACGTAGGGCCCATCTGGGGAACAAATTATGTATATACTCATCAGTATGCCACAATCTCAGTATTTCTTTTTAAAACAGAAAAAGTCTTTTTAATAGGAAGTACAACACATAATGTATCATACTCCCCAGATTCCAATTGGGTTTGAAATGAGGACAGATGGCTTTATATTATATATGGATCATTCCCTTAGTAAAATTTTAACTCTAGGCAAATTTATTTTCCTGCCAGTTACTACCCTTCTCCTCACTATCCATTGTTAGGCATGTTCTGAGTGAAATGAAGTTTTACTACCAATTTTTTAAAGGAACAAGTAATATATAAAAGCCAAATTAAAATGGATTTTAAGTTGCTAGTGTTTTAATCTTTTTTTAATGTTTTTATTTTATTTTTGATAGAGAGTGAGAGACAGAGCATGAGCCAGGGAGGGGCACAGAGAGAGGGAGACACAGAATCTGAAGCAGGCTCCAGGCTCTGAGCTGTCAGCACAGAGCCCGATGCGGGGCTCGAACTCATGAACCATGAGGTCATGACCTGAGCCAAGGCTCGATGCTTAACTGACTAAGCCACCCAGGTGTCCCTAAATTACTAGTGTTTTCAATGACTTCTTTTCACACACATAAAAGTAAATCGGTAAATGCTAATATGCCACACAAAAGCTAAGTAATGCTTGGTATAGCTGACTAAACATTTAGAGGCACTGTGAGTGCATATTGATAGAAAGAAACAAAAAAGAGACCTCCTCCTTACAGAATTGTAAATAAGAAATGTAGATGGAATGATGGGATTTGAAAAATCACCGTTTGATAACCACCATAGTTAGAATGACAGAATGACACTTCATAGTAGGGAAATTTGGCATATGTCACTTTAAGTGACCTAAATCCCATCACAGGAATGGTACAGATATCCACCATGCTCTGAGAAACACTTTGAAGAATTCCTGTCAAAAAAGCATAACCTGAATCTAACCATGAGGATACTCTGGACAAATGCATTTGAAGGATATTCTACAATGTAACTGACCTGTAAGAACTCCAAAAATGTAAAAGCCATGAAAGACAAAGAAAGACTGGAGAGAATGACTGGAGAGAAATTGTGTGTGATCCTGGACTGGATCCTGGACCAGAAACAAAACATAGTTTTTTCTTTTTTTTTTTCTAAATAAGACATTAGGGAGACAATTAATGAAATCTGTCTACATAGAGTAGAATTGTATCCATCTTCATTTAGGAAATACACACCAGAGTATTTAGAGGTTAATCATGTCTCCAGTTTTAGTCTCAATTAAAAAACACAAAAACAAACAAACAAAAAAAACCCAAGAATGCTGGTATGTGTATGTAAAGGAAGAATGATAAAGCACACGTTTAAAGCATAAATATTAATGTTTGGGGCTATGCAAAAATTCTTGTACTATTTTTATAACATTTCGCTAAGTATGAAATTATTTAACATTTGAAAAAAAAGGAAACAAAAATAAATCTACACACACAATAAATGAAAACAAATAAAGCCAGTTAAGAGAAACTCATTTTCCCTAATAATAATGCTAGGATCGTATTTACTACATTCTGCTCATCAGATCATGAAATTTTAGAGCTGTAAGAAAAATGTATTATCACTCTGAAAACAGTGAAGTTAAAGGACTTGCTCAAAATCTAGACAACTGGTTCAAGGCAGAGCCAAGACTACTATCCTGCTCTGACTCAGCTCTTTCACATCCTGCACGCTGTCTCTTGATACTTTTCTATTGTCATCTACTCTCTAAACATGTGACACACCAAAATACTTAGCTCTATTTTCTCATGTATTCTAGTAAGCTAGTGTAGCAAACCACTTTCAGGAAATCTAAATTTCATTTTAAAAAGTCACTTAGGTATTAGTGCTTCTAACAATCTTTAACAACTAATATCAATAAACCTGTTGAGTTCAGAACATATGCAGGATACTGTAGCAAACGCTAAAAAGGCAACACAGTCTGCTAGTAGGTGATACTGTTAGGTCCATGATGATAGACACCAAGTCTGCATTACTCATCATTATAACCCGACCTCTCAGGACAATGCGTGGCATACAACAAATAGTCAGCTAATTATATGCTGCTAAATAAAAGACAATGCATAGTACAAGAAAGAAATGTGTGTACAGATAATCATAATATCCACAGTGATAAAACAAAGTGCCATGAACCAACAAATAAAGTTAGTTTTGCTTGGTGAGATCTACAAAGACTCCAGAAATTTAATGAAACCAAGTTGAGCCTTGAAAGATAAAGAAGACATGAAAGCAACAGACATGGAAGCAATGGGGTGGTGAGATGAAGGATAGAAGGAATCAGATAAAACAGACTGAAGGCAAGAAAATATGTGGCATTTCTATTGAATTTTTTAATTTAATTTTATTTTTTTTAATTTTTTGCATTTATTTATTTTTGAGAGACAGAGAGAGAGAGAGAGAGAGCGCGTGAGCAGGGGAAGGGCAGAGAGAGAGGGAGACACAGAATCCAAAGCAGACTTCAGGCTCCGAGCTGTCAGCAGAGCCTGACACAGGGCTCGAACCCACAAACTGTGAGATCATGACCTGAGCCCAAGTCGGATGCTTAATCGACTGAGCCACCCAGGCGCCTCTCTATTGAATTTTTAAATACAGGCTTACCTATCATTGCTGCAAGTTCTGGATCAAAAGTATCATCTGTGAACCTCAAGAGCAGGCTAAAAGAGATGTTAAAAAGACAGATTAGAAATTTCTCTTTTTTTTTTTTTTTTTGTGGGGTGCCTGGGTGGCATGGTCAGTTAAGCGTCCGACTTCGGTTCAGGTCATGATCTCACGGTCTGTGAATTCGAGCCCTGCGTCGGGCTCTGTGCTGACAGCTCAGAGCCTGGAGCCTGTTTCAGATTCTCTGTCTCCCTCTCTCTGACCCTCGCCCGTTCATGCTCTGTCTCTCTCTGTCTCAAAAATAAATAAATAAATGTTAAAAATTACAAAAAAAAAAAGATGTGGTTTATGTATACAATGGAACACTACTTGGAAATGAGAAAGAATGAAATATTGCCATTTGCAACTACGTGGATGGAACTAGAGGGTATTATGCTAAGCAAAATTAGAGAAAGACAAATATCATGTGACTTCACTTATATGAGGACTTTAATATACAAAACAGATGAACATAAGGGAAGGGAAGCAAAAATAATACAAAAACAGGGAGAGGGACAAAAAATAAGAGACTCTTAAATATGGAGAACAAACAGAGGGTTACTGTTGTAGGAGGAGTTGTGGGAGGGGGGATGGGCTAAATGTGTAAGGGCATTAAAGAATCTACTTCTGAAATCATTGTTGCACTATATGCTAACTAACTTGGATGTAAATTTTAAAGAATAAATTAAATTGAAAAAATTTAAAAAAGAAGATGTGGTTTATATATACAATGGAATACCTACTTGACAATGAGAAAGAATGAAGTCTTTCCATTTGCAACAACGTGGATAGAACTGGAGGGTATTATGCTAAGTGAAGTAAGTCAGTCAGAGAAAGATATATATTTTCACTCATATGTCGAATCTGAGAAACTTAACAGAAGTCCATGAGGGAAGGGAAGGGTAAAAAATCATTTCAAACAGAGAGGGAGGCAAACCATAAGAGACTCTTAAATACAGAGAACTGAGGCTTGATTTGGGGGGGTGAGGTGAGGGGAAAATTGGTAACGGGCATTGAGGAGGGCACTGGTTGGGATGAGCACTGGGTGTTATATGTCAGCGAAGAAGCACGGGAATCTACCCTGAAACCAAGAGCACACTGTGTCCTCTGTATGTTAGCTAACTTGACAATAAATTATATTCAGGGGAAAAAAAAGAAGAAGAGAACTGGTAAGCTCCTTTCTCCCCATTAAGGGCTATCCCATGCAGCATGCTCTAGCAAAGGGTGCTGGAGGGCACCTTAACTTTAAATCAAGTCACCAATTTTGTTTATTACATGGACACGGACATGGACATTTTAACTCTGACTGGAGGATTTTGTCCTACTTGCTAATGACCACAAAAGTCACATAGCCTGTCTGAGTTTTCATGGGGCAGAAGAAGATCTTGCTCTTACCCACAAAACTTAAAGGGAACAAAGGGAGACAAAAAGTTGCATTATGTTTATACCTCATGAGTCCTATATGTTTCATATGCTGGTTACATAAACATAAAGTCTTCAAAGACAAATAAATATAAATCATTTTCTAGGGGTGTCTGGCTGGCTCAGTCAGTTAAGCATCCAACTCTTGGTTTTGGCTCAGGTCATGATCTCCTGGTTTGTGAGTTCAAGCCCTGTGTTGGGCTCTGCTCTGACAGTGCAGAGCCTGCTTGGGATTCTTTCTCTCCCTCTCTCTCTACCTCTCCTCTGCTCACTCAACCATGCTCTCTCTTTCAAATTAAATAAATATTAAAAAATCATTTTCTAATTGCCTTCAGTATAAGATTTTCTGTACCACTGTCCATAATTATTAGTAAAGATAAGCAAGAATTGATATAAATGTGTATCTTCAGAACCAACTACCTAGTAGGAGTGTTTTGTCAAGCCACTTGTTGGTACCTTGGAGATTCCACACTAGGTTAACATTATTTTTATACTCTAATGACTTTAACAAGACTGAATTTGGTCTTTTTTCCTTCCCATCCTTCCTCCCCTATTTTAGCCCTCCCTCCCTCTCACCCTTCCTTCTTAGTTTTTTGCTTTTGTTTGTTTTCTAGGGAATGTGGTCTTTCTTTCCAAAATAACAAAGTTGCGAGGTAGTTTATTAGCGCTAACGAGATACCCATCATGGTTAACTCCCTCTACCTACTGGGGCCTTATGTTTCTCTACCTGAAAATCTAGAGAGTTGAATGATATCATTTGTTCCCAAGACTACCTATACAGGAGAATCAATTAAAGACATTTTTGAAATATAGATTTTCAGACTGAAACCCCAGAGACTTGATTCAATAGGTGGCTTCAGAATAAGTAGGTTTAGAGTCCTCTCTGGAACTCCGCTATGAGAATCACTCAATATATTCTATGGGGTTACTTCTACAACTAAATACTGGTGTTTGCTGATATTTTCAATATTTTAGCTTTCTGATTACAAGAACTCAAACTAACCCTAATGCGTAGATAACCATTTTTAAGTGCTTAACAAGGTAAACCCCACATGCGAACAATGGGGACACCCAAGTCAATTAAATTAGAGATTGATTTTTTATATAGTTAAAAGTACTAGTTCAAATTTATACAGAAATAAGGACTTCTTTAATTCTATCAGCATATCTGCTTCCAAATGGAACAATTACTCACAATTGGCACAATATGTAAAGTAAAAACCATATGCCAAATCAAACAAAACTGGCCATAGTTTCTTTATTTGTTTTTACTATTCCATCTGATTGCACACTATTGCCAATGGGGGTTGGGGAGAAAATAAAGTTTAAAAAATAAGAGTTTAGTGCTGGATATCAGCAAAACATGGTGTAGGAATTTCCCAAGTCTCATCCCAACAAAAAAATATAGAAAAACGGGCATATATTTTCAGAATTCTGTGAACTCTGGAAAGCAGTCAAAAGCTTACTGCAACTAAGCAAGTGCTAAATGAAAGAAAATCAGGGGAGTACTTCAAAATAGTAGGAATGTTTTATAGTGGTTTTACATGCCCTGTCTCCCTCTCGAGTGTGATAGTAGTCTTAAAGTGGCAGTGATCATAATGTGGCAGATGTGTTAAAGTGGCCCCAGTCCCAAACTGTCCCTCAGACAGCAGGGATCTTAAAGTGGTAACAGCTCATGTTACCATGATGGAGCCATTTCCCTGTTTTTGGAGGAAGCAGAGCAGAGATTATTCCTAAAATATTTTATATGTCTGTTCTAACCTATTTGGGGGCTACCTGAAGAACTGATGCAAGGCACTCCTCTGTTTTGTCTAACTCAAAACTCAGGTTGAGAAAGCTGGAAACACCACAAGTTGAATGAACAAACCTCATGTGCATAGAGCAAAAGATTTATAGCTCAAAAATACAAAAGACTGCCTATGGAAAAAGATGAGGAGCATTTGTCTGGGAATTTAGGAGATTAAAAAGCTCTCAGTTATACTGGGGAATTTAGAAAATTACCCAGGGCAAGATGTATGCTCAGAAAAGACCTAACAAGACCCTAAGCTTTCACCTAGGGCTGATCCCTAGGCACAGTGTAAGCCTTGGTAAGTGTTGGAGGTTCCAGGCACAGAACCATTTTGCAAACACTGGGAGAGCTCCTGGCATCCAAGGAAATCTATGTCAAAACACTAGCTAAGGTACAGAAACTTCAGTGACCACAAAAAACAATAATTACAGTCTTTCCATAATAGTTTCGGAAAATCACAAAGAAAATGGACTACTAATCTTAAATAAACACATAGGAAAACAACAGAAAACCCTGGGGAGCGTGGAATCTGATTTCCAGTTAGCCAAATGTCCAGTTTTCTACACAACCACCACCACCACCAATAACAAATCACAAGGTATATAAAGATAGAGGAGAGTGTGGTTCAAACTATGTGTGAAACAAAATAAATAGACAGAAATCATCCTTGAGGAAAGACAGAGCTAGGACTTACTAGACAAAGACTATAAACACTTTTCTAAATATGCTTACAGAGCTAAAGAAGAGCTCTGACAAGGAAATAAGAAAAACAATGTATGAGCAAAATAATAATATAAAGAGGTAGACATTTTTTAAAGGAACCAAACAGAAATTCTGGAACTGAAAAATACAATAACTGAAATGACAGAACACAAACCCAAAAACACTAGACGCATTCAACAGCAGGTCTAATAGGCAGAAGAATCAGTGAACTGAAAATAGGACAATTGAAATGTATGGAGTCTAAGAGACATAAAGAAAAAAGGATGAAGAAAAGTGAGAAGAACGTCAGAGATCTGTGGGTCTACCAGTCAGTAGATCAACATACACATTATGGGAGTTCCAGGAGAGAGAGAAAAGGAGGCAGGAAGAATATTTAAAGAAATAATGGCTGAAAACTTCCCAAATTTGGTAGAAGATATGAAGCTACAAATCCGAGAAGCTTAAGGAAGTTCAAATAGGATGAACTCAAAAAGACCCAGACTGAGAACATTATAATCAAATCAATGAAAACCAAAGGCAAAGAGAGTCTTGGAAGCACTGAGAGAGGAGCAACTCACCAAATATAAGGGACCCTTAATAAGTGTAAAAGCTGATTGCTTATTAGAAACCATGGAGGCAAGGAGACAATGGGATATTTATAGTGCTTAAAGAAAAAAAAAACATCAACTAAAATTCTGTATTCATCAAAACTGTCCTTCAAAAATGAAGGAGAAATTAAGACATTCCAGATAAACAAGAGCTAAGCGGGCTTGTTAATTAGACCTGCCCTATATGAGATGATAAAAGGAATCCTTCAGGCTGAATAGAAAGAACAATAAAAAGTAATGCTAAGTCATATGAGGAAACATAGGTCTTGGTCAAATATAACAGCAAGTATTATTATATTTTTGGTTTATAATCCTACATTTTATTACCTACAGAATTTAGAACATAAAAATAATTATAACTCTGTTATCGGGCATAGAGTGTATAAAGACATAATTTGTGACAACAGCAACATAAAGAGTGGGGGACAGAGGTGTATAGAAGCAGCAGATTTGTGTGTTTTTGAAGTTAAGTTGGTATCAGTTTAATGTAGGTTGTTTTAAACTTAGAATTATATGAATCAGCATGGTAACCATAAAGAAAATATCACAAAATCATGGCAAAAGGAAATGAGAAGAGAATCAAACAACTCATTAGAAAAATAGAAACTAAACATAGAAAAAGGGATAATGGATGAAGTGAGGGACAAAAAAACTGTATGATACACAGAATACAAATAGCAAAATAGCAGAAGTCCTCCCTTATCAGCAGTTATTTTAAATGTAAATGGATTAAACTCTTGAATAAAAGGGTAGAAATTGACAGAAGGGATAAAATAACATGATTCAACTATATGCTGTCTACAAGAGACTCATTATAGGTCCAAAGACATAAATAGATTGAAAGCTAAAGGATGGAGAAAGATATTCCATATAAATATAACCAAAGGAGGGCAGGATTGAATATACTTCTATAAGACAAAATAGATTTTATTTTAAAAACTGTTAAAAGAGACAAAGAAGGGCATTTTATATTGATGAAAAGAACAATTCATCAAGAAGATTCATCTACAAACATACATGCACTGCCAATAGAGACCCCAAAATGAAACAAATATTAACAGATTTGTAGACAGAAATAGATGGAGAATTCAATATGCCACTTTCAATAATGTATAAAACATCTAGGCCAATAATCTATAAGGAAACAGAAGAAATGGACAACACTAAATAAATTAGACCTTACAGAGATATATACAACACTCAACCCAATGATAGAAGAATATACATTATTCTCAAGTGAACATGAAACATTCTCTGGAATAGAGCATATGTTAGGTCACAAAACAAGTCTGAAAATGTAAAAATATTGAAATTACCCAATGTGTCTTTTTAACCAACAATGGAATGGAGCTACAAATCAATAATAGAGGGAAAACTGGATAATTCAAAATGAATGGAAATTAAGCAACTCACTATCAAATAACCAATGGGTCAAAGAAGAAATCACAAGGGAAATTAGAAAATACTTAGCAACAAATGAAAATAAAGACACAACAAAACATAACTTACAGGATATAGCAACACCAGTGCTCATAGGTAAATTTATACTACATTAAAAAAGAAAAAAAAGGTCTTCAATCACCTTACAGTACTAGACATATCACAGAAATAGAAACAAAATAAAACAAAACAAAGCCCAAAGCTAACAAGGAAGGAAATGAAAAGATTAGAATAGAGATATATGCAATTGAGACTAGAAAAACAATGGAGAGAACCAACAAAGCCAAAAATTGATTATTTAAAAAGATCAACAAATTGATAAACTCTTATCTAGAGTGACAAAGAAAAAAGAAGACAGAAATAACTACATCAGAAATGAAATTGAAGACATTACTACTAACCTTAGAGAAATATGAAGGATTATAAAAGAACACTATAGGGTTGTCTGGGTGGCTCAGTTGGTTGAGCTCCGACTTTGTCTCAGGTCATGATCTCACGATTGATGGTTTTGAGCCCTGCATGGGGCTCACTGCTGTCAGTGCAGAGCTCACTTTGGATCCTCTGCCCCCACCCCCCACCCCCTCTCTCCCTCTCGTGCACTCCCTCTCAAAAATAAACATTAAAAAAATAAAGAATACTATAAACAACTTATGCCAACAAACTATATGAAATGCACAAATTTCTAGAAACACCTAAATGACCTAAACTGACTCAAGATGAAATAGAAAATCTCAACACACATTGAATAAGTAAAAAGACTGAATCAGTAATCAAAAACCACCCAAAAAGAAAAGTCCAAGACCAGATGGCTTCACTGGTAAATTTTACTGAACATGTAAAGAAGAAGTAACACCGATCCTTCTCACGTCCTTCCAAAAAGTTGAAAAGGAAGAAACACTCTCTAACTCATTCTATGAGACCAACATTATACTGATACCAATCCCAGACAAAGATTACAAGAAGAAAACTATAGATCAATATCTCATGAATGTAGATTCAAATGTCCTTAATAATATTCTGCAAACCCAATTCAATAGCACGTTAAAAAGATTATACATCATTACCGACTAGGATTTATCCCAGAAATGCAAGAGTGGTTCAACATGGGAAAAATCAATCAAGTAACATATCACACTAATAGAACAAAGGATAAAATCTACACGATCATCTCAATAGATGCAAAAAAGGCATTTGACAAAATCCAACACCCAATTATGATTTAAAAAAAAACCCTCAAAAACAAGGAATAGAAAGGAACTTCCTCAAAATGACAGGGACCATTATAAGAAGTGAATATCTAACAATATAATCCAAAGTGAAAGCTGAAAGATTTCCCTTCAAAATCAGGAACAAGATAAAGATGCCCACTTTCACCAATGACACTTGACATTGAAGTGGAAGTGCTATCCAGAGGAATTAAATAAGAAAAGGAAATAAAAGGAATCTAAATTGGAAATGAAGAAGTATAACGATCCCTTTTCACAGATTACATGATTCTATATATGAAAATTCCCAAGAAACCACAATAAAACTAATAGAGTTAATAAACAAATTGAGCAAAGCTGCAGGATACAAGATCAACACACAAATACCAGTTGTGTTTCTATATATGTGCAATGAACAATCCAAAAATGAAATGAAAAAAGCAATTCCATTTAGTGTCTAAAAGAATAAAATATTTAGAAAAAATTTAACCAAAGAGGTGAAAGACAGAAAGCTACAAAAATCTAGTGAAAGAAACTAAAGAAGACCTAAGTTAATGGAAATGCAACCTTAGTTCACGGGGAGGAAGACAGCATTGTTAAAATGTTAATCTCACTTAAAACAACCTACAGATTCAACACAGTCTTTATCAAAATTTCAATGACCTTCCCCCACCCCAGAAATGGAAAAGTCAACCCTCAAATTCATATGGAATTGCACGGAGTCCTAGATATCCAAAATAATCATGAAAAAGACAATAAAAATTGGAGGGCTGAGATTTCCAGATTTCAAAACTCATAACAAAGCTACAGGAATCAAAATAGTGTGGTACTGGCACATCAACAGACATGTAGGCTCATGGCATATAATTTAGAGTCCAGAAATAAACCCATACATCTACAACCAATTCATTGTTTACAAGGATGCCAAGTCCAATAAACTGGGAAAGAATAGTCTGTTCATCACATGGGACTTGGAAAACTGGATTTCCAGCAATCAACATGGAAACATGGATTTCCACATGGATTTCCATGCACAAGAATGAAGTTAAACCCCTACTCACACTACATATACAAAAGTGAACTAAAAATTGATCAACAACCTAAATATGAGGGCTAAAACCATAAAACTCTTAGAAGGAAACACAGGGCAAATGTGCATGACATTGAACTTGTCAATGGATTCTTAGATATAAGTATAAGTAGCAAAAGAACAAAATAAGATAAAGTGGATTTCATCAAAATTAAAAACCCTTGTGCATTAAAGACATTATCAAGAAAGTGAAGAGACAGTACACAGAGTGAGAGAAAATATTTATAAATCATATATCTGATAAAGGTTTAATATTTAAAACATACAAAATACTGAGGTGTCTGGGTGGTTCAGTCAGTTGAATATCCGACTTCAGCTCAGGTCATGATCTCATGGTTTGTGGGTTCACGCCCCGCATCAGGCTCTGTGCTGGCAGTGTGGAGCCTGATTGGGATTCTCTCTCTCTCCTCTCTTTCTGACCCTCCCCCATTCATACTTCTTCTCTCTCGAAATAAAAAAAAATAAACTTAAAACCAAATATACAAAGTACTCACCAACAATAGGACTCAAAAACAAAAAGACAACCAAATTAAAAAATGGGCAAAGGACTTGCATAGACATTTCTCCAAAGATGTACATATGGCCAATAAACACATGAAAAGATACTTAAGATCATTAGTAATTAGGGAAGTGTAAATCAAACCACACTTTGTCACTATTAAGTTGACTATTATCAATAAAACAAAAAACAAGTGTTGGTGAGGATGCGGAGAAATTGGAACCTTTATACCTTGCTGGTAGGATTTGGCGGTTCTTCAAAGAACTGAACATAGAATTATCACTCCACCCACCAATTCCATTCCCAGGTATATACTGAAAATAATTGAAAACAGGAGCTCAAGAAAATATTTGTACATCAATGTTCGTTGCAGCATTATTCACAAAAGCCAAAAAGTGGAAACATTCCAAGTGCCCATCAACAGTTAAGTGTATAAACAAACAGTGCTGTATGTATACGGTGAAATACCAGTCATAAAAATGAATGAAGTTTTGATACGTGCCTGGATATAGAGGAACCTTGAAAACATTATGCCAAGTGAAATAAGCCAGTCACAAAAGTACAAATATTGTGTGATTCCATTTTTATGAAATCTCTAGAATAAGCAAATTCATAGAGATAGAAAGTAGATGAAGGTTAGCCAGGACTGGGGGGAGGCCATGGAGAGTTACTGCCTAAGGGTTATACAGTTTCTGTTTAGGGGGATGGAAAGATTTAGAAACAGACAGTTGTGGGGTGCCTGGGTGGCTCATTAAGCGTCCAACTTCAGCTCAGGTCACGATCTACCGGTTTGTGGGTTCGAGCCCCGTGGCAGACTATGTGCTGACAGCTCAGAGCCTGGAGCCTGCTTCCAATTCTGTCTCCTTCTCTCTCTGCCCCTCCCCCACTTGTGCTCTGTCTCTCTCTATCAAAAATAAATAAACGTAGAAACATAAAAATGAGGGGAAAAAAAACCAGATAGTTGTGATGGTTGCACAACCGTGTGAATGTAATTAATGCCACTGAAATATACGCTTAAAAATGATTAGATTGGCATATTTTATATCAATTATATGTATTTTGCCACCCAAAAATATCTGTTAAAAAGAGTTAAGAAACAATGAAACCATTTCACCTGTAGCATGATAGTATTGCAAATAATATGATTAGAAGGTATGCCAAGTGAAACAAAGGGATCACTGTCATCAAAGTTGCTTCAAGTTCCAGTTGTGTAGGAATTGATGTAAAGTAGACCACCTGCCACAAAAATTTAGTCAAGTAAATAACTTTTCATTCCAATATTTGTGTGAGTTACAAACCCTATTAAAACACTATAGCTTACTGATCGAAACATGTTAAGATTTAGTGAAAGATCAAAATATGTGAATCGTGATTTTAGAATAAAGAAGATTAACATAGGTGTGCTTCTTCCCACAAATCTGTGGCACGCTTTCCAAAGTTTCTTTCAGAAACCCAAGGTTTAAACCTCCTGAATACACAAAATCTGAGATCTACCTAAGACTGTGAAACGATTCATAATTACAGAAATTGTGGCTTTTTCTAAAATTTTAGTAGGTCGTTGTCTTTTACTATTTTAATTTCATAGATATGTCAGAAGGATCTGGTATTTTTCCAATAGTTGTCTCACTTTGACCAGGCTTATTCACAACTATTAGTTACAGAATAGCTAGCATGTGCCTGGCACTAGGCTATATAACTTACTTGGTAAACGGTGAGCTAATTCTCTTTTCAATAATACCATGGAACTTCTTAAAAGTTTGTTGCTTTTATTCCAACGAACCCCAAACACATTTCAGAGGGTTCCCCCAAATAGCAAAGACTTTAAGAGGAAGGATTTTAAAGTAATTTGACTGGAAAACCTGATAATCAATGTCTGCACTGAGCAGACCTGCCTTAAGGATGTAGGATTTGTGTTTTCCACCAGAATATTATTAAGGATTTATGCTGTGTGGCATCCTTTGGTGTGTGAGATTAAGGAAGTTGGATTAAGTGCCAAACAGAGTAGAGCACTCCCAGCTGCAAGTCAAGGACTCCAATAAATAATCCAGGAGTGCTACTACTTGGAAAACGTGTTCTTACCCCTCCCACCTTCTCCTGGTCTCCCTATAAAACTCAGCCACGGGATACCTGGATCCTCTTCGAGGCCAGACTCTTTTCAATGTTGCTAAATTGGTTCACAAAATGGGTCAACCATTTCTTACTACGCTTGTTGTCCTCTCCATCCTCAGTTTTCAGGTAGTAGAGCAGCCTCACAGCTTTGGCTTCCAGGAGTAACTGGTTCATTCCCATCCTCTCGCCTAAGAAGGTTCCTCCAATGGTGCCAGCCAGGTAGATGGGCTGACCGGTGTGGTTGTAGATTGGGAAAGTGACATTTCTCAGGTCGAGGACCCTGTTCATCTGCCAGGCATACAGGAGTGGGTTGGAAGGCACACAGAGACCCTGGTGCTTGGCACACACCTGATTGTAGTGGATCTGGGTTCCGTTTTCTCCCATCGCATACAGATCCTGGATCACGTCATCCACTTTACTAACTTCTGATAAGATTGCTGGTTCTAGCAGGGAGGTGGTGTTGGAGACCGCTAGAATACAAGCGAAATTGACCTCGGTGCTCTTCCTGGAGATGGAGAAGCGGTAAGAGTCGTTGGCGGTGAAGCGTTCCTGCACAAAGTGCCCCTTGGCCTTGGCTGGGCTCCCTATTGGGGTGTACTGCTCCTCGAGGTTTTCTTCTACATCCTTGGGCAGGTAAATCAAACCGGTGCCCAGAGCGGCCGTCAGCACCATGGGCACCAGCAGGAAGATCCAGGGGTGCGCGCCCACTTCGCATCCCAGCCTTCGGAAGAGGCAGGAGAGGGGCGCCTCCAGGCAGTTGGTGTGGCAACGGGGTCTCTCGGACACCTGGTTTTCCGACGGTGATGCTGGCAGCGAGGAATCCCCCTCACTGACACCGGATGTGAATGGGGCGCCCCAGCGGGCTCTGGCAACTGCCCCGAAGCCCAGGTCATCTCCGGTTCCTGTGTTCCACCAAAGAACTGCTCTGACTTGTGCTTAGAGGCCGGGAGCGGCTCTGAGCCCGGCCCTGCCATGGGTTCCCGCCTCGCCTCCGACCTGGGCTCCTGCTCCTCCGCTGGGGCTCCCGCTCCGCCGGCGCCTCCAGCTCGGACCAGGCCTCTGGCATCACCTTGCAGGGACTAAGGCTCATTTCCGGGAAGGAAAGGCCAGGGTCTCAAACGTGACATCAGATTAGAAAGCAGCCACTGGACCCAGCGCCCGTCTCCGCCCCCCACATGACAGTTTCCTGGAGAAATTCTGCAGAAGTCTGTTTGAGTTCCGGCTGCTTGTGCCCGGATCCCGGAGGCTTCCGTTGGGGAGCACGTGTTTTGACTCATAGCCCATCCAGCCCCAAATTTGTGGCATGCCTGATGCTCCCAGAAAGTTAGTACACAAACACTAGTTAACGGTAAGATGCGTGCCTCTTCTACAAGGCTTGCACACACACACACACACACACACACACACACACACACACACACACACACAAATGTGGTGTCACCTTTCCGGGGAGCATCCAGTAACACAGTTCTCGGGTAAGGTGAACCTTGTACCCCTGGTTTAGTGACTCTTTTTGTTAACTACGAACGTAACATATATTCTTCTTGTAACAAGTTAGAAGTAAATAAGTGGGCTGAAAAGTGGGTATTTATCTTGGATCTATTCCACCCGCAGTTCCCAGGATGGAGGGACCCCTGTGTTCATGTCACCGTTTTTATGAAAACCTTTACCTACCTTTCAACATGCTCACAACCGAGAGGCAGGTCTTGAGCAGTTCTTAAGAATTACGAAAATTGCTTGCCATGTTTTTCATGGTTGGTAGTCACCTAATATTATTGTGATTGTGTTTTTATGTGGGTAGGTCTAGCATTTTAATGAAATCTCCAGATTGTAAGAGTACCAAGTCCAAGAGTTTAAGAAAGATAATTTTAACAGTATTTTCAAGGAGAAAGAAATAGGAGATTTTGTTAAGTTGCCTCTCCAGAAAGTCCTTGTTTAAGAGCGACCTTATTAAAATAACCACAAAATGGCACCCGTTTTCTATTTTCAAAGTTATGGTAAAGGAAACTGAAGATTCCTTCTCTCTTTCATCCGTGTTTCCAAGTCCTAATTATAGCTACATCTTGAGTTCATCGCTGGTGTGCTATAAAGCTAGTGGCTTCTGTATCACATTTAAAGTCTGTAGATAGAGGAACTGACCTGAGAATTCCATTTGTTGAACCATGTCTACATTATGGAGAGAATGGCTCAGCTGTTCTCCTAAACATTTAAGAGGAAATGGTAGGGTGAAGGTGTTCACAAGTACTCTATAATGTACACATCCAAACACAGGGCCTCTTCCTGCCCATCTTTATAAAGTATTTCTCTAGCACAACAGCAATGTGTGTTTTTCATCTCAAAACACAAGTAAATTTCTACAATTGCTCCTAAATCAGGCATTGTGAAGTGCGAATAAATTCTATAGTAAAATATGTACCCTGGGATTTGATTTTATCTAGTTTCTTAATTATAGATTATTGATTCCAGATTATTTTATTAATCTCGTTATCTAGATTACTAATGTTTGTATGGGTCTAGAATGTCAATCAAAAATACCACTGTTAGTTATTTTCCACCAGTTTTTCTGTATCATTTCATAAAAGGAATGTAGCATTTCCAAAATGAGCTCATTGCCTATTTTTGAGTTATCAAAGCCTGAAAGGCTCTGAAAGACTGGTTTCAGAACTCTACACTTCTCCAGGTGAAGCTGTCACATGGCCTAGAAGTGACATGGCTTCTAATTAAGGAAGTCTCTAAAGGCTCTTCCTTTCAATTCAGGAAGACCCTCTGGTCTTCAATTTGAGAATGGTGTCTACTGTGTCAGGATAGGATTCTCCATCCTTCAGAAAATGCCTTTTGTATGAGGAGAGGATGGGTATTGGGAATTCAAGAATATAGTTTAGAACTTAAAATTTTATCTAGTCTACTTCTCCACCTTCAGTCTAGATAAAATGAAGCAGGCAAAGCATTCCTTTTATCTTCTATCACCATGTAGATTCCATTTCCTTCTGTTCCCCAGTCCTCCAGCAGCCTCTGTGCTCCATTTTTTTTCTCTTCTCCTCCCTTCTCTTTTGCTTCCCGCCCCTTCTCCTTTTCTAATACCTATTCTCTCACATTAGCCAAACTGAGTTTGATATAAATAAAGGGAATTTTATTTTTTTATTTAAAAAATTTGCCCATTAATATTTATAAGATGTTTTTGTTTTAACAGTGTATTTTAGTTCTATGATAATCTGTTTCCTACACTTGACCATGAGCTCCTCAGAGAAGCTCTGTCTCATTCATCCCTGCCTACTCAGAGGTACTCAGAGGACACTCAAATGTTAGTCATAACTTAGGTGGTCCTGTTTATCTTTCCATAGCTCTAGAAATTATCTAATTTAAATATGGCAGACATCATGGCTGAAATGTATTCTGTAGATCCCATAGGGTCTGCTCAGATGCCTGTGTTCTCACTGAGACATGAGGTATCTTTTTGCATCTTTTCCCCTGCCCTATCTTAAGCTTTTTGCCATTTCCTTTTTTCGTTGTTACAATTAACACAGTATAGCTGTTTCTCCTAACTTGTATAATAATCTGTCACAGAGCATTATGGAGTCACTCAGTTTTCCTTTTCTAAACTGAAATGTAAAGATTTAATAAATTGATTGGTCATTGAGAAGAAGCTCTAAAACTGAAACACGAGTAATTAAGAAAGAAACTGAAGAAAAGGCAGCAGAAAGAACTGACCATGAATGTAGTGTTACAGAAGAAACATATTGTTAAGATGCATGTACATATTATGGTAGGGTGGTAGGCTCTTATATTGATGGTCTCCAATGAATCATGGCTCCCAGAATTTATGATTTATCATGGTTCCCTCCCACACTGACTCTGGGTTTGGCTATGACTTACTTGGTCCAATGGGACTTAGCAACTGTGACACAGCCGAAGGTTGATAAGTTCTTGTACATTGGGATTGGCTTGGAAGCAAGAGAGCTCAGGTTTTTATGGACTTGGGGTTCATAATGTTGATGGTAAAACTCTTTGAAGTACTTTATCATTGGCTTTCATTAAGTTTCTAAAAAAATTTTTAATTTTATTTTAGAGAGAAAGCGCAGGGGAGGGGGCAGAGGGAGAGAGAGAGAGAGAGAGAGAGAATCTTAAGAAGTCTCTTTGCTCAGTGTGGAGCCTGATGTGGGGCTCAATCCCACAACCCTGGGATCATGACCTGAGCGGAAATCAAGAGTTAGATGCTCACCGGACTGAGCCACTCAGGTGCCCCTAAATTCCTTTTTATATAATAAGGTGAATTTCTCCTTTTCTGTAGTATAGCAATACCTAAAAAGATGGCTCAGGAAACAGCAGAAGACAAGTTGGAAATGCTGGAGAAAAGAAAAATAGAGATTTCCTTAATGGAAGTGTTGGAATTTGGGAGAACACATTGAACAGAAGAGGAAAAAGGAGATCTTGAAGGTCACGCTCAACATATGGAAAGGATAAAACAGCAACAACAACCAGAATGGACAGCTTATGGAGTAGGATTTTAAAAGGAGGGAAATAATTTAGTAACTAATTGGCTGGAGAGAGTGACTAGAGTCTTAAAAAAAATCTAACAGGTGGGGTGCCTGGGTGGCTCAGCTGGTTAAGTATCTGACTTCAGCTCAGGTCATGATAAACATAAAAAAACATTAAGTAAACATAAGTAAACATTAAAAATATTTTTTAAGTCCCATTCAATGGTGAAAATATTTCTAATAATAATAGCCCTTATTGAATTTCACGTGTTTTAAATAATTTCACACATATTAAATAATTTAATCCTAAGAACTCCACGAGCGAAGTACTATCTTCTCCCTTGGACAAGTGGAAAATGTGACCAAGAGAAGCTAAGTAACTTGCCCCAAATCACACAGGTAGTAAGAGGTAGAGCTGGGATAGGAACCCAGGCACAGTGGCCTCAAAGTCCATACTTTAAAAAAAAATTTTTTTTAATGTTTATTTTTTATTTTTGAGACAGAGCATGAACGGGGGAGGGTCAGAGAGAGGGAGACACAGAATCTGAAACAGGCCCCAGGATCTGAGCTGTCAGCACAGAGCCTGATGCGGGGCTCGAACTCACAGACCATGAGATCATGACCTGAGCCGAAGTCGGCCGCTCAACCAACTGGGCCACCCAGGCACCCCTATAGTGTTGTGGTCAGAAAAGATGCCTGATATTTTTGAATTTGTTGAGGCTTGTTTTGTGGCCGAATATGTGTTCTATTCTGGAGAATGTTCTGTGTGCACTTGAAAAGTACGTGTATTCTGCTGTTTTAGGATGGAATGTTCTGAATATGTCTGTTAAATCCATCTGGTCCAGCGTGTCATTCAAAGCCACTGTTTCCTTGTTGATTTTCTGTTTGGATTATCCGTCCTTCGATGTAAGTGGGGGGTGTTAAAGTTCCTTACAATTACTGAATTACTATCGATTATTTCCTTTATGTTTTTTATTAGCTGATTTATGTATTTGAATGTATAAATACAATTGTTATATCCTCTTGTTGGATTGTCCCCTTTATTATACAATGTTTTTGTCTCTTGTTACAGTTTTTGTTTTAAAGTCAGTTTTGTCTGATGTAAGTATTACTACTCCAGGTTTCTTTTGACTTCCATTTGCATGACAAATGTTTCTCCATCCCCTCACTTTGGATCTGCAGATGCCTTTTCGTCTGAAATGAGTCTCTTGTAGGCAGCATATAGATGGATCTCTGTCACCCTATGTCGTTTGATTGGACCATTTAGTCCACTTACATTCAAAGTAATTATTGATATGTACTGATTGCCATTTTGTTAAGTGTTTTGTGGTTGTTTCCATAGATTTTCTCCGATCTTTTCTTCTCTTGCTCTCTTTCATGGTTTGTTGGCTTTCTTTAGTGATAAATTTAGATTCCTTTCTCTTTATTTGCGTATCTATTACTGGGTTTTGATTCTTCTGGGTTTTTAACATCATCTGTATATAGCAGTCTATATTAAGTTGATGGTCACTTAAGTTTAAACCCATTCTTCCCCCCCCACCCCCAGGGGTAGAATTTAGTGATTCATCACTTACATACAATATCCAGTACTCATCACAAGTGCCCTCCTTAATACCCATCACCCATTTAGCCTATCTGCCACCCACCTCCCTCCATCAACCTTCAATTTTTTCTCTATAGTTGAGAGTCTCTTATGGTTTGCCTCTTTCCCCACCCCCTTCCCCTATGTTCAGCTTTTTTGTTTCTTAACTTCCACATACGAGTGAAATCATACGATATTTGTTTTTCTCTGATTTGATTTGCTTAGCATAATACACTCTAGCTTCATCCATGTATCCACATTGTTGCATATGGCAAGACTTCATTCTTTTTTAGAATTTTTTATTAAAAATTTTTTACTGTTTATTTATGTTTAATTTTTTTTTAAGTTTACTTATTTTTCACAGAGAGAGAGACAGAGAGAGCGAGCATGGGTGAGGGAGGGGCAGAGAGAGGGAGATGCAGAATCTGAAGCAGGCTCCAGTCTCTGAGCTGTCAACACAGAGCCCAATATGGGGCTTGAACTCACAAACCATGAGATTATGACCTGAGCTGAAGTTAGATGCGTAACTGACTGAACCACCCAGGTGACCCAGATTGTTGACATTTTAATTACTATGTGTCTAGGTGTGGACATCCTTGGGTTGAATTTGTGGGGGGATCTTTATGCCTTCTGAATCTGGATGTCTATTTCCTTACCCAGATTAGGGAAGTTTTCAGCTATTATTTCTTCAAATAAAATTCTGCCCCCTTTTCTTCTTCTGAGAACACGATAACGCAAATGTTTTTATGCTTAATGGAATCGCTGAGTTCCCTAAGACTGTCCTCAATTTGCATAATTTTCTTTCCTCTCCTTCGCTCATTACTTTCCATTACTTCTGCCTTCTAGGTCATTAATTAATTCCTCTGCTTCACCTACCCTGTTATTTATTCTACCAAGTGTATTTTTATTTTCATTTATTGTGTTCTTGCCTTCTGATTGGCTGTTTATCTCTGTGTGAAGGGGTCTTACTGATGTCCTATGCTCTTTTCTCAAGTCCAGGGAATATCTTTACAATCATTAAATTCTCTATCAGACATATTATTTACATCCAGTTTGCTTAGATATCTTACTGTGGTTTTGTTCTGTCCTTTCATTTGGGAGATATTTCTTTGCCCTCTCATTTTTTTCTCCTCATTGTGTCTGTTCTTCTGTGTTAGGAAAATCAGCGACTTCTCTTACTCTTAACAATAATAGCCTTATGAAGAAGAGGTACTGAAGTGCCCTGCAGTGCAGTGTCCCTTCTTCCCTAGGGCCTGGGGCTTCAGGGAATTTCTCCTATGTGTGTTGCCTATGTGCTCTTCTGTTGGGTCTTGGCCTCTTTTTTTCTTCAGTCCAGTTGTCTGCAAAGTCTGTCTTTGCCTATTGTGGGCAGTATTTGGTCCCCAGCAGGAGTGGGATGCATTTTAACAAGGTGTGCAGTTGTCTCCTTGCAAAATGAGACATGCCCCTGCTGCTACAGGAACCGAGGCCCTGCAAGACCTGTGGGTCCAGAGATGGGGTAGACAGGGTTTGGGCCGATCTTCCAGGGGAGGGGCCCTGCATGACTGGGAAGGGAAGATCTGGAGAACTGAGGGGTTGGGGGCTCGGTGCAGACAAGTTATGTAGGATAAGCATAGCACTGTTCCCCACAGATGGCCGTTGTTTATGCTGGGGGCAGGGGAGGGAAATGGCACCTGCCTGCTCCTTTGTTCTTGGAGGGGTCTTTCCATGATCCTTGTCTCTCTGGGCCACGCTCTGATATGAGCAAATCACTCTTCCTCCTGTCTGCACCCTGCGTTTTTCAAACTGCTGGTTCTATGTTATATCTGCATGGGCTGTTGATTGTGCTCTCTCTCCCTGAGCCCAAGGCTGGAGCCTGCTAATTTTTAAAATTCCAGGTTTTAAGACCCTCCTGTTGTAAGAGCTCATGAAATTCGGCCCCTCTCTCTTTCAAAGGTGATGTTATGGGGATTTGTCCCCCTCGTCGGTTGGCTCCCCAGTGTGAGAGTCTGTTTTACACCCTTGTCTGCACCACCAGCTCCCTCTCCACCAAGTATGGCTTTGGTCTGTTTTGCTCCTAGACCATGTCTACACTCTTCCAACCTTCTTCAATGTGGCCTCTTCTCTACCTGTAGTTGTGGAGTTTGTTCTGCCAGTCTTCAGGTCATTATCTGGGTTAGTTGCACTGCTGTCAGTATTGTCTAGTTGTATCCAGTGGGGGAGGCAAGCTTAGGGTCCTCCTCTCTCTTCACAACCAACCAGAAATAACCTGTTTCATGAAAGATTGATGAATCTCTCCTGTGACTTATCTGGGTCCTAGTGCCTTTAACAGATTGAAATGTTTAACAACCAGTTCAATTTTATTGATACTATCGGGTGAATCAGGTTTTAAATTTCTTCTTCAGCCAACTTGAAAATTTTTCTAAAAATATGTTTATATTATTAATTTTTAAAATGTCATAACATTTTCATGTGTTTTTTTAATTTAAAAAATCTGTTCTTTATCTGTACTTATGGCCCTTTTCCATTCCTAATATTAATTTGTACCTACTCTCTTTTTTCCTTAGGAAGGCTTTTAAAGCTTTTTCCTATTTGCCACTCGTTTAAGAGAAGCAGGTTTTGATTTTGCAGCTTAACTCTATTTTAAAATTCTTTGATCATTGTTTATTTAATTTCTCCATTGCCTTTATTTCCTTCTTCCAACTTTTGAAATTTTTTTCTGACTTCTTAAGTTGACTGCTTTTTGTTTTATAATAAATGCATTTCAAACTATGAGTTTTCACTTAAGTACTTGGTTAATGACTCTATAGGTTTTGATAGGTAGTGTTCTAAAGACAAATTTTCAAAAGTTTACTAATTTCCTTAGAACTTATCCTATTTTATGTCATCTGTTTTTAAAAAATTTTTTATATACATTTATTTTTGATAGAGAGAGACAGAGCACAAGTGGGGGAGGGGCAGAGAGAGAAGGAGACACGGAATCCGAAGCAGGCTCCAGGCTCTGCGTTGTCAGCTCAGAGCCCGATGTGGGGCTCCAACCCACAAACTGTGAGATCATGGCCTGAACCGAAGTCAGAGGCTTAACTGACTGAGCCACCCAGGTGCCCGTTATGTTATCTGTTTACCAGGCTTTTATCCCCACTTGCTTTTTCTACTTTTATTCTTTGCTCCTTTTGTTTTTATTAATTCTCATGGTTTCCTTTAAAAGGTGCTCTTAAATTTTTAACATGTAACTTAGTTTTACATTTCTCCATCAAGTTCTAAGGTTAATTATTAATTCTCTTCTCTTCCAAAATCAACAAAAATATTTATAATTTTTTAAAGTGTATTTATTTTGAGAGAGAGACAGAGAGACAGAGAGTGCACACGAGTGAGCATGAGTTAGGGAGGGGCAGAGTGGGAGGGAGAGAGAGAATCCCAAGCAGGCTCCTCTCTGTCAACACAGAGCCCAGCGTGGGGTTGATCTCACAAATTGCAAGATCATGACCTGAGCCAAAACCCAGAGTCAGATGCTTAACAGACTGAGTCAACCAGTTGCCACAAATAATATTTTATTTCAAGTTGAAACACCTTGCCATCAGCGTTCCTCGTTATCTAGAATTTTAATTCTGATTTTTCTAAATACATCCATGGAAATTATTGTGGTTAATTTTTTCACACTCAGTACTTCATTTAGTTTAACTGTGTTTTTCAAATGTGAATTTCCTTCCTTCCTTCTTTGAATCAGTTTTATGGCTGATGTATATTCTTCAGTAGTGACATTTCTTCACAAATGTCAGTGAGGAGTAAACTCTTATTTTTTCAGAACTGAATACATGTTGAATTTTCTTTCTTCTTGAATGATACTTTATTATGTATAGAATTCTAGGTTAGGAGTTCTTTAGGTACATAAGAGATATTTTCCCACTACCTTTTGGCATTTTTTTTGCTGATGAGATCTCTGCTGCTAAGCTGATTGATGGTTGTATTTTTTTTTTTGTAGGTAATGTGACATTAAAAAAAAAGTAGAGGGGCATCTGGCTGGCTCAGTCAGTGGAGCATGTGACTCTTGATCTCAGGGCTGTAAGTTTGAGCCCAATGTAGGTATAGAGATTGCTTAAAAATAAAATCTTAAAAAGAAAGAATAGAATTTATTTTTTAATTTTGGGTCCACAGAAAAATTAAACAGAAGGTACAGCAGTTTCTCATATGCCTCCTGCCCCTATACACATGTGTCTCCCTCATTATCAATACCCCCCCCCCCCAGAACTATAAAGAGGAAAAAGTGAATCTCCTCTTTTCCCTACACCATTCCCCTTTTCAACTTGCCAGTTTTCACTCTGTCTCATTGTTATCAGTTTGGTGTGCATCCTTCCTGAACTCTCTATCTACACACACACACACACACACACACACACACACACACACAGTGTAACAGTGCATCTATATAATAATACAAATGTAAATACACATTCATATATATGTGATTGTGATACTTAGTTCTATGCATTAATTTGGCTAGGCTATATAGTTCCAAGTTATTCCATCAACACTTACCTAGGTGTTGCTTTAAGGGTGTTTTGTAGATGTGATTGATTTTCAGGAAGGAAGATTATCCTAGATAATCTGGGTGGACCTGATTCAGTTATTTGCAAGGTCGTGAGAACAGAAGACCTGCATCTTCCCTGAAGAAGAAATACTGTCTAGAGGAAGCAGTTTCAGTTTGTGCCTGACAGTTGCAGACAGTTCTGTTCCTGATGGCCTGCCCTATGATTTTCCCGCTTGCCTAGCCAGACCTGAAAATTGCATAAGCCAAGTCCTTGCAATAAATCCCTTATTATATATTTCTTACTGGTTCTGTTTCTCCAGTTGAGCCATGATTGACATATATATTTCTGTAACTTGCTTTTTCACTAATAAAATGTCTTAGAGATGGCATTATATTTAACTGCTGAATAATAGCATGTAATATGACTATAATGTGTCTCATCTGATCATCCTGTTATTGGTGGGTATTTTAGTTGTTTAGATTCAAATTTAAATCAGATTCAAACTTATTTTCATTGGCTACTTTGGAAATTTGCTTTATTGACTTCTTGTATCCAGTATTGCTATAATGAAATCTAATACAAATCAGGTTCTGCTCCTTTGCTGATAATTATTTTTCTCCTTTGAAGGCTTTTAAGATATTATTCTTTTCCTGTAATATTTCATAAGAACATATTATTGGGGAGGAAAAAAATTTCCTTCTTCCCTTTAACATTATTTGGCTGGTCTAATAATTAAATTACCATATGACAGATAAGCAGGAAAAAACAAATTTAATTACATATATATGAGGAGCACCATGAAAATATGATACTCAGGGGCAAGCTGAGGAGTTGCTGCGTATAGACCATCCTGAGCTAAGGAATGGGATAGGAGCCTGGTGCTTCAGAGGGGAGGAGGTGATTCACAGCACAATAAGGAGAGCAGATTTTCGGTAATTAGGTGTTTGCCCTACCATACAGATATAGCATTCAGATAAAAAAAAATTATCTCTGATAACAGCTGTTTTTCTGGGCCAGATTCCCATCTAAATTCTTTTACGTAGTCAAGGGACACTAAAAGCTTTTCCTGAGTTTTCTGGGTCTTGATTGTTTTCAGCTTAAAATTGTCCATGTGACAAAGTGACATACTTTGGGGAGACTTGTTTGAACCCTTTTAATATCTATGGTCATTTTTCATCTTGCTTCATTTTTAATAGTTCCTTTAAATCTGGAGACTGACTTCTTTTGATGGTCTCCTGTCATTACTTTTATTATTTGTGTGCAGCCCTCTTTCTCCATCTTCTCTCCTTGGAACTCCAATTCGATGGATGCAAGACTTTCTGGGACGTTCTTCCAAGCCTTAACTTTTATTTCATATTTTCTACCCATTCATTCTGTTGGACTGCATTTAGGGCCAGGTAATCAGTTTGATCTTCCAGCTCACTAACAGGTTCTTTAGGTGTATCCCTTCTATCATTCAGCTGACATACTTTTTATTTTAATAATAATATATGTATTTTTAAGATCTAAAATTGCAGTTTTATACCTGTTATCTTTTCATAGTTATGATGTTCTTCCATGGATATTGATTTCATTTTTATTAAAGCCTCAGTTTGTTTGCTCTATTAAGCATTTTTCCCCTCCAGTATTAGTTCCATTAATGAAGTTTGGTACATCTCTTTTATGATACTGATTTTCCTCCTATATCTGGCAATTTTTGGTTTGGGTACTGTATTTGTCAAGCTCTGTCTCCAATGATGGGGAGAAGGAACAGGATATGTTACTGGATGAGGAACGCTAGGCATCTGTCCCATAACCTTAGAGAGGAACGCTTTGTTCTGCTTGAGTGACACCATTCACAAGGGGCACTTCCCTGCATTCCCCCACCCTCCACCCCACAGCTTACCTGTCCACACTGACTTCTCCAACCTGGAGCAGATGCCTCAGCTGCTTGCTCCTTGACAATGACTAAGAAGGTCTTTGCAGTAGGACGAAATGGGTCCATGCATCTAGCATCTATCTTGCATCCATCTTCTCTGAGTTTAGAAACTTACAGAGCATCCAGTTGCACAGCAGTTCTTTCCTGTGTATATTTTTGCCACGGCTTATCCCTCAGTCAGTCATCTCCTTTCTGTCTCTTAGAAATGCCTCAGAAATTTTTGTTCTCTCTTGCTCTCCAGCACTGTTATAGATTTTGGGTTTTTTTTCCCTGTCATTTCTAGGGATTTGGGGTAAGAGGGAAGATGGAAGAGTGTTTGTAGGGGTGCCTGGGTGGCTCAGTAGGTTAAGCTTTGACTCTTGATTTCAGGTCGGGTCATGATCTTACAGTTGTGGGATCGAGCCCCGTGTTGGGCTCCACTCTGAATGGGAGATTCTCTCCCTCTCCCTTTGCCCATCCCCTGCTTTGTAATCTTGATTTTATCTCTTCACTGTATTGCCATTAAATATTTGGGAGGATTTAAGTTAATTTGCCAATTACTTTGGGAAAACCCATACCTTTTTAAAAAAATAATAGTAATTATTTGAGAATTAAAAATAAATGATTGATTAGTAATCTAGAAATTAATTTTTTTAACAATACCCTATTCCCTTTTGTCAACCAAGTTCGCACATAGCACCATTAAATTTGCTGAAAGTTACAAAGGAAAGAATATCAGGTGTCTTGTTATGGACAATGTAATAAAAGAAAGCTCTAAGGAAATGGTTAAAAAATTGTAAGATCAGAGGCTAAGGGAAAAGCCAAGGAAGAATAAGATGTGTGTTCATGTATGTGTGTTCACACACTTTTATTAGGATGCCTCATTAAGAGAAAGAGTTTCTGGAGAGGTGATTTGGAATGCAAAATCACCATCACAGAAAACGGAGTATAAAATTTCAAAGTATTAATCAATGAGGAAATCTAGTTTGGGACTATAAAAACAGCAGGTATATTTCTGCTGTGATTTCCATTGATAATAGGAGCTATATTTAAAGACTGCGTGTACCCACTGAGCTTAAATTCTTAAAAGAAGATGCGTGATTGTGTTTTCTTGGTCAGGAGAGCCCTAATTCAAACGAGTTTCTACAATAAGGAAAAGGTAATTCTTTGGCTGCTTCATCATGAGCCTCAGTTGACTCTTGGCCCAATATTTAATTGGCTCTGCGTTCATACTGATGCTCTGCATGTTTTTCCTATCAACCACTTTTGTTTGTGGATTAGATTTCTTCTTTCCCCCCTCTCTTTGTCTTTGCTTTTGGTTTTGGATTAAGACTGATATTTCTACTGTATGTGATCACTGTAATAGTGGCTTGTTTGATTTGCTAGGCATTTGGCTTTGTACCTGAAGCTTTAAATTGTGAGCTTCGTGTTGTTGTGCTAACAGCACAGTAAAGAAAAAGAGGTCTTGGATTGTTCATCAATGTCATTTTGGTACCCTAAGAATGTTTCTGGATATGTGGAATAAGTGTCCAAAACAAGCTCATCAATGATGTCTCAGGGATACATCATAAGTATTTCTATTTATAATTCTCTTTTTATGCTGATGTTTAACAAATATTAAATGTATATTCGGGATCAAATATTGTAGTCCAGCTTGGAAAAAAAACCTTTCCTTGTATAGACTGACATAAAGTTTCTTTCTTTTTGTCTTCCATCCATTATTAAGATTAAAGCACACTTACAAAAGCAAGCCCAACAATTACTGGCTACCACAATGGACATCTTTCAACCTACTAGAGTATATTGACAGATTCAGACACTTCAACTGCATAGTGATAATGTATAACAAGAATGTGAATTCTATTTTGTTTCTTGCATCTTGAAGGGTGAAATCCTTATATTTGTTAACTGTTAGGACAGATTAAATTCTTAACTCTCTGTAACACAAAATTTAATAAAAGCACATTTTGTATGGTTCAAAACCAATTTCCTTATTACACTATAGGTGATGTGTACTCATTTGCTGCATAAAAGAGAAGAGATATCAGGATTGGGTAAGATTATTATCTTTCTTTGCTGTAACGTGTTTTTATACCAAGGAGAAATATGTGACATGTGAGCTTTAGTTTTCTCTAATTGATCACATCTTACATCAGTTCACTTCTTTCTCACATTCCCTGCTCCATTCTGCGACATGGTATCAAGGAGTCAGGACATTTGTAGTTGAATTTCCAAAATAGGATATTTATCAGCAATAAATGCACATTAAGTGCTTCTAATCAAAGACTTCAAGTGATTGCATCATATTATCAATGTACAGTTGACATTTTTAATTCCTGTTGTAACAATGCATTTGAACTCAAATGTAGATGCTAAAGAAGAATAATCTCTAAGATTTCTTTTCCATTCGGGAATGAGGGAAGGAAAGATTTCTCAGAGACTCTAGCCCACATATTATTAACGAAACAGTTAACACTGTATCAACTTAGCGTTGCTTCTTTTTTTTTAAATTTCTTAAATGTTTTATTATTTATTTTTGAGAGAGAGAGAGAGAGCACGTGCACGCGCACACACACACACACACAAGCGGGGGAGGGGCAGAGAGAGAGGGCGACGCAGGATTAGAAGCAGGTCCAGGCTCTGAGCTGTCAGTGAGGAGCCTGACATGGGGCTCGAACTCATGAACCATGATATCGTGATCTGAGCTGAAGTCAGATGCTTAACCGACTGAGCTACCCAGGAGCCCCAGCGTGGCTTCTTTTAACACAGTTGTGTTTTAACGTAGTTGTTTGTT
This sequence comes from Prionailurus viverrinus, assembly GCF_022837055.1. Taxonomy (NCBI): domain Eukaryota; kingdom Metazoa; phylum Chordata; class Mammalia; order Carnivora; family Felidae; genus Prionailurus; species Prionailurus viverrinus. The sequence continues at coordinate 31,708,828 of NC_062572.1, forward strand.
GTAAACCTTAGTGCAAAAATTTTCAGTTTTTCTCTAACTTTACTTTTGAATAAATTGCAATACCAATTTATTACTTTACCCTGGGAGTTATATAAAGCAGGCAAAGTTTTCTTTTGTGGACTAACCTTCTTCCTTTGTAATAAAGTTATGTGGGAAGTCACAGTTTTACATTTTAAGAGATTTCAGTGCAGTGGTTCTTCATGTTTTGGGATGTGAATATCTGATGAAAGCCATGTGACCTCTTCACAGGGAAAACGTGCATGTGCACATATGTTCATGGTTTTGCCTGTTTTTAGGAGCTCATGACTCCCTGGGTTTCATTTTTGACTTAGTAGTTTCAGAGCAGAATAGATTCTTTGATGGTCACTTTGCCAGTACTGCAAATGGGACAGCATTGTGATTAAACCCCTATTTTTAAATTTTTTTATGTTTATTTAGTTTTGAGAGAGAGACAGCGTGAATGAACGAGGAACAGAGAGAGAGAGAGGGAGACACAGAATCCAAAGCAGGCTCTAGGCTCTGAGCTGTCAGCACAGAGCCCGACGCGGGGCTTGAAACCACAAACCGTGAGATCATGCCTGAGCCAAAGTCAGACACTCCACCAACTAAGCCACCCCGGTGCCCCAAACCCCTATTTAAAAAAAATTTACTGTGTGGAATTTGCACATGTAATACTAATTGTGACAAACCAGAGTCTGCAAGCAGTAATGTGAGACTAAAAAAAAATGAGTCTGCTTAGTTCAATCCCTGATAATATAACCTAGGACAAGAAGACAGGAAGTTATGTTTGTGTCGTTGGTAGCAATACATCCAGCCCTTACATTCAGTTACCTGGGGGTAGCATCGTGCACCAGTTAGTGGCATGGGCTCTGTAGTCAGGCGCCTGTGTTCACCTCCCAGCGGGGCGACATCTTGCGTGTGTAACTTCGGGAAAGTTACGTGGGGACTAACCAGAGTCCTTGCTTCTAAGGAGTGTAAAATAGTGCTAGCACCTTGTACAAACCCAATAAATGCACAGTGCACCGCAAGATAACTATGCCAGTATTTATAATATATAGAAAGCAATTGTTTTGGTTATGCCTTTCTGATCTCCACTTTTGTGCCAGTTAAGTGAAAAGGACTCATCTAGAAAGAGTTTCTTAGACTTTCCTGTGGTGTCCTGGCTGAGCCTTCTGTCTCCAGCACAATCCCTGGGAAAGATGGGGTACAGTAAGGACAGATGGGTCCCCACATGCAGCCATGCTGGCAAGCTCCTAGAACATGGGTAATCTGCGGTGCTTTTCAGGTCTTCAGACTAAGGGTAGGAAGCATTCTGCCTTCCCTTTCTGCAGTTTGTAGTCTGATTTGAGTATTTGGTGATCTTTATTCTAATTATATATATACACATATTGTACTAATGAAGAAAATATTCATGATAAAGTGAACCACTGGTGTGAAATGAAAAATAGACAAACTTTAAAATGAAAATAAATATGAATTAGATCTTGAGCTGTGTAGCACTTTTAAATTAAAATCCATACAGAAATGAAATGATAGGGATTTGATTTTGCTTTCTTTCTTGGATCTTTATGCAGTATTTCTATGTGTTTTTAGTACCTAAAAAGCATAGACTACAACTTATACTTCACAAATCACATCTGAGAGCTAGTAAGAATTTGTCATTAACACAAATTGGTTAGCTAACCTGTAAAGAATATTTTGAAGCACTTGGTCTGCTTTTGCCATTGGAACTAAGTCAGCTAAGACCTACATTTTTGACAGTTATGTTCCATATGGAAATAATATTTGCAGGACTTTCAAACACTTATCAATTACCACTGATGTTTTTAACAGAGCTAAAAAATTTTAGAGCTAGTGAAGAGCTAGGGCGTTACCTGGTCTACCTCTTTTATTTTACATAAAATGAGAAGTTATACAAAGGAGAGTTTAAATGGTTTATTCCTACTAATTGGGATCCATTATTCCTACTTTTCTTCTCAATTTTTTTCTTTCTTTTCTTTTTTTTCTTTTTTTAAGCAAAGGAAGTTCTGCAACTCTGGTGACTTGACCTTTGTTTTTACGTCATAACTAAATAGATTATACTTCTTGGTTTGATAACTGTACTTTCCTTTGACTGTTGAGTAGAAATACTTGTCCTGGGTCTATAACCTATTACAGTTTCAGTGGCCATCAAAGAAACAGTCCTCATTACCTCGATTGCTGTTTTGTAACTTTTACAGCACTACCTGTCGATTCATTGACAAAGGAATTACATCTTTGTTGGGTCTAAGTGAAAGAAACTTTTTTTTTAAGTACTTAAAAAAGAATTTGTTAAATATATACTGTGAACTCTTACAAAACAACTTAGCTTGTAAGTTCTGGGATGTAGCTTCGCCTTGGGAACATCTGGGACCAAGCCTTGAATGCCATCAAAACTCCTGTGGTTTACCTGTTTTTCTGTCTGCCTTGGCTTCCTTCTTCTAATGCAAATGAATTTTTGTTGAAAAATCTACTAGCAGGTCTAAGTTTAAATCTCCATAGATTCCCAATTCCAGTTCTAAGATTCTGGGAAAGGACACTAATTCGCTTAGCCTGAGTCATGTGCCTACTTATAGACTAATTGGCTGAGGTCAGGAAATGAGTGTTCACCGAAACAACGTCTTGGCTCAAGTAGCCACTCTTGGCCCAACCAACTATGTCTCAAAATTGGGGTCACAGTGCCTCTCATTATAACCATGAATTTTGGGAAAAGGGCAGTTCTTGGAAAAGGGTGCCAGATAAACAATTCTCATGGAGGCCACTATGTGACCAAACGAGATTTGCTCTTCATGGGTTCCTAAATCACCATTCCAATCTCTCCTTTCCCCAGCCATGTTGGAATAGATTAAAAACCTTGAACCAAACTAAAGAACTTGTCTATAGATTTTACCCACACATCTTTATACTGGTACCAGTATTTTTTATTTTTTATTTTATTTATTTATTTATTTATTTATTTATTTATTTATTTATTTATTTTAGAGAGAGAATAAGCACACATGTGTCCACTTGCACACACAGGCCAGGAACGGGTAGAGGGAGAAGGAGAAAAAATCCCAAGCAGGCTCCATGCTCAGCGTTTAGCTCCCTGCAGGGCTAATCCTACAACCCTGGGATCATAACTTGAGCCAAAATCAAGCGTTGGGTGCTCAACTGCCTGAGCCACCCAAGTGCCCTGGTACCAGGATTTTTTTTTATAGTTTTCATTGTGCAATGGATGATACATATGAAAAAGCATATGCAACACCAATGTAAATTAAGAAGCACAAAAATAAACACCTATGAATCCATGACCTAAGCTGAGGAAATAGTATGTGACAAACATTACCAAAACCCTGGTATGCACTCTCTGTAGCACCCCTCCAACATCTTACTTAATCTATTAAATAAAGGTTAATATATATTTCCCCTTTTTTTGGCATAAAGACAACAGAAGGTAGTAAATGACATAGGCTCTGGATTAGAATTCTGCCTTTTCCACATCCCACATGCATAAATAAGCTTAGCAAGTTACTTCATTTCCCTGTGCCTCTCCATTCTTTATCTGTTAAAAAAAAGAGAAAAGTTCCCATCTCCCACAGTTTGAGGATTATATGAGAAATGCAGCATTTTTTTGTAATAACGAAAACCTGGAACTGGAAACAATATAATACAAATATTCATTAACAAAAGAAAAACAAATTGGTAGACTCAAACAATGAAGTATAGTGCAATAATTATCATATAGGTATACTATAGATATAGGTGTAGATATTTCCCTAACAGAAGACAGGGTTTCTTCTACAACTTATGTGGCTATTTCCCTGGCCCTTCTAATTTGCAATGGTGGGGCTAGGGCCCAAAACTCAGAGCTTGGAGACTGAGACAGAGGGTCCATGTGTATTACTGAATTTTGTGTTTTTCCTATGGAAGAAAAATGGGCAAACAGGAAACTGAGGACATGAAAAGAGAAGACTCAGGGGAGCCTTGATATGCATGGTCATTGGCCTGGCAGAGTCAAGGTGTGAGTGAAGCAGCCAATAAGGAGATCCTGTGGTAGTGGGGGGGGGAGGGGAAGCAGAATGTTAGTAAACTGCAGCCCATAGTCCAAACCCAGCCCACCACCTAGTTTTGTATAGCTCAGGAGCTAAGAATGGTTTTTTACCTAAAAATGGCTGACAAATACATTTTTAGAAATATTATTTCCTGACATGTGAAGATTACATGAAATTTCAATTTCAGTGTCCACAGATCACATTCTATTGGAACGTGTCATGCCCATTCATTTGCATAGTGCCTATGACTCCTTTCCCTCATGGCAGAGCTGGGTAGTTGTGACAGAGACCATATGGATCCCAAAGCCAAAAATATTTACTATGTAACCTTTCACTGAAAAAGTTTGCTGATTCCTGCCTTATGGTATAAGCTGTGGGTTTTAGGAAGAGATGCTAAAATTTAATACATGCTCAACACTTTTGCCCAGTGTAGCTCACAGCTCTTCACATGTATTTAATATAATCCTGTGAATAACACTAAAGGTAGGTACTGTTATTATCCCCCTTTTACCAATGGGAAATTGAGACACTTAGGTAATTTGCCTAGTGTCATACCATTAGTGAGTAGAAAAGCTAGGATATGAACCTAGGCTGTCTAATCCCAGAGCAATAATGTGCAATATCTAGTTTAGTTTCATTTTTTGACTGTTAAGTAATTCCTGCCAGTTTCCCTTGGAACATCAGTACTGCTCTGTAAACAGTTGCCTCTTGGGTCTGTCAGTCTTACTGTAGATTAAGGACCTTTTGCTCCTAGCTGCTCTCAGAATTCTCTCTTTTTCTTTGTATTTTGCAAGTTTCACTATGATAGGTCCTGGTGTTGACCTGTTTTTGTTGAATTCTCCCCAAAAGAAAGGTCAAGAAGAAATCACAGCCGGGGACTTGCTCAAAACAAATATAAGCAATATATTGGAACAAGAACTTAGAACAACAGTCATAAGACTACTGGCTGGGCTTGAGAAAAGTATAGAAGACCCTAGAGAAACTCTTGCTGCAGAGATAAAGGACCTAAAATCACTCACTGTAGAGAACTGAATGATTGCCTGTGCCTACCTTTGGGGCATGGGTCAGTAGGAAAGGACTGTAGCCTCAGAGAATGGTTCCAGTTTAGTCCTGGGTTTTACATTTGATGGCATCATAGAATAAAGGAAGTAATTGTGTGTGTGTGTGTGTGTGTGTCTGTGTAATATACATAGAAAATGTCCAGGATTCACCCCAAACTGAAGATAGTAGTTGCCCTTGAAGAATGAATGGATAATGTAGAATTGGCAGATTTTTACATTTTAATTCTATGTAGTTTGAAATTTATAAGTGGAGTGTAGTCTGTGTACTGCTATTAAAAAACAAATGAACATGGGGCGCCTGGGTAGCGCAGTCGGTTAAGCGTCCGACTTCAGCCAGGTCGCGATCTCGCGGTCCGTGAGTTCAAGCCCTGCATTAGGCTCTGGGCTGATGGCTCAGAGCCTGGAGCCTGTTTCTGATTCTGTGTCTCCCTCTCTCTCTGCCCCTCCCCCGTTCATGCTCTGTCTTTCTCTGTCCCAAAAATAAATAAACGTTGAAAAAAAAAACAAATGAACAAACCCTATAGAATATGGTTGAAAGAACCCTCTGAACTGGTTTTTCCTTTGGTGAGGAAAATTAGATTGTCTCCTGTGATTATCTTAGATACTGAGAAGAGACAAATTGTTTAAAAATTCATTTCCCCAGGATACAGCCTAGATGGAAGACAGATTATCCAAGGACCAAAAAATGCCCTGCTCCTCTAATTGGGATATGCCCAATTTAATCAGGAGTTGAGGACACCCTTTCTTCCTTTCAGAGCTACACGATGGCACTGGGCTTCCTATTTTATTTTATTTTAAATTCAGTATAGTTAACATCCAGTGTGATATTAATTGCAGGTATTAAATATAGTGATTCAACAATTCTACACATTACTCAGTGCTCATGATTCAGTGTTAATCTTAATCCCCTTCACCGATTTCACCCATCTACCTACCCACCTGCCTTCTGGTAATGATCAGTTTGTTCTCTACAGTTTAAGAGTTTGTTTTTTGGGGGGGCACCTGGCTGGCTCAGTCGGTAGAGCATATGACTCTTGATCTTGGGTGTAAAGTTTACTTAATAAAAAAAAGGATTAAAGAAAAGAGTCTATTTTTTGGTTTGTCTCTGTCTTTTTTTCTCTTTGTTCATTTGTTTTGTTTCTTAAATTCCACATATAAGTGAAATCATGTGGTATTTGTCTTTTTACAACTGACTTATTTCACTTATAATACTCCATCCTCTTCATTGCAAATATCAGGGTTTCATTCCTTTTTTATGGCTGAGTAATATGCCAGTGTGTGTGTGTGTGTGTGTGTGTGTGTGTGTATGACACATCTTCTTTATTGTCTCATCTGTTGATGGACACTTGGGCTGCTTCTATAGTTTGGCTATTGTAAATAATGCTGCAATAAACATAAAGGTGTATATATCTTTTTGAATTAGTGTTTTCATACTCTTTGGGTAAATACCCAGTGGTGTGATTCCTGGATCATCGGGTAGTTCTATTTTTAATTTTTTGAGGAATCTCCGTACTGTTTTCCACAGTGGCTGCACCAGTTTGCATTCTCACCATCAGTGCACTAGGATCCCTTTTTCTGCACATCCTTACCAACATTTGTTTTTTGTGTTCTTGATTTTAGCCATTCTCATAGGTGTGAAGTGACATTTCATTGTGGTTCTGATTTGCCTTTCCCTGATGATGAGTGATGTTAAGCATCTTTTCATGTATGTGTTGGCCATGTGTGTGTCCTCTTTGGAGAAATTTCTGTTCATGTCTTCTGTCTGGGCTTTCTCATGACATAAGATATTCACAGCTGTTAGAAGATGAAGCTCCATGCAAACAGCTTTATCTGTTCCACTTTCTGCTGGTGGGAGTAGAAGAGAAAGTTTCTTCCTTGCTGAAGACATTAATGGAAACCAGTACTAGGTTTTGCTCATATGTGATACTTGCTTCCCCTTTAAGATGGTGAGGAGTGTGCTTTTCTTCCTCGATAACTGTGTACTCAGAAGGATTACACCCATTTCTCTTGCCTCCTCCACTCCCCAAAATTCACACCCCTCCTCCCCCAGGACCAAGAGAAAGAATAGTTCCAGCTGTTTGACTACTCAAGGCTTGAAAGATATGACAGAGCCCTCCAACACCCAGTCATCACTCATACCTGGTTCTAAGCCCTAAACTTTGGACAGTGAAGAGTGGGATCTATATTTTGAGCTCCTCTTCATATCTTGGGAGACAGTCTCAAACTTAGTAAACTAGTAGTGAGTGTTACTTCCATTTTAGATACAGCAATAAAAATGAAGTAAACCAAGGACGCCTGGGTGATTCAGTCAGTTAAGCGTCTGACTTCGTGGTTTCAGCTCAGGTCATGATCTCATGGTTCGTGGGCTTGAGCTCCAAGTCAGGCTCTGTGCTGATAGCACAGAGTCTGCTTGGGATTCTCTCTCCCTCTCTGTCTCTTCCCCTCCCCTGTTCATGCATGCACTCTTTCTCTCTCTCTCAAAATAAAGAAATGAACTTAAAAAAAAAAAGTAACCGAACAAGCTGGACATTTCAGTTCTACTTCTCTTGCAATGTTGAATACAGACTCGCATATTAGAAACATTTAAAGGAAAATAATTACATGACACACAATGTAACATCACATTGTTTTTGAATTCAGAGTTAAAAAAATTAGTATAAACTCAAACTTTCTTTCTTGGAAAGGACTATCTTTTTCTTTCTGAGATTACCTTCTTTCTGTTTTGGTGGAGGGGAATGGCCTTTTATGAAAGTTTTGAGAAATTTCATGAAATTAATTAAGAGTTCTTATAATTTTCAAGAAACTGTTCTAGGTCTTAAGGTGTTAGCAATGAAGGAAACACAGGAAGTCTCAACACAAGAGCGAATTCCAGAAAGCAAACAAATACATGTTCTGTTGATAGTAATAAGGGCTATGAAGAAAAATGAAGCAGGGTCAGGAGTTTAAGCAGTGGCGCTCAATCTTGGCTCAACACTGGAAACACCTGGCAGCTGTAAAACATGCTGATGCCTTGGTCCCAGCTGAAGGGATGCTATTCTGGTTGCTCTGGAGTGCAGTTTGGTCATCTGGATTTTAAACTCCTCAGGTAGGTCTAATGTACAGCCAGACTTGAGAACCACTAGGTTGGAGTGTGACATAGATGCTACTTTAGGGAGGTGATGAGAGACTGCCTCTCTGACATAGTCACGGGGGAAGAGACCTGAAAACGGACAGATTGTGAGCCAAGAGCATATCCGAAGTGCAGTCCAAGTAGATGGACCACACAGGTCAAGTCCTGGAGTGTGTGCTGGGTGTGGGAAGGTTGGGGATGGGATGGGAAGGATGGGAAGGTTGTATGTTTGGGTGGAGCTGAGTGAGGCAGCGGGAGAGTGAGCATTAGGCTGGAGGGGTAAGCAGGAGCCAGATCATGTAGAGCCCTGTAGGCCACAGAAGGAACTTGGGGTTAGTCTAACGTGATGGGAAGCCAGGGGAAGATTTGGGACAGGGAAGTGAAATAGTCGAATTCATTTTTGAAAAGGATTACTCTGGCAGCTGTGTGGAGAATATCAGGTGCTAAATATCAGGTGCAAGAAGGGAAGTAGGGGACCAGTTAGGAACCTACTGCTGTAGATCAGGCTAGAAATAATGATGGCTTAGCCCCAGAGTGTTAGGAGATCAAGGAGCGAAGAAGTGTTTGGATTGGGGATAATTGGGAAAGGTAGAGCGAAAGGAATTTGCTGATAAATTGGATGTTGGGTATCAGAGAAATTAAAAAAAAAAGGAGTCAGGAATAACTTCCAAGCCTTTGGCTTAAGCAAACATTTTTGGGTGATTGGTGATGCCATTTACAAAGCTGGATGACACTGGAGAAACAGATTTTTGTTGGCAGAAAGGGAGCAAGAGTTTTGTTTTTGGACATGTTACATTTGAGATGAGATGATGTTGGGGTAATAAATGGTAGGGTTTTACTTGTTAATACTCTCAATTGACAGTTGGTAACATTGGCCCTTGAATTTCAAAAGTTATACTATTCCATCAATATTTTAAGCTAGTGTATTCCTGTTGTAGAGCACGATTAGGAATTGTGTTCCTGTTTATAAATATCTCCTGGTAAAATATGTCTAAAAGAAATTGGAAGACTTCCAGTTTTAAGAAATTAGCAATCTTTTACTAATTAGACTGTTGAAATTCCTCCTGGTTTTATCATTTCTCTGAAGTATCTGCATTATGGCAAAATTAAAGCATTAATCTAATGTTAGATTGGGAGATTTACATAGGAATATATTCACAACAGTGGCTGGACTAAAGCCTTTAAATTTCATACCCTGTCTGTGCGTAAAAATAAGACACCTGTGCTTTTCTGAGATCTCTGTACACATTGTAGCATCTCAGAAGATGAAAATCAAGAACTTATGTAAACGAGAAAAAAAATCTTTCCTTCCAGCACCATGGGTGATACCAGAATAGAATGCGTTATAAATGCTAAGAGATGTTGTTAATATTTAGTAGAGTCATCTTGAATGTCTGACTCTTTTCCCTGCTATTTGGCCAATGGAACAATAAAATAATTCCCTATGATGTCAGAGCCACATTATGAGTTTGAGTGTTTGTGAGCAGAGTTCCCTTGTGGCTCAGAATGTCTGAATACGAGTCAGCATCCGGAGTGTGAGATGACAACATCTTTCAAATGTGACTAAAATAGAGTCCTTCCATGTTTCTCTGGCAACGAAAGGGAAAAACTAATTACATTTTTCTTTTAGAAAAAATAAACTATGAAAGAAAAAGCTAAAATTCCCAAGATTCTGAGTATCTTTCAATGTAGTTCATTTCCTAATATCCAGTGACTTTTATCACTAGGTATACGAGCCTCTACACTGAAAATGTACTTGGAAAAATTGATGCAAAAACAATAAAACCATCTCATGGGGACAGAAACTGCATTCTGTAATTTCATTTATCATGAATTTATTTGAAACTAAATTGTGGCCATCTGGACACTAGTGACATTAAAAACATGTTCATGTTGTGCCTATTTGGGCACTTTCTTGGGTTTTAAGGGTCTCTTCATAAACATAAGCAGCATAAGTAACCTAGCATTAATGAAGTTCCTATGGAGATTTGTAGGGCCATAATGTTTCTACCGATTTCTTTCTGTGGATCTATGACATTTATCCCCAAAGCAGAGCTTTGTGTATTTGTTGAAGAATAAAAACACATGCACATGCAAAGCCTGCTCCCAAGAGTGCTTTCTCTTGGTCCCAAAAGGTAGCTTTCAGTGGTGATGGGAACCGGAAGGGATGTTGGGAGCAGCAATTCCAGGTGATCCCTATTCTTCCTCTGCCTCAGATATCACTCACTGCTTCTGTTTTTGTGATCTTTTCACAGTCGTGAAAAAAATTTAAAAACATGATATGTCTGACAAAAGCTGACGGTGAAATCCTACTGGCACAAAGTAAAAATTAGTCTTCACGCACTTCCATGAGTCACACACACACAGACCTCTGATAGTAATGCTAACATATGTTTAACATTTACTTCGTGCTCTCCATACATCATTAATCCTGAAAACAGTGCTATGATGTAGGCATTACTATTAGCCCCATTTTACAGATGAGGAAATTGGCCTTAGAGATTAAGTAACTTGTCTCCATCTATCCCGCCACCAAAGGGAGCAGCTGGAAACACTATCATAGTTCTCCAAACAGTCACATGGAGAAAATCTCCAAGAGCAACCAACACGGTCTTCTAGGCTTCTGGGCTCTTGACTAACCCCACATAAGGCATATACCACCTACTCCTCACCAACTTGTCAGGAGACCCACCACATCGCTAAGCCCTTGGGTAGAGAGTAATTAATACCTGTCCTAAATATCCTGGAGGCTTAAGAGCTAAAGATATTTAAAGCTAGAAAGACTCAGCCAACGGACACTGTTCACTCACCTGGCAAAATCCGGTCGATGGGAGAAAGGAAAGAACAATAATTATCTAATAAAACTCCCCTTCCTTTTCCTGCAAGTTAATTTGAACAAAGATTCTACTTGTGGTATATAAAAACCTAGAGTCGAAAGGGATCTCTACAGGCAAAGAGCAGCTCAATTCTAGCTTCTTTTAATTTTAATATAATTCTTGAACATGAGTCTTTGTTTTACAATTTTATATATTGTGAAGTTTCATAATATCAAAAGATGGCTGTTTTTCAGGTCTTAAGCTTCTCCAGAAGGAAAAGTCTTGTCTTGAAAGCATTTCTAGCTGAAAAGCTTCAGCAAGTTCTGGCAAGAGTTTGGAATCACGAACAATCTTGTTCTTTCTCAAATTGTGCGACTCAAAAGTCATTTCTGCTTACTCCTTGCCAAATGGTTGGGCTACCCTAAGCCCTGAGATGAATGCCTCCCAGAATTCATCTCCAGTCACATTTGCCTTGTCTCCTCTCCAGGTTAATCTGGTCCTGTGCACCTGATCAGGGGACAGATCCAGAAGTTGTAATGCACTTAGGCAGTATTTTCCCTTTGGACTGCCAGCCCGACTCAGGCCCAGATGGGTGGTGATTCAAGTTGAAAGGAACGTTGGCTCCATCCAAGCTTTTGGTTTTGATCTGTAGGAAAACTTCTTTGTAATGTGTGCCAGGGGAATGTAATTTAAAAAAAATACTATGTGGGGAATTGTCATATAAGAGTAAGAATGCTTTATGGTCCCTTGGCTGGGATGTTTAAAATGCTGTATTGCAGGGGTGGAAACGTAAAGTGGAAGAATATTGCAAGCAAAGATTTGGTATAAAATATATCCTTTTAAAAAAAATTGGAGTGGGGCGCCTGGGTGGCTCAGTTGGTTAAGCGTCCGACTTCGGCTCAGGTCATGATCTCACAGTCTGTGGGTTCAAGCCCCGCATCGGGCTCTGTGCTGACAGCTCAGAGCCTGGAGCCTGCTTCGATTCTGTGTCTCCCTCTCTCTCTGTCCCTCCCCTGCTCATGCTCTGTCTCTCTCTGTCGCAAAAATAAATAAAAAACATTAATTAAAAAAATTTTTTTAATAAATAAATTTAAAAAATTGGAGTTTAAGTGCTCTTTTTAAAGGACTTTAAAAGTCACCCCATTGGCTGTTGCTGGTGTTTTCTCCCAATCTTGAAAGTGTTGGAGGTGATGAATCACAAAGGCCAGGAAGAAGCTTCTCATTCTTGTCCTCATCACCTGGCATGAGACCATATGACCATATAATAACCTTTAAAAATCATCTACAAAAGGAGATCTCTTGAATTCTAAGACTGATTTGTAGTTTAGGTAAATTTTTACTTGGAACAACATAGGCCCAAGGTTGACATCAAAGTCACTTATTTCTTCTTTCCCCTGATCCAGCTAATTTTTTATCTATGGAATGAGGTGGACTATTACAAAAAATTATGCAAATAACTCACAAAAAAGATTTAAAGCATTGGTAGTTGAAATGATTGCTTTATTTATGCATTTATTAATATAATGCAGACATATTATTTATAGTCTAATTATTTACACTCCAGTTTTTATTTCTCTGGTTAATTGTTTTTTATTATGAATATTTTAAAGCATACCTAATGCTCATAGGTTCTGAGAATATGCAGAACAACAATCTGCTTAAAGTAAAATCTATTGTAATATGTGTCTAAAACTTGGAATTTATCAATAATAAGGAAAAGCAATACTGTAGGTAGAATTTTCCCTGTAAAATTATTTCAACTTTCCTGTAAATATGAAAATTCAAATACTAAAAGTAAAAACAAAAACAGACTATACTTACCTGATGGGACCTCTGTAACTTTCCCATGAAAATACCCAAGAAGATACCCAAAAGGACAAAAAGTGGGAACAGTATGAGAAAGTAAGGCGGGGGGAAGACTGTTTGCAAAATTGAAACACAATTGTGCTATTATATCACTGGGGGTGGGCTAAGCAACAAATTCTGGGGCTCTGTGTTCTGTGAATTCTAAACTAAAGCAGAAGGGATAGCATCAATAAAGAAAGAAAAAGGCTTTGATTTACCTCCAGTGCCTGCCCAGAACAAGGAGGTCTCTTGGACTAAAACACCAAAGAGGCATTCAGCCGTCTCCCTGCTGTACATGAACTCTGCTCTAAGCTGGTCAGTTATAGCCCTTCTTGACTTACCCACCTCCAGCCCCACCACAAGCCTTTTTTTCCTATATCTACTCAGACTCTAACACTCCTGCCATACTGCTGGCAAGTAGAGTGATGAGTTTCAGTATAAAATGATGTTTACAAAATAACTATAGTCAAGAGGAAAGAATGGAAGAGCCCCAAGAACAGTGTCTGTTGGGGAAGAAGCTATCAGAAATGTCACAAAGGGATAGAGATGGTGGCCAACTTTTGACCACCGTTGGAGAGCTCACACTGTAGGGGGACAGGTCCCCACTACCGTATCACTTCCATTAGGGCAAAGTATTGGTGACCATGGTTTGGGTATCAAAGCCACGCTTTTATGCTGGGTTGGTCTAAAGCTACATATTTACTCTTTTGAGTGCTCTTCATTTTGTCTGGAGATTTTCTTCCATTCAGTATAATTTCCCTTCGGCCTAAAAATGTTGTGTTAGCATTTCTTGCGGTGACAGTCTATTGGCAATGAATTCTCTTAGTTTCAGTGTTTGAAACTGTCTTTACCTTGCCTTCATTTTTGAAGGGAATTTTTGCTGGATATAGAATTTTAGTTTGTTAGTTTTTCCCTTTCAGGACTTTAAAGATGTGGTTCTGGTGATTTCTGCTTTTCATTGTTTCTGGGAGAATTCAGCCATCATTTTCTTCATTATTTCTCCTAAAGTAACTCCCGCCCCCCATCCCCCCACCCCCCCACCTGCCACCCTCCCCCCACCACCACCCTGTGAACACTCATAAGACCTGCTCTTGTCTTTGCTTTTTAACAGTTTGACTCTGATGTGTTCAGGAGCAATTTTCTTTGTGTTTATCCTGCTTGGAGTCCCCTGAGATTCTTGGATCTGTGGATTGGTATCATCAATCCAAGAAATTTCTCAACCATTATTTCTTCAGATTTTCCCCATGTTCTACTCTCTCTCTTCTCCCTCTGGGACTGAGTTACATGCACAACATTCAGTCATTATTGTTATTGCCCCACAGAACTCAGATTCTCTCTTGTTCTTAACCCCCTTCCACCCCTCCTCACCTCCGTTTAGTTTAACTTTAATAATTTCAATTGACTTGACTACAAGCTCACTGATTTCTTTTCCTCTGCTTTGTCTAGTCTGCTGAGTCTCATATCTGTTAGGTTTTTATTTCTAACATTTCTATTTGTTTCTTATAATTTCCTGCTCTCTGTGGATATTGCCCATGTATTTATGCATCGCCCAATTTTTAATCACTAGATCCTTTTACATATTTTTATAGTTATTTTATTTTAATTTTGAGAGAGAGAGAGAGAGAGAGAGAATGTGTATGAGGCAGAGGAGGGAGAGAGGCAGAGAAATTGGGAGAGAGACAGAATCCCAAGCAGGCTCTGTGCTGTCAGGGCAGAGCCTGATGTGGGACTCAAAACCACGAACCATGAGATCATGACCTGAGCTGAAATCAAGAGCTGGATGCCTAACCGACTCAGCCACCCAGGCACCCCTATTATAGTTATTTTAAAGTCTCTGACAAGCCCACCATCCGGGCTGTCTTTAGGTTCGTTTTTATTGATCGCTTCTTTTTTCAACCATAGCTCACATTTTCTTGCTTCTTTGAATGTGTCATAATTTTTAATATTGGATCAGGCAATTATGTGTGAAAGAACAATGAAGAGGAAAATAATATTTACTCTCAGAAAGTAAATGTAGGGGCCTGAGTTGATCTAATCTTTAAAAAAAATTTATGTTTATTTTTTGGGGATAGAGACAGAGCATGAGCAGGGGAGAAGCAGAGAGAGAGGGAGACACAGAATCCGAAGCAGACTTCAGACTCTGAGCTGTTAGTACATAGCCCCATTTGGGGCTCAAACTCACGAATGGTGAGATCATGACCTGAGCCAAAGTCAAATGCTCAACCAACTGAGCCACCCAGGTGCCCTTGATGTAATCTTTAGTTGAACTGAGTGTGGACTTCATTGCTGAATTGGTAGATTCAGGTCATCACTAGCTTCAGATGTTTTGAAGGCAGGACCAGCACTTTCCCTTTAGCAGGGCTTGGGACCCTGTAGATGTCTCTTTGCTTTATAATCAAGTCACTGGCTTTCTAAACCATGGAAGATCCCTTTCTGCTTTACAGGCTAGCTAGCAACTCTTTGGGTCAGTGGGAAGTTCTGTTTGATTGTAAATTATGATACCTACTCTGAGGGCCTCAGGAGATCTCTCAGTGTCTTACCCCAGCCTATGCAGCACACTCAGAGAAGACCCATGGGGTCTTTGTCTCAGCATTCTGCCCTCCCCTAGCTATAGGAAGCTGCACTAAGTGAAATACTCAGAGAGCTTTCTCTCATTCCTCCTTACCTGCTCCGAGGCTTTGGCTTACCACTTCTCTCTATTCAGTGAAAGCCCATGGGATAGAGTTGACAGGTGGGTGCAGAACTGATCTGTGGATAAGACTCCTTGGGATTCTAAACTGTTGCAACAATTCACATGGGGCATTGGGATTATGGGACTCAACCAAAGTCATCTTATAAGGAAATACAGAGCCTTAAAGAATATAATAGAGAAGAAATGTTGAAAATCAATAAGATAAAAACAGAGAGGGAGGCAAACCATAAGAGACTCTTAAATACAAAGAACAAACCGAGGGTTGATGGGGGAGAGTTGGTGGGTGGGTTAAATGAGTGACAGGCATTGAGGAGGGCACTTTTCAGGATGAGCACTGAGTGTCATATGTAAGAGATGAATCACTGGGTTCTACTCCTGAAGCCAAGATTATACTGTCAACTAACTTGAAAATCAATTAAAAATAAAAGAAAGAAAGAAAGAAAGAAAGAGAAAATCAATGAGATAAGTCTCCATCTAAAGAAGATAGAAAAATAACATAAAAATAAACCCAAACAAGGAGAAATAAGGAAATAAAAAATTAAATGGATAATAAGCAGATATCAGCAGATAATATAAAAGAATATTATAAAACAAACAAAATACTTCACACCAAAAAAAAAAATGGGAAAAGTTGAAGAGGATGAATTCTTTTTCTTTTTCTTTTCCTCTTTTTTTTTTTTTTTGAGAGAGATCACAAGCAGTGGAGAGAGGTGTAGGGAGAAAGAATTTTAAGCAGGTTCCATGCTCAGTGCAGAGTCTGATGTAAGACTCAGTCCCACAATCACAAGATCTTGAGCCCAAATCAAGAGTTGGACCCTCAACTGACTGAACCACCCAGGTGTGCCAAAGGGACGAATTCTTTAAAAAAAAAAAAACAATCAAAATCTTAAACTAAAAAAAAAAAAGCTTTAATAATTATCAAATAAATAATAAACAAAATTAAAGAAATTTTATCAGTAGTCAAATAGCTATAAAAACGAAAACTTCAGGCCCATGTGACTTCACTGGCAAGATCTACCAAGCATTAAAGGAAAGAATAACACTGCTCTCACATAAAGTCTTTCAGATAATAGGAATAAGAAAGGGGAAGACTTATTTTGGAGACTAGCATAACCTTGACACTAAGTCTAACAGAGACAACATAGGAAAGACAATGACAAGCAAACTAAATTGGGTAATATATATTTAAAAAAGATAACCATTACTGCCAGGTAGAGTTTATATGAAAAATGTAAACTTAACATTAGAAAAATCAATAATTTTTAACTATATATGGTGACAGATGTTAAGAAGACTTATTTTAGTGATCATTTCACAAGTTATATGGATATTGCATCATTATTTTGTACACCTGAAACTGTACCTTATGTTATGTCATTTACACGTCAATTAAAAAAAAGGAAAATCAATAAATGCAATTGATTGACAAAGGAAATAAGTCCTCTAATAATCTAAATGGATTCAGAAAAAGTACTTGATAAAATTCATGACCATTTATGATTGAAAACTCCTAGCTATTATGGAATAAAAACAAAATTATTTGTAGATTACCAAAAATCCTTCCATAAACTTCATATGTAATGGTGAAATTTCCCTTGGAGTTCCAGAAGAGACAAGAATGTTCATTATCCCATCTCCAATTAAGCATTTTACTAGTGCTCCTAGGCAGATCAATAAAGCAAATGAGAGGCATAAAGGAAAGGAAGAAATGAAATAGGTATAAATCACATATGACACAGTTGTGTTTTTGGTAAAACAATATAATATACAGGTAAAATATTAGAGTTAACAAAGTTTAATGAGGTAGGTGTATATAAAATCAATATACAAATTTCAATTGTGTCTACACAAACCAGCAAATTCTTTTTAAAAAAAATTTGTTTATTTATTTTGAGAGGAGAGAGTGAGAGGTGGGGGAGGGCAGAGGGTGAAGGAGAGAGAGAGAATTCCAAGCAGACTCCATGCTGTCAGCATGGAGCCCGATGAGGGGCTGGAACCCATGAACTGCAAGATCATAACCTGAGCCAAAGCCGAGAGCTGGACACCCAATCAACTGAGCCATCCAGGCAGCCTGAAACCAGCAAATTCTTAAGCACACATGATTTATAATAGCATCAGACAAAGCCAATTATCTAGCAGCAAATCTAAGGACACAGAAAGGATATATTTATAGGAAAAATAGCAAACTTAAGAGACATTTACAGATTTAAATGAGCAGAAACTACATTCATAAAGACTCAATAGTATGAAAATGAAAATTTTCACGAATTGATTTACAGATTTAAAAAAATCAATAACTTTTTTTCGAGTGAAATCTCCAGAAAAGTTTCTACAGCTTTGTGTATCTGTGTCTGTGAAACTTGACAAATTAATTCTAAAATTTATACAAAAAAGAAAAAAAATCCTAAATTTAAAATTTGTATGAAATTTTAAAGGACCAAAATAGCCAAGGTATTCTGAAGAAGTACAGGACAGCAGGATTTCCTCTCCTAGATATTAACATAATTTCTAAAGCTGTAGCAGTGAATACAGCCTGATATTAGTGAGGCAGTGGACAAATGGATCAGAATAGAGAGCTCATATATGATTGTGTGTGTACATAGATTTCGCTATACCAAAGAAGTGGTTGACAGGCTACTGAGAAAGTTCTTACAATAAAGGTGCTCAGAGAATTGTATTTCCATATGGAATAAAATGAAACTGCATCTCTAACCTCATATCATATACAAAAGTTGAATCCAATCAGATTAAGGCCGAAATGGAAAGGCAAAACTGTAAAGCTTTAGAAGACAATGAAGGAGACTATCTTCACTGTTTCACCAAAAGGGAGAATTTCTTAAACATGACCCTAAAAAAGCACAGAAAAGAAAACATTTATAAGCTGCATTTCATTGCAATTAAGAATTTTATTTAAAAACCCCATAAAATAGGGGCGCGTGGGTGGCTCAGTTGGTTAACCATCCAACTTTGGCCCAGGTCATGATGTCGCAGTTTGTGAGTTCGAGCCCTGCGTTGGGCTCTGTGCTGACAGCTGCGAGCCTGGAGCCTGCTTTGGATTCTGTGTCTCCCCCTCTCTCTCTGCCCCTCCCCCACTCGTGCTCTGTCTTTCTCTGTCAAAAAAAATTAAACGTAATAAAAATTTTCTTTCTAAATAAAAACACCATAAAATAAGTGAAAGCCCAAGCCCTCGTGTGGGAGAAGACATATTTCAACTATATCACTGACAGAGGACTAGTTAGTATTCAGAGCATTTTAAGAACTTCCACGATGTGAAAAAGTAGAGAATCCTAAAAATGGGCAAAAGACTCCAAACAGGCACTTCACAAAAGGGCAAATCCAAATATGCATGGACATGGAAAGGTGCTCAATCTCATTAGTGATTAAGGAAATGTAAATGAAAATCACAACACACAACTTCAGCGTGGCCAAACTGGTGACTTTTTGATTTCACTGTTTATTAGCTTGACTCTTAAATATCTAGACCTGTAATATGTGGAGCTCCACTTGTTGGAAATGTTAGCTGAGATTAAGTGATGTGGACTTTTTGGTAAATCATTTTGTATTTACAGAAAAGTTGCAAGAATGGTACCCCCTAAAACTTTGGGTTTTTTTCCTTGAAAAAAAACCGTGTGGTTGCAACATGTAAGTTGCTACATGATTGAAAAGTTTTTATGGCCTCACAATACCAAGAATAGGCAAAGATGTGAAACTATAAGAACTCACATGTAGAATAAATGCATGTCTAAAGTGGTAGAACTGCATTGGCAGATGGTGACACTGTAGGATGACGTTCATGATACACAACTCAGAGATTCCTAGTTGTACCCGGGATATACGTATAAGAATATTCACAGCAGTGTTGTTGACAATATTACCCCAAACTGGAAACACCCAAAGAGTCATCACTGGCAGAAAGAATAAATAAATTGTGGTATTTTTATAAAGTAGAATCTTATATAGCAATGGAATTGGATGAATTACAGCTTCATACAAAATAGATGCAGATTATCAACAAATTAAGAAAATAAGCAGGGCAAAACAGAGCATTCCACTTAAGAAATTAAAAAAACGGGCAACACTAAACATATTATTTATGGATGCATGCATATATGGTAAAAGTATAAAGGAGAACAGGAAATTATTAGCATAAAAGTCTAGTAGGAAGTGATTAGCATAACAGTTGGGATAAACAGTGCTCTCAGGGGGAGCAGGGTTTTGGGAGTAGGAAGGACTGCTCCTTAGGCTGTTGCTGTGCTAGGAAATTTCTATTTTGTGACTATGTGATGGCTATGCTGGCATACGGTTTTTTAACTACTTGTTAAACTATACATGCACTATGACATGTGGGTAATATTTCACAATAAATTTGTGTGTGTGTGTGTGTGTGTGTGTGTGAGAGAGAGAGAGAGAGAGAGAGGGAGAGAACTGGAGAGGGAGAGTGGGAGAGGGAGAGGGAGAGGGAGGGAGATACTGATTGATTCTTGGTGTGATTTATGTGGTCCCAATAAACTTACTGTTCAATGAACCAGGCATTTGCCAACAAGAATATCATTTTTGCTATCTTAAAGAAATGGATTGAGGATGAGAAAATAACCATTCAGTTACAAGAAAAGTAGTCATTATTGTATGGTTCAAAGATAGGGAGGATTGATATGTTACAGTGCTGGTGAGCTAAAGCAAATTGGTTTCATCCAGTGACATTTTTGCCAGTCTTGATCTGCACTGAGGTTTTTTTTTAAATTTTTTTTTTCAACGTTTATTTATTTTTGGGACAGGGAGAGACAGAGCATGAACGGGGGAGGGGCAGAGAGAGAGGGAGACACAGAATCGGAAACAGGCTCCAGGCTCTGAGCCATCAGCCCAGAGCCTGACGCGGGGCTCGAACTCCTGTACCGCGAGATCGTGACCTGGCTGAAGTCGGACGCTTAACCGACTGCGCCACCCAGGCGCCCCTGCACTGAGGTTTTGTAAGTTCACAGTGACTCCTGGAATAGCCATCTCTCTGTTTTCTACTAGAAGTAAATGATATCAAGACAGAGTAGTTTTCTTTTGTCAAGCTTCCTTCATTTGGAGGAAGTGAGTGAATCACATCTACTCATTCAGAGTTTTGCTATGTCTTTGAAGTTATGAATTTTCAAGTATACTAGCAAAAAACAATAACAGTATAACTGAATTGTGTTTGTAGAGGTTACAAGTTGTATTTCTTTTTTTTAATTTATTTATTTAAAAAAATTTAATGTTTATTTTTGAGAGAGAGAGAGAGAGAGAGAGAGAGAGAGAGCATGCACGTGTGAGCAGGGGAGAGAGAGAGAGAGAGAGAATCCAAAGCAAGTTCCAGGCTCTGAGCTGGCAGCACAGAGCCTGACGCAGGGCTTGAACTCACAAACCATAAGATCTTGACCTGAGCCCAAGTTGGACACTTTAATCAACTGAGCCACTCAGGCTCCCTGCTTTGTTTTTATTTGAGGGAGAGAGAGAGAGAGAGAGAGTAGGGGAGCAGAGAGAGAGAGAGAGAAAGAGAGAGAAAGAGGGAAAAGGAGAGAATCTCAAGCAGGCTCCCTGCTCAATGTGGAACCCAATGAGGGGTTTGATCCCAAGACCCTGGGATAATGACCTTAGCTGAACTCTAGAGTCGGACACTTAACCGACTGAGCCACTCAGGTGTCCCTAAAAGGTATATATTCTTTTTTTTAAAGTTTATTTATTTATTTTTGAGAGAGAGAGAGAGACAGCAGGGCAGGGGCAGAGAAAGAGGGAGAGAGGGAGAATCCCAAGCAGGCTTTGCGCCATCAGCACAGAGCCTGACACGGGGCTCAAACCCATGAACCGTGAGATCATGACCTGAACAGCATGAAGTCAAGAGTCTGATGCTTAACTGACTGAGCCACCCAGGTGTCCCAAAAACATATATATTCTTAGTTCGGGGCCTACATACTGCTGCAGGAACACTACATTCTTGATTTTATCCTTCATAGTTATAAAGACAAGCCATAATTTTGTAGCTATATATAAAAAAATTTCTAACTTTAAATAGTACTAAGAGTTAGTTGTGAAACTTTCAGCTTCTGTGAAAACAAAAATGAAACTAGAATTACCTCTGTACACATATACACAGACAACCCTCACTGAAATTTCTTCCTATAACTGGAATAAGTGGGGCTCCACATTCTCAGAAAGAAAAAAAGGTCTGTATGTTCTGTATGAAAACAATTACATTGAGCATTCAAGTAACAGGAAGTTAAGGGAACTAAAAGATCCTTTCAAGGGAGAGTGAATTGTTAAGGGAATTAATGCAGGGAATTAGTATATGCATTTAGGTCATGACATCGCTCATTTGGAACAAGCTGTTTTAAAATAATCATCCGGAAGAAAAGCACATGAAATCATAGTAATATGGTTTAAATTACAGTGTGGGAGTAAAATTAGGCAAGAACAAAAATTGTTTATTATTTTATTTAAAGACTCATTTTGAAAAATCCTCCCAGGATGATTGATTGTGGTATGAAATTGACTTTTTAGGAAACAAAGGATTTCACCAAACATGTTTTGTAGGGCTGCTCCTATTTGGTATGGGGAATACCAGTGAGCTCAGATCTCATTCTGCTGAAAGATTTCTGCCCCTTTTCTGCAGTCTTCAGGCCCTGCTATGCTGGGTTGTATCCCCAGTCCTCCTTTGCACTTCTCCAACTAGATAAGAGAATCAAATCAAGGTAACTAGAAGGAAAGGACCACAAAGTAGGGTTTATGTTTTTTGTGTACTATGGCATACAGAACACTGGATTAAGAGCTGGAAGATCCTGGGTCCCAGACACTTAATAGTTGAGAGCAAGGCATTCAAACTTTATCAGTCTGGGATTGTTTTGGTTAGGGATATAATTACTTACCCTGCCTACATTACCGGGTTGTTAAAAAGATCAAATGACATGTTGTGAAAAATACAAGTGAATTATAAAATCATTGTTACTGCACTCTAGAACAATTCTGCACTGCTTGCACTGCAGTCCCAGTATGCTTTGCCCTTGCCCCAGCTCTGACCTTGCTGTTGAACTTCCAGATCCTATCATGGGGTCAGGGATAGGATGGCAGGTGGAGTGGCACAGACAAGGGGGGATGAGGAAACTGAACAGAGCAGGAGTGACAGCTCAGTTACTCAAGGTTATTAGCTACACTCTTTTTATTTGTTTATTTATTTATTTATTTATTTATTTATTTATTTTAAATATTTTAATGTTTATTTTTGAGAGACAGAGAGAGACAGAGTGTGAGCAGGGTGGGGCAGAGAGATAGAGAGAGAGAGAGACAAAATCTGAAGCAGGCTTCATGCTCTAAGCTGTCAGCACAGAGTCTGATGTGGGGCTCAAACTGGTGAACCTCGAGATCATGACCTGACCTGAAGTGGGACGTTCAACCGACTGAGCCACCTAGGTGGTGCCCTGGGGTTATCAGCTACACTGTTTGTGAGAGTCATAGGCAGGAAGAACACTCCTGAAAACTATAACACAATATCAGGAAGGTTTCTGAACCATTGCTTTTCCTAGTTCTTTCAATCTGATCCCTAAAATTAAGATTTAGCATTGGTATGGAGGAGGGCTCTTACTCTGAGGCAATCACCTTCTCCAACAGAAAGAGCTCCCTCCCTGTTATTGAATCATGAAATAAGTTGAGTATGGTGGAATTTGATTTACTACGTATTTCTTGGGAGAGGTGGGACTGTACAGCTTTCAAAATGGTGACACTTTACAAAATGTAGTACGTCTGGGGTGTCTGGGTGGCTCTGTCAGTTAAGCCTCTGACTCCTGATTTTGGCTCAGGTCATGATTTCACGGTTTGTGAGTTCAAGCCCTGCATTGGGCTCTGTGCTGGTGGCAGGAAGCCTGCTTGGGATTTTCTCTCCCTCCCTCTCTGCCCCTCCCCCCCCCCCCCCCCCCCCCGCTCATGCATGTGCTTTTTCTCTCAGAAAACAAACAAGCAAACAAACGAAAACCCAAAAAACAAAATATCTACATCTTTTAATGGGGTATGGGGAATAATGTGTAATGACAGTGTTTTCTGGACTTTTCGGGGGCAGATCATAAGATTTGCTTTAATACTATAAATAAGTGGGTTATATGCCTGAACATATAATCATAGGGGTCACTTTAGAAGGGAATTTTCTCATTCTTTATGAGTGCTCACAGGCTAAGGAAGGAATACTCTAAGGTTAAAGAATGTGAATATGTGCGTAGGCATCAGCAAAGTTGAAACCAAGACCAACCAGAATAACTTGCCTTCCATCAAAATGGGATTTCTCAACGATGGTGCTACTGACATTTTGAGCTGGATAGTTCTTTGTTGTAGGAAGCTGTCTTGTGATGGTAGGATATTTTGCAAGATACTTGACCTCTACTTACTAGATGTTGATAGCACTCTCCAGACATTGCCAAATGATCCGTGGGGGGGGGGGGGGGGGCGCAAAATCATCCCAGGTGAAAATCACTACACTAAAACCATTGATTTAATTTACTGCACAAAAATATTATTTTTGCTTTCAGAAATTTGCTCTTATGAAGGAAGACACTTTTCAACTTATCAACAAATTTTAGTTCTCACTAATTTTACTAATAATTTTTATGGCTTTACAATTGACAAACACTTATTTAAAAAAATTTTAAATAATGAATGAGGGAGGGGCAGGGAGAGAGGGAAACACAGAATCAAAAACAGGCTCCAGGCTCTGAGCTCTCAGCACAGAGCCTGACACGGGGCTTGAACTGACAAGCCATGAGATATGACCTGAGCTGAAGTCAGGTGCTTAACCAACTGAGCCACCCAGATGTCCCTACAATAATTCCTACATGTAATATTAGGGAAGTGAAAGAAGGACAGGAGTCAATATTTATTATTTACTACATGCTATCCACCAAAGGGCTTACTTCAAATACATTCTTCCATTTAGATCTTGGAGTATTTCTGTGTGCGAGTTATTTCCTCCATTTTATAGAGGATCAAACAAGCTTAGAGGTGGTAAGTGGCTTTCCCAAGAAATGTAGCCAATCTTATGACTTCAAGTTTTACTACTCTATATCCCACATCACAGCTGCTAGAGAGGCACTGATCTTTTACACTTGAAAGTGAAATAACAATTATAATCTGTGTGTCAGAATTAGCTATCTCATAAGGGGCCCAAGTCATTTTTTACAGGAGTGTTACATCTTTCTGTTTTGAGTTTGAAGGCCCAAATCCACCATGTATCACTATGAAAAGAAAACTCAGTTCTGTGTTTTGCAATAACCAAATAACTCACACTGTCTCTGGGCCAATTAACTTACATTACCCATCCATCTGGCTGGTTTGGATTATTATAGGCCAGATGGGTAGCAGGAGAGGTAGGGTAACATGTTACTGGGGATTCAGAGCAGTGAAGGACAATTTCCTTGCAGCTGATGAACAATTTGAAATTAAGTATTAAAATGCTCAACATCACTCCATCACTCATCATCAGGGAAATACAAACGAAAACCACGATGAGATACTACCTCATACATGTCAGAATTACTACATTAACAACTCAGGGAACAACAGATGTGCAGAGAGGGAAGATCTCTTTTGCACTGCTGGTGGGAATGCAAACTGGTGCAGCCACTCTGGAAAACGGTATGAAGGTTCCTCAAAAAATAAAAAATAGAACTACCCGGCAATTGCACTACTAGGTATTTATCCAAGGGATACAGTTATGCTGTTTCGAAGGGTCACATGCACCCCAATGTTTATAGCAACACTATCAACAATAGCCAAAGTATGGAAAGAGCCCAAATGTCCATCGATGGATGAATGGATAAAGAAGATGTGTTACACACACACACACACACACACACTGGAGTATTACTCAACAATCAAAAAGAATGAAATATTACCATTTGTAACTATGTGGATGGAGCTAGAGGGTATTATGCTAAGAGAAATTAGAGAAAGACAAATACCATATGACTTCACTCATATGAGGACTTTAAGATACAAAACAGATGAACATAAGGGAAGGGAAGCAAAAATAATACAAAAACAGGAAGGGGGACAAAACATAAGAGACTCTTAAATATGGAGAACAAACCGAGGGTTACTGGAGGGGTTGAGGGAGGGGGGATGGTAAAGTGCACTGAAGAATCTACTCCTGAAATCATTGTTGCAGTATATGCCAACTAACTTGGATGTAAATTAAAAAAATAAATAAACTCTTTAAAGAGAAAAAAATGTTTATTTTTGAGAGAGAGAGAGAGAAAAGAGAGAACGAGTGGGGGAGGGGCAGAGAGCAAGGGAGACACAGAATCCAGGCTCTGAGCTGTCAGCACAGAGCCCGACACAGGGCTCAAATTCACCAGCCGTGAGATCATGACCTGAGCCGAAGTCTGTCACCCAACCAAGTGAGCCACCCAGGAGCCCCTAGATACCCCTTTTCTTAAAGTCCTTCAGCCACTGCATTTCCAGAATGCACCCCATTCTTTCTGGCTAATTTTTTCCCTGGCACCAATAATCCATCACACATATTAATCAGTCTTTTCCCTCAAGTTTCCCCTCCTATTCCTGAACTCTCCAATACCTTCATCTTTATCTCCCCTCTAAATTAACTTCCTTTCATTTACAGGGCAGAGCCATTAGCTCTCCACCCGCTCCTCGGGTCGGGGTCCACCTCTGCACATTGAAAGATGCATTCATCACTTTGCTACACAAAAGGCCATGTCCTCAGATGCTCACCCTGTGCAGCACTGAAGAAGTGGTAGGCTTTACAATTTCTGCCTTTCCTTAGTCCCCACCCCACCTCCTTTTCCCTCCTCCCAAGCTCTATAAGTGGAAGAGTTCAACATAACATTTATTTTCCAATTGATAAGAACTGTCTAGCCAGCCCCCTACACATCTTTAAAAGACGCAGTAGTCAGTTTTCGATTTTTAAAAACGTTTTCTATTGAAGAATCAAGTACATACTGAAAAGTACACAGTTCCTAACTGTACCTTCTATTAATTTTTATAAACTGAACATACGCGTGTAACCAGCGTCTTCAACAAGACGCAGAACATTACAAGCATTCCAGAAGCCTCTTTGTTCCCTCTACCTGTCTTTTCTAATGACAAAGAGTCTGAGCATGCCAACATATGCTCTCTAACCAAGAGCACTGCCGTGAGTAACTGAGTTTTATTACTGTGTTGGCCTACAATCAGAAATTCACCACATGAGGCACAATTACTTATGTTATTTGTACCCAAGTCATTGAACAGGTAGTGATTGTTTTAACACTGTGGTTTAGGGCCTCAAGAAGGGGGAGAAATCTGCTTTCTGTTCCTGGGATTTTTCAGAGGTGTCGTCTCTTAGTCACCCACGAAGCCCCCATTTTCTTTGGGTTCTACACGTGTTGCTTTCTCTGATGAGTGATTACTGCTCTCCCAGCAGACGTCACACTACTGCACGTGGAATTATTGCTCCCAGAATCACCAACGGCATCACTTCATACTGTACTGTATAGGAGACCCTGAAAGGGTAGAATTCTCTACCCCCAGTGAATCTCAGCCCTGGCAGCACATTAGAATTATTTGAAGAATTACAAAAACAAAACCCAAAAACCCCACAAAACCCAAACAAACAAAAAATAACCCCACCAACCAGCCAAAACTACACCCCCCCCCCCCACAGACACAACTCATATCCACCAATTACATGAGAACCTGTTGAGGGGTAGGATCCAGCACTGATACTTGTAAAGTTCTAGGAGTTTCTGAAGGACAGAAGAGCATTGCAACTTCTCAGCCTCTCCTTGCAGCTCCCCTCCATTGTAATTTTAGGCATATCAGTAACTCTAATTACATTCTCAAGGTGATTGAAAATTTACTCCAGACTTGATTCCCTAACTACCTTTCAAACATAGGGTAGGGCAATTTTCTTTTTTTTCTAGCCAAGGGACCATCCTTAAGTTATCAGAAACTGGCAAAACATCTCCATTATATCCCAGTTTCCTTCC
Source organism: Prionailurus viverrinus (assembly GCF_022837055.1). Classification (NCBI taxonomy): domain Eukaryota; kingdom Metazoa; phylum Chordata; class Mammalia; order Carnivora; family Felidae; genus Prionailurus; species Prionailurus viverrinus. The sequence goes on from NC_062572.1 coordinate 31,736,387, forward strand.
ACTGAGCACAGGGCAGGAATGGCCAGATCCCCTGGGATCGCTGTGAGGAAGGTCTGACCACCAGAATGCCCTGCCAGGGAAGAGGACACTACTCCAGCATGGAAGAGAGACTTTTTCTGGTTGCTTTCAGTTCAGAACACAAGGTCTCCTTTAACAGAGCCACGCAAACAAGTGGCTTCTATGTCTCTGAAAGCAGTTTTACTGTCAACTGTCATCGGTCACTCACCAGCTACCTTTTGATGGCCTGTGAGCTGCACTGGTGATGTGAGGGGGACAGTGAGTTGAGAAGACAATCTGGTAGAGAGTATCCCAGAGGTTTAGCTCAGAAGAGGTCTATAGAGAGAGAGAAGTAGGCATTGGCCCGGCTGTGGAGGACTTTTCTTTTTTTCTTTTTTCTTTTCTTTTCTTTTCTTTTCTTTTCTTTTCTTTTCTTTTCTTTTCTTTTCTTCTTTTCTTTTCTTTTCTAAAATTTTTATTTACTTTTGAGAAAGAGAGAGAACATGAGCGATGGGAAGGGAAGAGAGAGAGGGAGACACAGAATCCGAGGCAGGCTCCAGGCTCTGAGCTGTCAGCACAGAGCCTGACGCGGGGCTCAAACCCACAGAACGCAAGATCATGACCTGAGCTGAAGTCAGACCTTTAGCCGACCGAGCCACCCAGGCGCCCTCATAGAGGCCTTTTTTATAGAAAAAAAATCAGGTCTTGCTTCCTTTCATGTCATCATGTGCCTGCTCTTTCTGGCGCTTTCTCTATCCCTAGGATGTATTGTGTCCAGACGATCTTCCTTGGAACTGTATCCTGCCTCCACCACCTGAAAGATGTAGTACCTAAAGGGTGGGCAGTGACTTGAGAAGGCATCCCACAGGTGACCTGTCACTGGGCGTGGGGGTCATACACAGATATGAAATTAGCCCCAAACATCTCTGACTCCTCTTACACCCTTCTCCACAAGTTTCAACTAATTGGAAATCACACCTTTTCTTTCTGCCCCCTTCTCTTCATACTAACCTAAAAAAAATTTTTTTTAATGTATCCCTCCTTTCAGGGGTGCCTGGGTGGCTCAGTCAGTTAAACATCTGACTCTTGGTTTCGACTCAGGTCGCAATCTCATGGTTCAGTTGGTGAGTTCCAGCCCAGAGTCTTGCTCTGTGCTGACAGTGCAGAGCCTGCTTGGGATCCTCTCTCTCTCTCTCTCTCTCTCTGCCCCTCCCCTGCTCACGCTCTCTCTCTCTCTCTATTTCAAAATAAATAAATAAACTTAAAAAAATTTAAATGTATCTCTCCTTTCAGTTGTTTTTCATGTTCCTTCTAACCTAGTCTTTTCTGTGTTAAAGGCTAAAAGAATGGATGTTATACTGAATAATTTGCTCCAGACTTCCAAGAGGTGTCTTTGCTAGAAAACAAAGTGTACTCCCTGATAAACTTGAAGCCCCAGCTTTGAAACTGGGCCCCAGGATAAGTGTCCTTAATTTGTCCTTTTATAGTAAAACCCCTGGGGAGTCACCAGCTCTGATGGAACTCCTGACTGATGAGACTGGCTGAATTAATAAGAAGAATAGCCATCATTATTGAGGATCTGCTATTCACCAGGCACTGTATATTCATTATGCTGTATGATTAGCCCTTTAAAAAGTGTTTATTTAGGGGCACATGGGTGGCTTAGAAGGTTGAGCATCTGACTTCAGCTCAGGTCATGATCTCACAGTTTGTGAGTTCAAGCCCCACATGGGGTTCTGTGCTGATAGCTTGGAGCCTGGAGGCTGCTTCGGATTCTGTCTCCCCCTCGCTCTCTGCCCCTCCCCCACTCATGCTCTCTCTCTCTCTCTCTCTCTCTCTCAAAAATAAATACATATTAAAAATGTTTATGTATTTATTTTGAGAGAGAGAGAGAGACAGAGACAGAGAGCAGAAGGGAGGGGCAGACAGAGAGCAAGAAAGAGAATCCCAAGCAGGTTCTACACATCAGTGCAGAGCCTGACATGGGGCTTGAACTCATGAACCATGAGATAGATCATGACCTGAGTTAAAATCAGGAGTCATATGCTTAACCAACTGAGCCACCCAGACACCCCTATATGATTAACCCCTAAGGTAGGTATATCTCATGTCACTTTACAAATGAAGAAATCAGGGCTTAAAAACGTGAACGGCTTGCCTCTGGTCACACAGACGGTCAGTGACTGAATGAAGCTTTGAAACCAGGTCTGTCTGACCAGACCCTGCAGCCTTTCATAGACAACATTGATCTTCCACATTTCCCCTGTAAGGCAAAGCTACTAAACCTTCTCAGGTTCCTGGTGCTCTTATGCCAAACCTGAATTCAGGTTTCCACCAATTACAGCCCAGTTCAGGCCCGTTCTCTTCCTTCAAAGTCCCACATGAAGAGAGCTGTGTACTTTTCTCCACCTAAAGCTCTTTTTTTTTTTTTTAAGAGATTGCTACCAAAGCAGCAACAGTTCATGTTCTATGCAAAATGTCATGAGCTCATCTTTGGTTCTTCCTGGAAAATATACTTAGTGTACGAGAGCCTTCTGAGAGCAATGCCTTAACCAAGATTGGTACTGATAGTTGGGATATTAGACACCTTGCAGAGAGAGCTATATATGGGGTATTTGTAGAGGTTTCTTGAATGGGTCAGTTAGGACTCTCTGGTTGGACAAATAAGGGAAATGTAAACTCAACCTGGCTTAAGGGAAAAGAAGGTATACTAGCCAAATATTGGCAACATTAGAGAGAGAGACAGAGAGAGAGAGAGAAAGAGAATGGTGAGAATACGGAGTTGTATGAAATTTAGAATACACCACTTAATTTTTTTTATATGAAATTTATTGTCAAATTGGTTCCCAGTGCTCATCCCAACAGGTGCCCTCCTCAATGCCCATCATCCACTTTCCCTTCCGTCCCACTCCCCATCAACCCTCAGTTTATTCTCAATTTTTAAGAATCTCTTATGGTTTGCCTCCCTCCCTCTTTTTTTCCCTTCCCCTCCCCCATGGTGTTCTGTTAAGTTTCTCAGGATCCACATAAGAGTGAAAACACATGGTATCTGTCTTTCTCTAGAATACAGCACTTTAAATGAAAAGCTACATCTCCCAACAAAGTTAAATCTCTAAAACAACCCTGAATGAAAATGTCGAGTTGATGCAAGCACCTGTGTAATTTGCTAAAAGTATAAAGTTTAAAAATCTATAAAACGGGTTTAAGGATTCATGACTAGGAGTAAAAATATAATGTCATGCATGGGTGTGATAAATACTGAATTTATCTCTGGGGTTGGAGTTAGAATCAGGTAGGAGTACACAGGTTGTCTCAAATCTGCAATATTTAATGCTTTGCATGGAAAACACCTAAATTATGCTTAACATATTTGATAAAACTGGATGTTCATCAATTCGTTCTCTACTCTGTTCTGCGTATTTAAAATAATTCATAATTATCTTTGAAAAGGGAATCTGCTGACTCATATAAGAGAAAGATCTGTGAGCATCTGGCTATGGGTTTGGCTCGATCTTGAGGCTCAAGTGGTGGTGTTAGGAGCTCTCTGTCCTCATATTGGGGCTCTCCCTTCTTTTCTGTGGGTTCTGTTCAGGTTCTTATTCATGCTAGAGGCGGCTTCAGGTCCATGCCCTAAACTTTCAGCATCTCTTATAAAATGGACTTCTCGGGGCGCCTGGGTGGCGCAGTCGGTTAAGCGTCCGACTTCAGCCAGGTCACGATCTCGCGGTCCATGAGTTCGAGCCCCGCGTCAGGCTCTGGGCTGATGGCTCGGAGCCTGGAGCCTGTTTCCAATTCTGTGTCTCCCTCTCTCTCTGCCCCTCCCCCATTCATGCTCTGTCTCTCTCTGTCCCAAAAATAAATAAACGTTGAAAAAAAAAATTTAAAAAAAAAAAAAATGGACTTCTCTCTCCTGACAGTTTCAGTAAGAGTCCTAGAATTTCATTCCATTGAATCATGTGCCACCCGTGAATTAAATCATTTTGATTAGGGGAGTGAGCTGGGTAGCCAGGACTCAGTTATGGGCCAACTGCTAGAACTGGTGAGAGAGGAGATCAACCTCTCTCAAATGACATTGAAGGAGGAGTTTCCCAAGGAAATTCGGAGAATGTCTAAACAAGCAGAAGGGGAAGTAGGTCTGGGGTAAAAAGAAACATATGCCACGATAAACCCTTCCACAAAGAATGAGTATCTTAGTCCGATGCTGGCTGTGTTCACCTGTCTCTAAGTGAAAGTGACTTACAGGAAAATACATCTCAGTCTTACTGAGGAGTACATTTATATATGCAAACTCATAAATAAAATGTCAGAAAGTATACTTGAACAGTATAGAAAGGAATAATTTGCCAAAATCAATTAAGATTTATCCTAGCATAGAATAATATGAGAAAAGTCTTTAATATAATACATTGTATTAATAAGTTATGAGAAATAACAAACAATACGTGAAACGATAGATATTCTCATTAAAACTAGGAACAAGAAAATGGCGCTCATCATGATTTAATTTTTTTTAATGAAATAATAGTGCATTAAGGAAGAAAGTAGATACAAAAAGTACCATAAATAGAAAGCAGGAGAAATGTTCTATGTGCAAAAGACCAAAACTAACAAAAGTGGACAGATTCAGTCCAGTTTATCAACAAAGAGAACCTGATCTAAAGGACAAGGGCACAAGCTTGCTTTGGAATGGGGACAGTGGGAGTATTAGATAGGGAGCCAGGTCGTTCTGGGAATTATCTCAGAACTAGAGAAAAAGGAAGAACAAGACCCAGGCCCCAGGAAATGAGGCTGGTGGGAATGAAGCCGGAAACAGGTTCCCACCAGCTGGCTTGATACCCATAGAGCACTGACACTGTAGCACCTAGAATAGGGAAGCCCCAAGTCCTCCAGGTAGAAGAGAGTCACATAGGGGCCCAGACTGGCCATGTTGTATATCTGTCAACACTTCTTTTTTTCAGGGACTATAGACACACTTACCATAAGCACACTTAGGTGAGAGCAGCAGGGCAAGAGATTTTGAGTTGGTGCTGGGCTGGCTCATCATTGGTGGGCGAGGGCAGGCAACCTGTGCCTAAATGGAGACTCCTTCTACAGACGATATAACTGGGCTGAGAATACTATGGGACAAGCCCTGACAGTGCTCTCCATGTGTATCAAGGATTATGAATGGTATATCATAAAATAAATCATTATGTTGTAAATACACTAATGAAAGACATCCGTGGAAGTTTGAGCTCTTGACGTGGTAGATTTTTCTTTGTTACTCAACAGATCTAGCCCTCTGAGTAGACTAGAGGGCCAGAAATTCCAAAACTCAGAAGGCATTTATTTGGTCAAAGGGTCTGTTTTCAGGTAAGAGGTAATAAGTATACTCTGCCTCTCCTCTCCCACTGAATGAAGCTATAAAACCTGGAGGGGGAAAAAATGTGTGGAGTAGCTATTTAAGGACTCTGAAAAGTAAATAGCATATGGCTTGGGAAAGAAGATTAGAGTTTTAAATATCATTAAACCAGCATTTTTTACCATTCTTTTTCTTTCTAATATCTCCTGGCCTTAGCTCAATGCACTGGAATTGGACAATGAGGCACAGAAAGAGAGTTTTAGGAGACATCCTCTGGTAGACCAGAGCAGTGGAAAACACAACTTCTAAGCCCAGAGAGAGTGTGGAAATCTATCTCCCTTTTCCTCTTTTCAGGGAGGAAAAAAAAGAGGGGGAAACATGACATACACTGGATACATTAAAAGGATAATAACCCTCCTCACGTAAATTCAACAGCTTAGGTGAAACTGACTCATTTAAGTCTTCAAAAAACACAAACTACCTGAACTGGCTCAAGATGAAATAGATAACCTGAGGGGCACCGGGGTGGCTCAGTTGGTTAAACATCCAACTCTTGATCTCAGCTCAGGTCTTGATCTCAGGGTTGTGAGTTCAAGCCCCGAGTTCAAGTCCACTGGCTGTGGAGCCTACTTAAAAAAAAAAAAATCTGAATATACAGCTATTTATATATACAAAAATATGTAACTATAATATAATCATTTAAAATAATTAATTCTCAGTTAAAATTGTTTTGAAAATCTCCAACCTCAAAGAGTTTTACTGGTAAATTCTACCAAATAAGTAAAGACAAAGTAACACTAATACTACCCAATTTCTAAATAAATTAAATAAATAATAAATAACCTTCCTCCAAATAAAACACCAGGCCTAGATGGTTTCACTGGTGAATTCTAACAAATATTTAAGGAAGAGTTAAGTTTAAAAAAAAATTGTTTTAATGCTTATTCATTTTTGAGAGAAAGAGTGAGACAGAGTGTAAATGGGGGAGGGGCAGAGAAAGAGGGAGACACAGAATCTGAAGCAGGCTCCAGGCTCTGAACTGTCAGCACAGAGCCCAGTGCAGGGCTTGAACCCGTGAACTGTGAGATCATGACCTGAGCTGAAGTTGGACGCTTAACCAAAGGAGCCACCCAGGCACCCCAGGAAGACTTAAGTTTAAATTGAATTTAGGTCAATTCTCCACAATCTCTTCTAGGTAACAGAACAGAAAACAGACCATACTCTAACTCATTTTATGAAGCCAGCAAATTCAAATTTGACAATGACAGTACAAAGAAAACTATTCCAGGCTTATTCCGTACCAGGCTTATCTCAGTTTTAGATTCTCGTGGATTAACAACTCACAACCAACTTTATAATAATAATAATAATGAAATACTTACCTCTAACACTATATTTTCTTTTGAGGTCCTTTGTTAGCTTATCTCTTCCTGGTTTTTACTAATTTAAGTTGTTGGCTATTGACAACACTCTAAATATTAGCTATCCACTTAGCACGTCTTCAAGAAAATCTACAGCCTACCCTGAATTGTTGTTCTATCCACTCCACCCCATGTTCAAATACCAGAATGCTCACTTGGAATTTTGAACTGAAATTGAAATATGAAATATCATCATAAATATGAAATACCTAACACATTTTAGTCGGTAGTGAAAATGAGCCTGATGCAAATATTTGAATAGCACAGAACTTGTATCCATGAGTTTCAGAACCACAGCTCTGAAAGAGTTCGGAAAAAGTTTGTGTCCAAGGCCCATCTTTGTATAAAAATCAACATGGCTTAAATCTAATTCATTTTCCTCCCCCTTCCCTGTCAGGACTTTTCCTTCTTATCAGTGGCACCTAGGCTTAAAATATTAGAAAAATGTTTGATATTTTTCACTCCCTTTTCTTCTCCTTGTCCTTTACCAATTGCCCCATGCAATTATTCCTTATATCTTTTGGATACATCCTTCCATTTCTAGGCCCCCTGCCACCACCATATTCTCGCCCTTTCCCAAATAATTCCTATGCAAAGCCAAATTTATCCATCTAAAGGACTGTATTTTACATATCATCCTAATGCTTTTGTTTATACTGAATTCATTCTGCCTCAAGTGTTGTTACCTTTCTTGTACCGGTCTAAACTGTACCTTTTGTTGAGTCCTGCTTTCCTTGTGACTCCATTTCTGGTTGTCCTAAGCTTCAACCACTCTTGTCTGAATTTCTGGAGCATGTATTGTCTGTGTCACTTATTTAGCACACAAAATACTACTTTGTTGTATCTGTGCACGAATGCTTGCTTCCTCTCTAGCAGTGCCTGTAATGGTTATGCGTTAAGAGGTATTGGAGATTTTTTTCCCCTCTAATATTCACGATAGAGATTCAAGAGACATCTCAACTTATATGTATATAAAAAAACAAACAAACAAGTAGAATACATTGTTCCAGTTTCCTGAGGTTGACTTGGGGTTTTTATATTAATATTTTTTTGGAGCAACTACTCTTTGTCTCTATGCTAGACATTATACTAGATGTTGGAGACAGAAGAAAACAGGACAGCAGTCAGTTCTGCTTTCAAGAAGCACATATTATGACAGGGGAACAAATAAACACAATGACAATACTGTGGAGTATGTATCACAATAGATGTATAGGGAATATCAGAATACATAAGAACACGTAATACTGATGTGCGAGGCCATGGCAGTCATCCCAGAGAAAGGGATCCCCAAAACTGGAACACAGAGGATGAGTAGAAGTTGCTCAGGCAAAAGTGTGTGTGAGTACATGCAGGGGTGGGGTGGGGGGTGGGGAACAGAAGACTACTCCAGGCAAAAGGACCTCATGGGCAAGGTCCTGGAGACAAGCAAAACATGGATCGTTGAACATGTGAAAGGAGTTTAATTTGGCTGGAACACAGAGTGCAAGGCATGGGAAAGCAAGAGATGAGGTTGGAGGGGTAATCAGGGCTTATGATAAGATAGGAAACACTTGGCAGGGCAGTGAGCAGCATGTGGGAGGCAGGATGACTAAATGAGATGCATTTTAGAGAGGCCACTTTCCTGCAGTGTAGAGAATAGTCTGAGTGGGGAGGGGAGTGGAGGCAGGAAGGCCAGTTGGGTTGCTGCTATGGTAGGTAATCCAGCATAAAACTGATGATGAGCTAGCCATAGCAGTGGTGGTAGGGATGAAAAAAAACTGGATAAATTTCAGGGATGCTGAAGGTAGAACTGTGAGGACTAAGTGTGGGCGTGGGGAGAGAGAGAGAGTTAAATAGGTGTTCATGCCATTCCATAAGAAGAAAATCAGGAGAAAAATCTGGTAGGGAGGAGAAGATAATGTGTTCAGTGTCAGCCATGTTTAGCTTGGGATCCTCCACCTGGGAATACCCATGTGGAGATGTCATGGCAGCCGTGTATGTTGGCCTAAACCTCAGGAGAGAAATCTTGGTCGGAGATGTAACTTTGGGACTCCAAAGTAAATTACTCCAAGAATATGTGATAAGGAAGCCATGTAAGTCCAAGAAGACAATGTGTGTGTAGAGTTAAGTGTAGAATAAGAAGTGTGTGTGAAGTAAGAAGATAAAGCCAGACTGAAATCCTAAACCCCAAAGAACAAAAATGTTTAAAAGATGAGCAAGAGGATCTCTCACACACACACACACGGAAAAGTGGTCTAGAGGTAGGAGGATATCTAAGAAACTATGGTGTTGCCTAAGTAGGTCCACAATGTTACAGACAATATCAATAAATCTGGGCCTATTATTTATGAGAAAGGTTTTTTTTTTTAATCTTGGTGTGAATACTACAGTGCAGCAATTCTCAAACATTTAGCTGTACAAATTATTGTATACTCTTATAAATTACTGAGGACTCAAAAGAGCTGATTATGGCAGCGGATTATGTAGATTATGGCTACATCTACTGATATTAATAGAAATTAAAATAGAAAACTTTAAATGTATTAATTCATTAACAAATAATAAACCTATTTGTTATTAGTTAATATGTTCATAAAAGTATTTTAAAACAAAAAGCTTAGTGAGGAGAGTGGCATTATTTTACATTTTGGCAAATCTAATGTCAGGCTTTCTGGAAAACAGCTGGATTCTCATTTCTGGTTCTGCCTTCAATCTGTTTTGCCGTCACGCATTATGAGTAGCCTCTGGAAAATTCCACTGTATTATCATGAAAGAACAAGAGTGAAAAAAGTAGATAACATCTTAAATAATGATGAAAATAGTTTGTTTTGCAGACTTCCTCAGAGGGAACTGTAGAGATCTGGAGACTACACTTGTAGAATTAATGCCCCAGAGTGGGAGAACTTGACCATGCTATGAGCCTCACAAACAAGCTCTTGATACTACACTCAAAAGTATGCTGGATAGAGGCAGCTAAGGCTTCAAGGGTTATTTTAGGAGAGGTTGAGGTGGCCTGGTTGATACTACCTTCCAAAGTTAGGAACGGACTTTAGAATGTTCATTCAACTGATTCATTCAACATGTATTTATTTAGCACATATTCCATGCCCAGAACTGTTTCAGAGGCAGAAGATATACCAATAAACAAAACAGACAAAAGCCTTGCCTTCATGAAGCCTCCCTTCTGCTGGAGAAGCTTACACAATGAACAAAATAGTAAAATATATAGTATATAGGAGCATGGTAAGTACTGTGCAGAAGAATAATGCAAAGAGGTATAGGGATTGTTGGGAGGATTTGCAAATTTCAGTAGAAAGGACAGAGAAGGACTCATCTGAGCAAAGGCAGCATTTGAGCAAAGACCTGAAGGAGGCGAGAGAGCCATTTGGTTATCTGGTGGAAGAGCTTTTCTAGGTATTTGAAAAATTAGTTTTTAAAATTTATTCTCACTTTAATTAATATGTATTCTTTAATCCGGCATCGATTGTATCTGGCAGTAGCTGCAAGCATAGAAAATAAGATCTGAGAACTAATGTTCATTCAGGGTCTGTCATGGACCAGGTATTCTGCTAGGTATTATAGCTATTCTATATGAAGCTTGGTACCTTCATTAATGTTTACAGTTTAGTGAAGAAGACAAACTATGCACGTACAATTTCTGCAGTTGCGGTGTAGCAGTTCTTACGAGGAACGGTAGTCGGTTTGAAGTTGCATCAGCAGAGGCTTCTATGCACCTGATCTACCTGAAGTTTACATCTTAAGCTTACAGTGAACTGACGTGTGAAGGGTACTATTCTTTAATGTAGCAGAAAGTAAGCCAGGAAGTTAGTAACACCTAATCGCACCTTTTACAGAGCACTTGAGTTTACAAAGCGTATTCGCTAATTAATCCATTTAATCTTCATAACCATTTTCAGAAGTGGGTATTCTTCTTAGAAGTATTATTGCCTTTGACTGTGCCATGGAAAACAGGCTCGGAAGGCTGGATAAAGCGGTTATACGGTATATTGTGGGGTCTTTGAGAGCAATGGAAGCTCTGTGGTACAACTTAATGTTTATTTAAAGTACCACTGGGACGGACCTGTGGGCAGAAAGGGCTGTACTTTTGCTGTACAGCCTGGTGGTTCTATCCTTAGTGCTCAGGGAGGAGGAAACGCGCAGGGAGTATTCCATCATAAACGTTTTTCTCTGAATTTCTACTCATAAAACCACTTTCACAAGATTTCTCTGGTGATTATCATTCAGTTCCATATTTAAAAATTTTTTTTACAACATTTATTTTCAAGAGACAGAGTGTGAGCGGGGGAGGGGCAGAAAAAGAGAGGGAGACACAGAATCTGAAGCAGGCACCAGGTTCCCAGCTGTCAGCGCAGAGCCCCGCGGGGCTCAAACCCACCGACCTTGAGATCATAACCTGAGCTGAAGTCTGACGCTTAACCGACTGAGCCACCCAGGCGCCTCTCACTCTGTTCTACATTAACAATTGGTAAGACAGACAGGCAGCCATGAAACCCTTTAAGAATGTAGCAACCAGCACATATTTGAACCTTATCAAAACTATGCTGGCTATAGGTCAGCCTTGTGGGCTAAAGTTGAACATATTTTTGCTTCTATCCCCCATCAGGTGGAGTTGGGGACTTAAGATAATCTGCCTTCAAACACAAAGCTTTTCCTACTGCAATGCAGCTGTTGTGAGCAGCTGCTGAAATAAAAGAGCGTTGTGCTCTGCAACTCGGCCCTTTCCCAAGTACACCACTGAAGGACGGTCAGGTTAGGACCGGGGAGCACTAACAGCCTGCAAAGCAGGGCGAAATCACCCATGGCTCTTCCACTCTGCGCTTGCGCAGAGGAGGAATTAAACTCCCCGGAAAGACGCCTGGGACTCTGAGGTTGCGCAGGCGCAGAGCTTCCTCAAGGCGGAACTGGGGCGACCCGGGCTCCTGCAACCTAAACACCCGGGGAGAAAGGAAGGTGGCAGACGTGCAGCGGCGCGCATGCGCGGGCACTTCTCTCGGGTGAAGGGTTGAGAGCCGACCCGGGCGGCCAGCTGGGCTGAGAGCGGAGTAGGGTCAGGATGGATGAGGACGTGCTGACCACCCTGAAGATCCTCATCATCGGCGAGAGTGGCATGGGCAAATCCAGGTGAGGCGAGCCTGCGGGCCGTGACGAGGGCAGCGGGTCTCTTGCTGCCTCCGTGGCCTCTGTCTGCTGGGCCGCGACGGGAACGGTAAAGGCGGTGGGCCAGGCTGGGGGCGGGCTCCGCGGGTTCTCCCGGCCTCTGGGCCGCGCGGTCCTGCGGCCCCTGTCCTCCCGGCGCCCGCCCGGTTCTCGGCCTGTGCCAGGCCCGACTTGTCTGGGGCGCTTCTCCTCCCGTCGCGCCGAATAAACAATTCCGAGGGCCGCCGCTCAGCCGGCAGGTTTGCTGCCGAGGAGCCTAGGGCGTGGCGGGTGGGTTTGGCCCGAGTGAGGCTGAGCGCGAAGCCGGGTCTCATCCCCCGGAGTTCGTGCGGCGGCGGCGGCGGCATGCGACGGAAGCATGCGGCGGCGGCGTGCGGCGGCGTCGGCGGCGGCGGAGGCGGCGGCGGCGTGCGGCGAGGCCGGCGGCGGCGTGCGGCGAGGCCGGCGGCGGCGTGCGGCGAGGCCGGCGGCGGCGTGCGGCGAGGCCGGCGGCGGCGTGCGGCGAGGCCGGCGGCGGCGTGCGGCGAGGCCGGCGGCGGCGTGCGGCGAGGCCGGCGGCGGCGTGCGGCGAGGCCGGCGGCGGCGTGCGGCGAGGCCGGCGGCGTGCGGCGGCGTGCGGCGGGGGTGTGCGGCGGCGCCGGCGGCGTGCGGTGGCGTGCGACGAAGGCGGGCGGCGGCGGCGGCGGTGGCGGCGTTCGGCGGCGGCGACGACGGTGGCTGCTGGCCAGAGGTGCGGGGCGGCTGCGCGGCGGGGCCTGATGGCACCGGGCGCTCGGCCCCGCACCCGCTGCAGCTGCAGCTGCGGAGCCGGAGAGCCGGCACTGACGCAGTCTGGGTCGGGAACGCAGCGCTCGCAGCCATGGTCTCCGGAGCCTCGGTTAAGCGGGCGCAGGGCGCGGCGGTTTGGCAGCCCCGGGCCCCGCCCCCAGCGCTTGGCTGACCGGCTGCCCACTCGTCTCGTCCCACAGAGGCGGACACTCCACAGAGGCTGCTACGCACCTTCCAGAAAGAGGTGGGTGTCGAGGCGGGGGCGGGGTCGCGATCCTGGGGGAGGGGGCTTTCAAACCCCCGGGGAAGGGTCTCCGGAGGAGAGGTGGCCAAGGAGAGGTGGCCATTTCCGGTTTGGGGCTCACCGGGCTGGGTATTTACCTCCCGGGGAACTGGAGGCAGGTGAGTTTGGGGGTTGGAGTATAGGGGGACTCTGGATGTTTTTATGCTGTGTGCAGGGGCGGGTGCAGCGGGAGGGCCCCCTGGGTGTGGGACACCCCTGGATATTTCTGGGTAGGACCTCTTCTTGTGGAGGAGCCAGTGGTTGCATCTAAGTAAGGTGAGGCAAGCGCCTGGGGGTGCTGACTGGGCATATTGGGTGGTGGGGGGCTGAATGGAGCTGCAGAAGGAAGACCAGACTTTGGAAGGGGGAAAGGTTCACTGTGGAAAAATGCCCCTCATCCCATATCTCCCCTTTCCAGTAAATTCTCAGTGTTTGGAGCCACCCCCAGAAGCCAAGAGACTCCCCCCGTCCCCCATCTCTGAAAGCCCCTGGCAAGTGGGTTACTCCATTTGTGGGCTTGTCCCCTGCTGTTTTGGCAGGTGGGTTTCCCTTACCCCCTACCCCACCCCCACATGCAGTAAGTGAGAAGCAAGCAAGGTTCAACTGTTCCTCTGCCCCTTCCCTCTCCTTGGGGCTAACTGGGAACCCAGTCTAGCCTTTAGTTTGTAACCCTGGACTGCCCGCAGACGGCAGAATCCGTAGTGGTTGGTTCCCGGGGAGCGTTTAGATGCTTGGACTGTGTGTGTGCGCGTGTGTGTAAAGCATGCACACGCCTATGTGGGCGAGGACATGTGGCTGTGAGTGTGTGCCTCTGAGCATGTCTGTGCATCGGTCTGGAGATATCCAAGTATATCATTTTATTGCGTGTACATGGGTCTGTGTGTTTATGTGTTTTCGTGAGTATGAGGTGTATCTGTGTGATGCATGAGTCTCTGTGTACATGGGTGAGGCCGTGACCGTGTATGTGTGATTGTATGTGTGTCTGTTGCCTTCTTTATGTCACTTCCTATCCTGGGACCCCGTCACTGCTGAGCTGCCTCACCCCTGTATCTTGAGTCCTCAGCCTGAGACCACAAATGCCCTCAGACCTTGGGGGCTGGCCTCATATCTGTGCCTGTGTATGTGTGTTGAGGGTGTCCACATCTGGTGTCAGCACTGAGCACCAAGAAGCCCCTCCCCGCCTGGTGGCAGACAGCCACCAAAGGACAGGCTTGAAGCCTGGACCTGTCGCTGCCCTTCCCTGCTCAGAAAGCTCGGGCATATGTCTGCGTATAGGTCTCTAGGTGTGGCATGTCCCGCATGCCACATTCAATATTTTGTACCTGCTGACCATTTTTCATACGTTATTCCTGTAATTCACTCGCTCACCTATAATTTTGTAGTAATCTTCTGGTTTTGCTTCCTTTACGTTCATCCTAAATTGCTGCCAGGGTGACCTTTCTAAAATATACTTGAGACGATGTCACTCCTCTGCTTATTCAATGCATCCCCATTACCTGAAGGAGAAAATTCATGTTCTAGCATAACACTGCTCTTTTTTTTTTTTTTTTTTTGGTTTCGTCCTGATGTTCCAGTAATATCTGTCTATCCCATTCCGAATAACCCTGCTCCAGTTTTGCCATATTGCACAGGTGTTGTCACTTACTATATTATTTCATACTTGATCTTTTTGCTCATTCTAGAATGCCCTTCACAACTTCCCTGTGCATTTTGTGTGTCGTTTAAGATACAGCCCTGTCTTCCCAGCATTTGCTGACCTTCCCAAATGTAAGTGTTTTCTCCTTTGTGCGTTCACTGTACGTTATTTACTTCCCTTGCAGAACTAGTGGATGGTATTTTCCTGTCCTTACCTGTTTTCATGCATCTCTGCCGCTACTAGCATATAGAACAGATTCTGTCTTTTATTTATATTTCCAGCTCTGCCCCGGATCGTGGCTATGACTTGACAGATACAGTATGTGCTTGTCTTCCTGAGTGGGTGAGTGTGTGACCAAATGAATTAATGTGATATTTTTCTGAAGTTGTGTTTTTGTTTTGTGCTGTTTTTCTAGGAAGGAACAGCAAAGTCAGCAATGGAAGCAAAGGAAGATGGTGCTGGTATTATTTAAAATGTGCCACTGGAACAAACAGTTAATGACAGTTTGACTTCTGCTGGTGGAGTGCATAAAAATTACAGAAGTGGTAAGCTAGTGAATCTCTGTGAGTTGTTTTCCTATGATTAAATGCTAGTATGAGAAAAATCTGAAAGTATGTAGATCCAAATATATTATCCTTTTTTCGTGAAGATATTTTTCTGTTGCTATCTTTCTTTATAAGTATCCCAAGTACTACCCCCTTTTACTTCCGGAGAATCTTGAACCCCCTGAACACCTTTTCTGCTATTGCTTTTATTTTATTGAAATATTCATGAATGGAGATAGACTTGTGTATGTGTTTAAAATTCATAGTAACACATGTTTTCATTAATTTATCTGTGACCGTATTCTATAGATATGATGTCAGCATTAGAATTAGGAGAAGAGGAAGATGTAGAATCATCTTCTCTTCCTGAGGTACTGTCTTCTTGTTATTTTTAAATATAAGCATGGAGTGATGTTAAAACGTCCAAGAGATGCTTTGACTTTACTCTCTCATCTCTGCATTTGCCCACAGAAACGATTTCCTTCTGTGTTTTCCTGTATGTGATAAAACAATTATGTGTTAATTATGACCATACAGCATAGTAGAGTTCTGCTAATTTGCAGACGTAATGAAAGTTGTGTAGTATTAGTGCAGAAAATGAAGGCTTGGAGGGAATGAGTTTGGGTTTTGGAGTTAAGTTATGTGAAACACTAAAGAATTAGTCTAGGTCAACCTGTGGCCAAGCGTGTGATCCTGTGGTGTATATGGATGTGTCAAACTCCTACTGACATCCAGAAAGAGCTTGGGTGATGGTGTTTTACAACTTGAACCTTCAAAAGATAATGCCTGGGACTTGATAATAATATATTAGGATTGTCAAGTAGATCTACAAGGAGCATTGGGATTATGATGACCCCAGTTTGGTTTAGTGGTGCTTCAATAAGTAAAACCCATTTTGGAGAATTAAAATAACATCACAGTCATACTCGTAGTAATAAAGTAAAGTAATGATGACCTATTCTAAGGTGACAACTAGGGAAGGAGATAAAAAGGTCCTGATCTCTTAGGCTCAGGCAGCTGCTGCATAATGCTACAAGCACTGTATTTGAAATCAAAAGACATGCTAGCATCTTGGTTCTGTCACTTCCTAGCTGTGGGATCTTGGAAAAACTTGCTTGAATGTCAGTGACCTCATTCCTTAAAATGGCACTAATTCCCACCTCTTGGTTATGTGTAATGAACAAATGTGGCAACGTTTTGTAAACTGCAAGGGGTGCTATAGAAAGAGAAGAGAAAATGATCACAGTGGCATGTATTGACTTACTAAATATCGAGGATACTTTTTGGGTGAATGTTTGTTTATTGTTGAGAGGGGGGTGGGGGGACAGAAGATCCAAAGCAGGCTCTGCACTGAGAGCAAGGAGCCCAATGCAGGACTTGAACTCATGAACCGTGAGAACATGAGCTGAGCCAAAGTTGGGCGCCTAATTGACTTAGTCACCCAGGCCCCCCAAGAATACTTGTTTTAAATGTGAAGATGTCTGAAGGCCAATAAAATGGCCATAGTGTCCAGAAAAGAATGGGAAAGTTAGAATGGGTTTTGGATTTTCTAATTTGGGGCTGTGTTAAGTTCCAGTAATCTCTTAGTAGAGACATCATATAGGTATATAGTTGACCCTTGAACAAGATGGGTTTGGACTGTGGAGTCCACTTACACACAGATTTTTTTCAATAAATACAGCACCATCCTGTAAATGTATTTTTTCTTCCTTATCATTTTCTTCTTGTTTTTTTTTTTAATTATTTATATTGAGACAGAGAGGACAGAGCACGTGAGTAGAGGAAGCAGGGGCAAAGAGACAATCTTCATCAGGCTCCACAATGCTAGCGCTGAACCTATCATGGGGCTTGAACCCAGGAAGTATAGATCATGACCTGAGCCAGAGTCAAGAGCCTGACCCTTAACCGACAGTGCCACCCAGCACCCCTTCCTTACGATTTTCTTTAGTTTATAGTGTTAGAATACAGTATGTAATATATGTAACATAGAAAACATGAATTAATCGACTGTTTATATTGTTGGTAAGGTCAGCATTCCGTTATACTAACCCTGACCTTCCATACTCTGTTTACAGAGTTAATGGCCAAATGAGGCCGAAATGGTAGATTAGATCTAGAGAGCATATACAAGGGCTTCTGCTTTAATGTTCTGGTTTTTTAATATATATATGTATGTATATGGGGGTATATATATATAATGTATTTGTAGGTGTGTATGTATAAATGTAGTATATAATGTATATTATATATTTATATATACTATTATATTACGTAAAAATGTAATGTAAATATATTATATATTTATATATATACTTTTTGATTTTTAAGTGTAATTGCTTTTAAAGTAGGAAATTCAGTAGGAGCTTTTTTTTTCTTTTTGATTTCGTTTTTGAGGATTCAAAAGATACTTGTGGATATTTGAGTGTATGGCCATCAGAGCGTAACCCTTGCTTTGTTCATGGGTCAACAGTATAGCGATTTGGTACTTTTGAGATCTTCTCAGTGAGATTAGTGTAAATGTTTTGACCTTAATAAATTGGTCCTTGTATACTGAGTACGTACCAAGCACTTAGATACTGAATGTACAAGGTGAGGGGATAAGTTGTAGTGGTCGGAGCAGAAAAGTAAGTAAACAGCAATCCATTATAACTCAGTATAAAGGCTTCATTGAAAGAAAATGGAGCATGTTAGTTTAGAGAGTATGGGGGAGTTTGTAGTGAGGATAAGGATGACAGTGGGGTTGGGTATTTTGGTAGTCAGAAAAGATCTGAGAGTGGCAAAAAGTGCCAAGTGAAAGATGAGAAGGACCAGTGGTGACGATCTTGGCGAGGGGCATTCTGGACAGAGAGAACCACGGATCATCATTTTACTCCAATGTCTTAGGGTGACCAAGAAGTAGGAAGACCCACTCCATCATCATAATCATTATTATTGTGGTGTGTAGAAAAGAAAATGTGCATCCTGATTAAGTTCTTGGCACATTTTAGGTGACTAAGACATAAATGTTCTTATACTTGCCCTTTGAAAGCTTTCTACACATTTTGAAGAGTTTCATACTTACATCTACAATCTTTTTGCTATTAGTTCACCATAATTTTAAGAAAAGTGTTTCTTACTACATTGCCATTCGATCCAACCCTTCTTTCATCAAGAAAAACGTCAAGCCTTTGTTTACCTAAAGGAAGCAGCAGCCACAACAGTGTTTTGTTTATACTCAACATGATATACTCCAAAGTTTCTTATCATGTGAGGTATGAATTGACACTGAAACAGATGGCTGCCATTTTATTACAAGCAGTTTAGATTTATAGCAAGGACACTTTTAAAGAATTTGTGTCAACTGTTATTTCAAATGTCCTTTTATTTTGGTCGGGAATGCAAAGGAAGGTGTTTTGTTAGTTCCTTTTTGAAATCTGCATACAAGTCAGCCTTCTGCCTTTGAAAGTATTTATTCTGGCCTTCCATGTTCAGTTTACAGAGTCAGTAGCCAAATGAAGATTAAAAGGTACACTGAGTCAAGAGAGCATACATGAGGTTTTGTATTTAAATGTTTTGGTTTTCAATACGTTTTCCTTATTTGTAAGTCTCATTGTTATTAAAATCGTAAATTCAGATAGTTTCTTGGAAAAGGATTAGGAAGTCTTCACGCAACTCGTTACTGATGCTACTTTTAACAGAGTATGTCTGAGAATCCCAACAAATATGTTCCTCGTTTCTCTGGAGCTGCGGATCAGAAAGGGCAAAGTATATTAAATGGACAAGTAGAAGGTAAGAACTGTATTTTATTCAAAAGTCATTTGACAGAATGTTGATTTAAAAACAGGAATACTGATATATACTAATATCTAAAGAAAACCGCCTGTTAAGTGCATAGGAAAGAGAAAGAGATGTCAAAAGGAGATGAGCTGTATATCTTATGTGGTGTCAGCAACAGATTAAATTGAGAGTGCCACCAAAGGACCTAAATGACTAGTTCCGTTTCAAGATACTGGACGACCTAAGGAACCTCAGGAAATAAGAAAAGAGCCAAAGAGGGAATGATGAGAACGGCGGAGACTACAGGGAGTAAATGAAGGAGAGTAAGCCGGTGTGTATTGTGTTTCTACTGGAAGGTGGTAAAATACACTAGTTCTTTAAAAGGAAGAGCAGACTATTTGAAAGGCAGCAACACTATCAGGTGAGCTTCTAGTACCAGAATTTGTCCCAGTAGTACCCCAAAATGTTCCCACTCTTACTGTTAACCTCAGTGTTGGGAAGACAGTAAGGACTGACCTAGCTGATGATGCAGAGTTATGTCCTAACTATCATGGATGAACATAAGCATTTGTAGTCAGCGATAAACGTATATATGTTAATGCCATATAAAATTGGGGTACTTCATACGGTAGTATCATTTAGGGCAAAATAAGAGAACTGGAAGCAGGGTCCGATAGGGAGACATCAAGATACCTCATCTGACATTTTGGGTGCGGTATTTGTGACTTTGGATTATTTTGGCAATAACTGCCTTTAATAGGTGCACTATATTTTTCATTTTTTTTAAGAAATTAAGGAAAAGAAACAAAAAAACTATAATCAGTAGTATGTTTTTATACTCTTTCTGATAGTTCTGATTGTTCTAGAATGATCCCTGTTACTTTTTTGATTCCTATCTTCCAGAAAGATGAACTGAGTCCTACTTAGTTGGAGAAAATTAACTGATTTTTCATATTTGAGAGGAACTTGTATATGGTAGAACATAGTGGCAACCACCAGGATTCTCTTTTTTTTTTTCTGAGTACAACAGGATTGTTGCTTGTTTCACACTTTCTGACATCATGATTTCGTCTATTCCTTTTAAACCTTTCTGCAAATGGATATATAGGAATGTAGGTATTTTCCACGCAAATGCCAAGAAAAAGAGACTCCAGGAACAGTCTTCTGTGACATAACCTTCTGACTGTAACCACGTGTAAGACATCAATCCAAATAATAAAAATTTCATGTAACGCAGTTGTGTTAGAGGCACCCCAACGACACCCAGATTTGATTATTCACTAGAAGAGCTCACAGGGCTCAGCATACAGTTGTACTCATGCCTGTGGTTTGGTATGGGGACAGGCTAGAAAGGCCAATCAGCACAGAGAAAAGGTGCATGGGGTGAAGTCCAGAGGGGACCAAGCGCAGGCTTCCAGGAATCCTTTCTCTATGGAGTTAGCAGGATGTGCTTAATTCCTCCAGCACGAAATTAGGACAGCGCAAGTGAAATGTTGTCTGCCGGTACGAGGCTTATGGATACTCAGTGCCTGAGGTTTTCGTCAAATGCTAATCACATAGGCATCTTCTCCTTTGCATGTCCCAAAGTTCCAGGTTTCCAGAAGGAAATCAAGTGTACGGCCTTAAGCACATTGATTGTACCAGCACTTAGGCACTGTGAGCCACTCTTAAGCAGCTAGGGAATGGTGGGAACCCTCCTTAAATCCAAGATCCCCAGGAACAACCAAGGGCCAGTCATCCAAGTAGGATGTTCTGAGGGTAGCCATCTTTGGCCTGCTGGATGAAATCTGTTCTGCATAGGAATTATAGCCCTGACTTAATTTTTGGTGGTGTCTTAAAATTTTATTTTACTAGCAAGTAATATGATGGTTACCATGGTACTGGTTTCAGTTTCATCATCCATATGAAGTAGGTATTTGTACAAAAATTACTAGGACAATAATAGGTCATTATAATCTTTTTCTTATGTGATTAAGCTTTCATTATGATTCTTAGATACGATCAACATAATGATGTTTGATTTAAAATTAGAATAAAATCTCTTAATTATATGGAAAATCCAGGTTTGATTCCTATAGCGCTGAATCCCTGTTTATATTCATAAGATATTTGATCACATTCATCAATTGTTTTCTTGCGTAAGTATACAAATAACTTTTGTATTTTTGTATTTTGCTTTATGTATTTTCATATATTTCCATATGGGAGACAGTACCCCTATTGTGTTACTTTGATCTCTATCTCAATTTTCAAGGTGACTGTATCATGTGTTAATATATGGTAAGAGTAGCTTCAGTGGATACGGTGTTTTGTTGTTGTTGTTTACATTTAATATGCTTTATTTTTTACAGCAGTTTTAAGTTCACAGCAAAATATAATAGAAAGTACAGAGAGTCTCCATATACCATACCATGCTCCCGTACATGCCTGGACTCCCCTGTTGTCAACATCTTGCACGACAGTGGTCCATTTTTAGTAGTATTTTTTTTCGAATCTTTGTTTCATTTTGAGCAAGAGAGCATGCATGTGTGTGAGCAGCAAAGGGGCAGAGAGGGGGAGGGGAGAAAGAACCCTGTGCTGTCAGCACAGAGCCTGATGCAGGACTTGATCCCACGAACTGTGAGATCATGACCTTAGCTCAGATCCAGACTTGGATGCTGAACCCAGGCACCCTGACAACAGTGGTGCATTTTATATGGACACTAACTCATCATTTTCAGGCAAAGTCTCTAATTTGCATTAGTGTTCAGCCTTGGTGTTATACATTCTGTGAGTTTTAACAAATGTGTAATGATGTGAATCCATCTTTGTGGTATCGTGTGAAAGAGTTTCACTGCCTTAAAAGTCCTCTGTGCTGTGCCCCTTTATCCCTACATTCACCCCAATCCTTAACTCCATAGCCTTGCTCTCTCCAGAGTGTCATATAGTTAGAATCACAGAGTGGATATTTTTGAATGTTTAGGAAATTAAAATTCCCCCGTAATTGAATGTAGGCATTCAAGATATTCCTTGCCCTTTGTTTTGTTTTGTTGCTCAGCAGTAGAGGATCTGATGACATATGCCTTCCATGAACAAAGCATAATTTCTCTAGATGTGTGTTACCTAATGGGGAGGGTTGAGAAAAATGACATCATGAACCACTACATAGCACTCACACTGGGATCATACTCCTCTGTGATGTACGGTGGGTCTAGATAGAGTCTCTAGCAATGGAAGGAGACAGTCTCAAGAGGTTAGAACTTTATCAAACTGGAATGCCAAATCCTTCTTCCTTAACTTCCCATCGGAAATAAGGCCAGGGCAAGTCTGTTTGCTGTGGTTTGGCCATGCTGCAAAGTACAGTAGCTATAGAGCACACTTTGTGAGGGGGTCTTTCGTCTTAAAACTGAACAGTGTCTGCTGAAGAGCTGGGGATGTTCTGCCGTGTTACAAGAAAATAAACACACTCTCTTTTAACTCCTCTAGTAGTGGAAGTCCAGAAAAATCATGCTAGTTTCAGTTTGACATTGTCAGCTTAGGATATTCACCTAACAATACCATTTTCCTCCAGCGTCAGAGAGTCGGTCAGTGATGGTCATTGTAAACATCAGTTCACCTGTAGGTGTCAAATTCTGATAAAACCCATTCTTGCTTTTGGTCAATATAGAGGAGAAGGTAAGATTTCTTAGTGCTTTAAGCCTACCAATGGTATAATTACCATTCAGTGTAGTGTGGTTTCCAGGTGTGGTCCCAAAGCAATACTTTTTCACAAATCATAAGCCGTACACTTGTAATTTCCTATATTTTTCGATTGTTGATTTAACATGTATTTTGCTTTCTTCTTTAGGAGCAGATAAGAACGCTGAGGAAGACTCTAACCAGGTAGGATTTTTATGGATTTGTAAAAATGACATTTGTTGGGGCACCTGGGTGGCTCATTCGGTTAAGGGTGTGACTCTTGATTTCAACTCAGGTTTGTGAGTTCAAGCCCCACGTCGAGTTTTGTGCTGACAGCCTCCTCGGGGTATCTTTTCCTCTTTCTGTGTGCACTCACTCTCAAAGTATAAAGGAATGAAATGAAATGAAATGGAAAATGAAAGGAAAGGGAATGAAATGAATGAACTGAAAATTATGTGTTTCCTAAGGGAACGCAGAGAACAAAAGCAGTTGTTGAGTGTTCTACCCTGGATGAGACACTATATCCTATACGTAACATCCGTTAAGTTATACAGTCATTGCATAGCTTTGCAAAGTAGCTGTGTTATTGTAGCCTACTTTTTATTACTTTGGCAACTGTGGTTCAGGGAGGTTGATTACTCGACCCATGATTCCATAGTTAATGAGTAGCAGAGGGGTTTGCCCGTCAGCCTGTGTAGCATCCACATCCATTCTCTGCTTCCTCAGCAGCACTGAGATGAAGACACAGATCCTAGGGCAGATCAACTCAGAATGTCAAAGGTAATGATGTCGGAACTCTAATTTAGGGTGTTCTTAAGAAACCAGGTTAGTCCAAGCATTTGCCCTTATGTTTGACCACTAGTGCTAAAAAGTAATTAGTGCGGTGGTAACTAGTCCCTTGTTTTTACCATCAGAGATTTTAAGGTGGATGTCAGCTATGGCCATGGTGTCACGGCTTTTACATAATAAGCAAGATCCAGCCAGGCAGCTCGTTAGATGTGGTGATATCCCCTCTTCTTGAGACAAATGAGTTTTCTGTAAGGGAAGGATATCTAGTTGTAGACCATGTTTCATTAATTAAATTCAGTCTCTGTTTTGAGGATATTGCTCTATGATTCTCTGTTGCCAAGTTCCGAGTCTGGTTTCCCTTTGGGCCAGTACCCTTGACTTGTTCTAGGAAGCTTTTTTCTTTTTGTGGAGATGTTTTTTCCCATGACTTTTCTGTACTGTGTTTTGCCTTTTTACGTTCTTCTCTCGTTTTCTTGGTATTTCTTTTTTTTCCATTAGTTTTTCTACTTCTGCTATCTAAGGACTCTCCATATATCCAGAGGCCAAATCAAAAGCACTTAGAATCTCAAGATTTAGGGAACCTCAGAGATTAATTCATCAAAATACCCTCTGGTACTTCAACCTATGTTTAACCTCCTTGCCCAATGGTTGTTTCCATGGAGAATTTGAAACTCAAAAGAGATTGAAGTGACCTATTTGGATATGATAAATGAGAGAAATGAGATTTAAATTCGGGTTCTTTTCTTTCTTTCTTTGTTTCTTTCTTTTTTCTTTCCTTTCTTTCTTTGTTTTTGTCTTCACCTTGCAGGCAAATGTTTTAATAATAAAAAGCTGGGGAGCGGGTCTAATGAATACAATGAAGGAGGGTAAGAATCGAATTAGCAGAGGAGACCAGGTTTGAGGAGAACAACACTGAGTGGGATAGGAATAAGAGTTTTAGAAAAGATGTCAGAAGATGGGGGTTTATGCCAAGTGAGATAAAGGTGAATGACAGGAATGAAGGACCCAGGATTATGGGAGTTGCTTAGAAAGGCATATTCAAATAGAGAGTTCAAGAGGGTCCTGACCAGGTTTCTGCTTTTGTGTCTGTTGGTTTCATTGAAGGTGCGAGCATACTTCAGATTTTCTGTTGAGAGAGATTGAAAATCATTTGAGCTGCTGGGAAGAGTCTGTTTACAGCAAAGAGAAATATGATATCATCTACTTGCACCCCCACTTAGGGAGGATGGCTTAGATCCTCTCAAGGAATTGGGGGTTGGATGTGGAGATTCTGAACTACAGAGATGTATGGCCCAAGGCAAGCTGTCTCCTCACTCCACCTCTATTCCTGAATCTGTGATGCCCTTCCTATGTACCTGTAGGGCTGGGCAGGGGTACGAGTGACTTGTCAATCAGTAGGGGAGCTTCATCTGGATAGGTGATAACATGCCTATGTTGAGGTGACTGTGTGGATGACTGAGACTCCCAATTAGCTTGTTCTCCAGGAGCAGGACATGGCTCCTACCCTCAGTCGTTTGAGCCCATCCTTGTTGTAGGAGTCTGTGCCTTCATAGGCTAAAGATTGAAAGGTTGGAGAATGCCACTAAACCATGCCAAAGAGGGATGTAGGAGTCGGAGCTCATAGGGAAGAAAATATTCAGGCAGCGAATAGAGAAATAGAGGCATAACTACCAGGACCATTTTGATCGCAGTCTCTCTCCTTGGGTAGCTGAATGCCCCTGAAGTCTTGGAAGGTCTTGCTAGTTCTTCTGGACCTCAATAAGGCAAGACCAGTGTAGGAACAAAGTTGGCCTTGGAAACCTTCACTTTGGTATATTTACTTAAACGGGGGTCTACCTGATACACAATGTACTAGGTGATGCAACAACTCTGGATGTTCCTCCATGCTCGCCATAAGTGTAGCTCCCATCTGTTAATGTATAATGCTATTACGATATCACTGACTAGATTCCCTATGCTATACCTTTGAGCCTTGTGATTTATTCATTCTATGACTGGAACCCTGAACTTCCCTCTCCCCTTCACCCATTTTGTCCATCGCCCCACCTCCCCTCCTCCCTTCTGGCAACAGTCAGTTCTCTGCATTTATGGGTCTGTTTCTGCTTTTTCTCTGTTTGTTCATTTGTTCCCTTTTTTAGATTCTACGTAGAAGTGAAATCATATAGGATTTGTGTTTCTCTGTCTGACTTACTTCACTTACCCTCATACCGTCTAGGTATATCCATGATGTTGCAGATGGCAAGATCTCATTCTGGTTTATAGCTGCGAAATATTCCATTGTGTGTGTTTGTGTGTGTGTGGTCTGTTCATGTATTGGTGGACACTTGGGTTGCTTCCATATCTTGTCTATTGTCAATAATGCTATAATAAAGATAGGGGTGCATATATCTTTTAAAATTAGTATTTCCAATTCTCTTGGGTAAAGAAATACCCAGTAGTGGAATTCCTGGATCGTATGGTGTTTGTATTTTTTATTTGTTGAGGCCCCTCCATACTGGCTTTTGCTGTGGTGATACCAATTTACATCCCATGACCATTGCACAAGGGTATTTTTCCTCCACACCCTGAGCAAGCCTTGTTGTTTCCTGTGTGTTGAAACTGAGCCATACTGACAGATGTGAGGTGAGAAGTCATTGTGATAACTTTTATACATTTAATTTTCAACCATTTCAGAGAATTCCCTGCCTGTCACACTTGGTTATGGAAACTCAGACTGGGTCTTTCCTGGAGATTTCACAGGGTAGGAGAGGTGGAGGCAAAATAGCGAACTGAAAACTGTTTTAAAACAGGGCCCAAAAATTGAGACCTGTACTCTGGAAACCGTAAAACACTAATGGAAGAAATTGAAGGTGACGGAAAGAGACATCCGATGCTCATAGATGGGAAGAATACATATTTTTAAAGTGTGTACACTACCCAAAGCAATCTATAGATGTAATGTAATCCCTGTCAACATACCAACAGCATTTGTCACAGAGCTATACAAACAATCCTAACCGTTATATAGAACCACAAAAGACCTTGAATGGCCAAAGTAATATTGCAAAAATGGAAAACTGAAGGTATCGTAATCTCAGATTTCAAGTTTTATTCCAAAGCCGTAGTAATCCAAACGGTATGGTGGGTACTGGCGTAAAAAACAGCCACCTAGCTCAATGGAATAGAACTGAAAACCCAGAAAGAAATCCACAACTGTTGGGCAGTCAATCTTCCACAAACAGGAAAGACTATCCAGTGGGGAAAAGGCAGTCTCTTCACCAAATGGGGTTGGGAAAACCGTACAAGCCACATGCCAAAGAATGAACCTGGACCAATTTCTTTACCATAGACAGAAATAAACTCAAAATGAGTTAAAGACCTCAGTGTGAGACCTGAAACCATAAAAAATCCTTGAAGAGAGCACAGGCCATCATTTCTCTGTCTTTGGCTGTAGCAACATTTTACTAGTTATGTCTCCTGAGCCAAGGGAAATAAAGCAAGAATAACTATGGGGACTACATCAAACTACAAAGCTTTTGCACAGTGAAGGAAACCGTCAAAACTAAAGGGATCCTCTGGGATGGGAGAACACATTTGCAAATGTTTTGCAAAGCCAATAAAGGGATAGTATTCACAATGTATAAAAAATTGATACAAGTCAGCATCCCCCCCTCTGGAAAAGCCCAGTTTAAAAATGAGCAGAAGACCAAACCAGACATTTTTCCACAGACAACATACAGATGGTCAACAGACAACTGAAAAGATGCTCCCCAAAACTACAACGAGATACCATGTTCACACTGTCAGAATGGCTAAACTCCCAGACACAAGAAGCAAGTGTTTGTGAGGATGTGGAGACAGAGGAGACCTCTTGCACTGTTGGTAGAAATGCAAACGGGTGTGGCCCCTGTGGAAAACAGTATGGAGGTTCCTCAAAAACTTACAAACAGGACTCTCCTATGAACCAGTAATTGCACTACTGGATACTACCCAAAAGAATACAGAAGTACGAATTCCATGGGACACACGCACCCCTGTGTTTATTGCAGCATTATTTCCAATAGCCAGCACAAGCATCCATTGACAAACGAGTGAAAAAAGAAGTCCTATATGTATGTATGTATGTGTGTGTGTATATGTATATCCATACACACACACACACACACACACACACACACACTGTGATATTACTCAGCCATAAAACAACGAAACCTTGTCTTTTGCAATGACCTGGTTGAAGCCCGAGAGTAGTAGGGTAAGCAAAGTCAGGGAAAGACAAATACCATGTGGTTTTACTCATGTAGCACCTAAGAAACAACAAATGAGCAAAGGGAGAAAAAAAAGGGCGAGACAAACCAAGAAATAGGCTCTTAACTGCAGACCAACCAGATGGTTCCCAGAGAGGAGGTGAGTGGTGGGAGGGGTGAAAGAGGTTATGGGGATGAAGGAGTGCCCTTGTCATGATGAGCAGAGGGTGAGTATGGAGTTGGTGAATCACTGTATTGTACCACTTAAATTAATGTAACACTGGATGTTACTGTTACTGGAATTAAAATAAAACTTAATGAAAAAGACAGAGGCCAACTTTTTATTATACCAAGAAACTTTGTTGAGTAAACAGCTGACATTTCCCTTATTTTTGAAATTTTGTTTTTTAATAAATGAACATGTTTTTGTTGTATATTTTTGCTCTAAAGGCTTTCCGACAAACCTGGTCTTGATGATTCATGGTCTACATCAGCTAGCCAAGACTTCGATTTTGGTACCAAGGTAAAGTACCCTCCTGTGAAACTCACTTTCCTGCTCTGAATTTAGTTTTCTCCCTTATTTACTCTTAAAATTTAACAGTATCCTGTGTATCATCATTTTATGTGTGTAATGGAAAGTTAGCAAGAACAAACCACTTTGCAGATACATGACGCGTTGAATGTTTGGTTTTGTTTTGTTTTGTTTTGTTTTACTCTGGTAAATCCTAGAGGTGGAGGCTGATCAAAGAATGGGCTGGAAAATACATAATGACTGTGACATTATATTGGGAAAAGCTTTCCCATAATGGAGGAAATATGACATTGGGTTAAGGATAAGGATTCTTACTGTGATAGTAGCATGACTGATAATACTCTTGCCTAAATGAAATCTTATTGGATCCAAGTATCTATTGTAGGTTGCCCCCGGCCCCGGGCAAGTTTTATTTTGGTGAGACACAGGATTTTCCTTTGTCTCCATCCTTTGTTCTACATTTAGACTGAAATAACATTAGAAAATGTAGAAACTTAGATGTTTCCATTATATCTCAACATTTACCTTACAAAGGTGTTCCCCTGTATTTTTGAAATACCTCCACGAAGAGTAAGTTACAATTGTGCATCTCCCTGAAGAATATGTATTTTGCTGAAAAGAGTAGCTCTATGAGCAGAGGCTCTTCATAGCCAAGTTGTCAAATTTCTAATTTCAGAAATCTTTCCTATTCTAGCTTTTAAAACTTTCTCCTCCTAGTCCTTGTGTCTGATTCTAAAATTTAAAGTTTCAGACATCTGATGTTTATTTAAATATTCATTTCAAAGCCCCTAAATCATTATAAGCTACTGGAGGTTATGAAACGTACTTGTTTGACTCCTGGAGCTCCTAGGATAAAGTCTTGCTTGGAAGAAGCAATGTCATAGTTTTTGAATGTGAATAAATGAGTAGGGAAATGGAATTCCGTAGAATGGAATTTGAAAAGTAATGAAATACGCATGATATATCACAATTAAATATGTGAATTTAAAAAGTAAGGCTTCAGTTTATATTCCGTTTTAGTGTTTAATATGTATCAACGCAAATGAATTATATTGAGGAAATCAGGAGTTACATAAGAAAGAAGGTGACAGTATGTTTTTAGTATCCTCCCATTGTGAGCTTAGAAATGCAGAGAAAAACTCCTCAGCCTTTGTTTTGTTAACCCCATCCGTGTCCCATTACATACATCCTTTGAAGGTTCACATTTCTTCCTAGAATTCTCATTCCAATTCTTTCTCCATAGTGAAAGTTGATGTGTTAGGAACCTTTCTTTTTCTGTTGTGAGTCTAGTAATAATTTATAGCTTTTAGGAAGTGATAGATGCCAGTAATTGAGCAATTTTTTTTTAGTGAAAAAAATAAAATTCTTTATTACAGTGTTTATAACCAGATAACTGTAGAGTGATACAAGTCAGTATTATTAGGGATATACTGTGAATCGAAGCCTCTGTTTTAAGTTTAGATTTTATATGTATCTTTAAAAGGTTTAAAAGAGACTATTGTTCATAGTATATGCCTAATCCTACTTATGTACCTTTAAGAAGTGTATGTTGTTTTCACTTATCTTATTTTGCTCACATTTTTCCTTTTGTTCCTTGTCTTAAACTCATGCTTGATTGATTGGTCATGTCTTATTTTTTTCCGTTTTTCTTCTTCTCCCCCCATGCTTTTTAAGGTATTTTTGATGTTTTCAAAGTTTATTTATTTTGGAGCGAGAGAGAGACAGAGTGCAAGCAGGGTAGGGACAGAGACAGAGGGAGACACAGAATCCAAAGCAGGCTCCAGGCTCCGAGCTGTCAACACAGAGCTCAATGTGGGGCTCAAACCCACAAACCGTGAGATCATGACTCATGAGCTGAAGTTGGACGCTGAACTGACTGAGCCACCTACGTGTTCCCCCCACCATGCTCTTTTTTAATCGTTTACCCCTAGCCTAATGTTTCCTTGCAGAAAACATTTCTTTAGGGTCTGTTCTGTTAGTACATCACTTTCTGTCAACTCCATTGTCAACATATTGGTTACAGAATTCTACTGTCTGTGTGTGGTTTTCATCCATGACTCATTGCCCCACAAGGTTTCTTATTCTTTTTTCATCTTTGTTGGAAGGAGCTGAGCTAAATGTTTTTGTAATGTTTGTATTTGTCTTGGAAAGGGCGGGAGAGACAGAGAGAACGAGCAAGTGCTCGTAGGGAGGGGCAGACAGAGAGGGAAGGAGGGGATCTCAAGCAGGTTCCTCGCTGTCACCACAGAGCCCGATGTGTGCCTTGAACCCCACTAACCGTGAGTTCATGACCTGAGCTGAAATCAAAAGTTGGTCACGTAACTGACTGAGCCACCCAGGCGTCCCAGAAGGAGCTACATTTAAACAGTCATATTTGACTTTAGTGTTTTGAGAAACAGAAGCAACTTAAACTGTTTGCAGTTTCAACTTACCTACATAAGATACTGCTGAAGAGTAAGTTTGTACATTTTCTCTTACAAGAGATAGTTCATGCCAGTATAAATCATGCAAACATTTCACAAGATAACATATTTAAATTTCTTAGCGTTAGTGTTTTCAACATGCTTTCAATTACCTAGGGTTCAAGGTGTATCTGAGGCTACTTTGGTAAAGTATTTACCCGATATTAATCAGTTACAGGTACGGCGAGTAACATTTTGAGACTACCTATGAGATCTCTTGTGTTGCTCACCACATGAGAAAATGGAGACTGGTAATAAATAGTAAATGGCATAACTGAGATTTGAGTCTACATTTGAAAGATTCCAAAGCGTGTGTTCCTTGTGTGAGGGTGCTCATTTTGTAATGGTGAATATTACAATGATTTTATTGAATTGGATTCTCGTAATCCTTAAAGCTGTTAATTCTTTTCTAGAATGTCCCGAAACCACGCGTAGCAAAGCTACTGCATTCTTCTTGGCAATTCATGAAAAAGTTTAAGTTATTGGGAGACTTGTATTATTCACTGATTCTTGTCCATTCTCGTGTTATTCACCAATTTGAAGTGACAGATATTTTCATGTCCTCTTTACTTTGTTTTCTACTAAGTGAGAGCAAAACGTGGCACTGTGAAACCAGAAGGTGGAACCTTAACTGAGGACAACAGTCCTGATTCTGAAAATAAAGATATGGCTGAAACTCTTTCCAAACCACCAGCCAGAGTTTATGGCGATCCTCTTCCTGTTTTACCATCATCTAAATCTCTTCTGAAACCTTCTCTCAAGACGTTAGCTGTCCTTGGTCTTGCAAAGGTAAGTTGTTTTGTTGTATGCTCCCCCCACCCCATACCATCCTCTTGCTCCTTATAATGATGAAAAGGATCTTAGGAAGAAATGGAAGTCCTCAAGATCATAACAGAAGTCAGTGTAATGACCACAGAGAGGAAGGTACAGGATTGAAATTTATAAAGTTTGGTGGGAGTAGACAATTCTCGGGGATGCCTTTATGGGAGCAAAGAAGGAGAAGGCAGCTGGAAAGAATAGCTAGATGCATGTGAAGATGAGGAGGGGGGTGAAGGGGAAGAATTCATTTTAGAGGGGCGAGATGAACTTAAAAGTATGAAGAGTTGAGAGAGTATCATCAAATCACAGCAGCAATAGTGGGATTAAGGCAGAGCAGATGTTCTTTAAATTATAAAATGTGGGAGAAAATATTTTAAGTGCAAATTAAGAAAAAAAAAAGCCAGGTAATAAAAAAAAATGCTTAGATTCCTCTGAATGACTTACAGCTGATTTCTGTGAAGAACTGGAAGAAATTTTTGCCCTTACGTTTCAGTTTAATAAAGGTGATATCCTGTATTTAGTTTAGCAAAACCTGTGTTTCTAAGGAATGCAAAGTGAAATCTGTTTAGGCCATACCAGATTGATGGCGAATTTTCAATTTTTGGCTATTGTCTTTCTTGGGGTTTCTAAGGTTACTTACTGTGTGGTATAATCTTGGTATATTTTAGGTCTTTTTGAGGAGAAAGACGGGAAAGAAACATTTATTCTTTTCATTAAATAAAATTTCTGGTGATGTAAATAAGGTTCTTTATCCGTGAAATGAAAAACTAAATTTGAAGCTGCAACACTGAATTTGTTTTTTGTTTTTGAGCTTATTTATTTATTTTGAGAGAGAGAGCAAGCAGGGTAGGGACAGGGAGAGAGGGGGGAGACAGAGAGAATCCCAAACAGGCTCTTCATTGTCAGCACAGAGCTCGACGCATAGCTCAGACTCACAAACCGGCTTGCGAGATGACGACCTGAGCCCAAATCGAGATGCTTAACTGCCTGAGCCACCCAGGTGCCACTTAAGCTTCCACACTCTGAAAGAAAAAATATATAAAATATGTTTTCTGCATTCTGATTTACCTTTTTTTAAAGTGTTCAACTGTTTATGTATTTTGAGAGAGAGAGAGAGAGACAGAGACAGAGAATCCTAAGCAGCCTCTGTGCTGTCAGTGTCAAACCTGACACAGAGCTTGAATAACCTGAGCCAAAATCAAGCTGGACGCTTAACCAGCTGAGCCACCCAGGTGCCACTCTTTTTTTTAATAGAATCTGCATAGAATAGACACATACACACATCCAAATGAATGAACTCAAAATGTATAAATTTTTGTCTAATATGAACTCTTTGTCATGACAGAATCATAAGGCAGGAAAGGTTGCCAAGAGAGTATGCCAAATTCTTTGTAGGAGATGATTTTTACTTCTTTGAAGATTTCCGACAATAGATACATTTTTAAAACCATATTTATTTATTTTTGAGAGAGATGGAGCATGAGCGGGGGAAGGGCAGAGAGAGAGAGGGAGACACAGAATCTGAAGCAGGCTTCAGGCTCTGAGCTGTCAGCACAGAGCCTGACACGTGGGGCTCAAGCTCAGGAACCATGCGATCATGACCTGAGCCAAAGTCAGATGCTTAGCCGACTGAGTCCCCCGGGCACCCCAAGGTACATTTTATATTATACAGGGGAAACTTTAGTATTCATAGTTGTTCGATTTAGCATGTAAATTCTTTCATGTCTAAAACTGAGAAAGACGGGTGAGTTGATTTTTTTTTTTTTTAGTTCCTTTCTTCTTTTCTCCTGGGAATGTTCAGTCCTGCTTGATAATGACACATGTATTTGAAGACTTTAAAATCTTCAAATTGGATGATCATAAATATATTAGTTGCTTAATGCTAGATTCCTTCTCGGGTCCTTAACTACCTTTCTATATGGTGTAGATAGGAAATTAGAGCTCTTCAATGCTGTTCCCAGTAGAATAATAAAACTATATGAAGTTTAAAAATTGGTTTTTATATTTTTCTGAGACATCGTGGTAGTAGTGGAAAATGGCTCAAAATTCTGTAATCCTGTATTTCTCTTCTATACTTTAAATCGTGTCCCTTAAGATTAATTTTTTTATTTGTTTTACTATTTTTTTAAATGTTGATTCTTGAGAGAGAGTGAGGGAGCATATGAATTGCAAGCCGACTCCATGCTTCGTGTGGACATGACGCAGGGCTTGATCCCACGGCCTTGGGACCATGACTCGAGCTGAAACTAAGAGTTGGACGCTCAACTGACTGAGCCACCCAGGCGTCCCAAGATTAATTTTTAAAAAGCAGTATTCTTGGGGCGCCTGGGTGGCGCAGTCGGTTAAGCGTCCGACTTCAGCCAGGTCACGATCTTGCGCTCCATGAGTTTGAGCCCCGCGTCAGGCTCTGGGCTGATGGCTCAGAGCCTGGAGCCTGTTTCAGATTCTGTGTCTCCCTCTCTCTCTGACCCTCCCCCGTTCATGCTCTGTCTCTCTGTGTCCCAAAAATAAATAAACGTTGAAAAAAAAATTTTTTTTTAAAAAATAAAAAGCAGTATTCTTATAAAATCCTGAATTAGTGTTTCACAGTTAAAACTTTTTATGACTCTTAATGCCATTAATTACAGAAATGAATATTTGTCTATATTAGTAAACGTATAGTTTGCACCCTTAAAACTAATGTTGGAATATAGACGTGAAATCTTGAATCTCATGTTTTCTTCCCCTGCTTTTGTGATTGTATTATTTTTACTCTTTAAAAATATTTTTAGTGTTTATTTTTGAGAGAGAGAACGTGAGGGAGAAGGGGAGGAGTAGGGAGAGGGGGACAGAGGATCCAAAGCAGGCTCTGTGCCGACAGCAGAGGGCCTGATGCGGGGCTCGAACTCATGAACCAAGAGCTCATGACGTGAGCCAAAGTTGGAGACTTAACTGACTGAACCACCCAGGCGCCCCTCCCCTGTTTTCATTATTATTCTTTATTTATTCTTTATTTTTATTAGTTTACAATTCAGTGTCCAGGTAGGGAATATATAGTGTGTACAGTGTAGTCTTGGCTTCGGGAGTAGATTCCCGTGATTCATCACTTCCGGATAACCCCAGGGCTCCTTCCAACATGTGCCCTCCTCAATGCCCACCATCCCTTTTTTCCACCCCCTTGACTCCCCACCCCCATCAACCCTCAGCTTGTTCTCTGTCTTTTAAGAGCCTCGTATGGTTTGCCTCCTCTAGGTATTTGTAACTATTTTTTCTTTCCCTTCCCCTATGGTCTTGTGTGAAGTTTTCAAATTCCACCTATGAGTGAAAACATACAATATCTTTCTCTTGACTGACCTATTTCACTTCGCATCATACCTTGCAGTTGTTTCCTCAGTGTTGCAAATGGCAGGATTCCATTCTTTTTCATGGCCGAGTCGTAGTATTCCATCGTATATAGAAACCACCTCTTCTTTAGCCATTCATCAGTTGATGGACATTTGGGCTCTTTCCATAATTTGGCGATTGTTGGTAGAACTGCTATCAACTCTGGGGTACATGTGGCCCTACAAATCAGCACTCCTGTATCCTTTGGATAAATGCCTAATAGTGCTGTTGCTGGGTTGTAGGGTAATTCTATTTTTAATTTTTTGAGGAACCTCCACACTGTCTTCCAGAGCGGCCGCACCAGTTTGCATTGCCACCAACAGTGCAAGAGGGTTCCCGTTTCGCCACATCCTCGCCAACATCTGTTATTTCCGGAGTTGTGAATTTCACCACCGCACTCTGACCGATTGAGGTGGTATCCCAGTGGGGTTTGATTTGTATTTCCTGGATGACGCATGATGTTGAGCATCTTTGCATGTGTCCGTTGGCCATCTGGATGTCTCCTTTGGAAAAGTGTCTATTCACGTCCTCTGCCCCTTTCTTTTTTTTTTTTTTCAACGTTTATTTATTTTTTTGGGACAGAGAGAGACAGAGCATGAACGGGGGAGGGGCAGAGAGAGAGGGAGACACAGAATCGGGAACAGGCTCCAGGCTCCGAGCCATCAGCCCAGAGCCTGACGCGGGGCTCGAACTCACGGACCGCGAGATCGTGACCTGGCTGAAGTCGGACGCTTAACCGACTGCGCCACCCAGGCGCCCCCTCTGCCCCTTTCTTCGCTTACTTGGTTTTCGGGTGTTGAGTTTGGCAAGTTCTTTATAGACTTTTTTATCCTAACCCTTTATGTGATATGCCATTTGTGAATACATATCTTCTCCCATTCCGTCGGTTGCCTTTAAGGTTTGTTGATTGTTGCCTTTGCTGTGTGGCAGCTTTGTATCTTGATGAGGTCCCAAAAGTTCACTTCTGCTTTTATTTCCCTTGCCTTTGGAGACATGTCAAGTAAGTAATTGCTGCAGCCGAGGTCAGAGAGGTCGTTG
The DNA here is from genome assembly GCF_022837055.1 of Prionailurus viverrinus. Classification (NCBI taxonomy): domain Eukaryota; kingdom Metazoa; phylum Chordata; class Mammalia; order Carnivora; family Felidae; genus Prionailurus; species Prionailurus viverrinus. Next base: position 31,772,180 of record NC_062572.1, read on the forward strand.
CCTGTTTTCTCCTCTAGGATTTTGATGGTTTCCTGTCTCACGGTTAGCTTTTTCATGCATTGGAGTTTATGTTTGTGTAAGGTGTAAGAAAGTGGTCCAGCTTCACTCTTGTGCATGTGGCTGTCCAGTTCTCCCAGCACCATTAGCTAAAGAGGCTGTCTTTTTTGCATTGGCTACTCTTTCCTGCTTTGTTGGAGCTTAGTTGGCCACACATGTGTGGGCCCATTTCTGGGTTCTGTATTCTACTCCATTGGCCTCTGTGCTTGTTTGGAGCTAATACCGTGCGTTTGAGGAGTCCAGCTTTGTAGTACAGGCTAAAGTCTGGGATTGTGATGCCTCCCCCACTCTGGTTTCCTTTCTCAACCTTACTTTGGTTGTTCTGGGTCTTTTGTGGTTCTCTCCAAAGTTTAGGATTGTTTGTTCCAGTTCTGTGAAGAATGCTGCTGTTATTTTGATTGGGATTGCATTGAATGTACAGATTGCTTTGGGTAGTATTGACATTTTAACAATGTTTGTTCTTGCAACCCATGAGCATGGAATATTTTCCGGGTTCTTTGTGTCTTCTTCAGTTTCTTTCATAAGTTGTCTATAGTTTTCAGCATACAGATCTTTTACCTCTTTGGTTAGGTTTAATGCTAGGTATTTTATGGTTTGGTGCAGTGGTAAATGGGATTGATTCCTTGATCTCTCTTTCTAACGCTTCATGATTGGTGTATAGACATGCAACCGATTGGGTGCATTGATGTTTTATCCTGTAGCTTTGCTGAATGCGTGTGTCAGTTCTAGCAGTTTTTTGGTGGAGGCTTTCAGGATGTCCACATAGAGTATCGTGTCATCTGCAAACTGTGAAAGTTTGACCTCTTCTTTGCCAACTTGGGTGCCTTTTATTTCATTTTGTTGTGTGATGTCTAAGGCCAGGACTTCCAACATTATGTTAAACAACAGTGGTGAGAGTAGAAATCCCTTCATGTTCCTGATCTCAGGGGAAAAGCTCTCAGTGTTTCTCCATGGAGGAGACTATTTACTGTGGGCCATTCATATGTGGCTTTTATGGTTCAAAGGTCTATTCCTTCTATCTGATTTTCTTGAGGGTTGTATTAAGAAAGAGTGCTGTATTTTGTCAAATGCTTTTTCTGCATCTATTGACAGGATCATATGGTTGTTATCCTTTCTTCTCTTCATGGGAGGTGTCATGTTGATTGATTTGTGAATATTGAACCAGCCCTGCCGCCCAGGAATGAATCGCACTTGATCCTGGCGAATCATTCTCTTAATATACCATTGCATTACATTTGTTAGTATCTTGTTGAGAAGAAGAAGAAGGATTAACTCTCCTTTAATGTCTGGTAGGATTCCCCTGGGAAGCCATCGTGCCCAGGACTCTTATCTTTTGGGAGATTTTTAATAACTGATTGAATGTCTTCACGGGTTATGGGTCTGTTCACGTTTTCTATTTCTTCCCGTTTGGCTTTTGGTAGTGTGTGGGTGTCTAGGAATTTGTCCATGTCTTCCAGGTTGTCCAGGTTGTTGGCATATACTTTTTCATAGTATCCTCGGATTCTTGTTGTGTTTCTGTGCTGTTGGTTGTGATCTCTCGTCTTTCATTTGTGATTTTATCTGTTTGGGCCTCTCTTTCTTCTTTTTGAGAAGTGTGGCTAGGGGGTTATCACTTTTGTTTATTAAAAAAAAACATCTCTTAGATTCATTGATGTGTGCAACCTTGTTTTTGGATTCTATAGGATTTATTTCTGCTCTACTGTTTCTTGTTTCTCTTCTTCTGCTGACATTGGGCTTTCTTTGCTGCTGTGTTTCTAGTTCGTTTAGGAGTGAAGTTAGTTTCTGTATTTGGGACCATCCTTGCTTCTGGAGATAGGCCTGGATTGCAGTGTATTTTCCTCTAAGGACTGCCTTTGCTGCATCCCAAAGGGTTTGGATTGCGTGTTTTCATTTTCATTTGCTTCCATATGGTTTTTAATTTCTTCCTTAGTCGCCTGGTGGACCCGTTCTTTCTTGAGTAGGAAGCTCTGTAACCTCCATGCATTTGGAGGCTTTCCAGTTTTTGTTCTTGTGGTTGATTCCAAGTGTCTGAGCGTTGTGATCTGAAAATATGCATGGTATGATCTCAGTCCTTTTATATTTGTGGAGGGCTGTTTTTGTGACCCAGGATGTCATTGATATTGGAGAATGTTCTATGTGCACTTAAGAAGAATGTGCATTCTACTGCTGTTAAACGAGAAGATCTCAATACATCTGTATCGATATCTATGTGTATAAATGTATATATAAAGGCCAATATATATGTATGTATATCTGAATACATCTGGTCCAGTGACACATTGGATCTGTGTTTCCTTACTGATTTTCTGCCTTGATGATCCGCCTGTTGCCATGCGTGGAGTCTTAAAGTCGTCTACAATCATGGTATTTGTATGTATACATTTATTCATGTTTGTGATTAATCGATTCATATATGTGGGCGTTTCACTCTGGGGGCATAAACATTTGCAATTGTTAGCTCCTCTTGATGGATAGACCCCTTAATTATGATAAAACGCCCTTCTGAATCTGTTACTACAGTCTTTGGTTTAAAATCTAGTCTGTCTGGTGGAAGTATGGCGACTCCAGCTTTCTTTTGACTTCTAGTAGCATGATAGTTGGTTCCCCATACCTTCACTTTGAATCTGGATGTGTCCTGGGGTGTAAAATCAGTGTCTTGTTGACAGCATATAGATGGATCTTGTTCTTTGGTTTTGTTTTGTGTTTTATCCATTCTGATTCCCTGTGTCTTTTGATTGGGGCATTGACTGTTTCCCACCCCTCCCTTCTGCCCTGCCAAGTTTCTTTGGACAGGTCTGCTGCTACCCTTATGTGTCTTCCCTTGTAGATTAAGACCCGTTTGTCCCTAGCTGCTTTCAGAATTCGCTCTTTATCTTTGTATTTTTCTGGTTTCGCTATGACATGTCATGGCGTTGACCTGGTTTTGTTGATTTTGAAGGGAATTCTCTGTGCCGCCAGGACTTGGATGCCGGTTTCCTTCCCCAGATGAGGGAAGTTCTCAGCTATAAGTTGTTCAAATAAAACTTCTGCCCCTTTCTCTCACTCTTCTTCTTCTGGGACTCCTATGATGTGGCTATTATTTCATCTCACCGAATCAATTAGATGTCTAGTACCTGCCTCGTGGTCTAGTAATTTCCTTTCGTTCCTTTCTCTGCTTCATCTTTGTCCACAATTGTATCTTCTATTTCACCGATTCTCTCTTCTGCTTCTCCCATCCTTGCTGTCACTGCATCCAGTTTGTTTTGTAACTCGTTTACAACATTTCATTTTCAGCATTCATCATGACGATTCCTTAGGTCCTTGATCTCTGAAGCAGTAGATTGTCTGCTGTCTTCTATGCTTGGTTTCCAGCCCCGCTATGCGTCTTATGAGTGTTCTTCCAAAAACGTGCTCAGATATATTGTTTCTGTCTCTTTTGTGCAGTTCTCTGGCTGTCCTTTCTTCCTGGAATTTTTTTTGAGGAGAATTCTTCGATTTCGTTGTTTTGGCTAGATTCCTGCCCTTTATGTGTTTTAATAGCTTGTTCTGTGTCCCACACCTGCGAGTACTACTGTATTAAAAAGGGGTCCTACACAGTCCAGGGCCTGGCAGTTGAACAAATGTTTTGGGAGTGTGTTGTGTGCACTCTTTTGGTGCGCCTTTGGCTGCTTTTCTCGCTACTTGGAGTGGTGGTTTGGGCCTTCCACCAGGTGTGCTTTGATTTGTTTGTTGAAGTAATCCTGGAAAAAAGGAGAAGAGGGTGGTGAAGAATCCTTAGCCCAAACAAAGAGAGAAATGACAGGAGTGGGAAAAAAGACCAGGCAGTGACTCAAAGGAGCTATAGGGCTTAATCCAGAAAGAGAGGGAGGAAAATGAAGAAGGAGATCTGGAAAAGTATAGAGAAAATGCCCGATCAAAGAAACAAACAAAGAATCAGAACAGAGGAACAAAGGAAAAAAATATAGATATAGATATAGATATAGATATAGATATAGATAGATAATTAGCTTTGACCCAAAGTCAACTTGAGACTACTAGGCTGATTCCAAAGGGAGAAGAGGAGAGAGGAGAGTAGATAGAGAAAAAAGGGAAAAGAGAAGAGAGGGAAAGCAAAGGAAAGAAAAGATGGGCACCTGGGTGGCTCAGTAGATGAAGCGTCCAACTCTTGAATTTGGTTCAGGTCATGTTCTCGCTGTTGGTGGGTTCGAAACCCCCATCAGGTTCTGCCGTGAGCATGGATCCTGCTCGGATTCTCTCTCTCTCTCTCCCTCTCTCTGTACCTCTCCTGCTTGATCACTCACTCTCTCTCAAAATACAGAAATAAACATTAAAAAAGAAAAGAAAAGATAAAAAGAACAATAATTCAAATGAAAACAAACAAACAAACTAAGATACAAAACCAGAGGAGAGTTGTCTGTTGGTGCCTGGGACTGGTGGCTGTGCTGGTCTAGGGGAGGGGCTGTCTGGTCCCATCAGTGTCAGTCTCACTCCCACAGAGAAGCAGTTACCGGGCACAGAGAGGCAGGGTTTGGTTTAATGGGCCTGCCTCCACTGAGGCTCACTGTCCATTCATTGAAGCCCCACGATGTTGGTCATGGGGGGAGAAATGGCGACACCCCAGTCTCTCCTGCCAACACGAGGTGTCTCAAAACTCACTGTTTAGGCCGTCCTCACGGAATAGCCTGGGGGGCCGGCTTGCCTTGCTGCACGGTCCCCTGTGCTCCCTGAGCACTGAGCTGGGATTCAAAACCCTGTGGGATCCCCCTTTGCTCAGACCTGGTAGTGGAGTTGCGCCACTCTGCCCAGTGGACAAAGGGCAAGCCCTTGTCCCACCAAAGCCAACTTCCTCTCTCCTTCCCTTTCTCTGCCCACCTCTTTGGGGAGCATCTCCCCCCAGTATCAGAGAGCCAGGCTCCAGTGGAGTGGCATAGGGAAGCTCTTTGCCTAGAAATCCGGGAGTCAAGTCAACTCCTCCTTCTCCCCATTTTCTGGGTTCAGAGGAGCCACATCCCTGCCTGTCACAGCCTTGCCCAGAGACACCTCCCACCCTTCTTTCTGGAACTGTTGGCTTAACAGTCAGTTGCTTTTTATTTTTTCTATTTAAAAAAATATTTTTAATGTTTTTCTTTATTTTTGAAGGAGAAAGAGAGACAGAGCATGAGTGGGGGAGGAGCAGAGAGAGAGGGAGACCCAGAATTCGAAGCAGGCTCCAGGCTCTAAGCTGTCAGCACAGAGTCCCGATGCGGGGCTCAAACCCAGAAACTGTGAGATCATGACCTGAGCCGAAGCCAGATGCTCAACTGACTGAGGCCCCCAGGCGCCCCAACAATGAGTTTCTTTAGGCAAGGTGTGCAAGCTTGGGATAAGCCACTGAAGCCACAAAGGTCAGCAGAGGCTGTGGGGCTGGAAGCTCTGTCGAGTGCTGATCTGGGGAGCCAGTATGACCTAGCACCGTGAAACAGGTGAAGAAGGAGCTCTGGGTGAGGTTCGAAATTCTGGTGGTTCAAATTCTGGTGCGTGTATTTACGGAGGGGCATCTGTGTGCCAGACACCAGGCTGGGCTCTGCGGACACAGCAGTGAACAAGATAGTCCTGCCCCCTTGAGGCTGACATCCCAGTATGGTAGACACACCCTGATAGACCTTCTGAGTGTGACTAAAAGGATCATTACAGGCTTTGCACCACAGTGTGAAGGAGAGGCACTTGGCCCCACAAGAATGTGTAACAGGGTGAAGTAACCTCATGTAGGTGGCCCATGAAGGTTTTCTGGAGGTAGTGATGTTTGAGAAGATATGTGAAGCACCTATAAACCCTTTTAGGTAAAGGGAGGAGGTGGAAAGAGAGGAACACCGTTCCTGGCCGAGGGAGCTGCGTCTACAAGGACTTTGTGGCTGGAGGGACCACGATGAACTTGAGGAAGACAGAGGGCTCGGAAGTGGCTGGAGTACAGAGAAAAGGAGAATGGTGGCAAAGGCAGAGGGGCAGAGCATGTGGTCCTGTCCTAAAAGCACGAGGAAAGGAGTGGGGAGGACATGAGCTATGCGCAAGGAGAGGGTGGAGCTAAAATTGATTGCTTGTAAATTGTGCAGTCTCAGGCAAGCATCTGTCTTTCCCTTCACGAGGGGCTGGGGGGTTTATCCATGAGGAGGAAAATTACTCACCTATCAGAATGAGCCATGGGCAAACAGCCACCATGTTAGCCTGAGCTGCTTCTGAGCAGGTATCTAATCTTGTCTGTCTCCCCAGTGTCGCCCAGGGAAAGCTGGGGACAGGGTGGCCTCAGCATGATTTCTTCCAGTTGAGATCCAGCCCGCTCTCATCTTGGCTCCTGCCAGGCCCGCTTTGCCCTCCCCTCCTTTCCTCTCTCCGCCTCCACCCCTTAATTTTGTTTTGGTTCCCAGAGCAGCAGGGACTGGCTTCTCGTTGCCATGACGACTGCCATTAAAGGAGCCTGCCCATGACACAAATTGGTCAGGGAAGCCAAGTGACTAACCGCCTTGTTTTCTTGCCTTGAGCTGGGCCTGGCAGGACTCTTAATTGGAAGGAAGGCAGGTGCTTGAGGGCCGACCCCCTGGAGGGGGAGTGGGGATGAGGGGAGTGCTAGAGGGCAGGCCACGTGTACCTCTGCAAACTGGAGCCTTTGTCACTGCCACTGAGCTGGGTGTGTTTGGGGAGATGCACCTCCCAGCCCCTGGGTGTGGGGTGATGGGATGGGGGGAGGAGGGCATCCCATGCTAAGAAGACAGGAGGAAAGAGAGTCAACCCCATGGTGCTTCCAGTCTAACCCAGTGGCACTTCATGAACAAGGGGTGGCAATATTGCCCCCCGGGTAGGGTTGCCAGGTAACATAGAGGTCACACAGTTAAATTCACATTCTAGATAAACAGCAAGTACTTTTGGAGTGTCAGTATGCATTGCTAAATCTGGCAGCCCTACTCCAGGGGGACGTTTGGCAACGTCTGGGGATATTTCTCATGGTGAGAAATGAGAGTGCTGCTGGCATTGAGTGGGTAGAGTCCAGGGATGCTGTTCAACTTCCTGCAATGCCGAGGACAGCCCCCACCACAGAGAAGTGTGCAGCCCGGAACGGCACTGCTGTGGAGGTTAAGAAACCTCTGTGCTAGGCACTGTGCTGAGTGCATGCCAAGCGTTCCTTCTTTTGCTCTTCATGACAGCCCTGAGAGGGAGGATAATTATTTCCTCCACTCGATAGAGGAGGAGCTGGAGGCACAGAGATGTTAAGCAGCTCACGTTAAGGTCACACAGCCTGTCCGTGGAGGAGCTAGGATTCAAATCCTGCTTTCTCAGGCTCTGAAGAGTGGCCTCATGGAGGTTCATCAGAGACCCTGGAAACATGGCTTGGGGTCAGGTGTGGGGGTGGGGGCAGATAGATGAGGCAGGAAAGTCATTAGTTACAGCTTACTTTGGGGCTGTGAATGCCAGGCTGCAGCCTTTGCTCTGTCAGGTAGTGGGGAGCTATGGAAGACTTCAGAGCAAGGAGGGTCTTGCTTAGACTTGAACTTCAGAAAGTTTCAGCTGATAGTAGGGGCCAGGATTGACCCTTTCTGCCATTTCTTAGAAGAAAACTTCTTCCTTTCCTTCCTTCCTACCTTCTTCTCTACTCCCTCTCTATCTCCCTCCCTCTATTCCTTCCTTCCTTTCTTCCACAAATATTTACTGAACATCTACTATGTACCAGGTATAGCTTAGGAACTGTAAAGAAGGAACAAAGCAGCATCCCTGTTCACATGCTCTCAAGCATAGAATGTAGTTGGGGGACAGATAGATAAACCTATTTTAAATATACGCAGGCACATCTCGGAGACATTGCAGGTTTGGTTCCAGGCCACTGCAAGAGAGCAAATACTGTGATAAATCAAGTCAAAAGGAATTTTTTGGTTTTCCAGTGCATATAAAAGTTATGTTTAGGGGCGCCTGGGTGGTTCAGTTGGTTGAGCATACGACTCTTGATTTCGGCTCAGGTCACAATCTTGTGGTTCATGGGATCTGAACCTGTGGTCAGGCTCTGCGCTGATGGTGTGGAGCCTACTTGGGATTCTCTCTCTCTCTCTGCCCCTCCCTTGTGCTTTCCCTCTCTCTGTCTCTTTCAAAATAAGTAAATAAACACTTTTTTAAAAAGTTATGTTTACACTATGCTGTAGCATTATGTCTAAAAAACAATGTATGCATCTTAAGGGGCACCTGGGTGGCTCAGTCGGTTAAGCGTCCGACTTCGGCTCGGGTCATGATCTCGCGGTTGGTGGGTTCGAGCCCCACATCAGGTTCTGTGCTGACAGCTCAGAGCCTAGAACCTGTTTCAGATTCTGTGTGTCCCTCTGTCTCCATGCCCCTCCCCCACTCGTGCTCTGTCTCTCTCTCTCTCAAAAATAGACATTAAAAAAATTTTAATACTATGTTATGTCGTATAATTATGTTAACTTTATTTTTATTTTATTGTATATAATGTGTAAATTTTTCAAGTTTTTTGATAATTTTTTTAAGTTTTTTAATTTATTTTGAGAGAGACAGCACGAGCAGGGGAAGGGCTGAGAGAGAGAGAGAGAGAGAGAGAGAGTAAGAATCCCAAGCAGGCTCAGCGCTGTCAGCACAGAGCCTGACGTGGGGCTCGAACTTACAAGCCATGAGATCCTGACCTGAGCCAAAATCAAGAGTCAGACGCTTAACCTACTGAGTCATCCAGTTGCCCCTGTTATATAAATTTCTTAAAAGGGAGTGAGAGGTGCAGGCTTCCCTACAAAACACCTTCCTGTGAAAAAATGCTAACCATCATCTGAGATTTCAGTGAGTCATAATCATTGATCACAGATCACCGCAACAAATATAATAATAATGAAAAGGTTTGAAATATTGTGAGAATTACCAAAATGTGACCCAGGGACACAAAGTGAGCAATTGCTGTTGGGAAAATGTGCTGATATAGACTTGCTCAATGCAGGATTGCCACAAACCTTCAATGTATTTAAAAAAAAAAAAAAAAAAGGCAGTGTCTGCTATTAGAAGTCCCAAGTACTGTGAGGAAAATAAAGCTGGAAAGTGGGTAGAGAGGTGTGAGAAGGGCTCTCCAGAGGCGGTGGTCAGGGTTGGGTGACATTTGGACTGAGACCTAAAGGGAAGGAGGGGACCGTACTGACATCTGCAAGAAGGGTGTTCCTGACAGAGGGAACAGCATGTGCAAAGGCCCTGAGTGGGGAACAGTGAGTAGGAAAGAGGCTAAGGAGCCTGGAGTGGAGTGAACAAGAATGAAGGAGGAGGAGAGACGAGGTCACAGGGTCTTGTGACCCTCAGAAGTGAGATGGGAGCCATGAGAGGACTTGGCACAAGGGAAGAAACATGGACTCATCCATGTTGCGGACTGCTCAGGCTGCAGGACCGGCAAAAACTGTGGGGGACACCAAAGCAAGAGAGGAAACTTGTTTTCTGAGCTTTCAATTCTTGGGCTAGAAAGCACAGCCCCCCACTCTTCCCCCTTCCCCACTGGCCTGGCCAAGTAGGGGTTCCAAAAATGCTTGCCAGTTGAATGCAGGAATACTGGGTGCAGATATTTTGGGGCTTTCTGATGGTTCTAGGGTTGACTCAGATCAGTTCACGTGTGTCGTGTTTTCAGGCTTAAGACGGCAGAAATGCTCCTTGTGAATAATGCAGCCACATCCGTGCGCACTGCGTTTTGATGCTTTTCCCAGGTCTCTGGCAGTGCGGCTTCCGGGAGCTTTTGCCAGTGCAGCGCTTGGGCTTCAGCACCTTGGTTCGATGAGAAGAGAGTGGCAGGAGGGGCCCTGGCTTTCCGTGTGGGTGATGTCTCCTGTGCAGTGTGGCTGCGTCTCCCCTGAGGTCACCGCATGAGGGGCTCCGGGAAATGGCGGTAGCGTTTGTTGCCATTTGGCAGGTAGAAAAGGACATTTTTGTCACCCCAGTGGGCCTGCGGTTCCTGGCCGCAGGTCCCAGGATGGGAACTGAGGACCCCAGAGACCTTGTCCCAGTTCTGCCCCTGACCACGCCCCTCCTCCCTGTGTCATTCTGCTTTCTACGTGGATGAGGGTGGACAGCTCTAGTGTTCTAAGAACCTCAAGCCATCAGATTTGGCCAGCATCACTCTCTGAGAGCCGAGTCTTCCACGTTTTCTCAGCTCCACATTTGCCAAGCCCGTACTTAAGACCCATTAAAACTCAGTAGCTGCTAAGACTATTTTGGAGTGTCCATTCCACTCAGGAAAAACAAGGGCTCAACTGAAGGCTTTCTTGAGGATAAAGAGTCTTTTACTTTTTAAACAGCACTTACTGAGCACTTCATACAGATGAGCTCGTTTAATTGTCCCCTTGCCATGACACGGATAAAACATGACACGGATGTCCCTTATAGCTAGCGAAATCGATACACACAGATGGCAAATGCCTTGCCAAAGGTCACGACGGACATTGTCAGTGGTACGGCTTGGGGTTCTGGCTCTAGAACCCTGCTCTGCATTACCCTGGAGCCAAAGCCAATGACCTGCATGTGGTTATGAGCTACTCTGAGAATGTGGAGTTGGGGAAAGGTCCCGGCTTTGCAGCTGGACAGCCTTGAGTTCAAGTTCCAGCCCTGCCATTTGGCAGATTCACGAACCTTTCTGGCTTCCGTTTCCTCACGTATGGGATGGCGGGGGGGTCACGTACCAACACGGCACCACATTGTGCCATCGCTGCCGAAGATTCACCAGTATTTATGAAGGGACCAGGCTCTGTGTTTGGCTTACCCTTTGAGAGTTGAGGGGCACCTGGGTGGCTCAGTCAGTTAAGTGTCCAACTCCTAATTTCAGCTCAGGTCATGATCTCACAGTCGTGAGATCGAGCCCTGCATTGGGCTCCACGCTGAGCATGGAGGCTGCTTACGATTCTCTCTCTCTCTCCTCCTCCTCTCTCACCCCTGCCCACCCCTCTCCCCCACTTGCATGCTCTCTCTTGCTCTCTAAAATAAATAAAATAAAAAAAAGAACTCAGTTGCAGAAGGATGTTTTGCTGCCCTGTCTGGTCACATCCGAACTTGCAGATGTTTTAGCACAGGATCTTGCTCTCCCTGGGTAAGCCCTGGGCTGGGGGGCGGGGTGTTGTAGACCTGGAAGGGGGTATTTCTTGGGGTCCAAAGGAATGAGCCCTCAAATGGAGGTCAGGAAGGCTGAGTCTCGCCTGACTGCCTCGCCATCCTGAGGTGGGCAACTGGATCTCCCCTCTGGGTCTGGTGGGTCACTGGCCCCATGGAAGTAATCCCTCAGCCAAAGAAGGTCCAACACCCTCGTGAGCCTCCTGGCCCTGCCACTTAAGCACTCTGTGCCCCCGGGGGTCAGCAGCTAAGAGTGCTGAACTCCAGTGGGAGGCAGTGTGTTTTTCTTCTAGTAGGTACAGGAAGACAAGTGAATAGGTTCTTACACTTTTTTTTTTTTCTCACAGAATCTCGAAGGAACCCGGGTTTATAGAGGATGGGAACAGCTCCCCTTGCAGTGAGCCTCCCTTTAAAAATCAGGTAGCTGAGAGGCACCTGGTGGCTCAGTCAGTTAAGCATCTGGCTGTTGATTTCAGTTTGGGTCATGATTTCTCAGTCCTCGGGTCAGGCCTGTGCTGACAGCAGGGAGCCTGCTTGGGATTCTCTCTTTCTCACTCTCTCTCTCTCTCTCTCTGCCCCTTCCTGGCTTGTTCTCTCTCTCTCTCTCTCTCCCTCCCTCCCTCCCTCCCTCTAAATAAATAAAACCTTAAATTAAAAACAGTCAGATAGCTGAAGCCTCAAGAGTTCACAGGATTTGGGTGATGCCTGGGACCTTGAATGAATGGTCCTTTAGTTTGTATTATTTAGTAAGTTATGTTTCATTAGTAAATTCAGATTATAGGAACTATCATTCATTTTTTCCTTCTTTTGTTTTTTTCTCCCTTTTTTGAGAAATAAAGACATTTTACAACCCCCACATATTAACCACTGTTCTAAATCACCAATACACAAAGCAAGCTTCCTGTCGAGTAGGTACAAGTAGCAACTCCTCTTTACTGATGAAGGAAACCGAAGCTCAGAGAGGTTAAGAGGCTGGACTGAGGTCACACAACTTGAGAAGCAGCACAGCAGGGTGCTGTAGCCAGCTTCACCCATTTCACTGTGGGGAATCCCATGCAAAGCTAGCTAGAACAATAAAGAAATCTAGAAACACAGAGCCAAAAGGGAAAGAGGCTCAAAAAACTGATTTTATTGGTTCAAGGGTATGGGAAGTTGGGGTGCAGACTGCCAGCTTCAGGTGCAGTTCTGTCCAGGGGTCCCAATGATGTCATCAGGACCTTCTCTGTTTTCCTGTCTCTGTGCTGATTTTCTGTGCGTTGGCTTTATGCTTCGCCTCTCTCTGCGGGGAGGGGGAGTGTTGCCCGGCCGCTCTTGGGGTCCAGCCTGCCAGCTTGGCATCAGCAGACAGAGAGCTTCCCCTCCCCCTTGGTTTTGGGGGAAGATGTAGGAGGAGATTTTGTTCACAGAACATGGAAGAGGTACACTGATCCCTGCTCGGGTAGGCAGAGTCCAGGAAGGCTCCCGGGAGGAGGGGACATCTGGGCTGAAGCCTGAATTGCTCTTAGCTGGCTGGAGCATGCAGGGAGGGGCACCTGGCCGGAGGCACAGGTGAGCGAGGGCACAGAGCGGAGCCCATGGCGCCACCTTTGGGGAGCAGCGTCTGAGGGTCCGTGGTGCAAGGCACAGCCAGAGACGCTGCCTGCTAGATCCTCAGCACCCAGGCCGCTCGCAGGGGAGGCAGAGCAGCAAAACCTGCACTCTGCTCTTCCCCTCTCCTCTTCACTTTGCCCAAATGCCGAGAACGATTTTTAAAGCCACCCTGACACCCTCCAGATACCCTGCATTAACCAGCCTCTCCACTGTGAGTTTCTGGCAGACGCGAGAGTCAAGGGGCCTCTGTCTCTTTAGCTACTGCTGGCTCAGTGTTACTCGCCCACCTGCACTGCCAGGCACCGACCACCTGAGACCCCAGCTGGGGTGAGGTACGCCCTGAGTCAGGACTGAGGCAGCAGGCCTCGGAGGAGCAGATGGCAAACGGGCTGGTTTTTACTTTGGCCTCATATGCGCCCCAGGCACAGTGCTGGGGGCTTTATACCAGGGGGTCCCCTGGGCCAAGTTCAGCCTTTTGGTGAAACTGCTCTTGAGCAGAGAAGAATGGTTTGTACATCCTAAAAGAGGGTTATAAAAACAAGAGACAGTGGGACAGAGACTCTGTGTGGCCTGAAAATAGGTTTGACAGATGGAGTAAGTGAAAATTCAGATTTCTGGGGGGGGGGGGGGGGGGGGGGGGGGCGGGGCGGCGGTGGTGGTGGTGCTGCTGCAGGGCACCTGGCTGGCTCAGTCAGTTAAGCCTCAGGTTCTTGATTTCAGCTCAGGTCACGGTCTTGGGGATTGTGAGATTGAGCCCTGCATAGGGCTCTGTACTAACATGGCGGAGCATGCTTGGGATTCTCTCTCCCTCTCTGCCCCCGCTCTCTAAATAAATAAACTTAATTTTTTTTTTTAAAGTTCAGATTGCCTGGTTGAATCTGAATTTCAGGAAAACAAGTAATCTTTTAGCATAGGTATGGTCCATGCAATATTTGGTACATACTTACACACACAAAAAAATTCCTTGTGTATCTGAAGTTTAGGCATCACTGGGCAGCCTGTATTTTATCTGGCAGTCCTATTCCAGAACCTGAAGTGTTTGCTGTCTGACCCTCTCCGGAAAATACTGCCCACCCTGGCCTTGAACACACAGCAGATGAGATCAGACGTCCAAGGGACTTAAAGACACTGCCTGGATCAAAACTCAGTGAGCTTTAGCTGCTGGTGTTAGTGCTACTAATATAATCAGAGTGATCACCAAACATAGATTGAGCACATGCTGTTTGTTTGCCTAGTCAGCGTCCTAGAGATGGACACTAAACGCCCTCAGATGTATAGTGGAAGTCAGGCCATGATAAATTCTAAGGAAACGTCTACAGCAGCAGAAGGGGGTAGGGAGTGGAGCTCTCTTTTACACAGGGTGGGTCTGAGCCCCTGCCCCCATTCTGAGCGCTGTGCATGTGTTTTTATGAAGTCCGCACATGGCAGCCCAGACAGGTGGTGTGAGTGTCATCTCCATTTCACAGATGAGGAAACTGAGGCCTGAGGTCACCTCGCTAATGGCAGAATTGGAGTTTGACCTGGGCCTAGTGGCTCCCTAAACTCAAGTTTTTACTGACTTCCCTCAGGCGCCTTCCTTTACATGGTGCCAGCTGCGTGCTGTGAGGCCATCTGCCCAGATTTTCCATAATCCTTATGATAGCCCTGCACCCTGGGCTGTATTATTCCTATCCAGGCACAGGAGGGGTGAGCACAGAACCGTGCTGAGAGGCAGCGGGGAGTAGTGGCTGATCTGAAACCTGGCAGGGTTCAAGGTGGGCAGCACGAGGGTACCTTGGTGTGGGTGGGCAGGTGGTGGGAGTGAGGAGAGAAGACAAGGCAGGCCCCAGAGGCCCGGGAGCCCTCTCTTCCGGCTTTGCGGGTTGGTCCGGATTTCCCTGCCTGATTCCCTCCTGAGATTACACCTCCTATATGTTGTTTCGATATTTGCAGGTGGAGGGTGGGAGGGCGGGGCTGGTTTCTGAATGGTTGCACGGTGGGGCTGGAAGTGTGCTGGGGCCTGTGCTCACTGGTGGCACGTGGAGGGGTGGGGTCACAGCCCCAGAGGCCACCTAGGTCCTAAATAACCTGTGGATGAGAAGCTGGGGTGGGTGAACAGAGCCTCAGAGCCCCTTTGCAATTGCCTGTGAGCCACTGTGAGCCAGGCCGTGAACCCTACGGTCGCTGCCATCTAAGAGTGGCTCCTGCCTGTACAATTCCTACTACGTGCCAGGTGCTGTCTCATTTGCCGATGAGGTGGGGTACTATTATCCAACACCCCATGGTACAGGTGGGGAGACTTGTCCAGCATCATGAGTGGTCAAGGATTCAACACCAGTTCAGTGACACCACGTTCTGGCTCCTAGCCTCTCAACTGCCTCCTAACATCCTGTCGTTAGAGCTAATAAGCTGGTTTTGAAAGAAGTGAGCTCCCCATAATTTGGAGGAATGCAGGCAGATGTTGGAGGACTCCGAATGGATGCTGGACAGAGACAAAATCTTTCTGACCACTTTGACCTTTGAAGTTGGCTCCCCCTGCCCAAAAGACCCCCACAGGCATGGTTGTTAGAGTCATATCCGGGTGACCCAGGTCTCCTGACTCCCAGTTCAGTGCTGTTTTGGTCCCCACGTTGGGCAAGACTGAGGAACCCCTTCTCATAGGTTTCTTAGCACTTTGGGATTTCACAGGGCCTGACCTATTTCTGGGCAGGTTGGAGGCAGAGCTGACTGTCAGACCTTGAGTTCAAGTCCTGGCTGTGGCCTTTCCTGGTTGTGTGCCTTAGGGCAAATCGCATGAATTCAGTTTACCCGTCTTTAAAACGGGGAGGAGAGGGGCACCTGGATGGCTCAGTCAGTTAGGCATCTGACTCTTGATTTCAGCTCAGGTCATGGTCTCGTGGTTTGTGAGTTCAAGCCTTGCATCGGGCTCTATGCTGACAGCACAGAGCCTGCTTGGGATTCTCTCTCTCTCTCCTGCCTTTCTGCCCCTCCCCCACTCACATGCACACATGTGTGCTCGCTGTCTCTCTCTCTCTCTCTCTCTCTCTCTCTCTCTCTCTCTCTCTCTGGAAAAAAAAAAACTTTAAAATGGGGATGATAATATTTTTACGAGGATTAAATAAGGTATTCTGTACAAAGTACATGGCACATAGTAGGTGCTCAGTAAACATACTCTCTTACTCTTAAGCTGGGCAGTAACAAAACTATTTCAAATGGTCTCCAGCTTCTGCTTTGAGGCCTTTGTTAGAATAAAGACCTGGGTCTGAATCCTGCCTCCTCTGCATGACCTTGGGTGGGTTATCTAATAGCTCTCTGCCTCAGTTTCTTCCATCTGTAAAATGGGACTATGTCGGTAATCTATCTTGGGTTGTCATGCCATAAACAGTCCCAGGAACACCATGAGTGCTCAAAAAAAACAAAACAAAAGAAAAGAAAAGCAGTGAGCTTTTAGCATCATAAAACTCCTACTATGTGCTAGCCAGGCCTTCTCTTTTGCAAATAACACCCCATTGAATGCTCACCCCTGGACATGAAGGGCTGAGCTGGATGCAACCACAGGTCTCTGTGGCTGCAGTCGCACCACCCATAGCCACTGCCTCTGTGCTGCCTCAGTCAGGCATGATTCCCGGGCCAAAGCTTAGAAAATCACATGGGCTTTTGCAAGGAGCCAGGATGCCACACTGCCACCGCCATCCCCAGACCACCCTGAGGTTCCTTAAAGCTGTCGACCTCCACAGCAGATCAATTCCAAGCTCATGCCTGGAAGCCTGAGAGGGGAAAGGTGGTTGAGCTGCATTTCAGAGGTCTTCTGTGGCCCTCTACCCCGTGCCCACAGGTGCGGTCGGTTCCCCCGGGGATGGGTCCTCCCCTGGCCAGTTTGGGCCATAGCCTCTTCCTGCAGTGAGACAGTGCCCTCTCCCGTGAGGCTGTAGGGACTGACCTTCCGGGGGAGGCTTTCCCCCCCTGCCTTTTTAATTTCCTCTTCTGGCCTCAGGCTGTCAGCGCATTATTAAGTTCTGGGGAAGTCAGGAGCCAGCAGACAGAACCCTTGTCAGAACCTCTCCCTCAGGCTGAGAACTACGCCCTTGGTGCTGTGTCCCCACCTGCACTACCCACCCCGCCCCAGATCCATCCCCAGGAGCCTGCCTTCCCTGGGGATTACCCTGTCTGAGTTTCAGGGTCCATAGCTACAAACAGACAACCTTCATTCTGTGGGGTTTGGACTTGAGACAACGTGTGTATACAGTCCGGGTAACAATAGGAAACAGATGATTCCTCCAAACTGAGCACACGAAGATGAATTTAATAAGGGTGCTATTGACCAAGGCAGGGTGGGGTGGGATGGGTGGGGAGAAGGGTACAGCACCCCGCAGTTGGAATAGTGGGGAGCCGGGAACTGTTGCCTGCCCCAGTCTGATATGGGAAGCAAGGAGAGGTGGCCAGAAGGGACTGGCTGTGTGAGGAAGGTCCCCAGACAGGAGCCCTGACTGCTGAGTCTCTTCCTAAGGACTTTGGCTGCTAGTTTTCTGTCTCCTCTGAAATCCCCCACTGCGATGTGAGCATGCGTGAGAGTAGCTTGGAAAGCTTGATCAACACCCCAGAGTTGCTGCCTCTGTGGCTTCCGAGCATCTGTATCTCCAGCCGGTTCTCAGCTGGTGCTGGTGCTGGTGCTGGTGCTGGTGCTGCTGGGCCCTGCGTCAGCACCACGCTTGCCCTGTACCTGTCCTAGCTTGTCCTACCTTTTGGCTCTTTGGACCGAAAGGTCTTCCAGGGCAGGACTGTCAGACTCCATCCCTGCTGCTCTGTGCACCCAGTGTATCCGGGCCTTTGCCGCGCTGAATCCACTGGTGTTTGAATGGTTTGCAACTTGTCCCTGTTGACTATTGCCCAGATGCACCCATGCTGTATCTTGGCGGTCCCTAAGTGGCAGCTGTCGCCGAGATGGAGGTCAGCATGCAGGTTTATTAGGGTGTGCCTTTGGGATTAACACCCAGCGGAGCCAAGTGAAGCGAGCGGCGGTGGGCCAAGGGAGAAGATGGGTCACGAGGCTTTCGTGGAAGCCCCGTGGGGAGTTGCCAGCTTGCTGGGATGGCCCTTCACACCGTCCCAAGTTGGGGGCAAGGATGCCAGACCTTCACAGCGTACACATTCCCGTCACCAGATGGTGGCCTCCGGGGAAGCAGTGAGACCTTGGAGGAGGCTCTCCCTGGGGCTGAAGGGATCCCTGTCCTTTATGGGACTGGCAGCTGAGGGCTCTCCAGGAGCCCTCCTAGCAGCCTCCAGTCCTGAAACGGTCTGTGTGGCACATTGTGGCACCTGCCACATCATCAGAACCTGCCCACGGAGCCAGGGAGGGGACAGAGGCTTTCTCGTGGCTGCCACTGCCCTCCCTTCCCTATCCCTGAGTCCTGTGGCCCCTCTACCCCCGGCCAAGAAACCCTCTTGGATCCCTCAAGTACACAGAACCCCCAGCGAAGACCCCTGCCCATGGTTTTGCCTACAGCTGAGTTCCGAATCTTAGTTTTGCTGGGCCCAGCCATCCTGTGACACAGAGAAGCAGAAGTCCCCCAGACCCTATCCTGGCTCGTGCTGAGATGTGGAATAAACGCATCAGTGCTGTTATCTACCACTTGCGGTGATTACGGGGTCCTCCAGGCCTTCTGGAGAGAGGGAGAGGAAAAGGAAGGGATTGTGTCTTCTGTCATGTCCCTGAGGCCGGCAGTCCCAGGCAGTACATCTGACTCCTGTTTCTGGGGCAGAGTGTGGTGGGTAGAGGCTCCCTTTGGAGTCAGATTGACCAGCATATAAACCTCAGCAAGGTGACCTTGGATTTTCTGATGCCCTTGGCTAGGTAGGAACCAATACCTCTGAACTTGTCTGTCAAGTGGGGTGGTGGTGGCCACCTGGGAACTGTGTTGTGAGGATTATGGGGCGACCGGCCCCATGTCTCAGCTCAGGCAGCCGAAGCAGAACACCACAGATGGAGTGGCGTAAACAGACATTGATTTCTTGCAGTTTGGAGGCTGAGAAGTCCAAGGCCAAGGTGCTAGCCCATTCAGTTCCTGGCGAGGGCTGTCTTCCTGGCTTGTAGATGACCTGTGCTCTTCTCCTCTTCCTCTTTTTTTAAGGACCCCAATCCCATGCTGAGGGCCTCACCTTCATGACCTCATCCAACCCTAATTTCCCCCCAAAGGCCCCACCTGCAAATACCATCACACGGGGCCTGGGGTAGGGCTTCAGCATGTGAATCTTTGCGGACACAAGCATCCAGTCCATGACACCATGTATGCTTAGCCCAGTGCTGTGCATTTAGTAAGTTGGAGCATTATTATTATTTTCAAAGACAAGCCATTGGCTGAAGCTTCTAGAATAGCATCAAGAGCCTGGGTTGGCACTCTGCTTCGGCCTCCTGTTCACTGTGTGACCTCAGGTTTGTTGCTTAATCTCTCTGATCTTAATTCTCATGGTGTGAGAAATCGGTATAAAAGTAGAACCACGGGGTGCCTGGGTGGCTCAATGAGTTAAGCGTCCAACCTCGGTTCAGGTCGTGATCTCATGGTTCGTGGGTTCAAGCCCTGCGTCGGGCTCTCCACTACTCTCAGCATGGAGCCTGTTTCAGATCCTCTGTCCCCCTCTGTCTCTGCCCCTCCCCTGCTTGTGTTTTCTCTCTGTATCTCTCTCAAAAATAAACAAACTTAAAAAAAAATTTTTTTAAATAAAAATAGAACCAAGCCTCACAGAGCTGTGGAGAGGGTATAGTGAGTTAATAACATAGGTAACCCTAGAACTAATTCATCATTCATTCATTCATTCATTCATTCATTCATTCGCTGGCACAGAAGAGCGCATTCAGAGGGATATGGATAGTGAGGATACAGAGGGTGGATGTATCAGTCTGCCCTGGCCGCCATAACAAGGTACCACACACTGAGTGGCTTAAACAACAGAAATGTATTTTATCACAGTGCTGGAGGCTGGAAGTCCAAGGTCATGATGTCAGTAGGGTTGGCTTCTGCGGGCCACGAGGGAAGGCTCTGTTCCTGGCGTTCCTTGTGGATGGCCCTCTTCTCCCCGTGTCTTCATGTGGCCTTCCCTCTGTGGTGGTCTGCGTCCCAGTTTCCTCTTATAAGGACACCAGTCACACCAGATGAGGCCCCACCCTCATGACCTCATTGTAACATAATTACCTCTGTAAAGATCTTGGCTCCAAATAGATCACATCCTGAGGTCCTAGGGGTTAAGGTTTCAGCATGTGATTGGGGGGCAGGGACACGGTTGAGCCCATCACAGTTGGGGAGGTGAAGGCATCCTGGAAAGTGGGAGTTGGGTAGGTCTTTGAGGCCAGAGGGGTAAACTGAGGCCCCTCGGGGCAGTGCTAGCAGCCACAGCCAGAACTTAGAGCTTAGGGATTTTCCATCCCGGCAACCTTTCGTGGATGGAGCAGGTGGGTCCTGGCGGTGACTGCACTAGCCACGGGGGGGGGACGCGGGCAGACGGCAGGGCCCCTGCGTCACAGTCACTCTGGCAGGCGACAGGCAGATGGCCACCTCCGAGGGGCAGGCGGACATTGGCAGGAGGGCTACAAGCTGCCTGAGAGAGGGCTGGCCCCTGCGAAGAGCTGGGGCTGGCCCTGTATGTGGGGTGGTCAGCTGCGTTAGCACTCCCCCCCATGCTGTCCCCTTGTGTGACACCAGGGCGGGCAGCCTGGGCCAGCCCAGTGGTACCAGACATTCTCACGCAGGATCAGTGAGTTGGAGAAACACACTCCTGTGTGTTTCTCCTTGATCCCACACTCTTCCTGGACGATGGCGCAGACACCAGAGGTGTGTGGGTTTGCTACACCTCAGGCAGTTCTCCGACGCCAGCCGGGTGGCCGCCCCTTAACCGAATTCTGACGCTAGCTGCCTGGAGTCAGTGTCAGGTCCCACAGGTTAGGGGCCCCAGTCCTGCAAGACTGTCCCCCACTTGAGGTGCAAGTCTCAGATTGTCACCTGTACTTCTTTGTTGGTTTTGTTTATTTATTTTTGAGAGAGACAGAGAGAGAGAGCGCGCGTGCGCACAAATATGGGGAGGGGCAGAGAGAGAGGGAGACACAGAATCCAGAGCAGGCTCCAGGCTCTGAGCTGTCAGCACAGAACCCAATGTGGCTCACGAAGTGCAAGATCATGACCTGAGCTAAAGTCAGACGCTTAACCGACTGAGCCACCCAGGCGCCCCATCCCCTGTACTTCTTGATAGCCACATACTGGGGTTTCCCTTATCCCCCTCCTTAGGTTTGATCATTTGCTCATAGGAGTCAGGGAAACACTTTGGTTCACCACTTTATGACAAAAAGGTACGATACAGGATGCAGATAAACATCCAGATGGAAGAGGTGCATAGGGCAAGGTCTGGGGGAAGGGCACAGAGCCTCCGTGTCATCTTGTGACACCCTTCCATCACCTCCATGTTCGGCAGCCTGCTCTCCAAGCCTCATACTTGGGGATTTTTATGGAGGCTTCATTAACACAGACACGATGGAGAGTGAACTCAGTCTGCCTCCCTGTCCCCTTCCGGGAGAATGAGGGATGGGGCTGAAAGTTCCAAGCTTCTCATCATAGCTTGGTCTTTCTGGTGACCAGTCCCCATCCCGAAGCGATCCAGGAGCCCGCCAGGCATCACCTCATTAGAACAAAGGACATTCCTCTCACCCAGGAGAGTCCAAGGGATTTAGAAATTCTGTGTCAGGGACTGAGGTCAAAGATCAAATGGTAGAATAGAAGATGCCCCTAGCGCTGTGATCACTTAGGAAATTACCAGGGTTTTAGGAGCTCTGTGCGGGGAACTGGGGGCCAAGACCAACAGGTATATGTTTTTTTTATTATTTCGCGGTCAGCAAACTGTTGCCCAAAGGACAAACCCGGCTCTCCACATGGTTTTGTAAATAAAGTTTTATTGGAACACAGCCACGCTCATTCATTGGCATATGGCTGCTCTCCGGATACAAGGGTGAAGTTAAATACTTGAGACAGAGACCAGATGGCCAGCAAAGCCAAGAATGCTTACTCCGTAGATGTGTACAGAAACAGTTTGCAGACCCTTGTTTTTGTGCTTCTCTGTCTATAGTTCTAGGTACCAGGTTCACGCCTGGAACTTCCTTGTTGTGCTGCCTTAGAGAAGTGTCTTAGTCCATTTGGGCTGCTAAAACAAAAATACCGTAGAGTGGGTGGCTTAAAAAACAGAGATTTATTTCTCAACAGTTCTGGAAATCGAGAGGTCCAAGATCAAGGTGCCAGTAGTTCAGTGTCTGCTGAGAACCCGCTCCCTGGTTCACAGACAGCTGTCTTCTCTCTATGTCCTCACATGACAGAAGAGGGAAGGGAGCTCTCCAGGGTCTCTTTCATGAGGTCACCAATCCTACCCATGACCTCATCACCTCCCACAGGCCCGCCTCGTAATACCCCCATCACACTGGAGATTAGAATTTCAACATAGGAATTTGGGGGGAACTGAAACATTCAGTCCATTGCAAGGAGTGTCCTCCTCCCCAGAGCCTCAGTTTTCCCCCTCTGTGAATGGGGAGACTATTACCCTGAATTGTTGGGATGATCCCATGGGGCAAGGCAGGCAGGAGAGAACTTCACAAAGTGCCACACTCTCGGGACTCACTCTCTCCATTCTACCTGCTGATAGCCTCCACCTTGCTGTGCTGGCAGCATGGAGCCTGGAGCCTGCTTCCCCCTCTCTGACCCTTTCTCTCTCTCTCTCTCTCTCTCTCTCTCTCTCTCTCTCTCTCTCTCTCAAAAATAAACATCAACATTTTTTTAAAAAAAATCAACAGCAAAATATTTACTTACACTATATTAACACATAGTATCCACACTTGTAAAAATTTTGGTAAAATACACAACATAAAATTTTGCCTTCATCATTTTTAAGTTCGGTAGTGCTGAGTAATTCACATTGTTGTGTGGTCAGTCTTTGTCTCCCAAAACTACAGCTCTGTACCCGTTAAGTAATAATTTCCCTTTCTCTCCTCCCCCCAGCCCCTGGCAACCACCATTCTGTTTTCTGTCTCTATGAACTTGCCTCCTCTAGGCACCGTTCATAAGTATTTTGTCTCTTTGTGACTGGCTTATTTCACTTAGCGTGACATGTTCAAGGTTCACGCATGTAGTGGCAGGTGTCAGAATTCCCTTCCTTTTTTTTTTTCTTTTTAAACTTTATGTGTATATTTTGGGGGGGGGGAGGGACAGGCAGAGAGAGAGGGGGAGAGAGAGAGAGAATCCTAAGCAGGCTCCACACCATCAGTGCAGAGCCCGACACAGGGCTCTATCCCACAAACCATGAGACCACGCCCCAAGCCAAGATCCAGGGTCGGACACTCAACCAACTGAGCCACCCAGATGCCCCAGAACTTCCTCCCTTTTAAGGCTGAGTTATATTCCCTTGAATGTGTCTGCTACATTTTGTTTATCCATTTGTCCATCAATGGACACTTGGGTTGTTTCTGCCCTTGGCTGTTGTGGATAGTGCTGCCATGAACACGGGTGTGCAAATCTCTCTTCAGCACTCTGCTTTCAGTCCTTTGGGGTATATACCCAGAAGAGAACTGCTGGATCAGATGCTGATTTGCTGTTTAATTTTTTGAGGACCTGCCATCCTCTTTTCCTTAGGAACCGCACGATTCTACGTGCCCTTCAGCAATGCACGAGAGTTCCGATTTCTCCATATGTGCACTCACACTTGTTATTTTCCGTTTTTCAATAGGAGCCATCCTAATAGGTGTGAGGCGGTCAGTATCTCATCACGGTTTTGATTTGCACTTTCCTGATGATGAATGATGTTGAGCATCTTTGCGTGTGCTTGTTGGCCATGTGTTTTATCTTCTCTGGAGACGTGTCTGTCCAGGTCCTTTGCCCATTTGGGAATCAGGTTGTTTTTTGTTGCTGAGTTGTAGGAATGCATCATACAGTCTAGACATTAGCTCCTTATGAGATACACGATTTGCAGGTATTTTCACCCATTCCATGGGTGTTGCCTTTTCACTCTGTTTATTGTGTCCTTTGATGTACGGAAGTTTGTTTGTTTACTTTGACATGGTCCAGTTTATTTCATGTTACTTTTGCCTGCTCTGCTTTTGGTGTCACAGCCAAGAAATCGTTGCCAAATCATGGCGCTTCTCTGCTATGCTTTCTTTGAGGAGTTCTGTAGTGTTTGCTCTGGTATTTAGGCCTTTGATCCATTTTGAGTTGATTTTTGTGTATGGTACAGGTGAGGGTCTCACTTCATTCTTTTCCATGTGGACATCCAGTTTTCTCAAGAGCATTTGTAGGAGACTGCTCCCCCCCCCAACACTGAATGGTCTTGTCATCTTTGTCAAAATCGTTTGATATGTACTGATAGACGTGAGGGTTTATTTCTGTTCTTCACCACTTGTGTTTATGCTGGTACCTCAAACTATGCTAGTATTTTTATTACCATAGTTTTATAATGAGGTTTGAAGTCAGGAAATGCCAAACTTCTAGCTTTGTTCTTCCTTTTCAAGACTGCTTTACCTATTCATGGGAGTCCTTATGACTTTTAGGATAGAGTTTCCTTTTTCTGCAAAAAAAACCAAAACCAAAAACCAAAACCAAAAACACCACGCCAAAGCAACATCAACAAAATGCCATTGGGATTTTGATGGCGATTACACGTAGATTGCTTTGGGTTTTATTGACAACAATATTAAGTCTTTCAATCTCTGAACACATGGGAAGCCTTTCTGTTTATTTGCATCTTTAAAAAGTTCTCTCGGGGTGCCTGGGTGGCTTAGTCGGTTGTGCATCCAACTTCGGCTCAGGTCGTGATCTCACAGCTTGTGGGTTCGAGCTCTGCATTGGGCTCTGTGCTGACAGTCCAGAGCCTGGAGCCTGCCTCTCTCTCTGTGCCCCTCCCCTGCTCATGCTTTGTCTCTTTCTCCTTCAAAAATGAATAAACATTAAAAATAACAGTAATAATAATAATAATAACAATAGTAATAAAGTTCTCTCAGCAGGTTTACTGTAGCTTTCAATATACAGGCCTTTCACCTCCTTGGCTAAGTTTATCCCTAAGTATTTTATTCTTTTGGATGCTACTTTTTTTTTTTTTTTAGTGTTTCTTTATTTTTGAGAGAGAGAGAGAGAGAGAGCATGAGCAGGGGAGGGGCAGAGAGAGAGGAAGAGAGAGAGAATCCGAAGCAGGCTCTGTACTATCAGCACAGAGCCCGACATGGGGCTCCAACTCAGAAACCACGAGCTCACGACCTCCGCTGAGGTTGGACGCTTAACTGAGCCACCCAGGCACCCCTGGTTTTGATGCTATTGTAAACAGAATATTTAACATTTTGTTTTGGGATTGTTCATCGGTAGTGTTTAGAAATACAGCTAATTTTCACGTATGGGTTTTGTATCCTGCAACATTGCTGAATTTATTGATGGCTGCTAACAGTTTTCTTGTGGAGTTTCTAGGGTTTTCGGGGCATAAGATCACCCGAGATCATTTTACTTCTTTCTTTCCGATTTGCATACCTTTGGTTTCTTTTCCTTGTCCTAATTCATGTGGCTAGAGCTTCCAATGCTACGTGAAGTAAAAGAGGCAAGCAGAGGTGTCTTTGTCTTGCTCTTGACTTTGAAGGAAAAACTTTCAGTCTTCCACCATCGCATGGGATGGTAACTCTGGGTTTTTCATACATGACTTTCATACGTGACCGGTAGTTTCTTCCTGTTCTTAGTTCGGTGAGAGTTTTTATGACGAACGGGTGTTGAATTTTGCCACATTCTTTTTCTGTATCAGCCGCGATGCCCATGTGGTACTTTTCTCTTCGTTATGTTAATGCTGGTGTCTTGCATTGGTCGGTTTTTGTGCCTTGAACCCTCGCTGCATCTTAGCAGTAAATCCTGCTTGGTCATGGCGCTTGTGGAGCTCTCCGGATCCTGCCGAATTCTGTTTGCCAGTGTTTTGTTGAGCCTTCTGATGGAGTCACTCTTTGGAGACATTGGCCTCCAGTGTTTGTGTCATGACTTGCTTGGCTTTGCTTTCCAAGGTAATGTCGGCCTCATGCAACGCAAGAATTCCCTCCTCTTCCATTATTATTATTATTTTAGAAGAATTTGAGGAGGATTGATGTTAATTCTGATTTTTGTCGAGTCTTTCTTTCTCTCTCTCTCTTTTATTTTTTTGCTCTTAGTCAGTCTGGCTTAAAGGTTTGTCAATTCTGCTGATCTTTTGGAAGACTCAACTCTTGGTTTTGTTAAAACCTACCCTTGTATTTCTTCTCTTTCTTTTGTTTATCTCTGCTGTGACATTGCGATGACCTTCCTTCTGCTAGCTTTGGGTTTTGTTTGTTCCTCTGTAGTTCCTCGAGGTGTCAAGTTAGACTGTTGATTGGAGACCTTCCTTGTTGTTTGAACATAAGCACTTCCAGCTGTAAATGCCCCTTGTACCCTGCTTTCTTTACATCCCCAGGATTTTGATACATTGCCTTTTCCTTTCCATTTGTCTCAAGATACTTGCTGATTTCTCTTGTGATTTCTTCTTTGACCCGTTGGTTGTTGGAGGCTGTGTATGGTTTGGGGCACCTGGGTGGCTCAGTCAGTTGAGTGTCTCTCTCTTTTTTTTTAAAATATAATTTATTGCCAAACTGGCTTACATACAATGTATGTACATACAATTACATACAGTGCTCGTCCCAACAAGCGCCCTCCTTAATGCCCATCACCCATTTAGCCCATCCCCCCACCCACCTCCCCTCCAGCAACCTTCAGTTTGTTCTCTGAACATAAGAGTCTCTTATGGGGGCGCCTGGGTGGCTCAGTCTGTCGAGGGACCAACTTTGGCTCAGGTTATGATCTCACGGTTCATGAGTTCGAGCCCCACGTTGGGCTTTGTGCTGACAGCTTGGAGCCTGGAACCTGCTTCGGATTCGGTGCCTCCCTCTCTCCCTGTCCCTCCCCCACTCGTGCTCTGTCTCTCCAAAAATATATAAGCGTTGAAAAAAAAAAAGAGTGTCTTATGGCTCAGGTCATGATCTCACAGTCCTGGGTTCAAGCCCCGCGTCAGGCTCTGTGCTTATCAATCTGATGGGTGTTAGAGAGCAGCCACTGTGGGGACCCTTGAAGCAGGGGAATTTTATTCTCCTGAACAGGTTACTGTTTCAGCCAGAATAGAGAGACCAGGTGAGGTTTTAGGCAAGTAACACTGCAGGCACCCTCTGCAGCAGGCTCTGTGCGCAGCACATGGTGTGCGTTACCTTGTTCAGTCTTCCCGCAGCCCCATGAGGCAGGTGCTGTTCCTCTACGCCCTTTACCCAGCGAGAAAACTAAGGTTCAGAGAGGTGATGTGATTTGACTGGAAACACAATCAGTAGCCACAGTGGCCAGGATATGGCAGCTGGAGCTGAGATGTGGGGAAAAAAAAGTCCTAAGCCAAAAGTCCAGCCATGGCTTCCTAGCTTTGTGGCCTTCAGTAGGCCAGTTTGCCTCCCGACCCTCAAGTTTCCACACCTGTAAACAGGGCCGGTTCCAGGGGTTCGGCTAGGTAGTTTTCAGACTTGGAAATGCTGCTGGTGAAGCCCAGCTTAGAGCCCGCTGAGCTCAGAGGTCAGCGCTGTTCACGGGGTGAGTGCTGACTCGGTTGTGTGGGGCAGACACTGCAGGGCATGGCCAGGGATGCTCTGAGTTCTGTTTTCCCCTCCAGGAGGCAACCGCAAGGAAGGGGAGAGGGGCATGGAGAGCCTGCGATCGCTCTCCGGTGGGTGCACTGCTGAGCTGGCCTGGCTGAGGCCGAGTAGGCCACGGGGCAGCCAGGAAGGGAGCGGCTGCTGATGGAGGGGGTTGGATTCAGAACTGCTCCTGTTACCCCATGTCGCAGCCCTGGCGATGCAGAGCTGGGACCGGCCTTTGAGGTCATCTCTCTTGGCCTCCTCAACCTCAAGGTGGGGAAACTGAGCCTCTAGAGAGGAGAAATGCATGGCTAAAGCCCCATGGTGACGCTGGGCAGACTGGGGGCCAGAATCCAGCAAAGCAGAAGGGTGTTCAGGCCACTGGAGAGTCATCTCTGTGAGCAGAGGCACGGCTGCCCTTTCAGCACTGTGTCCCTCACTCTTGGTGCATCAGGGGCGCTCAAAAAAGATTTGTTGAGTGTGTGAGGATAGTAGGAAAACACACCCCCAGGGAGTCAGACAGCCTGGAATTCGGTGTCTGCTCTGGGCCAGCTTTACTTCTCTGGGCAAGTTTGCTTCACTTTGCTGAGCCTCGGTTTCCCAAATTGAGATCACAGACCCAACTGGTAGGTGCCTGAGCAGGGATTGGAACCCAGAGCTGCTAGATTCCAGGCCTGATTTATCACTATACCTTCCTGATACTTTTATATACTTGTTTCCCTTTCTTTCTTCCTTCCTTCCTTCCTTCCTTCCTTCCTTCTTTCTCTCCTTCTCTCCTTCTCTCCTTCCTCCCAAAAATATTTATTGAGTACCTGCTATGTGCCAGGCACTGTTCTAGTCTCCGTGGATACAGAAGTGAACAAGATAGGTGAGGCCCTGGCCTCAGGGAATTTATATCTTAGAAGAAGGTAATAGTAAGCAAGTAAACAGGACAGGAATAGCATATGTACCCAGAAGGGACTGTAACGGGGTGTGAGTGGTGTCAGGGGAGGGCTGTGTCAGATAAGGGGCTCAAGGAAGATGACATTTCGTGTGACACCTGAGAAGAACCAGCCAGGTAGAGAGCCTGAAGAAATAATTCAGTAAAACATGATGCTCTCCTCACAGGCCACAGGCCTCAGACTTGCAGAAGGCGCCATGAGAAGGGCATGGAAGGAGAGAAGTTATCAAAGCACCCCAGATGGCCTCAGAGGGCCAGGAAGGACGACACGGCCCTTGGGGATGACCACACCCTGGGTCGCATTTGGGTCTCTCCGTCCAACTGCCTCTGCCCTTCCAGGTGAAGCAGATCATGGAGGAGGCAGTCACACGAAAGTTCGTCCACGAGGACAGCAGCCACATCATCTCCTTCTGTGGTGAGTCCATGGACCCTGACCTGGAAAGGGGCTTCTTTCTCTGTGGGCTGCCTTGGGGGAGTGGCGTCTTTGTGCAAGGATTCTCACACCGTGTTTTGACTTTGTGACTCTGAAGTTATTTTTGGATTCCCGGGGGGCTCTGTGAGGGAATTTGGAACCACTGAGAAGTCGAGAGAAGAAAGGAAGAATGGCCTGTGTACCCAGCAAGAGTTAGTCACTGCTGACGCTGGAGGGACTGTCTTCCCCTCGTGTGGGCTCAGTTCACGGCTACCCATCCCCCTAGTGACATTGGTCTCGCATGTGTCGACAGACTCTGCACCCTTTCCTCACCCTGCCTGTGGCTGTTGCCAAATGAAGGGGGAGGATGGATGGGCTTTAAAGACATAGGGAATCGGGAGCCATTGATCCATCCTAAGGGATCATGTCCAGCTGGCTCAGCAGAGGAGGCAGGCCCAGGGCTCGGAGCTTGACTTGTATCCTTGAACCAGCTGTGCTCACAAGATTCCAGAAATAAATAACCGTGCTGCCAGGTTCTTAACTGTCCTTCCACAATGGCTGCAGACACATGTTTTACGTGTCCCCACAGTCAGGGTTCAGCTTCTAATCCATGTGTATGTATAAGCAGGGATGTTTCTTTCTGCCTGAAAACCTTTTCATTCCATGACTGGAGTGTCTCGCAATGGAGGACGTGCTGTATCTCCCCTCTCGCGCTCTTGGCCCCGAGGAGAGGCCAGAGCGAGGAGACCTGGTCGGCCCTCAGCTTCATCCAGATGACTGGAGGCACTACCCATGGGAGCACATGCCGTGACCTGGGAGCCCACTGCTGTCAGTTTAGCCCCTTTGCAGCCAGGCAGACCTGGGTTCAGATCCCTCCTCTGCCATTTGTTTGTTGGCTGACGTTGGCAAAAAAAAAAAAATTAAGTTTATTTGGAGAGAGAATGTGTGGGCAGAGGGAGGGCAGAGAGAGAGGAAGAGAGACAGAGAGAATCTCAAGCAGGCTCTATGCTGTGAGCACAGAGTCTGATGCGGGCCCCGAACCCATGAACCATGAGATCGTGACCTGCGCCGAAGTCGGACGCTTAACCAACTGAGCCATCCAGGTGCCCCCAAGTTTCTTTTTTTTTTTTTCTTAATTTTTTTTTTCAACGTTTATTTATTTTTTTGGGGACAGAGAGAGACAGAGCATGAACGGGGGAGGGGCAGAGAGAGAGGGAGGCACAGAATCGGAAACAAGCTCCAGGCTCTGAGCCATCAGCCAAGAGCCTGACGCGGGGCTTGAACTCACGGACCGCGAGATCGTGACCAGGCTGAAGTCGGATGCTTAACCGACTGCGCCACCCAGCGCCCCCCAAGTTTCTTTTTAAAGTGAGATATATTTGGCCTGCTGGATGAATTCTGTTCTGCATAGGAATTATTGCCCTCACTTAATTTTTGGTGGTGTCTTAAAATTTTATTTCACTAGCAAGTAATATGATGGTTACCATGGTACTGGTTTCAGTTTCATCATCCATATGAAGTAGGTATTTGTACAAAAATTACTAGGACAATAATAGGTCATTATAATCTTTTTCTTATGTGATTAAGCTTTCATTATGATTCTTAGATACGATCAACATAATGATGTTTGATTTAAAATTAGAATAAAATCTCTTAATTATATGGAAAATCCAGGTTTGATTCATAAAGTGCTGAATCCCTGTTTATACTTGTAAGATATTTGATCATATTCATCAATTGTTTTCTTGCGTAAATATACAAATAACTTTTGTATTTTTGTGTTTTGCTTTATGTATTTTCATATATTTCCATGTGGGAGACAGTACCCCTATTGTGTTACTTTGATCTCTATCTCAATTTTCAAGGTGACTGTATCATGTGTTAATATATGGTAAGAGTAGCTTCAATGGATACGGTGTTTTGTTGTTGTTGTTGTTGTTGTTTACATTTAATAAGCCTTACTTTTTACAGCGGTTTTAAGTTCACAGCAAAATATATAGAAAGTACAGAGAGTCTCCATATGCCATACCATGCTCCCATACACGCCTAGACTCCCCTGTTGTCAACATCTTGCACGACCGTGGTCCATTTTTAGTAGCATTTTTTTTCAAATCTTTGTTTCATTTTGAGCAAGAGAGCATGCATGTGTGTGAGCAGCAAAGGGGCAGAGAGAGAGGGGAGAAAGAATCCTGTGCCTTCAGCACAGAGCTCGATGCAGGACTTGATCCCATGAACTGTGAGATCATGACCTGA
Source organism: Prionailurus viverrinus (assembly GCF_022837055.1). Taxonomy (NCBI): domain Eukaryota; kingdom Metazoa; phylum Chordata; class Mammalia; order Carnivora; family Felidae; genus Prionailurus; species Prionailurus viverrinus. The sequence continues at coordinate 31,803,149 of NC_062572.1, forward strand.
GCTCAGATCCAGACTTGGACGCTGAACCAACTGAGCCACCCAGGCACCGTGACAATGGTGGAGCATTTTATACAGACACTAACTCATTATTTTCAGGCAAAGTCTCTAATTTGCATTAGTGTTCAGCCTTGGTGTTATGCATTCTATGAGTTTTAACAAATGTGTAATGATGTGAATCCACCTTTGTGGTATCGTGTGAAAGAGTTTCACTGCCTTAAAAGTCCTCTGTGCTGTGCCCCTTTATCCCTACATTCACCCCAACCCTTACCTCCATAGTCTTCCTCTCTCCAGAGTGTCATATAATTAGAATCATACAGTGGATATCTTTGAATGTTTAGAAAATTAAAATTCCCCAGTAATTGAATGTAGGCATTCAAGATATTCCTTGCCCTTTGTTTTGTTTTGTTGCTCAGCAGTAGAGGATCTGATGACCTATGCCTTCCATGAAGAAAGCATAATTTCTCTAGATGTGTGTCACCTAACGGGGACATCATGAACCACTACATAGCACTCACATTGGGATCATTCTGCTCTGTGATATGTGGTGGGTCTAGATAGACTCTCTAGCAATGGAAGGAGACAGTCTCAAGAGGTTAGAACTTTATCAAACTGGAATGCCAAATCCTTCTTCCTTAACTTCCCATTGGAAATAACGCCAGGGAGAGTCTGCTTGCTGTGGTTTGGCCATGCTGCAAAGTACAATAGCTATAGAGCACACTTTGTGAGGGGGTGTTTCGTCCTAAAACTGAACCGTGTCTGCTGAAGAGCTGGGGATGTTCTGCCGTGTTACAAGAAAATAAACACACTCTCTTTTAACTCCTCTAGTAGTGGAAGTCCAGAAAAATCATGCTAGTTTCAGTTTGACATTGTCAGCTTAGGATAAACATTCACCTAACGATACCATTTTCCTCCAGTGTCATAGAGTCGGTCAGTGATGGTCATTGTAAACATCAGTTCACCCGTAGGTGTCAAATTCTGATAAAACCCGTTCTTGCTTTTGGCCAATATAGAGGAGAAGGTAAGATTTCTTAGTGCTTTAAGCCTACCAATGGTATAATTACCATTCAGTGTAGTGTGGTTTCCAGGTGTGGTCCCAAAGGAATACTTTTGAACAAATCGTTAGCCATACACTTGTAATTTCCTATATTTTTGATTGTTGATTTAACATGTATTTTGCTTTCTTCTCTAGGAGCAGATAAGAATGCTGAGGGAGACTCTATAACCAGGTAGGATTTTTATGGATTTGTAAAAATGACATTTGTTGGGGCACCTGGGTGGCTCATTCGGTTAAGGGTGTGACTCTTTTTTTTTTTTTTTTAATTTTTTTTTTCAACGTTTATTTATTTTTGGGACAGAGAGAGACAGAGCATGAACAGGGGAGGGGCAGAGAGAGAGGGAGACACAGAATCGGAAACAGGCTCCAGGCTCTGAGGCATCAGCCCAGAGCCTGACGCGGGGCTCGAACTCACGGACCTTGAGATCGTGACCTGGCTGAAGTCGGACGCTTAACTGACTGCGCCACCCAGGCGCCCCTTTTTTTTAAAAAAAATTTTTTTTTTCAACGTTTATTTATTTTTGGGACAGAGAGAGACAGAGCATGAACAGGGGAGGGGCAGAGAGAGAGGGAGACACAGAATCGGAAACAGGCTCCAGGCTCTGAGCCATCAGCCCAGAGCCTGACGAATACACCATCGTAGCATTTGCCTTGACAGCATTTGTGAATTCTCATTATGCACACACTTAAGTGGATCACAGCATTTGTATACTAAGGAAAATATGATTTAAAAATGACATGGCCCTTGTATATATTTGGGCAACATTATCTCCTCTCTAAACCTTTTGAGTAAATTATAGACCATATCTGATACCATTTATTATTCTCAATTAGATACATTCGGACACTTTCTCACTAATCTAACCTTAAATGGAACCAACCACACTTCACTCCCTCTCCTCTCTTTACCAGGACTGGACCATTCAATACCCACAATTGACAGTAATCGCACGTAATCACATTTCACCTATGCAGCCCTTTCTCTTTCTCTGGCAAAGCTATTAGTTCATCCTCTGATTCAGAAAAAAAAAAAAAAAAACTTAGAGAACACATACTGTTCTGCCCCAAATTATTTTGAGAGTGTAGTAAGTAGCTAATGTTGTCCTCAACTACCTCTAAAGAATGAACGAAATAACTAAGAAGGATTAACATGGCCCAGATAAGCAAATACAATTTGACAAGCACCAAAACAATACTTCAGTAGTGACTTTTACATATGGGCTGCAGTATTGGCCTTAACCACCACATGCTATAATATTTGAAGATCTATAATTAGGCGGGAAGATTAGGGATTCTTTGTCAGAAGAGGCAGATGTTTCCAAGCTCTGAAAAGCACAAATTGCTGGTCCCATCTCCCTTAAGTTTTAAATCTTTATTATTCCTTCATTCATTTTACTGACATGTATTGAGAGCTAACATCAGTCACAGAGATGGATAAAACACATTCCACATAATAAGTTTACAACATAATAAGTCATACAGGCATGCACAGAAGTACTCAATATTATTGGTCATTTTTTGAATTAAAGCATTAAAAGTCCAGGAGGTAATATCTAGCACTTAAATTATACCAAACACAGAATGGTATTCTGGAAAGGTGAGGGTTTTTTTGGCAGGAAGTAAGCAAGTTTGGGGACACACAGGTATGCAGAAGTCTAGGTAACTGATACCTCCACAAAATATATTCAGAAGCATAGAGATCTCCTCTGCATCCAGTACTGCTTTACCTTAGGCTCAGGGCCATGTAAGACGGTTCAAGAGTAAGATCCTGTCACCGCACCCATTCTCATAACAGTCCCCTATTTCAGTCTGGAGATTACTCCTCTCTCAATCTAGTCCACATACTCTGAGTGGGTTCTACCACTGCTCCACTGGTGGACCATATGTCTCAGATCCACATTCCCCTACCCATGGAGCTTGGCTCTTGGGTGGGCATATGTGTGATTCCCAGATCTCTCAGTAAAGGGTCTTGTGTTCCCGCTAGGCTTAAATCTTGAACTCATCTGAGTCTAGAACTGATGTAGTCATTTTGCCACGAAGAGGGAGACTCTAAGTCCCAGTGGCCATGACGGGGAAGCTTGAATATAAAGCCAGCCCAGTGCAAGGCAGAGAAGAGGCATGGAGGGGCTGGATGTCAAGCCTTAATGATATTGAGCCCAGAATCCAACCTTCCTGGAAGCCAGGTTATCTGTGGATTTTTCAGTTGAATGAAAAAATTTCATTTCTGCTTTATGTCCTTTGGAACAGTTGTAACACTTGTAAACTAATGTGGAAGACAATTCTAACAGACCTGCTTTGTCAATGCCTTCTCACCATCTTCTGGGCCCTATCCAAGGTCGCCAGGGCTTAGAGTCTAACAAGGATGTCACAACTTCAAGTTTCTTTAAAAGCAACCTCATAGAAAATGTGATTGTGGAATGTTTAGCCCAAATCTATTTTGTAGGCATTTTGAGAAATCCCAATTTTATTTATTGGATAATCTACAAAAGCTAGCAGGAAGCAATTAGATACAATATACTTTGATTATTGGTCTTGGCCATCCAAACTCTTAAATGCATTAGAATTATGGTAACACAGACAAGACATATAGCCAGATCCTGAAGCATGTAAATAGGTTTCTAGTATTTATTGCTTTTTAGTAGCTGGTTTGTAGTCATAGATACGACTTTGTATGAGAAAATGCTAATAAAATTGCCAATATGAGGCTTTAAGTTTGAAACTTACTCTGTAATTTAACATTTGTGAGCAAAATTACTGCAGTGTTCCACCTTATTCATTAGTCACTCCCTCCACACTGAAGCTTTGTTGCAAGCAATGAAAATTACAAATCTTATTCTACCTACAAATTCTTATTTAATGCAGGAACTCTAAGTCTTATAATCTATGGGCCCATATTTGAGGGAAAGTTATAACCAAACATCACCCAGCAGCTTGTAATCTTAGAAAAAAATGCAAAAAATGAAAAACAGCAGTGTCAAACTTTAAAAAATGGGAAAATGGTGCCATCTTGTGGTTATAAAGGAGTAAAAGTAAAAATTTTATCTTCCTTTTTTCAATATTTTAAACAATCATTGCCAAAATCAGGCCCACCTTAAACAATTATTTCCCTCAGTGTTCTGAAATACCCAGATAAAGACTCTTGATTCCTCCTTTAGAATATTGTTAATGTGTAGAATTTTCCTTGACAATCAGACTCGTTGCTATCTCAGCCAGGAAAATCTAATTTCCTGAAAAAATAGTTCCCATGATTATACTTTGATCTTTGAATTGGAGACAGATCTAAATCCCAAATGCTAAGGTAATGCACTCATAGAAAAAAGCTCTAAAACATTTTTTAGGCATTAACATGGTAATCAGCAAATGTCTTTGAGAGATGCTTCCAAACACCAGAAACAGCATGTGATTTGATTTTTAAGAGTCCATGAAAGTGCAGGTGGACTTCCAGAAAACACAGTGCCGTAAGAAGCGTTAAAATACTTCTTCCCAGAAATATTTGGATTGACCAAAGAAATAAGATGAGCACGAGCCAAAATATCCCAAATGCCCCACATCTTATATACCAGACTGAAGGAAAATGCCAAGAGCTGACTCATATGCATCCTTACTTTGAATACAAAATGGTGCCAGGAGAAGCAGAAGCAGACCTTCCTCCACATTATAAATGCAATCTGGTACATCCATGGCCACATCAGTCCATGAAGACTCTAAAGGAATCTCCTCATAAGTGATAATATTTGGGTGATATGCATTTGTGCTAGCATAAAGGACCTCCTAGTCTAAGTTGATATAGTAATTTAAATAGCTATGCTTAAATTTAATAATATACTTCAATAGTAAAGACATTTGTACTTTATAGGACTAGGAAGTAAATATACAAATTTGCACTACTTGCCTGGTACAATTATTGATGGGAACAGTGAGAATAGAAATAGCAGCAGACTCAGGGCACCTGGGTGGTAAGCATCTGGCTCTTGGTGTCAGCGCAGGTCAGGATCTCAAGTTTTGTGGGTTGGGTTCAAGTCCTACATTGGGCTCGGAACTAACAACGGACAGGACGGAGCTTGCTTGGGATTCTCTCTCCCTCTCTCTCTGCCCCTCCCCATCTCTCTCTCTCTCTCTCTCTCTCTTTCTCTCTCTCTCTCTCTCTCTTTCTCTCTCAAAAATAAAAAAAGTTTACTTACATGTTAGTTCTTAGGCTCACACACATAATTTAGTTGCACTAAATTCTTGGCCTTGAGATCTGGTTGAAAGTCAACTTGTAAAAACAGTAAATAATTATCCCCAGTCAAGATGCTCTTGTCCTTTTGAATGAATCCCTTGCTTCAGAAGCACTTGTTATTGAGACGGCAACGGCCCACTGTCTGCAGAGACCCTGTAAGGCTGTTAAACACCAGTGTCATTCAGAATAAAACTGTAGTAATCCAAATTCTAAAGCCAATCTCTGCTAGGTACCAGGACCAACCACTATTAGCTTAAGACCAACATCTGTAACACGGGCTATATAAATAGCCACTTCCCTGTAGTCAAAGTGGCCATAATTACAGTGACTAACCAATGTCAAAATCTCACATTGCCCAAGACTTTAAGTGTTTGCCAGGGGTCATGAGAAGTTAGAAGAAAAAAAAAATATCACAATCACATCGCACACAATAGGCCACTGCAAACTTCTAAAGACATGAATCCTCATGGCTGGCTCTACAAGAGCCAAGTCTGAATATTATTTTCTCCCTGATACACAAACAGAAATGGATGAAATATCTGTAACTTCCTATGTAACCCAAAGCCCTCAAACCTTAACTAAATACAAAGTTGTCTATATACAATGATCCCAATGGCTTTAAAAATATGCATCAAAACCCTACACTCCAAAACAGAATACACAAAAATGGTAATAACAACTGTCTTTAAGTGACTGCATGATGAATGATTTTTATTTTCTCTTTTTAATCTCCAAAAATTTTCTATAAAATTATAATTATTTACACAATCAGAAAACTGACTGCCTTTATAAAGTCAAGGGAGAGACACACTTCCTGCTCTCACCTCCAGAAGCAAAGAGATGGTTATAATTCTGACACGTTCTAGAAAGTGTCTAGAAAATGCAGCCTCCAGATATTGGAATGAGTCTGGATCTCACAGTTGTATCACTGCTAGCCTAACAGCCTCTATTTGTCCCACAAAATTATGGAGTTTAACATAGAATCCCTGAAATTATAAGCAAAACAAAAGTAAAGCAAAGTGGCCAATTATTTGGTTTTTATCTCCAAGTACCAGATAGGTAGGAAGTTCAGGAAAGCCTTGACTGTCTTCCAGAGAGTCTTAAGAGAATAGAGAATACGCCCTGGTTGCACCTTCACTAGCTAAACAAGTCCACAAGGTAGGGTTGTGATGATTTTCAATGTAAAACATTAGTGGTACAAGGAGAAGAAATCTGAAGCAAGCATTAAACAGCTGCAATGGTAAAGTCTATAAAGATACATTTTAAAGTTAAAAGAACACATGGCCAAACTAAATCAACTGCTAGCGTGATGAAAAACATGCCTGTGTATGCAAGTGCACAGCCCCCATCCCTGGAACCAACACTTGGCAATGATTCTCAATGTATGGGTTAAAAAGAAAAAAAAAAAAGTGGGCACCTGGGTGGTTCAGCAGGTTAAGCATCCAACTCTTGGTTTCGATTCAGGTCATGATCTCATGATTCCTGATTTCGAACCCCACATTGGGCTCCGCCCCTGATTTTTTTTTTTCCTGCTTCTTTCTTACCCCAGATCTCTGCACTTTCTCCATTTACTTCAAAAACTTCTTCTCAGGCTCTTTGGCCCTTTCTCAGGCTGGCTGTCTTCTTCTCCTTCAGGTTGTTCCTAGTGAAAGTAGCATGTTTACATACCTTAATTACTCTGTTGCATTACATTGTTTTCTTATTTGTCACAGTGGATATTACAATCCGCAGTCATCCTGTTGCCTGTGCCTCACGTATTGTATATAAACCCTGCCGGACTCTCTACCCACGAGGTCCTTTATCATGTTGATCTTCTTCATGCCTCTGTTCCCAGTACCTCACATAAGTCACAAAGCCAATTGTCAACACATATTTGTTAAATGAAATTAATACATATCCATAAAACATCACAAGTTATTTATAATAAAAAATAAGTTCACAATAAAAATCTAAACAGATAATTGGTCTGTTATACCTCAATAAAGCTAGAAAAATATCTATCATATACAATATTTATACATTATATAAATATAAATTATATATATATAAAGACAGTTGCTTACAAAAGAGTAAAAGGATGTCAAAACACTGACAGTAATTCTTCATGAGAGTGTGATTTGCAATTGACCTTCGTTTCCTTCTTTCCATTCCTCAACTTACTTTTTGTAATACCAGGTATAATTTTTACACACAAGAAAATTTTAGGGGTGTTTGGGGTGGCTCGGTCGGTTAAGCATCTGACTTCGGCTCAGGTCATGATCGTGTGGTTCATGGGTTCTAACCCCACGTCGGGCTCTGTGCTGACAGCTCATAGCCTGGGGCCTGTTTCAGATTCTGTGTCTCCCTCTCTCTCTCTCTCTCTCTTCCTTTCCCCCCCTCGTGCTCTCTCTCTCTCTCAAAAATAAATCAACATAAAAAACTTATGAAGAAAATTTTAAAGAAGAAAAGGAGAACAAAGAAGAGGAAAACAAAGAAGGCTGTTAATCATTGTATTTTCATCTCCCATAATAGGCATCAGGTCTTCAAGGCAGAAGCATTAAGGTTGAAGATACTTTGGCTAGAGGTTCACTCCCATTGCATCCAACACTCTGTCAAAGGAATAAACAAAAAACTGAATTTATCCCTTGCAAAGCAAGGGAAAGAGCTGTCCTGGTTAGGAATGGTCTCTTTTAGCAAAGCAGAAAGCTGATCTTCAATGGGATTTTGGACGTGTAAAGATCTACTGACTGTAGAGAGAGTATTTAGAGATTGGCTGGTCTTTATCTGTGATAGTGTAGTTACTGGAGTACATCTGTTTGGGTTTACTGGCTTCCAGAAGCCTGGGGCTGCCACTGATTGGCTAGTTCTCAGATATGTGCTTATTGATGTAAAGTTGTCATTAATCGAGTGAGACAGGTTTCAAACCAGTTCTGGTGGTTAGTTTCTGCCGTAGCCAAAAACAAAGCATAGGAACCGCTCATCCTTAGTATCCCCATCCACATCCTCTCAGCCAAAGCTGCAGGAATTGTCCACATTGCATCACTATTGTTGATTCCCCTTGAAGTGAGGTTTTGTTTGTAGAGGGCTGGTTCTCAGTTCGAGAATCAATCAGCATGATTTTATCCTGTTTTGTCTTCGTATCATCTGTTGATCCATTGGCAGAATAGTGTCTGTGCATGAACATTTAAGATTCTGGACAGCAGATACTGATTATGAGACATATAAAAGTATTATTAAAGAAAAAAAGTATTGGGGCACCTGGGTGGCTCAGTAGGTGAAGTGTCCAACTCTTGATCTCAGCTCAGTTTTTGATCTGAGTTCAAGCCCAACGTTGGGCTCCAGGCGGGGCTTGGAGCCTCATTTATTTAAAAAAAAAAAAAAGGTATTAAAAAAAAGTACCTGAAAGATACTCCAGAACCATGGCCCAGTATTTTCCAGCACTGGCCAATAAAACAAATCCCACACCTACCTGAGTCTATCTTAGTATCAAGTTGCCTTTTTATTTCTTTTTTCTTAAAATGCGGCTTGTTCCCTCTTGCTGGCGGTGTTAACCCAGGTACGATAAAGTGTGCTGGCAATGGCAAAGACACCTTCCAGTTTAAAAGAACGCTAAAGCTGATACTAAGATCTATAATATCTTTAGCGAAAGACAACAGCCGGATTCGGTGTGCCCCTGAGCATGAGCTGCATTGTCTATTAGGTCTGCTGACGTGAAGGACAAATATTTGATGACTTCTCCAGTTGCCCAGCTACATGGATGGAATCAGTGTGCTCAGGAGTCTGTTTTTCCTTTTATCGCCTATACCTCCAGGGAAGATTTTGTCCCTTTACATCCTTTGTAAGGAGAGAGAGTCCTCCCAAGAGGTTGGGAGCCATGCACTTGGAATGGGCTAACTATTAGCTCCATATACAACAACTAGTTTTGGCCCTGGATTAGCATTGACAAGTCTGGTTTCTCACAGGAAATAGAACCTAGAAGCACACTAGGGAGTTGATCTTTTGTGTCAGTGTTGTGACAAAGTCATTGTTATATTACAAGGATATTTATATCTATTTCTTCTAATGTGAGAATATCTTTCTTCACTTATGTGTTGGTCATTTTGATGTAATATACCTTCATACTATGCTCAGTTAGTTCTAGGCATGAATATTTTTAACTTTTGTTCATTTAGTTTGAATGACTCATGGTCTCAAATGTCTGATTTATAGTACTGCTACCAAGAAAACCACCAATGGTTAAGCCAGTCTTTATCAATTTGAGCCATAGTGTGTACATTAAGATCATTGTAGCAACTCTGTCTTTAATGTTGTCAAAAGATACAAGTCCATCGTTTCTTAAGATTATATGTTATTGTTATTGGAAATCATTTTAGTAGCAGATTTGGCCATTGTTTGGGTTTTCCAAAACTTGGCATGGGAGATATATCCAATAATTCTTCAAATGTGCTGTGCTAGTAATAGCTTGGGAGAGCCAAATGATCGGATTATGTTGGAGGGTGTCTCTAATAAAGCCTAGACTTAAGTAAGTAATTAGTTACTGGCAACAGAAAAAATAAACTAATACAGACTTGGATAATCATACACTTATTAAAAGGAAAACTGTGGCCAAGAAAGTCAAAAGCAAATATATGCCAAGGAGAGTGTGACAATCAGTGGTTTCATTCATCTAGGAGGATCTTGTTTGCAATGATCTTGAATGGAAGGTATATGCTTCCAAGAATATTTCAGTCAGTAGTTGACTTCCAAGGACCGTGTGCTTCTGGAGGTGCTTTTAAGAACCTAAGTTTAGGATCCATAATGGCTATAACTCTCCTAGTTATTGCATTTGAAGATGACCAGTGATGTTGTTTTAGTTGAGAAATATGTTTCCAAGGATCGATTGATTGTGATTTAGTTTCTGTAATGGAAGCCAAGAGTACCTGGAAATCATTCCAGCAAGTTTCATAGAAAGTGTTTCTCAGGTGTCTTTTGCACAACATCCAATCACTCTGTCTTATGTTATGCACAATGTATCAAATAACTGGCAAGGAAAATAAATCTGTCACTGTTGATGAAAGGACTCAGTGTGTAGTCCTTTACAATACTTACCTATATCAGCTTATGAAGGGTTGAAACCAAGTATGGATAGAAATATTATCAGTCTCATAAGGAAACAATCCATGATTTGCTGAGAGGAGGAGGCTAAATGTGACTGATAGTTTGGCTTTAATATTCCATTTGTTCCTTTTGTTTTTCTAATCAATCAGTGATGATAAGGCCCATGAAGTTTCTAAGTAAGAGGCAAAACCTTGCCCAATTCGCAAATAACTATCCCAGTAAAATGTGTTCCTATCAATGGATAGATAAGTCAGAATTACCCATGTAAGATAAGGGACATAAAATCTGATACTTTTTACCCTTGGAGAGTACTGTGGCCTTTTTACAGGGGAATGTTTCAATACGTTCCTCCCCACCCCCAGATATATATTGCATTACTAACAGATATTCAACACCTATAAAAGGAGGAAATTGTAGGAAATTCATTTGGAGATGCTCAAGGGGTCTCTTAGACATGGTTCGAGTCCATGACTCACAATTCTCTGCTTTTCCAGAATTGTATCAGTTTACAGGTGTGACATGAGTGGTCCATATCCTCTATCCTCCTTACAAAGTGTCCCCATCATGGGGCACCTTGGTGGCTCAGTCAGTAGTGTCCGACTTCGGCTCAGGTTTTGATCTCATGGTTCATGGGTCTGAGCCCTGTATCTGGCTGTGTACTGACAGCTCAGAGTCTGGAGCCTGTGTCAGATTCTGTCTCCCTCTCTCTCTCTCTCTGCCCCTCCTCCCTCCTCTCTCTCTCTCTCTCTCTCTCTCTCTCTCTCTCTCTCTCTCTCTCAAAAATAAATAAATGTTACCAAAAAAAGTGTCCCCATCAATGTTTATTTTGTATCACAGCCAATTTGTCCCTACCATGATGGGTTATCTAATGGAAAATCTTAGCAAATAGCCATTTACATTTATCTGGTACTACCATATGGCCAGCCTGGCTTTGCCAAAACCTATAATCATGGATATTATAATCTAATTGTTCCCAGTATGACTGTCCAGAATTCCAGGCCACTTTTTTTGTGTGTTTCTGATGGAATCCTTGAAGATCTTCATGGGTTTTTCTTCAGTTCTTATGAAATCCTTGCATGCAGACTTTTATCAGGGAAGCCTATTTAGCATGATGGCTAAGATTTAGAATGTGGATCTGGGCATGATTGTTACCATTATGCAGTAATTGCTGTAGAATGCAGACTGGCATTGGTCACATAGGAAGACAGCATCTAGAAGCAAGGAAGGCCAGTGAGTGTTTCTTTGAAGAAACACTCTAGAGTTTCTCTAGAGGTGACTGAAAAATAAGTGCTTGGTAGCATTCTACCTTTTGCCATAGAAGAGCAAAGAGGGAGAGAAGAGCACCCCACCTCCAACCTACTTCCCTAGCGGCCAAGGTCAGCACATCAGCTAGTACTGACCCTGGCTGTGGGGACATAACCTAAAGTATGGAGAGACAGTTGGCATTTGGTAATATCTGGGTGAGAATTTTCCCAGCTACTATAAAGTATGATGTACATGGTACATTTCTAACTGGAAACTTTTTTGCTGTGAAAACACACGATGTCAGGAATTAAGACCTTTGATGATGCCACAATAGGAAAAGAGGTGGCAATATGATCACCAATCTTCACTTCTCTAACATCCTGGCTTATGGCTGTTACTGTACCACTGAAGTTCAGCACCAGTAATTTATGTTTCTCCATCGTGTCATCAGCCCCATATAAAGTATTGCTGAAATATTAGCTGGACATGCTGACAGGAAAATAATCTTCTGAGTGGACACATATTTTATCAGTCTCAGCTTCCACAACGTATCATTGAGCAATGTGTTTGTGCCTTTCTGTCTCAGCTGTCACCTCTCCTACACTGTAGGGATCCAAGGTGTAGCGAGTAGACATCTGAGTTCGGTTTGCCTTTGTGAGGTTTGCCATCATAAGCCTTTCCAAGGAGAGTACACTTGGTTTCAGGAGTGAATAATTTCCCCTGATCAATAGAGAGTTCTGGATAATCCTTCCCCTTACATTTCATAACAGCTTGTGCTATACTTGCCATGTCCTATTGGCTTGTATCATTAATATGTATCATCTGAAATGTGATTCTTGGCACTTCAATCAAAGAGACACTTGTCAGGCTAGAGAGGACAAATCCTGGAATAATGTCATCCACATTTCTCATTGTTTTATAAGAATAGATTACTATCACAAAATAATCAGCACTTTGGTCTTTTATGGCCAAAATAAGTTGCTGAAATGCCTCACAGCACATTGGTGGGTACTGAAGACGTATACCTGGGATTTCTTCACTTAGTTGTTTAATTCCTCACATGAATAAGATGACACAGTCTTTTATTTCAGTCTTTATCTTATCACCTACTCTCATCTCAGAATCTTGGCAGCTTCCCATTCCTGAAACCTAACATACTCAGACTCATAAGGCAAATATTTTGTAAGCTCTTGAGCTATTGCAAATATGTCAACTAGAATTTGTAATAGAAGCACTTCACCAGCCCCATGCATCTCAGTGTGCAATATGTGTTTCCAATGGTTTCTAGAAGAAAACTATCATTAGATTGTGTTTTGTTTACATGAATCCCACCTCTTCTCGTTTTGCTAAACGTAACCATATTTGTCCATAAAGAACCCACACCCTTCCAAATAGTTTTCTTTACATTTGGTGACCTTTCTGAAAACTGTCAATTTGTCATTCTTTCATGAAACACCAGTGTTCCTCCAATATTCCCTCTTGTGGCCATGACTACTGTCATTCCTAAGAAAGAGTCTAACAGTATTTTTTTTCAATATATGAAATTTATTGTCAAATTTGTTTCCATACAACACCCAGTGCTCATCCCAAAAGGTGCCCTCCTCAATACCCATCATCCACCCTCCCCTCCCTCCCACCCCCACTCAACCCTCAGTTTGTTCTCAGTTTTTAACAGTCTCTTATGCTTTGGCTCTCTCCCACTCTAACCTCTTTTTTTTTTCTTCCCCTCCCCCATGGGTTTCTGTTAAGTTTCTCAGGATCCACACAAAAGTGAAAACATATGGTATCTGTCTTTCTCTGTATGGCTTATTTCACTTAGCTTCACACTCTCCAGTTCCATCCACGTTGCTACAAAGGGCCATATTTCGTTCTTTCTCATTGCCCTGTAGTACTCCATTGTGTATATAAACCACAATTTCTTTATCCATTCATCAGTTGATGGACATTTAGGCTCTTTCCATAATTTGGCTATGGTTGAGAGTGCTGCTATAAACATTGGGGTACAAGTGCCCCTATGCATCAGTACTCCTGTATCCCTTGGGTAAATTCCTAGCAGTGCTATTGCTGGGTCATAGGGTAGGTCTATTTTTAATTTTCTGAGGAACCTCCACACTGTTTTCCAGAGCGGCTGCACCAATTTGCATTCCCACCAACAGTGTAAGAGGGTTCCCGTTTCTCCACATCCTCTCCAGCATCTATAGTCTCCTGATTTGTTCATTTTGGCCACTCTGACTGGCGTGAGGTGATAACTGAGTGAGGTTTTGATTTGTATTTCCATGATGAGGAGCGACATCGAGCATCTTTTCATGTGCCTGTCAGCCATCCGGATGACATCTTTAGAGAAGTGTCTATTCATGTTTTCTGCCCATTTCTTCACTGGGTTATTTGTTTTTCGGGTGTGGAGTTTGGTGAGCTCTTTATAGATTTTGGATACTAACCCTCTGTCTGATATGTCATTTGCAAATATCTTTTCCCATTCTGTTGGTTGCCTTTTAGTTTTGTTGGTTGTTTCCTTTGCTGTGCAGAAGCTTTTTATCTTCATAAGGTCCCAGTAATTCATTTTTGCTTTTAATTTCCTTGCCTTTGGGGATGTGTCGAGTAAGAGATTGCTACGGCTGAGGTCAGAGAGGTCTTTTCCTGCTTTCTCCTCTAGGGTTTGGATGGTTTCCTGTCTCCCATTCAGGTCCTTTATCCATTTTGAGTTTATTTTTGTGAATGGTGTGAGAAAGTGGTCTAGTTTCAACCTTCTGCGTGTTGCTGTCCAGTTCTCCCAGCACCATTTGTTAAAGAGACTGTCTTTTTTCCATTGGGTGTTCTTTCCTGCTTTGTCAAAGATTACTTGGCCATATGTTTGTGGGTCTAGTTCTGGGGTTTCTATTCTGTTCCATTGGTCTTTGTGTCTGTTTTTGTGCCAATACCTTGCTGTCTTGATGGTGACAGCTTTGTAGTAGAGGCTAAAGTCTGGGATTGTGATGCCTCCTGCTTTGGTCTTCTTCAAAATTCCTTTGGCTATTCGGGGCCTTTTGCGGTTCCATATGAATTTTAGGATTGCTTGTTCTAGTTTCAAGAAGAATGCTGGTGCAATTTTGATTGGGATTGCATTGAATGTGTAGATAGCTTTGGGTAGTATTGACGTTTTGACAATATTTATTCTTCCAATCCATGAGCAGGGAATGTCTTTCCATTTCTTTATATCTTCTTCAACTACCTTCATAAGCTTTCTATACTTTTCAGCATACAGATCCTTTACATCTTTGGTTAGATTTATCCCTAGGTATTTTATGCCTCTTGGTGCAATTGTGAATGGGATCCGTTTCTTTATTTGTCTTTCTGTTGCTTCATTGTTAGTGTATAGGAATGCAACTGATTTCTGTACATTGATTTTGTATCCTTCAACTTTGCTGAATTCATATATCAGTTCTAGCAGACTTTTGGTGGAGTCTATCAGATTTTCCATGTATAATATCATGTCATCTGCAAAAAGCGAAAGCTTGACTTCATCTTTGCCAATTTTGATGCCTTTGATTTCCTTTTGTTGTCTGATTGCTGATGCTAGAACTTCCAACACTATGGTAAACAACAGTGGTGAGAGTGGGCATCCCTGTCATATTCCTGATCTCAGGGAAAAAGCTCTGTTTTTCCCCATTGAGGATGATGTTAACTGTGGGCTTTTCATAAATGGCTTTTATGATGTTTAAGTATGTTCCTTCTACATCCCGACTTTCTCAAGGGTTTTTATTAAGAAAGGTGCTGGATTTTGTCAAAGGCCTTTTCTGCATCGATTGACAGGATCATATGGTTCCTATCTTTTCTTTTATTAATGTGATGTATCACGTTGATTGATTTGCAATGTTGAACCAGCCCTGCATCCCAGGAATGAATCCCACTTGATCATGGTGAATAATTCTTTTTATATGCTGTTGAATTCGATTTGCTAGTATCTTATTGAGAATTTTGCATCCATATTCATCAGGGATATTGGCCTGCAGTTCTCTTTTTTTACTGGGTCTCTGTCTGGTTTAGGAATCAAAGTAATACTGGCTTCATAGAATGAGTCTGGAAGTTTTCCTTCCCTTTCTGTTTCTTGGAATAGCTTTAAACGTCTGGTAGAACTCTCCTGGGAAGCCATCTGGTCCTGGACTCTTACTTGTTGGGAGATTTTTGATAACCGATTCAATTTCTTCACTGGTTATGGGTCTGTTCAAGCTTTCTCTTTCCTCCTGATTGAGTTTTAGAAGCGTGTGGGTGTTTAGGAATTTGTCCATTTCTTCCAGGTTGTCCAATTTGTTGGCATATAAGTTTTCATAGTATTCCCTGATAATTGTTTGTATCTCTGAGGGATTGGTTGTAATAATTCCATTTTCATTCATGATTTTATCTATTTGGGTCATCTCCCTTTTCTTTTTGAGAAGCCTGGCTAGAGGTTTGTCAATTTTGTTCATTTTTTCAAAAAACCAACTCTTGGTTTCGTTGATCTGCTCTACAGTTTTTTTTAGATTCTATATTGTTTATTTCTGCTCTGATCTTTATTATTTCTCTTCTTCACCTGCTGGGTTTAGGCTGCCTTTGCTGTTATGCTTCTATTTCCTTTAAGTGTCCTGTTAGATTTTGTATTTGGGATTTTTCTTGTTTCTTGAGATAGGCCTGGATTGCAATGTATTTTCCTCTCAGGACGGCCTTCACTGCGTCCCAAAGCGTTTGGATTGTTGTATTTTTATTTTCGTTTGTTTCCATATATTTTTAAATTTCTTCTCTAATTGCCTGGTTGACCCACTCATTCGTTAGTAGGGTGTTCTTTAACCTCCATGCTTTTGGAGGTTTTCCAGAATTTTTCCTGTGGTTGATTTCAAGCTTCATAGCATTGTGGTCTGCAAGTATGTATGGTATAATTTCAATTCTTGCATACTTATGAAGGGCTGTTTTGTGACCCAGTATATGATCTATCTTGGAGAATGTTCCATGTGCACTCGAGAAGAACGTATATTCTGTTGCTTTGGGATGCAGAGTTCTAAATATATCTGTCAAGTCCATCTGATCCAGTGTATGATTCAGGGCCCTTGTTTCTTTATTGACCATGTGTCTAGATGATCTATCCATTTCTGTAAGTGGAGTGTTAAAGTCCCTGCAATTACCACATTCTTATCAATAAGGTTGCTTATGTTTATGAGTAATTGTTGTATATATTTGGGGGCTCTGGTATTCGGCGCATAGACATTTATAATTGTTAGCTCTTCCTGATGGGTAGACCCTGTAATTATTAGATAATGCCCTTCTTCATGTCTTGTTACAGCCTTTAATTTAAAGTCTAGTTTGTCTGATATAAGTATGGCTACTCCAGCTTTCTTTTGGCTTCCAGTAGCATGATAAATAATTCTCCATCCCCTCACTCTCAATCTAATCTAAAGGTGTCCTCAGATCTAAAATTAGTCTCTTGTAGACAGCAAATAGATGGGTCTTGTTTTTTTATCCATTCTGATACCCTATGTCTTTTGGTTGGAGCATTTAATCCATTTACATTCAGTGTTGTTATAGAAAGATACGGGCTTAGAGTCATTGTGATGTCTGTGTGTTTTATGCTTGTAGTGATGTCTCTGGTACTTTGTCTCACAGGATCCCCCGTAGGATCTCTTGTAGGGCTGGTTTAGTGGTGACAAATTCCTTCAGTTTTTGTTTGTTTGGGAAGACCTTTATCTCTCCTTCTATTCTAAATGACAGACTTTCTGGATAAAGGATTCTCGGCTGCATATTTTTCCTGTTTAGCACACTGAAAATCTCGTGCCAATTCTTTCTGGCCTGCCAAGTTTCAAAAGAGAGATCAGTCACGAGTCTTATAGGTCTCCCTCTATATGTGAGGGCACGTTTATCCCTTGCTGCTTTCAGAATTTTCTCTTTATCCTTGTATTTTGCCAGTTTCACTATGATATGTGGTGCAGAAGATCGATTCAAGTTACGTCTGAAGGGAGTTCTCTGTGCCTCTTGGATTTCAATGCCTTTTTCCTTCCCCAGTTCAGGGAAGTTCTCAGCTATTATTTCTTCAAGTACCCCTTCAGCACCTTTCCCTCTCTCTCCCTCCTCTGGGATACCAATTATGCGTATATTATTTCTTTTTAGTGTATCATTTAGTTCTCTAATTTTCCCCTCATACTCCTGGATTTTTTTATCTCTCTTTTTCTCAGCTTCCTCTTTTTCCATAACTTTATCTTCTAGTTCACCTATTCTCTCCTCTGCCTCTTCAATCCGAGCTGTCGTCATTTCCATTTTGTTTTGCATTTCGTTTAAAGCGCTTTTCAGCTCCTCGTGACTATTCTTGAGTCCCTTGATCTCTGTAGCAAGAGATTTTCTGGTGTCCTCTATACTGTTTTCAAGCCCTGCGATTAATTTTATGACTATTATTCTAAATTCACTTTCTGTTATATTATGTAAATCATTTTTGATCAGTTCATTAGCTGTTGTTATTTCCTGGAGATTCTTCTGAGGGGAATTCTTCCGTTTGGTCATTTTGGATAGTCCCTGGAGTGGTGAGGACCTGCAGGGCACTTCCCCTGTTCTGTGGTGGTGTCTAACTGGAGTTGGTGGGCGGGGCCGCAGTCCGACCTGATGTCTGCCCCCAGCCCACCGCTGGGGCCAGAGCCAGACTGGTGTGTGCCTTCTCATCCCCTCTCCTAGGGGCGGGATTCACTGTGGGGTGGTGTGGCCCGTCTGGGCTACTTGCACACTGCCAGGCTTGTGGTGCTGGGGATCTGGCGTATTAGTTGGGGTGGGTAGGCAAGGTGCACGGGGGCAGGAGGGGCAGGCTTAGCTCGCTTCTCCTTAGGTGATCCACTTCAGCAGGGGCCCTGTGGCAGCGGGAGGGAGTCAGATCCCCTGCCGGAGGTTTGGCTCCACAGAAGCACAGAGTTGGGTGTTTGCTCGGAGCGAGCAAGTTCCCTGGCAGGAACTGGTTCCTTTTGGGATTTTGGCTGGGGGATGGGCGGGGGAGATGGCGCTGGCGAGTGCCTTTGTTCCCCATCAAACTGAGCTCTGTCATCTGGGGGCTCAGCAGCTCTCCCTCCCTTTGTCCTCCAGCCTTCCCGCTTTCTGAGCAGAGCTGTTAACTTATGACCTCCCAGACGCTAAGTTGCGCTTACTGTCGGAACACACTCTGTCCGTCCGGCCCCTCCGCTTTTGCAAGCCAGACTCGGGGGCTCTGCTTGGCCGGCGAGCCGTCCCTCTGCCCCGGCTCCCTCCTGCCAGTCCGTGGAGCGCACACCGCTTCGCCGCCCTCCTACCCTCTTCCGTGGGCCTTTCATCTGCGCTTGGCTCTGGAGACTCCATTCTGCTAATCCTCTGGCGGTTTTCTGGGTTATTTAGGCAGGTTTAGGTGGAATCTAAGTGATCAGCAGGACGTGCGGTGAGCCCAGCGTCCTCCTACGCTGCCATCTTCTTCCCTCTCCTCTTGTTCTCAGTTTTTAAGAGTGTCTTATGCTTTGGCTCTCTCCCACTCTAACCTCTTTTTTTTCACCTTCCCCTCCCCCATGGGTTCCCGTTAAGTTTCTCAGGATCCACATAAGAGTGAACACATATGTTATCTGTCTTTCTCTGTATGGCTCAAAGCCACTGTTTCTTTGGTGATATTCTGTTAAGATGTATTTTTTGGTGATTTTTTTGTTAAGATCTATTGATGTAAATGGGGTGTTAAACTACCCTATTAATGTATTATTATCAATTAGTTCCTTTATTTTGGTTATTGTTTTATGTACTTGAGTGCCCTCATGGTGGGTGCATAAATATTTACAATTGTTAGATCTTCCTATT
This sequence comes from Prionailurus viverrinus, assembly GCF_022837055.1. Classification (NCBI taxonomy): domain Eukaryota; kingdom Metazoa; phylum Chordata; class Mammalia; order Carnivora; family Felidae; genus Prionailurus; species Prionailurus viverrinus. The sequence goes on from NC_062572.1 coordinate 31,822,537, forward strand.
GTATTGTACCCTTTACTATGGTATAGTAACATTCTTTGGCTCTTGCTACAGTCTTTGTTTTCAGTTAAGTTTATTTATTTTGAGAGAGACAGAGTTGGGGAGGGACATAGAAAGGGGGAGAGAAAATTTCAAGCAGCCTCCATGCTGTCAACCTGGAGCCCAACATGGTGCTCAAAGCAACCAGCCATAAGATCATGACCTGAGCCAAGACCTAGTCGGTCGCTCAAATGGCTGAGGCACCCTGGTGCCCCACAGTGTTTGTTTTAAGGACTCTTTTGTCTAACAAAAGTATCGCTACTTTTTCTTTTAACGTGATAAATTTTTCTCCATCCCCTCGTTTTCATTTTTTTAAATAGAATTTATTGTCAACTTGGCTAACATACAGCGCATACAGTGTGCTCTTGGTTTTGGGGGGTAGATTCCCGTGGTTCATCACTTATAGACAACACTCAGGGCTCATCCCAACAAGTGCCCTCCTCAATGCCCACCACCCAATTTCCCTTCTCACCCACCGCCCCCCCCCCCCCATCAACCCTCTATTTGTTCTCTGCATTCAAGAGTCTCCTATGGTTTGCCCCTCTCCTTCTCTGTTTGTAACTATTTTTCCCCTTCCCTTCCTCCACGGTCTTCTGTTAAGTTTCTCAAGTTCCACATATGAGCAAAAACATATGACATATGTCTTTCTGTGACTTATTTCATGTAGCATAATACCTTCCAGTTCCATCCACATTGCAAGAGATAGCACGATTTCACTCTTTCTCCTTGCCAGGTAGTATTCTAGTGTATATATAAATCACATCTCTTTATCCATTCATCAGTTGATGGGCATTTAGGCTCTTTCCACAATTTGGCTATTGTTGAAAGCACTGCTATAGACATTGGAGTACATGTGCCCCTATGAATCAGCACTCCTGTATCCTTTGCATAAATCCCCAGTAGTGCTATTGAGGGGTCATAGGGTAGTTCTATTTTCAATTGTTTTGAGGAACCTCCACACTGTTTTCCAGAGCGGCTGCACCAGTTTGCATTACCACCAACAGTGCAAGCATCCCCTCACTTTCAATCTGCAGGTGTCTTTATGTCTAAAATGAGGTTTTTATAGGTAGCATACAGATGGGTCTTGTTTTTTAATCCATCCTGTCACCCTAGGTCTTTTGGTTGGAGTGTTTATTCCATTTATACCCAAAGTAATTATTGACAGGTATGTATTTATTGTCATTTTACTACTTGTTTTGTGGTTGTTTCTGGAGGTTTTCTCAAATCCTTTATTGTTTTTCTGTCTTTGATGTCTTTCTAATTTGCTTTAATGATATATTTGGATTTCTTTCTCTTTATTCTTTGCATGTTTATTAGTGGGTTTTGGTATATGATAAGCACTAATTTGTATATCACCTCTTCTGCGTGTAGCAGTCTATATTAAGTTGATGGTCACTTAAGTTAGAGCTCATTTTTTTTCTCCTCCCCATGGTTTAGATAAGCTATTATATTGTATATCCTTTTTTGGGGCATTCCTTGACTGATTTTTTAACAGAAATATACATTTTTACTGCTTTTACATTTCCTGCCTTTATACTGTCACTTTTGACCTCTCCTTTCCACTCAGAGTCCCCGATAATATTTCTTACAGGCTGATTTAGTGGTCACAAACTCCTTCCATTTTTGTTTGTCTGAGAAATTCTTTATCTCTCCTTCTATTATGAATGATAACCTTACTGGATACAGTATATTTGGCTGCAGATTTTTCTCATTCAGCACTTTGAATATATCATGCCATTTCGTTCTGCTTTGCAAAGTTTCTGTTGAAAAATCTCCTTCCAGCCTTGTGGGTTTTCCCTTGGAAGTTAATGACTTGTTTTGCTGCTTTTAAGATTTGTAGCAGTGGGGCGCCTGCGTGGCTCAGTCGGTTAAGCATGACTTGATCTTAGTTCAAGACGTGACCTCACAGTTCATGGGTTTAAGCCCTCCAGTGGGCTCTGCACTGACAGCACAGAGAATGCTTGGGATACTCTCTCTCTGTCTCTCTCTCTCTCTCTCTCTTTCTGCCCCTCCCCTGCTTGTGTCTGCGTCTGTCACAGAAAAAAACCAAAAACAAAACAAAAAAAACAAAACACTAAAAAAAAAAAGATGTTAGAAGTATGTTTTGCAAATTTAATTACATGTCTTGGGTGTTGATTTTGATGGAAGTTCTCTGTGCCTTCTGGATCTGGATGTCTGTTTTCTTCTCCACATTAAGGAATTTTTCAGTTATTGTGTCTTCAAATCAATTATCTGTCCCCTTCTCTCTGTCTTCTTCTTCTGGGACTCCTATCATATTAATGTTTTTACATTTGACGGAGTCACCGTGTTCCCTAAGTCTATTCTTGCATTGGATAATTCTTCTTTGTCTTCTTCAGCTTCACTGCTTTCCATTACTTTGTCTTCTAGGTCATTAATTTGTTCCTCTGCTTCTTCCAGCTTGCTGTTCATTTTTTACTGCACTCTTCATCTCTGATTCTTGAACTCTTTTATGTCTGTGGTAAGGGTCTCTGATGTCTTCCATTCTTTTCTCAAGTCCAGTGAATATCCTTATGATCATGGTTTTAAATTCTCCATTAGGCATGTTATTTACACCTGTCCCATTTAGGTCTCTGGTCATGGCCTTATCCTGTTCTTTCATTTGGGATAAATGCCTCTGTCTTTTCATTTTGTCTAAGTATCTGCCAGCTTCTGTGTGTTAGAGAAGCCAGTTATGTCACCTGCTCCCGAAAAGTAATGGACTTAGGGAAAAGACATCATGTAATGCCCAGGGTCTAGCACTTCAGGGAGTGTCACCAGTGTGTGCTGCATGTGTCCTGCTGTTGTGTTCTGGCTATGCTATCCTTCAGGCCAGTCATCTGCAGAGGCTCTCCTTGCCTGGTCTGGTGTGTGTTTGGTTCCTGGCCTGAATGTAGCGAGTTTTAACCAGGTGTGCTCTGGTCTGCTTATGAAATGAGACCTGTCACCACCTCTACTGGAACTGAGGCCAAGAGAGACTCTCTGGTTGGGAGATGTGTGTGGGCAGGCGTTTGTCCTGGTCTTCTGGGGGACGGGTCTGCTGTGCTGGAACTCAAGCAAGAGTGATTGAGAAAGGTAGTTCCACCAGAGTGTAAGGGGGTGGTGCTTGGTGTAAGCAAGTTAGGTAGCCAGTGTTAGCAATGCATTGCTTCCTTTAGGTGGCTTTATGTTTGTGGTGAGGGGCAGGAGAAGGAGATGGTGGCAGCCAGCGGCTTTGTTCTTACAGACAGGTCTCTCTGAACTTTGCCTCTGAGGGACGTGCTCTGAGAAGAGCAAATAATTTCCCCACTGTGTGCCCCAGGCACTCTTCAGACTACGGTATCCATGCTGTATGCTTCCACGTTGTTTTCTTGCCCTCTGTCCAAGAGCAGTGTAGTACCTCAGGGCTCTAACCCAGCTAAACCGGATGCCCTTTAAAACTCCAGACTTTAGGGGCGCCTGGGTGGCGCAGTTGGTTAAACGTCCGACTTCAGCCAGGTCACGATCTCACAGTCGTGGTCACGATCTCACAGTCCGTGAGTTCGAGCCGCGCGTCAGGCTCTGGGCTGATGGCTCAGGGCCTGGAGCCTGTTTCCGATTCTGTGTCTCCCTCTCTCTCTGCCCCTCCCCCATTCATGCTCTGTCTCTATCTGTCTCAAAAATAAATAAACGTTGAAAAACAAAAGAATCACTGAGATTCTTTGATTAAAAAAAACTCCAGACTTTAAGCACTACTGGTTGCAAGAACTCACGCAATGCAGCCCCTCTTGTTTTCCAGGCCAGCGGGTATGGGGAAATGTTCTCTTTGTGCATTCCCCTGTGCGTTCCTCTCTCTCACCCTTATGCACAGCCTTGACTCCCTCCCCTCTGCAGCAGCCAGGATCTGTTTCTCTTCTAGATGACATTTCTGCATCAAGGACCTTCTTTGATGTGGCCTCTTCTCTCCCTTTTGTTGTGGAGTTTGTTCTTGTGGAGTTTGTTAATTTTAAGTAATCCAAAGCAGGGGCACCTGGGTGGCTTAGTTGGATAAGCATCTGTCTTCAGCTCAGATCATGATCTCATGGCTCATGAGTTCAAGTCCCGCACTGGGCTCTGTGCAGACAGCTGGGAGTCTGGAGCCTGCTTCAGATTCTTTGTCTCCCTCTCTCTTTGTCCCTCCCCCGCTTGCTCTCTGTCTCTCTCCCCAAAATAAAATAAACATTAAAAAAATTAAATAATCCAAGGCAAACTAAAACAACACATTATTATCATTTAAGCCAGCATTTTCCAAACTGTGTTATGAGCTATATATACACTATGGATAATTTTGAACTAAATGTATTTATAAGTGCATAAGAAAAAAATATAAAATGTATTTAAGTTTTGTTATGAAATTATAATAATAATGCACTTTTAAGAAAGAAATGGTATAGTAGGTACAAGAATACCTGGAAGTTGCATGAAAATGCTTGATTCCTTTTGAATTTAGTAACAGAAAAACTATATAATTCTAATTATTGGTTATTTTCATTGTTATAAAGGTTTTGTAAACTTATGTGAATTAAGTATTTGTTATTATATAGATATGACCATTTTTATAGTCTGCTTTCTTCAAAATATAAGTTATAACTAGTTAATTCTTTATAGTATTCTGTCAATAAATATTTTTTAAATTAGCATTAAAAATAAATAAATTAAATAAAACTTAACCACGATCAATTAACTTGGGAAATACACTGCCAGAGTCAAAAGGGATGGCTCCAAAGCAAAGTTCAAATAAACAATTTTATACTTTCAGACACTGTACTTTGAGGCAAGAAATCTGTGTTTTTGTAGCTGATGTTAATTCAGATTCATGCTGTATTTCAGTTACACTGATTTGTAATTATTTCTTAGATGAAAGAGGGAAGTAGGTGGATGCCCCTTCCTAGTGCAGCAATAATTGCACATTTAGATTCTTAGTGTTTATTTTAACCAACATTCCTTAGAAGAATATAAACACTGTTACCTTTATTGAAAAGAAGTTTGTTTCAAGTGGCAAAATTCACTAAAAGTTTAACTATTTATTAAGTATAACAGCACATAGTGTTAAAAAATACTACTTGTCTAGAACCACGATTGAAAATTTTTTAGAAATGGCCTGATAATAACTTTGACTTTGCCCTATGACCTCTATTGTATCCATTCCACTCTACTATTGTAACATGAAAGCAGCCACAGATAAAAGGTAAAAGTCGGAGTATAACTGTATTCAAATAAAACTTTATTCATGAACACTGAAATTTAAGCATAATTCTCATGTGTGGCAAAATAGTGTTTTATAATTTTTCCCCAACCATTTTAAAATAAAACATCATTCTTAGCTTGCAGGTCCTATCAGAACAGGCTACAGGAAGAATTTGGTCCTATAGCAACAGCAAAACCAGGCCTCCTTAGAGACTACTATTCCAAAACAGATTGATTGTACTAGCCATGTGCCCAAAAATAAGAATACTGAAAAATAAAATACAAATTAGCAAGGGCTGACTAAAGTGTGAGAGATCAGGTCCTCACCCAGGATGTCCACCTGCCCTGCTGATGCATGGCCACCTCCCCTTGGCATTCCCAGCCACCAGCAGCGAATGAAAGCATCCAGACCAGGTGCACATAGTCCTGCAGCATGCAGGCTGTCCCATCTAGTTCTGAGCAGCATTTACTTGCTGAGCAAGGTTTTCTCATCCATCAAGTCGCTGCTACCTACTGTGGTTCCCAGAGGGACAGAAAGCTGCCTTTCTGTCCCTCACCTGCTGGGCTTGTAGTCCAAGACAGAGTCCAGCTTCTCTGGTTGCTCATGGCCCAGTGGAGGTAGCAGCTGATTTGTGCTCTTCATACAAGTGAGTTGGGGGCTGTGACAGGCCCATGGGGATCACAGCCAAGGTGAATGGTTGACTCTGGCGCTTCAAATTTACTGAACATCTTATTTGGCAGAGGATAGACTACCTTCTAGAAAACATGTTTAAAGAATGTTTTTTGCTCAGTATGGGATATTTAGGCCCTTTCCCATCAGAGACAGAGGATCAAAGAAAGGGCACTCTGGGTTTAGTGTGGGAGTGGCCCAGTTTGTTTTCCCAGCAAACGTCCTGGGCACAGCTGGAACACAATGGTGCAGTAGATAATGTGCCCCCCCCCCCCGACCCCCGCCTTCCCTTCCTTGGGCTTCAGGCCTGAAGAAAGCAGGAGAAAGCTCCTCCACACCCCCCAACCCAGCAGAAAACCCCAGCAGCTCTGGCTGTTGCTGCGTCCACCTGTCCTGGACAGACCGCCCTAATTGCATGTGGTAAGCACCGCTGGGGCCCTGGGCCCCGGCTGCCAAGTACTTGGCTGGAACCCCTCACTCTGAGCTTCAAGACGCCCAGGGAACAGGAGCCCTGGGCACATTGCTGCCTCTGTAACAGCTCGGCGGAAGGGCTGGAATCCTGGCTGGAGCACCAGAGGCGGCACGGAGAGAGGGCGCGGGGAGGGGGACGGGAGGGGGGGGCATCGGAGGCCAGGAACAGGGTGGGCTGCCCCTGCAGCTCTTGGCCTCGCTGCAAGGCTTCCCGCCTTGGAGGCTCCGCCGCCAGCGCCTCCAGGAACTGCCCGGCTTCTGAGCATTTGGCTGGGTCTCTGCCGCGGCTGTTGGGACCTGGCGGCCTGCACGCTAGGGTTGGAGGGCAGCGAGGCCTTGAAGCGCGCGGCGGCAGGGACTCCTGTCCCTCCAGAAGTCTGTCCCGAAATGAGCGTCTGGGCTGGGGCGTGGTGTCAACACCGACCTCGCCACCCTCCTTCAGAGGACAGGGCGGGCAGCTCCTAGCATGCGGTTGTGAGAGAGAGTGTGTGTGTGTGTGTGTGTGTGTGTGTGTGTGTGTGTGTGCGCGCGCGCGCGCGCAGGAGAGTCTCCACAGGACTCAGGATGTGGGGCTTTCAAACTTAGCAGCGGAGCCTCCAGGGTCTCCGTGTCACCTTCCTGGCCCAGACTAGTTCAGGTAGCACAGCCTTAGCCAAGATTCCCCTGGAGACTGAACTTCTCTGGCCCTGGCTCCTCCTGCGGCTAGGAAGCAAGAGGGGGCCCTGAGTGTTGAGTCCCTGTTTCCTTCTCTTCCTTTCTTCCCCGACTCTGGGCGCTGGGCCCCCATCCCAGACCTGACCAGACGCAAGAGCTGGCCTGTGGCACTTCCAAAATCTGGGAGATGAAGTGGCAGGTTCAGTGGTGCAGGGTAGGCATTTTGAGTTTGGGGCGGGAGAGTGGCACAATGGTGGCAGCCAGGCTGCCAGCTGCCAGAGGCCATTCACCCCTGGCCAGAGCCCTTCCCCTTCCATAGTCCCAACGTCCATGTCTGGAAATAGAAGCAGTCTTTACAGTTCTCACCTCAAGGCCTTGCCTTTGGTGTCTTTTCCCTTATTCTAGTGGTAGGGATCTCCCTCTGTGGTCCTCATCTTGCTGCTGCCTTTTGTTTTTGTTTTGAATCCACTCTAGATCAGGAAATAAAGGTGACAGCAGATGTTGAGGAGAGCAGGGTACTTGTACAAATCGCTGAAATGAGGAGTCTTAGCCTCTCAGAAAAATCCACATCCATAGCTGCATACCAGCAACCAGGCCCATTGATTCCAATGTCTTGGTTTCATCCTGAATAAACTCTGGTGCAGGACTGGGTGTCCTTTAATGCACCTGTGTCCACTTGGTCCTCTCCTTGCTCCTCCCAGGCTATGCAGATCCCACCTGCCCTTCCCTACCTCCTTTTCCAATGTATTTTCTCCTGCCAGGGCAGGTATTATCCACCAGAGTCCTCTCCGTATTTCCTGCTGGTGAAAAATTAGGAAAGCATTGTACTAGCTCCGTTTATTGTGATCCACTCTCATCATCCCTATTGATTTATTATCTGGAACTTGTATTTTAGTTCTTGATTATATTCTGGACTTATGTAAACAAACTTTTTAACTATAGAAAATAATTTTCAAGTTGTGTAGAAAGGGTGGTGTGCTCAGCAGAATAATGACTCCCACAGAGTAGTCCTACTTCCTAATCTTCATACCTGTGAATATGCTATCTCACATGGAAAAAAAAAAGACTGTAAGGATGTGATTAAATTAATGATCCTGATATAGAGAAACATTCCCCATGGATTATTTATGTGGGTGCAATGTAATCACAAGGGTCCTCAGAGGGCCACAGTCAGAGAAGGAAATGTCGGGACAGAAAAAGAAGCAGAGGCAGGAGTGAGATGAGAGCTGCAAGGGGCAATGAGTCAAGGAATGTCAATGGCCTCTGGAAGCTGGTTAAAGCATGGAACAGATTCTCCCACTAGAACTTCCAGAAGGAGCCCAGCCCTGCCAAAATTTTGATGCTAGGATGGTGACACCCATTTGGAACTTCTGATTTCTAGGACTGTAAGAGTATAAATAATGTGTTAATTTGTTACATCAACAATAGGAAACTGATGTAGGTAGTGAGATGTATTTTTTCTGAAGCAGAGATTTAGTATAATATTGGTAAGTGAAACTTCCTTGTATCAAGGAATTAGAATGAAGAAGGGTGACTCTGATAATCTATTTTCTCTGAAAATCAATTCTGAGCCACTCCTCTCAGAAGAGAAGGGGAACTATGGGCAGATGTTAAGGACCCATCCCTGAAGACAGGCTGGGACTGTGAGCACTGGAGCCTCAGGGGACAACACAGGAAGGAGCTGTGTGTGCAGGACCCTGTTGAAGAGCTTCCAGGGGCATCTACAGCTGGGACAAGGACATGCCAAGAGGGCTTCCTGAGGGCTTTGCATCTTTATCTTCACCAGCAGCTGAGCAGGGACGATGTCTCATTGGTAGAAGAAAGAAGTTAACCATGGTGAGTAATATGTTTTATTCAACTCAGTTTTGTCTCTTTTTCTTCAATATTATACTAGGATAAAGTGACAGCAATATTTTATTTAATGCTTAAACTTTTAAAAATGCCACTATAGTTAACATACAGTGTTATATTAGTTCCAGGTATACAATACAGTGATTCAACACTTCCATACAATACCAGTATGCTTAAACTTTTATAATTTTTTTACACAAAGTAAGATTAAGATAAATAAAAACACATACCACATGATTTTATTAATATGTGGAATTTAAGAAACAAAAGAAATGAACAAAGAAAAAAGAGACATAAAAAATAGACTATTGGGATGCCTGGGTGGCTCAGTGAGTTGAGCATTCAACTCTTGATCTCAGCTCAGGTCATGATCTCATGATTGGTGAGATTGAGGAGCCCCAGGTTGGGCTCTGCACACTGACCCATGTGGAGCCTGCTTGGGATTCTCCCTCTCTCCCTCTCTCTCTGCTCCTCGCCTGCTCATACTCTTTCTGTCTCTCCAAAATTAAATAAATAAACTAAAAAGAATAAATAGGGGCACTTGGGTGGCTCATTTGGTTGGGCATCTGACTTTGGCTTAGGTCATGATCTCATCATTCATGAGTTCGAGCTCCACATCTGGATCTGACAGCTGGGAACCCGGACCCTGCTTCAGATTCTGTGTGTGTGTCTCTCTCTGTCCCTCCACCTCTCACACTCTGTCTCTGTCTTTCTCTGTCTCAAAAACAAATAAACATTAAAAATAATAATAATAAATTAATGTTTTTAAAAAATGACTCTTAAATACAAAGACAAACTAGTAGTTGCCAGAGGGGAAGTGGGGAGAGGGATGGGTGAAATAGATGAATGGTATTAAGAGGATACTTATCATGATGAGCACTGAATAATGTACAGAATTCCTTAATCACTATATTGTACACTTGAAACTAAGGTAACACTGTATGTTAGTTATACCTCAATTTAAAAAGTAAGATTAAGATTATTAAGTAGAAGACCATTGCTTTTCACAGTTCTTTAAGCCTGAATTAAACTGTGCTTGTATTAGACGTTGCTCATCCACTTAAAAATGGGGATGCTTTTAAGAAAATACAAAAGCTGGCTCCTAATTACACATTCAAATACTGGCACTACCCCTTCATATTTGTGTGATGTTGGACAGGTCACCTAACCTGTCCTGGATTTCCTTACTTCTAAATCACAGATAGCAATACTCTAATCACCCAGCTGTTGGAGATATGTATATATTAGCACATATCTAAATTTTTTTTTCAATGTTTATTATTTTTGGGACAGAGAGAGACAGAGCATGAACGGGGGAGGGGCAGAGAGAAAGGGAGACACAGAATCGGAAACAGGCTCCAGGCTCTGAGCCATCAGCCCAGAGCCCGACGCGGGGCTCGAACTCACGGACCGCAAGATCATGACCTGGCTGAAGTCGGACGCTTAACCGACTGCGCCACCCAGGCGCCCCAATATATTAGCACATATCTAAAGGGAGATAGCAATCTCCAATAATACCAATGAATGATTAGTGATTAATAGTCAAATTGGGCATGGGGTAATCACTCTCAATGTCTGTTGGGTCTGGTTCTGCTTTGGATGCATTTCATCACTTGTGGCCCATTTCTATTTCTACATGCCCCTTGAGCCACACTGATCTAATTCCAGCTGAAACTCTAGTGTGTGGTTGAAGGGATGGACAGGGAAGCAGTCTTCTTCTGTGCCCACCTTCCTCTAAGCCCTTTATTTTGAGGATCTTATTTAATACTCATAAGCTGTGGGCTAGTACTGTTATTCTCCTTGTTTTCCAAGTGACGAAACTGACACTCAGTGCTTTTAGTACTTGGCCAACATCACAAAGCAAGTAATGACTTACCAAGATTCAACCTGAGGCAAGTCTGACTCCTGGGCTCTCATGGCCACAGCAATTCACTTCTCCTAGGACCCCACTGCTAGCTCCACTCAACTCAGTGATTCTATTCATGGTTCTTTCGAAGTAGCTTTCAAAGATTTCTCTTATTACCAAAGTCCTGTGTAGTTACCATAACAAACTTTTAAAATATTGATAAATCTGAAAGAAAAATTTATATTCACCTGTAACCCCACAACACAGAAAATCTACCCAGCAGAGATAATCTCTCTTCATCTTTTGATTTATTTCCTTTCTGTTTTAAACATTTGTATGTTATAAAAAGGACTATTTTTGTTTAACCAAATCTTTATTTTTAGCAATTAACATTATTCCTCAAGTGAAAGTAAACATTCTTATAATTAAAATGTTTTACATAATTATTTCTCTTGTATAAATTTCCAGAAATAAGAATTGAAAATTCTATGTTAAGCAGAAACCATTTTTAAAGTTTTTTGATCTATATGTACCACCAAAGGGTCAAGGCAGGAAGGACTGTAGAGTATGTAAATCTGCATGGATAAAGGCTAGAGTCTTGTTAACTGGTATCATGTTATATTAAAAGATTCCTATTGGGGTGCCTGGGTGGCTCAGTTGGTTGAGTGTTTGACTTTGGTTCTGATCATGATCTCATGCTTTGTGAGATCAAGCCCTACACAGGGCTCCTAGCTGTCAGCTCCAAGCCTGCTTCAGATCCTCTGCCCCCTTTGTTCTTCCCCTCTCTGCTTGTCCTCTTTCTCTCTCTCTGTCTCAAAAATAAACATTTTAAAAAATGAAAGATTCCTGTTACTTCTTAGAAGAGAAATAATATCACAGTCTTAATTTGTACAAGCAGGTTGATTTTTTTAAATGTTTATTTATTTATTCATTTATTTATGAGAGAGAGAGAGAGAGAGAGAGAGGCAGAGCACGAGTGGGGGAGGGGCAGAGAGAGAGGGACACACAGAATCCGAAGCAGGCTCCAGGCTCTGAGCTGTCAGCACAGAGCCTGATGCGGGGCATGAACTCACAAACTGCAAGATCATGACTTGAGACTTTTAATGGACTGAGCCCCCAAGCGCCCCCAGACAGGTTTTTTTTTTTTCATTTTTCTTACAACTATTTGTTTCTTTATATGAGCTTTCCAGCTTATGTAACTTGCCAATTTTTATGCTGGAATGTTTATTTTATTATATATTTGTAAGACTTATTTATTAGGAATATAATATTTATTTCATTCTGACGTTTTAGTTCTTTTATTTTTGTACATAAAAGTGTACAAATAGACAAAATAATGAATGAAAATGGAATTATTACAACCAATCCCTCAGAGATACAAGCAATTATCAGGGAATACTATGAAAAATTACATGCTAACAAACTGGACAACCTGGAAGAAATGGACAAATTCCTAAACACCCACACGCTTCCAAAACTCAATCAGGAGGAAATAGAAAGCTTGAACAGACCCATAACCAGTGAAGAAATTGAATCAGTCATCAAAAATCTCCCAACAAATGAGTCCAAGACCAGATGGCTTCCCAGGGGAGTTCTACCAGACGTTTAAAGCAGAGATAATACCTATCCTTCTCAAGCTATTCCAAAAAATAGAAAGGGAAGGAAAACTTCCAGAGCCAGTATTACTTTGATTCCTAAGCCAGACAGAGACCCAGTAAAAAACGAGAACTGCAGGCCAATATCCCTGATGAATATGGATGCAAAAATTCTCAATAAGATACTAGCAAATCGAATTCAACAACAAATAAAAAGAATTATTCACCATGATCAAGTGGGATGCATTCCTGGGATGCAGGGCTGGTTCAACATTCGCAAATCAATCAACGTGATACATCACATTAATAAAAGAAAAGATAAGAACCATATGATCCTGTCAATCGATGCAGAAAAGGCCTTTGACAAAATCCAGCACCCTTTCTTAATATTAATTGATTTACTTTTACTATTCATTAGTTCGTAATTTAAATATAACCAAACTTATCCAATAATTTTAATGGATATTTGAATATTTCCAGCTTTTGCTATTATGGAAATGGTTCAACCCTCCTGGCTGGGGGCTTCCCTCAAAGGGCTCATCTTGCAGGTGCCTGCCCACGCGTGTGAGCCCCGTCCCGCCCTGCCCACCGGCTGCCCGCCCTAGCGGCCGGTTCGTTCTTGGGTCGTCCGCAGGCCGGGTGGGTCATCTTGGCTGTCAGGCCCCCAGTCCTCCTAAGTACAAACAATGGTGGTCGCCTCCTCCTCCACAGCGTGCTGATTCCCACCGCCCCCCACCCCCACCTGTGCCTCTAGCCCCTGCTCCAGACCTCCTGCTGCCTTCCTCCCTACCAAGTGCCCTTCCCTCCCTCCGGTGGGGGTGGTTGGGTGGGGGTTGAGATCTGGGGTGTGTCCACCAAGGCCTTTTTCCATGCTGGAGGTCCTGCCAGACCACGTGTCTCTCTCCACCTCACTGGGCTCCTCCCACCGCAGTAGACAAGTTCACATCAAAAGTGAGGACTGCTGAATTTAAGAATATTAGTGGAGGGGTGGGGGGGTGACGCCTGGGTGGCTCAGTCAGTTAAGCATTTAACTTCAGCTCAGGTCATGATCTCCAGGTTTGTGAGTTCGAGCCCTTTGCGGGGCTCTGTGCTGACAGCTTGGAGCCTGGATCCTGCTTGGAATTCTGTGTCTCCTCTCTCTCTGCCCCTCCCCTGCTCATACTCTGTCTCTGTCTCTCAAAAAGAAATAAATGTTCAAAAAAAGTATTAGTCAGGGGATGAAAAGAAACTAACTAGGATTCCTTCAGCAACCAGGAGTGAACAGGGAAGAACTCAGCACCAAATTCCCACATGGTGGGACAGGAAATGTGTATTGAAGACCCACTCTTGGTTGCTGCTTGTGGTGGGCCCAAGTTCTTCTGAATGAGGCCTGGTAGTGACCCTGGAGCACTGGGGCACACACTGGCCAGGTCTTCTTGGAGTCACTGCTTGGGAATGCAGCCAAAAGTGGGTGGTAAATGGCATCTAAGGCTGGAGACTGAGTCAACAAGTACCACAAAGGAAAGTTGCAAAGAGCTTTGAAGAGAGTTCAAGAATCAGGGGCTTGTGCGTAAGTCAAGGGCTCATAGGAAAGTTGTCCTGGCAAATGAAGGTGAAGGCAGGCACTGCTTGTAGGCCAAGGTGGAATCTGGAGGCCTTTCTGTTGGTGGAGGGCACACCACTGCCCATCTCACCTGTGGCGCCTAGGAGGTGGAGCAAGAGTGCACGTGTTAGTACCTGAAAGATGATGAACTATGCTAGGGGAGGTTGAAGCCAGAGGACTCTCTGGTGGAGGTCCCTAGAGGTCCTGACATGCAAATTGGTTGTCCAACTTGGGTGTAGGGGGAAAGACTAACCAAACCATCTAGTAGCTGGTTCCCTCTGAAGTTTCCCTCAGGATAGCTGGCACTCTTGCACTTGAACCCACACAGTTTTATCTGTTAAAGCAAATGATTAGAGGTCTTGGGGCTGAAAGGATCTCAACCTATTCTCAAACATTAAATGGATAAGAAGCCTGGCTCACTGGCGTGGAGCTGGGCATGGAATGTGAATGCCTAGGAATACTTTTGGTAACCAGAACTGATGCTGCGGGATGAACCAAACTCAGGGTTAAGGCACTGGTGCCGAAGTGCATCAGACCCCAGAAAAGGGGTTGGTTGATATAGGCAGCAGGACAGTGGCCATGGAAGTCTGAATTCTCTAAGGAGTGTGTAACAACTCACCTGCCAATCAACTAACCTTGAAAATGAATGGCACTGGAGCTCGGGCCCATACCTGGCCATTGCTGGCAGTCAGTAATGTGAGTGAGAGGGATGGGAGCAGTGGGTGTGTGTATGGTGGTTTCCCTTTTTGGGGGGCCAATGCCTCCCCCACCCCCCACCCCAAGGACGCTATGCTACAACAAGTAGGAGGGCTGCTGTGGTGAGCCTTGAAGCCTAGGGAGCTCCAGTGGAGCCCCAGGTGGAGCCACCACAAGTGCAGATCTTGGTGATAGTAGCAAATATTCAAAGGAGAACGTTGAAAGCTGAAGTGGAGAAGGATTCCATGTGAACAGCAGTTTGAACATAGGTCAATCGGTCCTGAGAGATGTGCAAGTGCCATTCTGAAGCGATGGCTGATGGCATCCCTTGCCCTCAGCCAGTGGAAAGGGAGTCGGAGTCCAGTTCAGATTCCCCCAATCCAGAGTGGTGGAGATGGGCATCATGAGGTGACCAGTGCAGTAATACAACCCATCCAGGAGAAGCCAGCAGGAGCCCTGGGGAGAGCTCTCTTTTCTTTGTAAGTGCAGGGTGCTCTGGAATGGGTTACCCTGGAGAGAAGGACCCGGACCTTGGAAAGCATCACGGTTCTGGCTGGCATGGGTGAGCTATCACTGGCCCTTGAAAATCTGGGGGAGAGGGTGTAAAATCTCAAGCCAGGCTGCACCCATATCTGCAGCAGGTCTCAAAGGTGAACAACCTCTGTCATACTGGAACAATGTAGGTAAGGGAAGTTGACAAGTTGGATCCTTAACTTTGGAATAAGGGCTGGGTTTTTTGGGCTGGGGTGTGAAGCAGGGCTGGTCAGGCGCATGGCTAGACAAGACAATGTCACCCACACACACATCAGGGGCACCCCCCCCCCCCCAGGACCCTTCTCCACCCCACGCCCATGGCTGCCCCTGATTTCTCTCCCCCATCCCTTCCTGGGGTGGAGTGTGGAGGTGAGGGTGGGGCTCCCCTCGGTACCAGTGGGCCCACGGATCTGGGCCCCTAGGGGGCCAGCGCCCCAGCTGCAGGGAGTGTCACTGCCTCACCTGGGAAGCCCAGCATGGGCGGGGACTGACTCCCCCCTCTTCCTGGGGTTCAGAGCCTGCCCACCCTGCCTGTTGCCCCTGTGCCTCGGTTCTGTGTGGCTGCCTCATTGAACCTCTGGCCTAGTAGCAGACTTAGAACTGGTGGATACCAGGGAAATCCAACTGTTTAGTTAAAAGAAAGCATCAAGAAGGCCCTTGGTGGGTATTAAGGCAATGTGATTTCTGCCCAATGCTTTGAACATCAAAGTGAAGAAATTCAATGAAGCGCGGGTAAAGGAAGGGAGTAACTAGGACTCCCTTAAGGTAGCCAGATGCCTCCTCATTTAATTAGTGATGTACATGAATGGATGAACAAGATTCCTACTGTCCCTACCCACTTTCCAGTAAAACCACAGCCAAGGGAACCAGCTTGGTGGAATCAGTGGAGAAGAAGACCCTGTTGAGCTTGACTCTAGTCTGTCTGTGTGAAGAGACATGAGAGGTGTAGAATAAGTAGGAGGCCCTCAGCATTCCCCTATCCCCTTGAGGGAGGCAGGATCTACCAGCTTTGCGGGATGGTGGTGAAATACCACTACTTTTATCATTTTTTTCACTGACCAGGTGAGGTGTGGGGGGGGTATCCCCAAGGGGCTCTCACTTCTGGTGCCAAACACCTGGCCACAATGGCTGGGTAAGACAGGCTCTGGGCACAGTATGAGGTGGGGAGTTTGGGGTGGTACACCTGTCAAACAGTAATGCAGGTGTCCTAAGGGGAATTCAGGGAGGACAGAAACCTCCCATGGAGCAGAAGGGCAAAAGCTCACTTGATCTTGATTTTCACGCATAAAGACCATGAAAGCACAGCCTCATGATCCTTCTGACCCTTTGGGTTTTAAGCAGGAGGTGTTGGAAAAGTTACCACAGGGATAACTGGCTTGTGGCAGCCAAGTGTTTATAGCAACTCACTTTTTGATCCTTTGATTTAGGCGCTCCCTGTCACTGTGAAGCAGAATTCACCAAGCCTTGGATTGTTTACCCGCTAATAGGGAATGTGAGCTAGGTTTAGATCCTGGTGAGACAGGTTAGTTTTACCCTACTGATGATGTGTTGTTGCCAGGGTAATCCTGTTCAGTACCAGAGAAACTGGAGGTTCAGACATTTGATGTATGTGCTTGGCTGAGGAGCGAATGGGGTTTCCCGGGGCCTGAGGCGACCAGCTGCCCAAAGTCCTGGGAATCTGTGGACGACCAGCTGCCCAGGACCCCAGTGCGACTGACCGCTTAAGTCCCGGAGAGCCTGAGGTCGACCTGCAGGCTGGACCTCGGCATGGTCGGCTGCCCAAGTCCTGGGGTCTGATGTTGAGCTGTGACCTGTGTCCTGGTGTGACACCCTCCCCCCCCCCCCGAACTCACATCTGTCCCTTGTTCCTGTGGTCTTCTCCCTCCTCGAGTCCTGTCGTTGCTTCCATAGACCGAGCCACCCCCTACCCCTTCTGTCCCAGTCTGTTTTGGTCCCCTCGTCATGCAGCAGCCCTGTCCGGGCCTCTGAGGATGGAGGACTTGGTCTCCAAGCCGACCCCAGCCATCCCTTATCCAACTGACTATTGCTTTTTGCCACGCATCGTCTTGCCCTCAGTCGTGTTTGTCTGGGTCACAGAACATGGCCTTGTGGGTTGCTTCAATTTCTGTACAAATCCTACAACATCCAAAACGAACGTGCCTATAGAAAAAACAAAGATGTGAACAATTCCAATTTTATCATTCTGGTTGTTTTTATTACTATTCTTGACTCATGCTTCTTTGTTGTAGCAGTGGCGGTGGAAGTGGCATGGTGGCAAAACACTAACCATCCCCAAACAGTGTCTAGTTGAATGAAGAGGACGCAGGAAGATCAGGGTCTGCGTCGGCGGACACTTCCAAATCTGACCAGGAACCGCTCCCACCATCCCATGTCCTGGGCCTTTGGGGTTGGTGGTGTCAGGGTGCCTCCAATGAAATGTCAAAGTTGGCCCTGCCTGGGCCCGGAATAGGCGCAGCCTGGGTCTGAAGGCACGTGCAGGAGGAGCCAGTCCCCTAGCCTTGCAGATGTCCCTGTTCCAGGGAGGGTAGGAGAAAGATCCCCAAGGCCTTTGGCTGACTGTGCGCCTTCCACCGCCCCTAGCACGGAAACGCTACTGACCATGCGGATGAGGAGGTACGATGGAAAGACAAGCCACACTGCGATCCCGTATTCGTCACACACCGACACCCTTACACAACCACCATA
Source organism: Prionailurus viverrinus (assembly GCF_022837055.1). Classification (NCBI taxonomy): domain Eukaryota; kingdom Metazoa; phylum Chordata; class Mammalia; order Carnivora; family Felidae; genus Prionailurus; species Prionailurus viverrinus. The sequence continues at coordinate 31,840,359 of NC_062572.1, forward strand.
GAGCGGCTTGATCAAATGCCCCTTGCCCGGTGGTCGACTTTATAACACCCAACGAGGTTGACCCAGTGGCGGGTAGGCTGGATCAAGCCATTGTTAGGGAGAGTTGGGAATCGGAGGGAGGTGACAGTAGGAGTGGGGCATGGGAGATGGCTGAGAGGGACCCTGGAGACAGGATGGGGCAGGGCAGGAGCAGGACTAAGGCGGGGAAGCTGGGGCAGGGAGGGGACAAGGAGGGGTTGGGAGTTGGCCTGCATGGATGGAAGTGGGGTGGTGAGAATGAGTTTGAGGAGGCAGTTCAGAAGTGGATGGATGTAGGAATAGCTGTAGTTACAAGTATTTTTTTCGTGTGTGTGTGTGAGAGAGAGAGAGAGAGAGAATGATCTTTTAGGATCATTTGGAAATATTAACCTGTGTTATTCTCTAAGCACCTTAAACAAATTCAACAAACCTAAAACTGTAGGTCACATAACTTTGAGAATGTTAACACGGGGATACAAATGGAAACATGTAAACTCGTCGCTATTGTTCTTCATCTAGCTAGATACAGAGAACTAGATGGGTGGACCCACAGACTGAAATCATGTTTCTCTTTTTGAGAAAGGTGGTGAAAAGAGGACAAAAGAAGGACAATTCAAAACACAATCTCTGCAGTCAAGGGGCCCAAACAGAAAGGGTTAGGACTGGAAGGACAGCTTCCATCATTCCTTGTGCCTAACCTGGGACCAAGAGGGGACGGCAGCTATGCTCCTCCCTCACCGATTAGGTAGGACAGCCCTCTTCTAGTCAGCTCCAGTTCTCCTCCCCCACCCCAACAATCACTCCTTGTATCTTCCCCTTTTGCCACCATGGAGCTTTCCCACTCTTCTGCCTGCCTTTGATTTGAGGCTCTGTCAGACTCAGGTGGTGGTAGCCGCCCACTTTCTTGCTGTCAATAAGTAAGTCCTGTTCTCATGTGGGGTAATCTTTATCTCCACAGAGGTTATTAGTTTGGGGATCCACTAAAAGCACTCAGAATAATACCCATGCCCAGTGTCATGAACTCCCTCTCTCTCCCTCTCCCCCTCCCTTCCTTTCTCTTTAAAGTTGGAAGGGAAGGGAAGGGAAGGAAGGAGGGATGGAGAGAGGAAGGAAGAGAGGGAGGAAGGAAGAGAAGAAGAGAGGGATGGAGGAAGGAAAATAGGTCAACTCCCTGCCTGCTTGCCTACCTACCTACCTTCATCTACTATATTTTTTGGTCACACATATTTAAGGTGGAGATACAATTAAAATGCCAAAATTGCCATCCTTTTAAAAGTGTACAGTTTGGGGGCAACTGGGTTGCTCAGTTCGCTGAAGTGTCCAACTCTTGGTTTCAGCTCAGGTCATGATCTCAGTGTTCTTGAGTTTGAGCCCCATGTTGGGCTCTGTGCTAACAGTGTGGGGCCTGCTTGTGATCCTCTCTCTCTTTCTCTCTCTCTGCTCCTTCCCTTCTCTCTCTTTCTCAAAATAAATAAACTAACTAAATAAATAAATAAATGTAAAAGTATACAATTCAATTTCAGTCTACTCGCAAAGTTATGCAACCCTCACCACTCATTCCAAAATATTTCCATCACGTCAAAAAGAAAGAAACACCCCTCCCCCCTTTCCCTGTCAGTCCCCCACCTCACCCTGGCTCTCTCTCTACTTCTCTTCCCCCACCCACTGATCTGCTTGCACTAAGATTGGACTCTTCTGGCTGGCCTTTTCCTCTCTATGGAATCACAAGGTATTATGTTACTTTGGATGTCTGGCTCCTTTCACTTAGCCTCATGTTTTCAGGGATCACTCATTTATTTGCATGGATCAGTGCTCTACTCCTTTGTAGGGCACCCTTGTTTCCCACCATAAGCCATTAAGATGAATGGACCGATCAAATGAGTTTTCACATACTACTAAGTCCCCTTCCCCCTTTATTAAAAGCTTAACTGGTGGTAAAAGAGTACCCTCTCTGATGACAGAAGTCCCAGCATCATCAGCAGATGCCATGGAAAAACACTTGGCCTCATCTGGCAACAAAAACTGCTACTGTTGCCACTTTTTTCCTTGGGAAAGAAGTCACAGGACAGCCTGTACCCCTCAGGCATTACAGATCTCATGCTCAGCAGAGCTCTTGGGTGTCTTGGATCTTGTGGCGACCCCTCCCCTGAGGAGAGCTACTGCTTACTATTCATCGGCTCACCTAGGAGTGAAATAAACAGCAAGGCACTTTTTTTTCCCAACCAGCAGGCCAAAGTCATTCCTTGACTGAGAATGTTTCAAAACTGCTTCTGGATGCAGGTCAGATGCAGGTCATTTGGTCCTTTGGTCATCAAAGACACTGGCTATGGAGTTGAGGTTGGGGTTGGGGTCTTGTATCTGTCCTTCTGCCACCATAGAAAGTACTTTTCATGGGATCTGAGTTACAGAAGCATACTTCCTGGGGCGATGGTATTTTGGGGGTCTTTTGTTTTTGTTCCCCACCCCAATATATTCATTTTTAAGTAATCTCTACACCCAATGTGGAGCTTGCACTCACAACTCTGAGCTCAAGAGGCATGTCCTTTATGGACTGAATCAGCCAGAAGCCCCTGAGTTTTTTGCAGACTAGGGAAAGACCAGGTTTTGTAGTCCCCAAATATACCACTTCTGCACATGGATTATTTTGAATGCAAGGTACTGAAGAAGCAGGAGCCCTAAGGAGGACACTGTCTCTCCCTTTTCTTCCTGACCTGAAAATAAGAACTAAAATTCCCTAGGAAAGCCATGCTTCCTCCCCAGGGAGTAGGAGGAAAAGAAGACATCATCATCCATCCAGAGTGGGCACCAGAGGAACCTGCAAACAAAACCTTACTCTGTTAGTTTCCTCCCATCAATTGACCTTCCCACAGTTTGCTGAGCTCAGAAGCCCAAAACTGCTTTGCTTTCTCATCATTTCTCCACAAACATGATCATTCTTTGTGGAAGATTCACTAGAAATGGGAATTCAAGGCTGAGGTTCTCAGTTTCTTCTGGTTCGGGTTTCTTCCACCTGAGGTGCACTGCACTGCACATGTCAATCAACTGTTTCTCTCTCCTTGAACTGTCTTTTTGGGACCAGAATCTCAGCCAACCACTCAGAAAGGGAGTAGAGGGAACACTCTTCCTCCTCTACACCTGATGAATGCAAACACACACACCAGAACACAACTGTCACCACCCATCCGTTCATTTTCATACTTTATACAGTCAACATGGGGCTTGAACTCATAACACTGACTATGATCAATAGTGCAAGCATGGTGTGCTCTTCTGACTGAGCCAGTGTGACCTGGGGCCAAACCTTTTGAGGCCTCAGGCACCATTTTGCTGGCCTAGACAAGAGCCAGAACTCCCAAGCATTGTCACGTTGGCAAGACAAGCCAAGGGTCCCTTTTCCAGACTAGGGACAGGTAAGATTACACATGCTTCCCCTGACACGCAGCCCGGTTTCCTATATTACACACCTCAAGTGACCTAGGGCCAAATCTCACTAGATCTAGGCCACATCTCATGAGATATATGGCATCATGTGGCTGTCCCCCAGCAGATCTGGGACTCCCAAACTGAGCCTCTTTCATGGCTGCAACACAGGCCTGGAAGCCATTTTCCGGACTCAGGACAAATGAGAACAAACCTACTCGCCTTGAAACACAGCCTGCCTTCCACTATTGCACACCTCATGTAACCTGGATCTAATTCTCACAAGACCTAAGCCAAATGTCACGAGATCTCAGGCACTGTTTCACAGATGCCAGGCAAGAGCCAGAATTCATCAGTCAGCCTCATTCATGGTGGCAGAAGAGGCCTGGAATCCCTTTTCCAGAGTTGGGATGGGTGGGAACACACCTCCTTCCACTGAAACACAGCCTGGCTTCCACTATTACACACCTCCAGTGAGCTGGGGTCAAATCTTGGGAGATCTAAGGCCAAATCTCACGAGATCTGAGACGCTATCTTGTGGGCACTGGGCAGGAGCCAGAACTCCCAAGCTGAGCCTCCTTCCTTCATGGCAGTGAGACAGAGTTGGATTGCCATTTCCAGAGTTGCGATAGTGGGAACACACCTGTTACCCCTGAAATGCAGTTTGGCTTCCATGATTACACACCTTGTGGGACCCGGGACCACCTTAGGCCAAATCTCACATATCTGATGCCAACTGAGGCACTCAGATGGAGCCAGAACTTTGGAGCCAAGCCACATTCATGGAGGCAAGTCAGGTCCAGAATCCCTTTTCTGGATTTGTGATAGGTGGGAACACACTTGTTCCCCCTAAAACACAAGACTGTTTTCCATTTGTACACACCTCGAGTGACCCCATGGCAAATCTCACAAGATCTAAGGCCAAATCTCCTGAGATCTAAGGCTGCAATCTTGAAGGCACCAGGCAGGAGCCAGAATTCCCAGGTCGAGCCTCCTTCATGGCAGGGGGACAGCCTTGGATTACCTTTTTCCAAACTTGGGACAGATGGGAACACACCCGCTCTCCCTGACATAGCTTGGCTTCCACTATAGCACACCTACTGTGACTGGGGACAAATATTGCAAGATCTAAGGCCAAATCCCAGGAGATCCCAGGAGCTATTACATGGGCCCCTGGGAAGAGCTGGAACTCCTGGGAAGAGCATCCTTCAGCGACAGGCTTGAAAGGCCTTCTCTGGAATCAGGACAGGTGGGAGCACACCTGCTCCCCCTGAAACACAGCCTGGCTTCCACTAATACACAACTCTCATGACCTGGGGCCAAATCTCCAGAGATCTTGGGAGGCATCACGCTGGCGTTTGGCAAGAGTGGGAACTCCTGAGCCAAGCCTCATTCATGGCCGTTAACGGTTTGGAAGGCCTTTTCCGGACTCAGGATAGGTGGGAACACACCTGCTTCTCCTAAAAACACAGCCTGGATTCCACTATTACACATCTCACATGATGCTAGACCAGATGTCTCAAGACCTAAGTCCTAATCTCATGAAATCTCAGGGGTGATCTCACAGAGGCCTGGCAAGAGCCGGAACTCCTGAGCTGAGCATGGTTCAAGGCAGTGACAAGCTTGAAGGTCTTATCCAGACTCAGGACAAGAGGGAACACACCTGATCCCCTGGAAACATTGCCTGACTTCCATTTTTACTAACCTCGCCTGATCCAGGGACAAATCCTTCAGGATCTAAGGCCAAATATCGCGAGATCTTGGGCGCCATCTCGAAGGTGCCTGACAAGAGCTGGAACTCCCAAACCGAGCCTCATTCATGGCAGTAACTGGCTTGTAAGGCCTTTCCCGGACTTGGAATGGGTAGCAAAACACCTGCTGTCCCTGAAACATAGACTGCCTTCCATTATTATTACACACCCCCTGACCTGGGGCCAGATCTCTTGAGATCTAAGGCCAAATCTCATGAGGTCCTGGGTGCCATCTCACTGGTACATGGCAGGAGCCAGAATTCCTGAGCTGATCCACATTCATAGAAGTGAGACAGGCCCAAGAAGGCCCTTTCCGGACTCAAGACAAGAGGGAACACACCTACTCCCCCTGAAACACAGCCTGGCTTTCAGTGTTACACACCTTGTGTGACCTAGGGCCAAATATCACAAAATCTAAGGCCAAATCTTGGGACATGTCAAGTGGTGTTTTGCTGCTTCCAGGCAAGAGCTGGAACTCCTGAGCTGAGCCTCCTTCATGGCCTCAAGACAGACCTGGGATCCCGTATCCAGAATTGAGATAGGTGGGAAAACCTGATCCCCCAGAAATACAGCCTGGCTTCCATTATTACACACCTCCCATGACTTGGGGTCAAATCAAGTGAGATCTAAGACAGTCTCAGGAGATCTCCGGTGCATACCCCAGGGCTCCCGGCAAGAGCCTGAACTCCCAAGCCAAGCCTCGTTCATGGCAGTGAGAAATGCTTGGATCACCTTTTCCGGTTCAGGACAGGTGGGAACACAACTGCTATTCCAGAAACAGAGGCTGGCTTCCAATTTAACACATCTCACAGGACACAGGGGCCAAATCTCATGATATATATTGCCAAATCTTATGATATATTGGACTCCATCTCACTGGTGCTGGGCAAGAGCTGAAAGTCCTGAGCAGAGCCTTGTTCATGGTGGCGACAAGCTTGGAAGTAATTTTCTGTACTCAGTACAGGTGGGAACACAACTGCTCCCCGTGAAACACCCCCTATTTTCCAATATTATGCTCCTCGCATGACCCAGGGCCAGATCCCACAAGATGTAAGGACAGATCTTGTGAGATCTCAAGCACCATCTCTGGGGTGCCTGTCAGGAGCTGAAATTCCCAGGTCAAGCCTCATTCATGGAGGTGAGACAGTGCCATGATTCATTTTCCAGACTCAAGATAGGTGGGAACCCACCTGTTCTGCCTGAAACACAGCCTGGCTTCCACTATTAGAGAACTTGTATGACACCAGGGCCAGATCACTTGAAATCACAGGCAAAATCTCACAAGATCTCAGGCACATTCTTGTAGGTGCCTGGTATGATGCAGAACTCTGGAGGTTAGCCTCCTTCATGGAGGTTAGACAGGCCTGGAAGGCCTTTTCTGGGCACAGGACAGGTAGGAATACACCTGTTCTCCCTGAAATGCAGCCTATCTTGTATTTTTACAAACCTTTTTTGACCTGGGGATCTTGGACACCACCTCCTGGACAACTGGCAAGAGTTGGAACTCCTGGGCAGAGCCGTGTACATAACAGTGACAGGATTGGAAAGCCTTTACCAGACTCAGGATAAGTAGGAACACACCTGCTCCACATGAAATATAGCCTGGCTTCCATTTTTACACAATTCACATGACCAGGGACCATGTATTGCCACATGTAAGGCCAAGTTTTGTGAGTTCTCAGGAGCCATCTCATGAGGCCTGGCAAGACCCAGAACTCCTGAGCCAAGCCTCATCGATGTAGGTGAGACAGGCCTGTAAGGCCTTTTCCTGATTCACAAAAGGTGGGAACACAACTATTCCCACTGAAAGATTAACAGTCTGTGTTTTAGGTGGAATAAGTGTGTTCCCAGAAGTCCTGAGTTACAGGTAGGCCTTCCAGGTCTATCAACAGCATGACAGTAGCTCAGTTAGGTAGTTCTGCTCTTGTCTGGCACCCGTGACATCACAGCAGAGACCTCATGAGTTTTGGCCTCAGGTCTTGATACGTTTGTCTCTGGGAACGGGAGGTATATAATAATGGAATCCAGGTTCTGTTTCAGGGGGAGCATGCATGTTTCCACCTGTCCTGAATCCAGAAAAAAACATCGTGGTCTGTCTGACACAAATGAATGAGCCTTGAGTATTGGCTCTGCCATGGCAACCAGCAGATGTCCAAAATATTAAGAGATTTGGCATTAGAACTCCCCAGATAGGGTGCTGGATCATGCAATGTGTATAATAGTGCTCCCCGTAAAACACCCCTGCATTTCAGGGGAAGCAAGTGCGTTTCCACCCGTCCAGAGTCCAGAAAAGGCCTTCCAGGCCTGTCTCACCCCCAGAAAAGAGACTTGGATTGGCAACACTTAATGGGTGCCTGTGAGATGGCACTTGATATCTCCTGAGAATTGGCCTTAGATCTCATGAGATTTTATTCAGGAGTAAGGAAAATTTTCTAATAGTGAAAGCCAACTGTATTTCAGGGGGAGCAAGTGTGTTCCTACCTGTCCTAAGTCTGGTGTAAGCCTTGGAAACCTGTTGTTGCCATGAAGGAGGCTCAGATCAGGAGTTCCTGCTCTTGCTTGGCACCCACACGGTGGGGCCTGAGATCTCATGAAATTTGGCCTTATACTCATGATATTTCTTTGCTCCTCACATGAGGTGTGTAACAGCGGAAACAGGATGCATTTCAGGGAGAGAGGATGTGTTCCCAAATATCCGGAATCTGGAAAAGGCAATGAAGATTGACTCAAAGCCAGCAATGAGAGTTGGCTAAGGAGTTCTGGCTCTTACTGACCACTGGTGAGATGCAGCCAGAGATGTCCCAAGATTTGGACCTGGGTCATGCCAGGGTGTAATAGTGGAAGCCAGGCTGCATTTCACAGAATGAAATTGTGTTGCCACCTGTCCTGAATATGGCAAACACCCTCAAAACCTGTCACCAGCACAAAGGAGACCTGGATCAGGAGTTCAGGCTTTTAATGAATGCTCAGCGAGATGACTCCCTCCAGATATCTCATGATATTTGGCTTTTGATCTCATGAGATTTTCCCCAGAGTCACAAAAGGTGTGTCAAAATTAAAGCCTGGCTGTGTTTCAGGGGGTACCCACCCATGTTTTCCCACAGATCCAAATTCTGGAAATTAATTATGGGCATGTCTATCCTCCATGAATGAGGCTTGGACCCAAGGGTTCCAGCTCCTGCTGGGCACTCTTGAGATGGCGCCCAAATTCTCTCAAGATAGCTCCTTAGATCTCATGGGATCTGGCCTAGAGTCACCGAGGTGTGTCTAAATGGAAGCCAGGCTGTGTTTCTGGGGATGAACATGGATGGTCACCTGTCCCAAGTCTGGTAAAGGCCTTCAAAACCTTTCACAATTAACTAGGCTTGGCTCAGGATTTCCGGCTCTTACTGACTGCCCAGCGAGATGACACCTGATATCTCATGAGATTTGGCATCAGATCTCATGAGATTTGCCCCCAATCACCTTAGGTGTGTCAAAATGAAAGTCAGGCTTCATTTCTGGGGATGAACTAGAGTTGCCACCTGTTTCAGGTCTGGTAAAAGTCCTCAAAACCTGTCCCCACCGTGAAGGAGGCTAGGCTCAGAAGATCAAGTTCTTACTGAGCAATCCACAAGATGGCACCCAACATCTCCCAAGTTTGGCCTGATATCTCATGAGACTTGCCCCCTGGTCATGTGAGTTGTGTCAAAATTGAAGCCAGGTTGTGTTTCAGTGAGTACCCATGTTTCCCCACTGATCCAGATTCTGGAGAACAAACTCTGGCTCTGTCTATCCCTATCCTCCATGTATGAGGATTAGACCCAGAGGTTATGTAATGGCTCCTGGGGGGGGGGGGGGCGGAGGGTGCCCCTGAGATGGTGCCTGAATTCACTACAGATTATGCCTTAGATTGAATGGGATCTCTCTCTGTATCAAGGGAGGTATGTCAAAATGGAGCCCAGGTTGCATTTCTGGGGATGAACTTGTGTTGCTACCTGTCCTGAGTCTGATGAAGGCCTTCAAAACCTGTTACCACCATGTAGGAGGCTCCGCTCAGGAATTCCAACTCTTTACTGAGCATGTGTGGAGATGGCACCTGATATCTCCCTGTACTTGGCCTTGGAACTCACCAGATTGGGCCCCAGATCATGTGAGGTGTGTCAAAATGGAAGCCAGGCTGCGTTTCTGGGATGAACTTGGGTGGCCACCTGTCCTGAATGCGGCAAAGGCCTTCAAAACCTGTCACTGCCATGAAAGAGCCTCAGATCTGGAGTTCTGGCACTTACTGAGCACCAGGCATGATGGGACCCATTATCTCACGAGATTGGCCTTAGATCTCATGAGATTTGCCCACAGTCACGTGAGGTGTGTCAAAATGGAGGACAGGCTTCATTTCCCAGGATGAACTTGTTTTGCCAGCAGTCCCAAAGCCAGTAAAGGCCTTCAAATCCTGTCATGGCCATGAAGGAGGCTGGGCTCAGGAGTTCTGGCTCTTACTGAGTACCTGGAGAGATGGCACCAGGTATCTCTGAGGTTTGGCCTTCAATCTCACGAGATTCGACCCTGTTCTTGTGAGATTGTCAGAATGGAAAATGGTGTGTTTCAATGGGTACGCAAGGTTTCCCCATGATCCAGATTCTGGAGCATGAATTTTGGGCCTGTGTCTCCTCCTTGAATGAGGCTCAGCCCCGGGGGTTCCAGCTCTTGACAGGTGCCATTGAGATGGCACCCAAATGTTCTTGAGATTTCGCCTTACATCTCACAGGATCTGGCCCTAGGTAACGTGATGTGTGTCAAAATGGAATCCAGACTGCGTTTCCAGTGGTGAACCTGTGTTGCCACCTGTCCTGAGTCCAGTAAAGGCTTCCAAAACCTGTCACTGCCATGTAGGACCCCCAGCTCAGGAGTTCTGGCTCCTACTGGGTGCCTGGCTAGATGGCACCCAGTATCTCAGGAGATTTGGCCTACAGTCTCACGAGATTTTCCCCCAGTCTCACGAGGTATGTCAAAATGGAAGGCAGGCTGCATCTCCAGGAATTAACTTGTGTTGCCACCTATCTGGAGTCTGGTACAGACCTTCAAAACCTGTTACCATGATGAAGGAGGCTTGGCTCAGGAATTCTGGCTGTTACTGAGTGCCTGGAGAGATGGGACCTGATATCTCGTGAGATTTTCTCCCCAGTCGCGTGAGATATGTCAAAATTGAAGCCAGACTGAGTTGTGGTGGGTACCCATGTTTCCCCACTGATCCAGATTCTGGAAAATGAATTCTGGCCCTGTATATGTTCCATGAATGAGGATTGAGTCTGGGGCTCTGGCTTCTGCTGGATGCCCCTCAGATGGCACCTGAAATCTCTCAAGATTTTGCTTTAGGATCCCACAGGATCTGTCCCCACACCAAGCGAGGTGTGTCCAAATGGAAGCCAGGCTGCATTTCTCAGGAATGAACTTGTGTTGCCCCCTCTCCGGAGTCTGGTTAATTCCTTCAAAACCTGTTACTACCATGAAAGAAGCTTGGGTTAGTAGTTCCAGCTCTTCCTGAGCACCCAGTGAGATGGCACCCAAAATCTGGCGAGATGTGTCTTTGGCATTCACGAAATTTGACTCTGATGGAAGCCAGGCTGCATTTCCTGGAATGAATTTGGGTGGCCACCTGTCCAGAGTCTGGTAAAGGCCTTCAAAATCCTGTCACAACCATCAAAGGAAGCTGGGCTCAGGAGTTCTGGCTCTTACTGAGAGCCCAGGGAGATGGCACCTGATATCTCATGCGATTTGGCCTTCAATCTCATGAGACTTGACCCTGGGCCCATGAAGTGTGTCAAAATAGAAGCCACACTGTGTTTCTGGAATGAACTTGTGTTGTGCCCTGTCCTGAGTCTGGGAAAAGCCTTTAAAATCTGTCACTGCCGTGAAGGAGGCTTGGCTCAGGATTTTTGGCTTTTACTGAGCACCTGGTGAGATGGAACCCGGTATCTTGTGAGATTTGGCATTTGATCACATGAGATTTGCCCCTAGTCATGTGAGTTGTGACAAAATGGAAGCCACGCTCTGCTTCCCAGAATAAGCTTGTTTTGCCAGCAGTCCCGATGCTGGTAAAGGCCTTCAAATCCTGTCAGTGCCATGAAGGAGACTGGGCTAAGGAGTTTTTGCTTGTACTCAGCTCCTGGTGACATGACACCTGATATCTCAAGAGATTTGGCCTTAGATCTCATGAAATATGATCCTGGTCAAGTGTGGTGTATCAAAATTGAAGGCAGGCTGCGTTTCCTGGGATGAACTTATGTTGCCACCTGTCCTGAGGCCAATAAAGGCCTTCAAATCCTGTCATGGCCATGAAGGAGGCTGGCCTCAGGATTTCCAGTTCTTAATGTGCACCTGGTGAGATGGCACCTGATATCTCATGAGGCTTGGCCTTAGTTCGCCTGACAGTTGGCTCCAGATCATGGGTGGTGTCCAAATGGAAGCCAGGCTTGTGTTTTGGGGGATGAACTTATGTTGCCACCTGTCCCAAGTCCCATAAAGGCTTTTAAAATCTGTCACCACCATAGGGGCACCTGGGTGGCTCAGTCAGTTGAGCGTCAGACTTCAGCTCAGGTCATGATCTCACGGGTCATGAGCTTGAGCCGAGCTTGGGCTCTGTGCTGACAGCTCGGAGTCTGGAGCCTGCTGCGAATTCTGTGTCTCCCACTCTCTCTGTTCCTCCCCTGCTTGCACTCTGTCTCTCTCTCTCTCTCCAAAATAAATAAAGATTAAAAACAAATTTTTTTTTTTTAATCTGTCACAGCCATTAAGGAGGCTTGGCTCAAGATTTTGGGCTCTCACTGTGTGCCTGGCAAGATGGCACCCGAAATCTCACGAGATTTGGCTTTGGATCACATAAGATTTGACCCCAGATCATTCAAGGTGTCAAAATGGAAGCCAGGCTGCTTTCCAGGGGATGAACTTGTGTTGCCACCTGTCCCAAACTAGTTAGGCCTTCAAAACCTGTCATTGCCATGAAGGAGGATTGGCTCAGGATTTCCAGCTCTTACTGTGCACCTGGGGAGTTGGTGCCCGATATCTCACGAGATTTGGCCTTAGACATCATGAGATTTGACCCTGGTCAGGTGAGTTGTGTCAAAATGGAATCTGAGCTCCGTTTAAGTAGTTATCTATGTTTTCCCACTTACCCAGAGTCTGGATGAATTCTGGGCCTGTGTATCCTCCATGAATGAGGCTGGGTCCTGGGGTTCTGACTCCTGCCGTGCACCCCTGAGATGGCGGCCGAATTCTCTCAAGATGTCACCTTAGATCTCACTGGATCTGGCTCCAGGTTATGCGAAGTGTGTCAAAAGGCAAGCTGGCCTGCTTTTCAGGTGGAGCCGTTGTGTTCACACTGGTTCTGATCCCGGAAAAATGCCTCCTGGGCCTGTCCCACTTCCATGAACTTGGCTCAACTCAGGAGTCTGGCTCTTGCTGGGTGCCCACGAGATGTTGCCTGAGATTTTGTGAGATTTGGCCTTAGATCTCACAAGATCTGGCTCCAGGTCATGGGAGGTGTGTAATAGTGGAAGCCGGCCTACTTTTCAGGGGGAGCATATATGTTCCCACTTGTGCGAGTCCAGATAAGGCAATCCAAGCCTGGCCCACTGCTATAAAAAAGGCTCAGACTCTGGAGTTCTGGCTCTTGCTGGGCACCTGTGAGATGGAGCTGGAGATCTAACAGAGATTTGACCCCGATTCGTGAAAGGTGTGTAATAGTGGAAGCCAGGCTGTGTTTCAGGGGGAGCAGGTGTGTTCCCACCTGTCTCCAGTGTGAAAATGCCTTCCAAGTCTGTTGCCCCATGACTGAGGCTGGGCTGGAGTTTTCCGGCTCTCCACTGGCACCCACAAGGTGTTGCCTGAGATCTCACGAGATTTGGCCTTAGATCTTGCAAGATAGGCCCCAGGTCATGCAAGGTCTGCAAGAGTGGAAGCCAGGCTGTGTTTCAGGGGTGGGAGGTGTGTTCCCACTGTTTAGGGTTCCGAAAATGAATTCAGGGCCTGTCTCACCTCCATGAACGAGGCTCTGCTTGGGAGTTCCAGCTCTTGTGGGGTGCCTATAAGATGGCACCCAATATTTTGCGAGATTTGGCCTTAGATCAACTGAGGTTTCACTCTGGGTCAGATGAAGTGTGTAAAAATGTAAGGCTGGCTGCATCTCCTGGGGAGCGGTTTGGTCCCACCTGTCTTGAGTTTGGAAAAGGCCTTCCAGGCCTGTGTCACCTCCATGAATGTGGTTCAGGTTGGAACTTCTGGCTCTTGACATGTGCCCATGATATGGCACCTGAGACCTTGTAAAATGTAGCATCAGGTTTCTTTTTTTTTTTTTTTTTTTTTTATTTTATTTTATTTTATTTTATTTTATTTATTTATTTTTTTTTTATGAAATTTATTGACAAATTGGTTTCCATACAACACCCAGTGCTCATCCCAAAAGGTGCCCTCCTCAATACCCATCACCCACCCTCTCCTCCCTCCCACCCCCCATCAACCCTCAGTTTGTTCTCAGTTTTTAAGTCTCTTATGCTTTGGCTCTCTCCCATTCTAACCTCTTTTTTTTTTTTTCCTTCCCCTCCCCCATGGGTTCCTGTGAAGTTTCTCAGGATCCACATAAGAGTGAAACTATATGGTATCTGTCTTTCTCTGTATGGCTTATTTCACTTAGCATCACACTCTCCAGTTCCATCCACGTTGCTACGAAAGGCCATATTTCATTTTTTCTCATTGCCACGTAATATTCCATTGTGTATATAAACCACAATTTCTTTATCCATTCATCAGTTGATGGACATTTAGGCTCTTTCCATAATTTGGCTATTGTTGAGAGTGCTGCTATGAACATTGGGGTACACGTGGCCCTATGCATCAGTGCTCCTGTATCCCTTGGATAAATTCCTAGCAGTGCTATTGCTGGGTCATAGGGTAGGTCTATTTTTAATTTTCTGAGGAACCTCCACACTGCTTTCCAGAGCGGCTGCACCAATTTGCATTCCCACCAACAGTGCAAGAGGGTTCCCGTTTCTCCACATCCTCTCCAGCATCTATAGTCTCCAGATTTGTTCATTTTGGCCACTCTGACTGGCGTGAGGTGATACCTGAGTGTGGTTTTGATTTGTATTTCCCTGATAAGGAGCGACGCTGAACATCTTTTCATGTGCCTGTTGGCCATCCGCATGTCTTCTTTAGAGAAGTGTCTATTCAGGTTTTCTGCCCATTTCTTCACTGGGTTATTTGTTTTCCGGGTGTGGAGTTTGGTGAGCTCTTTATAGATTTTGGATACTAGCCCTTTGTCCGATATGTCATTTGCGAATATCTTTTCCCATTCCGTTGGTTGCCTTTTAGTTTTGTTGGTTGTTTCCTTGGCTGTGCAGAAGCTTCTTATCTTCATAAGGTCCCAGTAATTCACTTTTGCTTTTAATTCCCTTGCCTTTGGGGATGTGTCGAGTAAGAGATTGCTACGGCTGAGGTCAGAGAGGTCTTTTCCTGCTTTCTCCTCTAAGGTTTTGATGGTTTCCTGTCTCACATTTAGGTCCTTTATCCATTTTGAGTTTATTTTTGTGAATGGTGTGAGAAAGTGGTCTAGTTTCAACCTTCTGCATGTTGCTGTCCAGTTCTCCCAGCACCATTTGTTAAAGAGGCTGTCTTTTTTCCATTGGATGTTCTTTCCTGCTTTGTCAAAGATGAGTTGGCCATACGTTTGTGGGTCTAGTTCTGGGGTTTCTATTCTATTCCATTGGTCTATGTGTCTGTTTTGGTGCCAATACCATGCTGTCTTGATGATGACAGCTTTGTAGTAGAGGCTAAAGTCTGGGATTGTGATGCCTCCTGCTTTGGTCTTCTTCTTCAAAATTCCTTTGGCTATTCGGGGCCTTTTGTGGTTCCATATGAATTTTAGGATGGCTTGTTCTAGTTTCGAGAAGAATGCTTGTGCAATTTTGATTGGGATTGCATTGAATGTGTAGATAGCTTTGGGTAGTATTGACATTTTGACAATATTTATTTTTCCAATCCATGAGCAGGGAATGTCTTTCCATTTCTTTAAATCTTCTTCAATTTCCTTCATAAGCTTTCTATAATTTTCAGCATACAGATCCTTTACATCTTTGGTTAGATTTATTCCTAGGTATTTTATGCTTCTTGGTGCAATTGTGAATGGGATCAGTTTCTTTATTTGTCTTTCTGTTGCTTCATTGTTAGTGTATAAGAATGCAACTGATTTCTGTACATTGATTTTGTATCCTGCAACTTTGCTGAATTCCTGTATCAGTTCTAGCAGACTTTTGGTGGAGTCTATCGGATTTTCCATGTATAATATCATGTCATCTGCAAAAAGCGAAAGCTTGACTTCATCTTTGCCAATTTTGATGCCTTTGATTTCCTTTTGTTGTCTGATTGCTGATGCTAGAACTTCCAGCACTATGTTAAACAGCAGCGGTGAGAGTGGGCATCCTTGTCGTGTTCCTGATCTCAGGGAAAAAGCTCTCAGTTTTTCCCCGTTGAGGATGATGTTAGCTGTGGGCTTTTCATAAATGGCTTTTATGATCTTTAAGTATGTTCCTTCTATCCCGACTTTCTCAAGGGTTTTTATTAAGAAAGGGTGCTGGATTTTGTCGAAGGCCTTTTCTGCATCGATTGACAGGATCATATGGTTCTTCTCTTTTTTTTTGTTAATGTGATGTATCACGTTGATTGATTTGCGAATGTTGAACCAGCCCTGCATCCCAGGAATGAATCCCACTTGATCATGGTGAATAATTCTTTTTATATGCCGTTGAATTCGATTTGCTAGTACCTTATTGAGAATTTTTGCATCCATATTCATCAGGGATATTGGCCTGTAGTTCTCTTTTTTTACTGGGTCTCTGTCTGGTTTAGGAATCAAAGTAATACTGGCTTCATAGAATGAGTCTGGGAGTTTTCCTTCCCTTTCTATTTCTTGGAATAGCTTGAGAAGGATAGGTATTATCTCTGCTTTAAACGTCTGGTAGAACTCCCCTGGGAAGCCATCTGGTCCTGGACTCTTATTTGTTGGGAGATTTTTGATAACCGATTCAATTTCTTCGCTGGTTATGGGTCTGTTCAAGCTTTCTATTTCCTCCTGATTGAGTTTTGGAAGAGTGTGGTTGTTCAGGATTTTGTCCATTTCTTCCAGGTTGTCCAGTTTGTTGGCATATAATTTTTCATAGTATTCCCTGATAATTGTTTGTATCTTTGAGGGATTGGTTGTAATAATTCCATTTTCATTCATGATTTTATCTATTTGGGTCATCTCCCTTTTCTTTTTGAGAAGCCTGGCTAGAGGTTTGTCAATTTTGTTCATTTTTTCAAAAAACCAACTCTTGGTTTCGTTGATCTGCTCTACAGTTTTTTTTTAGTTTCTATATTGTTTATTTCTGCCCTGATCTTTATTATTTCTCTTCTTCTGCTGGGCTTAGGCTGCCTTTGCTGTTCTGCTTCTAGTTCCTTTAGGTGTGCTGTTAGATTTTGTATTTGGGATTTTTCTTGTTTCTTGAGATAGGCCTGGATTGCAATGTATTTTCCTCTCAGGACTGCCTTTGCTGCGTCCCAAAGCATTTGGATTGTTGTATTTTCATTTTCATTTGTTTCCATATATTTTTTAATTTCTTCTCTAATTGCCTGGTTGACCCACTCATTCGTTAGTAGGGTGTTCTTTAACCTCCATGCTTTTGGAGGTTTTCCAGACTTTTTTCTGTGGTTGATTTCAAGCTTCATAGCATTGTGGTCTGAAAGTAAGCATGGTATAATTTCAATTCTTGTAAACTTATGAAGGGCTGTTTTGTGACCCAGTATATGATCTATCTTGGAGAATGTTCCATGTGCACTCGAGAAGAAAGTATATTCTGTTGCTTTGGGATGCAGAGTTCTAAATATATCTGTCAAGTCCATCTGATCCAATGTCTCATTCAGGGCCCTTGTTTCTTTATTGACCGTGTGTCTAGATGATCTATCCATTTCTGTAAGTGGTGTATTAAAGTCCCCTGCAATTACCACATTCTTATCAATAAGGTTGCTTATGTTTATGAGTAATTGTTTTATATATTTGGGGGCTCCGGTATTCGGTGCATAGACATTTATAATTGTTAGCTCTTCCTGATGGATAGACCCTGTAACTATTATATAATGTCCTTCTTCATCTCTTGTTACAGCCTTTAATTTAAAGTCTAGTTTGTCTGATATAAGTATGGCTACTCCAGCTTTCTTTTGGCTTCCAGTCGCATGATAAATAGTTCTCCATCCCCTCACTCTCAATCTAAAGGTGTCCTCAGGTCTAAAATGAGTCTCTTGTAGACAGCAAATAGATGGGTCTTGTTTTTTTATCCATTCTGATACCCTATGTCTTTTGGTTGGCGCATTTAATCCATTTACATTCAGTGTTATTATAGAAAGATACGGGTTTAGAGTCATTGTGATGTCTGTATGTTTTATGCTTGTAGTGATGTCTCTGGGACTTTGTCTCACAGGGTCCCCCTTAGGATCTCTTGTAGGGCTGGTTTAGTGGTGACAAATTCCTTCAGTTTTTGTTTGTTTGGGAAGACCTTTATCTCTCCTTCTATTCTAAATGACAGACTTGCTGGATAAAGGATTCTCGGCTGCATATTTTTTCTGTCTAGCACCCTGAAAATCTCGTGCCAATTCTTTCTGGCCTGCCAAGTTTCAAAAGAGAGATCAGTCACGAGTCTTATAGGTCTCCCTTTATATGTGAGGGCACGCTTACCCCTTGCTGCTTTCAGAATTTTCTCTTTATCCTTGTATTTTGCCAGTTTCACTATGATATGTCGTGCAGAAGATCGATTCAAGTTACGTCTGAAGGGAGTTCTCTGTGCCTCTTGGATTTCAATGCCTTTTTCCTTCCCCAGTTCAGGGAAGTTCTCAGCTATGATTTCTTCAAGTACCCCTTCAGCACCTTTCCCTCTCTCTTCCTCCTCTGGGATACCAATTATGCGTATATTATTTCTTTTTAGTGTATCACTTAGTTCTCTAATTTTCCCCTCATACTCCTGGATTTTTTTATCTCTCTTTTTCTCAGCTTCCTCTTTTTCCATAACTTTATCTTCTAGTTCACCTATTCTCTCCTCTGCCTCTTCAAGCCGAGCTGTGGTGGTTTCCATTTTGTTATGCATTTCGTTTAAAGCGTTTTTCAGCTCCTCGTGACTGTTCCTTAGTCCCTTGATCTCTGTAGCAAGAGATTCTCTGCTGTCCTGTATACTGTTTTCAAGCCCAGCGATTAATTTTATGACTATTATTCTAAATTCACTTTCTGTTATATTATTTAAATCCTTTTTGATCAGCTCATTAGCTGTTGTTATTTCCTGGAGATTCTTCTGAGGGGAGTTCTTCCGCTTGGTCATTTTGGATAGTCCCTGGAGTGGTGAGGACCTGCAGGGCACTTCCCCTGTGCTGTAGTGTATAACTGGAGTTGGTGGGCGGGGCCGCAGTCAGACCTGATGTCTGTCCCCAGCCCACCGCTGGGGCCACGGTCAGACTGGTGTGTGCCTTCTCTTCCCCTCTCCTAGGGGCGGGATTCCCTGTGGGGTGGTGTGGCTCGTCTGGGCTACTTGCACCGTGCCAGGCTTGTGATGCTGGGGATCTGGCGTATTAGCTGGGGTGGGTAGGCAAGGTGCATGGGGGCAGGAGGGGCAGGCTTAGATCGCTTCTCCTTAGGTGATCCACTTCAGGAGGGGCCCTGTGGCAGCGGGAGGGAGTCAGATCCACTGCCGGAGGTTTGGCTCCGCCGAAGCGCAGAGTTGGGTGTTTGCGCGGAGTGAGCAAGTTCCCCGGCAGGAACAGGTTCTCTTTGGGATTTCGGCTGGGGGATGGGCGGGGGAGATGGCGCTGGCGAGCGCCTTTGTTCCCCACCAAACTGAGCTCTGTTGTCAGGGGGCTCAGCAGCTCTCCCTCCCTTTGTCCTCCAGCCTTCCCGCTTTCCGAGCAGAGCTGTTAACTTATGACCTCCCAGACGCTAAGTCGCGCTTGTTGTGGGAACACAGTCCGTCAGGCCCCTCTGCTTTTGCAAGCCAGACTCGGTGGCTGTGCTTGGCCGGCGAGCCGCCCCTCCGCCCCGGCTCCCTCCCGCCAGTCCGTGGAGCGCACACCGCCTCGCCGCCCTTCCTACCCTCTTCCGTGGGCCTCTCGTCTGCGTTTGGCTCCGGCGACTCCGTTCTGCTAATCCTCTGGCGGTTTTCTGGGTTATTTAGGCAGATGTAGATGGAATCTAAGTGATCAGCAGGACGTGCGGTGAGCCCAGCGTCCTCCTAAGCCGCCATCTTGCCGCCCTAGCTCTAGCATCAGGTTTCATGAGATTTGGACCCCAGTCATGGTGGTGTGTAATAGTGGAAGCCAAGCTGTTTCATGGGAGCAATTGTATTCCCACCTGTCCTGCTTTCCAAAAAGGCTTTCCTGGCCTGTCTCACCACCATAAGTGAGGCTTGGCTGAGCTGTTCCAGCTCTTGTGGTGCACCTGGCTGATGGTACCCAGTATCTCAGAGTTTTGTTCTTAGATCTTGCGAGATATGGCCCCCAGTCATGCAAAGTGTGTAACAGTGGAATCCGGGCTGTGTGTCAGGGGGAGCAGGTCTATTCCCATCTGTCCCAAGTCCAGAAAAGAGCCCCTGGGCTCCTCTCGCTGCCATGAACAAGGCTCAGCTTGGGAGTTCCAGCTCTTGCTGGGTGCCCACCAGTTGGAGCCTCAGGTTGCATGAGATTTGACCTTAGACCTCACGATATTTGGCCCTGGGTCATGCAAGGTGTGTAATAGTGGAAGCCAGGCTCTGTTTCAGGGGGAGCAGGTGTGTCACCACCTGTCCCGAGTCTGGAAATGTGCTTCCTGGCCTGTTTTGTCACCATTAACAAGGCTGGGTGCGGGAGTTCCACTTCTTGCCAGGCACCCACCAGAGGGCACCCAAGATCTCGTGAGATTTCGCTCTGGGTCATGCCAAGTGTGTAATAGTGGAAGCCAGGCTGTGTTTCAGGGGGGAGCAGGTGTGTTCCCACCTGTTCCAAGCCTTTAAAAGACCTCCTGGGCCTGTCTAACCTCCATGAATGAAGCTCCACTCTTGAGAACAGTTTCAAGGTTCCACATAAACTAAAAGTAGAACCACCCTACAATCCAGAAATTGCCATATTTGGTATTAACCCAAAAGATACAAAAATACAGATTCACAGAGTACATGCACCCCAATGTTTATAGCAGCATTATCAACAATAGCCAAACTGTGGAGGGAGCTCAAATGTCCATTGACTGATGAATGGATAAGGAAGATGTGGTATATATACACAATGGAATATTACTCAGTCATCAAAAAAATGAAATCTTGCCATTTGCAACAAACAAGGATGGAACTAGAATGTATTATGATAAGCGAATAAGTCAGTCAGTGAAAGACAAATACCATATGATTTCACTCATATGTGGAATATAAGAAACAAAACATGAACACATGGGAAGAGGAGGAAAACCATCAGATACTCAATGATAGAGAACAAATTGTGGGTTGATGGTGGGAGCTGGGTGGGAGATAATACAGATGGGTGATGGTTATTAAGGAGGGTACTTGTGATGAGCACTGGGTATTGTACATAAGTGAGAAATCACTTAATTCTACTCCTGAAACCCATATTGCACTGTCAGGAATCATTTCTTATACATGGACAAAAGTAGATAACAAAAGATACTTAATGTATTGATAACATTATCATAAGCTTTAGAAATGATCAAATCTGTAACAATATATTCAAGAGACAGTGCAAATAAGAACTCAGAGTACAACATAGGTATTAGCTTCATACCCAACCCCCTTGGAGCAAAATCCCCTGCAAACCTGGGTTAGAGAGTTGCATGCCTTTTCTCTGTAATGAACTATCCCACTTGTTGGATGGCTTCTGGGATGGCCACAGACACAGTGGACACATGAACTTTACATAGGAAAGGAAGACAGGAAGGCAAATATCACATAATTGATCGTGGCTATTGTTAAATGGTAGGATGTCACTATTTTCAAATCTTCTATATTTGATTTTCTTTATGTCAAATGATTGTTAAATAAATATAATAGGATATTTTACTAAGATTGAATAAAATCTCTGTATGTTTGCCTTTAATCAAGTACAAAATCTTATAGAGAAGATGATGAATGCAGTAGCAGTACATGTGGATACTGGAGAAAGAAATGGTCTTGGAAGAGATCAAGAACATAGCAGAAATTCTGCAGAACTTGAAAAAGGCAGGACTCTCATTACAACATAGCACACATTTTAGTATTTACTCTTTTTTTAAACCATTTTTTAGGCTGACTCTTTCACATCATTTAGTTCCTTTTTGCTACAAAGCCAGAGGCTCTTTTTTCTCATTTTCCCCCTGCTCCTCTCCTCTGCCTTCCTTCATCCACCAAGGAGGATGGCCCCACAGCAGCTCAATTATGGAATTACTAGACGCCCACATCCATATACTTTTGCCCATATCTACATCAAGCAATGATCCCTGAATGATTCCTGGGCATCCCCACCAGTGTACTCACAGTTTCTGTGTATCTACCAATGTCCCTTGCTAGCTTGATTGGAAGAACCTGCAAGGGATAGCAGAGAGGATGAGGCCCCATCTTTCCCTAAGACCAGCTCACCTTTTTGTGTCTGAGGTCAAAATATTACTTTATTTTTTCCCAATAGAATTGCATATTACAATTTTAGCACATATATTGCTGTTGGTATATACAATTTACTTGGTGGGGAGAATGTCAAGTGAGAGTCTATTACCAACTGATATGGGATTGCAAAGATATTTTTAAAAATAACAGTATCAATTACAATCTGCAGGGCAGTGAGATTTTTTCATCTGTAGCAATTTTTATTTCTTAGAAACAATTTTTTTGTTCTTCTGTGAAGAGTGCTGGTGTTATTTTGATAGGTATTGCATTGAATATGTAGATTGCTTTGGGTAGTATTGACATTTTAACAATATTTGTTCTTCCTATCCAGGAGCATGGAATATTTGTCCATTTTTTTGTGTCTTCTTCAATTTCTTTCATAAGCTTTCTATAGTTTTCAGGGTATAGATTTTTCACCTCTTTGGTTAGATATATTCCTAGGTATTTTATGGGTTTTGGTGCAATTGTAAATGGGATCAATTCCTTGATTACTCTTTCTGTTGCTTCATTGTTGGTGGATAGGAATGCAACCAATTTCTATGCATTCATTTTATATCCTGCCACTTTGCTAAATTCATGAATCAGTTCTAGCAGTTTTTTGGTAGAATCTTTTGGGTTTTCCTTATAGAGTATCATGTCATCTGCGAAGAATGAAAATTTGACCTTCTGGCCAATTTGGATGCCTTTTATTTCTTTGTGTTGTCTGATTGCTGAGGCTAAGGCTTCCAACACTATGCTAAACAACAGTGGTGAGAGTGGACATCCCTGTCTTGTTCCTGACCTTAGGGGGAAATCTATCAGTTTTTTCCCCTTGAGGATGATATTAGCGTTGAGTCTTTTGTATCTGTTTTTTATGATCTTGAGGTATGATCCTTCAATCCCTATTTTCTCAAGGGTTTTTATCGATAAAGATGCTGTATTTTGTCAAATGCTTTCTCTGCATCTATTGAGAGGATGGTGTGGTTCTTGTCCTTTCTTTTATTGATGTGATGAATCACCTTGATTGTTTTGTGGATATTGAACCAGCCCTCCATCCCAGGTACAAATCTCACTTGGTCATGGTGAGTAATTTTTTTAATGCAATGTTGGATCCAGTTGGCTAATATCTTGTTGAGGATTTTTGCATCCATGTTCATCAGGGAAATTGGTCTATAGTTCTCCTTTTTAGTGGGGTCTTTGTCTGGTTTTGGAATCAAGGTAATGCTGGCTTCGTAGAGAGAGTTTGAAAGTTTTCCTCCCATTTCTATTTTTTGGACAGCCTCAAGAGAATAGCTGTTAACTCTGACTTAAATGTTTTGTAGAATTCCCCTGGAAAGCCATTTGGCCCTGGACTCTTGTTTTGTTGTTAGCAATCAGAATTGTCTGATTGCTAATTTTATTTATTTACTGGTTATGGGTCTGTTCAAATTTTCTATTTCTGTTCTTCTTGCTTCAGTTTTGGTAGTGTATATGTTTCCAAGAATTGTGTCCATTTCTTCCAGATTGCCTATTTTATTGGTGTATAATTGTTCATAATATTCTCTTATTATTGTTTTTATTTTTGCTGTGTTGGTTGTGATCTCTCCTTTTTTATTCTTGATTTTATTTATTTGGGTCCTTTCCTTTTTCTTTTTGATCAACCTGGATGGTGGTTTATCAATTTTGTTAATTATTTCAAAGAACCAGCTTCTGGTTTCATTGATCTGTTCTACTGTTTTTTTGGGGGGGGGTTTGGTTTTGTTTTTTTGTTTTTTTGTTTTTTGTTTTTGTTTGTTTGTTTGTTTTAATAGCATTGATTTTTGCTCTAATCTTTATTATTTTTTTTTTCTTCTTCTGGTTTGGGGTTTTATTTGCTGATCTTTTTCCAGATCTTTAAGGTGTAAGGTTAGGTTGTGTATCTGAGATCTTTCTTCCTTCTTAAGGAAGGCCTGGATTGCTATATACTTTCCTCTTATGACTGCCTTTGCTGCATCCCAGAGGTTTTGGGTTGTAGTGTTATCATTTTCATTGGCTTCCATGTACTTTTGAATTTTCTCTTTAACTGCTTGGTTGGCCCATTCATTCTTTAGTAGGATGTTCGTTAGTCTCCAAGTATTTGTTACTTTTCAAATTTTTTCTTGTGGTTGGTTTCGAGTTTCATAGCATTGTGGTCTGAAATACGTACTCTCTATCTTTTTGTACATTTTGAGGGCTGATTTGTGTCCCAGTATGTGGTGTATTCTGGGGAATGTTCCATGTGCACTGGAGAAGAATGTGTATTCTGCTGCTCTAGGATGAAATGTTCTGAATATATCTGTTAAGTCCATCTGGTCCAGTGTGTCATTCAAAGCCATTGTTTCCTTGTTGATTTTCTGTTTAGATGATCTGTCCATTGTTGTAAGTGGGGTGTCGAAGTCCCCTACTGTTATGGTATTATTATCAATGAGTTTCTTTATGTTTGTGATTAATTGATTTATATATTTGGGTGCTTACACATTTGGAGCATAAATGTTTACAATTGTTAGGTTTTCTTGGTGGATAGACCCCTTGATTATGATATAATGCCCTTCTGCATCTCCTGATGCAGTCTTTATTTTAAAGTCCAGATTGTCTAAGTATGGCTACTCTGGCTTTCTTTTGTTGGTCTTTTGTTTGTTGGTTCTCCATCCCCTTGTTTTCAATCCGAAGGTGTCTTTAGGTCTAAAGTGTGTCTCTTGTAAACAGCATATAGATGGATCTTGTTTTCTTATCCATTCTGTGACTCTATGTCTTTTGATTGGAGCATTGAGTCCATTGACATTTAGAGTGAGTACTGAAAGATATGAATTTATTGTCATTATGATGTTTGTAGAGTTGGAGTTTCTGGTGGTGTTCTCTGGTCCTTTCTAATCTGTGTTGATTTTGATATGTGTATATATATATATATATATATATATATATATATATATATACACACACACACATATATATACATATATATATATTATTTATTTATTTATTTATTTATTTATTTATTTTTTCATCTTTTCTCCCCTCAGAAAGTCCCCCTTAAAATTTCTTGCAGGGCTGGTTTAGTGGTGGTCACAAACTCCTTTAATTTTTGTTTGTCTGGGAAACTTTTAATATCTCCCTATATTTTGAATGACAGCCTTGCTGGATAAAGAATCTTGGCTGCATATTTTTCTGATCCAGCACATTGAATATATCCTGCCACTCCTTTCTGGCTTGCCAAGTTTCTGTGGATAAGTCTGCTGCAAACCTGATCTGTCTTCCCTTGTAGGTTAAGGACTTTTTTCCCTTTCTGCTTTCATGATTCTTTCTTTGCCTGAATATTTTGTGAATTTGACTATGATATGACTTGCTGATGGTAGATTATTTTTGAATCTACTGGGAGTCCTTTGTGCTTCCTGGATTTTGATGTCTGTGTTTTACCCCTAGTTAGGAAAATTTTCCACTATGATTTGCTCACATAACTCTTATACCTCTTTTTCTCTCTCTTCATCTTGTGGGACCCCTATGATTCTGATGTTGTTCCTTTTTAATGAGTCATTGATTTCTTTTTTTTTCAATATATGAAGTTTATTGTCAAATTGGTTTCCATACAACACCAAGTGCTCATCCCAAAAGGTGCCCTCCTCAATACCCATCACCCACCCTCCCCTCCCTCCCACCCCCCATCAACCCTCAGTTTGTTCTCAGTTTTTAAGAGTCTCTTATGTTTTGGCTCTCCAAGGGATACAGGAGTACTGATGCATAGGGGCACTTGTACCCCAATGTTTATAGCAGTACTCTCAACAATAGCCAAATTATGGAAAGAGCCTAACTTTCCATCAACTGATGAATGGATAAAGAAATTGTGGTTTATATACACAATGGAGTACTACGTGGCAATGAGAAAGAATGAAATATGGCTGTTTGTAGCAACGTGGATGGAACTGGAGAGTGTGATGCTAAGTGAAATAAGCCATACAGAGAAAGACAGATACCATATGGTTTCACTCTTATGTGGATCCTGAGAAACTTAACAGAAACCCATGGGGGAGGGGAAGGGAAAAAAAAAAGAGGTTAGAGTGATTTCTTTAATTTTAAATCATGCTCTTTTGCCTTAGTCTCCGTCCTTTTTTCTGCTTCATTATTCTCGTTTGTCCTCTATATCGCTGATTCACTGTTCTGCTTCATGCATACTTGACGCCAGGGCATCCATTCAAGGTTGCATTTCAGTTATTACATTTTTTTATTTCATCCTGACTAGTTTTTACTTCTTTTATCTCTGCAGAGAGGGATTCTAATCTATTTTCAGCCCCAGCTAGTATTCTTTTATTGTGATTCTAGATTCTGGTTCTGACATCTTGCTTGTATCTGTGTTGATTAAGTCCCTGGCTGTCATTTCTTGCTTTTCTTTCTTTTGTGGTGAATTCCTTTGTTTTGTCATTTTGAAGGGAGAAAAGGAATTGATAAGGTAAAAAAATTAAAATTAAAAAACAACACACACACATAAAATCCAATAAATGATGCTAGATTCTAAGTGTGTTTTGGTCTGGTTATTGAAAGAAGCTTAATAGAGTAGAGAAAAGGGGGGGAGGAAAATATTTGAAAATTTGAGAAAATGAATACAATGAAGTAGAATAAAATGAAATGATAGAAGTAAAATACAATTTGAAAACTTCACAAAAAAAGTAAAAAATATAGTAGAAAAAATAAAGAAGAATATCTTTATTAAAAATTGAAAATAGAAATAATTTTTTCTTTCTTTATTCAAGAAAAAAGAAAAGAAACAAAAAAGAAAATTGAATAGATGGACCAGTGAACAGACTGAAATACGATTAAAATTACATCGGTTTCCTCTAGAAGTCAAAGTATGAAGCACGTTATGGTCCATAAACTAAGCATGTGGAGAGATTTGTGGTGTTCCTGAAGAGAGACGTTGGCCCAGTTGGGCAGGGCTTAGTGTAATGGCTCCATTCTCCACTAGATGGCGTTGCTTAGCTTACTGGGGTGGATGGTTGTGGCTTTTGTAGTGTGTATGTGCATGTGCCGGAGGGGTGAAAATGGCATCACCCTCTACCCAGTCTCTAGTATCAGAACTCTGTGCTCTCCCCAACCAATAATTGCACACCCGCCCTTTGTCTCCCACTTCTGTCCACTTCCCACCTTTACACTGTCTGTGACCAAGCTGTCAGGTTTCCAGAAGGCACCCCCCTCCTGAGTTTTGTCTCAAATGCGACTGTGTTTCCCGATCCCTCACTTCTGAGGGACTGCGGCTTTGACCAGCTCAGATCCTTTGGGGCAGGGTCTCACCCAGTGATGGCTGGGTGCTGGCCATGCCCAGGAACGTTCATGGGACTGTGTTGCTGCCAATGCCCAGAGACTGAAGCTGGTCACCATCCCACCCCCAGAAAAAGTTCATGTGATCATGTAGCAGCAGCGTTTCAGGGATTACGGAAAATCACAACACACATCTGGCACCAGGCTTCACCCTTAATGACCTTCTTCCAGCACCAGTGAATGTGGTTGTTCTCTGGGGTCTGCTGGGACTGGGTGGCCACAAAGCCTCTACCAAATGTCCTTCCAGCAGTGGAACTGCTTCTCTGCATGTGGCCTGAGAACCTCCTGGATCCGACTCTGCTCCTGGGGATTTGCCCTTCCCACCAGAGCACTGCCAGGTATTGAACTATGGAGTTTCAGACTCTGGCTCCCCCTGTTTATAGAGTCTTAATGGGATTTAAACCCCCTCCTTTCTCCTTTCTCCCTTTTTAGTTAAGTCCCTGTGGCTATTTCCACTTTTCCACTCTCTGTCCAGCTGCTTTTCTCTGTCCAACCTCTCCCCCCATCTCCACCCTCTCTCCACAAGTATAAACAACTCCCTGCTCTTCGTGGCTTCTCTCTCCCCCAGTTCACCTCTCCACACCACATACCTGCTGAGTTTTGTGGTTCAGTTTGTGCAGATTGTTGTGTTAATCCTCAAATCAGTTTTCTAGGTGTGCAGGATAGTTTAGTGTTGATCTGGCTATATTTCATGGACATGAGATTCAAAAAAAACTTCCATGCTGTTCCATCATCCTGGCTCCACCTAACTTATGTAGTCTGATTCTAAGTCATATGTAACTTGGCAGAGACCAGAAATGTATACTTTCTAATATTCATAGGTGACTCAAAGTTCAGCCAACCAGGGAGAAGTGGTATTGCTATAGGCAATGCAGAGGGCTTAGGAAATGAAGGGGTACAGGCAGGTGGAAGACTCACACTTGGAAATAGAAGAGAAACTCATCCTTGATAAGTGAAAGTAAAAGAGCACAATATGTGAACTAATTTTAGAAAAAAAATTACCCCAATCATGTATATGTGTATATGTACATATATAAGGATAATTCATAGAAAGAAGTAGGAAGATGCAAACCAAACTGTTGACAGTTTTACCTCTGAGAATGGGACCAAATGTGAAGGTCAAGATTGAATGCGGGAAGGTAGTTGAAATACCATTCAGATGCAAGGGAGAAAATGCAAAAGACTGCAGCTTAAATAACAGAAAAGTTTATTTTTCTCTCATGTAACATTTTAGATAGGCAGTCCAGATATGTTGTTATGAACTCAGTGGCATGGGATATCAGATTCCTTTAATCTTGTTGCTCCATCATACATACTCTCTACTCTGAATTTCACCTCATGGTCCCAGATGGCATCTTCCACTCCAGCCATTATAGCTACATTCTAGACAACAGGAAGAAAAATGGAGTGAAAGACAATCCTTTCTCATTCTGATAACTTCCTAGGGGTTGCATACATCACTTCCACTTAAACTTCCTGGTCAGAATTTAGTCACCTGGTCACTCCCAGTTGTCAGGGAAGCTGAAAATAAAGCCTATATCTTGGGTGGATACATGCCTAACGAAAATTTGGGAGTCCAATTACCTCTGTCAGTGGGAGAAACACATTTGACAATGTGACAATATGTATTCATGTACTACTTACATAATTAAAAAAATAGATAAACATGAAAATTGGGATC
Organism: Prionailurus viverrinus; assembly: GCF_022837055.1. NCBI lineage: Eukaryota > Metazoa > Chordata > Mammalia > Carnivora > Felidae > Prionailurus > Prionailurus viverrinus. The sequence goes on from NC_062572.1 coordinate 31,869,176, forward strand.
CAGAGTTGAAGGAATTCAAGCCTGGACTTTATTTTCTCATTGATAAGGTAAGGTTGATAATGAGAGAGTGTGTGTAAGATGAGGAACTTGGATAGCAGGAGAAACGTATGGAGCAGCTTTACAGGATCAGTGCAGAATTCTTCTCAGATGATGCTGTCTTGGAATGTTAGTGCTCTGTGGGATGAATCAAATATTCATCTGCTAAAATTAAAAAAAAAATGGTGGCCTCTTATTAATATGTGGAAAAAAACCCACCTGTTAATCACAACTTTTGGGACTCCAAGGTTTCGCCAATAAGTAAAACCTTTGGTGCCTGCTACTACTTTCTCACTGGCACATGTGAGAAGGTAATAAATAGAAGAAGCAAAATACATAACTACCTTGAAATAATCAACTATACTTAGTTCTCTTCCTTTTTTTCATGAAACATGTTACTGTGGATGCTAAATTAGATTGCATTGTTATAACAATTGTCATTGTCCCCATGATATATGATAAAATTAAACATTTCCTAATATTAATCAATCTGAAGGTATGTGGAGATTATCATGGCCCTGGAGTCAGTCCACTGGGGGAACATAAAGATTTCCAAAAAACATTTGAGCTGCCCATCTAAAGAACCTAGAAAACACAGATTTGTAGACAATTTAATAAGGAGTTGGCATTTCCCAGTGAAGCTTAGTGCATCTCAGGAAAGGAATGAGGCATAAGTCACAAATGAAAAAGACAAACACCTGTTGTTGACGCTGAATTTGAGGTTATTGGCTTATTGCAGTTCAGTCCAGCAGGGCTATCTCTCCCCCTTCCCGTGGTTTTAGTGTATAAATGGACTGGTAAGACAAATGTAGCAGAAGGCAAATAAAGGTGGGGTGGATTATATAATGCTTATGAAACTGCAGTTAAAATTGATCATGAGTTTTGTGAAACCGAATAAAACCTCATTTAAAATGGTGCTAGGAGACCAGAAGGGGGAGCCCTCACACCATACTACTCCTTGTAGCTCTTTGCAGAATTCATAGAGATGCACCTTGCACTGTCACAGGAAGAAGCCTATACTTCACTACCCCTGCATAGGGAAAAAAGGATTTTCTCTTTGGAGCCCCTGGGTGGCTCAGTCGGTTGAGCATCTGACTTTGGCTCAGTCATGATCTCACAGTTGGTGGGTTCAAGCCCCACATCAGGCTGTATGCTGAGAGCTCAGTGCTTGGAGCCTGTGTGTCTCCCTCCCTCTCTGCCTCTCCTCCACTTGTGCTCTGTCTTTGTCTCTGTCTCTGTCTCTCTCTCAAAAATAAACAAACATTTAAAAATTAAAAAAAAAAGGACGTTCTCTTTGCCTGGCAAGAACTTAGCCAATGAGAGACTCAGAACTGGGCCAATGAAAAGCCACTACACTTCAAATTCCCAGTTTACTCCAGTAGACTTTTTGCTTAAAACAGCCCCTTCAAAGTCCCCCTTTCCCTGTAGAAAAGAGTGTTCCTTTACTTTGTTCTCCAGACTTTCCTATGGTTTTGTCATAACTTGCTTCTCTCAAATTGCAATTTTCTTTCTGAATAAATCCATTTTGTTGATAAAATAACTATCAGTTTTATTTTAAGGTTAATGGTTTCATCTTGGGGGAAAAAAGCATGAGAAATTAGGAGGGGTTGAGTAGACTCCAAAATATGGAAAGTATAAGAAACCATAGGTCACATGAGGGCACATTCAGAGGGAATGAATTAGCAAGGTGGTATTAGGTGCAAGGTAGGAAATGCGGGGGTGGGGTGAGGGTAAGGCTATAGGGTATTTAAATAGAAGATCAAGAAGTGCCCATTCCATTGTGGTGCTGTCCTTGCCCCAGGGAGTTTCTGGGTGAGATATAAGGATATGGGAGTAATGGAAAATTAGTATCACTGTACCACCAACCTCATGACTAAAACCTCAGTTCAGAGAACTGTGATGATCAGACTAAAGCTCATAGTTTAAATCCAAGCTTTAAAGGAATCCCCACCTCACACCCACCATACACAAACACACCTCTATCCAATCATTAGGTGAAAAGCCGAGAACACACAAATGCAGAATGCAGAAGCCACAAAATGCGAGCCTCTGTGTGTAGCTGGAGGAAGGGAACAAAAGAAGAGAGCCTCAGAAAGATGCAGGTGCACCCTTAAACTCTTGCCATAAGCATCTCAAAATCAGTGCCCTAGCATGAGACCAATCAAGTTAGTACGCTGTCTTCTTGCAGATGAAGGATAAAAAATAAGAGAGAGGAGAAAGGAGTTCAAGGACATGCCTTCTGTTATAAGCTTATATCCTCTCTTGAATTCTGTCAACCAAGCAAGCTTCTCAGTCAAGTCTGTGCTCACTGTCTCCACTGTGCTCCAATCCTGCTGTCTTCAGGGAAGGTACTGATGATCAGGAAAGGCCTGGTCCTACCTGTGAACTGCTGCTTTTGTCACCCATGGCACCATTCCCAAGGAGCTTCAGAAATGGGTCAAGGGAAGCCATTATTTAAGATAATTCTATCACCACTTGCCCTGTTCTGCTTCTCCTTTGAAATTATTCCCAATACATTTACTTACTCCCCAGAGAGAACCCCTCCCACTATTCAGTTTTCACAAAGTAATTAAATATAGCTAGTAAAATCCCAATAATGAAAATTTTCATAATGTTGCCATATGCAAAATTAATTAATTAATTAATTAATTAAAGAGAGATTGCTAATTAAAAATCTAAGAAAATGAGAGATTAACATCCAGAATATCTCAAAGTAAAATAAAATTTAAAAAATGTTGATGATGATGATGATGATTTCATATTTATCCCATTTTGTACTCATCCCATTTGAGCTCTTGTTTTGAGTATCCTCCAGCATGATCAGCCTAAATTCTTTCACAGAAACTGCGACTTGAATTCTAAAATTGAATTAAACCAGCCCCAACGATATTTTGTTTTCTACCTCAGCCAACTCAAAGGGGACATCAGCTTCACTGTCACAAAATTTAAGAGGTGCAAGAAATTCCCTAATACCACAGTTTATAATATACCTCCTACTCCCCATTCCCCAATTTTTGTTTCCATGGCTATTTTTTAATCCATTTCACACAAGGTAACCATTGTCAACAATCAGTCATCATAAGAATTAATGGAGGGAGGGAGTAAATGGGAAAGGACAAAAGAGTACTTTTACTGTAATTTTTTAAATTGTTCTGTGCTCACTGTATCAGAATACCAGATGCCCAAGACCCATTACCCTGCACTTAACTTCAGTGGAAAGCATCTCCCATCAAAAGGCTGCACTGTTCTTGAGGATGACATCTGAAACTTTGCAGTTTTCCTTTAAAATTTAGATATGTGCTCTGCTGGCCCTCCTGTCACCCTGTTCTACCTTTGGTGCCTGCGCATCATGTGTACTGTATCCTTGTCTTTTATACTTCCTCTGAGCCCCACATCACCATCACCATCTGCTGACTGTGGAACTGTGTTTAGATCACAGCTGCCCACCTCAGTGTTGACCCCATTAAAAGACATGTCTTTGAGTAAGCCCTCCTTCTGGGGCTCCTTTCTTGATTTCTCCAAGATACCAAACATCTCAGCCCCAAGCCCCAGCAGCTGCTCTGGATTTTTGCAGCTCCACTTTCCCACCTCCACCCCAATTCATAGGAGTCTTAGGAGAAGCATAGCTGTCAGCAGATATATTTTCCCAAATCCATACCCTTAGGATACAGGGAGGATCCCTGTTTTGTGGTCAGTTGTGTATTTCATGAAACCCTTGCCATCCCCACAATTTTTAATTTTCCATGTCTTGAGTAACTTTCTGAATAACAAGAAGCAAGTCTCATTTGTGCCACTTCTTGTTCTATAGCAGAAGGTCCTGAGCTTACTACAGTGATTCTCAGCGTTGACCACACTGATCACTGAACAGTTGTTTAAAAAAAATAGTGATGCTCCAAGCATAGCCCAGATACGCTGAATCAGAATTGCTAGAGAATGGGGTTTAGTCAGAAATATTTTTTAGAAGTCTTCCCTCCACTGGACAGAGAAGAACAAATCAGTGAAGTTTTTTTAACCAAACAAACAGAAAGATGAATCATTCAATAGATTGTTCATGCCAGAAGATGTTAAGAATCAGCGCTAAATCTTCTAAGCTATTTTAACTTATTCCTTTATCCTTTCCTCATTCCCATCTTCAGAAACCATTGCCAAAAGTATGTGTGACAGTATCAAGAGTATAAAAGCTGTCTTGCCCAATCAGGAGGTTGAAACCTCCAAAGAGGGCTGATGCAGTTCTGGCTGCCTTTTTATTGTAGCAGAACTACGTTTTGCCTAAGAAGGGAAATTGGAATCTGAAAATTCAAATCCAGTACTACATTCTCTCTGTTTGGAATTAACCCATTTCCTCCACTTTTCAGAATTTCCAATATGCCTAATGCAACTTTACTAAGCTTCTTGCTCTTTGTGGCATCCAAATATGTACCAAATAAGGTTTCCAGTCAAATCCCCATTTGCTACTAGGGAGATGGGTTAAAAAACAAGCCATTAAATAGATGCTGCACTATTTTAGTTGAATTCATTTTCAGTGCTTTTTTAAATAAAAATGATGATTTCCATTTTATATATTTTTCAATCAATAGATTTGTAAAGATATAAGGCAAAGTTTTTGTCTTCTGTGACCATAAACTTATACCAGGCATCTTCACATATGTGTAATTGGCTTTGGAGACATTTTGAACTGTAAAAGTATTTCCAAAAATGTATGATTACACTCCTGTATTAGAACTAGCATTTCTCTGATAATAAAGTATGACAGTTACACAGTCAGTAAATGTTAGAAAACGCCTGATTGTGGCCATTCTTTTCAGCCATTCATCTCAACAAAGCAGGATTAAGGAACTGGGAATCTCAGCATGTCACTCTGAAACACAAACATAATCAAGAAGGGACATATTTCATCATTACTTAATGCTTCACATCCCAGTTGTCAAATAAGTCCTCATTAGGGAAATTATTAGCATATATGATGGATTTATTAATATAAAACTATGAAACCACATTAGAAATAAGTTTATTGCTAAACATTTAGAGAAGAAAATGTCTCCAATAATTATGGAAAACATCTGCACAATAACATTCTTTGAAAAAACATTTGAGAAAACTCTGTTTTATGTTTATCCCCTTAGGTTTTGATCTTTTCTGTCTTGCTTTTGCTATATATTCTGTAGCTCAAGGGTTTGTGTGACTGGTGTTGGCATTTGTCAAAATGCTTTTATCCTATCTAGGGAAAGTTAAGCAGCTAATGTTTTGTTTCTTCTCACATAGAATAGTGATAGATTTGTTTGCCTTCATTTATTTGTGGTAATAAAATTATTTAATCATCCAAAAGTGTTATTTTAAAATAGATACCATTGGGAATTTGATATAATAGTTTACATTACAAAGTAAAATTTAGGCATATAGTAAGTTCTCCAGGAAATCAGCTACCAAGTGTGTGTTTGATACACAGTAGATACTCAGTAAATGTTTGTCTCTTTTTTGTGTTTGTGTCTTTTAGGACTTAATCTAAAAGATTTAGATTCTGAGGATCATAAATATTATATTCTGAAGAACACAGAGCTTGTCAATACACAGAGAAAGACAAATACCATGTGATTTCACCTCTATGTGGAATCTAAAATCTAAATGAACAAAGAGACAAACAAAACAACAAAAATACAAACTCAAATACAGAAAAAAGAAAAAAAAGAAACTGGTGGTTGACAGAGGGAAGGTGGAGGGGTATGGGTGAAACAGATAATGGGGAATAAGAGATACAATCATCCAGTTATAAAATAAGTCACAGAGATGAAAAGGATAGTATTGGGAATATAGTCAATAATATTTACAATAACATTGCATGGTGACAGATGGTGACTACACTTATCATGGTGAGCACTGAACAGTATGGAATTGTTGAATCATTCTGTTGTACACTTGAAACTAATATAACATTGGATGTTAATTATACTTCAATAGAGGTTATTGTCAATACAAAAAGGTTTTATAGAAATAATATTCATAAATACCTATTACATTAGTATGCGTATTAGATAGTATGTGATTCATACAATACATGCCACTAAATGATATGATGCTACTATTATCCTAAACTATTTTCTCTAGCACTTAAATCAATTATGACAATATCCCAGTCTTTTGCACCAAAATTAAAACCTCATGTTATTTACTGTCACCAGAGCTCTTGACAAATGGCTGAAATTTTTGTTTTATTCATTCATTTAATTTATCCAATTAAAACTGAATCTACTTCTTTTGTGCCATGAAACTTTTTAGTCCATCTTTTTCTTTCACAAAAAGCCACAATAGTACAAAGTTTCTTTTGCAACTGACTCAGTGGTTATATTACTAGTGAATAATGAGAAACAAAGCATGTCAACAACAACAAAGGGATTGGTTAATAAATGCTAAAGTATAGCATGCATTAGAATGGTGTTGCAGAAGAATAGGTTCTCAATATTTTAAATAATAAATACGCATTTAAGACAGTATATATTGTCCCATTTTTATTTTAATAAACATGTAAATGTAGTCTTATATGAAAATAGAATAAATGGAAAGATAGTTTTAGTGTTTATATCTGAGTGATAAATTTATGGCTTTTCATCTGTTTTGGCTTATTTCACTTTTCCCCATTTTTGGATGATAGACATGTAAGAAAAATGATATTTGACATATCTCAGCTATTTTTATTATTATAAAACTATTACTCATAGCTAGAAAAGTGTTAATTGCTATGAAAATCTTATTATGACTTACTGTTTCAGCAGAAAATATTGAAAGTAGAATTTTTTACAAGATATATTTCAAAGAAACACACTTGCTAAGGAGATGAATTTTCTGTTGCTATTTGAAACACCCAATAAAACTTCTTTTTCACTAATATTGAGGCAGTGCTTGGAAGGCAGTGCTTGGAAGGCAAAATGGCTCATGCAGGGTGAGTCCACACAAGCTGAAGGTGGCCATCCTAATCTAGAACACATTATGTTTTAGATACATTTATCCTTACATTTGGTTACAAAAATGCAACAGAGAGGTAATGGAAGTTTCTGAGTTTTCCTACAAAGTGTGGGAGTTTTGCAACCATCAAAAGAGGAATGGAGTTACCTTGTGAATATGTCTGAAAGGGCTAAAATTAGGCTCTTATTGCCAGTTTCTATATTGAGTGAAGTTGAGCACCTTAGAGATAATTTCCAAATACTTATTTTTTAACACCAAATGAACAAATATGTCAGAGGAAATGTCTCTGTGTGCTCTGAAAATTCATAGTTTTTTTAAACATTTTTTTCCACGCAATATTTATAAAGAGGGAAAAGCTTCAGTCATTCCTCCTCCTCATCCCTGTCTCTTTTCCACTCACCTACCTCCACACTCACAACACTCATAACACCATATGCGTGTGGCTTTTCCCCACCAAGCAATTCTCTGACACTAGCTGGGTGTTTCATAATTTAACTCAATCATCAGCCAGGAGACAGCTTTAGATCCCACAGGTTAAGGGTTCAGTCTCATGAGACTGCTCTCCACTTCAGATGCCAACTGAAAGTAGTAGGTCCCCAGGTACCCACAACTTCTGCCCACTTGGCTGCAAATCAGAGAACCCCACTACTCCCATCTTGGTTTCCATTATTTGCCAGAGCAGCTTACAGAACTCGCGGAAACACTTATGTTTAAAAATTTACTATATAATAATGGATATGACAAAGAAAACAAACAGCCAGACATTTTAGATTTAACTAAAATCATTTATAGCTTTTAGTTAAAATGTAGGGCGAAATCTAAGAGCCCCCTGAGCACAAGAGCTTCTGTCCCCACGGACTTGGGAGTGCATCACCCTCCTGGTATCTGGGTATATTCACCAACCTGGAAGCTTTCTGAACCCCATACTATTGAGATTTGATGGAGGCTTCCTCACATAAGCATGATCAATTACTAACTCCATTTCCAGCCCCTCTCCTCTCTCTGGAGGTTGGAGAATGGGACTAAAAGTTCCAAGCTTCAAATTATGTCTTGGTTTTCTGGTGACCATCCTCTATCCAGGAGGTATCTAGGAGCCCACCCAGAGTCTCCTCATTAGAAAACAAAATAGTAGTGCTCTTATCACTTGGGAATTTGCAAGGGTTTTAGGAGCTTTGTGTCAGGAACTGGGGGTGAATACTAAATAAATATATTTTTTCTTTTTATAAATCACAATATTATAATCCTACAGTTATTTTTAAACAGTGTATGTCTGTGTGCCACTTAATCCTCATCATCAAGTGAATTCTTTATACCTAGCAGGAATTGCAGTTTTTGAGGAAGGCAGACAGGAAAGGGGAAAGATATCTCCTAAGTTCAGGCAATCTGGAATGCCAAGAGATAGGTGTTCATACTGCTGAGTGGTCAGCATGGTTGCACACCCAAAATTTCAGGGATTCTCAGAAATTTTATAGTATGAGTCAGAGCCAGAGAACCATGTTCATGGTAATAAAAAGAGGTTTGGCATTCCTATTACATCCATTATATAACTGAAATAAATGGGAAACACATCTTTAAACACCAAATGAATCAATTAGAAGGCACGGCAAACCCACAAGGGAATGTTCTTCCTCTTTATTAGATCAAATATCATTTTAAAATGTTTAGCTGCAAATACTCCCCAAGATCTGCTTTAAGCATATTTGGACACCAAAGACAAAGTTACTAACTGGAGATATATTTACATTACTGAGTTAAGTTCAAGTAGATTTATCTAAGTTCAAAATGATGAGGAATGTAATAAAAAGCAGGATATGTATTTTCAAAATATTCCACATTTCTTAGCATAATCTTAAATTTCAGAAGATAAGTTTAAGAATAGAAATTAAACAAACTATCTTTTCACCATAATCTTTAGCAGAATAACTGGTAAATTTTTATCTCATATAATCATTTATAGCTTTTAGTTAGCTCATGACAAAGTAACCATTGTTGCCCATTTCCATGTTATTCATGTTTTATTTCATCCTCATTATACCTTCACTCTCCTTTTGTGCTCACCATTCTGATTCCTTTTATCCCACTTAACAGATTTCAGCCATGAAATTTCACACAAGACCGTATTAAACTTTGAATTTTAAGTTAGATAAAATCATGAAATTTGTTTACTTTTCTCTCTTTAATCTTCTTCTCAAATAATCCCTGTCTATTGATACCCTGCTTCTCAGAAAAACTTTCTTGTTGGTGTAGACTACATAACAAACACTGGTTGCACATGTTCCCTCTATAATTTAAAATATATTCATCACAAAATTTAAATTACACAATAACCTCTTAAAAGCATTAATTATTATTTTATTTCAGCATAAAAATTGTATAATTTTAATATTTCACTAAGACATTTATATAAAGGTAAATAATCAGATTCTAAATTCAGCTGATTTTTTCCTCATTCTTTATTTCCTACAAATTGTAAAGTCTCAATTCAAGCTATAGATAATCAGAAGTATCATCAAATATTTTATGGTTGTAGCAGATTGTAGTGGATACTCCAATGAAAATTGGACCCAGAAACTACAGAGAATTTTCACTGAAGGGTGGTTTGTTTTTCAGATGCCAACTCCATGAGTATATTGTCTTCAAAGTCTTTATATTTCAGTGTGAAGATAGCAGCTTAGGGATGTGTTTTTCAAATATATAAACAGTGCAGAATTCTTTCTTGTGCTTTCTGCCAAAAAAAAAAAAAAACAAGGAAAAATCATAAGTAGTCAGACTTTTAGTGGTCCAGTTGTTTTTCACTTCAGTTCATCTCTCTTAAAAAGTTGTGGTATCATGGGGCGCCTGGGTGGCGCAGTCGGTTAAGCGTCCGACTTCAGCCAGGTCACTATCTCGCAGTCCGTGAATTCGAGCCCCACATCAGTCTCTGGGCTGATGGCTCGGAGACTGGAGCCTGTTTCCGATTCTGTGTCTCCCTCTCTCTCTGCCCCTCCCCCGTTCATGCTCTGTCTCTCTCTGTCCCAAAAATAAATAAAAACGTTGAAAAAAAATTAAAAAAAAAAGTTGTGGTATCTAAACCTCATCAATAAGTATCATGGTTGTTCAATTAGGAAATGCTACTTGAGATCCTGTATAAATCTCTCTGAGAGAGGGCATTCAAACTGGTAGCAATGTCTTTCTTGGCCTTTTCAAGGAAGTGAGATAACCTATCTCATTTCTTATTTCAAACATGTTTGAGCACATTTCCCCTTAAGAGGCAGAGCTCCTCATGGAGGAGAAGCAGTCTGGTACTGGCTGCTGTGGTGGTTGAAAAGGGTAGATGAAATACAAAAATGTAAAAATTAAAACTGAGTAACAATTTTATAAAAATATTATGTACACATATGCATATGTTCTTTTAAAAGACTAAGAAAAATACTAAAGTGTTAACAATGGCTATATTTATTGAAAGATTTCTATTTTTCCCTTTATACATTTTATATGTTGCAAATTGTCCACCATGAATATATATAATTATCTAATCTTTAAAAAGAAACAATAAATAAAAATAAGAAAGAAAAACTACAATAAGAAAACATTGCTGGATGTCTGGAGTCACAGGGGGATAGAAACTGGTCAAGGGACTGGTTGTGCCTCATCATGTTTATGGTAGATGCTCATTATCATACATAAAATCCTCAAGATGTAATTTCTCCATTATAACAATTATGTTTTTGTAGTACCAATAATTAGCAGAAATTTAAGATATCTTACTACATTTCTCTCAAATAAGTCATGGTCAGATTCTTTCCTAGACAATTAAAACCAAACTTTTCAGCATGCATATTAATTAGTTGTATATAAAGTTCTGCAATTGAAAACAGAAGCTATTGTCAATACCTGGGTAGGGGAGAACAACAGGAAGTTGAGGATAAGTGGGGATACTTGCACATGCATTGAATTAAGAATTGGACATTAGTATTTGGAGCATCTAAAAAAGACGCTGTGACAACCATCAGGGAAAGGGAATTCTGAATGCCAGTAGCAGATGGAAACCAACACATACTGCACAACATACATTTGAAGGTGGAATTCATAGGAATTGTCTGTGGTCTTACAACAAAGACATAAGGCTGTCTCCAAAATTTCATCTTTTGTACCTCCTGAATTAGTCAGGCTCTCCAGAGAAACAGAACCAATAAGATATATATAGAGAGATATAAACAGACTTATGGGAATTGGCATATGGGATCATGAAAGCTGAAATGTCACATGATGTGCTGTCTGCAAGCTGGAGAAACAGGAAAAACAATGGTAAAATTTAGTCTGAGTCTCAAGGACTGGGAACCAGGAGAACTATTTTATAACCCCCAGTATGAAGCTGAAAGCCTGAGAATCAGGTGGATGATGTACCAGTATAAGCCCCAGGATCTCAAGGCCTGAAAAGCAGGAGCTCCAATGTCTGAGGGCAGGAGAGGTGGATATCACAGCTCAAGAATTGAAAGAATTTGCCCTTCCTCTGCCTTTTTGTTCTATTTGGACCTCTCAACAGATTGGATGATGCCCACCCACATTGGTGAAGGAGAATCTTCTTTATTCAGTCTGCTGTGTCAAATGCTAATCTTGTCTATAAACACCCTTGCTAATACACCCAGAAATCATATTTTGCCAGCTATTTGGGTATTCATTAGTCCACTCAAGTGGAAACAAAAATTAACTATCACACCTTCCTAAAGATGTATTTACAATAATAATAGTTAATATGTATTGAGAAATTAATGTTCCAGGCATTATGATAAATACCTCATATCCATTATTTTCTTTGATCTTCTCTATATCCCTATGGGTTAGGTCATAGCATCATCATTTTACAGTTGAAGAAATTAAGACTTTGAAAGATTAAATTAATGTGTCCTGTATCACAGAGCAAGAAAGAATCAGAACTGAGATTAGATCAAGTAGTCTACCACAGAATAATAACCTGGATAGCTGGATGATTATATCATAAGCAGTATAGGTAAATTAAAAACACCTCAGAAAATAGAGTAAATTTATATACCTTATAACTCTGCTCTGGTAAACCCCGGACACCTCACCTCTGTTTATCAAAAATGTCCTGTATAGATTATGAATATTCTTTTTCCAGCTTACCCATCTGGCAATCACTTGTTAGGAGTCAGGAACTCACCAGCACTGACTGTGGTCCCTTGTGGCACCTTTCAGCAGACCATTTGCCCTAGAAGTGTATGAAGATTGCCAAGGAATGAGATTTAGCTTGCTGACCCTCCTGTTCTTACCTTGATTCTCCTGATCCTCTTTCTCTACTCCCATGCCATCTTCACCCCCCACTTACTCCAATCCTGGGGATTGAGGTTGACATATGGCCTAGAATTTCTTGGCTCTTAACTGCAGCTCTACTGTAGGTGCCTCTTTTTTTTTTTAATCCTCTTGACTTGGTATTTTTTTTTAAATTTTTTAATGTTTATTTATTTTTGAGAGAAAGAGAAGAGACAGAGAACAAGTGGGGGAGGAACAAAAAGAGAGACACAGATTCTGAAGCAGGCTTCAAGCTCTGGGCATGATGCAGGGCTTGAACTCACAAACTGCAAGATCATGACCTGAGCCTAAGTCGGACACAATGGAATGAGCCACCCAGGTGTCCCAACTTGGTACATTTTTTAGAACTCTTCACTGAACTGGCTCTAGAAATGCCTCCTATTCCTATTTGTCCATAGTGTCAACTCCTAACACAGATATGGTACAAGATACAAAGCCAAAACTATTCGTGTGGCCTCAGAGAGCTTTCAGTGTACTAGAGACATGAGTCACATACTTGACCCTCACTGCAAAGTCAAGAGAGCTCTGTGTGACAGAAGGAAACACAAAACTGACACATGTTAATCCCCCTTTGGAACAAATTTGATTATGAATAAATTAAAACATGAGTGGTGTTTGCTATAGCACAGAAATGCATGTGTGTAAAACTAAGTCAGTTATATTACATTACTGCTCCTGCCAGGAGAGAATACTGAATCAGAGAAATTATGGCAGAGAAATGGAGAGGGTAATCATGATTAATAAAAAGAATTTAGTTTTTTGTTTCAATCATTTATTAGGCCTAGTTATATGTTTTGTCCTTCAGCTCTGTACAATAACCATGTGTAAAGTGATTTTTCATGTTCTCTTACTTCCAACAAAATAATAAGTATTCAAAAGAGGCAGGCCCTCAAATTTTTAAATCTATGAATCAAGCACTGGTTGTCACCACACATTCCAAGGAAATGTCTACCTGGAATAATCTACTTAACCGGGCGAAACAAGCTACAAGGCTCCTTTTTTTCTCTCCACCTTAAGATCTGCAAGAAAGGCCAAAATAAACATCTTTCTGATCTTTCTATTAAATCCATCCTAAATATTTCTTTCTATGTGTCCTGGTGCTTTGAAGTAAAAAGTGCACAGAAACAAAGCTAAGGAAACAAGCCAGGCTCCCCTGAGGCCACGGAGCTGGATTGAACTTTCCTCCACTCAATCCCATCTTTTTGCTGGTCCCTCTACCAATATTCGATTTTTAAAGAAACACTTCTCAGCAGAAGTAAGCTCCAGTTGTCACCAAGATCAGAAAATAAAAGGCTGACAAATAGTTAAGATGGCAGAGTAGTTTTGGGACCCTGAGCTTGTCTCATCCCTGAAATGCAGCTAGATCAGCATGAAGCCATTTTGAACACCTAGGAAATTGATCTGAGGATTAACACAATAATATGCATAATTTGAGCCAGAGAACTTGGCAGGTATGCGGTGCAGAGAGGTGAATTGGGGGAGAGAAAAGCCACAAAACCATGAAGTTAGGGATCCATTTTCATGTAGAGAGGAAAGAGAAGGGGGAGAGGGTAGTGCATTAGCATCGTGCAAGAAAAGTACTCTTCCTGAAAGTAGCTGGAGAGAGAGAAAGAGTGAAAACCCTTGTAGGGGACTGAACAAGAAATTTGTTCCCCAAAACCATTGATGGGGAGAAAGGAAATACCACCAGGATTCTATAAACTGTGGAGCACAGAGTCTGAAGTTTTGGGCTCAGTGCTTGGTAGTTCTCTGGTGAGGAAATAGGGTGTATCTCCAGGAGCAAGCAGCATGGTCTGAGGAGTCCATGTAGCACATAGAGAAAAGCGATTCCCCTGATTGGAATGCATTTGGTAAAGGTCATATGGCCTCCCTGCAGGCAAAGGTCCCCATGGACCCCAGAGAGAGGCCACATTTGCTGCTATTGGGACAAAGACACCAGAGTATGGTGAAACCTGGTACCAGCTGTGTATTGTGATTTGCCATAAACTCCGAACCTCTGCTATTGCACGATTGTATGAATGTTTTCTGGGACAAGCCAGCATCTGTCCATTGTTCTGTGAGATCCTCCCAAAGAACTGGGTCCTAGCTGTGGAGACCTCTGAAGTGTGGGATTTTGAGACACAGACCCATATGAGATAAAACTCTGGAAAGAGTCACCACCAGGCAGGCAGACAGTTTGGACACAGGGTGGAGGCAGGGAGCAGAGACAGGGAACAGACAGAAGCCTGAGACAAAGGAAGAGTACTTTATCATACCTGTGTGTGTGAGGGCACGAAATTCCAGCCCCAAAGACTAGAGGTCCTGGTGAAGCCATTTTCACCTCTAGTGTGCACACGTGGATGGACCTCAGTGAGCAAAGCAGCGCTACCAAGTGGAGAACAGAGCCATTACACCAAGCCTGGTCCACTTGTGCTCTCCTGGCACTTTCCCTAGAAGACAAGCAGAAATCCCTTTCACCTGTTAAAATTACTGACTATAGTGTGCTACAAAGTTTCAGTTCTAGGGAAAACTGGATGTAACTTTATTCTGTTCACATTCAGTTTGCTTGTTCATTTGTTTTCTTTGCTTCTATTTTTGTTTTTGTTGTTTTCTTTTTTCTTTTCTTTTTCTTGGATACAGAAAGAACAATTTTTATTTCTTTTTTCTATTCTATTTATTTTGTTTTACTCTATTTTATTACTTAAACTTTTTAATGAATTTTTTAAACTTTTTTCCCTTTCTCTTTTTCTCTCTTTTCTATCAAGTTTCTATCAACAAGCAACCCAAAAAAACACTTAGGGTTTAGCTCCCTTCATTTGATTTTGTTTTGTTTTGTTTTGTTTAAAATGTTTTAATTTATTTTTTTATTTTACTAATTATTTTTCTTCATCCAAAATTAAGAATAGAAGGAATTCATCCCAAAAGAAATAACAGGAAGAAATGACAGCCAGGGATTTAAACAACAGATATAAGTAAGAATCTGAACTAGAGTTTAAAACCATGATGATAAGAATACTAGCTGGGGTTGAAGAAAAGCATAGAAGACACCATTCTTCAGAGATAAAAGATCTAAAATCTAGTCAGGCCAGGGGCGCCTGGGTGGCTCAGTTGGTTAAGTGACCGACTACAGCTCAGGTCATGACCTCACAGTTTGGGAGTTTGAGTCCCGTGTCGGGCTCTGTGCTGACAGCTCAGAGCCTGGAGCCTACTTCAGATTCTGTGTCTCCCCCTCTCTCTACCCCTCCCCTGCTCATGCTCTGTGTCTCTCTGTCTCTCAATAATAAACAAATGTTAAAATAAATAAATAAAAAGAATACATTAAAATCTAGTCAGGCCAAATTTAAAAATGCTATAACCAAGATGTCATCTTGAACGCATGCCATGACAGCAAGGATGGATGAAGCAGTGCAGCATATCAGTGATATGGAAGATAAAATTATGGAAAATAAGCAAAACAAAAAAAGAGAAAAACAAAGATCACAATAAAAGACAGAGAACTCAGTGACTTATTAAAGAGGAATAAAATTCATATTATAGGAGTCCCAGAAGATGAGGATAGAGAAACAGGGTCAGAAGGTTAATTTAAGCAAATTATAGCAGAAAACTTTCTTAACTGGGGAAGGACACAGATATCAAAATCTAAGAAGCACAGATAACTCCCATTAGATTCAACAAAAAACGACTATCACCAAGGCATATCATACTCATATTCACAAAATACACAGAAAAGGAAAGAATCATTAAAGCAGCAAGGGGGAAAAAATCCTTAACCTACAAGGGAAGACAGATCAATTTGTGCAGATCTCTCCACAGAAACTTGGCAGGCCCAAAAGGAGCGGCAGGATATATTCAATGTGCTGAAGTGGAAAAAATATGCAGGTGAGAGTTTTTTTATCCAGCAAACCTGTTATTCAAAATAGGAGAGATAAAGAGGTTCCCAAACAAACAAAAACTAAAGGAGTTAATGACCATTAAACCAGCATGCAAGAAATTTTAAGGAGGACTCTGAGTGGAGAGAAAAACGAAACAAAACAAAAAAGATCAAATGCAACAAAGACTAGAAAGGACCAGTGAACATTACCAAAACACCAACTCTACAGGTAACACAATGGCACTAAACTGATTTCAATAATCACTCTACATGTAAATGGACTAAATGCCCCAATCAAAAGACATAGGATATCAGAATGTATAAGAAAACAAGACCCATCTATACGCTGCTTACAAGAGACTCATTTTAGACCTAAAGACACCTGTAGATTAAAAGTAAGGGAATGGAGAGCTATCATTCTAATGGCCATCAAAGGAAAGCTGGAGTAGCCATACTTATATCAGACAAAATAGATTTTAAAACAGACTGTATCAAGAGATGAAGAAGGGCATTCTATCATAATTAAGGGGTCTATTCACCAAGACGATCTAACAATTGTAAATATTCATGCCCCCAACTTGGAACACCCAAATACATAAATCAATTACTCACATACATTAAAAAATGGATTGATAATACTACCATAACACCTGGAAACTTTAACCCCACTTACAGTAACGGAAAGGTCATCTAAGCAGAAAATAAAGAAACAGGCTTTGAATAACACACTGGACCAGATAGACTTAACAGATATATTCAGAACATTTCACCCTAAAGCAGAAGAATACACATTCTTCTCAAGTGCACATGGAACATTCTCCAGAATAGATCACATACTGGGTTAGAAATCAGCCCTCAACAAGGACAAAAATTTTGATACCATACCATGCATATTTTCAGACCACAACTATAGGAAACTTGAAAAACTGTGGAAAGACCACAAATACTTGTAAATTAAGGAACATCCTACTATAGAATGAATGGAGTAACCAAGAAATTAAAGAAGAAATAAAAAAAAGTTTATGGAAGTCAATGAAAATGAAAATATGATAGTCCAAAATCTTTGGGATGCAGCAAAGACTGTCATAGAGGGAAGTATATAGCAATCCAGACCTTCTTAGAGAAGAATAAAGATCTCAAATATACAACCTAACCTTACATCCAAAGGAGCTGGAAAAAAAAACAGCAAATAAATCCCAAAAACAGCAGAAGAAGGGAAATAATAAAGATTACAGCAGAAATAAGTGATATCAATATAAAAAAAAAAAACAGCAGAACAGATCAATGGAGCTAGGAGCTGGTTCTTTGAAAGAATTAACAGAATCGATAAACGCCTAGTCAGACTGACCAAAAAGAAAAAGGAAAGGACCCCCAAAAATAAAATCACAAATGAAAGAGGAAAGATCACAACCAACACTGCAGAAATACAAACAATAAAAAAGAATATTATTAGTAATTATATGCCAACAAATTGGACAATCTGGAAGAAATGGACAATTTCTAGAAATATATGAACAATCAAAACTGAAACAGAAAGAAATAGAAAATTTGAACATATCCATAACCAGTAAAGAAATTGAATCAGTAATCAAAAATATCTCAACAAACTAAAGTCCAGAGCCAGTTGACCTCTGAGGGGAATTCTACCAGACATTTAAAGAAGAGCTAACACCTATTCTTTTGAAACTGTTCCAGAAGGAGAAGAGGAAAGAAGAAGAAGAAGAAGAAGAAGAAGAAGAAGAAGAAGAAGAAGAAGAAGAAAGAAGAAGAAAAGAAAGAGGAGGAGGAGGAAGAGGAGTGGAAGGAAAACTTCCAAACTCATTCTAGAAGGCCAGAATTACCTTGATTGCAAAACCACACAATGACCCCACTAAAAAGGAGAATTACAGACCAGATTCCCTGATAAACATGGATGCAAAAATTCTCAACAGTGTACTAGAAAATTGAATCCAACAATACATTAAGAAAATTATTCATCACAATCAAGTGGGATTTATTCCTGGGATGCAGGGCTGGTTCAATATTTGCAAATCAATCAAAGTGCTACATCATATTAATAAAAGAAAGTAAAAGAACCACATGATCCTCTCAATAGATGCAGATAAAGCATTTGACAAAATACACCATACTTTCTTGATAAGAACTATCAACAAAGTAGGGATAGAAGGAACATACCTCAACATCATATAGGCCATAAATGAAAGACTCACAGCTAACATCACCCTCAGTGGGGAAAAACTAAGAGTTTCACCCCTAAGGTCAGGAACACGACAGGGATGACCCTTCTCACTACTGTTGTTCAAAATAGTACTGGAAGTCTTAGCCTCAGCAATCAGACAACAACAACAACAAAAAGGCATCCAAATCAGCAAGGAAGAATTCAAACTTTCACTCTTCACAGATGACATGATACTCATGAAAACCTGGAAGACTCCTCCATGGAGTGCCTAGGTGGCTCAGTCAGTTAAGCGTCTGACTTCATCTCAGGTCATGATCTGGCAGTCCGTGGGTTCAAGACCTGCATCAGGCTCTGTGCTGACAGCTCAGAGCCTGGAGAGTGCTTTGGATTCTGTCTCCTTCCCTCTCTGCCACTCCCCTGCTTGTGCTCTGTCTCTCTCAAAAATAAATAAACATTAAAAAATATTTTTAAAAAGATAAAAAGCTCTGCATAACAAAGGAAGCAATCAAGAAAAACAGATGACAGCCTACAGAATGGGAGAAAATATTTGCAAATGATATATCAGATAACAGGTTAGTATTCAAAATCTATAAGGAACTTATCAAACTCAACACCACAAAAAACAAATAATTCAGTGAAGAAATGGGCTGAAGACATGAACAGACACTTTTCCAAAGAAGATATCCAGATGGCCAACAGACAAATGAAAATATGCTCAACATCCCAAATCATCAGGAAAATCCAAATCAAAACCACAATGATATACCACCTCACACCCGTCAGAATGGCTAAAATTAATAACTCATGAAACAACAGATGGTGGCAAGGATGTGGAGAAAGAGGAACACTTTTGCACTGTTGGTGGGAATCCCAAACTCTCTTTCAAGAGTCATTATCCAGTCTTGAGCATCAGGTGACTGAAATGGGAAATGGTTGCCTAGAAGATGAGCACAGCCCCAGTCTGTCCCCAGCAACTCTCAATTCTAGCTTTTGTTTCCTGTTGCCATTCATAGGTCCCAGCCTTACTATGCAGCTTAGGACCTCCTTCCGAGTAGTTCTTCAGATAAGTCCCAAGCCACCATTGTGCCTTCATTTGCACTGCTAGACTTCCCCTTTTAAAACTGGATTCAGTTATTTTTAAAACATTGAGTACAGAAGAGCCTTTAAAGTAACTTTCCATTCCTTTTTGTTTCGTTCTTCTATTTTGTACCTGACTCTGCAAAGGACTTGGAATGCCTTCAACATTCCAGGCTATTGAAAGGGGGAATTTCTAATTAGAATTCTAAGAGTCTCAGAGGAAAAAAAATGGCATTGCTTTTGTTGAACAGCCAATGGAGACATGAGGGCAGCAGTTAAACAAGACCTCCATAAACATGGAAAGTAGAACAGAGTGGAGTGGAGCTCTGGTAAGCAGTGGTCATTCATCTGGCAGCAAAGGGTCTGCAAGCCTAGGCTGGGCTTTCTGAGGCTCTCACATTGTTGGCAAGGATGCTGTCTCTCCATGAGGAATCTGGTCCCCATCAGGAAACCCAGGCCTTGTCCCTTCATCTCTGAACCCACAAACCCTCTAAGACCAGCCCTCTCTCAGCCAGAATAAGCCTTGTTCCTTCTCCTAAAATAGTGTGGCCCTTGTCTTTCTCTATCCTTTCCTCTTATTGCTGGGGTAAGTTCTTCCAATGTGCTTCTCCTCTTCCAAGGTCTTTTAATTTTTACTTTCAAGGTCCTTTTCTTCCTTTCATCTTTTTCAAAGCAAAAACACTGCCTTTCAAAACTACTATTTCAGATATGGAGTTAAAGAGCCTATTTTGAGAATATAGAAAAGCAGAACATCAGGCTATTTCCTTCTCTTTGCATTCTTGTGATAATGACTTAATTCTTTTCAAGGAAACACATACCTCTTACTAACCACGTCTGGTAAACATGGTAATTAAGAAATGAGTGATGAATGAAACTTCTCCACCTTCTGTCAGCCATATGATGTTTGACCCAGTTTCCATATTTCTAACTTTGTGGCTCTAGATGCAGTCAGCCTTCCATTATTCATGGATGCAACATCTGCCATATTCTAAAATTCCCCCCAATTACAAAGTTGTTTTCTAAAGACCATCACTCCAATAATGCATTATTTTCCATGTTAAAGACAAATACTCTCAACCAAAAATATCAGGCATAGCAATGTGGTCCAAGAGGACTTATAGGTGGTATCCATTTACTTCGGGAATTGATCATGGGATTGATGGTCCTACACACTTAGAAAAACCTAATTTTACAGCCCACAGAAATGAGTCTATTGATTGATAGGAGGCAGACATTAAATTAAGCCCATACATCTGGTATATAAAACCAGTCAGCAAGGGAGATTAGATATTTCCAGCAACAGATGAAATATTCCTGTAGGATAACCGGTGTTTCTTTTGAGCCTGGATATTTCTTTTTTTTTTTTTCAATATATGAAATTTATTGTCAAATTGGTTTCCATACAACACCCAAGGCTCATCCCAAAAGGTGCCTTCCTCAATACCCATCACCCACCCTCCCTGCCCTCCCACCCCCCATCAACCCTCAGTTTGTTCTCAGTTTTTAAGAGTCTCTTATGCTTTGGCTCTCTCCCACTCTAACCTCTTTTTTTTTCCTACTGCTCCCTCATGGGTTTCTGTTAAGTTTCTCAGGATCCACATAAGAGTGAAAACATACGGTATCTGTCTTTCTCTGTATGGCTTATTTCACTTAGCATCACACTCTCCAGTTCCATCCACGTTGCTACAAAGGGCCATATTTCATTCTTTCTCATTGCCACATAGTACTCTATTGTGTATATAAACCACAATTTCTTTATCCATTCGTCAGTTGATGGACATTTAGAGCCTGGATGTTTCTTAATGTGTTCTACAAGACTAGCCTCCAATTGTTTCTCTTATGGTATAAACAGCCATAAAAGCCCATCATCATGGCAACAAACATTCAAATTATGGCATGTGCTGAAAAGGAGCTTTGTTCACAAGATTTATTTTAAAATTATAGAAATAGAATAGTGATGCAATAGCTATGGTTTTATTTTGAATCTTGTTTGCTTTTAGTTACATGGTTTTAATTTAGTGAGAAAATACTGACAGAATTAATCTCTAATAAATTAAGCAGACTTGTTTTAACTTTTCATTAGTTGATCATAGTAAGAAAAGCAAAGTGGGAATCCTGCACTTGGTAGATTAAATTTGATAAAACATTTAATAGTAACTTAGTCACAAAAGAAAACACTTTGAACCACAAAGTGGTTCAAAAATAGTCAGAAGTATAGCCAATACTGGCTTTGTTCAAGATTCTCAAGGGCTTTACCAGCAGTAAAAGGATAAGTTTTTTATTCTGACCTAGGTTGAAAGGATATGATTTATTCTGCCAAACATCTGCTATTGTGTAAGTCTGGGGTAACCTAAACATGTTACTCAGATGAATGGGTGGAGAGTTTATGGATAGAAGGAGGGTGTTCTGCACTTATGTGAGAGAGGGTGGCAGCAACGTGGCTTAAAGGTCAACCAGGAGCTCTCTCCCGGGTATCTCACCGCTGCGTCAGTGCAGTTAGGCATCACCAAATTAATGAGAGGAGAGAGGAGGCCCCTGCTCTTGGGCACCCGCAGGAACTTACTCCAGCTCCAGACACACCGTAAACACTTTCATCTAACAGAAGATAAGCTGTGAAATTGGATTTCTGAACCACAAGACACTTTTATAAAAACTGCATTCCATGCCAGGCCTGAAATGTTCAAAAGCTCAGTTCGCTATCAGGATCCCAGGTGGTGCAATTAATAAAGAGCTAGCATGGGGCCGCTGGCACAAACAAGGCAGCTCCTTAGAACCTCAACTTCCTATTTGTTCCATTCCTTGGGTAGATAACGCCTGTTAATTACTCTGGAGGTTTTGTTAGAACATTCTATCTGGTCTCGCTGGATCAAGTTCTCCTCTCCAGATTGCCCTATATGGGGAACTGAAAATAACCCTCCTTTCAATGTATTATCTTTTAGAAATTATTTTGGCGAGGAGAGAGTGAAGATGGCAGCGTAGGAGGACGCTGGGCTCACCGCGCGTCCTGCTGATCACTTAGATTCCACCTACACCTGCCTAAATAACCCAGAAAACCGCCAGAGGATTACCAGAACAGAGTCTCTGGAGCCAAGCGCAGACAAGAGGCCCACGGAAGAGGGTAGGAAGGACGGCGAGGCGTTGGGCGCTCCACGGAGCCGGGGCAGAGGGGCGGCTCGCCAGCCAAGCAGAGCCCCTGAGTCTGGTTGGCAAAAGTGGAGGGGCCTGACGGACTGTGTTCTGACAGCAAGCGTGACTTAGCGTCTGGGAGGTCATAAGTTAACAGCTCTACTCGGAAAGTGGGAAGGCTGGAGGACAAAGGGAGGGAGAGCTGCTGAGCCCCCGGACAAGAGAGCTCAGTTTGGTGGGGAACAAAAGCGCTCACCAGCGCCATCTCCCCCGCCCATCCCCCAGCCAAAATCCCGAAGGGAACCAGTTCCTTCCAGGGAACTTGCTCGCTCCGAGCAAACACCCAACTCTGTGCTTCTGTGGAGCCAAACCTCTGGCAGGGGATCTGACTCCCTCCCGCTGCCACAAGGCCCCTGCTGAAGTGGATCACCTAAGGAGAAGCGAGCTAAGCCTGCCCCTCCTGCCCCCCGTGCACCTTGCCTACCCACCCCAGCTAATACGCCAGATCCCCAGCACCACAAGCCTGGCAGTGTGCAAGTAGCCCAGACGGGCCATGCCACCCCACACTGAATCCCACCCCTAGGAGAAGGGAAGAGAAGGCACACACCAGTCTGACTGTGGCCCCAGAGGTGGGCTGGGGGCAGACATCAGGTCAGACTGTGGCCCGGCCCACCAACTCCAGTTAGACACCACCACAGCACAGGGGAAGTGCCCTGCAGGTCCTCACCACGCCAGGGACTATCCAAAATGACCAAGCGGAAGAATTCCCCTCAGAAGAATCTCCAGGAAATAACAACAGCTAATGAACTGATCAAAAACGATTTAAATAATATAACAGAAAGTGAATTTAGAATAATAGTCATAAAATTAATCACTGGGCTTGAAAACAGTATAGAGGACAGCAGAGAATCTCTTGCTACAGAGATCAAGGGACTAAGGAACAGTCACAAGGAGCTGAAAAACGCTTTAAATGAAATGCAAAACAAAATGGAAATGACCACGGCTCGGATGGAAGAGGCAGAGGAGAGAATAGGTGAACTAGAAGATAAAGTTATGGAAAAAGAGGAAGCTGAGAGAAAGAGAGATAAAAAAATCCAGGAGTATGAGGGGAAAATTAGAGAACTAAGTGATACACTAAAAAGAAATAATATACGCATAATTGGTATCCCAGAGGAGGAAGAGAGAGGGAAAGGTGCTGAAGGGGTACTTGAAGAAATAATAGCTGAGAACTTCCCTGAACTGGGGAAGGAAAAAGGCATTGAAATCCAAGAGGCACAGAGAACTCGCTTCAGACGGAACTTGAATCGATCTTCTGCACCACATATCATAGTGAAACTGGCAAAATACAAGGATAAAGAGAAAATTCTGAAAGCAGCAAGGGATAAACGTGCCCTCACATGTAAAGGGAGAACTATAAGACTAGTGACTGATCTCTCTTTTGGAACTTGGCAGGCCAGAAAGAATTGGCACGAGATCTTCAGTGTGCTAAACAGGAAAAATATGCAGCCGAGAATCCTTTATCCAGCAAGTCTGTCATTTAGAATAGAAGGAGAGATAAAGGTCTTCCCAAACAAACAAAAACTGAAGGAATTTGTCACCACTAAACCAGCCCTACAAGGTTTAGCCCTACTAAACCTAAATCCTAAGGGGGACCCTGTGAGACAAAGTCCCAGAGACATCACTACAAGCATAAAACATACAGACATCACAATGACTCTAAACCCGTATCTTTCTATAATAACACTGAATGTAAATGGATTAAATCCACCAACCAAAAGACACAGGGTATCAGAATGGATAAAAAAAACAAGACCGATCTATTTGCTGTCTACCAGAGACTCATTTTAGACCTGAGGACACCTTTAGATTGAGAGTGAGGGGATGGAGAACTATTTATCATGCTACTGGAAGCCAAAAGAAAGCTGGAGTAGCCATACTTATATCAGACAAACTAGACTTTAAATTAAAGGCTGTAACAAGAGATGAAGAAGGGCATTATCTAATAATTACAGGGTCTACCCATCAGGAAGAGCTAACAATTATAAATGTCTATGCGCCGAATACCGGAGCCCCCAAATATATAAAACAATTACTCATAAACATAAGCCACCTTATTGATAAGAATGTGGTAATTGCAGGGGACTTTAACACCACAATTACAACAATGGATAGATCATCTAGACACACGGTCAATAAAGAAACAAGGGCCCTGAATGAGACATTGGGTCAGATGGACTTGACAGATATATTTAGAACTCTGCATCCCAAAGCAACAGAATATACTTTCTTCTCGAGTGCACATGGAACATTCTCCAAGATAGATCATATACTGGGTCACAAAACAGCCCTTCATAAGTTTACAAGAATTGAAATTATACCATGCATACTTTCAGACCACAATGCTATGAAGCTTGAAATCAACCACAGGAAAAATTCTGGAAAACCTCCAAAAGCATGGAGGTTAAAGAACACCCTACTAACGAATGAGTGGGTCAACCAGGCAATTAGAGAAGAAATTTAAAAATATATGGAAACAAACGAAAATGAAAATACAACAATCCAAACGCTTTGGGATTCAGCAAAGGTAGTCCTGAGAGGAAAATACATTGCAATCCAGGCCTATCTCAAGAAACAAGAAAAATCCCAAATACAAAATCTAACAGTACACCTAAAGGAAATGGAAGCAGAACAGCAAAGGCAGCCTAAACCCAGCAGAAGAAGAGAAATAATAAAGATCAGAGCAGAAATAAACAATATAGAATCTAAAAAACGGTAGAGCAGATCAACGAAACCAAGAGTTGGTTTTTTGAAAAAATAAACAAAATTGACAAACCTCTAGCCAGGCTTCTCAAAAAGAAAAAGGAGATGACCCAAATAGATGAAATCATGAATGAAAATGGAATTATTACAACCAATTCCTCAGAGATACAAACAATTATCAGGGAAGACTATGAAAAATTATATGCCAACAAATTGGACAACCTGGAAGAAATGGACAAATTCCTAAACACCCACACTCTTCCAAAACTCAATCAGGAGGAAAGAGAAAGCTTGAACAGACCCATAACCAGTGAAGAAATTGAATCAGTTATCAAAAATCTCCCAACAAATAAGAGTCCAGGACCAGATGGCTTCCCAGGGGAGTTCTACCAGACGTTTAAAGCAGAAATAATACCTATCCTTCTCAAGCTATTCCAAGAAATAGACGGGGAAGGAAAACTTCCAGACTCATTCTATGAAGCCAGTATTACTTTGATTCCTAAACCAGACAGAGACCCAGTAAAAAAAGAGAACTACAGGCCAATATCCCTGATGAATATGGATGCAAAAATTCTCAATAAGATACTAGCAAATCGAATTCAACGGCATATAAAAAGAATTATTCACCATGATCAAGTGGGATTCATTCCTGGGATGCAGGGCTGGTTCAACATTCGTAAATCAATCAACGTGATACATCACATTACAAAAAAAAAAGAAGAACCATATGATCCTGTCAATCGATGCAGAAAAAGCCTTTGACAAAATCCAGCACCCTTTCTTCATAAAAACCCTTGAGAAAGTCGGGATAGAAGGAACTTACTTAAAGATCATAAAAGCCATTTATGAAAAGCCCACAGCTAACATCATCCTCAATGGGGAAAAACTGAGAGCTTTTTCCCTGAGATCAGGAACACGTCAGGGATGCCCACTCTCACCGCTGTGGTTTAACATAGTGCTGGAAGTTCTAGCATCAGCAATCAGACAACAAAAGGAAATCAAAGGCATCCAAATTGGCAAAGATGAAGTCAAGCTTTCGCTTTTTGCAGATGACATGATATTATACATGGAAAATCCGATAGACTCCACCAAAAGTCTGCTAGAACTGATATATGAATTCAGCAAAGTTGCAGGATACAAAATCAATGTACAGAAATCAGTTACATTCTTATACACTAAAAATGAAGCAACAGAAAGGCAAATAAAGAAACTGATCCCATTCACAATTGCACCAAGAGGCATAAAATACCTAGGAATAAATCTAACCAAAGATGTAAAAGATCTGTATGCTGAAAACTATAGAAAACTTATGAAGGTAATTGAAGAAGATTTAAAGAAATGGAAAGACATTCCCTGCTCATGGATTGGAAAAATAAATATTGTCAAAATGTCAATACTACCCAAAGCTATCTACACATTCAATGTAATCCCAATCAAAACTGCACTAGCATTCTTCTCGAAACTAGAACAAGCAATCCTAAAATTCATATGGAACCACAAAAGGCCCCGAATAGCCAAAGGAATTTTGAAGAAGAAGACCAAAGCAGGAGGCATCACAATCCCAGACTTTAGCCTCTACTTCAAAGCTGTCACCATCAAGACAGCATGGTATTGGCACAAAAACATACACATAGACCAATGGAATAGAATAGAAACCCCAGAACTAGACCCACAAACGTATGGCCAACTCATCTTTGACAAAGCAGGAAAGAACATCCAATGGAAAAAAGACAGTCTCTTTAACAAATGGTGCTGGGAGAACTGGACAGCAAGGTTGAAACTAGACCACTTTCTCACACCATTCACAAAAATGAACTCAAAATGGATAAAGGACCTGAATGTGAGACAGGAAACCATCAAAACCATAGAGGAGAAAGCAGGAAAAGACCTCTCTGACCTCAGCTGTAGCAATCTCTTACTGGACACATCCCCAAAGGCAAGGGAATTAAAAGCAAAAGTGAATTACTGGGACCTTATGAAGATAAAAAGCTTCTGCACAGCAAAGGAAACAACCAACCAAGCGAAAAGGCAACCAACGGAATGGGAAAAGATATTTGCAAATGACATATCAGACAAAGGGCTAGTATCCAAAATCTATAAAGAGCTCACCAAACTCCACACCCGAAAAACAAATAACCCAGTGAAGAAATGGGCAGAAAACGTGAATAGACACTTCTCTAAAGAAGACATCCGGATGGCCAACAGGCACATGAAAAGATGTTCAACGTCGCTCCTTATCAGGGAAATACAAATCAAAACCACACTCAGATATCACCTCACACCAGTCAGAGTGGCCAAAATTCACAAATCAGGAGATTATAGATGCTGGAGGGGATGTGGAGAAATGGGAACCCTCTTGCACTGTTGGTGGGAATGCAAATTGGTGCAGCCGCTCTGGAAAGCAGTGTGGAGGTTCCTCAGAAAATTTAAAATAGACCTACCCTATCCCAACAATAGCACTGCTAGGAATTTATCCAAGGGATACAGGAGTACTGAAGCATAGGGGCACTTGTACCCCAATGTTCATAGCAGCACTCTCAACAATAGCCAAATTATGGAAAGAGCCTAAATGTCCATCAACTGATGAATGGATAAAGAAATTGTAGTTTATATACACAATGGAATACTACGTGGCAATGAGAAAAAATGAAATATGGCCTTTTGTAGTAACGTGGATGGAACTGGAGAGTGTGATGCTAAGTGAAATAAGCCATACAGAGAAAGACAGATACCATATGGTTTCACTCTTATGTGGATCCTGAGAAACTTAACAGAAACCCATGGGGAAGGGGAAGGAAAAAAAAAAGAGGTTAGAGTGGGAGAGAGCCAAAGCATAAGAGACTGTTAAAAACTGAGAACAAATTGAGGGTTGATGGGGGGTGGGAGGGAGGAGAGGGTGGGTGATGGGTATTGAGGAGGGCACCTTTTGGGATGAGCACTGGGTGTTGTATGGAAACCAATTTGACAATAAATTTCATATATTAAAAAAAAAAAAGTCAACCAGGAAAAATTTTGAGATCTTCCAGAAGAAAATATAAGGTAAAAAACTTTGGTTCAACTATTCATCCTGCCATTGAGTCACCAGATTTAAATGCTTAAAATGTAAATAATATTCTTTGCAAGTTAATGACTCTATCTTCTGCTTATCCACCTTACAAAGACATTCAAATCCTTTGCCAAGCAATACAGCATCAAGTTACACAAGTCCATCTGAGATAAGACCTGTAAAATGGCTAAATGGTAAATTGATCTGCCGGAGGGCTCTCAGTTTTTACATGAATAAAGGCTTAGCACAGGTTCTGGGAAGAAATGGAGTGTGAATTCAAGCCTACCGGGAAAAGATGACAGGACTACAAGCAGTAGTCAGAAGAAGTAGCACTGAAATGATCTCTGAAATGATTTCCTTTTATAAGAGAGCTAGGCATCACTATGGTTCATCTTCATCAAGTATGCGCACTGATAGGCACTGAGCATCTCCCATTGGCCATAACTGGGGAAAGAACTCAACATGGCAGAGAGACAAACACTGACAACCTCAGAGGCAGGAAAAAAGGAAGGAGGAGGATTGAGACAGGAACAAGAATGCCAGCCAAAATGGGGAAGAACAAAGTTAAGTGAGCTGCATGGTGCTGGGGAGTCACCTTAGTGAGATGGAGAAAACCCATCCAGCCCGGTCTAGTTACCAGGATGCCCTTTATAAAAAGTTTGCTTCACACTGAAAATGTAAAGTTGGTAATAAGTATGATAACAGCACATTCCAGCCATGCCCCAGGCAATTTCACAGGTAATTTCTTATTAAATCTTCAAGTCAGTTATTATCCATACCCCCTTTTACAAATAAGGAAGTTTAGGGTTGGTGGGGTAAGAGGCATGTCATAAGTCATAGCTAATATGAGACAGAGCTGATATTCAAACCTAGGTCTGCCTTTAATTCTAATTTCATTGCCAGATGGGACATGGGCCAATCAATGTTCAAGTCTCTATACAAAAAGAATGTAACTGAATGTAAGTCCTTATATGGGATTTTCAGAAACAAGGGAATTACTTGAGAATAGTTGATTTAGTATCAATATTATGAGTAATAAATTATATGCTGCCTTGCTACACAACTAACTTACCCTCCTCACCCTGGGGCTGCCTTGGATAAAGCTCTCAGGTCCTCTACTGGGACCTGGCATGGCCTCTGCTCTCTGGATCCTCTCACTCTAGTCCCCCCCACTTCTAGTCTTTTTCTGATATGACTCCTTCACTACACACCCCAACATTCTTTGTATTGTGCCCCTTCTGTGTGTTACTTCTCTTCACTTAACTCACTTTCTTCTTGTGTTGCCTTCACTGCATTTTGTTCACATTCAAGACCCAGTTTTCATGCTTCCATCTCCATCTGCTTTGAAAACTCTGCCTTCTCCTGGGTAAGATCTGCTGTCAGAAATCTGAGTTCTCTGGTCCTACTGTGTATGACTTCTCCAGTCACAAGTATCTTTGCCTACTCTGCCCACCTTGCCTGCATAGCAGTCCTGGCCAGTCTCCTGCACAACACAGGGCTGGCCTGATAACTCACTGCCCTGGGCATTCTCAGTGTCAAGAAGTTACCTACTTCCTGAAGTTAGGGAAAAGAACAGTGTCTATTACATGAAAGAAATCTGAATGAGGCAGAGTAAAGGCTAAAATGACAAAAAATTTGTGTGAGAGGCAAAGCTGAACAGGGCAGCCCGGCAGCCCCTTTGTTCACAGATACAGATAGGCTGACAATTATTCTGCATAAGGCAAACAAACCAATCAGCAATATCTCTGCATTCCAACCCAAAGCAGATAGTAACTTCAGATCCTCAGTTCCCTGTACCAGGTAGGCAACTTCTTACACAGCCAAGGAGAAACAAAGAGCACCAAGTCAGATGAGAGGTCAACCCGTTGGCCTCAGCATAGACAGAAGGAGGGGTGGCCAGTAATCACTTCTCACTGTAGGAGCCAGCAGGAAGCTGTGGCCTTAGGTTCATTCCTAAGACACTCCAACCTGGTGAAAGGCAGAACTCATCATTTCTAGATTCTGTTTACCAGGGGCCCTGGGCTCCTAATATACCTGGTTCCCACTGAGACAAGGCAAAGGGAGAAAAAAATGTCACAATCACTCATTTCCTCCATTTATTTGTTCATTCATTCAATATTTATTGAGCAGTGACAATTCTGATCACTAGAGATAAGAAAATGAAAAAAAAATCCGTCTCTTTAAGAAACTCATGGTCTAAAAGTGAAACAGAAATTAAGATCAGAGGAAGTCCAAGGAAGTCTCTACAGTTTTCACAGGTGGAGGGACATGGAAGTTGCTTATTTAAAAGTGAGGAGAGGAGGAAATTGTGGAACAGCATGGAGACCCTCAGCTTGTCTCTTCCCTAAAATTCCCTAAAAACTGGAAGAGAGAAATGCCACAGCAGGTAGGGAGTTGTCTTTGAGAACAGAGGACAAAGGGAGAGAGTGCAGTGCATTGAGAGATTACAGAAAAAACACTCCCCTGAAAGTAGCTGGAGAGAAAGAGAAAGAGTGAAAACTCTCACAGGAGACTGAACAAGAATATGTTCTTCCAAGCCACTGAAAGAAGTTGGTTTCAATACCTTTAGGATTCTATAAACAGTGGAGTACAGAGTCTGAAGCTCTGGAGCTCAGAGCCTGGTGGTGCTCTGGTGAGGTATTTCCTTATTTGGGAAAATACCCAGAAGTGGGCATTGGGGTATGAGGGGTCCATGTGCCACATGGGAAGAAACAATTCCCCTGCTTGGAGTGCATTTGGTAGAGACCATACTGCCTCCCTACAGGCAAAGGTCTCAGAGGACCCTGGAGAGCAGCCATGTTTGCTGCTATTGGAACAAAGACACCAGACTGTGGCAAAACCTGGCGCTGACTGTGTGTTGTTATTTGCCACAATCTCTGAGCCTCTGCTGCTGCACAATTGGCATAAATGTTTTCTGGGGCAAGATGACACTTGGCCATTGCTTAGCAAGACCCTCTCCCAGAAAATCGGCTTGGGTCAAAGCCACAGGAGTCTCTGAAGTGTGGAGTTTTTAAACACAACCCGATTTGGGATAAAACTCTGGAGGGAGGTGCCACCTGTCAGGTGGAAAACTTGGGCACAAGACAGAGATGGGGAGTTGACAGAAGCTTGAGACAAAGGAGTGCTTGATTGCAGGTCAGTGAGAGGGCAAAGTTCCTGTGCCAAACACTAGGGAGCTGAGTGAAGCTGTTTCCACCTCTCCTGCATACCCACATGCACATGCACATGCGCACATGCCACACTGATACTCCCCAGTAAGCTAAGCAGTGCCACCTACTGTAGACTGGAGCTTTTACACCAAGCTCTACCCAACTGTGCCTTCCAAACACATACCCTAGAAGAACAGCCCAAGTCCCTCCACCTGCTTTGTGTACAGACTATAGAGGGCTTCACTGTTTCACTTCTAGAGAAAACTGGATGTAACTTCATTCAGGTCCATTCTGTTTGTTGACTCATTTATTAGCCTGTATTTTTTTTTTTGCTTCTGTCTTTGTTTAAATAGTTTTCTTTCCTTTCTTTTCTTTTTCTTGTATACAGAAAGAGAAAACATTATTTTTATATCCTTTAAAATTTTTTATAATTTTTAAAAATTATTTTTGCTATACTTTTCATTTTTAAATTCTTATTCTATTTCATTTTCTTTATTTCATTTTATTCTATTTTATTATATGATTTTTAATTTTTAAATTTGTTCTTATCTCACATCTTTCTTTTCTGTCTTGTAATTCCCTTTATTATTCCCCCTTTTCTATATTCTATCAAGCTTCTTTAATTTTTAAAAAATTTTTAATGTTTATTTATTTTTGAAGAACAGAGACAGAGTGTGAGAAGAAGAGCAGAGAGAGGAAGACACAGAATTTGAAGTAAGATCCAGGCTCCAAGCTGTCAGCACAGGGCCTGATGAAGGGCTCAAACTCACAAACTGTGAGATCATAACCTGGGCTTAAGTCAAATGCTTAACTGACTAAGTGACCCAGGTGACCCTATCAAGCTTCTTTCAAGAAGCAGAACAAACCAAAACCTAGGATCTAGCTTCCTTTATCCAATTTTTGTTTTGTTTTTAATTTTTTAATTTTTATTTTTTACTTTATCAGTTGTTTTCTTCTTCCAAAGTGACAAAACAAAGGAATTAACCCCCCACCCCCCCAAAAAAGAACTGGAAGAAATGACAGCCAGGAGAAAAAATTAACACAGATATAAGCAAGCTGTCTGAAATAGAATTTAGAACCATGATAATAAGAATATTAGCTGGGGTTGAAAAGAGCACAGAATCCCTTTCTGCAAAGATAAAAGAAGTAAAATCTAGTCAGGACAAAATTAAAAATGCTATCACTGAGATGCAATGTCAAATGGATGTTATGACAGCAAGGATGGACCAGAAGAGCAGCAAATCAGTGATATAGAAGACAAAATTATGGACAATAATGAAGCAGAAAAAAAGAGAGAAACAAAAGCAAAAGAGCATGATATAAGACTTAGAGAACTCAGCGGTTTATGAAAAAGGAATAACACCCAAATCATACGAGTCCTAGAAGATGAAGAGAGAGTAAGAGGGGCAGAAGGTTTATGTGAGCAAATTATAGCAGAAAACTTTCCTAATCTGGGGAAAGACACAGACATAAAAAACCAAGAAGCACAGAGAGTTCCCATCAGATTCAACAAAAATGGCCATCACCAAGGCATATCAGAGTCAAATTCACAAAATACACAGATAAGGAAAGAATCATGAAAGCAGCAAGGGAAAAAAAGTCCTTAACCAATAAGAAAATACAGATCAGGTTTGCAGCAGACCTATCCACAGAAACTTAGGCCAGAAAAGAGTGGCAGGATATATTCAACATGTTGAATTAGAAAAACATGAAGCCAAGAATTCTTTATCCAGCAAGACTTTCATTCAAAATAGAAGGAGAAATAAAGAGGTTACCAGACAGACAAAAACTAAAGCAGTTCATGGCCACTAAACTAGCCCTGCAAGAAAATTTAAGGACTCTTTAGTGGAGAAAATAGGAAACAAAACAAGAGACCAAAAGAAACAGACTATAAAGGATCAGAGAACATCACCAGAAGCACCAAATCTACAGGCAACACAATAGCACTAAATTAATATCTTTCAGTATTCACTTTAAGTGTCAATGGACTAAATGCTCCAATCAAAACACATAGCATATCAGAATGGATAAGAAAACAAGATTCATCTATATGCTGTTTACAAGAGACCAATTTTAGACCTACAGACACCTTCAGATTGAAAGTAAGGGGAGGGAGAACAATCTATCATGCTAATGGTTGACAAAAGAAAGCTGGAGTAGTCCTACTTATATCAGACAAACTAGATTTTAAAATCAAGACCAACAAGAGATGAATAAGGGCATTATACCATAATTAAGGGGTCCATTCACCAAGAAGATCTAACAATTGTAAATATTCATGCCCCCAATGTAGAAGACCCAAATATATAAATCCATTAGTCACAAACAAAAAGAAAATCATTGAAAAGAATACCATAATGATAAGGCACTTCAACAACCCACTTACAACAATGTGTAGATCATCTAAGTAGAAAATCAACAAGGAACCAATGGCTCTGAATGACACCTTGGACCAGATGGACTTAATAGGTATATTCAGAACATTTCATCCTAAAGCAGCAAAATACAGATTCTTATTGAGTGCACATGGAACATTCTCCAGAATAGATCACATAAGTATCACAAATCAGCCCTCAACAAGTACAAATGATTAGGATCATACCTTGCATATTTTCAGACCACAATGCTATGAAACTCAAAATCAACAAGATAAATTATGGAAACACCATGACTACTTGGAGATTAAAGAACATCCTACTAAATAATGAATGGGTTAACCAAGAAATTAAAGAAGAAATTGAAAAGTACATGGAAACCAATGAAAATGAAAACACGACAGCCCAAAAGCTTTGGGATACAGCAAAGGCAGTTATAAGAAAGAAGCATATAGCAATCCAGGCCTTCTTAAAGAAGGAAGAAAGGTCTCAAATACACAACCTAACCTTACACGTAAAAGATCTGGGGGGAAAAACAGCACACAGATATCAAAAACAGCAGAAGGGGGGAATAATAAAGATAAGAGCAGAAACCAGTGATATTGAAATTAAAAAATAAAAACAGTAGAACAGATCAATAAAACTAGGAGCTCATTCTTGAAAAACTCCTGGTCAGACTGGCCAAAAAGAAACAGGAAAGACCCTCCCCCCAAAAGTAAAATCATGAATGAAAGAGGAGAGATCAGCAACCAACACTGCGGAAATACAAACAATAAAAAGAGCATTTATATGCCAAAAAATTGGGCAATCTGGAAGAAATGGACAAATTCCTAAAAACATATGAACCACCAAAATTGAAACAGGAAGAAATAGAAAATTTGAATAGACCCATAACCAGTAAAGAAATTGAATCAGTAATCAAAAATATTCCAGCAAACAAGAGTCCAGGGCCAGATGGATTTCCAGGGGAATACTACCAAACATTTAAAGAAGTGTTCACACCTATTCTTTTGAAACAGTTTCAAAAAATAGAAATGGAAGGAAACTTCCAAATTCATTTTATGAGGCCAGCATTATATGGATTCCAAAACCAAAGACCCCACTAAGAAAAAGAATTAAAGACTAATTTCCCTGATGAACATGGATGCAAAAATTCTCAGCAAAATACTAGCAAATCAAATCAAATAATATATTAAAAGAGTTATTCACCATGATCAAGTGGGATTTATTCCAGGATCCAGGGCTGGCTGAATATCCACAAATCAATCAATGTGATACATCACATTAAAAAAGAAAGGGTAAGAACTACATGATCCTCTCAATAGATGCAGAGAAAACATTTGACAAAATGCAGAGTCCTTTCTTGATAAAACCCTCAAGTAAGTAGGGATAGAGGGATCATACCTCAAGATCATAAAAACATAAATGAAAGACCCATTGCCAATATCATCCTCAATGAGGAAAAAACAGAGCTTTCCCCGAAGGTCAAGAACATGACAAGAATGGCCTCTCACACCACTGTTATTTCACATAGTGTTGGAAGTCCTAGCTCAACAATCAGACAACACAAAGAAATAAAAGTCATCCAAACTGGCAAAGAGGAAGTCAAACTCTCACTCTTCCCAGACTATATGATATTCTCTATGGAAAACCCCAAAAAAAACTCCATCAAAAAACTGCTGGAACTGATACATGAATTCAGCAAAATTGCATGATATAAAATCAATGTACAGAAATCTGTTGCATTTCTATACACCAATAATGGAGAATCAGAAAGAGAAATCAAGGAATTGATCCCATTTACACTTGCATCAAAAACCATAAATTACCTGCGAATCAACCTAACCAAAGAGGTGAAAAATCTATACACTGAAAACTATAGTAAGCTTATGAAAGAAATTGAAGAAGACAAACACACACACACAAATGGAAAAACATTCCATGCTCATGGATTGGAAGAACAAATATTGTTAAAATGTCTCTAATATCCAAAGCAATCTACATATTCAATTCAATCCCTATCAAAATAGTACCATCATTATTCATAGAGCTAGAACAAACAATCCTAAAATTTGTATGGAACCAGAAAAGATCGCTAATAGCCAAAGCAATCCTGAAAAATAAAGCCAAAGCAGGAGGCATCACAATACCGGACTTCAAGCTGTATTACAAAACTGTAAATCATTAAGACAGTATGGTACTAGCACAAAAACAGACACATATATCAATGGAACAGAATAAAAAGCCCAGAAATTGACCTGCAAATGTATTGCCAGCTAATCTTTGACAAAGCAGGAAAGAATATCCAATGGAAAAAAGACAGTCTCTTCAGCAAATGGTGTTGGTAAAACTGGACAGACAGTGACATGCAGGAGAATGAGCCTGCACAACTTTCTTACACCATACACAAAAATAAACTCAAAATGGATAAAAGACCTAGCATAAGACAGGAAGCCATAAAAGCCCTAGAGGAGAAAACAGGCAAAAACCTCTTGACCATGGCCACAGCAACTTCTTATTCAACATGTCTCTGTAGGGAGGGGGGACAAAAGCAAAATGAACTATTGGGACCTCATGAAAATAAAACGCTTCTGCACAGTAAAGGAAACAATCAGCAAAACTAAACGGCAACCAGTGAAATGGGAGAAGGTATTTGCAAACGACATATCAGATAAAGGGTTAGTATCCAAAATCTACAAAGAACTTATCAAACTCAAAACCCCAAAAACCAATGAATTCAGTGAAGAAATGGGCAAAAGGCACGAATAGACACTTTTCCAAAGAAGACATTCAGATGGCTAACAAACACATGAAAATGCTCAACATCACTCATCATCAGGGAAATACAAATTAAAACCACAATGGGATACCACTTCACATCAGTCAGAATGGCTAACATTAACAACTAAGGCAACAAAATATATTGGCGAGGATGTGGAGAAAGAGGATCTTTTTTGCACTGCTGGTAAGAATGCAAACTGATGCAACCACTCTGGAAAACAGTATGGAGGTTCCTCAAGAAATTAAAAACAGAGGGGCACCTGGATAGCTCAGTCAGTTAAGCATCCAACTTCAGTTCAGGTCATGATCTCACAGTCCGTGAGTTCGAACCCCACATTGGGCTCTGCACTGACAGCTCAGAGCCTGGAGCCTGCTTAAGATTCTGTGTCTCCCTCTCTCTCTTCCCATCCCCTGCTGATGCTCTGTCTCTGTGTCAAAAATAAATAAAAACATTCAAAAAATTCTTTAAAAATATTAAAAATAGAACTACCTTATAACCCAGCAATTGCACTACCAGGTATTTATTCAAAGGATAGAGGAATGCTGTTGTGAAGGGGCACATGCACCCCAATGTTTATAGCAACATTATCAACAATAAATGTCCATCGACTGATGAATGGATAAAGAATATATGGCATATGTATACAATGGAATATGACTCAGAAAATCAAAAAGAATGAAATCTTTCCATTTGCAATAACGTGGATGGAACTAGAGGGTATTATACTAAGCAAAATAAGTCAGAGAAAGACAAATATCATATGACTTCACTCATTCTGGAATTAATATACAAAACAGGTGAACATAAGAAAAGGGAATCAAAAATAATGTAAAAAACAGAGAGGGAGACAAACCATAAGAGTTTAAGTACAGAGAACAAACTGAGGATTGCTGGTGGGGTGTTGGGTGGGGGGAAGAACTAAGTGCAAAAGGGGTATGAAGTAGGACACTTGTTGGTATGACCACTGGGTGTTATAAACAAGTGATGAATTTCTAAATCCTATTTCTGAAATCATTACAACACTATATGTTAACAAACTTGGATTTAAATTAAAAAAAAATAAAATTAAATAAAATAAATAAATTATAATGTATAATTAATATAATATAATATAATATAATATAATATAATATAATATAATAAAGTAAGGAGATATTTTCCAAGCAGGCAGGGTTATATAGGCTAATATAGAGGGGAGGGATTTGTGAAAATAAGCTGGACACCCCTCTCCTCCTCTTGCTTGTCCTCCAACCACATTGGCCTACTTGCCATCCTTTGAAATCTCTGAATGCCTTCCTGCCACAGCATTTCCATTCTCTCTGTGGCTTCCCTGAAATATGCTTCACCAGTTTTATGTGTCTCATTCCTTCACTGTCTTCACAAACTCTATTCAAATGCCCTCATTCTTAGAGACAGCTTCCACCACCACCCATTGAAAGTAGCAGCCCCCATATTTCTCTGCTCCGTTGTCCTACTACTTTTTTTGTGGTTCCTACAGCCTCCAGAGATGGCATCTTAAGCCCAAGTAGGGACTGTGGGTGAAGGGGCTGTGGATGAAGGGTGAAGGAGAAGATGATGTGACCTCATCTCCCCACTGGCTTTGCTGGAAGAGGAGTTGCTTTCTTGAAAGACAAGAGGGAAACAGAAAACAAGTCCTCAGATGGAACTAAGTCTGTAGCTGTCATATCAGAAATGCAAAGAAGACTCCCTTCTTCCATGGGGAGAATTGAGGAGGAAGAGGCAGAGAAGAAAAATTAAATATGAAGGTTGAAGATGCTAGAAATATAGTGGATTAGGTAAAGCATCTTTTTTCCCCCAACTATATTGTGATATAATTGACACGAAACACTCTAAGTTTAAGGTGCACAATATGATTTGATACATGTATATATTGTGAAATAATTACCACAGTAAGGTTAGTTAATACATCCTTTACCTCACATAATTACCATTTTTAGGTTATTGTGGTAAGAATATTTAAGATCTACTCTTATCCTTTTAGCAACTTCTAAGTATTTAATATTGTGTCAACTAGTCACAATACTGTGCATTAGTGTGTCACATTTTCTTTATCCACTCATCCATCAGTAGACACTTAGGTTGTTTCCATGTCTTGGCTATTATAAATAATGCTGCTATGAACATGGAGATACAGATGTCTCTAGGGGAAAGTGATTTCATTTCCTTTGGATAAACACCAGAAGTGAGATTACTCGATCACATTGTAGTTCTATTTTTAATTTTTTGAAGAATCTCCATACTGTTTTCTATAGCGGCTGCATCAATTTACACTGATCAGTAGTGCATGAGAGTTCCCTTTTCAGTGACGCATCTTGAACTCTCTAAATGGAGAGGGAAGGAAAGAAGAAAAGATCTAGAAGGAGCAATGGGAGAAAGTGGAGCAGCAGAGGGCTAAATGTTAAGCTGTGATTGAATAGTAAGTGTAGTCAATATAAAAGATTCAGAAGGAGGTACTGATGAGGGAAATGAAAGCAAGAAAAATGTAGCTGAGAGACAGAGACAGCATGTGAGCAGGGGAGGGGCAGAGAGAGATGGAGACACAGAATCCAAAGCAGGCTCCAGGCTCTCAACTGTCAGCACAGACCCTGAAGTGGGGCCCAAACCCATGAACTATGAGATCATGACCTCAGCTGAAGTCAAAAACTTAACCAACAGAGCCACCAAGGTGCCCCAAGAAAAATGTAGTTTAAGTTAAATCCCCTTACAGCTTGCAGCCCAGAGACCTGCAGTGTATAACATTCCTCAAGAACTTTATGGCTGCCTTAATGCCTTAATATTTACATTGTAATAAAAAACTAAAAGCAACCTTATCTTGACTATAGCTAAATCTTCAGAGTCCTGTAAGAGCCTGCTTTTAGTGTACAGAAATTCCTTAGAAACTAAAGTTATCTTTATCTCCCCTCCCTCCAGAAACTTAAAAGTATATAATCAGTCACTCCTTACAATCCCAGTGTAGCTCTTTCTGCCCAGAGGTCCTGTCCCTTGCTATAATAAAATCACTTTTTTGAACCAAAAACATCTCAGGAATTCTTTGTTAGCTGTTTGCTCATGAACCCCACTTCAAATTTCATCATTTTGGCACCCTTAAATCGAGCTTTGAGTCTTTTCATCTGACCTCTGAGCCTTGTTATGAACTTCATGAGTAACTTCTGTTCTCTTCCTTTACTTTTATTCCAGGGGCTTTACAAGGAATATGGTTTTATTAGAACACTTTCTTGCCAGTTGCTCAGGCTGCAGTCCTCTAACCTGTGGCTACTCTATGGGGAGGAGCAAGCCTGCATTTTGGCTGCAGGTGAGTATCCTGGTCAGAATGGTAATAAGACCAAGAAATGATGCTCTCTAATTGTACCTATTCTTATACAGAGTCGTCTGTCTTTGTCATGGGACAGCCATGTAAGTCACTAGGACAGCTGCCAATCTCAAAGACTCCCAGGTAAGATTTCTTCCTCATTGGTCTAATGTGTATCCCTCCACACCTCTATTCTAGCCACTTCTGGCCTAGTCACTTCCACTGGGAACCAACCCAAATCAGTATCAGACTGAATTAAAACCCAACCAGGGACTATTTCCTAGGGAAGTTGACTGTAAAAGACTACATGTGTTGGAATGTCACTTAGACCATGATGGGTTTCTATCTTTACTGATTTTTATCAGCGCCTCCTATTGACTATGACAGTTACAAAATTGGATAATTTCCTCTTTTTAAATGTCTTTAGTGTTTTCCATGGGTTAAGAACTGCAAGGCAAGGCATGGCAAGGTATCTCAGCTCATATGCCAGCACCAATTTTGCAGTCTATAATGTGACGGGAAAACAGGGGATGCTAGCATTCCTCCTACAAGGTCTTTAGGCTCATACTGAAGGGATGACTTGTTAATTTTGTCTGTCTCATAAAGTTCTCATGGGGAATTGTTAAGATAACTATCAAAATCCTTGGTAACCTGAAACTTTGAAGTTTTGCTAAGTTACATGATAAATTGGGATGAATTCATTGGATATCTAAGCCTTTTCCAAATAAGATAAACAACTGAAACACTAATCACTAAACAGGATTATCTGCCTTTGACTTCTTATTTCAGAAAAGCTGAGGATACTTAGGTCTGTTGGTAAATATGCTATGTGCTTTACTAAAAGACTTATTAAAAGTACTATGAAGAACATGGTTTTTAAATTATAAAGTGTATTTATTAATCGTAGGTCTAAAAGAATTCTGGTGTAACAGACAGTTCACAATTGCCTATTATTTAGTATTCACTAGAGACTAAGATTTCTAAGAGTTAAAATTCTGCTCAATGTAATTAAGACTGACAAGGGTGGGGGGCTTACATCAAAATCTGAATGCAAAAGAAAGTTATAGAAGGTTTGTGAAGGTAAAGCTTTAGAAAAGAATCTTATGTGTGGTCAAGACTACGATTGAAATGGATGTATTTTAAAAGTACACTGGTATAAGATTAAAATTATGCCTTATTCTCTGTTAAAAAGACAAAGTTTTCTTGGATTGTTCCTCTGCTCTCGATAAAAAAAAAATGTAAATAAAGATTTTTTTTTCTCTTGTGTCTGCCCAGAAAATGAAAGTTTCTATGTTTGGTCTTTATCAGGTCTTTAGTTACTTAAAAAAGGTTGGGGCCCCTGGGTGGCTCAGTCAGTTAAGCATCCAACTCTTGGTGTTGGCTCAGGTCAAGATCTCACAGTTTTGTGGCTTTGGGGCCTGCAATGGGCTCTAAGTTGGGATCATGGAGCCTGCTTGGGAGTCTCTCTCTCTCTCCCTTTCTCGCTGCCCCTTCCCCACTCGTGCTGTCTCTGTCTCTCTCAAAATAAATAAACTTAAAAAAAATTTTAAAAAGGTTAAAACTTTTAATATTGAAGGAGCTGAGTTTTGCTAACAAGTATATAACCCTACATATATGCCTTTGAAATGTCTTATTGCCACCTTGGTTAAATAAATAATTAAGTTTTAAGTTTTGTTATGACCTGTAATCCTATTCAGGAATGTGTTTTATAAGTTTCTGAGGTTTTTTTTAAACAAATTTCCCAAGATTCAAATTCTAAATGAAATCTTTTTGACTAATTGAGCTTGTTTATTTGGTATGTTAAATTACACTGTCAAAGAAATTATGATAAACATTTGGGTTATATTGTATGGTAAATGCTATAACTATTTTACAAATAATATGAGATACCCGAAGTTTTAATATATCCTGGTATAAGGTCATCACTTGAATTACTGAAATGTTATTTGTCACAGAAATAACCACATTTCCTTGTCAGCTGCATTATAATGAGTTCTCATCAGATCTTTAACCATGGCTATTTTTGAGTCTTTTGTCATTTATACTTATTGTTTTGATGTCCTTGCAAAATGTCTTTTGTCTTCAAGGAGATTCATTAAAAAAAAAAAAAAAGGTCTTTTTTTTTTTTTTTAACAAATACAGGTCTTTGATATCTTTAAAATTATAAAACTGAAATGGGTAAAAATTTCTAAAACTAGCTAAAAGGCTACATTCAAACTGAAAAAGAATTAGTAACATGGAATTAAATAAACTAAAGAAGATGATTATAGTTTTTATGACTCTTGTTTGAAAACATTGCTGTTATCTGATGTTTATTCTTCCAGAAGGAAACTTTCTTTTAAAATATCTATGACTTACAGATATGTGATAAATTTGTGAACGAATGAGGCATTTAACTTTTCTCCCTACCTGAGACCTCCAGAATTCAGAAGTTTTCAGTGAATATTCGTTCTTTCATGGCACTTATAATCATTTGCATAAGTTCAATAAGAATCTGTTCTCCTTGCTTGCAACAGGACACCACTGGGAACGTTGGTTACTCTGCCAAAGCTTTGACTGGAATGTCATGTTTGAGAGGGACATGAGTAGACTCAGGTATGCCCAGACAGCTTTAAGGGACCAAGGCTGATTTTATAGAGCCAATAAAGCCCCTTGAATACCTTGGCCTAATACCTTGCTTACAGGGTTCCCAGCAGCCTTACCAGGTGAGTAAAGAATGTCACTTCCTGGCAGACGCAGGAACCTCAAGATAGTTTGGGAACCTCGAGAGGAGTAATTTATCCAGGTCTACAGGTATTGCTGGCATGTCTAATGGCAGGTGTTTGGCTTGGCTTCTGGCCTAGACACCTACTAAAAGCTCAATGGAAATTCTTATATAAAGTTTTGGTAAAACAGATTTTAAAAGGCTTATATGAAAATCACTATTCTTGCTGAGTTTATGTAAATAATTAGGCCAAGTTTGTTAAAATTGGACTTGTTTCACAAATGAATTACTCTTGATTTGGCTATCTCTTATTAAAATGAGGGTGGTAATAGAAAGTGTTTCAATAACATATCTGTGTAAATATTAGGTTTTAATACTGTTTTCTCAATGCTTCTGTTTTTCCTCAAATATCTGGCTGTGGCTCCAAACTAAGGTTTCCAATCTTCTTCCATTCCCTTGACTTATAGTCACTAAAAGCTAAAACTGCCATTTTTCCTAAAGCCCTAAAAACCAGTGCTGGACAACTTAAGGTCAGCTTCAAAAAAATTGCCACAAAACTCATGTATAGACGTCTTTGTGCCTGTTGCTCTATGAGCCATTCAAAATGATCACGAGAGGCATTTGAATTACAAATCAGAAAAGCCCATCTGATTCCTGCTGCCTGTTCCCACTCCACCTGAGGATGCTTCAAGCCTGACATCTAAACATCTTCTCACTAGCAGCATGCAAGACTCAGACACTGGGTTTATAATTTGCTCTAACCATTAACCTATATATTTTTTTCTTTTGTTTCCATAAAAGCACCTCTTATTAATTACCCGATTGCTTACTAAGCAAAACAGAGCCCATATGATGGCTAACACAGCCTGCTACACAATTAAGGCCTTAAATGGCTCTCAAAATAGCATCATATTATTCAACACCAGAATAACTCAAATGCATAAAACAGTTCTATAAAATAGAATGGCATTAAATGTTTTAACAACTGCACAAGGTGGAACTTCTGCTATCATAAAAGCAAAATGCTGTGCATACATTCCAGAATACCACAAAAATATTTCTCAGTTTCTAACTAACACAAATACTCAAATTGGTGCTCTAAATGATCCCTCTCTTCCCTTTTATAATTGGTTAAACTCCTGGACTAAAGGAGGGTTTTTTTTCAACTATCAAAAGAGTCTTATTTGGGCTTCCTTTTCTTTTTGTTATTCCAATCATGTTTTGCTCTTTTCTCCCATGTCTCTCCACCTGGTGCCAAGACTCCTTCACTGCCATAACTTCAAATGGACAGATGATCCTTTCTGCTCAAAGAGACTCCCATATGCTATCAACCCTAGATACAACTGCCTTAGCCTTTCCTAACTCCTAGTTAAATTCTCAACCGACCAATCTTGACCCATAGGTAGGGACATCTCTATGTCCCTATTCAGCAGGAAGGAGCCACAGAAGATGAGACCTTCTGCCTTCAACAACCTTAAAGACTTAAGGGTCAAGTTGTTCAGGGGGTGAAATGATGAGGGAAACAAAGACAAGAGAAATGTAGCTTCAATTATATCTTTTTACAGCTTGCAGCCCACTGACAGATACCTGAAACATGCGGAACATGACCTTCCTCAAGGAACTCACGGCTGCCTTAATGCATTGATGGTTATGTTTTATTAAAGACTAAAAGTAGCCTTACCCTAATAGCAGCTAGCCCTTCAAGGTCCTTAAAGCCTTGCTTCCAAATTCCTTAGAAACCTGCTTTATCTCTATCCCCCTCTCCCTCCACAAACTTAAAACTATATAGTCAGTCACTTCTCACAATCCCAGTGTAGTTCATTCTGCCCACAGGGTCCTGTGCCATGCTCTAATAAAATCACCTTTTGCACCAAAAAATGACTCAAGAATTCTGTCTTGGCCATCTGCTCACAAACCCAAAACTTCCAAATTTCATCACGTAGTTGGCAGTTCTAATAATAGCAAAGGGAATTTACATATAATGCTTGTTCTGGGTGGCAGCCAGAAGAATGGATCTCCTTATCTGCACTCCAAAT
The DNA here is from genome assembly GCF_022837055.1 of Prionailurus viverrinus. Classification (NCBI taxonomy): domain Eukaryota; kingdom Metazoa; phylum Chordata; class Mammalia; order Carnivora; family Felidae; genus Prionailurus; species Prionailurus viverrinus. Next base: position 31,913,873 of record NC_062572.1, read on the forward strand.
CTCTAAAGCTTATAAAGAGGCCCTAACTGTGTTCAGTCACCTATATGGTGCAGGCATTTTTAACATCACATCACCCTCTGAAGGCTATGCTTTTGGCGCAGCCTCCCAGAACTGAAAATGCAAGTGGAACCACATTTCAAGGACAGGGGAAGGGGCGTACAACATCCAATTGCCCGGATCCAGCTCATGGGTCAATTTATGGTCATATCTTTTGATCATATTCCGAGAGAGAGAGAGGGGGAGAGAATGACCCAGAAACGAAACAGGCAAGTGATAGAGCCAGAAGGGATTAGCAGAGGGATGGAGGAAAACAGAGTAGAGGAGGAGTCAGGCCTTGAGCAATAATCTCAAATTCATTAGATGATTTCTTAGAAATATATTTTATGTTTTTTACAGCAGTTTTAGATTAATAACAAAATTGAGGGGAAAGTGCAATGTGTTGCCATATGCCCCCTCTCCTACAGAGGCACAGCCTCTGAGCCATAGTTTTACACTTGCTACAACATCCTGAGCCATAGTTTTACACTTGCTACAATCAATGACCCTACATTGACACAGCATTATATCCTGTGGGGGATAAGCTTAGGAATCCTCCTGGTTTACACCAATCGGTTAACATGGCATAAAGAAATACAAAGCCATAAAATGCTCACACCTGAGTTTGGGTAAACCAGATTGGCACCCCAAGAACAGGGAGGCACAAAGGTGCAGGAATAGAGAGGTGCAAAGACACCCCAAAATAGAGAGGGGGTGCAGAGCCCCCAGAATCGAGAGGGAGAGGCAAAGTCCTAAAATAGGAATTGGCACAAAGGTGCCCAATACATAAGAATATGAAATGAACAAGATTATATATTCAGTGTGGAAGCACCCCCAATTTAGTACTGTAGCAGAAAATCTGCTTTCACAGGAGGATAGGGCCAGATTAAGTAAATTGGTGGACTATGGACCACTGTGCTGCAGGCAAAGCAGCCCAGAGCTGAGAAGGTTAACAAAAGAAAAGGTGCCTTGTTAATCCTGAGGTTATTTCCCTTATCTGTCTCATCCCCTAGGCTAGCTAAAATAAACAGAGGTGCTGCCTCGTGTCCTCTGTAAACAAGTTTCCTCCCAACTGCCTGGCATCTGGATTTTGGTTTATATTTACCCAAACCCCAAACACTGTATATCTTTAAATCCCCCCTTTTCCCTTACATCCCCAAGTTAACGTTCACAGTTTCTTTGTCTCTTTGTGCATGCCCATCACATTTGTAAGCCTTCTGATCTGAATAAATATGGGGCAAAGACCCTTATCCAGGGCTCTTGTCTTTTCCCAGACATTAGCCATCTCTCGCTTTCAATCTTACATCCTGCTCTTTTGGTAGACAAGAGAGAACTTTAGACCCAGAGTCTACAACAATCACCCTAAGTCCATAATGTACATTGGGGCTCACTCCTGCTCTAGTACTTCTGTGGGGTTTGTCAAATATATAATGACATGAATCTTCCATAGTAGTATCATATATTATCATATAGAATAGATTTACTGCCTAAAAATCCTCTTTGCTCCATTTATTTCTCTCTTCTCTCTAACTCTTGGCAACCACTTGTCTTTTTATTGTCACCCTGGTTTTGCCTTTTCTAGAATGTCTTATAGTTGGAATCATATTATATACAGCCTTTTCAGATTGGCTTATTTTACTTAGTAACATGCATTTGAAATTTCTCCATTTTTTTATGACTAGATAACTCATTTCTTTCTAGTTCTGAATGATGTTTGGTGGTATGGATGTACCACAGTTTATTTTTGCATTCACCTACTGATGGATATCTTGGTTGCTTCCAAGTTGGCAATGATGAGTAAAGCTGCCATAAATATCCATGTGCGGATTTTTTTGTGAATATAAGTTTTCAACTCTTTGGGTATAGATACTTTTTAAATTTCCAAATTTCTTTCCCTTTTAAATTTGTTGTGTCAGATTCACATTGAGATCTCAATGCTTTTCCAGTCTTATTTTATATATTGAAAATATTCTTTGGTGCTTAGTAAACCACTATACATTATTTCAATGTGCACTTAGATATATTCTTGTTTGAATGTGTGTGTGTGTATTCAAAATCTAGTTTAATCAGTTAATCTAATATTCAACAGCTTCTTCCTCATGTGATCAGTTAATATAGTGGGTTATGAGCTGAAGTCTCCAACTACGTATGTATTCACTTCAAGTTCCCTTTGTCATTTCTCTGCAGATGCTGAAAGATGGAACTTTATTCCAACAAAGACCATGTGTTCATGATGAATAAGTCACTCACATTTTCCAGTGCCAATAATCAGGTCTTCTCAATTTTATATTTTTGATTAATGTGATTTTCTAGAAAAGAAGCATTAAATGTTTGAAACAATGTGATTAAAACTGAGAGTAGTCTCTCTTGCTCACGAGCATGAGATATGGTGTGGAATCTTAAACCAGTGCTGTTTATTCTCTACTGGCCTCTTTCACTCACCTCCTTGCCTATCTCAGTACAAGTGCACAGTCCCAGGGCAAGTGGATAGGGGAGAGCAAGAACTTTTAAACTACACTCAAAACAAAGGTATCTCCCCAACAAGGAGGAAACACTTGGCTCTAGGAAGTGAGCTTGGAGAAGGAAATGGAATGCCTGTGGAAGTTAATGGTCCAGGAATGGGAATACCACCAGGAGAAAGGAAAAGGTCTGCCCATTTTTTCCCAGCAGCTATTGGCAGAAATTTGGGCTCTGTGACTTGAAGGCAAGGATCAGTCCCGTCCACAGACCTACTGCTGCCAGGTAAGCTGTGGGTTCCACTAGGATGGGAAGGGCTTCTGAAGAAAGGGCAGATACTCATCCAATGGCTTCCTTGCCAGAGTTCCCTGTCCCTAAATTCCTCCTGTCCCAGTGGCTACCACAGGATTATGATCTTCTCAATGTGTTGAATTGCACCACGTTCAGGAGACTGTGGCCTAGGAAGAGGGTATGTTGGGTTTTATACTGATCTTACCTGAGAAAAGAAAGAGAAGACGGAAATGGCTTTTTCCCAGGTAAGAGTCATATTCTTGGTTTATTGTTTTATCTGTCTTTCTTGAAATGAACTTTATAAAACTTATTGATTTTCCATTTCCAAGGTATCCTGTCTATCACATTTGCTCACATTCCCCCAGGCCTCCTCTCCCCTTTCATCTCCACACAAATCCCATTCTCTCCATTTTGGGGAATATGTATATAATATTAATGTCTAAATTAAAGACTCAATAATTATTTTAGTTTATATAAATTCAGTTAGAGCTCTGTGAAAATAAACCTGTAAATTAGAAAACATTAAAGGTTGTATAATTACTAATTTAATCTCTCCACTTGGGAGTGGAGAGGGGATACTTGGAATATTAGACTTTTAAGATAAAGACCAAAGTCTGTTGATACAATCTTTCTCTTCCAATAAATATCCTGGTTCACCAGGCATAAAAGAAAATGAGTTTTTCTTCTATTCTTTTTTCTTTTCTTCTTCTCTCCCTCTCTTTTTTTTAAATTATAGTCATATGTTTATTTAAAAATCTGATGTGCCAACATAGCGCCTTTCACAGCTCTGTGGAAACCTTTACAACCTTCATAAACTTCACAATCTTTTGCTTAGGTGTTGCCTTCGTGGGAGCCTTAGCAGCAGCCATTGCTATCTTTTCAGATGCTTGCTTAGCATTTTTTGCTTCCTTGGCAGCCCTGATGGCTTGTTCTTGTTGAGCCTTCCTAATTTCAGTTTTCTGATTCCTCTTGGCCATTATATCAGCAAGAGATACACCAGTGATGGCCCTCTGGAATTTAATTGCATGGTGGGCTCTTTTCTTTTGAATTTATTCCAACTGTCCCTTTTTGTGCTTTCTTCTGTAGAGGACAGTCCAGTTTATCTGCTGAAAATTCCTCTTAGAAAGGAATGCCGACTCACATTTTGCATTAAGAAATTGGAAAATCTTCCTGTTAGTCCTGGTGTAGTGTCTCCCATGTCCAGGGTAAATCTTGTACCCACTGAAACTGCAAAGCCTGAACTTTTTGGCTGCAGCAGCCAGGAATAAAGAAAGATTGTGAAGATAAAAATGAGTTTTTCTTTTTCTTTTTTTTTAGTGCCATCCTAATCTTGGGCCATTTCAGCATACGTTATATTCAAATTTTCCATAAAGTAGTTTCCTGGAACATCATACTACAATCCATGATATTGTGATTATAAGAAATATATGCTTGGTTTTCATCCATGGTTCCTGGCTTATAGCTCCCAAACCCTTGGTGTTTCTTGAGTGATTAGAGTAATGGGAGAGCATCTTTAGTTATATTTGCTCTCTGGTCCTCAGTTCCTGAAAGGTAAAATGAGTCTTTTTTTTAATGTTTATTTTTTTAGAGAGTCATAAAGATAAATGAGTGTCTTTTTTTAATGTTTAATTTTTTAGAGAGAGAGAAAGCAAACATGAGTGGGGGAGGGGCAGAGAGAGGGAGACAGAGTATCCCAAGCAGCCTCTATGCTGACAGCACAAAGCCTGATGTGGGGCTTGAACTCATGAACCATGAGATCCTGACCTAAACCAAAGTCAAACCTACTGAGCTACCCAGGCACCCCATGAAATGAATGTCTTATAATTTATAACCAACTCTTTCATCACAACTGGGTTTATGTTAATAAGGTGAGTTTTGGAAAGCACCTAAGGATGGGGGCTGGTTACTGATGAAGTTTTTTGGGGGTGATGGGGGTTTGTGGGGCCTGGAGCCAACAGCCAAGAAAAAATTCTTGAAGACATCTTTGGTACAAAAAGGTGATCTTATTAAAGCATAGGGATAGGACCTGTGGGCAGGAAGAGCTTCCCTGGATCCTGTGGAGGGACTGGTTATATACTTGGCAGTTGGGGGAGGTAAAGTCAAGGGGAAGTTTCCAATGAGATTTTCATATACTAAAGAAGACTCATAGGATAGTGGAGGCCTAGCTATTGTCAAGCTAAGGTTGTTTTTTTTTCATCCATCAGAGTATTAGCATTAAGACAGTAGGGAGTTCCTGGAGAAGCATTTTACTCTGCCAGACTTAAGTAGTTGTCGAGGGGCTGCAGGTTATAAGGAGATTCTATTTTTTCTGCCATTTCATTCTGCCTTTGTTTCCCACCTCAGTTACCAGGGAGCCAACCATGAATAGAGAGGTATAACTTTCAGTCCTACTTCCCTAATTCCCCACCCCTTACCTCAGACCTTTAGGAAGAGGAGAGGGACTGGAAGTTGAGTCAATCACCAGCAGCCAATTATTTAATAAATCGTACCTAAATCGAAGCTTTCATAAAAACTCAAAAGGAGGGGGTTGGAGAGCCTCCTGGTTGGGGAACCAGAATGCACCCACTTTCCACAGTGCAGGACCCCCAACTCCACAGTCTCCTTTGTTTGAGACTTCACCCTATGCATCCCTTCACCTCCGTTGTTGATTTGTTTCCTTTAATATCCTTTGTAATTAATCAGTAATCTAGTGAGTTAATGGGTTTCCTGAGTTCTGTGAGCTGCTTTCACAAATTGATCAAACTCAATGAGGGGGTCATGTGAACCTTTGATTTATAGTCAGTCAGTCAGTCAGTCAGTCAGAAGTATGGTAACAACTTTGACTTGTGATTAGTATCTGAAGTTGAGGGTGGTCTGGTGGGACTGAACCCTTAACATGTGGGATCCTATACTATCTCCAGGTATATAGTGTCAGAATTGAGTTGGACTGTAGGAACCCAGCTGGTGTTGCAGAATTTCTTGGTGATGTAGGAAACCCCTCCTCCCCACCACTACCACACATATATCAGAACTGATGAGGGAGTATAAGGCAAGCTGAGGGCAAAGCACAAGTTAGCAACCCCTTCCACCCTCCAGGTGGGATATGTGTGACATTCCACAGGCTCACCTGGCTGCCCAAGAACAAAATAAAGAGAAAAAAAAAACAATGGTTAACTGATTGAGATCATAGTCACACAAGATAGCAGTCTCCATCAGTTTGCACCTGTTAGTATATTACAAGAAAAAGACAATCTTATCAATAGCCTAACCTCCAGAAACCCAAGGACTCAATTTCTTGGAGTCCTAATAGCACCTTCCCCCAATGTTGATGTGGGGAACAAAGGCAAGATGAAACATAAATAAAATTAAATTTATTTATAGCCTGCAGCCTGTTGACAAATATTTGATATAGGCAGAGTAGAACATCCTCCAATAAACTCCCAACTGTCTTGTCTTAATGTCAATGCCTTGCTAGAGGGAAAGCAACCTTAGCTTGACAAGAACGAGGTCTCTAGTTCCTTTGAAAGTCCTTTTGGAAGCCTCCCTTTTACCTTTACCTTTCCAACTCCATAGTATATAATCAGTCACTCCTCACAACTCCAGTGAAGCTCTTCCCACCCACAGGTCCTGTCTTTGTGCTTTAATAAAATCACCTTTTTGCACCAAAGACATCTTGAGAATTCTTTCTTGGCCATCAGCTCTGAACTCCCACCTATCACTCCAAAACCACATCAGAACTGTGATCAAAACCCTTAAAATTTTGTTGGATCAATAATTGATATTGGCCTACAGAGTAAATCTTTATACATGAATGGAAAAATGTCACAACCAAAATTATAGTATAAAATACTCCAATCTAAAATAAAATGATAAGGTATAAAATAATTTAAATATAGATATAGGTTTTTGAAGAACACAGCTAACTAGAAGTGTTAGTATACTAACACTTGATTTATAGTCAGTAGTGCCCTGCCTTACTATTAGCCCAGCCAGGGTCAGGTCCATACCCTGCTACAAATCAGAGAGTGAATTTAGACAACCTGAGCCTAAAGCTTATCTTTACAATGACAGTAAATCAGTGCTTGACTCATAAGTTTGTGAAGAATAAATGACTTAACACATGCCTTCATATCACTTGATGAAGTTTTGGGGTGATTGTGGGGTTTGTGGGGTCTGGAGCCAACAACTAAGAAAGAATTATTGAAGATATCTTTGGTGCAAATGAGAAGGAAAGCTGGTAAAGGCAGATAAAAAGGATCAGCCAGATGGATACTCCCCTTGTATACTTTTTGCTTCTGTAATCTTGCTTGCCTCTTGCATCAGCTGACTGACTGAGTAGCACAAATGATAAGTGTCCCCGCTTTTTATTTCTTGAGCCCCTGCAATCCCACCCACTTGTGCAGCTGGTAGAGTTTCCAAGTACCTGGAAGGTGACCAGGCATAAAAGTAGGTCAGCGCCAGGGCTAGGGTTTCATCCTTTGGAGATGATTCTGCTGGGCCAGCACCGGTGCAGAATAAAGTATTTTCTGATTCCCTGAGTGCATGTTGCTTGTCTCTTCCTGGGCACTGAGTATTTGCTGTAACATTTCCAGTGCATTGGCCAGGAAGCTGGTAGCCATGTTGGCTCCTGTACTACTGTTGTCAAGAGCCAGCAGGGGCACCGCCACTTTGGGCCCCCACAATGGGAAAGAAGGTGCGCCACCAGCGGTTTCACTGAACCCTGATCCTGGCTGGCCTAATAATACCCAGCCTCTGCTGGACCCTGCAGGGAACCAGAAATTCTAATTGGACCCTGCAGGGAATCAGAAAATTCTTCCAGGACTGGACACCAGATCAGGTGAGTGTCCCTGGGGACCCAGGACCTAATTCAGGCCCACCCTAGAGGTGGAAGGGGAGCTTAATCACTTCCTGGGGAACATAGTCACCAAATAGGACTGGGAAGTCCTGAGTGGAAGTCTGCAATCTGTCAGAATATGTGTATGAGTGCCTGTGCTCCACGGTTTTGGCTATGGAGCCTAAGTGGATCCTACCCTCTGGTTCTGTGATGACCTCATATGGCTCAAGGCAGAATCACGTCCACAGAGGCCTGATCCAAGTCAGGGGTTTATACTGACCTGCCGATGCTGAGGTGTCTAAATCCCCACATTGGGAATGACCAGGCAGACCAAACAACCTCTTCCCTCATGTTTGCCCTCATGTTTGTCTTCCTGTACATTGGGAGGGACCCATCTAGGATACCAGGATGGGGAAAATTCCTCAAAACCAACTGTTGGAGCCAACTGTCTCTGGTCAGTCTACCTCAGAATGGGGACTTTAAGGAATATTCCCAAGCAGCTGCTGAAACTCCCTTTGCTTTGGGGAAATTCCCTGTCTTCTCCAGACTGACATAGACTGACTAATTCCTCTACTGGAAAACAAAACAAAACAAAACATGAACATGGAGTCTGCTCCTCTATCTGAGCTGACAAGACTTAAAACTGGGAATTCTCTTTCTCTGCTTTCTGCTAGCACCTTGTCTTTCCTTCCCCCCCTCCTCCTGTTTCTGCACCAGAGTGAAGCCTTCATAACTGCATAATCTCAATGCCTCAGGCACCATCAGCTCCTCCTCTCACCCTAGACATTGAGGGGTGAAGACCACCCACTTCAGATTTCCCCACCAGTGTTCCAGGTAAAAATTAACCATGGGGAACAAATTGTCTTAAGTGGACCCAAGTAAAAGCTATTCAGTGTTTAAGCTAATTTAAGTTTGTTGGTTTGCGATATACGTGTTTATCAACATTAAATTAAAGAAAATTATTCCACCTAGATTTGCTGAAGGTCAAAAAAAGCTCATGTTATCCTCTGTTCCAATTTGTTAGCAAAAGGATGACTTAAAGTAATGGTTAACGTTGTCTCAGTTTTCATAGGTAATTGTTAAGAAAGCTTTCAAAGTCTTTGGTAACCTAAAACGTTAAAGTTTTGCTTGCATGATAAATTGAGATTGAATTCGTTAGATATCTAATGAGATAACAGGATAAAGCACTAATTACTAGATGTATGTTTGTGCTTCTGACTTATTGCAGAGAAACTAAGATATTTGGATCTGTGGGAAAACATTCTTTATGCTTAATGGATTCATAAGTTTGCCACCTAAAAAAATTCTGATGTAACATAGAGTTCACAGTTGGTTACTACTTAGTTTTCACTGGAGACTAAGGTTTCTAAGAGTCAAAATTCTGCTAAATGTAGTTAAAACTGATGGAAATAAGGAAAGTAATTCTGTATGTAGAAAAGTAGATATGTAAAAAAGATATAAGGAATGGAAACACATTTTTGTTGAAAGTAAAAGAGAGTAATTTTGTCCTAAATGAGACTGGTTATTTGGAGACAAATGGCTTGGAACAAAATATGAATGCAAAGGAAAGTTGTAGAACGTTCATGAAGGGAAAGATTTTGAAAGAAATTTTACATGTAGTCAGGAAGGACTAAGGTTAAAATGAACAGATTTTAAAAGTATGCTGGTTTGAGATTGAAATTCTTCCTCCCTTGATTCAAAGGCTGGGAAAATGATGGCAATACCCTTGGTTCCAGCCTCCAAATCCTCTACATTTGTGTTTTTCATGTTTAGCATTGGAATGGATGCCTATGCCATATGAGGGATGGATGATATATGAAGGGCTTTTATTGAGATACATGAGAGCCATTTTATTAAACTTAGCCCAATGTATCCAAAAAATGGATATCAAAATGGCTGGAACACATTTATGTGTGTATTGTTGAAAAAGGCAGGGAAATAGACCTTGACTTTGGCTCCTAACCTCCCTCCCCATCATCAGCCAATAATCAATATGTAAGTTACTGTTGGGCAAAAATGAAATTAGTACATCATACAACAACCGGGGAAGTCTTGCTTGGTCACAGTCCATACTCTCAAGGTCCTGCAGGTGGGAAACGGAGGTGTAGGAGAAATTGTGGAAGACCAGGACACTTCTCAGAGGTAGGGTCAAGCCTGGATGAGAGCAACTACTCCCAGCCCTCGTGAGACTGGCAGAGCCTTTAGGTGCCAGTTGCATAGCCAGCCCAAACGCAAGGCCAGGAGATGATGTTTCTCCCGGCCAGCTATAGCAAATTGAGATAAGGGATGGCTTTCTTTTTTTTTTTTTAATTTTTTTTAATGTTTATTTATTTTTGAGACAGAGAGAGACAGAGCATGAATGGGGGAGGGGCAGAGAGAGAGGGAGACACAGAATCGAAAGCAGGCTCCAGGCTCTGAGCCATCAGCCCAGAGCCCGACGCAGGGCTCGAACTCAGAAACCGTGAGATCGTGACCTGAGCTGAAGTCGGACGCTCAACCGACTGAGCCACCCAGGTGCCCCGATAAAGGATGGCTTTCTTTCTTTCTCCTATAGGTGGGTAATTCCCCCAAAAAGGTCATTACTCCTTTGGAATGCATTATGACTCATTTTCTTTTGCACAAAGGCTTGGCCCTAATACAAATCATAGGAGTAGACCTAGCCACCAGAGGGAATATCTATTATAATACTACACTACAATTGGACTAGTTTTACAAACGTGAAGGGAAGTGGAGAGAAGTCCACTATGTTCATTGTTTTTGGGCCTTAAGAAAAAAATCAAGATATATGTAAGCAATGCAAGGTGGATCCTGATTTAATGGCAACCCTTTCTGAAGTCAAAGCAATCAGGAGGGGAAACAATTAAGCGCCACTTACCTGTATCGAAAGCAGATCTAAAGAAGGAGGAAGAGAAGTCATCCACCTCAATCTCCTCCTCCTTGGGTCCTCAATCTATATTTTAAAAAATACAATTCTTCTTCCTGCTGCCCACCTTTTCTAGGCCCTCCCTGTAATGTAACAGACATGTTTCCCTTATAAGAAGCTAGAATGCCAGAAGGAGAAACATTTACATTACAAGTTTAAGACACATAAAAGGAGATCTAGGTAAATTTTCTGATCAAATAAGTATATGGAGGCTTTTCAGAATATTGCATATGCTTTTGAGTTGACCTGGAAAGATATAATGCTTTTGTTAAATCAGACACATAATGAGACAAAAATGTGGGATTCAGGCAGCAGCTAAGAGATATGGGGATGAGCACTACATTGATTACCATGGGACTGGAGATTGTATAGGGAACTTCCAGATCTTTACTGGAGCTCAGGCAGATCTACCCCAAGATCCTAATTAGGACTATGATCATTCCATTGGGGAATCGTACTGCTGCCACTTCTAAGCTTATGTTTTGGACAAATTAAGGAAATCTAAGATTAGGCTCTTAAATTATGCTAAGTTAGCCACTATTTTACAAACACAAAATAAGAGCCCAATGGCCTTCCTGGAGAGGTTAAGGGAGGCTCTCATTAAATATATGGCTATCTCCCCTGACACCCCTAAGGCTGAGATGACTTTAAAGGATAAATTAGTCACTCAATCAACCCTAGATATTTGAGGAAATGCAAAAATTGGCTATTGGCCTAGAAGGGACCCTGGAGCTCTTACAGCTCTTACAAGCTGCCAATTGAGTATATGACAACCAAGATAAAAACAACAAAACAAAACAAAACAAAACAAAAAACAGGAAGGAGACTTAACAAAATCTGAGGCCTTAGTTGTGGCCTTGTACTATGTCAGAATAGACTTCCTGAGGTCCTGGCACCAATTGCCACTTATGTGGCCATTCAGGGTACTAGAAACAAGACTGGCCTCAGAAGAGAAAACAGAAGTCAAAGCCCTGTAAGCCAGGCTGTTGTGTGGAAACAATCACTAGAAGGCTGAATGCCCTGGGGGACCTTTATCTGTGAGGACTCAGATAACCAGTGTCCCTGGAAGGGATTGATGGTGCCTGGGGCTCTTTGGGGTGACTCCCTGGAACCAATTGTGTATGGAAAGCCCAGAGCCTCAAGTAACTCTGGAAAATTCAGGTAACTAAAATACCAGTTCACTTCCTGCCAGAGCCACGTTTTTTGTTCTCCTTTCCACTACAAGCCAACTATGCAAACACCAACATGACGAGAGGCATCGCTGGAAAACTTATAACTGAATTTTTCTCTCAGCCCCTGGGATGTATATGGGGAAACCTAATTTTTTCTCATTCTTTCCTGATAATGCCAGAGAGCCTTACTCCATTGCTAGAAAAAGACATTATAACTAAATTAGAGACTATAGCGTTACTAACTCCAGGACAGATAAACTATCATGTGAGTTTTGGGGAATTATTGGATATTGTAAGCTGTGGATAACAGGGTTCAGAATATAGCTCACCTACTATGTCAATTATTAAAGGATACTCAATCCCACCCACTGTCCCAAGGAAATAAATGGGTCAACTGATGGACACTGACTTCAGCCCTTGGGATGGTTACAAACAGAGCAGGGGGGAATTACTATTATGGAGCTCACAGAGCTAAAAGATCATTAAAGCACTGCATCAGGCCCTTCATTTCAGGAGGGATAAAACTTATCAAATGGCCCAAAGGATGTTTACTGAAAAAGTTTGTCAAGGACAGTTCAGCAAATAGTATCAGCCTGTAAGATATGGTAAATGACTGCCTTGACTCTTTCTCTAATAGGACTCCCAGCTCTTAGAAAAGTTTACACCTCGAAATAAAACAAACTGTTTGCTTATACTCAGCAAACTGTAAATAACACCTCACAAGCATTAGATGCTTTAAAAAAAATTAAATAAAGTTAGGGCCAAACTCTTGGAGGATAGAGCCACCATTGATTACTTACTGCTCCTCCATTACCTGGGTTGTGGGAGTTTCCCTGACATATGTTGTTTCAATATAATCAATAATTCTCACAGAGTCTTAGATGATAGATGACATTCAGGCATAGTTGGACAAAGTCAGGGTCTCTGCTCGATTGTTTGGCTGGCTTGGGAACTGGGGACATTATCTTAAGATGCCATCTTTTTGGTCAATATAATCTTTAGTTTATTCTTTTCTCTTTGTGTCTGCTAGTGTTTATGCTGCCTCATGTCTGCCAGCCTTCCTGTAGAACCATACCATGGGCCACTTGACTGACCCTTGGCCAGACTCTAACTGCTGTATCCCCACATAATCACTTATCAGCTTGAAAAAGCCAGAAAGGTCATTGTCCCTATTCCTTAACAGGAGTCACAGGCCCTATTACAGGGGGAGAAATAAAAAGGGAAAGGGTTAACATTACGCAGGGAGAGATAAAGGACCTTCAGGAAGGCAGACTGCAGCTGCAAATGGGAACCTAAAGAAGATGGGGTTCTCCTCTTATAAAATCCTTTAGGGGTGCTCTCCCCCCATTATCAAAGGCATAAGGGGGGAATCTAAATAAAAATAGGCAATCTAACCCTAAAGCAACAGATGAGGGCCCTTGGCTCTATGCTAACCATCTTACACCACTGGGTTAGGGAATAAATCAACAAATGGAGGCAGAAATTAGCAGACTCATGGAACTCTTGGAACAACTTAGAGAATTCGGCATCCTGGCCCCTCCCTTTAGCTGGTCCTCTCCTAATGCTTTTCATAGCCCTCCTATTTGGTCCTTGTATTCTTAATATGCTAACCAGATTTGTTTCCTCTTGCCTAGGAACTATAAAACTCCAGATGATGCTCCAGTTGGACATTGTAACTGTTGCTACTCTCCTTTGGTTGTCAAAGAACTCTAGCTGTCACATTCCTCCCTATGATGTACCTGTCCAGTAGGAAGAAGCCAGAATGGTCTTTGCCCTTCTTCCCATGGCAGAAAAGGGTCCTCTGGCTCCCACAAAGTGATTTTGTCAAAGTCTGCTATAGTAGCTTGAGAATCAAGATGGGGAAAATGAGAAGGAAAGCTGGTAAAAGCAGATAAAAAGGGCCAGCCAGATGTCTAAGACTGGATACTCCCCTTGCATGCTCTTGGCTTCTGTAATCTTGCTTGCCTCTTGCATCAGCTGACTGCCTGTATAGCACAACAAATATTTCCTTGAACCCCTGCAATCCTGCCCACTTGTGCAGCCAATAGAAAGTTTCCAAGTACCTGGAGGCTGTCCAGGCATAAGAGTAGGCCAGGGCCAGGGCTCAGGGTTCAGCCTTTGGGGATGATTGTGCTGGGCTGGCACTGATGAAGAATAAATAGTCTTTTCTGATTTCCTGAATGCATGCCACTTGTCTCTTCCTGGGCGCCATGTATTTGCTGTAACACAAAAAGGTTTTTATCAAAGCATGGAGACAGGACCCATGGGCAGGAAGAGCTTCACTGCAAGTGTGGGGGGTGACTGTTTTATGAAGTCAGGGGAGATAAAGTCAAGAGGAAGTTCCAAAGAGACTTTCACATGCTAAAGACTTATTGGATACCTAGCTATTTTCAAGCTAAGGTTGTTTTTCCCTCTAGCAAAGCATTAATATTAAGACAGTAGGGAGTTCCTGGACTTTAGGCTATGATGGGATTCCCTTTTTCTAGTAAGCTGGTGGAGACTTTTATCATTTTAACCATTTGTGCTTTTTTGTTTGTTTTATTTTTGTTTTTTAGTTTTTTTGTTGTTGTTGGTTTGTCCTTTCCTGTTTTGGGGTAGCCAAGGAATATCATATATGTCCTACCTAGGGGAGGGGTGGTTTTAACCTGCACTTTGCCCTCAGGTTGCCCCACACTCCCTCATAATCACTGATTATGCATTTTAAGTACTCTTTAAAAGTTACACATTCAGGGGCACCTGGGAGACTCACTTGGTTAAGCATCAGACTCCTGATTTTGGCTCAGGTCATGATCTCACAGTTAGTGAAATGGAGCTTACATGGGGCTCTGTGCAGACAGCAAGGAGCCTGCTTGGGATTCTCTCTCTCTCTTTCTGCTCCTCCCCTGCTCACTCTTTCTCTCTCTCTTTCTCTCAAAATAAATAAATAAACTTAAAAAAATTAGGAATTCAAACACTTAAAAGACTTTTAAAAGAAAAAAAAAACCCTAAGTATTTTAAAGTGGAACACAATGATAGGTAGAGAATAGTGGGTTATCAGTGGACATAATAAGTGTAGCCCAAGGTTCGAGTTTCTGTGAAGGATTCTCTGATTGTGAACTTAAATACCAGTCTCTGGGAACTAACAGAATGGCCTCCAGAGATTTAGGAATAAAAAAGCCATTTTTACCTCAGATCATAGCTGGAATCCTGGAGAATTTCTTTCTTTTTGACTAGCATATCTTTATTTCCCTGGATACACATTAAGGCCTGCAGATTTTATTCACCAGCACCCAATGTGAGCCAGCCCCTGGTCATCTTCTCCAAGGGAATCTCCCAGACAAAGGAAGCTTTGGGGGTAAAACATTTCCTTAGTAATTTTTGTGTACAAACTTATTGTCAGAATGGGCAGAGGTGTATCTATTTGTACTATCTGCATCCTTAAGTATCTTCCAGTACCACAGTCAGCCCCAGGAACTTAGAGCTTAAAATACACATTTCTCCTGTATATGTGACTGGTAATTGAAGCAACAAGAACATCACAAAGGAAAAAGATTTGGAGTCCCACATGGGGGCTGGGAGGAACAGCTATCAGTTGCTGGAGCCATAGGACCTAAAGATTCAAGTCCCAAATATCCAGGAAAAGGATACAGCCCAACTGCAAAGAGAGAGAGTGAATGTGAAAATCTTAGTGATGAGGGAGCATAAGGTAAACTGACACCCCACAAACCCCTTCCCCCTTGGTTGGGGCATGTGTGACATTCCTGAGGCATTCCTGGCTGCCCTACAGCTAAGAGAAGGAAAAAGTGAAGACCACAGTTATGCAAGACAGGAGTCTCCATCAGTTTACAAATATCTTAGTGATTTACAAGAAAAAGACAATCTTATCAACAGCCTAACTCCCAGAGAAAATTCCCAACTGTCTTTTCTTAATGTTAATGCTTTGCTAGACAGAAAAACAAATTTAGCTTGATAGAAGCAAGCCCTCTAGTATCTTGTGGGTCTTCTTTAGCATATGAAAGTCCTTTTGGGAACCTCCCTTGTCCTTACCTCCCCTAACTCTCAGGTATATAATCAGTCACTCCTCATACTTAATAATTCAGCTCTTTTTGACCATGGGTCCTATCGCTGTGCTTTAATAAAACCACCCTTTTGCACAAAAGATGTCTCAAGAATTCCTTCTTGGCCCTCAGCTCCCAACTCTACCACTTCAACCTCATTGCTAGGAGATCAAAATTGGGAAAGCATTGAATAGATGTGGGAATGGGGACCTCCCACACTTCCCAGATGCCAACTTGCTCTAGAAAGAGGATTAGCAGAAAGCCTTGTGAGCAAGAGGACCCAGTTTCTGCTACCAAAGAGGCAGGCCCCTTCACAAGGTAAATTCAGAAAAAGGGTGAGGCAGAAGTTCAATGGTTTCATTCTGATGGGAGGGCATGGAGCCAGCTGAGGGCAAAGTACGGGCTAATAGCACCCCCCCCCACACACACACAAACAGCTGGGATATGTGTGATATTCCTTGGACACTCCTGGCTGACCAAGAACAGGGGAAAGGAAAGAAAGCAAATGACTGATAGAGATCACAGTCACACAGACAAGAGTCTCCTTCGGTTTATGGATAACTTAGTAAACTGCAAGAAAAAGGCAATCTTATCCATAGCCTAATCTCCAGAAACCTACACACTCTGTTTCCTGGAGCCCTAATATCACCCTCATCAAGATGTAAAGGGGTTTAAGTGCTTGCCATGGTGATGTGGGAAACAAAGGCAAATGAAAAATTAAATTCCCTTACTGCTTACAGCCCAATGATAAGTCCTTGAAACAGTCAGTGACCTTACTCTAGGATCTCAGCTGCCTCAATGATGACACTTTGCTAGGGACAAAAGGCAATCTTAGCTTAATATTATCCCAAACTCCAGGATCCTATGAGTCTACTTTAACATATACAAATTCCTTTGCAAACCATCTGTATCTTTAACCCCCAAGATATATGTTGGCACTCATACTCCAGGCTTATGATTCCTTAATATACATCTGAAGGGTCTCATGACTGAGGTTTTACTAGACAGTAATAAATGACCTTTTTCTAACAACAGCTAGCCCAAGATCCTGGAAACTTTGCTTCCAAAATTCCTAGGAGACTTACATTATCCTTAGTCCCCTCCCAACATGAGGGTATATAATCAGTCACTCTTCACAACCCCAGTGCACCTCTTTCTGCCCACGGGTCTGTTCCTGTGCTTTAATAAAATCACATTTTCTGCACCAAAGATGTCTTTGTTATGCCCAGAATTCATGATCCCAGAATTCGTGATCCCCAAAGACCACCAGAGAGCTGAGTCGGATGCAAGAGCAAAGAGCCTTTATTCGAGCTAGCTGGAGCTCAATCCCCTACCTGCACCGACGAAGCGGTGAGATGCGGGAGAGAGAGAGCCGGTTTCAAAAGCACAAAGGTTTTATAGGGATCCAGGGGTGGTTGGTGGGGTAATGGTCGTGGCCTTAGCCGATTGGGTCAAAGTGCCGTTACGCAGGTCACCGGGTGTAGTTTGAACGAGAAGTTTGAATGGGTGAGCGGGAAGTTACTCAAGGGGAGGAGGCGTGGTCTGAGGTTTGAGCAGGAATTTCTTTCCGCGGCCACGTCGGGGACATAGTCACTCAAGATGGAGGATACAGGGGCGCCTGGGTGGCGCAGTCCGACTTCAGCCAGGTCGCGATCTCACGGTCCGTGAGTTAGAGCCCCGCGTCAGGCTCTGGGCTGATGGCTCAGAGCCTGGAGCCTCTTTCCAATTCTGTGTCTCCCTCTCTCTCTGCCCCTCCCCCGTTCATGCTCTGTCTCTCTCTGTCCCAAAAATAAATTAAAAATGTTGAAAAAAAAAATTTAAAAAAAAAAAAAGATGGAGGATACAGAACAAGATGGAGGACACAGAACAAAATGGAGTCGGCCGGCCTAGGTCTGCTCTTTCAGTCTTCAAGAATTCTTTCTTAGCCATCGGCTCCAAACCCCACCATCAGCCCCCAAAATTCCTCAGTCCCACGGGGAAAAAATAATTGGAAAGTCTCTTGTAAAACCCAAAGTCAGTGTCACTCTCTGATAGAGTTCAGTCTGACCTAAAATGGAGTTGTCTTTACTCACAGTAGACATTGGGGAACTGAAGGTAGCATGGCAGTCACTGGCCCAATCTTAGAGAAGAAAATGAGGCTGAGGCATGGACTGCACACCTAGTAAAGGAGAAAGGCCAAGGAAGAGTTTCAGGCCCAGAGGCCCAGAGATAAGCACTTCTGGGACTATAGGACTGCCAGGTACTTGAGTAAAGGCAGGGATGAGTGCCACTGCATGCATCCAGCAAGCCAGCACTGGGACAGAAATGTCTAATCATAGAAGAGTCAGAGAAAGAGACACACATCTCAGGGAATATGTAAAATTCAAGGATCCCAAACTGTGTCTGAAGCATTCCCCTTCCATTCCCCTTAGGGCACTTGTCACCCCAGCCAAAACCTGCTTCCAAGGACACTGGTACTCTCGAGTTCCTCAGCCCTTGGGTGTGTGCCTCTTGACAATAGCTAGAAAGTTCTTTATCCTTTCCAGGAAGGAAATTTTCTCACACAAAAAAAGTTTCAGTCCAGACAGAGAACACATATTCGTTTTCATTCTAGCATACCTTCTGAAGATGAACTGTTGCTTGTAAACAGAGTTTATTCTTTCTAAATAGGATTTTTTCTTCCAAAATAGTTTGGTGTCTTCTGCCTGCCTGTTCTAGTTTGGGGTATAGGTTGAGTATCCCACCTTGGGAGTGCCTGTCCCCTGTCCCCATGTAGTTTGTCCCTCCTGGACTGTCCACAGACTTTTACCACGTGAGGTCCTGGGGACTGGGGTGTGTGCAGGAGTCCTCCAAATAGTCCAACACAAGGCAAATCATCAATTTATGGTATTACTGGAACAATGTGTAATTGTTTTCAAGATTCCCAAACAGAACGGGGGTCAATGGCAGATGATACAACTTTACTGATAGCAGTAACATCTCAGCTCATCAGGGAACATAACATGGGCCCTAAGAAGAGGTTACATACAATGTGTATTGAACCATCAGAAATCTCATCTGTCAGGAATAGTCAAATCTGTACTAGCTCAAATGTTAAATGTACCCCCTGCACATGTGGGAACACCAGCCCTGCAGAGAGCAAACAAATGGGGAGAGAAAAGTTCAGCTACATTTTTATGGGCACAATCTCCAGTAAATCATCCCAAAGTCATATTCCTTTTTCATCACTCTTGCCTTTATTGCATATTAAATGTCCATATATACTGTACTCTGTTTTTGAATTTTGTATTCCACTGGTCTCTCTGTCTACTCATAAATCAATACCACATTAGTTTAATTTCTGAGGCTTAATATGTTGTAGGGGAATTCACTCTCTTTTTATTTTCATGCTTCTTATGAGTGTTTTTGTTTATTCTTCTTTCCAATAAAATGTTTATCCCCAGAACACAATCAGATGGTATCTATATTGGCAAAATTCAATTTATAAATCAATTAAAGGATCATTAACTTCTCGGTAACAGCATGTAGAGTCATTATTTTTTATATGGACACATCTATTTTCATGTTTTTCAGATATATTTTACACTAATTCCCTATTGATTGATTTTTTAATCATAATTTTCTGTAGAACTCTGACAATATCTTTTTTGCATCTCTGAACATAATCACATGACATTTCATTAATTCTATTAACATGACTTACTGTATTAATGGATTCCCTAACGCTCAATCACATTTGCATTCCTGATGTAGTGTTTGATCATAATATAAAATTTAATGTGTTGACTCAGTGGGTTCTAATATTTAATATTTTTACATTTATTTTTATATGTCATATTTATCTGTAATATTTTATATGCCTCTATCTAGGCAGAATTCTTATATGAATCACCCTTCTATACCCTTCAAAAAAACACTGGGAAGATTGAATAGTTTAAGTAGCCTTGGTTTATCAATTAGTTCCTTAGTAGAATTTCCCTCTTAAACTATAGGAACTTGGTGTTTTTTTTGCAAATGAAAGAACTCTAAAAAATGTCTATTTCTTCCATGTATATTGTTTCAGCTTAGAATCCCTATCTCTACTGGGGTAAATGTTGATAAAATATACATTCCTAAAAGACATATCATCCACATTTGCACATCAATTTGTGTTGAATTGCACAAATGTGTTTCTATTTTTAATATCAAAATTTGACTTTCAGTTCTTCCATGCACTCTAACCTGTTGAGGAATCTTAAGCTCTTTGTGTGATCTTATTTCTTCATTCATAATTAAATGTTTGATTAGCTCCAAAATTTGGAGGTTAACAGAAAAGTAGATTTTCAGCCAAACATTATCTCAGGGAAGCACAGTATCCAGTAAGATATCCATGCTTTGCTGTTAGTCCTTCATGTCTCAGACCTCAGCATTCCATGCTCCTTCCATGTGAGCCCTTGTCTACTTCCAGGGATCATGGAAAGAAGAGCCTCTCCAACACTCAGCATCACTGGAGATGTTCCCTAGAAAGTTATGATTGTTCCTGGTAGTTGGTAACTGGGACAAAATGTTTCAAAAGTGTTCTCAACTCCACAAAGGTGTGTTTGATTGTTTCATCTGTAGGTGAGATGATAAAGATAGTCCTGTGGGGAGATAAAGTCATAGGATCACAAACTCATATCCCAGGTCTGGCCACCTCCCTTCCACATTTCATTGACTATCATGATCATCACTCTGAGCCCATCACCCTAGAAGCAGGAAAGAGTCTGGTGAGATTTTATATTTAGGTTTGGGATGCAGAGTCTATAAGGGAAAGAAGTGTATCAGGAGACAGAGTAAGTAAGATTCTCTGGGATAGAAACTGATCTAGTGTCAAAGCCACACAGGAAGGAGGAATAATTACTGAACTTGTGGAGAACAAATGGAGGTCTAAGACAACAAACCAATCCCTAACTGCTCCTAATTTAATTGAATGCAATCCTTATTGATCATGGTTAAAAGAGCATTCAAGGAAAGGTAACTCAATAACCTCAGGTTTTTACATTAGAGGAAACGTCATGGACTTCAGTAGTTTTCAGAACCAAATTATTTTGTGATATTTTCTTTAGTTTGAAAAAAATGCTCTAATGCCATTTCCAGTCTCAATACTCATCTTAGGACTATTTAAAATGTATTCAGAGAACAAGTTGACATACCTCTAGTTTCACTTTTGCTTAATGAACTTGTATTTTAATATCTTTAACATTATGACATTGAAATAATATCATTTGATATTTCCACATTAATACACAATAATATGCTCCATAATTGATGATAATTTAATTTCTCCTCTGCATTATTTTATCTCCTGTTAATGTTTCCCTTGCTTAGCATGTAGTCATTCCATTGTGTATTCCTTGATTAAGATAGAAGTCTTAGCATGTAGTCATTCCATTGTGTATTCCTTGATTAAGATAGAAGTCTTTTTATTAATGCATTTTTAAATTTAAAGTTTATTTATTTATTTTAGAGAAGGAGGGCAAAGAGAGGAGGTGAGAAAGAGAATCCCAAGAAGGCTCCATGCTGTCTGCAAGGAGCCAGATGCTGGGCTCAATCTCACAAACCGTGAGATCATGACCTGAGCTGAAATCAAGAGTCTGGTGCTTAACCAATTTAGCAACCCAGGCACTCCGAGTCTTTTTTAAATTCCAACATGGAATCCACCATCCATGCATTCAGTAAGTTACACTTAATCTTATATGATTATCGTTTTGGGATTATACCAAATCAGGGCATGTATATTCTATTTGGATCTCCAAATCATTGTAGATGATATTTGCTATAAAATAAGGAATTAGATTAAAATGAAAAATTGCTACAATCACAATTTTCTTTTAAAAAGTACAACCATTCTTTTTAACAATTACAAGATATAAAAAAAATGAACACATTTGAGGTTTAGAAAAACCTATTATGAGACAGCATAGTGATTAACAATGTCAACTCTTGACACTGTCTTTCATAAGG
The DNA here is from genome assembly GCF_022837055.1 of Prionailurus viverrinus. Classification (NCBI taxonomy): domain Eukaryota; kingdom Metazoa; phylum Chordata; class Mammalia; order Carnivora; family Felidae; genus Prionailurus; species Prionailurus viverrinus. Next base: position 31,935,563 of record NC_062572.1, read on the forward strand.
AGGTGACTTGAGGAGGTCATTTAGCCTTCCTGGATAGATGTCAGGTCTCCTCACTTACAAAATGGTAAAAATAAAGCCCTTATGTCATAGAATTGTTATACAAGCTATGTATAAACATGAATAATAGTATTCATAGTGGGGATATGTTTTTCTTTTTATAACAAAATCTTAGGGAAAGGAAAATGGGTTTTAATAAGAAATATATGGGCTGGAAATTGTGATAAATGGAAAATAGGGGATTTCAGTTGCCATGATAAAACAGACCTCATGCATGTTTCCTTCAGGATCCTCTCTGAATGGGAGTAGAGTCACTGGAAAATGGCAACCTCCAGGGATTTAGCGAGAGGGATGATCTTATCTCAGACCACAGTTGAATTCCTGGGGGATTTATTTCTTCTTTGCCATTATAGCTTCCTTTATTCACCAGATTCACGTTAAGGTCCATAGGTTTGATTTTCAAGCCTCTGACTGTAGCCAGCTCCTTGGTCATCCTCTGTTAAGGAGTCCCACAGACAACAGCCGCTTTGGGACTGGAATATTTCCTCAGCAATATTGGATGCAAACTCCTTTTCTATGTTCACAGGGTGGGCAAGGACAGGTGAATTGGCATCACCTCCTCTTATGTATTGTCCAGGTCACCACAATCTGCTTTATGAGCTCCAGGTGTCAGAGTTAAAACTACAAACTCCTCAATATAGCGGGCCCCCCACCATCCTGAACATGCTGGTAAATGCCATTTTTCCTTTGTAGGTGACTGGCAAGTGAAACAGCAAAGGCATCACAGAGAAAGAGGACTGGGGAGACTTTTCTGTGATAACTACATAACTCTGTGATCTCTACACACAGCATTATCATCATCCTATTATGTTTTGTATTTGGGACCCATGATCTGGGTTTTTATCTTATGTAGGTACAAATAGCTAGTCCAGCATGTTAAGAGTTTACCTAGGCAACTTCATGATATTACTGCTTTGGCATTCATCATGGGTGGCCAATCTTCCCTGCAGTGGCCTTGAACTGACACTAGCCCCTCCCATGAGCACATGCCTAGATAACAGTCCACATAGTCACAAACAAAAATATAAGCCCCTGATAGTGATGTCCCCAGCAGACTTTTGAGCAAGTCTCCCCTGGCTCCCAGGGCCTTTCCCCTGTGTTCCCCTTAAATAAGAGCCCCATAGAACTGACCAAAACCACAAGTGTTTTTTGTTTTAAATTGGCCAATTTGATCTTATCCCAGGAATCCCAAAGCACTCCACCCTTGAGCCCTAATAAAGGTGTGTGCCACACATCTTACCCCTCTGTCTGGCTGTTCCCTGCCTTGACCTTCCTATGTGGTCTCTGAAGGCATACTGTGTACCTCCTCTGGTACTTGTGAATTATAAACCTCTATTTCAATTCCCTTGTGGTCTTTTGTTGATGGGAGGCTCACCATCCACCCTTCCTCCCCACCCTGCCAGAGCTCTACTTAACAAGTGTTAATTTAATAAAGTCACAACAAAATACAGCACATTCATAGGACCAACCTCTCCCCACATCCTCCCCTGAATCCAGAGTCTCTGGAAGCACTCTTGTTTCAGTGAACAACTTTAAGTCTCTTTTTACTCTGTTCTCAAACTTTTGTCCCTTTTTAATATACTAGTTGGTGGTTGGCCACCAGGTCTTTGCTAGTCACTGCCTGCTTTCTTATAGGCAGCTCCTTTTTTCTCATGAGTCCAGGATATCTGTGCTTGGCTCTGTCTGCTATGTGAGGAATATACAGTTCCCTAAGCTTGTAAGAAACCTCTATATTTAATGCGGTTTTGTCTTTTTTTTTTTTTAACAAATACTATCATTTTTTTCTTCTGTCCTGGTAGAGGTTTGAGTATTGCAAGGAGAAGTCACATACAGAGTGTGAACAACTCACAAAGTTTCTGTCCTCATAGGATGGATCTCATGTTGGGAATGGCAGGTGCAGAATGAAATGTTTTGTAAAATGCTTTCATAACTTACATTTTATTCAGTAGTGAATTCATTTAAAAGAAAGGTTTCTGATGATTTGGAGACAATGGAAAGCTAATACAAGTATGTAGCTTTAACTCAATTAATCAAAATTGCTCCAGAATTTAACTAGGCACAGAAGTATAAGAAGAGTTCCTGAGTGAAGGTCAATCAAGAAAGAAGGCAGGTGACCTGGGATGGAGTTGGAGGAGAAACAGTGCATCAAATACTGTAGGGTCATGCCCAGATTTTGCCATTTTACCTTTACATCTCAAGAAAGAAGTTAGTCATTTGAAATATGTGATGTTTTCTGGGGTAGGAGAGTGGTATATTTCAAATTTTTTCAGATAGAAATAGAATGCAAGTGAGTGAGACAAAATGAATATGTTAAGAGATTTATAGTTAGAAATCACTTTGTTGCTAATACGTAGAGAATCATAAAGAAAACCATTTGGCTTTTGAAACACTTTGAAGGTAGAATATTCTGTAGTAAGCCATGATCACAATCAGCCTGTTCAGAAGAAAGAAGTATCAGAGTGGACCCTGTATTCTGAATTTTGAGAGATGAATCTAAAGTGTCATTGTCCATCCACTGGAGGCTCGGAGGACAAGGTGTCAAGGTGTAGTTCTATTGTTGTTTTTTATGTTTGTTTGTTTGTTTTTAAGGAGGGCACTGATACTTTGAAATATTCAAGGGGCAATTTTGACAGAATCAAAATTAATTGAGCAATTCTTTGTAGTGAAAAATTTTAACAGACCCTTTGTGGTCATTGTTAGATGGAGTAGATACAATTTATTAAGGATTCAAATATTTGAATAATACAATGAGCAAGCTTAACCTAATGGATATATTGAACCTAGACTCTATGTCACATTTTTTAGCACATAGGAAACAATTGAAATGATTTTATCTCAAAGTTTTAACAAATATAAAATATTTTAATAAAAGAAATTGATTTTGTGACCCATTAAGTAACAATATCTTTTAGACAGTACTGTAAGGAATTAAAAAGGTTTTTTAAAATAAAACCCTGAGCAATATTTCTAAATGAATAATTAGAATTTTTTAGACTAAAAGACAATGAAAATGCTCCATATCAATTTTGTACATTGTGATTTATTCAAAAGTAGTTACAGGAAATGAGATAGATGAAAATTCTCAGACTAGAACAGAAGATGGCTGATAATGTGTATCCTAAATGTCAAACTCTAGAATTTATAAAAAGAAATATAGGCTAAATGCAAGTAATGTATATGGTATAATAATGTGATGAAATTATGGGATTTGGGGTTCATGAGTGAACAGCTAAAATTTTTTGAGATGCTTTTGGTGCAATAAAGTGATTTTATTATAGTAAGGGGACAGGACCCATGGGCAGAAAAAGCTGCACTGGGATTATGAGAAGATCCTGATTATATACTTTTAATTAATGGAGGTTAGAAATAGTATAAGTCTCTAAGTAATTTGGAAGCAAGTCTCTCAGGACCTTGAGGGCTAGCTGCTATAAATATAAGTTGACTTTTAGTCTTTAATAAAACATGAACATTAAGGCATGAAGGCTGTAATAAGTTCCTTGAGGAAGGTCACGTTCTGCATATTCCAGGTACCTGTTAGTGGGATGCAAGCTGTAAAGAGATTTAATTTAAGCCACAATTCCCTTGTCTTTGTTTCCCTCATCAATAAATATAATGTAAGTAATGAAATTTAGATCAGAGATTAATATAAGTGATTTCATACTAATGAATTAGAAAACTGGGAGGAAAGGGTGATTTTTGTCAAATACAGAATACAAAAGTTGAATTAGGAATAATTAGAAAACAGAAAAGCAGAAATAAATTTTAAATACTTTGGACACATTCATCAAAAGTTCTGACAGTTTTAATGACATTTTCCCAATATTTTTAAGGTTCAGGAATTCCTCTTCCAAGTATGTTTTATAGATCAGAGGGAAAAAAGAAAAACCATGGAAAGATTTTTTGTGGCTATTATATACATTATACCAAAACTTTAAGGTTAAACCACTAAAAGTTATGAATTTGGACAGAAAATTAGTATATAACATACAAAATGACTGAGAAAGTCTTATTTCAAAACTAGAGGATAGGGGCGCCTGGGTGGCGCAGTCGGTTAAGCGTCCGACTTCAGCCAGGTCACGATCTTGCGGCCCGTGAGTTCGAGCCCCGCGTCAGGCTCTGGGCTGATGGCTCAGAGCCTGGAGCCTGTTTCCGATTCTGTGTCTCCCTCTCTCTCTGCCCCTCCCCCGTTCATGCTCTGTCTCTCTCTGTCCCAAAAATAAATAAATGTTGAAAAAAAAAATTTAAAAAAAAAAAAAAAAAACTAGAGGATATGCCAATAAAAAAAAATCAACTCATATGATATAACATATTAAAAGTTAAATGAGGTAATCATATTGAATAAAACATACCTCTAATTTTTAAAATAAATTAATTAATTTGGAAAAACTATCAAAGAATATTTCAATTACTAATGATTACAAGACATCAGGATATAGGAACAAATATGCAAATGACCAACAAGCATATGAAAAGATAATCAACATCTTTACCATTAAGGAAATACAAATAAAAAACACAACAATGTATTCCTCCACACCTGGGATGGCTATATTCAAGAAGACTAATGAGGGACGCCTGAGTAGCTCAGTCGGTTAAGTGTCCGTCTTTGGTCAGGTCATGATCTCATGGTTTGTGAGTTTGAGCCCCACTTCAGTCTGTGTGCTGACAGCTCAGAGCCTGGAGCCTGCTTAGGATTCTGTGTCTTCCTCTCTCTGCTCCTCCCCCATTTGCACTCTCTCTCTCTCTCTCTCTCTCTCAAAAATGAGTAAACATTTAAAAATTAAAAAAAAAGAAGGCAAATGATAACAAGTGTGGGCAGTATTGGGATTGTAAAATGGAGCAGACATTTTGGAAAACACTTTGGCAATTATTCTAAAGGTTGACATAGAGTTACTATATGGCCCAGAAATTCCATTCCTAATTGCTCCTAAGCAATTCCACTGAAAAGAAATGAATATATATATCACACAAAAATTTGTATTTGAATGTTCATAGCAGTATTCATTATAGCCAAAAAGTGGAGACAACTCAAATGTCCATCAATAGATAATGAAACAAAATGTGGTATACTCATATGATAGAATATTCTTCAGCCAGAAAAAGAATAAAGTACTGATATATGCTACAACATGGATAAACTTTGAAAACATTGCCCAATGAAAAACGCTGGACATAAGAGGTCATTTTGTTTATACAAAATGACACAATAGGCAAATCTGTAGAGAAAGAAACTGGATTAGTGGTTGCCAGGAACCAGGAGATGGGGAAATGGAAAGTCACTACCTGATAAGTGTGGGGTTTCTTTTCAGAGTGATGGAGGCATTCTGGATAGTGATTTGATAGCAACGATGATTGTACAACATGTCAATTTACAAAAACTGGTGAATTTTATTTCAGTTAAAATAATTTAAGAAAACAAAGAACAAACTCCAAAATGACTGTTGTGCATAATGGAGATTTATCAGCTATAAACATAGCCAAAACTCTAAATTAGCACAGAGGAAAGCCGATAAAAAAAAATGAGGGTCAACAAATTTCTATTGGTGCTTTGGATTTACCTAGAAAAGCCATGAAAAGACATACTCAGGCTTTAAGCATAGGTAGTTCACTTTTGTGCCATGGAAAATTTCCTGGTCCTGGTAGATGTGATTTATACCAATGTGACCTCAGAAATGGTTAAAAAATAGTTTTTTAAAAAGGCAGTAGGGGCGTCTGGATGACTCAGTCAGTGAGGTGTCTGACTCTTGATCTCGGCTCAGGTCATAATCGTACAGTTCATGAGATTGAGCCCCACATTGGGCTCTGCACTGACCGTGTGGAGCCTACTTGGGATTCTCTCTCCCTCTTTCTCTGCCCTTTTCCCACTCGTATCTGTGCTTTCTCTTGCTCCCTCATGTTAAAAAAAATGTCTGAACCCATGTTAAAATATTTTATTTAGCTTATGAGGGAACCAACAGATATTATACCAGTCAAAAAAAGAATCCAAAGAACAGACGCAGGCATGCATATTGATCAGAAATAATGAAACACCCAAAGGGAGAGAAGGCTTTGGGAGTTGAGGTTGCTAACAGCAAGACAGAATTCCCTGCCTGGTTGGCCTTCTCTTGACAATTGTGACCTTGTCACTTTTGAAGTTCCAGACAGATATTTGGAAGAGTATTCTTAATTTGGATTTGTCTGAAGGGTCCTCAAAATTAAATTTAACTATGCATTTTTAGTGAGAATCTCACAGTAGAGGTGATGTATCCTTTGTACCTCATCCTAGCAGGAGGCATATAATTGTGACTTGTCCCATTTGAACTTTAATAAGACAGTGTCTGCAAGGCTACTCCACTTTGTTTTTCTTTTCTCCTTTGTAATCAATGCATATGGATAGGAAGGGCAGAGAGGTATAATAGGACGCTGTAAATATGTCATTCCTCAGCAAATTTCATCCACTAGTTTTAGCATTCTTTGATATTTCTTGGATTGTAAAATGGTGATTTTTCTATCCATCATTCCTTTGACCTTTGTTAGCATTCTACTGAAAGGAAAAACTTTATTCCGTCTGCATCTGTTTATTCACTCATTTACTTATAATATTATAGGCTCTTGGAATCCTGTTTTATTCAGTGAGTAATAATCTATTACTATCATTATTTAGTTCAAAACTCAAATTCCCGGATTTGGATAGTGGGACCCCCTTCAAGCTGACTTTTATGTTCTTTTGACTTGTTCCCATCACACCATAATTTTCTTTCTCTTTCTTTCTTTCTTTCTTTCTTTCTTTCTTTCTTTCTCTCTTTCTTTCTTTTCCTTCCTTCCTTCCTTCCTTCCTTTCTCTCTCTTCTTTCTTTCTTTCTTACTTTCTTTCTTTCTTTCTTCTCTTTCACATTTAGTTTCTAATACTACACAATGTTCTAGACTTAACTTGAATCCCTTGCCCCAGCATCAGAACCAGCTATTTCCTCCAAGGAGCCTAGTTGCAATTAGTGGAAAGTGATATTTAAAAACTAATACTTGGGTGTTAGGTGTGCTCATTGTTTCGGTGGTCATTGCTCCTATTGCCCTGTGGACAGCTTTTTTGCCACACTTGAGCTATGACACTGTGCATTCTGCCTCACAGAAGCTCCCTCACCCAATCTGGGCTTCAGCATCCCAATTCAAGTCTCTGCTTCCTACATGAGTGCTCTCCACACCTTGCTGGGATTCTGATACATGGCTCTGGGCTACTGTCAACATTAAATTCTGAAGTGCATGCTTTCTACTTGGCTTTGACACTTAGCACTGGGCTGCACAGACACCCTTTCTCCTTGCTTGGGCTCTGTGGCTCTGGGCCTTCCATGCTAGACTGCCTATACCTTGTGGGTGGTTGGAAATGCAACTAGCTTAGAAAAGAAGGGACCCCATTTCTAGTGGTATGTTTTTCAACAATGTGACAGGAATGTATGTGTTGTGTGCCTCAGATATCTAGGTTCATGTACAGATTAACAACAAATAAGTTTTAGAAATGGCTTTTCAGCACTGATATTCAAATGAATAGTTATTCTGTCTCTCATTTTATAAGAGTTAGCATATCCAGATCTGTTCAAGTAAAAGCAGATAATTTTTCCCATGGGAGTAGAAAGTGCTCTAGTAAAGCTATTCAGCTTATGAGAAGTGTACAATATTTAAAATTCAAAGCACTCAGGGGCACCTGGGTGGTTCAGTCAGTTAAGGCTCCAACTCTTGATTTCAGCTCAGGTCTTGATCTCATGGTTCATGAGATCGAGCCCCAAGTCAGGTTCCATGTTGACAGCATGGAGACTGCTTGGGATGCTGTCTCTCCCTCTCTCTCTGCCCCTCCCTTACTCACAAATACACACACACTCTCTCTCTAAATAAACATTACAAAAATATTTAAAAAATAAAATGAAAAATAAAATTAAAACCACTCAGAAGAATATTGAAAGACCACTATTTGTTTCTTGTAAAAAATGCTAAATAAATATGACTACAAAGTCTTGGAAATCCCTTTTCTTCTTCCACCATTATTTTCTCCCTTTCTTGAGTAACTTTTGCTTCTAAAAAGTGATTTTTTTTTTACTAGAGAAGTTAAAATAACTGTTACTAAAAGTTAAAAAAAGCATTCCTTATAAACTTCCATGAGGCAGTTGGAAAATTCCTCCATTGTATTTTGGAAGGAAAGTTTGAGCATCCTTAATTTTCTGTGACTTCATTTTCCCACCCAGTGTCCCATGATAGAATCATCAGAGTCAATTAATGAAAATTCTCTAAAGAGCTGATTTTCCTACTGTTTTGGCATCCAGCATTGCATGCATAATATATTATCTTATAAGGAATGGAAACAGGTAGAATTCCTAGTCTTATCCAACAAGGTAAGCTCCTTTTAGAATATCACATGCGTGTTAAAATAGAATGGCAAAATCTTAGGGAGGATGGCTCAATGGTCTTCTGAATTGTTTGTGTCTGTTGGAGTATAAGGTCAGAACCTTTGAAGAACTTTGCCTCTTTTTTTCATAGTAAAAAGGAGCTTTGAGTGGTTACTAAAATGGAAAACCTATTAAAGTTTGCCATTTTTTAGAGAGAAAATAACTCCCAGTTGAATTATAGCAGCAGAGCCCTGGCCTTTAAAATAATGTTTTGTTTTATTGGAAACAAATGTTGCAAATGCTGGATTCCCTTTGAAATGAAGAGCAAATTTCAGTTGAAAAAGCTAACAACCATATTTCTGAGAAGAAACCCTAAGGGTGTTCAAGGAAAAACATCAAAATGATGAAACCTCTGTAAGTCAGAAAACAGGCTGCCCTGACATGCTGAAAGGAAAGCATTTGAGAAAGAATTATGTGCTTTAACAAGCATTTCATTGAAAATGTTTAACTACAAGGTAGATTCTTATTTTTAGAACCCAATACTTAAACAACTTTTGGAAGTCATTTGGAATAGCTCAAGATAAAATGATGTAAGTATCTATCTGTTTCTCCCTAGAGTTTCCTTCATGGTTTGTAGGTGGGCCCTAACCTGGTGATTGGGTAGGACTTGATCAGAGGGCAGTGTTTCACCCCTCTATGTTGCTAGCTCTAATTCAGTAATACTGAAAGGCTGGATATTTTGTAATCTTTATTTTCTCAACCCTCTCATAATAAAATAATCCTGAAGACTTTTGGGGAAGGAATAGTTGTTGGGAACCACAAACCAGACACAAACCACATATATTCTTCCTGGAAATGGGTGCAGGATTTGAAGTCAAAGACCTGGGTTAAAGACTCAGCTGTGTGACTTGGCCAAACCACATAACCTCTTTGAATCTTGGTTTTCAACACTTGGTTTACCATTTTCAAACTACAATTGTGAATATTAGATAAAATAACTCATGCTGAAAAGAGCTTCATCCATGTCTGCTGAGCTTTAACATGTTAGCTGTTGCCATTGTCCTTGCTGTTTAGGTCAGCCCACAGAGTTGACACAGAGGCTCACAGTGAGAACTTCCTGCTATTCCTGTGGGCTGATCTCCTGGGAATACAGTATTGCTGTGGCACACCAGCAAAAGGCAGGGCTGTGTGGGATTTTGGCATGCAAAAATCAAGTTCAGGAATGGGAACTGAGAGTTGAGAAGTGATGTGCTGAGCAGAACTTCGAGTCTCTGATCTCCATGAAACAGTTGGAAGTTTGCTATGATGTCAGCCCTGTGAGAGATCCCAAATCTGACCAGTGCTGCTGTGGTGCCCTCCTGAGAGCTGGGATTCCCTGCAGCATGTGTGAGAGCTGGGAACCTACTCGTGGGTTGAGGGCCAGCACCTGACTAGAATTCTATCATCCAGCTGTTAGCCTTTTCTGTCACTATTCCTACTCCCCAAACCCCCACTATTCTATACTAACAAGTAGTGTAAGACAACCAGGGATGAAAGACTGAGAAAAAGAAAACTGGAGCAATACACTGCCACCCAGTCCTGATGGATCAAGGAATGTTGTCTCTTGGCCACAAAAACAGGATGAGTCAGTGGCAGAAAGATACTCCCTGGTGTGGAGAGAAACCTGCTTCTCAGGGAAGGGGATATAAGCAGTAGCTACCAACTCTGCCCTTTGGCTGGCATGCATCTTTCTGTCTTCCACTCCTTGATTGCCTCTTGTGCTCAAAAAGTATCTTTTTATTATACCAGTCTGTATAGTTTAAATTCCTTGAGTTATATACATCTTTGCATATCCTCCTTTGCTAATTCTACACAGCACTTAACGTTTGTAGAATTGCTGCAACTGTTAGCCACAGAAACTATGTTCCTAAACAATAACAGAAGATTGTTTTTCACGTGGGAAAATGAACTCTCTTTTAATAGCAGAAGAAAAGAAAAGCACATATGCTTAAAAGGGGTGTTTTCACATCTAAATTGGATTGGGGGCTTCTGAAAATCACCACCAGTCACTAGAATGCTTTTTAGAACATTTAATGAAAATAATAGCAATTCTATTTATTGTGTAAACAGTTTACACTAGATAATATACAAAATGATTTATATGTGTGTTTTCATTTAATTCATGGAACAACCCATCACTAAATATGCTCATATATGAAGAAGCTGAGGCTTATAAGAGAGGCTAAGTAACTTGCTCAATATTTGAAAAATGGGCAAGCCAGGATGAGGAGCAGATTTTTCTGCTTTCAAACCCATGATCCTCAAGTCCATCTGAAGATGATGTATGTTTGTTATAGAAAATAATGTTGGTTGAAACATATGTGGTCAGAGCCTGCATGAGCCTTTGAGCCAGTTCTCTTGCTTTGTTTGTCATTCTGAGCAGGGACTGTTCTTTTGGCCAAAAGACATATAAAAGCAGGAGGTACAGATGGAGTTCAGACATGCAAGCTGGGGTGTTCCCTGAATGCATATGAGACCACTCACAGTGCAAGATGGAGCTGGAGCTTGGGAGACAAGATAGGCCAGAGGCCTGGTCTCCCCATGTTGCCACATTCCAGCACAGGACTCCAATTCCATATCCTGAGACAGAGAAATCTCCCTGATTGGTGACATTCAGGGACTGACTTGGTTAAAAGGGCTAGGCCATGATGTTCTGTTGAACATAATTTCCCAGAACATCAAAATCAGACAAGATCACTAGGTGGCCATGATAAAGTGAATAAAAAATAAGATCACTACCTAATCACATCTGGACAAGAATGAAAACATGCAAATCACAAATTCTTTCAAACATCCTCCTCACCCAGCTGTGAGACAACTGGTTCCTCTTTACCACTTAACAACTGTAGCCCCACTCTGCTTCTCCCACTTTTTAAAAAGCTTATTTATTTATTTTGAGAGAGAAAGAGCAAGCAAAGTAGGGGCAGAGAGACAGGGAGAGAGAGAATCCCAAGCAGGCTCCACTCTCTCAGCACAGAGCCTGATGGAGGGCTCAAACGCACAAACATGACAAAATCAAGAGTTGAATGCTCAACCAACTGAGTCACCCAGACACCCTTGCTTCTCCCCCTTCTTAATGAAAGTTATTCAGATACCGCTTATAGAATTGACCCCACTTTGTGGGAGTACCCACAATCATCTAGTCACCCCTCCCCCAATCACCTAGCAAAACCCAAACCCAGTCACAACACATCCCAACACCCACCCTCTCTGAGATGCCCTGTTATTTCCATGGTGTGTGGCCAATCCTGGAATGAAAAGGACTAACAGCCCTACTTTATTTGGTAATAGGTGTCTTCTTGGTGGCATTTGGCTGGAGGGCATGGGCAGTTTGAGAATGGCTTCCCAGATCTTTATGGAGATGTGATCTGACCACTCTCACTAGTCTGAAGACATGTTGTTTCTTCCCAAGTCTAGCAAATTCATGGTCTCTTCAACAAGCCTGGGTCTCATTTTGTCATGACATGAACTTATTTGTAGTTACCTTCCTAGTGGAGTATGAACATTTGTGTATACATGTGTGTGTGTTTTAAAATAGAGTAGGTATGGGGCGCCTGGGTGGCGCAGTCGGTTAAGCGTCCGACTTCAGCCAGGTCACGATCTCGCGGTCCGTGAGTTCGAGCCCCGCGTCAGGCTCTGGGCTGATGGCTCAGAGCCTGGAGCCTGTTTCCGATTCTGTGTCTCCCTCTCTCTCTGCCCCTCCCCCGTTCATGCTCTGTCTCTCTCTGTCCCAAAAATAAATTAAAAATGTTGAAAAAAAAAATTTAAAAAAAAAAAATAAATAAAATAAAATAGAGTAGGTAATGATCTACTGAATACTACTGAATTGGTACCTTATGGGTGGATAAACAATAGCAGGCTACCATTCCCTAATATACAGTAGACATAAGTATACAGTATACTTGTTACATACTACTAATCCAGGCCCATTGGTCCTGATGTACTACTCTCTTCCTGCATAAACCCTGGAGTAAGTCTTTCTCCTTGACACTGTAATTGTGTTCACTTGGGTCCTCTCCTGCTTCATCCCAAGTTATGCAGACCCACCTGTCCTTCCCCATCTGCTCTTCCATGAACTGCCTTATCAGGGTTACACCCAAGTAGAGGTCTCTGTCTCTTGCTGGTGAAAAATTAGGAAGGCATTGTTCTATCAATCTATCATAAGCCACACTGGTTGCCCCCATTGTTTTATTATCTGTAATTCATAGTTTAGTAGTTAATTACAATCTGTACTGTTGTGAAGAAATTTTTTAATAAGTATAAAAGAATTTTCTTTCAAGTTTCACAGGAAAGGTAGTGTTTGCAGAAAAATGGCCCCTAAAATTGTCCACATCCTAATCCTCAGAGCCTGTGAATATGTTACTTCACATGGCAAGAAGAATTTTGAAGATATGATTGAGTTAAGGGTCTTGACATGGGAGACTCTCCTGGATTTTTTATGTGAGTTAGTGTAATCAGAAGGGCCCTTAGACTTGAGAGAGAGAGAGGCAGGAGGGCCAGAGTCAGAGAAGGAGACAGGAGAATGGAAGCAGAAGAAAGAGTTGTATGAGAACTGAAAGCAGCAAAGAGGCAAGAAATGTGGGTGGTCTCTAGAAGCTGCAAAGGCAAGGAACAGATTCTCCCCTAAGACTCCAGAAGGAATACACCCTTGCTGACACTTTGATGCTAGCATGATGAGACCCATCTTGGACTTCTTAACTCCAGAACTGTAAGAGAATAAATTTGTGGTAATTATATATATATGTGTGTGTATATGTGTATGTATATATATTCTCTATGCTGTAATTTATTCATTCCATAACTGGAAGCCAGTGATTCCCACTGCCCTTCACCCATTTTTCTCAAACCCCTAGCTCCCTTCTGGCAAATATCAGTTTGTTCTCTATATTTATGGGTCTGATTTTTCTGTTTGTTTATTCGTTTTGTTTCCTAGATTCCATATATGAATGAAATCATATGTTGTTTTTTTTTTTTTTGTATTTCTTTGTCTGACTTATTTCATTTAGCACAATACCTTCTTAGTCCACCCACATTGTCACACATGGCAGGATCTCATCCTTTTAATGGCCATGTAATATTCCATTGTGATATTCCATTCACTTCTTCCTTATCCATTTGTCAATCATTGGACACTTAGATTGCTTCCATATCTTGGCTATTGTAAATAATGCAGCCATAAACATAGCAGTGTATCTATCTTTTCAAATTAATGATTTCATTTTCTTTGGGCTAATACCTAGTAGTGGAATTTTTAAAGTATATAGTATTTCTATTGTAAAATTTTTAAAACATGATCTTCATGCTATAGATTGCTATTTTCCAGTTACTCAAACTGAATTAAACTGTGCTTGTGTTAGACATGGCTATTCATTTAGGAATGTGGATGCCTATGGGAAACACAAAAGCTGGCTTTGAATTAAACAAAAATCCTAGCCTCCCACCTTCCTATTTGTGTGATGTTAGGTCACCTGGTCTCTCTGACCTTTGGTTTCCTTACTTTTATTTATTTATTTATTTATTTATTTATTTTTATTTGTTTATGTTTGTTTTTGTGTATTCCATTTTTTATTTTTATTTATTTATTTATGTTTGTTTTTATGTATTCCATTTTTAATTTTTTTATTTATTTTAATATAATTTATTGTCAAATTGGTTTCCATATAACACCCAGTGCTCATCCCAACAAGTGCCCTCAATGCCAATCACCCTCTTTCCCCTCTTCCCCCCCATCAACCCTCAGTTTGTTCTCTATATTTAAGGGTCTCTTATGGTTTGCCTCCCTCCATCTCTGTTTGTAACTATTTTTTCTCCATCCCTTCCCCCATGGTCTTCTGTTAATTTTCTCAAGATCCACATATGAATGAAAACATATGATATCTGTCTTTCTCTGACTGACTTATTTCACTTAGCGTAATACCCTCCAGTTCCATCCATGTTGCTGCAAATGGCATGATTTTATTCCTTCTCATTGCCAAGTAGTATTCCATTGTGTATATAAACCACATCTTCTTTATCTATTCAGCAGTTAATGGAAATTTAGACTCCATAATTTGGCTATTGTTGAAAATGCTGCTATAAACATTGTGGTACATGTGCCTGTATGCATCAGCACTCCTGTATCCCTTGGGTAAATTCCTAGCAATGCTATTACTGGATCATAGGGTAGTTCTATTTTTAATTTTTTGAGGAACCTCCACACTGTTTTCCAGAGTGGCTATACCAGTTTGCATTCCTGCCAGTAGTGCAAGAGGGTTCCCATTTCTCCATATCCAGGCCAGCATCTATAGTTTCCTGATTCATTCATTGTAGCCACTCTGATCAGCATGAGATGGTATCTCAGTGTGGCTTTGATTTGTATTTCCCTGATGAAGAGTGACATTGATCATCTTTTCATATGTCTGTTGGCCATCTGGATGTCTTCTTTGGAAAAGTGTCTATTTATGTCTTTTGTCCATTTCTTCACAGGATTGATTATTTGTTTTTCAGGTGTGGAGTTTGGTGAGTTCTTATAGATTTTGGATACTAGCCCTTTATCTGATACGTCATTTGCAAATATCTTTTCCTACTCCATTGGTTGCCTTTTAGTTTTGTTGGTTGTTTCCTTTGCAGTGCAAACACTGTTTATCTTGATGAGGTCCCAATAGTTCATTTTTACTTTTAATTCTCTGGCCTTTGGAGTTGTGTCAGTAAGAAATTTCTGAGGCTGAGGTCAGAGAGGTTTTTTCCTGCTTTCTCCTCTAGGGTTTTGATGGTTTCCTGTCTCACATTCAGGTCCTTTATCCATTTTGAGTTTGTTTTTGTGTGTGGTGTAAGAAAGTGGTTTAGTTTCATTCTTCGACATGTTGTCCAGTTCTCCCAGCACCATTTGCTAAAGAGACTGTCTTTTTTCCATTGAGTATTCTTTCCTGCTTTGTCAAAGATTAGTTGGCCATACATTTGTGGGTCCAATTCTGGAATCTCTATTCTACTCCATTGGTCTATGTGTCTGTTTTTCTGCCAATACCATGCTGTCTTGATGATTACAGCTTTGCAGTAGAGGCTAAAGCCTGGGATTGTGATGTCTCCTGCTTTGGTCTTCTTCAATATTACTTTCGCTATTCGGAGTCTTTTGTGGCTCCATACAAATTTTAGGATTGCTTGTTCTAGCTTGGAGAAGAATGCTGGTGCAATTTTGATTGGGATTGCATTGAATGTGTAGATTGCCTTGGGTAGTATTGACATTTTAACAATATTTATTCTTCCAATCCATGAGCACAGAATGTTTTTCCATTTCTTTGTCTTTTTCATCTTCCTTCATAAGCTCTTTCTATAGTTTTCAGCATACAGATCTTTTACATCTTTGGTTAGGTTTATTCTTAGGTGTTTTATAGTTCCTGGTGCAATTGTAATTGGGATCAGTTTCTTTATTTCTCTTTCTGTTGTTTCATTATTGGTGCATTATCGGTGTATAAAAATGCAACTGATTTCTGTACATTGATCTTGTACCCTGAAACTTTGCTGTATTCATGTATCAGTTCTAGCAGTCTTTTGGTGGCGACTTACAGGTTTTCCATGTAGAGTATCATGTCGTCTGTGGAGAGTGAAAGTTTGACTTCTTCTTTGCCAATTTTGATGCTTTTATTTCATTTTGTTGTCTGATTGCTGATGCTAGGGCTTCCAACCCTATGTTAAACAACAGTGGTGAAAGTGGACATCTCTGTCTTGTTCCTGATCTCAGGAGCAAAGCTCTCAATTTTTCCCCATCGAGGATGACATTAGCTGTGGGGTTTTCATATATGGCTTTTATGATGTTTAAGTATGCTCCTTTTTTTTTTTTTTTTTTTTTTTTTAATTTTTTTTTTTTTCAACGTTTATTTATTTTGGGGAAAGAGAGAGACAGAGCATGAACGGGGGAGGGGCAGAGAGAGAAGGAGACACAGAATCGGAAACAGGCTCCAGGCTCTGAGCCATCAGCCCAGAGCCTGACGCGGGGCTCGAACTCACGGACCGCGAGATCGTGACCTGGCTGAAGTCGGACGCTTAACCGACTGCGCCACCCAGGCGCCCCAAGTATGCTCCTTTTATCCTGACTTTCTGAAGGGTTTTTATTAAGAAATGATATTGTATTTTATAAAATGCTTTTTCTTCATCTATTGACAGGATCATATGGTTATTATCCTTTCTTTTATTAATGTGATGTATCACATTGATTGATTTGTGAATATTGAACCAGCCCTGCAGCCCAGGAATGAATCTTACTTGATCATGGTAAATAATTCTTTTTATATGTTGTTGAATTCAATTTTCTAGTATCTCGCTGAGAATTTTGCATCCATATTCATGAGGGATATTGGCCTGTAGTTCTCTTTTTTTTTTTTTCTGGGTCTCTGTCTGGTTTGGGAATCAAAGTAATGTTGGCTTGTAGAATAGGTCCAGAAGTTTTCCTTCCAGTTCTATTTTTTGGAAATGCCTAAGAAGAATATGTATTAACTCTGCTTTCAATGTCTGGTCGAATTCCCTAGAGAAGCCATCAGGTCCAGGACTTATTTGTTGGGAGATTTTTGATAACTGATTCAATTTCTTCATCAATTATGGGTCTGTTCAAATTTTCTATTTCTTCCTGTAAGAGTTTTGGTAGGGTGTGGGTGTCTAGGAATTTGTTCTTTTCTTCCAGGTTGTCCAGTATGTTGGCATATAATTTTTCATAGTATTCCCTGATAATTGCTTATATTTCTGAGGGATTGGTTGTAATAAATCCATTTTCATTCATGATTTTATCTCTTTGGGTCCTCTTTTTTTCTTTTTAAGAAGCCTGGCTAGTGGTTTATCAATTTTGTTTATTTTTTTCAAAAAACCAACTCTTGGTTTCATTAATCTGTTCTACTGTTTTTTTGGATTCTATATTGTTTTTTCTGCTCTGATCTTTATTATTTCTCTTTTCTTCTGGGTTTGGGTTTCTTTTCTGTGCTGCTTCTAGTTCTTTTAGATGTGCTGTTAGATTTTGTATTTGGGATTTTTCTTGTTTCTTGAGATAGGCCTGGATTGCAATGTATTTTCCTCTTAGGACTCCCTTTGCAGCATCCCAAAGGGTTTGGATTGTTGTGTTCAATTTCATTTGTTGCCATATATTTTTTAAATTTCTTATTGAATTGCCTGGTTGACCCATTCATTCTTTAATAGAGTGTTCTTTAACTTCCATGAATTTGGAGGTCTTCCAACTTTTTTCCTGTGGTTGGTTTCAAGTTTCATAGCACTGTGATCTGAAAATGTGTGATCTGAAATGTATGAAAATGCATGGTATGATCTCAATTCTTTCATATTTATTGAAGGCTGTTTTGTGACCCAGTATGTGATCTATCTTGGAGAATATTCCAAGTGTACTTGAGCAGAATGTATATTCTGCTGCTTTAGGATGAAAAGTTCTAAATATATCTGTCAAGTGCATCTGGTCCAGTGTATCATACAGGGCCATTGTTTCTTTATTGATTTTCTGTCCAGATGATCTTCCCATTGTTGTAAGTGGAATATTAAAGCTCCCTGCAATTACCACATTCTTATCAATAAGATTGTTTATGTTTGTGATTAATTATTTTAAATATTTGGGTGCTGCTGAATTCAGTGCATAGACATTTATAATTGTTAGCTCTTCTTGATGGATAGACCCTGTAATTAATATATAATGCCCATCTCCATCTCTTGTTACAGCCTTTAATTTAAAGTCTATTTTGTCTGATATGAGTATGGCTATTCCAGCTTTCTTTTGACTTCCAGAGCATGATAGATAATTCTCCATCCCTTCACTTCAATCTGAAGGTGTCCTCAGGTCTAAAATTGGTCTCTTGTAGATAGCAAATAGATGGGTCTTGTTTTTTTATCCATTCTGATACCTTATGTCTTTTGAATGGAGCAGTAGTCCATTTACATTCAATGTTATTATTGAAAGATATGGGTTTAGAGTCATTCTGTTATCTGTAGGTTTCATGCTTGTAGTGATGTCTCTGGTACTTTGTGGTCCTTGCAACATTTCATTCACAGTGTCCCCCTTAAGATCTCTTATAGAGCTGGTTTGGTGGTGATGAATTCCTTCAGTTTTTGTTTGTTTGGGAAAATCTTTATCTTTCCTTCTATTTTGAATGACAGAATTGCTGGATAATGGATTCTCAGCTGTGTATTTTTTTCTGTTCATCACATTGAAGATTTCCTTCTTTTCTTTTTCTTTCTTTTCTTTCCAAGTAGATAAGTCTGCTACTGCCCTTATGAGTCTACCCTTGTATGTTAAAGCCTATTTATCCCTACATACTTTCAGAGTTCTCTCTTTATCTTTGTATTTTGGCATTTTCACTATGATGTAGTGCAGAAGATTGACTCAAGTTACATCTGAAGAGAGTTCTCTGTGCCTCTTGTATTTCAATGTTTGTTTCCTTACCCAGATTGGGGAAGTTCTCAGTTATGATTTGTTCAAGTACACCTTTGGTCCCTTTCTCTCACTGTTCTTCTTCTGGACCTCCTATGATACGGATATTGTTCCATTTCATTGAATCACTTAGTTCTCTAATTCTCCCCTCTTGATCCTGGATTTTTTTTTTATCTCTCTTTTTCTCAGCTTCCTCTTTTTCCATAATTTTATCTTTTAGTTCACTTATTCTCTTCTCTACCTCTTCAGTCCTCACTGTGACTGACTTTATTTTATTTCCCCCCTCATTTATAGCATTTTTAATTCATCATTACTATTTTTCAGTTCCTCGATCTCTGCAGCAATAGATTCTCTGCTGTCTTCTATGCTTTTTTCAAGCCCAGAGACTAATCTTATGACTATTATTCCAATGTCTTCTTCAGTTATATTGTTTATATCTGTTTTGATCAATTCTTTCGCTGTCATTTCTTCTTGGAATTTCTTTTGAGGCAAATTCTTCCATTTCATCATTTTGGCTAGTTTTCTGTCCCTTATGTGTTTTAAAAGCTTGTTATGTGCCCTGCACCTGTGAGCACTGGCATATTAAAGGGAGGTCATATGCTGTCCAGG
This sequence comes from Prionailurus viverrinus, assembly GCF_022837055.1. Taxonomy (NCBI): domain Eukaryota; kingdom Metazoa; phylum Chordata; class Mammalia; order Carnivora; family Felidae; genus Prionailurus; species Prionailurus viverrinus. Next base: position 31,955,012 of record NC_062572.1, read on the forward strand.
GCCTGGCCCTTCAGGAGATGTTTTTGGAGAGTGTTACTTGCTCTCTCATTATGACTTTGGTTAATTTATCTCCCTACTCATAGTGATGTTTTGAACTCTCCACTAGGTGTGCTTTGATTTGTTACTTGAAGTAGCCCTGGAAAGGAAAACAAACAAACAAACAAACAGAAAACAAGAACATGCAAACATACAAATAAACCAAAAAGAAAAAAAAGCAAAAAACCATAACACCAGTTACAAGTAAGCAACAAGGTGGAAGTGGTGCTGATGGAAGAAGACTTATTCCATATACAGAAAGAAATGACAGGGGCAGGGGGGAAAGAAAAAATAAAAATTGACGAGACAGAGAAACTATACAACTTAATCCAGAGAGAGAAAAAGGAAAATTAAGAAGGAGGCAGGGAAAAAGAAAAGAAGATAAAGTTGTCCAGAGAGAGAAACTATATGGCTTAATCCAGAGAGAGAGAATGGAGAATAGAAAAGGAGGTGTGGAACATGTATCAAAAGAATGCATTAAATATGTCTGCTTAAACAAACCAACAACTAGAGGAACCAGCCTAGAGGAGGGAAGAGGTAAGAAGGAGAAAAGGAAGGAAGAATATATCTAAATAACAAGAATTGTCCTAGAATTAATCTGGGTAATGCAGCAGCAAAGGTCTGGAGGAGGGGGCTGTCTGGTTCCTCAGTGTCTATCCAGCTCCAGTAGATATGCAGTTACCAGACACAGAGGGGCATGGTTTGGTGTAGGTGGGTCTCACCTCCACTCTGGGCCCCACTGTCCGATCCCTGAGGCCCCACCTTGGTGGTGTTGGGGAGAAAAATGGTGGCTCTCCAGTCTCTCCTCCACAGACCTGGTCTCCCAAAGCAATCTGTTAGAACCATCCTCACTGTGCCATGGGCACAAACGAGGTGGTTTGTCTCACTCCACTGACTCCTGTGCCCTGGCTGGAATTCAAACTCTTGCTCCTGCACCTTGGCACTGGGGAAGTGTCACTCCATGCCACCCAATATGTGGTACCCAGCTGGCAGACACAGCCACAGCACTCCAGGGATGGGATTGCTTTCTCCTACTGCAGACTGAGCCCCTGACCTAGCCACTGAGTCCGGACCTGGCTCCCCTTCTCCCCAGGTGTGAGATCCAGGCAGCCAGCCCCAGTCTGGAGAAAGCCTCACAGTTAGGATTGGATCTTTCTCCATCCCAGTGCGAGGTTTTTCTCTTTTCCAGATACAGTCCTATGCTCCCCCAGCCACTTCTGTCTCTCTGCAGAACTGGACCCCTCCCCTGCATTAATTTTATCTCTCCCAGTTCACAATCATGCACCTATGACCCATCAGGTTGTCCTGGTGGGTCCTTGGAAATGGGAGTGTCTCTTTTCCTTCTGGACTCTTGGGATTCAAAGTCCTTTGGCTTCAACACTTCTTTGAGAAAAGAAGGAAGTTTGGATCCCCCTACTTCTCTGCCCTGTTGGCCCTCCTGGTTTCCTTACTTTTAAAACAGAGATGACAATACTAACATATCAGAGTTGAATAGAGAATTACATGAGACAGTGTATGTATTAGCACACATATAGGGTCAAAGAGCAGTCCCCGATAATCCCAATGAATGATTAGTTATATTTGTTAGTTGATTATCTAAATGGACACGAGGTCATTGCTCTTAGTGTCTGTTGGGTCTTACTTTGGGTTCATTTCTTGTGGCCCCTATCTACTGCTACATTCCATTTGATCCAAACTTACCTTATCACTTCCAGTTGAAATTCTACTTTTCATTCTATGTGGTTGGAGGTGGGCAGGAGGTAGGCTCTGTATACCCTCCCTGAGTCCTTTACCTTCATGATTTTATTTAATCCTTGTAGGAAGGCTGTGAGGCAGTGCTATCATCTCTTTGTTTTTCAGATGACAAAACTGAGACGGTGCTCCTAGTAACTTAGCCAAGATCACAGAATGAGTGACTAACCAAGATCTAAACCTAGGTAAGTCTGATTCCTGGGCCTTCATGCCTGCAGAAAGTTCTCTGTTGCTTGCTCCACTCAACTCAGCCATTGCACTCATGTTTATTTTAAAGTAATTTTCCTTATTACCAAAATATATTTATTATAGCAAACTTTGAAATATTGATAAGCAGGAAAGAAGAAATCAAAATCTGCCTGTAATGCCTCAACCCAGAAAGTCTACCTATTTAAACAATTTCTTCTTCTTCTTCTTCTTCTTTTTCTTCATGAAAAAATTTATATTTATATTTAGCCAGCTTAACTTAGTTTAGATTATACTAATTTTATTGGCAACATCCAAAACATCATAGTCAGGAGCCAGTCAACACATGCCTTCTTCTCTCCATTGTGCCTTATCAAGGTGTTAACCTTGGCTATGTCAATGACATAGAACCTGTTTAATCTGGTGCTTTTTGGCCTTGACATCCACAGGGAACACAAGTGTGTTGCTTTCTGTTTTCTTCATAGCTGACTCTGTAGTCAGGGGGAACTTGATGATGGCATAGTGGTCTACCTCATTTCTCCTGAGGGTGCTCTTTCAAGGAGGTTTGGCCTGCCTTTGGAGACACAATATCTTGGCCCATCAGAATGTAGATGGTGTGCAGATCTTCTTTTTGTGTGTGTGACTATGGATGTCTTTCAGTGCCCCTTTATTGGCCTTCAAAACCTTTGCTTTGGCTTTGGCTTTGGAAGGGTAAAGAGCTTCCTTCTTTGCCTTTGGTGCCATTTTTATGAAAGGGCTAAAGATTATCCTTTTTAATATTTTTTTGTTTTAACACTAATTCAAAGGGATATATGCACCCCTGGTTTATTGCAGTATTATTTACAATAGCCAAGATATGGAAGTAGCCCAAGTGCCCATTAATAGATTAATGGAAAAAGAAATATGGTATATACACACAATGGAATATTGTTCAGCTATAAAAAGAATAAAGTGTTGCCATTTGCAATGACATGGATGGAGCTAGAGGGTATAATGCTAAGCAAAAGAAGTCAGAGAAAGACAGATATCGTATGATTTCACATACATGAAATTTAAGAAATGAAACAAATGAAAAAGGGGAAAAAAGAGAGAGAAAGAGAGAGACAAACCAAGAAACAGACTCAACTATAGAAAACAAACTGATGGTTGCCTAAAGGGAGGTGTGTAGAAGGATGGGTGAAATATATGAAGGGGATTAAGAGTATACTTATCATGATGAGCGCTGAGTAATGTATAGAATTGTTGAATCACTATATTGTACACCTGAAACTAATATAGCATTGTATGTTATACTGGAGTTAAAATAAAAAACCCAATAATTTTTTTTTCTGTTTTAAATATTTTCATTGTATAAAAAGGAATGTAAGCTGGTGCAGCCACTCTGGAAAACAGTATGGAGGTTCCTCAAAAAACTAAAAATAGAACTCCCCTACCACCCAGCAATTGCACTACTAGGCATTTATCCACGGGATACAGGTGTGCTGTTTTGAAGGGATACATGCACCACCATGTTTATAGCAGCATTATTAACAATAGCCAAAGTATGGAAAGAGCCCAAATGTCCATCGGTGGATGAATGGATAAAGAAGATGTGGTATATATATATATATATATATATATACACACACACACAATGGAGTATTACTGGGCAATCAAAAGAATGAAATCTTGCCATTTGCAACTATGTGGATGGTACTGGAGGTTATGGTGCTGAGTGAAATTAGTCTGTCAGAGAAAGACAAAAATCATATGACTTCACTCATATGAGGACTTTAAGAGACAAAACAGATGAACATCAGGGAAGGGAAACAAAAATAATCTAAAAACAGGGAGGGGAGACAAAACATAAGAGACTCATAAATATGGAGAACAAACTGGGTGTTACTGGAGGGGTTGTGGGAGGGGGTATAGGCTAAATGGATAAGGGGCACTAAGGAATTTACTCCTGAAATCATTGCTTCACTATATGCTAATTTGGATGTAAATTTTAAAAAATAAAAAATTAAATTAAAAAAAACTTTATAACATAAATGGACATTTCCAAGGGATTCAGTGTGCTAGCAGTTTCAACATTATGTATTTCATGTATAAATTTTAAAATCTGGCCAACTCAATAAAAAAATTCTAGCTAAAAAAAAAGATGTGGTGTGTGTGTCTGTACAATATATATAAATATATCATATATTGTACATTTAATATATATTAAATATGTTATATATTATATATTAAACATATATAATGTATATATAATTCCATTATATATAATGGAACATTATTCAGCCATAAAAAAAGAATAAAATCTTGCCATTAGCAGCAGCATGGGTAGAATTCGAGAGTATAAAATTAAGCAAAATAAATGAAGCAGAGAAAGACAAATACCATATGATTTAACTTATATTGGAATTTAAGAAACAAAAAAAAAAGCAAATGAGAAAAAGAAAGAGAGAGTCACATAAAGAAACAGACTCCTAACTATAGAGAACAGAGTGAAGGTGAGTTTGGGGATGGGTGGGAAGTGAAGGTGAGTTAGGGGATGGGAATTAAAGAATACACTTACCATGATGAGAAAAATAAATAAAATGATTTAAAAAAATAAATAAGTGTTGGCAAGGATGTAGAGAAAAATTAACCTTCATGCGCTGCTGGTAGGGATGTAAATTAGTGCTGCCACTGTGGAAAACAGAATAGATGTTGCTCAATAAATTAAAATAGAACTGCCCTGTGATTCAGTAATTCAGTAATTCCACTACTGGGTATTTGCCCCAAGAAAACAAAATATTAATTCAAAAAGATATGCTCTCCTATATTTATGGCAGCATTATTTACAACATCCAAGGTACAGAAGCAGCCGAAGTGTCCATCAATAGATGAGTGGATAAGGAAGCAGTGATACACACACACACACACACACACACACGAAACACACACACTGGAATATTACCCAGCCATAAAAAAGAATGAGATCTCACTATTTGTGACAACATGAAAGGACCTAAAAAGTATTATGCTAAGTGAAAAAAGATAAAGACAAATACCATCTGATTTCACTTACATATGGAATCTAAAAATTAAGACATGAATAACAAATGAAAAACAGAATCAGACCTATTAATACAGAGAACAAACTGATGGTTGCCAGAAGGGAGAGTGGTGGAGTGTGATGGGCAAAATGGACGGAAGGGAATGAGAGATACAGGCTTCTAGTTATGGAATACATATCACGGGGATAAAAGACACAGCATACATATAGTCCACTGTATTGTAATAGTGTTATATGGTGACAGATGGTAGCTACACTTATAAGCATGGCATAATGTGTAGACTTGAGTCATTATGTTGTACACCTGAAAGTAATGTAACATTGTGTGTTAGTGATCAACTAAAAAAAAAATTAAAATACTTTATATTAAAAAAAAAGAAAGGTAATGTGCTTGGTTTAACCAAATATTTATCGTTAAACAGTTAAGGTTATTTCTCATTCTAAAATAAACAGTCTTACAGTTAAAGAATGATTATTTCTAGCACCTGATTATTTATTAAAGGTAAAATCCCTGAAATGAGAATTGAAAATTCTAGGTCAAACAGAAGCCATTTTTAAAGCTCTTTGATCTGTGCCATGACAGAGCCATGCAGGCAGAATTTTAGATTACATAGATCTGCAATGGATGGAAGTTACAGTCTTTGTCACTGTGTATGATACTATGATAGTATTTTTATCTCTAAATAGAATTAAAAATAATATCTTAGTCTTAATTTGTAAAGAGATATTGATTTTTTTCTTATTTTCTAACAATTATTTTTATTTCTTCACATAAAATTTTCCAGCTTATGAATCTTGCCAATTTTTCTGCAAATATGTTGATTTTATTATATATTTGTGGGAGTTATTTTTTTAAGAATATCAAACTTCTATTAAATATATTACAAATAGTATTCTGAGTTTGTGGTTCTCCTTTTATTTTTTGACAGATAAGTATTTAATGATGTTGCATAGTAAAATACATTAAAGTTTTTCTATGTAGTTTGGTATTTAAAATAATGTTTACATGTTCATTTCCTAGGGCTGCATAACAAAACACCATAGACTGGATGGTTCTAACAACAGAAATTTACTTCCTCACAGATTTGGAAGCTAGAAGTCTGAGATCAAGATGTCATCAGATTTGGTTTCTCCTGAGACCTCTCTCCTTAGCTGACAGCCTTCTTTGTGTCCTCACACAGTCTTTCCTCTGTGTGCATGCAACCCTGATTTCTCTTTGCATATCCAAATTTCCTCTTATTATAAGAACCCAGTCAGATTGGGTTAGGTCCCACCCAAAGCATTCAATTTTAACTTACTTAACTCTTTAAGGCCCTGTTTCCAAATATACTCAGTCACATTTTGAGACACTGGGGATCAGGACTTCAACATATGAATTTGGGGGGTGGGGGGCACAATTCAGCCTATCATAGTTCATAAAGGCCTTCCCTATCTCAAGATCATATAAATATTTATATTCCTTCTTGAAGCTTCTGGTATCAAATTTTATACTTAAATTCCATTTAGAATTTATTTTGATGTGCAGCATGGTTTTTACTGAAAAATATGTAGAAAAGTGCATATATAATACAAATATATAGCTTAAAAAACAATAGTAAAACAAATACCCATGTTCTTACTACCCAGCTTCAGAAATAGAATATTATAATTCCTCCGTGTATATCAACACTAGAACATCTTTTTGCTTTCATTAGAGTTTTCCAAATGCATATATATTACTAAACCACACATTGGTTTTTTTCCCCTTTTAGCTCTTTATATAAAAAGAATCACATATTATTTCTTTGTGATGTGATTTTTATTTTGTGTTCAATATTGATTTCCGAGATTTATCCATGTTGATGCATGCAGTTTATTTTATTTATTTATTTATTTATTTATTTATTTATTGCTTTTTAATAGCCCATGCTTTAAATATACCAAAATCTACCCATTTAAGTGTTTCCAGCCCTTTGGTATTATGGAAATGGTTCATGTATCTGCTGTATGAAACACAGAATTAGATAAGAATTAATGAACACTAGGGTATATGCTTGTCAAGCTGTATAATGTAATGACAGTTGATATTGCCATTATCAGGGATGATGGCTCCTGAGCTAATCTTTTTATTGCCATTCTTAAATGTTTGCCCAACTATGAGGTGTGAAATGGTGTTTCATTGTGAATTTAATTTGTATTTCATTTATTAATGAGATTGAGCACCTTTTAAAATGCTCATTAGACATCTATATTTTATCTTTCATGAAATGCTTATTTAAATCTTTTTGCCATCTTCTATTTTTTAAAAATATTTGTAAAAGTTTATACTTGTACATACCACTCTACTTTGTAGATTTTCTTTTCCTTATTTTTATGATGTCTTTTGATGAGTAGGAGTTTTTAATTTTAATTAGATTATATTTATCAATCTTTTTCTCTATAATTTCTACTTTGTGTGACTTTTCTTATTTATTAAGTTTTTGCTTTAATTCCAGTATAGTTAACATACAGTGTTATTAGTTTCAGGTGTATAATATAATGATTCAACAATTCCATATATCACCTAGTGTTCATCACAGCAAGTACATGTCTTAATCTTCATTACTTATTTAACATTCCCCCCCCCCCACCTCCCTCTGGCAACCATCAGATTGTTCTCTATAGTTAAGAGTCTGCATGTTGGTTTCTCTCTCTCTCTCTTATTCCTTTGTTCTTGTTTTGTTTCTTATATTTCACATTTGAGTGAAATCATATGGTATCTGTCTTTCTCTGACTTATTTCACTTAGCATTATACCCTCTACCTTCATCCATGTCATTGCAAATGGCAAGATTTCAAAATATATAAATAACTTATTCAACTCAACACCTCCCCCCCAAAAGACCACAAATAATCCAATTAAAATGGTCAGAAGATATGAACAGACATCTCTCCAAAAAAGACAAAACAGATGGCAAATAGACACATGAAAAAATGATCAACATCACTCATCATCAGGGAAATGTAAATCAAAACTACAACGAGATAGATATATCACCTTACACTTTTCAGAATGGATAAATCCAAAACTCAAGAAACAGCAAGTGGTGGCTAGGATGTGGAGAAAAACAACCCTCTTGCACTATTAGTGGGAATTCAAACTGATGCAGCCATTGTGGAAAACAGTGTGGAGGTTCCTCAAAAAGTTACAAATAGAACCAGTAATCACATTATGGGGTATTTACCTCAAAAATACAAAAACACTAATTCAAAGGGATATATGCACCCCTATATTTGTAGCAGCATTATTTACAATAGCCAAGATATGGAAGCAGCCCAGATATCTACTGATAGATGAATAGAATAAAGACGATGAGGTATATATATATACAATGGAATATCACTCAGGAAGAAATCTTACTTTGTGTGCCATTATTATTACAATTTTATTTTATTTTATTTTTAAAGTGTATTTATTTATTTATCTATCTATTTATGTATTTATTTATTTGAGAGAGAGAGAGAGGAAACATGTGAGTTGGGGAGGGGACAGAGGAGCAGAGGAGCAGAGGGAAAGGGAGAGAGACAATCTTAAACAGGCTCCATGCTCAGCACAGAACCCAACATGGGGCTCGATCTGATGATCATGGGATCATGACCTGAGCCAAAATCAAGAGTCAGATGCTCAACTGATTGAACCGCCCAGGAGCCCCACTTTGTGAGTCTTTTTAAAAAGATCTTCATTCCCTTGATATCATAGGAACTCTGTGTGCTTTTAAGATTTCATAATTTTTTCTTTTGCCTCTAATCTTCAATGTACCTGGAATTGTTGTTTATGCATTGTGTGAAGTAAGAAAACACATTGATTTTTTAAAATATGGAAAATGAACTGCTTAAAAACAATAACTACTTTTTGAAAAGTCAACCCTTTCCCTATGGACTGCAACACTTGCCCTGTGACACATCACATTTTCATACAAGGCAACTTCTGTTCCTGTTTCTGCTCTAGTGGTCTGTATTTCTTGGTACCTGAACATTCCCACATTGTCCTTATTACTATAGCTTTGGAACAAATATTTTTTCTTTCTTTTTCTTTCAATTTTGAAAAATAAGTTACTTAATTTGTTCTTCTTTCTTTCTTTCTTCTTCTTTGTTTTTTCTTTCTTTCTTTTTTTTTCTTTCTTTCTTCTCTTTCCTTCTTTCTTTGCTGACCTCATAATACCAGTTAGGTAGTGTCTACTAAAATTTACCCTTGAAAGCAGCATGCAAAGTTTTAAATTTCCATATTTTCAAAGGTAAGATGGCATCTGAAGTGGTGGACAAAAATCTTAGCCAGCAGAGTTTTTAAAAATGTTTGCATGCAGATGGCTTGTTTTAGCCACTGTGAAGTAAGAATATGTCAGAGATGAATCGCTTGCAGAAACCAAAGGGCAGCATATGTGCCATCTCTTTCAACTGAACTAGTACCTTTGTTTTACACAACTTTGGGGAGGGACTCCCTCTCTGTGGTTTAGTTATTCAACTCTGATTCTCAGTATGCATGCTTGTCACTTATGAGTGACCATTACAGGACTACAAACTCCAGGGGCTTCCCTAAAAACATAGTAGGCTGTGACCTGGCCCACAATAAGCTGATGTGTACTGTCTGGGGTTTACTAGACTTTGCAAAAAAGGTGGAAAGCCTTTAATGAACCCAAGTAGTCTTTTCCCATTGTTGACTTAATGAGTTATCACCAGGCTTGCTAGGAAGAGATCCTATGTAATTATGTTTTTAATCTCAGATTTCTTTGCATTTGAAAAACATAATATGCTACATGCTTTTCATTATATCTAAAGCTACTGTCAATTACTATGTTTAAAATAAGATAAACATTCTTTATACTTACTTTGATTCATTTTTTATGAAAAAAATTTTATTACAAAATCACCTTTGGGTTTGATTAAATAAAATAAGGCACAGAAAAAAAATTAACAAGTAAAGTCAGAAAAAAATTTTGAGCTTTCAAAGTGAGACCCAGATCTCAATATGTTTATTTATAATCTGATGAGAGGAGAAAAATACATCAACAGAGATATATAGCAAAAGTACTTAATTACAAGAGTGTGTGGGCCATGCAAGCTAGCTGGGTAACATGGCAGATAGTGGGAAAATGGAGATGGATTTATGGAGGATGAATCCCAATCAAAGGCAGGAAGGAAGAGTCCATGTAAACAGCAACAGTAGACAGGAGCTGTGCCGGTCATGAACATTTCACACCTATAACTTCCCCCAATACACTTTACTAGAAAAAGAAAACAACCAATTTTCTTCAAAAAGATTTGCTATTTTCCCTACTTGATAACGATACTGCCATCACAAAATCTCTTCATAAGGTTTAAGACAACATGGGGAGCTTGGGTGGCTCAGTTGGTTATGTGTCGGACTTCAGCTCAGGTCATGATCTCACATTTCATGGGTTTGAGCCCCCTGTCAAGTTGTGTGCTGACAGCTCAGAGCCTGGAGTCTGCTTCTGATTCTGTATCTTTCTCTCTCTCTGCCCCTCCCCCACTCACGCCCTCTCTCTCTCAAAAATAAACATTATTTTTTTAAATTAAGAAACAAATACATACCCACTAAAACAAAAGACTTAATATGACAGTACGGGGGAAATGTCATATTGAACTTTGTGTCCAAATAAAGCAGGTCTTACTGTCCAAGTTTTGCAAATCTTAAGAAAATATCACTTATAGCAAGGTAAATAGCTTTGCAAAATCCAATGACTCAGCATTTTAATCAAATGGTATTCCTTCTTTCAATTTCAATCGAATATTTTTGAGAAGCGTCCCAGTGATGACGGTGAATACTCATCATTATCAATACACCTTTACTTATATGATATGGAGCCATTAAACAGAAGGATTCTCCTCATTTACAGCCACTAGCATTTACATTGAACTAGATATGTTTCTTCGGTTTGTGGCAAATCAATTAAAAAACATTTTGTAAATGTTTTTTACTTTATTGACCCCAGAAACTGTGAGATCACGACCTAAGCAAAAGCCAGACACTTAACTGGCTGAGCCACCCATGCATCCCCAATTCAATTTTTACTTATTAGAACTACAATCATATTTCTGAAGTTTTAAACATATAGGAACATATGATGCTTTGTTTTACATCAATTAACACTGTATGTATGATTTATGTATAAAAATCATTATCAACATTATTATTATCATTATCCTTTCACTAGCATCAAATTCAAATATTTATCTCAGGTGGCAAAGAGATTAATTTAAGAGATTAGTCTTAATTGTTGTATTTGCTTTATTTCCCTAGTGCATCTTTAATACTTTGGAGTAAATAGACTTACACAGGATAACATAGTTAATGAAATATTTTGTAGTGATGAAACACAACTCCCTGATTTATATTTATTCTTGCCCATAACCAAACATAGGTTGAAATATAAGATTAATTAATAATTTGAAAAATTAATCTAACTTCATCAGGTAATAACTCATCATGTAAGCATTACTTGCATAGTTCAATGTATTATTAAATAATTGTCAAAATGTAGCTTTATTAATTAGATGAGATCCCGTATTTATTCATCTTTACCAAATTATGTTTTGTTTTGTTTTGTTTTAAGAAAATAAGTATCTTGGTCAGAAAAGCCTTGGCGGATAGCTGTCTCTGCTTCATAATTTATGTTTGCTATCTCTATGTCCTAAAGACACATTATGTCTCAATTTTAGTGTCTGCTATTAAAATGTCCTCTTTTTTTGCTCCCTGCAGGGAATTGAGCAGGAAGTCTTGTCTTGGGAGTGGGCAGTCACATATGCTCTTCTGTAGCCTGTATTGAACAGGCTGGGGACATAACTGGAGTTGACCCTTTGGAAGCAGTGCCACCACAGCGGTGCAGCAGTATGGCAGCCAGGAGGACCAATCATGGCATTGATGTGGTTTGAAGTGGGGTTCAGGAGCCAATGGCCAAGAAAGAATTCTTGAGATGTTTTCAGTGCAAAAAGGGTGTTTTTTATTATAGCATGAAGACAGGAGCTGCATTAGGGTTGTGAGGAGTGACATATAAGACTTTCTATCTGATGTAGGGGAGGGTGATATTTGGGTCCCAGGAAATTGAGTGTATATGTTTCTGGAGATTGCTTTTTTTTTGTAAATCATTAAGTTGCAAACTGATGGAGATTTATGTCTTGTATGACTGTGATCTCTATTAGTTGACCATTTGTTTTCCCCTTCCTTTTTTCTTGGGCAGCCAGGAGTGCCTGAGGAATGTCACACATATTCCACCCTTGGGGGAGGGGTTTGCTGAATGTTATCTTGTGCTTTGTCTTTAGCTTGCCTTTTGTTTCCTCATCAGCATGAAGGGAGTCTACCCACAATGGGGGTGGCTGAAGGAGTGGCCCAGATGGGATGCTCAGGGGAAGCAGTACAGAAATGGAACCCACAGACCTGGAAACCCAGTGAGGGCAGAGCCTTTCCTTCTTTCTGTTTGGGTTCTGGACTGGTATTGGTGCAGAGCCTGAGGCCTGGGGCAGAGGGTGTAGGAGATTTGTCTTTGCTGCTCCAGCCCTCAGGCCCCTGATGTCTGGGTGGAGCCTGACTGCTGCTCCCAAGACAGAATAAATTGGGTTCTGGTCACATAACTGATGGGAAAGTAGTAGGAGATGAAATTATGTGTCTTAATTGATTTATGTAATTCATTATCCATAGGTGAGAGTGAGGTGGGAAAGAAAAGCAAAAGAAAAATTAAATTTCCTTACTACTTACAGCCCCCTGACAAATTCTTGAAAGAGGCAGAGTGACCTTCCTTTTGGAGTTCAGCTGCCCTGAAGTCCACACTTCGCTCAGGGCAAAACACAATCTTAACCTAACATCTTGACTCCCCAGGATCCTGTGAATCTACTTTAAACATACAAAAATTCCTTCAGAAACTTCTTTAACTCTACCTCCCAAGATATATGTTAGCAATCATCCTCCAAGCTTAAGGCCCACTGAAATACATCTGAAGGGTCTCATGCCTGACAATTTACTCAACAGTTACAAATGACATTTTCCTAACAATAGCTAGCTCCTTCAGGGTCCTGGAAACCTTGTTTCCAAAATTCTTGTAAGCTTGTGCTGTCCCTAACCCCCTACCAACTTGAAAGTATGTAATCAGTCACCAGTCACAACCCCAGTGTAGCTCTTTCTGCCAATGGATCCTATCCCCCTGTTTTAATAAAACCACCTTTTCTTTTTTTCACTGAAGAAGTCTCAAGAATTCTTTCTTGACCATTTGCTTGGAACCCCAACATTTCCACACCAGGAGGAGAGAACCAGTGTTCTTTAGCATTAGAAGTTCAACTGGTCAAATTAGTCTAGGGTTCATAAAAAGCAAAATGCAAATGTGTCATTTATGTGCAAAGTGACTTCATTTCCTCCCCTCTTTTCCTTCTTGGATGAATTCATACTATTCTGGAAAAGCATACTTCTCACAAGACCATTTTTTACTAGCTAACTTTGAAAACCTGATTCATCCTGTGCTATGTGTGTGCTTGTATGTGTTTTTATGGGCCAGCCTATTGTTCCTACTCTTGCTTTTGCAAGGGTTTTTTTTATTATGTTTCATGAATACAATAGTATTTTATTTACTGGAAATTCTATCCTTATAATTTTTGCCTGATAAGTTTTGCTACTTCTTTTCATTTCTGTCTTTCATTTCTCTTTCAACTCCCTTTGCTTTGTCTACATTGTGGATTTTGGCCCCTCTGAACTGATGTGTTGTTCTTGGAATTGAAATTCAGACAAAGATAAGAATACTCGTGGTAGCAGTCACAGTTGAATTGAAAGTTTCTATTTTAATATTCTTGTAATCAAACCAACATTAATTCACTCCTTGGTGAATCAGAAACTGTCCCAGTTTGAGTTCTCTGACAAAGAAAACTTTTATTTGCAGCAAATAAAGATGTCATGGGGAATGGCTTCCAAAGCTGTGACTCTACCCTAGAGAGGGTAGAGGTGAGCAAAAGGTTATAAATGCCCCTTAAAGAAACATATATGCATGTATTTTGTGTTATGTAAATGAGGCTGAGCTTCCCCATTGGGTGGAGATTTTCACATTATAATGAGTAAAGGTAATTGTAAGGTATTCAGAAGTCACTCCATGGTCTAGTGGTGTAGGTTCCAGTCAGGATTAGCTCAACAGGTATTGGTGATCTGGGCTGGTGGGAGGTCTTGTCAGGGCAGTCACTATCACCTGGGAGCTGGCTTTTGGTTTTATTTCCATGAGCCAAGAGGAAAGCTGGAAGGAAGAACTTGGAAATGTAAGACAAAAGTTAGTGAGTACAAGCAAGTGGGCAGTGAAAGCCAGAACTTGTAGTCTGACTAGTGAAATTGTCACAGAAACAGACTTTGGTCATAAATAAGGAAAATGATTTCATATTGTTTATGGTAAAGCTGCAGGAACTTGGGTGTAAGATTTGTTATCAAAAATCACCTCTTTCTTTTTCTTCTCTTTCACTTCTTTGTTGGTTCTTTTTTTTCCCTTCTATCAATAGAGCGGATGTGTTGGTTTTTGTTTTTGAGTGGATGCATTTTAATTCTAGATTTGCAATGATCAAAATGTCATTAATCAAAAATGCTGTTCCCTAATATGGACCGTACTGTGCCCTTCAAGTAAGTAGCACTCAGTGTGCTTTCTGTCCTGCTCCCAATGGTAACTGAGAGAGGAACATGGCAGACAGGAAAAAAAGAAGTGTATACTATGTTATTTTATGGTAATTGGCCTTCATTATTTCCTATATTGACCATGGCATTCAAACCCAAAAGGCGTGCCAATTATGATGCCGTTTTTTATTTGATTTTAGTAAACACAGGTTAAATTGATAACAGTGGACACTGTTATTTTGACAAATACCTTTCCAACTTACCGTACTCTCTCTGTTATTAATTAATATAGATGCGATGTAGAATGGCTGGGAATACCAATAAAATAGAATAAAGAGTTAAAATGATTGAACACCAGAAGCCTTGCTTTGATTCTGAAATCCTGGGGGACATTAGAACTTAACATGGGAATTTTGTCCTCCTTTCTGTTTTCACTGTTGTCTACCAACTGCCCCATTCCCTGAGGACTAGACAGCTGATCTTCCTCTGCATGGACAAATTCAGCCTTCAGAGGAATGGACCATCTGAATACCAAGCCTCAAAATTCTACCACCATACTCTAGCCCACCACATTCACTCATGTTCCATGTCCAGAACAGAGTTCACAATCACACCCTGACCTTCTTACAAGTAATTATTACTCTTCCTGATGACAGTCATACTGATGAAATTTGAAGTGGGGTTCATGACCAAATGGCTAAGACAGAATTCTTGAGTCATTTTTTGGTGCAAAAAGGTGATTTTATTAGAGCATGGCACAGGACCCTGTGGGCAGAATGAACTACACTGGGATTGTGAGAAGTGACTGACTATATAGTTTTAAGTTTGTGGAGGGAGAGGGGGATAGAGATAAAGCAGGTTTCTAAGGAATTTGGAAGCAAGGCTTTAAGGACCTTGAAGGGCTAGCTGCTATTAGGGTAAGGCTACTTTTAGTCTTTAATAAAACATAACCATCAATGCATTAAGGCAGCCGTGAGTTCCTTGAGGAAGGTCATGTTCCGCATGTTTCAGGTATCTGTCAGTGGGCTGCAAGCTGTAAAAAGATATAATTGAAGCTACATTTCTCTTGTCTTTGTTTCCCTCATCATTTCACCCCCTGAACAACTTGACCCTTAAGTCTTTAAGGTTGTTGAAGGCAGAAGGTCTCATCTTCTGTGGCTCCTTCCTGCTGAATAGGGACATAGAGATGTCCCTACCTATGGGTCAAGATTGGTCGGTTGAGAATTTAACTAGGAGTTAGGAAAGGCTAAGGCAGTTGTATCTAGGGTTGATAGCATATGGGAGTCTCTTTGAGCAGAAAGGATCGTCTGTCCATTTGAAGTTATGGCAGTGAAGGAGTCTTGGCACCAGGTGGAGAGACATGGGAGAAAAGAGCAAAACATGATTGGAATAACAAAAAGAAAAGGAAGCCCAAATAAGACTCTTTTGATAGTTGAAAAAAAACCCTCCTTTAGTCCAGGAGTTTAACCAATTATAAAAGGGAAGAGAGGGATCATTTAGAGCACCAATTTGAGTATTTGTGTTAGTTAGAAACTGAGAAATATTTTTGTGGTATTCTGGAATGTATGCACAGCATTTTGCTTTTATGATAGCAGAAGTTCCACCTTGTGCAGTTGTTAAAACATTTAATGCCATTCTATTTTATAGAACTGTTTTATGCATTTGAGTTATTCTGGTGTTGAATAATATGATGCTATTTTGAGAGCCATTTAAGGCCTTAATTGTGTAGCAGGCTGTGTTAGCCATCATATGGGCTCTGTTTTGCTTAGTAAGCAATCGGGTAATTAATAAGAGGTGCTTTTATGGAAACAAAAGAAAAAAATATATAGGTTAATGGTTAGAGCAAATTATAAACCCAGTGTCTGAGTCTTGCATGCTGCTAGTGAGAAGATGTTTAGATGTCAGGCTTGAAGCATCCTCAGGTGGAGTGGGAACAGGCAGCAGGAATCAGATGGGCTTTTCTGATTTGTAATTCAAATGCCTCTCATGATCATTTTGAATGGCTCATAGAGCAACAGGCACAAAGACGTCTATACATGAGTTTTGTGGCAATTTTTTTGAAGCTGACCTTAAGTTGTCCAGCACTGGTTTTTAGGGCTTTAGGAAAAATGGCAGTTTTAGCTTTTAGTGACTATAAGTCAAGGGAATGGAAGAAGATTGGAAACCTTAGTTTGGAGCCACAGCCAGATATTTGAGGAAAAACAGAAGCATTGAGAAAACAGTATTAAAACCTAATATTTACACAGATATGTTATTGAAACACTTTCTATTACCACCCTCATTTTAATAAGAGATAGCCAAATCAAGAGTAATTCATTTGTGAAACAAGTCCAATTTTAACAAACTTGGCCTAATTATTTACATAAACTCAGCAAGAATAGTGATTTTCATATAAGCCTTTTAAAATCTGTTTTACCAAAACTTTATATAAGAATTTCCATTGAGCTTTTAGTAGGTGTCTAGGCCAGAAGCCAAGCCAAACACCTGCCATTAGACATGCCAGCAATACCTGTAGACCTGGATAAATTACTCCTCTCGAGGTTCCCAAACTATCTTGAGGTTCCTGCGTCTGCCAGGAAGTGACATTCTTTACTCACCTGGTAAGGCTGCTGGGAACCCTGTAAGCAAGGTATTAGGCCAAGGTATTCAAGGGGCTTTATTGGCTCTATAAAATCAGCCTTGGTCCCTTAAAGCTGTCTGGGCATACCTGAGTCTACTCATGTCCCTCTCAAACATGACATTCCAGTCAAAGCTTTGGCAGAGTAACCAACGTTCCCAGTGGTGTCCTGTTGCAAGCAAGGAGAACAGATTCTTATTGAACTTATGCAAATGATTATAAGTGCCATGAAAGAACGAATATTCACTGAAAACTTCTGAATTCTGGAGGTCTCAGGTAGGGAGAAAAGTTAAATGCCTCATTCGTTCACAAATTTATCACATATCTGTAAGTCATAGATATTTTAAAAGAAAGTTTCCTTCTGGAAGAATAAACATCAGATAACAGCAATGTTTTCAAACAAGAGTCATAAAAACTATAATCATCTTCTTCAGTTTATTTAATTCCATGTTACTAATTCTTTTTCAGTTTGAATGTAGCCTTTTAGCTAGTTTTAGAAATTTTTACCCATTTCAGTTTTATAATTTTAAAGATATCAAAGACCTGTATTTGTTAAAAAAAAAAAAAAGACCTTTTTTTTTTTTTTTTTTTTAATGAATCTCCTTGAAGACAAAAGACATTTTGCAAGGACATCAAAACAATAAGTATAAATGACAAAAGACTCAAAAATGGCCATGGTTAAAGATCTGATGAGAACTCATTATAATGCAGCTGACAAGGAAATGTGGTTATTTCTGTGACAAATAACATTTCAGTAATTCAAGTGATGACCTTATACCAGGATATATTAAAACTTCGGGTATCTCATATTATTTGTAAAATAGTTATAGCATTTACCATACAATATAACCCAAATGTTTATCATAATTTCTTTGACAGTGTAATTTAACATACCAAATAAACAAGCTCAATTAGTCAAAAAGATTTCATTTAGAATTTGAATCTTGGGAAATTTGTTTAAAAAAAACCTCAGAAACTTATAAAACACATTCCTGAATAGGATTACAGGTCATAACAAAACTTAAAACTTAATTATTTATTTAACCAAGGTGGCAATAAGACATTTCAAAGGCATATATGTAGGGTTATATACTTGTTAGCAAAACTCAGCTCCTTCAATATTAAAAGTTTTAACCTTTTTAAAATTTTTTTTAAGTTTATTTATTTTGAGAGAGACAGAGACAGCACGAGTGGGGAAGGGGCAGCTAGAAAGGGAGAGAGAGAGAGACTCCCAAGCAGGCTCCATGATCCCAACTTAGAGCCCATTGCAGGCCCCAAAGCCACAAAACTGTGAGATCTTGACCTGAGCCAACACCAAGAGTTGGATGCTTAACTGACTGAGCCACCCAGGGGCCCCAACCTTTTTTAAGTAACTAAAGACCTGATAAAGACCAAACATAGAAACTTTCATTTTCTGGGCAGACACAAGAGAAAAAAAAAATCTTTATTTACATTTTTTTTTTAATCAAGAGCAGAGGAACAATCCAAGAAAACTTTGTCTTTTTAACAGAGAATAAGGCATAATTTTAATCTTATACCAGTGTACTTTTAAAATACATCCATTTCAATCTTAGTCTTGACCACACACAAAATTCTTTTCTAAAGCTTTACCTTCACAAACCTTCTACAACTTTCTTTTGCATTCAGAATTTGATGTAAGGCCCACCCTCCCCCTCCCCCTTAAATCAGTCTTAATTACATTGAGCAGAATTTTAACTCTTAGAAACCTTAGTCTCCAGTGAATACTAAATAATAGGCAATTGTGAACTGTCTGTTACACCAGAATTCTTTTAGACATAAGATTAATAAATACACTTTATAATTTTAAAAACATGGTTTTTGGGGCACCTGGGTGGCTCAGTCGGTTAAGCGTCCGACTTCAGCCAGGTCATGATCTCGCGGTCCGTGAGTTCGAGCCCCGCGTCGGGCTCTGGGCTGATGGCTCAGAGCCTGGAGCCTGTTTCCGATTCTGTGTCTCCCTCTCTCTCTGCCCTTCCCCCGTTCATGCTCTGTCTCTCTCTGTCCCAAAAATAAATAAACGTTAAAAAAAAAAAATTAAAAAACATGGTTTTCATAGTACTTTTAATAAGTCTTTTAGTAAAGCACATAGCGTATTTACCAACAGACCTAAGTATCCTCAGCTTTTCTGCAATAAGAAGTCAAAGGCAGATAATCCTGTTTAGTAATTAATGTTTCAGTATTTTATCTTAAAATTTTTTTTTAATATTTATTTATCTGTGAGAGATAGAGAGAGAGAGACAGAGTACAAGTGGGGAGAGGCAGAGAAAGAGAGGGACACAGAATCTCAAGCAGGCTCAGGCTCTGAGCTGCCAGCACAGAGCCCGACACGGGGCTTGAACTCACAAACCATGAGATCATGACCCGAGCTGAATTCAGATGCTTAACCGACTGAGCCACCCAGGTGCCCCCAGTATTTTATCTTATTTGGAAAATGCTTAGATATCCAATGAATTCAACCCAATTTATCATGTAACTTAGCAAAACTTCAAACTTTCAGGTTACCAAGATTTTGATAGTTATCTTAACAATTACCCATGAGAATTTTATGAGACAGACAAAATTAACAATCATTTTAAGTCATCCCTTCAGTAACAAATTGCAACAGAGATAATACTAGCTTATCTGATCTTCAGAAAACGTAGGTAGAATAAAAAGGTTCATATTTAATGCTGATAACTCTAAAGACATGTCTATTTTAATTAAACCAACAAACCTAAACTAGTTTAAATACCGTGTATGTTCCACCTATGTCCACCTAAAAGTCCATCAATTTGTTCCCCATTATCAATATTTATCTGGGACATTGGTGAGGAAATCTGAAGTGGGTGGTGAAAGTCCAAGTGAGTGCTCTTCACTCCTTGGCAGCAAGGGTAGGAGGAGGAGCCCATGGTGCTGGAGGCACAATGGATGCTATAGGAGCCAGTTATGCAGGTTGCATCCAAGGTGGTATGGAAACAGGAGGAGAGAGAGAAGAAGGTAGAAGAAGTGAGGTGCTGCCAGGAATGCTAGAGGCAGATAAAAACCCAGAGGGTAGAAAAAGAGGTCTCCTAGTCCTAAAGGCTTTCAGGTTATACAGATGAGCAGATGTGGATTTTTTTTTTCACCAAGTGGAAATGGGCAGTTAAGTCAGGCCAGAGAAGACAGGAAACTTCCCTGAAACAAAAGTCGTCTATGCAGCTGGTTGGGAATATTCCTTAAAGTCCCTGTCCTGAGGAAGACTTACCAGGGGCCTAGCTATTATTAGGAAAATGTTATTTATTTGTGTTTAGTAAACCCTCAGGCATGAGACCCTTCAGATGTATATCAGTGGGTGTATGCTTGGAGTATGATTGCCAACATATATCTTTGGGGGTGGAGATAAAGGAAGGTTCCAAAGTAATTTTTATATGTTATGTAAGTATACTTACAAGATCCTGGGCATTAGGATAATGTTAAGCTAAGATTGCCTTTTGCCCTTAGCAAAATGTCATCATTGAGGCAGCTGAGCTCCTAAAGGAATGCCACTCTGCCTGCTTCAAGGACTTGTCAATTTGCTGTAGGCAGTAAGGAAATTTAAATTTTCATTCGCTTTTGTTTTCCAAATCACTTAAAGCTAACTTCCCTAGGAAATGGTCCCTGGTTGGGTTTTAATTCAATTGGGTACTGGTTTTAGCCAGCTTTGAGCAAAGGTTTTAGGGCCAGAAGTGATTAGAGGTGTAGAGGGGATTACATTAGACCCATGAGGAGGAAACCTTACAAAGGAGTTTAAAGATTAGCGGCTGTCCTAATGACTTAGGTGGCTGCCTCATGCCAAAGACAGATGACTCTGCATAAGAATAAGAATAAAGACAGGGCATGGAGTTTTTGGGTCTTGTTACCATTCCTGTCCAGGTTACTAACTTCCAGCCAAAAGGCAGGCTTTCTTCTGCCCATAGAGTAGCCACAGGCTAGAGGATTGTAGACATAGCAATAGACAAGAGAGTGGTCCAATAAGACCATACTCCTTGAAAAGCCCATGAAATGAAAATAAGGGAAGAAAAGAGAAATTACTCACCAAGTTTTCACTGAAGCTAAGAGTCTAGCTGAAAAGACCAAAATGATGAAATTTGGAAGTTTTGGGTTCATGAGCAAATGGCTAAGAAAGAATTCTTGAGACATTTTTGGTGCAAAAAAAAAAAAGGTGATTTCATTATAGCATGGGGACAGGACCTTTGTGCAGAAAAAGCTGCAGTGGGATTGTGAGGAGTGACTGATTATATACTTTTAAGTTTGTGGAGGGAAGGGGGCAAAGATCCCTCTTTATAAAGAGAGAAAGTTTCTACAGAATTTGGAAGCAAGGCTTTCAGGACCTTGAGGGATTAGCTGCTGTTAATTAAGGTTACTTTTAGTCTTTAATAAAACAAACATTAAGGTAGTAATGCAGCCATGAGTTCCTTGAGGAAGATCTGTAAAAAGATTTAATTTAAGCTACATTTCTCTTGTCTTTGTTTCCCTAATCACTGCCTACCTAGAGTGGCCTGCCTCTTTTTTCCACTCTCTCTCCACCCTCCGCATAAGGAGGCTGCTTTCAGATTACACCTAGTAAAGTTCCTAGTGGGTTGTGAACCTATACAATCTTATTCTGCATTTCTAAGTCCCTTGCACCCACCCCATCACCCATCCTCTATTCTGCCTCCTGTCTCCCCAACTCTCCCTTACCTGCTCAGTTTCTGCCCTCTTTCTCTCAGTCTCTTTTCTCCTCATCCCCTCACCTTATCTCCATATTCACAGGAATGGAACAGAAATGCCCCTGCTCAGGAAGAGCACTTTCCTGTGGGGCATGGGAAAAATAAATGCACCCTGCCAGGGACAGCCATTGGGATACGACTTGGGACCAAGGGACAGGGAATGTCACAAGCCAAGGGCAGGTCATCTTTGCATCCTAGGGCTCAGGGGCCTTCCTGAGGTGACCAAGAAAGGAAGCAGCAGGGCTGCCCCAGGAGGATGAGGATAGGGCGTTAAGAGACAGACCCGAGAGGGGTCTGCAGAATCCCAGGGCCATGGAAGCACCCAGCACCGAGCGCTTCCCAGGGGCGAGGCTGGAGGGTCACAGGATGAGGAGCCACCTCCTGAATGGGGGCTTCTGAGGAGCAGGGTAAGGAGAGGAGACGCTCAAGGGCTTTAAGCATGGAAACGAGGGGGGCATTGATGCCCACGTGCTCCAAAGAAAGGCTGGCGGGCCCGTTTGGGTCGATTTGACCCACAAAAGGTGACTGACGTGAAACCCAGCAGCGGAGTGACGCGCTTGGAGGGCCTCAGGGCGGCGCCCAGCTCCCTGTGGGAGGGCTGGGCGGGAACTGCAAAGTCCCCAGGGACCTGCGACCCAGGGTGTTGGCTAGAAGCGGGCCGCGAGGAGGCGGGGCCAGAGGCACAGGTCTGAACTGCAAAGGAAAATTCCTCTGACCCAGAGCCGCTACTCCTGCAATGGCCTGGGAATAGGCCAGAAACTGATCGCTTGGTTGGGAGAGGTCTCTGGGGGCGGGTCCTGAGCGCCCGCCCCTCTCCGCAGGCTGGGGTCAGCCCCTCCTTCCACCCCACCTGCAGGCTACTAGGCGTGGTTTGGTTCCCTCCTTGCAGGACTCTTACCCCCTACTTTGAGTTAAAGATTTTGGACATTTCAAGGTAAAAGCCTAGGGTTGTAAGGGCTGCTTACCTTGAATGCTGAACTGTTTTCTTAACTAGTTGAAACATGTTACGTCAAAAGTCCGGAAGTGTATCTGGAAAGTGTGGCCCCGCGACCCTCCGTACAGGCCCTGCCTGGGTGGGTGCAGTGGGCGGTGGTGGGGTTGTGCCCTCTTCGACCCCGGTGTCATTATAACAGGGTATTTACCTAATGGATGGCGGAGTGCTGGCGATGGAAACCATTTTGAGAACCGCCAAACTGTCATGTGTCAAGTCCATCAGACCCTATTATCCATTCCTCTTCCCTGTTCACCTGGGAGGCAGAGACACTGCCCTGGGTTCAGTCCCAGGGACTTCACGTGGCCAGGACCACATGAGGGTGGAGGTCTGAGGAATTGTTTAAACATTAAAGTTTTCTGTTTGTGTAGGTATAAACTTCTTTCTCTTTTACATTTAAGTTTTATTATTTCACACTTCTTGAGATGATTTCTAAATCCAAATAGCTTTGAAACAAATGTGGATAGTATGTGTCATTCATTTCTAAATATATTGAAATTTCACATTTCTGTAATTTCACCTCTATTTTTCTATTTCTGAATATCTTGTGTTGTGTTGATAATGAGTCTGTAAAGTGGGTGCTCTTTAGGAGATCCGTGGGTTTTGCTTTTAATTTAAAAATTAATTTGTCAGTATTTCCAAGAACATTTGATAGGGATATCTATTATTTTATATCAACATTTTTAAAACAGTAACACTGGATTCTCAAACTTCCAATAGCCTCATTCATAGTCTTAATACATTTTAATGTGAAATATATGAGTTAGTACCTCCTTTTCTATTTCCTGTGGAAATTCTGAAGTTCATGTAAGCTGGATTTTGGCAAAACCTGATCCCCACTGTATACACTGCAGATATTGCTCAAAGATTATTATTTCCAAAGGCACTCTTCTGATTTGCATAGAACTAACAGAAGTTTCTCCAACTTTCAATAGTTTTTTCATATTAATATTTGGGTTCCAATATTGTGGAAGACGAATTTTGGGGTCTAAGAGAACAGAATGGTGTTTACATAGAGGGTAATCTGAGAGGACAGCACTACCCTCTTCTCCACCAGGGAGAAGATTTTTTTTTTCTTTTTTTGTCTGTGAATAGTTTGATTATGTAATCCCATTCTCTCCTGGCCTAAAATGTTTCTGTTGAAAAATCTATTGATAGTCTTATGGGGTTATGTTATGTATGTTCTCTTTTTTTCTTACTGCTCTTAAAATTATTTCTTCATCTTTGACTTTTGGTAATTTAATAATTTAGGTATCATCCCTATTTGGGATCCTTTGGGCCTTGTGCATATGGATGTCCATTTCTCTCCCCAGGTTCAGGAGGTTTCAGGCATTATTGCCTTAAAAATGCTTCCTGTATATTTCCTTTCTCTTTCTTTTCTCCTTTTGGAATTCCATAATGTGAATATTGTTCCTTTGCATTGTGTCATAGAAGTCTAATGGGCTTTCTTTACTATATTTCATTCTTTTTTCTTTTCAATTCTCTAATTGAATAATTTCAAATGTCCTATCTTCCAGGTCACTGATTTTTTTTGTCTACGTAGTCAAGTCTCCTTTTGAAACTGTCTATTGAATTATTCAGTTCAATTATTGCTTTTTTCAACTCTAGGATTTCTGTGTGTGTGTGTGTGTGTGTTTATGGTTTCTATTGCTTTCCCAAACTTTTTATTTTGTTCATGAATTGTTTTCTTAATTTTGTTTAGTTGTTTATCTGTTGTTCTCATAGTTCACTAAACTTCCTTAAGAGGATTATTTGGAATGCTTTGTCTAAGAGTTCATAGATCTCCATTTCTTTGAGGTCAATAGAGCTTTTTACTCACACTTGATGGTGTCATATTTATCTGGTTTTTCATGGTCCCTGGTTCCTTATGTTGGTATCTGTGCATTTGAGTAATCAAGTTTCTCTTTCAGACTTTATAGGTTTGCTTGGCAGAGATAAATCTTTACCAGTAAGCTCATTTGGGGTTTCTGGGCACATCTGCTGGTAATATCCTTGAGCAGATGGGGTCTACTATTATGGTCTATTTTGGAGCAAGGCATGTGTACAGGCTCTGAGATCTGGGATGGGGAGGTATGCCATTGGCTGAGAACTGTGGACTGCTGGCTCGGTTCTCTACCCAAGTGAGACTGTATCATGAGCTCCACAGTTGCCTGGATTATCTGGTGGCTAATACTGGGTACTATATTCAGTAGTATATGGAGCTAAGAGTTAGCTTCCTTGCCCTTGCAAGAATGGGACCTTGAAGAAGGGGACCCAGTGACAGTATGGCTCATTGGGAATCTGAATCAGGTGAGGCCACCCATTTTGCTGTTTGTTGTCTTAATGCAAGCCAACCCTCATGTCAAGTTCCCTGGCCAAACAGGTCCACTGGCTTTGTTCTACAAACTATTGGTTCTGCCGGCCTTTCTCTTGCCATCTTGGTGGTGTCACTGGTCACTTAAAAAAATTTTTTTTCTACTGGCCACTTTTTTAAAATACAAGATTGTGCACAATGTCAAACAAATTATCAAAGCAATTTACATGAAAACACTTTCATGAAGATATGAGAAACAAATAACTTTTCAGAGAAAAACCCACAAAATTATCAATTTATTCCTTCAGTGAAATAAAATGCCATTTCAGGATAACACTTTTCTTATCACCACCCAAATCTCTGCTCTCATTCTCATTTCTGTTGTGTTAAGTGGTGAGGAAGCAGTACCTGTGGAGTTCAAGTGCCTGGGTCTCATATGTGGAACAGTAGGACCACAAGGGGAAAATGACCTAGAGAAAGTGTTGCTCAGCTTCAAGTGCCAAGGATGTTGTTGGTTTTCTTGATGAATCAGATCAGAAAAGAATCCAAACCTTCTATTTAAAATATTCATTTGGAAGTAGGAAGTGAAATGTGTACCATTTCAGTGTTATTTAGAACTAGTCATCAAAAAAAGTTACCAGGAGCAGTTATATCTGTTTGACTTCTGTGTTAGCATTGCTCTACTATTAGTAAATAAAATTAGTTTTTATTTCTCCAATTAGACTTTGTTTTAACTGAGGACAAACCAATATGTTTTCTGCTTCTTTACATTCCCCCAAATAGCTAAAATGTAGTAGATACTCACAATTATTTATAAATCAGTGATTTATATTTACTCAACCAGGAAGCATAAGGACATTTGCCAGCCTTGCTCCATTTAGCAACAGAGAAAAAATATTTATGTAAGGAGGTCCTAACAGCTACCCCAAAGTACACACCAGACACTTGTAGATCTCCTGATTAAAAGGGAAGGAATTACTTCTCCCCCGTTAACACTTCAGCCCAAGAATGCACATACAATTCTTTGCTTGACCTTCATAACACAGCTGAAACCAGTTTGAGACTTTGAAAAAGACTACTAAGGCCCAGAAAGAAAAAGGCAAACACCTGAATTTTTTGGCAGTGAAATACTTAGGTTCTATTCACTTATCTTTATCCTGGAGGCTCTTAAAATGATGCTTGTGGCCTTTCTCAAGATCTGCCTCACTCTGTCCAATGTTGTTTATAATCCCTACCACCAGAAGGTCTTCAAGCATGTATAAGTTCCTGCAAGTTCAGAACTAACAGATGAGAACAATAGAGTTCTCTTATATTTAAACTTAAGGATATGCCTGAGGTGTTCCTCTGAGCATGTTTGCCTGATTAGAAAAGTCCCCCATATCCTCTCCACCCATAAAGCCAGCAATAAGCCCTTTGCCTTCAACAAGACACTAAAATCAGATTGCAACCTAATATTCCTAAGTTCTCTACAAAGTATACCACAGAGTGTGGCAAATAGTTCTCTTCATTGCCAGAAGGTCCACTTCATATCTCCCTGGCTAGATAAAAATTGAAGAATATATGCTAAACCTTAGGCTGAGACCCTGGATTAATCATCACTTGACTTCTTTCAATTTCCAGATGTGAGTAGAATATTTGACATGATAACAGAAGTACTTGAAGTCTAGAATAAACTAAAGAATATGCAAATCAGAAATTCCATAAAGCCCATTATAGCATCATAGTAAGTGGCAGAAGAAATCCTGCTGGACTTCACATGCAGTGCAGATGGAGAGAGGAGAACTCCAGAGGAGACTATGGATACTCTCTTAAAAATGGGCTTTTAGGAGCACCTTTGGTCAAATTTCCCTTTGTAGGCTTGAAGTACTTTACTATTCATCATATGATTAATATTTTTCTCCTTTAGAGAATTAAAAACACATAGAACTAGAAAATTGTGTGTGGTAGCTGTTAAGCCTTTTCCAAGGACAAGTTCCATATGTTGTATTCAATGGACATGTAATTCTTACCAAGTTCCCATAAGAAACCTGGCTGTGCCTAGAACTGTGCTTGTTTTCTGTTCCATGATGCTGTTATGAAACATAATGATGTAAGGTTGTGTACAGTTATAACTCACTACAGCCAACATTTCTGTCCCAAGGGAGATTATAAAGATGGTCAAATAACTTATTTTTATTTATCATTATTTTTACAGATGTCTGTTTCAGGTAAAACTTCTGTATCTACTCCTCCAAATGGAAAGGGGATATTGATTTCTTATCCAAGATCTGATGATGAGAAGGAGGAAGAGTGGAAGAAATGTCACTAGGCAGAGAGATAAAACAATAGCAGTATATGAATGGTGTTATTTTTTGTTTGGGGCATAGAATAAAAGGGCATAAAACAATGCATTTTCTTGTCTTTGAATGTTTTGGTTTTTGAAACCTCAGTTCCACTGTTTATTTTCAAAATGTTAGTTCTTGTCCAATAAAGCCACGTCTGACTTTGCAAATGTTTTCAGAGACCATAAGTGCAAGAAACCACCAAAGAAGCAATAGTATAATAACAGAATTTCAGAGAAAGCATCCAGAAGTTGTGCTGCAGAGAAAAGTGATCTCAAATGAAAAGATGCTTACATTTTCTTTCACCTGAGCTGTCTGATACTTTACACAAGATCAAGCATTTTGTAACATGGAAAAATGGGTGGAGGACTAGCACTTGACTAGCAACCATTGAGTCATCATTGCTTTATGTTAATTATTTTCACTGATAGAAACTATAGTAAGGTTTTATTTTTATTTGCTAGGGCTGTCATAACAAAGTTTTACAGCCTGGGTGGCTTAAACAACAGAAATTTATTGTGTCACAGTTCTGGAGGCTGAAAGTGCAAGATGAAGGTGTTGGCAGGTTTGGTTTCTCTTGAGGCCTCTCTTCTTGGACTCAGATGGCTATCTTCTTGCTTTGTCATCACATAATCATTCTTAGTCTCTGTCGTTTGTGTTCTAATACTCTCTGCTTATAAGGACACCAGTCATATTGGATTAGAGCCTACTCATATGAACTCATTTTTTCCTTAATTATCTTTTTAAAGATGCTATCTTCAAATACAGTCACTTTGGTATACAATTTAACCCATAGCAGGTTTCCACCACCATGTTTTGAATGTTATAAGAAATAATGTTAATGACAGAGGAGGGGAAGAATAGAAGGGGCCAAACATAAAGATCAGATATGATTTTTTTCTAAAAAATAACCTGGGGATTTTACACAGAATAAATATGGATATCAAAAATTATACAAAATGTTCACTCAAACGTGTTTATTCAGAGGTAGTATATAATCTAAAAAGGAAAATATTATTTTAAAAAATTTAAGTATATTTTTATATATTTTATTTGTTATTTTATGTAAGTATTTTTATATATTCAATTTTTCAAAGTTTGTATTTAAATTACAGTTAGCTAATATACAGTTTAATATTAGTTTCAGGTGTACAATTTAGTGATTTAACAGTTACATAACAACAACCAGTGCTCATCACAAGTGCACTCCTTGATCCCCATCACCTATTTAACCCATTCCCCCTCCCACCTCTCCTCTGGTATCCATCAGTTTGTTCTCTATAGTTAAGTGTCTGTTTATTGGTTTGCTTCTCTTTTTTTTTTCTCTTTGCTCATTTGTTTTTTTTTAAATTCCACATGTGAGTGAAATCATATGGTATTTGTCTTTCTTTGTCTGACTTATTTCACTTACCATAATACTCTATAGCTCCATCCATGTCTGTTCGAAATGGCAGGATTTCATTCTTTTTTATGGCTGAGTAATATTCCTTTTATGTATATACCACATCTTCACTATGCATTTATTAGTCGATGAATATTTGGGCTGTTTTCATAATTTGATATTATAGATAATGCTGCTATAAACATTGGTGTGAGTTTATTTTAAATTTTTTTTTTCAACGTTTATTTATTTTTGGGACAGAGAGAGACAGAGCATGAACGGGGGAGGGGCAGAGAGAGAGGGAGACACAGAATCGGAAACAGGCTCCAGGCTCTGAGCCATCAGCCCAGAGCCCGACGCGGGGCTCGAACTCCCGGACTGCGAGATCATGACCTGGCTGAAGTCGGACGCTTAACCGACTGCGCCACCCAGGCGCCCCTTAAATTTGAAAATATTTATCAATTGTGGTAGGTAGCTTCCAAGATGGCCCCAACAGTTCCCACCTCATGGCACCTGCATTCTTGTGTAGTCTCTTTTCACACTGTGTCAATGGTGGTCTGAGTGACTAATAGCATAAGGCAGAATTGAGAATGTCACTTTGGAGATTATACTATAAAATACTATGCCTTCTGTCTTGAGTGTTCTCTCACACCCTTGTATTTCTCTTGGATCTCTTGCTATTCATGAGGCAAGCTGCCATGTTATGAACACCCCATGGAGAGATTTATATGAGGAACAGTCAAGCCTGCCAGCAATCATGTGAGTGAGTTTGGGAACAGATGCTTCAGTCCCAGTTGAGCCTTGAAATGACGGCAATCCAAGGTGAGAGTTGGATTGTGACATTATGAGAGACTCCAAAAAAAACCACACCCAGCTAAGCACTCCTGCATTGCTGACCCTAAGAAACTGTTGTTCTAAGCTGCCAAATTTTGTAGTAATTTATTGTGCAGCAAGAGATAACTAACATAAGATGAACCCAATTTGTATTTTATGGTTGTGGGGCACCTGGATGGCTCAGTAAGTTGAGCATTCAACTTCAGCTCAGGTCATGATCTCACAGTCCATAAGTTTGAGCCCTGCATTGGGCTCTGTGCAAACAGCTCAGAGCCTGGAGCCTGCTTCAGATTCAGTGTCTCCCTCTCTCTCTTACCCTCCCCCACTCACACTTTGTCTCTCTCTCTCTCAAAAATAAAAGTAAAACATTTAAAAAATGGTATTTTATGGTTGAAAAAAATCAGAGATAAAAGAAGTAAAATCTTATTGGGATGAAATTAAAAATGTTGTAATTGAGATGCAATCTCGAATAGATGCCATGGCAGCAAGGATGGATGAATCAGAGCAACAAATCAGCGATATAGAGGATAAACTTATGGAGAATAATGAAGCAGAAAAAAGGAGGGAAATTAAGGCAGAAGAGCATGATATAAGAAATAGAGAATTCAGTGATTCATTAAAAAGGAATAACTTTCTGAATTATAGGGGTCCTGGTAGATGAAGAGAGAGAAAAATAGGTAAAAGGTTTATGTGACCAAATCACAGCCGAAAGTTTTCCTTACCTGGGGAAAGACACAGATATCAAAATCCAGGAACCACAGGCAACTCCCATTAGTTTCAATAAAAACCGACTGTCAACAAGGCATATCATAGTCAAATTCAAAAAATACACAGAGAAAGAATTATGAAAGCAGCAGGGGGACAAAGTCCTTAACCTACAAGGGAAGACAGATCAGTTTTGCAGCAGACCTATCCACAGAAACTTGGCAGGCTGGAAAGGAGTGGCAGCATATATTCAATGTGCAGAATTGGAAAAATATGCAGTCAAGATTGTCTTTATCCAGAGAGACTGTCATTCAAAATAGAGAGATAAACAGCCTAGAGCTGTGTCACAGTGCCTGTGTCATTTTTTCGTTTGATCTCATCACATAGGTATTTTACCATCTCACAAAGTCATAAGAAAAGGGACACTGATGCTCTGAAGGACAGCAAAGGAGGAGTGTGAAGATGTTGCCCACCAGTCTCCATCTCGGGGAGTGTTCCAGGAGGCTACTGGATGTGTGTGTTAAATTAGATGCTTGATTCTCAGGCTGACACTTTAATGTAACCAGGAGATACAGCAAAAGCATCGTACTGTCTATAAAATGCTTCCACAAGCACAGCCAGGAACACAGAAGATGGCAGCACATGAGGACGCTGGGCTCACCTCGCCCTGCTGATCACTTAGATTCCACCCACATCTGCCTAAGTAACCCAGAAAACTGCCATAAGACTAGCACAATGGACTCTCCAGAGCCAAGTGTAGACAAGAGGCCCATGGAAGAGGGTAGGAAGGGCGGAGAGGCTGTATGCTCTACACGGACTGGCAGGAAGAAGCCAGGGCAGTGGAGGGGCAGCCTGCTCAGCAAGGCAGAGCCCCTGAAGTCTGGCTTGCAAAAGCGGAGGGGCCAACTCCATGAGTTCTGACAGCCAGCTGACTTAACATCTGGAATGTTAAAAGTCAAAAACTTTGCTCTCAGAGAGCAAGAGGGTGAGAGGACACCAGGAGGGAGAGTTGTTGAGCCCTGGAAGACAGAGCTCAGCTCGGCGGGGAACAAAGGTGCTGGCAAGCACCATCTCCCTCTCTCCCATACCCCAGTCAAAATCCCAAAGGACCCAGGTCCCATCACTGAACTTGCTTGCACCACACAAACACCCAATGTTGTGCTTCTGTGAATCCATCCCTGTGACCTGTCTGCCTCCCTCCTTGTACTGCAGGCTCCCTCCTGCAGGGGACCACCGACTGGAAAGTGAGCTAAGCCTGCCCCTCCCACCACTGTGCATGCTGTGGATCCACCCCAGCAAATATGCCCTTGCCAGATCCCATCAAAGCAGCACACCACAATCCTGGCAGTGTGCAAGTAGCCCAGACAGGGGCAACACCACTCCACAGTGAGTCCTGCCCCTGGGAGAGGGGAAGATAAGGTACACACCAGTCTGACTGTGGCCCCAGTGGTGGGCTGGGGACAGACATCAGGTCTGACTGTGGTCCCTCCCACCAACACAAGTTACTCCTGACAGCACAGGGGAAGTACCCTGCAGTTTGGAACCACCCCAGGGACTACCCAAAATGACGAAATGGAAGAACTCTCCTCAAAAGAAACTCTAGGAAGTAGTGACAGCTAACGAATTGATCAAAAACGATTTAAGAACTTAGAATAATAGTCATAAAATTAATCGCTGGGCTTGAAAGAAGCATTAGAGGACAGCAGAGAATCTATTGCTACAGAGATCAAGGAACTAAGAAATAGTCATGAGGAGCTAAAAAATGCTATAAATGAGGTGCATAATAAAATGGAGGCAACCATAGCATGGATTGAAAGGCAGAGGAGAGAATAAGTGAATTAGAAGATAAAATTATGGAAAAAAGAGGAAGCTGAGAAAAAGAGAGATAAAAAAAATCCTGGAGTATGAGGGGAGAATTAGAGAACTAAGTGATGCAATCAAATGGAATAATATCTGTATCATAAGAATTCTAGAAGAAGAAGAGAGAGAGAAAGGGGCTAAAGGTGTACATGTACAAATCATAGCTGAGAACTTCCCTGATCTAGGGGAGGAAAAAGGCATTGAAATCCTACAGGCACAGAAATTCCCTTCAGACGTAACTTGAATCAATCTTCTGCATGACATATCAGAGTGAAACTGGCAAAATACAAGGATAAGGAGGAAATTCTGAAAGCAGCTAGGGATAAACAGGATCTAACTTATAAAGGGAGACCTATAAGACTAGTGGCAGACCTGTCTACTGAAAATTGGCAGGCCAGAAAGGAATAGCAGGAAATCTTCAATGTGATGAACAGAAAAAATATGCAGCCGAGAATCCTTTACCCAGCAAGTGTGTCATTTGGAATAGAAGGAGAGATAAAGGTCTTCCCAAACAAACAACTGAAGGAATTCGTCAGCACTAAACCAGCCCTACAAGAGATCCTAAGGGGGATCCTGTGAGACAAAGTAACAGAGACATCGCTACAAGCATGAAACCTACAGACATCACAATGAATCTAAACACATATATTTCAGTATTAACACTGAATGTAAATGGACTAAATGCTGCAACCAAAAGACATAGGGTATCAGAATGGATAAAAAAAACAAACAAACAAGACCCATCTATTTGCTCTCTACAAGAGACTAATTTTAGACCTGAAGACACCTTCAGATTGAAAGTGAGGGGATGGAGAACTATCTATCATGCTACAGGAAGTCAAAAGAGAGCTGGAGTAGCCATACATCTATCAGACAAACTAGACTTTAAATTAAAGGTTGAAACAAGAGATGAAGAAGGGCATTATATAATAATTACAGGGTCTATCCATCAGGAAGAGCTAACAATTATAAATGTCTATGCGCTGAATACGGGAGCCCCCAAATATATAAGACAATTAATCACAAACAAGCAACCTTATTGATAAGAATGTGGTAACTTCAGGGGACTTTAATACCCCATTTGCAACAATGGATAGATCATGTAGGCACAGGATCAATATAGAAACAAGGGACCTGAATGATACAATGGATCAGATGGACTTCACAGATATATTTAGAACTCTGCATCCCAAAGCGACAGAATATACTTTCTTCTCGAGTGCACATGGAACATTCTCCAAGATAGATCACATACTGGGTGCTTACAAAACAACCCTTCATAAGTATACAAGAATTGATCATACCATGCACACTTTCAGACCACAATGTTATGAAGCTTAAAATCAACCATAGGAAAAAGTCTGGAAAACATCCAAAAGCATGGAGGTTAAAGAACACCCTACTAACGAATGAGTGGGTCAACCAGGCAATTAGAGAAGGAATTAAAAAATATATATGGAAACAAATGAAAATGAAAATACAACAGTCCAAACGCTTTGGGATGCAGCGAAGGCAGTCCTGAGAGGAAAATACATTGCAATCCAGGCTTATCTCAAAAACAAGAAAAATCCCAAATACAAAATCTAACAACACACAAACGTAAAGGAAATAGAAGCAGAACAGCAAAGACAGCCTAAACCCAGCAGAGAAGAGAACTAATAAAGATCAGAGCAGAAATAATATAGAATCTAAAAAAACACAAAACTGTAGAGCAGATCAATGAAAACAAGAGTTGGGTTTTTTTTAAAAAAATAAACAAAATTGATAAACCTCTAGCCAGGCTTCTCAAAAAGAAAAGGGAGATAAAATAATGAATGAAAATGGAATTATTACAACCAATCCTCAGAAATACAATCAATTATTAGGGAATACTATGAAAAATTATATGCCAACAAACTGGACAACATGGAAGAAATGAACAAATTCCTAAGCACCCACGCACTTGCAAAACTCAAACAGGAGAAATAGAAAACTTGAACAGACCCATAACCAGCAAATAAATTGAATCAGTTATCAAAATTCTCCCAACAAATAAGAGTCCAGGATCAGATGGCTTCCCAGGGGAACTCTACCAGACATTTAAAGCAGAGATAATACCTATCCTTCTCAAGTTTTTCCAAAAAATAGAAAATGAAGGAAAACTTCCAGACTCATTCTAGGAAGCCAGCATTACTTTGATTCCCAGACAAGACAGAGACCCAGCAAAAAAAAAGAGAACTACAGGCCAATATCCCTGATGAATATGGATGCAAAAATTCTCAAAAAGATACTAGGAAATTGAATTCAACAGCATATAAAAAGAATTATTCACTATGATCATGTGGGATTCATTCCTGGGCTGCAGGGCTGGCTCAGCATTTGCAAATCACTCAATGTGATACTTTACATTAATAAAAGAAAAGATAAGAACCATATGATCCTCTCAATCGATGCTGAAAAAGCATTTGACAAAATTCAGCTTCCTTTCTTTTTTTTTTTTTTAATTTTTTTTCAACGTTTATTTATTTTTGGGACAGAGAGAGACAGAGCATGAACGGGGGAGGGGCAGAGAGAGAGGGAGACACAGAATCGGAAACAGGCTCCAGGCTCTGAGCCATCAGCCCAGAGCCTGACGCGGGGCTCGAACTCACGGACCGCGAGATTGTGACCTGGCTGAAGTCGGACGCTTAACCGACTGTGCCACCCAGGCGCCCCTCAGCTTCCTTTCTTAATTAAAACCCTCAAGAAAGTCAGGATAGAAGGAACATACTTAAACATCATAAAAGCCATGTATGAAAATATCACAGATAATATCATCCTCAATGGGGAAAAACTGAGAGCTTTCCCCCTGATCAGGAACACAACAGGGACGTCCACTCTCACCGATGTTGTTTTAGTGTTGGAAGTTCTAGCATCAGCAATCAGACAACAAAAGGAAATCAAAGGCATCAAAATTGGCAATGATGTAGTCAAGCTTTCACTTTTTTGCAAATGACATGATATTATACATGGAAAACCCAACAGACTCCACCAAAAGTCTGCTAGAACTGATACATGAATTCAGCAAAGTTGCAGGATACAAAATCAATGTACAGAAATCTCTTGCATTCTATACACTAATAATAAAGCAACAGAAAGACAAATAAGAAACTGATCCCATTGACATTTGCACCAAGAATCATAAAATACCTAGGAGTAAACCTAAGAAAAGATGTTAAAGATCTGTAGGCTGATCTTTATGAAGCTTATGAAGGAAATTGAAGAAGCTTATGAAGAAAATTGAAGAAGATACAAAGAAATGGAAAAACATTCCATGCTCATGGGTTGGAAGAATAAATATACTTAAAATGTCAATACTACCCAAAGCTATCTACACATTCAATGCAATCCCAATCAAAATTGCACCAGCATTCTTCTCGAAGCTAGAATAAGCAATCCTAAAATTTGTATGGAACCACAGAAGACCCTGAATAGCCACAGTAATATTAAAGAAGAAGACCAAAGAAGGAGGCATCACAATCCCAGACTTTAACCTCTACTACAAACTGTAATCATCCAGACAGTATGGTATTGGCACAAAAACAGACACATAGACCAATGGAATAGAATAGAAACCCCAGAATTCGACCCACAAAAGTATGGCCAACTCATCTTTGACAAAGCAGGAAAGAATATCCAATGGAAAAAAGACAGTCTCTTTAGCAAATGGTGCTGGGAGAACTGGACAAGAACATGCAGGAGGATAAAACTAGACCACTTTCTCACACCATTCACAAAAATAAACTCAAAATGGATAAAGGAGCTGAATGTGAGAAAGGAAACCATCAAAACCCTAGAGAGAAAAGCAGGAAAAAAACCTCTTTGACCTCAGCTGCAGCAATTTGTTACTTGACACATCCCCAAATACAAGGGAATTAAAAGCAAAAATGAACTATTGGGACCTCATGAAGATAAAAATCTTCTGTACTGCAAAGGAAACAATCAACAAAACTAAAACGCAACTAATGGAATGGGAAAAACTATTTGCAAATGACATAGCGAGCAAAGGGTAGTATCCAAAATCTATAAGAACTCACCAAACTCCACAAACAAAACAAATAATCTGAAAAACACTCCAAAAAACAAATAACCCAGTGAAGAAATGGGCAGAAAACATGAACAGACACTTCTCTAAAGAAGACATCCGGATGGCCAACAGGCATATGAAAAGATGCTCAATGTCGCTCCTCATCAGGGAAATACAAATCAAAACCACACTCAGATACCACCTCATTCCAGTCAGAGTGGCCAAAATGAACAAATCAGGAGACTATAGATGCTGGAGGGGATGTGGAAAAACGGGAACCCTCTTGCACTGTTGGTGGGTATGCAAACTGGTGCAGCCACTCTGGAAAATAGTGTGGAAGTTCCTCAAAAAATTAAAAATAGATCTACCCTGTGACCCAGCAATAACAATGCTAGGAATTTACCTAAGGGATACAGGAGTACTTATGCATAGGGGCACTTGTACCCCAATGTTTATAGCAGCACTCTCAACAATAGCCAAACTATGGAAAGAGCCTAAATGTCCATCAACTGACGAATGGATAAAGAAATTGTGGTTTATATACACAATGGAATACTACTTGGCAATGAGAAATAATGAAATATGGCCTTTTGTAGCAATGTGGATGGAACTGGAGAGTGTTATGCTAAGTGAAATAAGCCATACAGAGAAAGACAGATACCATATGTTTTCACACTTATGTGCATCCTGAGAAACTTAACAGAAGACCATGGGGGAGGGGAAGGAAAGAAAAAAAAGGTTAGAGAGGGAGGGAGCTAAAACAGAGACTCTTAAAAACTGAGAACAAACTGAGGGTTGATGAGGGGTGGGAGGGAGGGATGGGTGGGTGATGGGATTTGAGGAGGGCACCTGTTGGGATAAGCCCTGGCTGTTGTATGGAAATCAATTTGTCAATAATTTTTAAATAAATAAATAAATAAATAAATAAATAAATAAATAAATAAAATAAACAAAATGGAGAGATAAAAATTTTCCCAGACAAACAAAACCTAAAGGAGTTTGTAACCTCTAAAGCAGCCCTGTAAGAAATTTTAAGGAAGACTCTCTGAGGGGAGAAAAGACAAAACAAAACAAAAAGACCAAAAGCAACAAAGACTAGAAAGGACCAGAGAACAACACCAGAAATTCCAACTCTACAGGCATCACAATGGCAAAAAATTAATATATTTCAGTACTGACTCTAAATGTCAATGGAAAAAAAAAGCGCTTCAATCGAAAGACATAGAGATGGAAGACAGACTCTCCTATGGAGCCCCAGTTATGTCAGAGCCTCATGAGTATCCAGAGACTACCCATCCCTGGTAAGTGACATCATCTTCTTACTATCCAACCTTACAACGATGCTCCATCTTTGGGGTGAGATTGAAGGACAAAATAGAAATTCATTTACCAATACCAAGTATTGTACCTACTAGGGGAATGCCATTTACTTTAAAGGTTAGCATTCAGGGTAGAGAGGTAATGGAAAAGTGTAAGTTCTTCTTTATAGACAGATAATAAATACAAAAGAAATAATAGAATTAAAAAATAACCATTTTGCAACCCCAAAGAAATAATGGCTTCATGGCAATGGTCAAGAATGTGTGTTAAATCGTTAGTGAAATGTAGGTACAAGATGCCATAATAGAGGGGTTGAGATGACATTTTTTTAAGTCACAGATAAATTTCAGCATCTCTAAAGATGAGGTTGCCAGCAAGGCACATCCTGTGCCTCTTGCTATGGTACAGTGGAAACTACATGGCACTACCTATGTAATTCTTAAAAAAAACAAAAAACAAACAAACAAAACAAAATACCAGAACCTAATCAATCCTTCATTACTATTACTATACTCAAACTATCAGGTTACAGAAAATATGGGGGACAG
Organism: Prionailurus viverrinus; assembly: GCF_022837055.1. Classification (NCBI taxonomy): domain Eukaryota; kingdom Metazoa; phylum Chordata; class Mammalia; order Carnivora; family Felidae; genus Prionailurus; species Prionailurus viverrinus. The sequence continues at coordinate 31,993,274 of NC_062572.1, forward strand.
ATGGAAAATTTTTCAAAAAGACACCAGAGGGGTACAAACTGCCAAATCTTGAAGCTAAAGTGCAGGTATGATCCTTCTCCCCATTTCTAGGGTTTTCTCCCCCTACATATCCAAGCAATTCTCTCATGCCAGCTGAGTATCCTATAATTCAACTCAATCTTTACACTATCTGCCTGGAGATCCTGCAGGTGAAGGGCTCAGTCCTATAAGACTGCCTGCCCTCCTTCAAATGCGAATTCCAAGTCCAGGTTTTCACTTGTGCTTTTGACCAACCAACTATAGATCAGAGGTTACCATGACACCCTCCTTAGTTCCATTAATTTTCTAGAGTGGCTCACAGAACTCAGAGAAACTTTACTTACTAAATTACCAATTTACTAAATTACTTACTAAATTACCAATAAAAGGATATAACTCAGGAACAGCCAGATGGAAGGGATGCACAGGGCAAGGTATATGAGAAGGGAAACAAGTTTCCATGCCCTGTTTGAACTCACCATTTTCCTCTCATCTTCATGTGTTCACTAACCCAAAAGCTCTCTGAATTCCATTCTTTTTGGGTTTTTGTGCAGGCTTCATTACATAGACACGATTGATTAAATCATTGACCATTAGTGATTGAACTCAATCTCCAGCCCTTCTCCTCTCCCTGGAGCTCGGGGAGTGGGACTGAAAGTTCCAACTCTATATTTGCAAATGACATATCAGATAAAGGGTTAGTATCCAAAATCTATAAAGAACTTGTCAAACTCAACACACAAAAAAACAAATAACCCAGTGAAGAAATGGGCAGAAGACACGATAGACATTTTTCCAAAGAAGACATCCAGACAGCCAACAGACACATGAAAAGATGCTCAACATCACTCATCATCAGGGAAATAAAAATCAAAACCACATTGAGATATCACCTCATACTGGTTAGAATGGCTAAAATTAACAACTCAGAAAACAACAGATGTTGGTGAGGATGTGGAGAAAGGGGAGCCCTCTTGTACTGTTGGTGGGAATGCAAACTGGTGCAGCCACTCTGGAAAACAGTGTGGAGGTTCCTCAAAAAAATTAAAAATAGAATTACCCTATGACCCAGAATTAACACTACTAGGAACTTATCCAAAGGATGCAGGAGTTCCGATGCACAGGGGCATATGTACCCCAATGTTTATAGCAGCACTTTCAACAATAGCCAAATTATGGAAACAGCCCAAATGTTCATCAACTGATGAATGGATAAAAAAGATTGGATTTCCAACAACATGGATGGAACTACAGGGCATTATGCTAAGTGAAATAAGTCAGAGAAAGGTATCGTATGTTTTCACTCATATATGGAATTTGAGAAACTTAACAGAAGACCATGGGGGAAGCAAAGGGGAAAAAATAGTTTCAAACAGAGAGGGAGGCAAACCATAAGAGACTATTAAATACAGAGAACAAACTGAGGGTTGATGGGGGGGGCAGAGGGGAAAATGGGTGATGGTCATTGAGGAGGGCACTTGTTGGGATGAGCACTGGGTGTTGTATATAAGCGATGAATCATGGGAATCTACTCCCGAAGCCAAGAGCACACTGTATACACTGTTGTTAGCTAACTTGACAGTAAATTATATTTTAAAAAAAGAAAGTTACAACTCTAAGCACATGGTTGAGTCTACTGATTACCAGCCCCCATCCTTAGGCACTTTCTAAAAGTCACTTGTTAACATAACAAAAGACACACTAATGCTCCCACACTTAAGAATTTCCAAGGGTTTTAGGAGCTCTATGTCTGTAACAGGTTAAAGACCAAATATATATTTCTTGTTTTAAATCATAATACCATGATCCAATTTCTCCAAGAAATCAATGACATGGAAAAAAAGAAAGAAATTTAAAATACATGACAATGCAATTTGTGAACCTTGTTTGGAGATTATTTGAAAAAATGAACTCTAAAAAGGCATTTTTGAGGCAATCAGGGAAATTGAATATGAACTAGATGCTATTAAAGAAATATCATTAGTTTTGTTAGACTTGATAATGGAATAGTGGTTATATAGAATAAAAAATGCCCTTATCAGTTAGCCATATAGACTGAAGTATTTACAAGAGAAATGATATATTATTTGAGATTTGCCTTAACATACCCCAATCTGTCCCCATCTAGAAAGTGCCATGAGGTGGAAAGAGAAGAATGAAATAATATTAGAAAAATATTAATGACTAAGTGGAGCCATGATGTAGGGGTTTTATATTCTAGTCTCTCTAAATTTGTGTACATTTGGAATTTTTCTTAATAAAAAGTTTTAAGATAGTCTTCAAAAAATTGACATTTTCTTCTTTTCAAATATTTATTTATTTTTATTTTTATATTTTTTGAGACAGCATGAGGGAGGGCAGAGAGACAGGGAGAGAGAGAATCCCAAATAAGCCTGATGCATGGCTCAAACTTAAAAACCGTGAGATCTTGACCTGAGCTGAAATCAAGAGTTGGACGCTTAACTGAGACAGCCAGGTGCCCCTCAAATTTTTATTTAAATCTTAGTTAACATAGAGTGGCAATACTGGTTTCAGGAGTAGTGGTTCATAACTCACATACAGCACCCAGTGCTCATCATAGCAAGTGCCCCCCTTTACATTAAATATGGAAATGAATTCGCGACTTTGATATTGTTTATTATTTGCTTGTGTTACTCTGAGTTTCCTTTTCCTTTCTGTCTTCATTTTTGCAAAATATTGCAGATATTGATAAAGAAGGACAGATGACAGCAATACAGATGTAAATAAAAAATAACTTGTACAAATACCAATCATGGATTCAAGGTGCTCAAGAACACACTTCTCTTTTTTCTTTTGTAGTAAATAACTTAACTGTCCCTTTAGACTTTGCTCTTATTTTTGAGTTGTATCTAAATTGAGGAGAGTCTATGTAGCTTTGGGGCAATGTGTGGAAGGGGATGTTAACTTTATTATTTTTTATTTTAATTCCAGTGCAGTTAACATACACTGTTATATTAGTTTCAGGTGTATAATATAGTGATTCAACAATTCTATATATTTCTCAGTGCTCATTATGTTAAGTGTACTCTTAATCCATTTTGCCTATTTGACCCATTCCCCACCCATCTCCCCTCTAGTAACCATCTCTTTGTTCTCTATAGTTAAGAATCTGTTTCTTGGTTTGTCTTTTTTTCCTTTTGTTCATTTGTTTTGTTTCTTCAATTCCACATATGGGTGAAATTATATGGTATATACCTTTCTTTGACTGACTTATTTCACTTCGCATTATGCTCTCCAGCTCCATCTGTGTGGTTGTGAATGGCAAGATTTCATTCTTTTGATGGTTGAGTGATATTTTGTTATGTATATATACCACATCTTTATCCATTCATTAGTCAATGGACACTTGGGTTGCTTCCATAATTTTGCTATTGTAAATAATGCTGCTACAAACACAGGGATGCATGTAACCCTTTGAATTAGTGTTTTTGTATTTGGGAAAATACCTAGTAGTACAATTACTGAATCATAGGGTAATTCTATTTTTAACTTTTTGAGGACTCCCCATCCTGTTTTTCAGAGTGATTGCACTAGTTTATATTCCCAGAACAGTGGAAGAGGGTTCTCCTTTCTCTAGGTCCTTGCCAACACCTGTTGTTTCCTACATTTTTGATTTTAGCTATTCTGACAGGTGTGAGGTAATATCTCATTGTGGTTTTGATTTGCATTTCCCTCATGATGAATGATGTTGAGCATCTTTTCATGTGTCTGTTGGTCACCTGTGTGTCTTCCTTTGAGAAATGTCTTTTCATGTCTTCTGCACATTTTTAATTGGACTTTTTTTTTTTTTTGGTGTGGAGCTGCATCAGTTCTCTATATATTTTGGATACTAACACTTTAAAGGATATGTCATTTGCAAATATCATTTTCCGTTCTGTAGCTTGCCTTTTCATTTGTTCATTAAATAATGAACTTCTCTTATGCAGAAGCTTTTTATTTTTATGTAGTCCCAATTGTTTGTTTGCTTTTATTTCCCTTGCATCAGGAGATAAATCCAGAAAAAGAGTTGCTACTGCTGGCATCAAAGAATTTACTGCTTGTGTTCTCTTACAGGACTTTTATGGTTTCAGCTCTCACATTTACATCTTATTCCATTTTGAGTTTATTTTTGTATATGGCGAAAGAAAGTAGTCCAGTTTCATTCTCCTGCACATTGTTGTCCAGTTTTTCCAACATCATTTGTTCAAGAGACTGTCTTTTTCCTCATTGAATTTTTTTTTCTCCTTTGTTGAAGATTAATTGACCATATAATAGTGGGTTTATTTCTGAGTTTTCTATTCTGTTCTATTGATCTCTGTGTCTCTTTTTGTGTCAGTACAATACTGTTTTAATTCTTACACCTTTGTAATATAACTTGAAGTCTGTAATTGTGATACCTCTAACTTTGTTCCATTTGTTTTTTTTTTAATGTTTATTTATTTTTGAGACAGAGAGAGACAGAGCATGAAGGGGGGAGGTGCAGAGAGAGAGGGAGACACAGAATGTGAAGCAGGATCCAGGCTCTGAGAGGTCAGCACAGAGCCCGACGAGGGGCTCGAACTCACGGGCCGTGAGATCATGACCTGAGCTGAAGTCGGACGCTCAACCGACGGAGCCACCCAGGTGCCCCATTCCATTTGTTTTTTGACATAACTTTGGTTATTTGAGTTCTTTTGTGGTTCCATACAAATTTTGAGATAGTTTGTTCTAGTTCTGTGAAAAGTGATGCTGGAATTTTGATAGGAATTACATGAAATGTGTACATTGCTTTGGGTACTATAAACATTGTAATAATATTTGTTCTTCCAACTCATGAACATGGAAGTCTTTCCATTTCTTTGTATCTTCTTGAATTTGTATCATCAATGTTTTATAAAGTACAGGTCTTTGGTTTTCAGGTCTTTAGTTATTTATTCCTAGGTGTTTTTTGGTGCAATTGTAAATGGCATAGATTCCCTGATTTCTCTTTCTCCTGCCTTATTATTGGTGTATAGGACTGAAACAGATTTCTGTACATTGATTTTGTATCCTGTAACTTTACTGAATTCGTTCATCAGTTCTTGCAATTTTTTTTGGTATTATTTGGGGTTTTTGACATGACCTGTAAGTAGTAAAAGTTTTATTTCTTCCTTACTATTTTGAATGCCTTTTATTTCTTTTTGTTGTCTAATTGCTGGAGCTAGGACTTCCAGTACTATGTTGAATAAAAGTGGAGAGAGTGGACATCGTTGTCTTGTTTCTGACCTTAAGGGAAAAGTTCTCAGGTTTTCTACATTGAGGATGGTGTTAGCTGTGGGTTTTTAATAGATGGCCTTTACTGTGTTGAGCTATGTTCCCTTTAATCCTACTCTGTTGGTTTTTATCATGAATGGATTTGTAGTTTGTCAAATGCTTTTTCTGCATCTTTTGAAGTAATCATATGGTTTTATCCTTTCTTTTATTGATGTGATATATCATGTTGACTGATTTGAGAGTACTGTAAAACACTTGCATCCCAGGAATAAAATATACTTGATAATGGTACATAATTTTTTTAAATGTAAGTTAGATTCGTTTTGCTAGTATTTTCTTGAGAATCTTTGCATCTATCTTCATTAGAAGTATTGGCCTGAAGTTCTCTCTCTCTCTCTCTCTCATTTTGTCTTTCTCATTCTCTCTCTCTTTGTGGTGTCTTTATCTGCTTTTGGTATCAGGATAATAATGACCACGTAGAATGAATTTGGAAGTTTTTCTTCCTCTTCTATTTTTTTTTTTTTTTGGAATATTTTGAGAAGAATAGGTTTTAACTCTTCTTTAAAATGTTTCATAGAATTCACCTGAGAAGCCATCTGATCCTGGACTTTTGTTTGTTGGGAGTTTTTGCATTACTGAATCATTATAGTTGTTGGTAATCTGTCTTTTCAAATTTTCTGTCTCTTCCTACTTCAGTTTTGGTAGGTTATATGTTTCTAGGAATTTATCCATTCCTTCTGGTTGTTCCATTTTTTAGTAAAATGTTTTTCTTAATATTCTCTTAAAATATTGTTGTTTGTTATTTCTCCTCTTTCATTTATGATTTTATCTGGGTCCTCTCTCTCTCTTTCTATCTCTGTGCCTCTCCCTCTCCTTCTCTCTCCATCTCTCTCTCTCTTGATGAGTCTGGTTAGAGGTTGTCAATTTTGTTGATCTTTTCAAAGAGGCAGTTCCTCGTTCTAATGATCTATTGTTGTGTTTTAGGTTCTATATCAATTATTTCTGTTCTAAACTTTATCACTTTCTTTTTTCTGCTGTTTTGGAGCATTGTTCTTTTTCTAGCTTCATTAGGTGTAAGACTATGTTATTTATTTATTTGTTTATTTATTTATTTATTTAATTTTTTAAATATATGAAATTTATTGTCAAATTGGTTTCCATACAACACCCAGGGCTCATCCCAAAAGATGCCCTCTTCAATATCCATCACCCACCTCCCCTCCCTCCCACTCCCCATCAGCCCTCAGTTTGTTCTCAGTTTTTTTTTTTTAAACATTTTTTTTTCAACGTTTATTTATTTTTTTTTTTTTTGGGAAAGAGAGAGACAGAGCATGAACGGGGGAGGGGCAGAGAGAGAGGGAGACACAGAATCGGAAACAGGCTCCAGGCTCTGAGCCATCAGCCCAGGGCCTGACGCGGGGCTTGAACTCACAGACCGCGAGATCATGACCTGGCTGAAGTCGGACGCTTAGCCGACTGTGCCACCCAGGTGCCCCTGTTCTCAGTTTTTAAGAGTCTTTTATGCTTTGGTGCTCTCTCACTCTACCTTCTCTTTTTTTTTTTTCCTTCCGCTCCCCCATGGGTTCCTGTTAAGTTTCTCAGAATCCACATAAGAGTGAAAACATATGGTATCTGTCTTTCTCTGTATAGCTTATTTCACTTAGCATCACACTCTCCAGTTCCGTCGACATTGCTACAAAGGGCCATATTTCATTCTTTCTCATTGCCACGTAGTATTCCATTGTGTATATAAACCACAATTTCTTTATCCATTCGTCAGTTGATGGACATTTAGGCTCTTTCCATAGTTTGGCTATTGTTGAGAGTGCTGCTGTAAACATTGGGGTACAAGTGCCCCTATGCATCAGTACTCCTGTATCCCTTGGATAAATTCCTAGCAGTGCTATTGCTGGGTCACAGGGTAGATCTATTTTTAATTTTTTGAGGAACCTCCACACTGTTTTCCAGAGTGGCTGCACCGGTTTGCATTCCCACCAACAGTGTAAGAGGGTTCCTGTTTCTCCACATCCTCTCCAGCATCTATAGTCTCCTGATTTGTTCATTTTGGCCACTCTGACTGGCAAGAGGTGATATCTGAGTGTGGTTTTGATTTGTATTTCCCTGATGAGGAGCGACGTTGAGCATCTTTTTTTTCATATGCCTGTTGGCCATCCGGATGTCTTCTTTAGAGAAGTGTCTATTCATGTTTTCTGCCCATTTCTTCACTGGATTATTTGTTTTTCAGGGGTGGAGTTTGGTGAGCTCTTTATAGATTTTGGATACTAGCCCTTTGTTCGCTATGTCATTTGCAAATAGCTTTTCCCATTCCGTTGGTTGCCTTTTACTTTTGTTGGTTGTTTCCTTTGCAGTGTAGAAGCTTTTTATCTTCATGAGATCCCAATAGTTCATTTTTGCTTTTAATTCCCTTGCCTTTGGGGATGTGTCGAGTAAGAGATTGCTACGGCTGAGGTCAGAGAGGTCTTTTCCTGTTTTCTCCTCTAGGGTTTTGATGGTTTCCTGTCTCACATTCAGGTCCTTTATCCATTTTGAGTTTATTTTTGTGAATGGTGTGAGAAAGTGGTCTAGTTTCAATCTTCTGCATGTTGCTGTCCAATTCTCCCAGCACCATTTGTTAAAGAGACTCTCTTTTTTCCGTTGGATGTTCTTTCCTGCTTTCTCAAAGATGAGTTGGCCATACGTTTGTGGGTCTAGCTCTGGGGTTTCTATTCTATTCCATTGGTCTATGTGTCTGTTTTTGTGCCAATACCATGCTGTCTTGATGGTTACAGCTTTGTAGTGGAGGCTAAAGTCTGGGATTGTGATGCCTCCTGCCTTGGTCTTCTTCTTCAAAATGACTTTGGCTATTCGGGGCCTTTTGTGGTTCCATATGAACTTTAGGATTGCTTGTTCTAGCTTCAAGAAGAATGCTGGTGCAATTTTGATTGGGATCGCATTGAATGTGTAGTTTTGGGTAGTATTGACATTCTGACAATATTTATTCTTCCAACCCATGAGCATGGAATGTTTTTCCATTCCTTTATATCTTCTTCAATTTCCTTCACAGTTTTTATAGTTTTCAGCATACAGATCTTTTAGATCTTTGGTTAGATTTCTTCCTAGGTATTTTATGCTTCTTGGTGCAATTGTGAATGGGATCAGTTTCTTTATTTGTCTTTCTGTTGCTTCATTGTTAGTGTATAAGAATGCAACTCATTTCTGTACATTGATTTTGTATCCTGCGACTTTGCTGAATTCATGTGTCAGTTATAGCAGACTTTTGGTGGAGTCTATCAGTTTTTCAATGTATAATATCATGTCATCTGAAAAAAGTGAAAGCTTAACTTCATATTTGCCAATTTTGATGCCTTTGATTTCCTTTTGTTGTCTGATTGCTGATGCTAGAACTTCCAACACTATGTTAAACAACAGCGGTGAGAGTGGGCATCCCTGTCGTGTTCCTGATCTCAGGGAAAAAGCTCTCAGTTTTCCCCCGTTGAGGATGATGTTAGCTGTGGGCTTTTCATAAATGGCTTTTATGATCTTTAAGTATGTTCCTTCTATCCCGACTTTCTCAAGGGTTTTTATTAAGAAAGTTTGCTAAACTTTGTCAAATGCCTTTTCTGCATCGATTGACAGAATCATATGGTTCTTATCTTTTCTTTTATTAATGTGATGTATCACGTTGATTGATTTGCAAATGTTGAACCAGCCCTGCAGCCCAGGAATGAATCCCACTTGATCATGGTGAATAATTCTTTTTATATGCTGTTGAATTCGATTTGCTGATATCTTACTGAGAATTTTTGCATCCATATTCATCAGGGATATTGGCCTGTAGTTCTCTTTTTTTTACTGGGTCTCTGTCTGGTTTAGGAATCAAAATAATGCTGGAATCATAGAATGATTCGGGAAGTTTTCCTTCCCTTTCTATTTTTTGGAATAGCTTGAGAAGGATAGGTATTATCTCTGCTTTACACGTCTGGTAGAACTCCCCTGGGAAGCCATCTGGTCCTGGACTTTTATTTGTTGGGAGATTTTTTGATAACTGATTCAATTTCTTCGCTGATTATGGGTCTGTTCAAGCTTTCTATTTCCTCCTGATTGAGTTTTGGAAGTGTGTGGGTGTTTAGGAATTTGTCCATTTCTTCCAGGTTGTCCAGTTGTTGGCATATAATTTTTCATAGTATTCTCTGATAATTGCTTGTATCTCTGAGGGATTGGTTGTAATAATTCCATTTTCATTCGTGATTTTATCTATTTGGGTCATCTCCCTTTTCTTTTTGAGAAGCCTGGCTAGAGGTTTATCAATTTTGTTTATTTTTTCAAAAAACCAACTCTTGGTTTCATTGATCTGCTCTACAGTTTTTTTAGATTCTATATTGTTTATTTCTGCTCTGATCTTTATTGTTTCTCTTCTTCTGCTGGGTTTAGCCTGTCATTGCTGTTCTGCTTCTCTTTCCTTTAGGTGTGCTGTTAGGTTTTGTATTTGGGATTTTTCTTGTTTCTTGAGATAGGCCTGGATTGCAATGTATTTTCAGTCCTCTCAGGACTGCCTTTGCTGCATCCCAAAGCATTTGGATTGTTGTATTTTCATTTTCATTTTTTTCCATATATTTTTTAATTTTTTCTCTGATTGCCTGGTTGACCCACTCATTCTTTAGTAGGGTGTTCTTTAACCTCCATGCTTTTGGAGGTTTTCCAGACTTTTTCCTATGGTCTGAAAGTATACATGGTATGATCTCAATTCTTGTATACTTATGAAGGCCTGTTTTGTGACACAGTATGTGATCTATCTTGGAGAATGTTCCATGTGCACTCGAGAAGAAAGTATATTCTGTTGCTTTGGGTTGCAGAGTTCTAAATATATCTGTCAAGTCCATCTGATCCATTGTATCATTCAGGTCCCTTGTTTCTTTATTGACCGTGTGTCTAGATGATCTATCCATTGTTGTAAGTGGGGTGTTAAAGTCCCCTGAAATTACCACATTCTTATCAATAAGGTGGCCTATGTTTGTGAGTAATTGTCTTATACATTTGGGGGCTCCCGTTTTCGGCACATAGACATTTATAATTGTTAGCTCTTCCTGATGGATAGACCCTATAATTATTATATAATGCCCTTATTCATCTCTTGTTACAGCCTTTAAGTTAAAGTCTAGTTTGTCTGATATAAGTATGGCTACTCCAGCTCTCTTTTGACTTCCAGTAGCATGATAATAGTTCTCCATCCCCTCACTCTCAATCTGAAGGTGTCCTCAGGTCTAAAATGAGTCTCTTGTAGACAGCAAATAGATGGGTCTTGTTTTTTTTATCCATTCTAATACCCTATGCCTTTTCATTGGAGCATTTAGTCCATTTACATTCAGCATTATTATTGAAAGATATGTGTTTAAAGTCATTGTGATGTCTGTAGGTTTCAAGCTTGTAGCGATGTCTCTGTTACTTTGTCTCACAGGATCCCCTTTAGGATCTCTTGTAGGGTTGTTTTAGTGGTGATGAATTCCTTCAGTTTTTGTTTGCTTGGGAAGAACTTCATCTCTCCTTTTATTCTTTTGAGGGGCATTCTTCCATTTGGTCATTATGGATAGTCCCTGGAGTGGTGCGGAACTGCAGGACACTTCCCCTGTGGTGTCGTGAATAACTTGGGTTGTTGGGCAGGGCCGCAGTCAGACCTGATGTCTGCCCCCAGGCCACTGCTGGGGCCACAGTCAGACTGGTGTGTACCTTCTCTTCCCCTCTCCTAAGGGCGGGATTCACTGTGGGGTGGCCTGGGCTCTGTCTGGGCTACTTGCACACTGCCAGGCTTGTGATGCTGGGGATCTGGTGTATTAGCTGGGGTGGACCAATAAGGTGCACGGGGGCAGGAGGGGCAGGCTCAGCTCGCTTTTCCTTCAGTGATCTGCTTCAGGAGGGGTCCTGTGGCATCGGAAAGGAGTCAGACCTGCCGCCGGAGGGATGGATCTGAAGAATCACAGCATTGGGTGTTTGTGTGGTGCAAACAAGTTCCCTGACAGGAACTGGTACCCTTTGGGATTTTGGCTGGGGGATGGGTGAGGGAGATGGCACTGGAGAGTGCCTTTGTTCCCCGCCAAGCTGAGCTCTGTCATCCAGGGCTCAATAGCTCTCCCTCCCGTTGTCCTCCAGCTCTCCCACTTTCAAGCAGATCTGTTGGCTTACAACCTTCCAGATGTTAAGTCCTGCTTGCTGTCTGAACACACTCCCTCCGACCCCTCCGCTTTTGCAATCCAGACTCAGGGGCTGTGCTTTGCCAGCGGGCTGCCCTTCTGCCCCAGCTCATTCCTGCCAGTCCGTGTAGTGCCTCTCCACCCTTCCTACCCTCTTCCTGGGCCTCTCGTCTATGCGTGGCTCCAGAGAATCCGTTCTGCTAGTCTTCTTGTGGTTTTCTGGGTTATTTAGGCAAGTGTGGGTGGAATCTAAGTGATCAGCAGGATGCAGTGAGCCCAGCGTCCTCCTACGTTGCCATCTTCCTCCCAGTCCAAGATTATGTTATTTATTTGAGAATTTTCTTGCTTTTTGATGTAGGCCTGTATTGCTATAAACTTTTTTCTTAGAACCACTTTTGCTGCATCTCAAAGATTTTGGACTGTTATATTTTCATTTTCATTTGTTTCCATGTAATTTTTTGTTCATTCGTTGATTTCTTGGTTGATCCATTGTTTTGTAGCATGTTATGTAACCTCCAAGTATTTGTAGTGTTTCCATATTTTTTTTCTTTTTTTTTTTTTTTTTTTTCTATTTCATAGCATTGTGTTCAGGAAAAAATTCAAGGTATGATTTCTATGTTTTTGAATTTGTTGAGGCTTGTTTTGTGGTCTCATATGTGATCTATTGTGTAGAATTTTCCATGTTTACTTGAACAGAATGGTATTCTGCTGTTTTAGGATGAGAATGTTCTGAATATATGTTATGTCCATCTGGTCCAGTGTGTCATTCAAAGCCATTGTTTCCTTGTTGATTTTCTGTTTAGATGATTTGTCCATTGATGTAAGTGGGATGTTAAAGTCCCCTACTATTACTGTATGATTATAAATTAATTTCTTTATGTTTATTATTAATTGTTTTATGTATTTGGGTGCTTCTATCTTGGGTGCATAAATACTTACAATTATTATATCCTATTGTAGGAATGTCCCCTATATTATTATAGTGTCCTTCTTTGTCTGTTGTTACAGTCTTTGTTTTATTTATTTTTTTAATTAAAAAATGTTTTATGTTTATTTTAGAAAAAAATTTTAATATTTATTTTTCAGAGACAGAGAGACAGAGCATGAATGGGGGAGGGGCAGAGATTGGGAGACACAGAATCCGAAGCAGGGTCTAGGCTCTGAGCTGTCAGCCCTGTTGCAGGGCTTGAACTCATGAACCACAAGATCATGACCTGAGCAGAAGTCAGACACTTAACTGACTGAGCCACGCAGGTGCCCAAGAGTCTTTGTTTTAAAGTGTATTTTGTGTGACTGGGCCTTTTGGGTGGCTCAATCAGTTAAGCATTTGACTCTTGATTTTGACTCAGGTTATGATCTCACAGTTCGTGAAATTGAGCCCTGTGTCAGGCTCTGCAGTGTCAGCTTGAGATTCTCTCTCTCCCTCTCTGCTCCTCCCCTGCTTTCTCATGTTCTTTCTCTCCCAAAGTAAATAAAACATTAAAAAAATAAAGTGTATTTTGTGCAATATAAGTATTGTTGCCCAGGCTTTGTTTTGACATCCATTTGCATGAGAAATATTTCTCCATCTCCTCACTTTCAATCTGCAGGTGTCTTTAGGTCTGAAATGAGTCTCTTGTAGGCCACAAAAGATAAGTCTTATTTTTTTACCCACTCTATCATCCTATATCTTTTGACTGGAGTGCTTAGTGCGTTTACATTCAAAATAATTATTGATATGTATTTATTGCCATTTCATTACTTGTCTTGTGGTTGTCTTTGCAGTTTTTCTCTGATTCTTCTCTTGCTCTCTTTCATAGTTTGATAGTTTGTTGGCTTTCTTTAGTGATATATTTGGATTACTTTCTCTTTATTCTTTGCATATTTATTGCTGGTTTTTTTATTTGTAGTTAACAGTAAGTTTCTGTATAACATCTTCTGCATGTATCAGTCTATATTAAGTTGATGATCGCTTAAGTTTGAACCCATTCCTTACTCCTCTTCCACCACAGTTTAGGTATATGGTGTCATATTTTATACATCCTTTTATTTTATGAATCCCTTGACTGATTTTTACTGCTTTTGTGGGTTTTTTTTTTTACTTTTCATATTCTCACTTTATGGTTTTTCCTTTCCACTCAAAGAGCCCCTTTAATATTTCTTGTAGAGCTGGATTAGTGATCATAGTCTCCTTTAGTTTTTGTTCATCTGAGAAACTATCTCTCCTTATATTCTGAATGGTAATCTTGCTGGATAGAGAATTCTTGGCTGCTGGTTTTTCCCTTTCAGCACTTTGACTATATCATAGCACTCCCTTCTATCCTTCCATGTTTCTTCTAAAAAGACTGCTGACAGCCTTATAGAATTTCTTTTTTATGTAACTGTTTTCTTTTCTCTTGCTCCTTTTAAGATTTTTTGGTCACTCCTTTTTGCTATTTTAATTACTATGTGTTTTGGTGTGTACCTCATTGGGATGATTTTTTGAGAGGATATCTGTGCCTCCTGGATCTGGATGTTTGTTTCCTTCCCCAGATTAGGGTTAGGGATAAAAAAGAGAGAGAGGGAAACAAACCATAAGAGATACTTAACTATAGAGAACAAACTGAGGGTTGATGGAGGGAGGTGGATAGGGGATGGGCTAAATAGGTAATGGGTATTAAGGAGGCACTTGTTGTGATGAGCACTGAGTGTTATATGTAAGTGATGAATCACTAAATTCTACTCCTGAAATCAATATTATCCTATATTTTATCTAATTAGGATTTAAATTAAAACTTGAAATAAACAAAACAATTGATATAACTCAACACCAAAAAATAAATAATCCAATTAAAAAATGAGCAGAAGACATGAATAGATATTTTTCAAAAGAAGACATACAGATGATCAATGAACACATGAAAAGATACCCCTCATCACTTATTATCAGGGAAATACAAATTAACACTATAATAAGAAATCACCTCACACCTGTCAGAATGGCTAAAATCAACAAAATGAGAAACAACATGCATTGGCAAGGATGTGAAGAAAGGGGAACCTTTTTGAACTATTGGTAGAAACACAAATTGTTGCAGACACTCTGGAAAATAGTATAGATGTTCCTCAAAAAATTAAAAATAGGTCTACCCTATAATTCAGAAACTGCACTCCTGGGTATTTGCCAAAGGATAAAAAATACTAATTCCAAAGGATACATGCACCCCAATGTTTATAGCAGCATTACTACAAGAGCCAAATTATGGAAACAGTCCAATGGACAATTGATTGATGACTGGATAAAGGAGATGTGGTCTACATATACAATAGAATACAACTCAAGCATTAAAAAATAATAAAAAAAATCTTTCCATTTGCAAAAACATGGATGGAGTTTTAGAATTTTATAACTGGTTTTGAAATTTTAAAAAATGCAATTAGCCAGATATTACCTTTCATGAGAAAAAAATAGCATTCTATTGAGAAAAGTAGAAAAGTTTGAGGGTGCCCATTTATGAGACTGATTTTTTCTATTAACATAATTGTTTTATTATGACCCACTTCATTCTGTCATGAGTAAAAGTCTTTTTATGGAAAATGAAATAAAACTAAAACATTTTAATTGTCATTAGTGAAACCCAAATGCTTACTGTATAGCCCCATCCTTGTCCCCAGTCTTAATAATTTTGTGAATATAGAAACAAAGACTAAGCTAAATAGTTTCATTATTTTTAGAAATAATGTAGAATACAATTGATCAACTTCCAGATTCTATGCAAACTTCCATAGAGGTCACAGGTAAAGTAGGAAGAGAGAAAAGGAGAATCTATTCACATTATTTGATCAAATAAAAGTTCACATGCAACTACCACAATAAATAAGAATAATTTTAAAAGAAATAATGACAGGGGAGGAGTTAATATGGTGGAGTAGGGAGACCTTAGGCTTGCTTCTTCAAAAAAGTTAGATAAATATCAAATCATTTTGAACCCCAAGAAATCAATCTGTGGACTGAAAATGCACAACTAGAGCTGAAAAACAAAAGCAACAACAACAACAACAAAAGCAAAACAAAACAAAACAAAACAAAACAACACATCTTGGAAGGTAGAACTGTGGGGAGTGGACTTGGGGAAGAGAAGAGTTCTAGGCACTGTGACGGGGAAAGAGACCTGATTGCAGAAAGGAGCAATTTGTTTCTTTAAACAGAGAGAAAGAGTGGAAGTGCAGGTGGGGAACTGCACAAAACTCTTCCCAAAACCATCAACTGGGAAAAGAAAAGGGGCGGACTACCCCCAAGTTTTTATAAACAGCTGAATGCAGAGTCTGAAATTTTGAGGTTCATGATCTCTCCAGGGTGAACCTGGCAGGCTGAGCAATGCACTGGTAGAGAAGGAGGGTGGACAGCCAGGAGTGGGCAGTGTGGTCTGAGGATCCCCTGAGTCTCCAGGGAGAGGCAGTTCCCCTGCTTTGAGTACAGTTGGGAGAGGGGGTGCAACCTCTCCAGGGGTGAGAAATTCAGCAGGCTCCATTCTCAGGGCAGCGAGCCTTGGTTCCAGCTTTATGCTCTGCTTTGCCATAAACTCAGAGCTGTTGTGTAGCCACTCAGCTTATTTCTGAGACAAACCCACAGACAGCACCAGTGCAGTGAAATCCTCCCCCAGGGTATCAGCTCGAGACCTTGCTAGGTGGATCTCTAAAATTTGGGGTTTGGGAACCCTTCCAGGGGCCTGAAATAAAGCACAGCGGTGTTATGTCACCTGACAAGCAGAGAGCTCAGACACAGGCAGGGTGAAGGCAGGGATATGACAGAGGTCAATGACACAGGAGAGATGATTATTGGCTCTTCTGTGAGGGCTTCCTGAAGGGTGGCAGGCAAAAGCTCCCAGCTCCATGACTAGAGAGCAGAGTGACGCCATTTTCACCCTGCCCATCAGCGCTGACCAACTTCAGGGAGCAAAACAGTGCAACATAATGGAAACTGGAGCCACTTACACCAAGCCCCATCTACCTGCACCAGGCAGACACATCTCCACTTAGGACAAGTTGGCTTGAGAACCAGTACGAGGTTCTGGAAGCTCCTCCTCCAGAAGACAAGGAAAAACCTCTCACAGGCACCAAGTCTACTGATCATACAGCACTGTAAAGCTTCAGCTCTAAAGGAAATAGGATCTAGCTTCCTATTTATTTTTATTTTTTAATTAAATTTGTTTTATTTTTAAATGTTTTTTTTAATTTTTATTAATTTTTATTAATTTTTATTAATGTTTATTTTTTAGATCTAACTTCTTTTCACATGCAGACCAAAAGAAACCTAGGATCTAGCTTTCTTTCTTTTTTTAGATGTATTTTTAATTTTTTTTTAATTTTTAATTTTTTGGATCTAGCTTCTTTTAACAAGCAAAGCAAAACCCACGAAGTATCTAGCTGCTGCTTCTTCTTCTTCTTCTTCTTTTTCTTTTCTGGACAAAACGAAAAAATGGAAGCATTCACTTCAAAAGGAAAACAGGATGAGTCACAGACAGGGATTTAATCAATACAGTTGAGGATGATAACATAGGGATGTCAGTGAATCAATAC
Organism: Prionailurus viverrinus; assembly: GCF_022837055.1. Lineage (NCBI taxonomy): Eukaryota > Metazoa > Chordata > Mammalia > Carnivora > Felidae > Prionailurus > Prionailurus viverrinus. Next base: position 32,010,247 of record NC_062572.1, read on the forward strand.
TGTTGAGCATTTTTTCATTTGTCTGTTAGCCATCTGAATGTCTTCTTTGGAAAAGTTTCTATTAATATCTTCTGCCCATTTCTTCACTGGGTTATTTTTTTTGTGGGGGAGGGTTAAGTTTGATAAATTCTTTACCGATCTTGGGTACTAATCCTTTACCTGATATGTCATTTGCAAATATCTTCTCCCATTCCATCAGTTGCCTTTTAGTTTCACTTATTTCCTTCGCTGTGCAGAAGCTTTTTATCTTGATGAGGTCCCAATAGTTTACTTTTGCTTTTGTTTCCCTTGCCTCTGGAGACATGTCAAGTAAGAAGTTGCTGGTCAAGGTCAAAGAGGTTGTTACCTGCTTTCTCCTCTAGGACTTTGATGGTTTCCTGTATTATGTTTAGGTCTTTCATCCATTTTGAGTTTATTTTTGTGTATGGTGTAAGAAAGTGTTCCAGGTTCACTCTTCTGCATGTCACTGTTTTCCCAACACCATTTGCTGAATAGATTGTCTTTTTTTCAATGGATATTCTTTCCTTCTTTGTCAAAGATTATTTGGCCATACATTTGTGGGACATTTCTTGGTTTTCTATTCTGTTCCATTGATTAATGTGTCTGTTTTTGTGTCAGTGCCATATGGTCTTGATGATTACAGCTTTGTAATATGCTTGAAGTCTGGAATTGTGATGCCTCCAACTTTGGTTTCCTTTTTCAGGATTGCTTTGGCTATTAGGGGTCTTTTCTAGTTCCATAGAAATTTTAGGATTGTTTATTCTAGCTCTATGAATAATGCTGGTGTTATTTTGATAGGGATTGCATTGAATATGTAGATTGCTTTGGGTAGTATCAACAACTTAACAATATTTGTTCTTCCAATCCATGAACATGGAATATTTTTCCATTTTTTTGTGTGTGTTTTCTTTGATTTATTTCATAATCTTTCTATAACATTCAGTGTATAGATTTTTCACTTCTTTGGTTAGGTTTGTTCCTAGGTATTTTATGGGTTTTTTGCAATTGTAAAAGGGATCAATTCCTTGATTTCTCTTTCTGCTGCTTCATTATTGGTGAATAGAAATGCAACCAATTTCTGTATATTGATTTTATATCCTGTCACTTTGCTGAATTCATGCATCAGTTTTAGCAGTTTTTTTGGTGGAGTCATTTGGATTTTCCACATAGAGTATCATGTCATCTGTGAAGAGTGAAAGTTTGACTTCCTCCTTGCCAATTTGGATGCCTTTTATTTATTTGTGTTGTCTGATTGCTGAGGCTAAGACTTACAACACTATGTTGAAAAACAGTGGTGAAGGTGGACATCCTTAGGGGGAAATATCTCAGTTTTTCTCCCTTCAGGATAATATTAGTGGTAAGTCTCCCATATATGGCCTTATGATCTTGAGGTATGAACCTTCTATCCCTTCTTTCTAGAGGGTTTTTTAACAAGAAAGGATGGTATATTTTGCCAAATGCTTTCTCTGCATCTATTGAGCGGATCATGTAGTTCTTACTCTTTCTTTTATTAAGGTGATATCTCACTTTGATTGACTTGCAGATATTGAACAAGCCCTGCATCCTAAGAAAAAAATCCCACTTTATCGTGGTGAATAATTCTTTTAATGTATTTCTGGATCTGGTTGGCTAGTATCTTGTTGAGAATTTTTGCAACTATGTTCATCTGGGAAATTGGCCTGTAGTTCTCCTTTTTAGTGGGGTCTTTGTCTGGTTTTGGAATGAAGGTAATGCTGGCCTAGTAGAATGAGTTTCCCATTTTTATTTTTTGGAATAGATTCAAAAGAATAGGTTTTAACTCTTATTTAAATATTTGGCAGAATTCCCCTGGAAAGCCATCTGGCCCTGGACTCTTGTTGGTTGGGAGATTTTTGATTACTGATTCAATTTATTTACTGGGTCTGTTCAAATTTTCTATTTCTTCCTGTTTCAGTATTGGTAGTGTATATGTTTCTAAGAATTTATCCATTTCTTCCAGATTGCCCAATTTTATTGGCATATGATTGCTCATAATATTCTCTTATTATTGTTTATATTTCTGCAGAGTTGGTTGTGATCTCTCATTCGCAATTATATTTACATGGGTCCTTTCCTTTTTCCTTTTCATCAATCTGGGTAGGGGTTTATCAATTTTGCTAATTCTTTCAAAGAACAAGCTCCTGGTTTCATTGATCTGTTCTGTGTTTTTCATTTCAATATTATTGATTTCTGCTCTAATTATTATTTCCCTTCATTCCACTGGTTTTGGGCTTTATTTGCTTCTCCTTTCCAGCTCTTTTAGGTGTGAGGTTAGGTTGTGTATTTGATACCTTTCTTCCTTTTTTAAGAAGGCCTGGATTGCTATATACTTCTCTCCTATGACTGTCTTTGCTGCATCTGAGGTTTTGGGTTGTCGTGTTTTCATTTTCATTTGCTTTCATGGGCTTTTTAATTACCTCTTTAATTTTTTGGTTAACCCATTCATTCTTTAGTAGGATGTTCTTTAATCTCCAAGTATTCATGGTCTTTCCAATTTTTTTCTTGTGGTTTATTTTGAGTTTCAAAGTGTTGTGATCTGAAAATATGCAAGGTAGATCTCAATCTTTTTGTACTTGTTGTGGGCTGATTTGTGACTCAGTATGTAATCTGTTCTGGAGAATGTTCCATGTGCACTCAAAAGAATGTGTTTTCTGCTGCTTTAGGATGAAGTGTTCTGAATATATCTGTTAAGTCCATCTGGTACAGTGTGTCATACAAAGCAATTTTTTCCCTATTGTTTTTATTTTTATTTTATTTTTTTGTTTTGTTTTGTTTTGCTTAGATGATCTGTCCAATGTTGTAATTGCAGGGTTGAGGTTCCCTACTATTATGGTATTATTATCAATGAGTTTATGTTTGTGATTAATTGACATATATTTGGGTGCTCCATGTTGAGGGCATAAATATTTACAATTGTTAGATCTTCTTTTTGGATAGACCCCTTGATTACCATATAATGCCTTTCTTCATCTCTTGTCACAGTCTTTATTTTAAAATCTAGTTTGTCTGTTATAAGTATGGCTACTCCAGCTTTCTACTGATGACCATCAGCATGATAGATTGTTCACCATCCCCTTACTTTCAAACTGAAGGTGTCTTTAGGTTGAAAATGAGTCTCTTGTAAGCAGCCTATACATGGGTCTTATTTTCTTAACCATTCTAATACCCTATGTCTTTTGATTGGAGCATTTAGTCCATTTACATTTAGAGAGATTATTGAAAAGTGTGAATTTAGTGCCATTGTGTTACTTGTAGAGTTGTTGTTTTTGGTGATGTTCTCTGGTCTTTTCCAGTCTTTGTTGCATTTGATCTTTTTGTTTTGTTTTGTTTTCTCTCCACCCGGAGTCCTACTTAATATTTCTTGCAGGGATGGTTTAGTGGTCATGAACTCCTTTAGTTTTTGTTTGCCTGGGAAACTCTTTACTTCCCCTTCTATTTTGAATGACAGCCTTGCTGGGTAAGGAATTCTTGGCTGCTTATTTTTCTGATTCAACACAGAATATATCCTGCCACTCCTTTTTGGCCTGCCAAGTTTCTGTGGTAGGTCTGCTGCAAACCTGATCTGTCTTCTCTTATAGGTTAAGGACTTTCTTTCCCTTTCTGTTTTTATAATTCTTTCCTCATCTGTTTATTTTGTGAATTTGACTATGATGGTCGTTTTTTGTTGAATCTAATGGGAGTTCTCGATGCTTCTTGGATTTTGATGTCGGTGTCCTTCCCCAGATAAAGAAAATTTTCTGCTATAATTTGCTCACATAAGCCTTCTGCCCCTTTTTCTCTCTCTTCATCTTCTGTGACTCCTATGATTCAGATGTTATCCCTTTTAAATAAGTCACTGAGTTCTCTAAATCTTGTATCATGCTCTATTGCTTTTGTTTCCCTCTTTTTATTATGCTTCATTATTCTCCATAATTTTGTTTTCTAATTCATTGATTCGCTCCTCTGGTTCATCCATCCTTGCCATCGTTGCATCTGTTCAAGATTGCAGGTTGCTTATAGCATTCATAATTTCATCCTGACTAGATTTTATTTCTTTTATCTCCACAGAAAGGGATTCTATGCTTTTTTCAACCCCAGTTTTATTCTTGTTATCATGGTTTTAAAGTCTAGTTCAGACATCTTGCTTAAATCTGTGTTGATTAAGCCCTTGACTGTCATTTCTTCTTCTCTCTTTTTGGGTGAATTCCTTTGTTTTGTCATTTTGGAATTTAAAAAACACAATAAAGTAAAAAAATTAAATTAAAAAATAAAAACAAAACAAAAAATCAAATAAAGGAGGCAAGATCTTAGGTGTGTTTTGGCCTGCTTCTTGAAAGAACCTTGACAGAATAGATTGAAAGGGAAAGAAAAAAAAAAAAGGAAAGGAAAAAAGTTAAGAAAAATTGTAACAATTAAAGAAATATATATGATAAAATAGAATACAATGAAATAAAGAAAATGAAATGAATAAAAAATTTTTAAAAAATAAAGTAAAAAAAGAAAAATAATTTTTTCTTTCTTGTATTCAAGAATGAGGAAGAAAAGGAACAAAAATAGAAAAGAAGGAAGCAATTTAAGTAAATACAGAAGCAAAGAAAATGAACAAATAAATTAACCAGCAACTGGAATGAAACCTGAATGAAGTTACATGTAGTTTCCCCTAGAAGGGAAGCTATGAAGCCTTCTATAGTCCATACACTAAGCAGGTGGAGTGACTTGTGCTTGTTTCCTAAGGGATGTACTTTGAGTGTGTAGTTGGCCAGGACTTGGTGTTTCAGCTCCATTTTCCGCTAGGTGGTGCTACTTAGCTTACTGTGGTGGATCATTGTGATACGCATGCATGTGCATGTGCATGTGGGTGTGTGGGAGAGGTGGAAATGGCTTCACTCAGCTCCCTAGTCTCTGGCACAGGAACTTCCTACTGTCACCAACCCATGATCAAGCACTCTTCCTTTGTGTCAGACCTCCATCCACTCCCCACCTCTATCCTGTCTGTGTCCAAGCTTTCCACCTGACAAGTGGCACCTCCCTCCAGAGTTTTATCTCAGATGGGGTGGTATTTCAAAACCCCACTCTTCAGAGACCCCTGCAGCCTGTACCCACACTGACTTCTGGGTAAGGGTCTCAATGAGCAATGGCAAAATGCTAGCTTGCCCCAGAAAACATCCATGTGATCATGATGGTGGCATGAGATTCAGTGATTATGGCAAACCACAACACATAGCCAGCGCCAGGCTTCACTGTACTCTGATGTCTTTGTCCCCATACCAGCAAACATGGCTGCTCTCTGGGGTCTGCCAGGACCTTTCCTGTGGAAAGGCTCTATGGTCTTTACCAAATGCACTCCAAGCATGGGAGCTGCTTCTCCCCCTGTGGCACATGGACCCCTCAGACCCCACTGCCTCTGAAACTTCAGACTCTGTACCTCACTGTTTATAGAATCCTGGTGGTATTGAAACCCTCTCCTTTCCTGCCATCAATGGTTTTGGAGAATAGCTTTCTTGTTCAGTCCCCTGCAAATGTTTTCACTCTTTGTCTCTCTTTCTCCCCACCTACTTTTGGGAGGGAGTGCTTTTCTTGCATGATCCTGGCGTGCTTCACTCTGTCTCTTTCCCTTTCTCTGTCCTCTCTCTGCAAAAACAGCTCCCTACCCTCTGTGTCTTTTCTCTATACCATATACCTGATGAATTCTGTGGCTCAAGTTATGCAGATTGTTGTGTTAATCCTCAGGTCAGTTTCCTAAGTGTTCAAAATTGTTTGGTAATGATATGGCTGCAATTCAGGGACCAGACAAGCTCAGGATCTCCATCCTGTACACCATCTTGGACTTACAAGAGCCAACTTCTAAAAATTTCTTATTGTGGTCATATATCATTTTTAAACCATAGATATTTTTGTCAATCCAGATATTTTTTTTTTCATGACAAGAGGATATTTTGGTCAAACTCAAATAGGCATCTGACTGATTTTTATTAGCTGAAATGTTGTATTTTTAGCCACAGAAGTAAATGTCATAATGTTTACTATGTAGTTTTCCAAAGGTTATATTTGATTGTACCTGTTATATGATGGTAATAAAAGGAAATATTGACTTTTTTTAGAATGTTTATTTATTTTCAGAGAGAGACATATAGAGAACAAGCAGGAGACATGCAGAGAGAGAGGGAGAGAGACAATCCTAAGCAGGCTCTGCACTGTTTGTGCAAACTTACAGTTTGTGAGATCCTGACCTGCATAACCAACTGAGCCACCCCAGGCATCCCAGGAAATGTTAACATTTAAAAAAGTATTCTGAATACCTAAAATAGAGCTGAATTAACTAATAATTATTGATATGAGATTCTTAGAATATAAAAATAAAAATCACTATGAAGTCATTAGAATTGTAAAGCTAAAAAAGTATTTTAAAAATTCAAATGAGTGGTAGTTATTATGTAAGTTTTTTAGAACTATTTTTCTAATCACATTCTTTTCAATTCATGAGTTTGACTCTTTCATAAATATTCCATTTAAAATTTCTTGCCCATAAAATTTCAATGTCTTAAAAGATATTCATTTAGAAACAAAAACTCTACTGCCTCCAATGAAAAATATATTAATGTCTATGAATTATTTTGTATTTTTTGAAATCTTTCAGCAATTATATCTTTAGTTTGTGAATTAGAGAAGTAGATAATGAGTTGATTCTTTCCAGTGTAGAAAATGAAATCATTCATCAAACTCAGTGAACTACACTTTTAAACAATGAAGTATATGACTAATTGCTTTCTTATCCCATTTTGCTTATAGAACATAAGGGTATAAGTGTTAAGCCATAGATTGTGACAGGACAAACATTGCAACACTGATATCAATACACTCTACTATGTGGTCAGGTCTTTAAAATTATCTATAATTGGGCTTCCATATTTAGTTTCAACACAAAAAGACCTTAAAAGTCATCATTTCCATCTCAACACAAGAAAAATACAAAATCCAAACAAACTGAAAGTCAGTGATATTTCTGACACAAAAACAAGACACTATATAAAAACAGATGGGTTGGGGCGCCTGGGTGGCGCAGTCGGTTAAGCGTCCGACTTCAGCCAGGTCATGATCTCGCGGTCCGTGAGTTCGAGCCCCGCGTCGGGCTCTGGGCTGATGGCTCAGAGCCTGGAGCCTGTTTCCAATTCTGTGTCTCCCTCTCTCTCTGCCCCCCCCCCCGTTCATGCTCTGTCTCTCTGTCCCAAAAATAAATAAACGTTGAAAAAAAACCAAACAGATGGGTAATGTAAACATAGAGGTGGAAAATCTAAAAAAGAATCAAAAGAAAATCCTAGAAATCAAAATGCTCGAACAGAAATGAAGAATGTCCTTTCATATCTTCTGCCCATTTCTTAACTGAATTGTTTATTATTAGGGTGTTGTTTGATAAGTTCTTTATAGATTTTTGGATACTAACACTTTACCAGATTTGATTAATTCATTAGTAGACTGTACTCAGCTGAGGAACGAATCAGTGAACTTGAAGATATTTTAGTAGAAACTCCCTAAATGAAACATGAACAACAACAACAAAACATACACTCATTTCAAAAGGTATAATAGAATACCAGAAGAATGGCATGAAGCAGAAATATTTGAATGAATATGTTTGAAAAATATTAAATAATGATAAAGAACTTTCTAAAATTAACAACAGACAACAGTTTCAGACAACAGCAAGCAGGAAAACACCAAAAATTATATCTACTTAAAAACACTGCATTTAGATATCATGTTCAAACTGCAAAAACCAAAGAAAAAAGGAAAATCTTGAAAGAAGGCAGAGAAAGGAAACAACTTTACCTATAGAGAAACAAGCATAATAACTACAGTGGACTTTTAAAAAAAAAATTTTTTTAACGTTTATTTATTTTTGAGACAGAGACAGAGCATGAGTGGGGGAAAGTCAGACAGAGGGAGACACAGAATCTGAAACAGGCTCCAGGCTCTGAGCTGTCAGCCCAGAACCCAACGTGGGGCTTGAACTCAGAGACCACGAGATCATGACCTGAGCCAAAGTTGGCCGCTTAACTGACTGAGCCACCCAGGCGCCCCTACAGTGGACTTTTAATCAGAAATTATGCAAGCAAGAAGAGAATGGAGTGATATATTTAAAGGTTGAAAGAAGAAAATCCCACAAACTTAGAATTCTATACCTAGTAAAATTACCTATCAAAAGTGAAAGATCCTAAGTATATACCCAAAAGAATTGAAAATAGATAAATACATGTACATACACGTCCATAACATCACTAGTCACAATGGCCAAAGGGAGAAATAGCCCAAATTCCCATCAATGGTTGAATGGCTAAACTAATTGTGATATATACATATGATAGAATATGATTTAGCCATTAAAAGGGAGAACATGGAAGACAAACCTCCAAAAACATTATACTAAGTGAAAGTAGCCAGACACAACAGATAACAACAAAGCTGGATTTCAGCTCTGGTTGGGAGGGAGTCTCTTCCTTGGGTAATCTACTCAGCCTTAGGTGTACTATCTGCTCCTTATATCTTTACCTCTTACTAATACATATCTTGTTACATCAATCTTTAACTGTAGTTCGTAAGTATTAATGTTAAAATTTTCCATTTAACAATTTCTTTTAGATTTTGTTTAATTGAAAATGCTTTTATTTTGCCACTCTTACCCCCTTTTTTTGAAGGATAATTTTTTTGGATATGAAATCTTTGGTTGACAGTATGGAGCTCTTTCTGGTGGAAAAAATTCTTAGGATGAGAAAGATTTGACATGAAGGTGATTCTCTATTGGTGGCTTTAAAGGTAAAAGAGTACATGTGGCAAGGAAGTCAGGAAGCCTCTTGGAGCAAAGAAAGAGCTGCCTTCAGCTGGCAGGCAGAAAGCAAATAGTGACCTTATTTCTACAACTGCAAAGAGCAAACTTCAGCCCACAACCTGAATGGCCTCGGAAAGAGATTCTTCCCGAAGTCATCCAAATGAGAATGCAGCCCAGACAACACCTTGATTTCAGCACAGACTTCTGATCTACAGAAATGTGAGCTAATAAATGGGTATTGTTTTATGCTGGTAATTTTTTATGTAGCACAGATAACTAATACAATAGATAGTAATTCAAAAGGAATTAATTAAAAGTAAAGTGAGAAAGACAGAGTGAGACTGACCCACTCAAGGAAGGGAGCTGTGTGCACAGAGAAGTCAGAGAAATGGGCTCTTACACCAGGGAGCTCACAAGGGGAAGACTAGTCCTGATGAAGTTTGGCTTTAAAACCAGAAGAGCTTAATCCTGTGAGTTTGTATAACCAGTGGGACTTGGAACCTGCAGCTTTACAAGCCAGCTAACTCAGCACTGGGTGACCAGAGAGGGCCAGTGATGGCTGGATCACCACCCTTAAAGAGACAACAACTTGAATGAGGAGGCAACATAAAAATAGCAGTTTACACAATGCCAAGTGCAAGCAGGAGGTATATCTGTTCATACTGACTTTAGAGTGTGTTGGGAGACTTCGAAAAAAAGGGAGCCAGAAGTCGCCATTCCCCCCCGCCCCCCCCCACCACTAAGCAAAAGTACGGAGCCACTTGTGGGAGGTGGAGCTGCACAGATACTTGCTACCTAACACACTAGCAGTGCACCACAACCACAAGTTTCCCTGAGGATTTGCTCACTGAGACTTCTGACCTCAACCTGGGGCTCAGGACAAACATTTTTAAAGAAAGCTATGCGGGTGCCCCACCAAACTTCCAGGTGCACAGCTGCCAACGTGCACCTTACACATCCACCATGCTGTACCCAGCTGTGCGCCTCTGGCTGCTGTTGCATTCCACATTTCAGCCACACACCACAGATGTCATTGTGAGCCTGCCCAGCCTGGCACCCATAGGCACTGTTGTGCACCATGCCCACCCTTGTGTCCCCAGTCATCCCAGTGCACAAACCCCAGCCACCAAAGCACTTCAGGGGATCTGGCACATGACTAGTGGCCAAGCATGAATTTTGCTAACACCACTGCCCTCCTCTCAAGTTCCCCATTGGGCATGCTCTCCTAGAGCTGGCCAGCCTGTTTCCCACTAACACCATGGAGAGCAAGCACAGCCCATAACAGACAGAGTCAATGCAGATGACTGCACTGAAAGGAAAACTGACTCAGACAAAGCAGCAAGGCATAAGCAACACACATAGGATATTATTCTGAAATGCCAGGTTCTGGTGAACAGGGGGCACTGCACTGCAGGGCACTCCAGAACCTCTTCATAAAATCACTACATTCAAGAGCAAAAGACACAGATGACTTTCTTAACATAGAGAAACAGACACAGAGAGGTGACAGAAAAATTTATCCCAAAAGAAAGAACAGGAAAGGCCACAGCCAGAGATCTAAGTGAGACAGTAACATGCCTGATAGAGGAATTAAAGCAATGATTATAATAATACTCACTGGACCTGAGAAAGGTGTGGAAGACATGAGTGAGACACAGCACAGAGATAAAAAATAACATAGCAGAGATAAAGGGTACAATAAATGAAATTATAAACATGCTTGATGCATTAAACAGCAGGATGGAAAAGCAGAGAAATGAATTAATGACCTAGAAGACAGAGTAATGAAAAGTAACCAAGGTAAGCAAAATAGAGAAAAAATTATGTAACATGAGAATAGACTTAGGGAACTCAGTGTCTCCATCAAACCTAATAATATTCTTATTATAGGAGCCCCAAAAGAAGGAGATAGGGAAAGTGGGGCAGAAAATGTATTTGAAGAAATCATATATGAAAACTTCACTAATCTGGGGAAGTAAACAGATATCCTGATCCAGGAGACACAGAGAGCTCCTAACAGAATAAAAAAAAGTAGATGCACACCAAGACATATTGTACTTAATTTTGCAAAATTTAGTGATAAAGAAAGAAAGTTAAAATAAGTCACTTACTTAAGGAAAAACACATAGGGATACCAGGAAATTTTTCATCAGAAACATTGCAAGCCAGAAGGGAGTGGCATAATATTTTCAAAGTGCTAAATAGGAAACAGCAGCAAAGAATAGTCTATCCAGCAAGGCTATCATGCAGAATTGAAGGGGAGATGAAGAGTTTCCCAAACAGACACTAAAAGAATTTGTTATCATGAAACTAGCTCTGCAATAAATCATAAAAGGCATTATTTGAGTAGAAAAGAGAAAGAAAAAGTGACAGTATAGAGGTGGAAAACCCAAAAGCAGGAAAAATGAATTTTTCTATATGAAGTCAATCAAGGAACTGACACACAAAAAAGATATAAAATAAAATAACATATACCTAAAATGTGGGGACAAAATAATGGGGTTCAAATTGAAATGACTATCAGGTTAATATAGACTGCTACATGCAAAAGAGATTATATACAAATTTAATGGTAACCAAATTTCAAAATCCATTAATTATGCAAAGAATAAAGAGAAATGCAAGGATAGCACTAAAGAAAATCAGCAAACCATGGAAGAGTGCAAGAAGTAAGGATCAGAGAAAATCTCCAGACACAATCACAAAACCATATCTGTCAGGGGCACCTGGGTGTCTCAGTCAGTTAAGTATCCACCTCTTTATTTTGACTCAGGTTCATGAGTTTTAGCCCTGCATCAGGCTCTGTGCTGATAGCTCAGAGCCTGCTTGGGATTCTTTCTCTCTCCCTCTGTCTCTGTCACACCCCCCCCCCCCCTCACACTTTCTCTCTCTCAAAATATAAATAAACTTTTAAAAACTTTAAAAAATACATATCTGTCAGTAATTACTTTGAATGTAATGGACTAAATGCTACAATCAAAAGATACAGGGTGACAGAATGGATTAAAAACAGCAACAGCAACAACAGGACCCATTTACATGCTGCCTACATGAGACCCACTTTAGACATAAAAACATCTTCAGACTGAAACTGAGAGGATGGAGAAACATGTAAACCACCAAAACTGAAACAGAAGAAATAGAAAACTTGAAAAGGTGAATAAACAGCAAAGAAATTAAATCACTAATAAAAAATTTCCCAGTAAACAAAAATCCACAACCAGATGGCTTCACAGGTGAATCCCACCAAACCAAAATAGCTAATAACTATTCTTCTCAAACTACTCCAAAAAGTAGAAGAGGAAGGAAAACTTCCAAATTCATTCTATGAGGGAAGTATCACCCTGATACCAAAACCTGGTAAAGACTACCAAAAGAGAATTACAGGCCAATATCCTTATGGAGCCTACAGCAAAGTATTATAAGAAGTGAAGCACAAAATCTGAACCTTTAGAAGTCCACCACCATGGAGGGTATGCCTGGTTTAAAGGCGCTCAGGGGGCACATGGGTGGTTCAGTAGGTTAAGTGCCCAACTCTTGATTTCAGCTCAGGTCATGATCTCACAGTTTATGAGTTTGAGCCCTGCACCAGGCTTCAAACTGACAGTGTAGAGCCTGCTTGGGATTCATTCTCTCTCCTTCTTTCTCTGCCCCTCCCCCATTCACACAGGCTCACTCTAAATACATACATACATACATACATATATAAATGTAAAATTAAAAAGATAAAGGTGCTCAGGTAGCAAAGTGGGGCAGAATTCTAGGAGTGACTGCATGGTCTGAGGATTCTCTGGGTGGGAAGAAGGAAGGATGGCACCAATGTGTTTCACTATTCCCAGACATAGGAGTGGGGACTCGAACTGAGGGGTATGAGCTGGGTATTGACTTTCTGCTCTGTTTTGCCACAAACTGAACTGATGATCAGTTATCTGACCACTTTCCTCGAGCAGGTCTGCATCATGGGAGTCCCTAAAATTTGGAGTTTTGAAACTCAGTTGCACCTGAGATAAAAAATCTAGGACACAGTCAAGGGTGAATGTAGGATTCTGATGGAAACCGGGGACACAAGAGGGGGGATTGATTACTCTTCCATGAGGGTTTCCTGAAGAGTGGGGGGTGCAATCTTTCCACTCTGGGGCTAGAGAGCAGGGCATGGCCATATTCATCCTGTGCAACAGTGCTGAGAGCCTTCAGAGAGAAAAGAGCATAACCAGAAGAGGCTGGAGCCACGTACACTGACCCTTGCCCCTACACAGGGCCGTGGAGGCCCATCTCCATGGAAACAAGTTAACCTGAGAATTAGTGCCCCCTGAGAAGACCAGCCCAAATAACCTGCTCATACCAAGTTACTGATCAAAAAGTGCTGCAAAACTTCAGCTATAGGAGAAATAGGATGAAGATTATTTTTTACTTTTATTCTTTACTTTTTTATTATTAATTTTCTTATTTTTAATTCCTTTTAAATTAACTATTATTATTATTTATTTATATATTTTATATTTTTTGTTTATTTTATTTTATTTTATTATTTTATTTTATTTTATTTTAGGATCTAGATTCTTTTAAGAAGCAGACCAAAACACATCCAGTATCTAGTTTTGGTGTGAGTCGGGGGGTGGGGAGAGTGTTGGTTTTACCTTCTTTTTTTGTTTTTGTTTTTGTTTTGTTGCTGTTGTTCTTTCTTCTATTCTTTTCTGGACAAAATGACAAGATTGAGAAATTGATCCCAAAAGAAAGAACAGGAAGAGGAACTCATGGTCAGGGATTTAATCAATACAGATATAAGTATCGTGTCTAAACTAGAATTTAAAACACTAGCAGGACTTGAAAAATGCATAGAAGACACCAGGAATCCCTTTCTGTAAAGATAAAAGAACTAAGATAAAATCACACTGAAATTAACAATGCTATAACTGAGATGCAAACTCAAATGGAAGCCATAAAAAAAGAGGATGGATGAAGCAGTGGAGTGAATTAGTGATATAGAAGAGAAAATAATGGAAAATAATGAAGGTACAAAAAAGGGGAAAATAAAGGTAATGGAACATGATGGTAAACTTAGGGATTTCGGTGACTTTTTAATATGCAATAACATTTGTATCATTGGAGTCTGAGAAGAAGAGAGAGAAAATGGGAAGCAGGTTTATTTGAATAAATTATAGTTGAAAAGTTCCCTAATCTGGGGAAGGACACAGACATAAAAATTCAAAAAAAACCCATAGAGAACTCTCATTAAATTAAACAAAAGCTATCACCAAAGCATATCATAGTCAAATTTACAAAGTACTTAGACACGGAAAGAATCCTGAAAACAGCAAGAGAAAAAAGGTCCTTAACCTAGAAGAGAAGACAGGTCAGGTTTACAACAGATCTGTCCACAGAAACATTGCAAGTCAGAAAGGAGTGGCAAGTCAACATGCTGAATGGGGAAAATATGCATCCAAGAATTCTTTAGTCAGCAATGCTGTAATTAAGAATGGAAGGAGAGATAAAAAAAATTTCCCAGACAAACAGATACTAAATGAGTTCATGACCAATAAAACAGCCCTACAAGAAATTTTAAGTGGGACTCTTTGAGTGTTGGGAAAAAGACCAAAAGTGGGGCGCTTGGGTGACTCAGTCGGTTAAACATTTGACTTTTGATTTTGGCTCAGGTCATGATTTCACATGATGGTTCAAGCTCTGTGTTGGGTTCTGTGCTGACAGTGCAGAGCCTGCTTGGAATTCTCTCTCACCCTATCTGTGCTTCCCCAACTCATGCTCTCCATCTCTCTATGAAAATAAAATAAATAAATAAATATCAAAAAGAAAAAAAAAGACCAAAAGCAACAGGCTAGAAAGGACCAGAGAACATCACCAGAAACACCAACTCTACAGGTAACAAAATGGCACTAAATTCATGTCTTTTAATAGTCACTTTGAATGAGAATGGACTAAATGCACCAATCAAAAGACATAAGGTATCAGAATCATAAAAAACAAGATCCATCTATATGCTGTCTATAAGAGACTTATTTTAGACCTAAAAATACTTCTACATTGAGAGTGAGAGGATGGAGAACCATCTTTAATGGTAAGGAACATCAAAAGAAAGCTGGGATAGCACTTATATCAGACAAACTAGATTTTATTTTATTTTATTTTATTTTATTTTATTTTATTTTTAAATGTTCATTTATTTATTTTGAGAGAGAGAGAAAGAGAGAGACCACAATTTGGGGAGGGACAGAGAGAAAGAGGGAGAGAGAGAATCCCAAGCAGGATCCATGCTGTCAGTGCCGAGCCTGACATGGGGCTCAAACCCATGAACCATGAGATCATGACCTGAACTGAAATCAGGAGTCAGATGCTTAAACGAATGAGCCACCCAGGCATCCACAGAAAAACTAGATTTTAAAACAAAAACTATAACAAGAGATGATATTGGGCATTATATCATAATTAAGGGGTTTATTCATCAGGAAGATCTAACAATTATAAATATTTATGACTCCAACTTTGAAGACCCAAATATATAAATCAGTTAATAACAAACATAAAGGAAGTCATTGATGGCAATATAATAATGGTACGGGACTTCATCACTTACAGCAATGGACATATCATCTAAGCAGAATATCAACAGGAAATAATGACTTTCAATGACACGCTGGACCAGATGGACGTAACAGATATATTCAGAGCATTTCATCTTAAAACAGCACAATACACATTCTTCTCATATGCACAAGGAACATTCTCCAGAATAGACCACACACTGGATCACAAATCAGCCCTCAACAAGTACAAAAGAAAATTGAGATTGCACCATGTATATTTTCATATCACAACGCTATGAAACCTGAAGTCAACCACAAGAAAAAATTTGGAAAGCCCTCATCCACATGGAGGTTAAAGAACATCCTACTAATAATAGATGGGTTAATGAGGAAATTAAAGAAGAAACAAAAAATACATGGAAGCAAATAAAAATCGAAACACTACAGTCCAAAGACTTTGGGATGCAGCAAAGGCAGTCCTAAGAGGGAGCATTTTGCAATTCAGGACTATTTGAAGAGACAAGAAATGTCTTTTTTTTTTTAACGTTTATTTATTTTTGAGACAGAGAGAGACAGAGCATGAACAGGGGAGGGGCAGAGAGAGAGGGAGACACAGAATCGGAAGCAGGCTTCAGGCTCTGGGCCATCAGCCCAGAGCCCGACGCGGGGCTCGAACTCACGGACCGTGAGATCGTGACCTGAGCCGAAGTCAGACATTTAACTGACTGAGCCACCCAGGCGCCCCAAGAAATGTCTTTAATACATAACCTAAAGGAGCTAGTAAAAGAACAGCAAATAAAGCCTAAAGCCAGCAGGAAAAGGGAAATAATAAAAATTATAGCAGAAATAAATGATATAAAAACAACAACAACAACAACAACAGAATAGAACAGATCAACCAAAGAGATGGTTTTTTGAAAGAAATAAAAAAATTAATAAACTCCTAACCAGATTTATCAAAAAGAAGAGAGAAAGGACCAAAATGAGAAAAGCACAAGTAATAGAGGAGAGATCACAACCAACACTACAGAAACACAAACAATCATAAGAGAATACTATGAAAAATTATATGCCAACAAACTAGACAATCTGGAAGAAATGGACAAAGTTCTAGAAACACACAAACTACCAAAACTAAAAGAGAAAAAATAGAAAATTAGAACAGATCCATAGCCAGCAAAGAAACTGAATCAGTAATCAAAAATCTTCTAACAAACATGGCTCCCAAAGGAAATTCTATCAGACATTTAAAGAGTTAATATCTATTCTTCTGAAATTGCTGCATAAAATAGAAATGAAAGAAAAACTTTCAAACAAGACCCTACTACAAGGAGAATTAAGAGCCGATATCCCTAATAAACCTGGATGCAAAAAATTCTCAACAAGATATTAGCAAGTGGAATATAACAGTACATTAAAATAATTATTCACCATGATCAAGTGGGAATTATTCCTGGGCTACAGAGCTGGTTTGGTATTCACCAATCAATCAATGTGTTATATAACATAAATTTAAAAGAAGGATAAGAACCATACGATCCTATCAATAGCTGCAGAAAGGGCATTTGACCAAATACAATATCCATTCTTGATTTAAAAAAATCTCCACAAAGTGGAGATAGATGGAGCATATCTGAACATTATAAAGGCCATGTACAAAAGACCCACAGCTAATATGCATCCAAATGCAGGAAAAACAGAAAACCTTTCCCCTATGGTCAGGAACAAGACAAGGATGTCCACTGTCACCATTACTATTTAACATAGTATGGGAAGCTTTAGGTTCAGCAATCAACCAACAAGAAGAAATTAAAGAGGTCAGACTTTCACTATATTCACATGACATGGAGAAAACCTGAAACACTCCATCAAAAAATTCCTAGAACTAATACATGAATCCAGAAAAGTCACAGAATATAAAACAAATGTACAGAAATTAGTTGTATTTTTATACACCACTAACAAAGTAGCAGAAAACTAAATCAGGGAATTAATCCCGTTGGCAATTGTACCAAAAGCAATAAGATACCGAATAATCCTAACTAAAGAGGTAAAAGATCTGTACTCTGAAAATTATAGAAGACTTATGAAAGATATTGAAAAGGACACAAAGAAATGGAAAATAATTACATGCTCATGGATGAGAAGAACAAACATTGTTAAAATGTCTATACTACCCAAAGCAATCTACACATTTAATGCAATCCTTATTAAAACACCACCAACATTTTTCACAGAGCTAGAACAAACAATCCTAAAATTTGTATGGAGCCACAAAAAATCCCCAATAACCGAAGAAATCCTGAAAACAAAAAAAAGAAAAAAAGGAAAAAAAAGAAAAGAAAGGAAAAGGAAAAGGAAAGAAAGAAAGAAAGAAAGAAAGAAAGAAAGAAAGAAAACTGGAGGCATCATGATTCTGGATTTCAAGCTATACTGCAAAGCTGTAGTCCTCAAGACAGTATAGTACTGGCATAAAAACAGATAAACACATCAGTGGAACAGAATAGAAAACCCGGAATTCAACCCACAAGTCAATGATCAACTAATCTTTGACAAAACAGGAAAAATATTGAATGGAAAAAAGATAGCCTCTTCAACAAATGGTGTTGGGAAAATTGGACAATAACATGCAGAAGAATGAAACTGGACCACTTTCTTATAACATACACAAAAATAAATTCAAAATGGATGAAAGACCTAAATATGGGACAGGAAACCGTCAAAATCCTAGAGGACAACACAAGCAGAGCAACCTATTTAACCATGGTCAGGGCAACTTCTTATTAGACATGTTTCCAGATGGAGGGGAAACAAGCAAATAAACTATTGAGACTTCATCAAGATAAAAAACTTCTGCATACCAAAGGCAACAATAATCAGAACCAAAATGTAACCTACTGAATGGGAGAAAATATTTGCAAATAACATCTGATAAAGGGTTAGTATGCAAATCTATAAAGAACTTATCAAACTTAACACCCAAAAAGCAAACAACCCAGTTTAGAAATGGGCAGAAGATATGAATAGACATTTTTCCAAAGAAGATATCCAGATGGCTAACAGACACATGAAAAGATGCTCAACATCATTCATCATCAGGGAAATACAAATCAAAACCACAATGAGATACCACCTCACACCTGTCAGGATGGCTAAAATTAACAACACAAGAAACAACAGATGTTGGCAAGGATGAAGAGAAAGTGGGAGCCCTCTTGCATTATTGGTGGGAATGCAAATTAGTGTAGCCACTCTAGAGAATTGTATGGAGTTTCAACAAAAAACTGAAAATGTAACTTCCCTACAATCCTCTTAGGTACTTACCCAAAGATACAAAAGCAAAGATTCAAAGGGGTTAATTCACCCCAATGTTTATAGCAGCATTATCAACAATAGCTTAACTGTGGAGAGAGCCCATACGCCCATCAACTGATAAATGGATAAAGAAGTGGTATATGTATACAATGGAATATTACTCAGCCACGAAAAAGAATGAATTTTGCCATTTGCAATGACATGGATAGAACTAGGATGTATTATGCAAAGTGAGATAACTCAATCAGAGAAAGACATATACCATATGATTTCACTTGTATGTGGAATTTAAGAAACAAAGATAGATGAACATATGTGATGTGGGAAAAAAGAGGAGAGAGGGAAATATACCACAAGAGACTCTGAATGATAGAGAACAAACTGGGGATTGATGGAGGAAAGTCAGTGGGAGATGGGTAGATGTGTGATGGGCATTAAGGAGGGCACTTGTTTCATGAGCACTGGGTGTTGTAGATAAATGATGAGTCACTGAATTCTACTCCTGAAACAAATACTGCTCTGTACATTAACAAACCAAAGTTTAATTTACAATAATAAATCACTTCTCAGCTTTTTGACTAAGATAAAGTATAAAAAGTAACAAAAAATAAACAAAAATAACAAAAAAATGAAAATAAAGGATTAGAAACATATGATCATTTCAATAGAGGAAATGTACTTGGCAAAGTACAGCATTTATTCTTAATAAAAACCCTTGATAATACAGGGATAGTGGGAACATACCTCAACATCATAAAGGCCATATATAAAAATCCCACAGCTAATACCATCCTCAGTGGGGAAAATCTGAGAACTTTTCCTCTACAGTCAGGAAGAAGACAGAGATATCCACTCTCACCACTGTTATGTAACATAGTATTGGAAGTCCTAGCCTCAGCAATTAGACAACAGAAGAAATAAAAGGCATCCAAATTAGCACAGGAAGGAGACAAACTTTCGCTATTTACAGATGCTCTGATACTCTATGTAGAAAACCCAAAAGGCTCCACTAAATAATTGCTAGCACTGATACAATAATTCAGTAACATCACAGGATACAAAATCAACTTACAGAAATTTGTTGCATTTCTATAGACCAATAATGAAGTAGCAGAAAGAGAAGTTAAGGAATTAATCCTATTTACAATTATATGCAAAATAATTACATACCTAGGAATTAACTTAATCAAAGAGTTGAAAACTCTGTACTCTGAAAACTCTAACACCCTGAAGAATGAAGTTGAAGACAACACAGAGAAAGGGAAAAACATTTCATGCTCATGGATTGGAGGAAAAAATACTGTTAAAAATGTCTGTATTACCCAAACCAATCTACACATTTAATGCAACGCTTATCAAAATACCACCAGCATTTTTCACATAGCTAAAACAATCTTAAAATTTGTATAAAACCACCAAAGACCCCAAACAGCCAAAGCAATCTGGAACAGAAAAGCAAAGCTAGAGGCATCACAATTCCAGACTTCAAGTTATATTACAAAATTGTAGTAATCAAAACAGTATGATATTGGCACAAAAAAGGCATATAGATCAATGCAACAGAATAGAAAACCCAGAAATGAACCCATAATGATATGGTCAATTAATGTTTGACAAAGTGGGAAAGAAGATACAATTGGAAAAAGTCTCTTCAACAAATGGTGTGGTGAAAACCGGACAGCAACATGCAAATGAATGAAACTGGACCACTTTCTTATATCATACACACAAACAACTTCAAAATGGATTAAAGACATAAACGTGAGACCTGAAACTACTAAAATACTAAAGGGGAACACAGGCAGTAACTTCTTTGACATCAGCCATACCGCTTTTTTTCTAGATAGGTCTCATTAGGCAAGAGAGACAAAAGAAAAATAAACTATTGGGACTTCATCAAGATAAAAACTTCTGCATAGTGAAGAAAACAACAAAACTAAAAGGTAGCCTATGGAATGGGAGAAGGCATTTGCAAATAATATATCTGATAAAGATCTACTATCCAAAATATATAAAGAATTTATAAAACTCAACAACCAAAACCAAATAATCCAGCTGAAAAGGGTGCAGAAGGCATGAACACACATTTACCCACAGAAAACATACAGGTGGCCAATAGACACATGAAAACATTCTCATCATCACTTATCATCAGAGAAATGCAAATCAAATCTACAATGAGATATCACCTCACACCTGTCAGAACAGCTAAAATCAACAACACAAGAGAAAACAAGAGGTGCTCGAGAGGATGTAGAGAAAGAGAAACACTTTTGCAAACTGGTACAGTCACTCTGGAAAACAGTTTGGAGGTTCTACCAGAAGTTAAAAATACAACTAACCTATGACCTAGCAATCACACCATTAGGTATTTATCCAAAGAATTTAAAAATACTAATTCAAGGGGGTACCCTATGTTTATAGCAGAATTATTTACAACAGCCAAATTATAGAAACAGCCCAAGTGTTCAATGATTGATTAACGGATAAAGAGGATGTGGTAAGGGGTCACCTGGGTGGCTCAGTTCATTAAGCATCTGACTCAGGCTTAGGTCATGATCTCACAGTTTGTGAGTTCAAGCCCTGCATTGGGCTCTGCACTGGCAGAGTAGAGCTTGCTTGGGATTCTCTCTGTCTCTGTCTCTCTCTCTGCCTCTCCCCCATTTTCACTCTCTCTCTCAAAATAAATTAAAAAACTTAATAAAAAATGAGGATGTTGTATATATACACAATGGAATATTTATTCAGACATATAAAAAGAATGAAGTCTTGCCATTTCCAATGACATGGTTGGGGCTTCAGAGTATAATGCTAAGTGAAATAAGTCAGAGAAAGACAAATACCATATGATTTCATTCATATGTAGAATTTAAGAAACAAAACAAACAAAAAAAAAGACAGTTAAATAAGAGGGAAAAAAGCAAGAAACAGACTCTTAAATATATAGAACAACTTGATGGTTACCAGAGGGAGTGTCGGCAGGAGGATGGGTTAAATTGGTGATGGGGATTAAGGAGTGCACTTGTTATGATGAGTGCAGGGTGACGTATGGGACTATTGAATCACTATATTGTACACCTGAAACTAAAGTAACACTGTATGTTAACTAACTGGAGTTAAAATAAAAATTTAATTGAAACAAAGTGCATGAAACAAAAACTGAAAAAAAAAACAGAAAAGAGAGATAAAATAAGTAGTATATTTGGAGATTTTAACACTAATTTCTCCATACTTGAAAGAACAAGTAGACAGAAACATCAGGATACACACTCACTTCAAATGCATTAAAAAAAATTACCTAGGTAGACCATATTCTAAGCCAAAACACAAATCTGAACAAATTCAAAAGACTAGAGTTCATTAAGGTAAGTTTTCAAAGCATTATGAAATTAAATTAGAAATTAATAACAGAAAGCTGAAATATTCCCCAAATATTGGTAATTAACATACTGGTAATACAGCACACTTGTAAATAATACATAAGTCCAAGATGAAATTCCAACATAAATAGAAAGTATCTTGAAGTGAATGATGGGATGCAGTTAAAGCAGTGCTTAAAGGAAGATTTATTAAGGGAAATACTTATTTTAAAAGATTAAAATCAGTAGACTGAGCTTCCCCTTAAGAAACCAAAGACGAGAAGTTGAATACAAAATAAGCAGATGGAAGAACACAATAAAGATGAGATTAGAAACCAAATTGAAGACAGAGAAATAATAGATAAATTCAATATAATGTATAGCTGGTTCTTTGAAAGAAAAAAAATTTTTTAAAATTAATAAACTCATAGCCAGAGTGACACAAAAAAGGAAGACACAAATTACCAATACCAGGAAGGATAGACGGTTATTACTATGGTACCTTTACACATTAAAAAGATTATAATGACACAATACAAACAACTATATACTCATAAGTTGAAAAACTTGCATGATGTGGATCTGTTCTTTGAAATAAAGAAAAACTCAAAGAAAAATAAGTAAACTGAATAGTCTTATATTTATTAGAGTTTAAATTCATAGTTGAGAATCTTCCAACAAAGAAAATGCTGCTGCATGTAAATTCTACAAAACATTCAATAAATAATCTTAATTCTGCCAATCTTTTCCAGAACATAAAAGGGAACACTTCCTTACTAATTTTATGATACCAGCATCACATATTATGAGGAAAAAAGTTAAAGACAAATAAAAAGAATAATGGATTATGATCATCTGAGGTTTATTCCAGGGTAAGGCTGCTCCAACGTTTGAATACCAATCAAAGGAAAGTTTCTTAAGCTAATAAAGGGGATACATCACCCACAACTAGCATCATAAAATCTAAGATCAAGAAAAGGGAATGTCTCTACTCCCACTTTTCCTATTCATCATTATACTGGAATTTCTATCAAGACAAAAGAATATACATACATATATAAATGTCATAGTGAAAATAGATAGTTTTAAATATGGCTTAATTATTTTTGTAGAAAGTCCAAAGAATATACAAAAAACTAGAACTAGTGAGTTCAGCGAGTTTTAAGGACACAAGCTTAATATAGAAAACTCAATTGAATTTCTCCATAACATCAAGTAAACAATTGGAATTAAAAAAAAAATTCCCCCAGTCACTGAAAAGGAAATTTTATTGAGGCCCCAGGGCTTTGAGGTTCTGGCAGGAGACCAAACTGCCAGCAAAGGAAGAGCTGGTGGAGGGGCTTTATTTGACCTTTTTCTTGGGGCAGGTTGTTGTAGTGCCGGCACATCTTGCAGAGGTAGACAGTGGGGTAGACAGCTCCATGGGTGCAGGAGAGCCTAACACTTACAGAAGATAATCTTGTTGCAGTTGTATTTCTGGGCCAGCTGGCGGAGGGAAGGCTGGATGATGCCATCTTGCAGGCAAAGTATCAAGTGCAGGGTGGACTCTTTCTGGATATGGTAGTCTGAGAGAATTCAGCCATCCTCCAGCTGTTTTGTACACAAAAATCAGATGCTGCTGGTCAGGGAGGATGCCCTCCTCGTCTTGGATTTTGGCTTTGACATTCTCAATGGTGTCACTGGGCTCAACCTTGAGGGTGATGGTTTTGCCCATCAGGGTCTTCAGAAAGCTCTGCCTCGGCAAAGCTGCCACCACCAAACTGCTCAACCACCTCATTTGAATTTAAAATTCTTAAATAATACCCTTTTAAATAGCACCCAAAAATAAAATACTTAGGTATGAATCTAGCAAAAAAATGTATGCATGATATGTATACTGAAAATGATAAAACACTGGTGAGAAAAATAACAGAAAATTTAAGTAAATGAAGAGATACAGTATTGAGGAAAACTCAATATTGTTAAGATATTAGTTAATTCTGTACAATTTTACTTATAGATTCCATGCAATCCCAATCAAAAATCATACATTTTAAAAATACCTACAAGTTGATTTAAAAATGTGTATGGAGGTGTACCTGGGTGGCTCAGCTGGTTAAGCATTAGACTCTTGATTTTGGTTCAGATCATGATCTCATAGTTTGTGAGTTCAAGCCCCACATCAGGCTTGTGCTGACAGCGGGAGCCTACTTGGGATTCTCTCTTTCCCACTCTCTCTCTGCTCCTCCCTTGCTCATAAATGTGTACATGTGTGCTCACTCTCTCTCAAAATAAATAAACATTAAAAAAATAAAATGTGTATGGGAGGGCAAAAGACCTACCACAACCAAAACAATTTTGAAACAAAACAAAATAAATTGAAGAATCACATTACTCAATTTCAAAGCTCACTATAAAGCTACAATAATCAAGACAGTGTGTTATTGGCAAAGGATTAAACATATAGATCAATGGAGCATATAAAGTCCAGATATAATGAACTAATTCTTCATGAAAATGCCAGAGCAACTCAACAGAGAATGAATAGTCTTTAACACACAGTGCTGAAAAAGTAGTTATCTGCATGCAAAATCATCATCATCATCATCATCATCATTATCATCTTCACATATACTTCACAACTTAAAAAATTAACTCAAAATTAATCAAAGATCCAAGTATAAAATCACAATGTTTCTGAAATAAAATATAGAAGGAAATCTGAGTGACTTGGGTTTGGCAAAGAGATTGAGATAGGACATCAAAAACATAACCCATCAAGGGAAAATTGACTGTGGCAAATGCAAAGAAAAGCCAAACACTGGAAGAAAGTATTTCCAAATCCAATATGTATTAAAGCATTTGTATCTAAAATATGTAAATAACTCCCAAAACTCATACTAAGAAAACAAACAACTCAATTGTTTTAAATAATCAAAGGATCTTAACATACAGGTCACTGAAGATGCATATAGAACGATACTCAACATTATTATTCATCATTATCTACTCACTAGGGAGGTATAAATTCAAACCAGTGAGATACTACTACACTCCTACTTTAATGGCTAAAATCATGAAAAGTGAAATTACTAAGTGTTGACTAGGATATGGGGCAGCAGGAATGCTCATACAGGCACTTGGGAAAACTGGTGGCAATTTCCTCTAGGATCATTGATATTATCTCAAAATTTCATGATCTCATCCTTTTTTATGGCTGTGTAATAGTCCAGTGTGTGTATACTACATCTTCCATTATCCATTTATCTATTGATGGACACAGGCTGCTTCCACATCTTGGCTATTGTAAATAATCCTGCAATAAACATAGGGGTGCATGTATCTTTTCAAGTTAGTGTTTTTGTTTTCTTTGGGTAAATACCTAATAGTGGAATTATTGGATCATATGGCATTTTTAAAAAATTTTTGAAGAATCTCCATAATTGAAATAAATCAGGCTGAGAAATACAAATACCATATGATTTCACTCATAAGTGGAGTTTAAAAAATGAATAAAGAAACAAAAAATAGGACCGGACCTATAAATAAAGAGAACAAACAGAGGGTTGCCAAAAAGAAGGGGGTTGGAGGGATGGGCTAAATGGGTGAAGGGGGGCTTCCATTTTGAAAGGAGTAAGTCACAGGGGAAAAAGTCACAGAATAAGGAATATAGTCAAGATATTGTAATAGTGTTGTACGGTGACAGGTGGTAGCTACAATCATGGTGAGCATAGCATAATGTCTAAACTTGTTTTATCACTATGGAAAACACCTGAAACTAGTGCAACATTGTGTGTCAACTATGCTCAAATTAAAAAAAAACTGTTGGCAGTTTCCCATAAAGTTAAACATACACTTTCCATTCTACCCAGCAATCCCTACTCCTAGATATTTCCCCAACTGAAGTGAAAACTTATGTTTTCACAAAACTCTGTAGCTTTATTCATATTTGTCAAAAACTGAAATAGCCCAAATGGCTTTCAATAGCTAACTGAATAAACAGATTGAATTATATTTATTTGATAGATTACTGGTCAGCAATAAAAAAGAATAAACTTTTGATTTACATAATATGGATGAAAATGTATTATGCTAAGTGGAAGAAATCTGACCCATATATATAATTTCATACATGTGACATTTGGAAAGTGGCAAAAGTACAAAAACAGCAAACAGTATTTATTTCCAGAGGTCTTTTTTTCTAAGAAAAAGGGGTTTACTACAAAGGGGCAGTATGTGAAAATTTTCTGGGGTGATAGAATTATTCTTTTTGGTACTGTGTTTGTGAACACAAGACTTTTTGTATTTGTCAAAACACTTTTCATGAAAGTGGTGGATTAAGCTAGTCCTGAAGAATGAATAGAACTTAGAGAACTAATGAAAAAGGAGAACATTTTAGGAAGGCAAAGAATTGTGTTAATTTTTGGAATAAAATAGTTTGTGTAGAAAGGTAGTTGGAAAAAATAGCATGTAAAGATAATAAAAACAATATAGAATCTAGATTTTATACTGTAGGGGACATTTTTTTATTTATAAATTTTTATTTAATTTCCAGTTAGTTAACATACAGCGTAATATTGGTTTCAGGTGTACAATATAGTGATTCAACACTTCCATACAACACTCAGGGCTCATCAGAACAAGTGCACTCCTTAGTCCCCATCATCTATTTATTCCACTCCCTCACTCACCTGCCCTGTTGTAGCTAATAGTTTGTTTTCTATAGTGAAGAGTCTATTTCTTGGTTTGCCTTTCTCTATATTTCTCCTATATGATTGTTTTGTTTCTTAAATTCCACCTATGAGTGATACTATATGGTATTTGTCTTTCTCTGACCGACTTATTTTGCTTAGTATAATACTCTCCATTTAGGTTGTTGCAAATGACAGATTTCATTCTTTTTTAATTTAAATTTTAGTTAACATATAGTGCAATATTGATCTTAGGAACATAATTCAGTGATTCATCACTTGCATACAACACTCAGTGCTCGTGACAAGTGCCCTCTTTAATACCCATCACCTATCTAGCTCATCCCTCACCCACTCCCTCCATTAACACTCAGTTTGCTATCTATCATTTAGAGTCTCTTATGGTTTGTTTCCCTCTCTCTTCTTTTCCCCCATTCCCATGTGTCACCTGTCTTGCTTCTTAAATTCCACATATTAGTGAATCATATGGTATTTGTCTTTCTCTAATTGACTTATTTCACTTAGCATAATACATTCTAGCTCTATACACATCATTGCAAATGGCAAGATTTCATTATTTTTGATGGCTGAGTAATATTCCATTATAGATATATACCACCTCTTCTGTATCCTTTCATCAGTCAATGGATATTTGTGCTCTCTCCATAGTTTGGCTACTGTTGATAATGCTACTATAAACATTGGGTGATTTACCCCTTTGAATCTGTATTTTTGTATCCTTTGGGTAAATACTTAGTAGTGCAATTGCTGGATCTTAGTAGTTCTATTTTTAGTTTTTTGAGGAAACTCCCTGTTCCTCCATACTCTTCACCACAGTGGCTGTACCAGTTTGCAGTCCCGCCAACAGTGCAAGAGGGCTCCCCTTTCTCTGCATCCTCGCCAAAACCTATTGTTTTTTGTGTTGTTAATTTTAACCATTCTGACAGTTGTGAGGAAGAATCTCATCATGGTTTTGATTTGTATCTCGCTGATGATAAGTGATGTTGACCATCTTTTCATGTGTCTATTAGGCATCTGGATGTCTTCTTTGGAAAATTGTCTTTTCATGTCTTCTGCCCATTTCTAAGATGGGTTGTTTGTTTTTTAGGTGTTGAATTTGATAATTTCTTTATAGATTTTGGATACTAACCCTTTATCAGATATGTCATTTGCAAAATCTTCTCCCACTCTGTAGGCTACTGTTTAGTTGTTTTTTTTTTATTGTTCCTTTCTCTGTGCAAAAGTTATCTTGATGAAGTCCAATAGTTCATGTTTGCTTTAGTTTCCCTTGTCTTTGGTGATGTGTCTAGTAAGAAGATGCTCTGGTTTAGGTCAAGGAGGTTGCTGCCTGTGTTCTGCTAGGGTTTTGATGGTTTCCTGTCTCACATTTGGGCCTTTCATCCATTTTGAATTTACTTTTGTGGGTGATATAAGAAAATGGTCCAGGCTTATTCTTCTGCATGTTGTCGTCCGATTTTCCCAACACCATTTGTTGAAAAGACTATCTTTTTTCCATTGGGTACTCTTTCCTGCTTTGTCGAAGATTAGTTGACCATAGAGTTGTGGGTTGTTTTTGGGTTTTTTATTCTGTTCCATTGATCAATGTGTCTGTTTTTGTGCCAGTACCATACTGTCTTGAGGACTACAGCTTTGCAATACAGTTTGAAATCCAGAATTGTAATGCCTCCAGTTTTCTGTTTCTTTTGCAGGATTGCTTTGGCCCTTTTTGATTTTCTGTGGTTCCCTAAAAATTTTATGATTGTTATAGCTCTGTGAAAAAAGTTGGTGGTGTTTTAATAAGGATGGCATTAAATGTGTAGATTGCTTTGAGTAGTATAGACATTTTAACAATGTTGTTCTTCCAATCCATAAGCATGTAATGCTTTTCCATTTCTTTGTGTCCTCTTCAATATTTTTCATAAGTGTTCTATAATTTTCAGAGTACAGATATTTTACCTCTTTACTTAAGTTTATTCCTAGCTTTCTTGTTTTTGGTGCAATTGCCAATGGGATTGATTCCTTGATTTCTTTT
This sequence comes from Prionailurus viverrinus, assembly GCF_022837055.1. Taxonomy (NCBI): domain Eukaryota; kingdom Metazoa; phylum Chordata; class Mammalia; order Carnivora; family Felidae; genus Prionailurus; species Prionailurus viverrinus. The sequence continues at coordinate 32,038,983 of NC_062572.1, forward strand.
CTGCTTCTTCATTATTGGTGTACAGAAATGCAAAGGATTTGTGCACATTGATTTTATATCCTGTGAATTTGATGGATTCATGTATTAGTTTTAGCAGTTTTTTGGTGGAGTCTTTCAGGTTTTCTACATAGAGTATCATGTCATGTGGATATAGGGAAAGTTTGACTTCTTCCTTGCCAATTTGGATGTCCTTTATTTAGTTGTCTGATTGCTGTGGCTAAGAGTTCCCACACTATGTTAAATAGTAATGATTAGAGTGGCCATTCTTGTCTTGTTCCTGACCTTAGGGGAAAGGCTTTCAGTTTTTCCCCATTGAGTATGGTATTAGCTGTGGATCTTTCATATATGGCCTTTATGACATTGAAGTATGTTCCTTCTCTCCCTACTTTCTTAAGGGCATTTATCAAGAAAGGGTGTTGTATTTTGTCAAATGCTTTGCCTGCATCTGTTGAGAGAATCATGTGGTTCTTATTCTTTCATTTTGAATCTGGTGTATCACATTGATTGATTTGTGAATATTGAATCAGCCCTGTAGCCCAGGAATAAATCCCACTTGATTATGGTGAATAATTATTTTAACGCACTGTTGAATTTGACTTGCTAGTGTCTTGCTGAGAATTTTTGCATCCAAGTTCATTAGGGATATTGGCCTATAATTCTCCTTTTCAGTCGTTTTAGAATCAAGATAATGCTGGCTTCATAGAATGAATTTGAAAGTTTTCTTTTCATTTCCACTTTATGGAACAGTTTGAGAAGAATAGCTGTTAATTGTTCTTTAAATGTCTGATAGAATTCTGAGAATCCATCTGGCCCACAACTCTTGTTTGTTGGGAGATTTTTGATTACTGATTCCATTTATTTGCTGGTTATGGATCTGTTCAAATTTTCTATTTATTACTGTTTTAATTTTGGCAGCTTGTGTATTTCTAGGACTTTGTCAATTTCTCCCAGATTTCCTTGTTTGTTGGCATATAATTTTTCATAGTATTCTCTTATAATTATTTGTATTTCTGTGATGTTGGTGGTGATCTCTCCTCTTTCATTTGTGATTTTCTCATTTTGGTCCTTTCTCTTTTCTTTTTGATAAATTGGTTAGTGGTTTGTCAATTTTGTTTATTTTTTCAAAGAATCAGTTCTTAGTTGTTGTTTCTATATGACTTATTTCTGCTCTAATATTTGTTATTTCCCTTCCTCTGCTTTCTTTAGGCTTTATCTGCTGTTCCTTTCTAGCTCCTTTATTAAGTTGTGTATTTGGGACCTTTCTTGCTTATTGAGATAGGCCTGAATTGCAATACTTCCCTCTTAGGACTGCCTTTGCTGCATCCCAAAGGGTTTGGAGTGCCATGTTTTCATTTTTATTTCCTTCCATGTATGTTTTTATTTTTCTTTAATATCCTGGTTAACCCATTTATTCTTCAGTACGATGTTTTTCAAACCCCATGTATTTGAGGGCTTTCCAATTTTTTCCTTGTGGTTGACTTCAAGTTTCATAGCATTGTGATCTGAAAATATACATGGTATGCTCTCTATCTTTTTGTACTAGTTGAGGGCTGATTTGTGACCCAGTATGTGATCTATTCTGGAGAATGTTCCATGTGCACTCAAAAGTAATGTGCATTCTGCTGCTTTAAGGGTGAAATGTTCTGAATATATTTATTACATCCATCTGGTTCAGTGTGTCATTCAAACCATTTTTTTTCCTTGTTGTTGATTTTCTGCTTAGATGATCTTTCCATTGCTGAAGGTGTGGTGATAAAGTCCCCTACTATTATTTTATTATTATCAGTGAGATTCTTTATGTTTATTATTAATTGATTTATATATTTGGTTACTCCCAGTTGGGGGCATATTTACAATTGTTATATTTTCTCAGTGGATAAACCCCTTATGGTATAATGCCCTTCTTCATCTTTTGTTACAGTCCTTTTTTAAAGTCTAGTTTTTCTGATATAAGTATGGCTACTCTGGCTTTCTTTTGACATCCATTAGCATGATAGATGGTTCTCCAACTCTTCATTTTCAATATGCAAATGAGTTTAGACCTAAAATGAATCTCTTGTAGCCAACATATAGATTGATCTTGGATTTCTTTCTTTTTTTTTTTCCTCAACTCCGATTCCATATATCTTTTGATTGGAGCCTTTAGTCAATTTACATTCAGAATGATTACTGAAAGATGTGAGTTTATTTCCATTGTGTTGCCTGTGGAGTTGGTGTTTCTGGGGGATGTTCTCTGGTCCTTTCTAGGCTGTTGCTTTGGTTCTTTTTTTTTTCCTCCACTCAAAGAGTCTCCCTTAAAATTTCCTATGGGTCTGGTTAAGTGGTAATGAACTCCTTTAGCATTTGTTTGTCTGGGGATGTCTTTATCTCTCCTTCCATTCTTAATGACAGCCTTGTTGGATAAAATATTCTTGGCTGCATATTTCCCCCATTCAGCATGTTAAATATATCCTGCTTCTCCTTTCTGGCCTGCAAAGATTCTGGGAACATATCTACTGTGAACCTGATATGTCTTCCCTTATAAATTAAGAACTTTTTTCCCTTGCTGGTTCCAGGATTCTTTCCTTGTCTGTGTATTTTGTGAATTTGACTATGATATGACTTGGTGATGGTCAGCTTATGTTAAATTTAATGGGAGTTTTCTGTGCTTCTTGGATTTTGATGTCTGGCCCTTTCCTAGGTTATGGAACATAGGAAACATAGTTTGCTAACATAAACCTTCTGCCTTCTTTTCTCTCTTTTCATCTTTTGGGACTCCTATGATATGAACGTTATTCATCTTTAATAAGTTGCTAAGTTCTCTAAGTATTGTGATCTTTGGCCTTTGTATCCCTCTTCTTTTCAGTTTCACTATTTTCCATAATTTTATCTTGTATATCACTGATTCACTTCTCTCTTCATCCATCCTTGCCATCATGGCATCGATTTGGGATTGCATCTCAGTCATAACATTTTTATTTTTGGCCTGACTAGATTTTAATTCTCTTATATAAACAGAAAGAGATTCTTTGGTGTCCTTTATGCTTTTTTCGACTCCAGCTAGTATTTTTATAATTGTGCTTTAAAATTCCAGTTCAGATATCTTACTTATATCTGTGTTGGTGAAATCCCTGGCTATGAATTCTATTGCCTGTTCTTTCTTTCACAGTGAGTTTTTCTATGTCATCCTTTTGTCAAGAAAAGAAAAGAGTAAAGAAAGAAAAGAAAAGAAACCATACACACAAACAAAGAAGCAAAAAAAAAAAATAGATCATGAGTGTGTTTGGTCTGCTTATTAAAAGGATTTAGATCAAAAAATAAAATAAAATACTAAAAATTGTATATTTAAAATGTATATATAAAAATAAAATAAATCATAATAGTAAAAAGTACAGTTGTTCAAAGGGAAGCATGGAAGATGGCGGCATAGGACTCTGGGCTCACCTCATCGTGCTGATCATTTAGATTCTACCCACATCTGCCTAAACAACCCAGAAAACCACCAAAAGACTAGCAGAACAGACTCTCCAGAGCCAAGCATAGACAAGAGGTCCCTAGAAGAGGGTAGGAAGGGCAGAGAGGCAGTGCATGCTACACAGACTGGCAGGAAGGAGCCTGGGTGGTGGAGGGGCAGCCCACCCAGCAAAGCAGAGCCCCTAAAGTCTGGCTTGCAAAAGCAGAGGGGCTGAATGCCATGAGTTCTGACAGCCAGCGGGACTTAACATCTGGAATGTTGAAAGTCAACAGCTCTGCTATCAGAGAGCGAGGAGGGCAAGAGGATGCTGGGAGGGAGAGTTGCTGAGCCCCAGAAGATGGAGCTCAGCTCAGTGGGGGACCAAAGGCCAGTGCCATTTCCCTCTCCAATCCCCCAGCCAAATTCCAAAAGGAACCAGTTCCTGTCACCAAACATGCTTGCACCACGCAAATGCCCAACGCTGTGCTTCTGTGGAACCATCCATCCGATGATGGGCCTGCCTCCCTCCTGGTGTTAAAGGGCCCCAAAGCAGGGGACCATTGGTGGCAAAGCAACCTAAGCCTACCCCTCCCACCCCTGTGCACACTCAGATCCACCTCAGCTAATACGCCCTTAGCCAGATCCCACCAAAGCAGCACCACAAGCCTGGCACTGTGAAAGTAGCCCAGACAAGGACCACACCACTCCACAGTGAGTCCTGCCTCTGGGAGAGGGGAAGATAAGGTACACACCAGTTTAAATGTGGCCCCAGGGGTGGACTGGGGGCAGACATCAGGTCTGACTGCGGCCCCGCCCACAAACACAAGATAATCTTGACAGCAAAGGGGAAGTGCCCTACAGTTTGGAGCTACCCAAATGATGAAACAGAAGGGACTACCCAAATGATGAAACAGAAGAATTTTCCTCAAAGGAAACTCCAGGAAGTGGTGACAGCTAACAAATTGATCAAAAACGATTTAAGCAGTCCCAAGGTTGAAGACGGCAGTGTAGGAGGACGCTGGGCTCACCGCATCCTGCTGATCACTTAGATTCCACCCACAACTGCCTAAATAACCCAGAAAATGACCAGAAGACTAGCAGAACAGAGTCTCTGGAGCCAAGTGCAGAGGAGAGGCCCACGGAAGAGGGTAGGAAGGGCAGGGAGGCAGTGTGCACTACACGGAGTGGCGGGAGGGAATGGGGCAAAGGGGCAGCCCACCGGCCAAGCAGAGACCCAGAGTCTGGCTTGCAAAAGCAGAGGGGCTGGACGGAGTGTGTTCGGACAGCAAGCGGGACTTAACATCTGGAAGGTTATAAGTTAACAGCTCTGCTTGGAGAGCGGGAAGGCTGGGGGACAACAGGAGGGAGAGTTGCTGAGCCCCAGGATGACAGAGCTCAGTTTGGTGGGGAACAAAGGCGCTCGCTAGCGCCATCTGCCTCGCCCATCCCCCAGCCAAAATCCGAAAGGGAACCAGTACCTGCCAGGGAACTTGCTTGCACTGTGCAAACACTGAACGCTGTGATTCTGCGGATCCACCACTTCAGCGGCTGGTCTGACTCTCTCCCGCTGCCTCGGGGCCCCTCCTGAAGTAGATCACCAAAGGAGAAGTGAGCTGAGACTGCCCCTCCCGCCCCCGTGCACCTTGCCTAACCATCCCAGCTAATACACCAGATCCCTAGCACCACAAGCCTGGCAGTGTGCAAGTAGCCCAGATGGGCCATGCCACCCCACAGTGAATCCCACCCCTAGGAGAGGGGAAGAGAAGGTACACACCAGTCTGACTGTGGCCCCAGCAGGTGGGCTGGAGGCAGACATCAGGTGTGACTGTGGCCCTGCCCACCAAAGCGAGTTATTCAAGACAGCACAGGGGAAGTGCCCTGCAGGTCCTCACCACTCCAGGGACTATCCAAAATGACCAAACGGAAGAATTCCCCTCAAAAGAATCTCCAGGAAATAACAACAGCTAACGAACTGATCAAAAAGGATTTAAACAATATAACACAAAGTGCATTTAGAATAATAGTCACAAAATTAATCACTGGGCTTGAAAACAGTATAGAGGACAGCAGAGAATCTATTGCTAAAGAGATCAAGGGACTAAGGAATAGTCAGGAGGAGCTAAAAAATTGTATAAACGAGCTGCAAAGTAAAATGGAAATGACCACGGCTCGGATGGAAGAGGCAGAGGAGAGCATAGGTGAACTAGAAGATAAAATTATGGAAAAAGAGGAAGCTGAGAAAAAGAGAGATTAAAAAAATCGAGGAGTATGAGGGGAAAATTAGAGAACTAAGTGATGCATGAAAGAGAAATAATCTACGCATAATTGGTATTCCAGAGGAGAAAGAGAGAGGGAAAGGTGCTGAAGGTGTACTTGAGGAAATAATAGCTGAGAACTTCCCTGATCTGGGGAAGGAAAAAGGCATTGAAATCCAAGAGGCACAGAGAACTCCCTTCAGACCTAATTTAAATCCATCTTCTGCAAGACATATCATAGTGAAATTGGCAAAATACAAGGATAAAGAGAAAATTCTGAAAGCAGTGAGGGATAAAAGTGCTCTAACATATAAAGGGAGACCTATAAGACTCGTGACTGATCTCTCTTCTGAAACTTGGCAGGCCAGAAAGGAATGGCAGGAGATCTTCAATGTAATGAACAGAAAAACTATGCAGCTGAGAATCCTTTATCCAGCAAGTCTGTCATTTAGAATACAAGAAGAGATAAAGGTCTTCCCAAACAAACAACAACTGAAGGAACTCGTCACCACTAACCCAGCCCTACAAGAGATCTTACGGGGGATCCTATGAGACAAAGTCCCAGAGCAATCGATACAAGCATAAAACATACACACATCACAATGACTCTAAACCCATATCTTTCTATAATAACACTGAATGTAAATGGACTAAATGCTTCAACCAAAAGACATAGGGTATCAGAATGGATAAAACAAAACAAAACCCATCTATTTGCTGTCTACAAGGGACTCATTTTAGACCTGAGGACACCTTCAGATTGAGAGTGAGGGGATGGAGAACTATTATCATGCTACTGGAAGTCAAAAGAGAGCTGGAGTAGCCATACTTATATCCAACAAATTGGACTTTAAATTAAAGGCTGTAACAAGAGATGAAGAAGGGCATTATATATAATTACAGGATCTATCCATCAGGAAGAGCTAACAATTATAAATGTCTATGCACCGAATACAGAAGCCCCCAAATATATAAAACAATTACTCACAAACATAAGCCACCTTATTGATAAGAATGTGGTAATTTCAGGGGACTTTAACACTCCACTTACAACAATGGATAGATCATCTAGACACATGGTCATTAAAGAAACAAGGGACCTGAATGATACATTGGATCAGATGGACTTGACAGATATATTTAGAACTCTGCATCCCAAAGCATCAGAATATACTTTCTTCTCGAGTGCACATGGAACATTCTCCAAGAAAGATCACATACTGGGTCCCAAACAGCTCTTCATAAGTATACAAGAATTGAGATCATACCATGCATACTTTCAGACCATAATGCTATGAAGCTTAAAATCAACCACAGGAAAAAGTCTGGAAAACCTCCAAAGGCATGGAGGTTAAAGAACACCCTACTAAAGAATGAGTTGGTCAACCAGGCAATTAGAGAAGAAATTAAAAAATATATGGAAACAAACTAAAATGAAAATACAACAATCCAAATGCTTTGGGATGCAGCGAAGGCAGTCCTGAGAGGAAAATACATTGCAAGCAGGCCTATCTCAAGAAACAAGAAAAATCCCAAATACAAAACCTAACAACACACCTAAAGGAAAGAGAAGCAGACAGCAAAGACCACACAAACTCAGCAGAAGAAGAGAAACAATAAAGATCAGAGCAGAAGTAAACAATACAGAATCTGAAAAAAAAAACTGTAGAGCAGATCAATGAAACCAAGAGTTTGTTTTTGAAAAAATGAACAAAATTGATAAACCTCTAGCTAGGCTTCTCAAAAACAAAAAGGGAGCTGACCCAAATGATGAAATCATGAATGAAAATGGAATTATTACAACCAATCCCTCAGAGATACAAGCAATTATCAGGGAATACTATGAAAAATAATATGCCAAAAAACTGGACAACCTGGAAGAAATGGACAAATTCCTGAACACTCACACACTTCCAAAACTCCATCAGGAGGAAATAGAAAGCTTGAACAGACCCATAACCAGTGAAGAAATTGAATCAGTTATCAAAATCTCCCAACAAATAAGTCAAGGACCAGATGGTTTCCCAGAGGAGTTCTACCAGACGTTTAAAGCAGAGATAATACCTATCCTTCTGAAGCTATTCCAAAAAATAGAAAGGGAAGGAAAACTTCCAGACTCATTCCATGAAGCCAGTATTACTTTGATTCCTAAACCAGACAGAGACCCAGTAAAAAAAGAGAACTACAGGCCAATATCCCTGATGAATATGGATGCAAAAATTCTCAATAACATACTAGCAAATCGAATTCAACAGCATATAAAAAGAATTATTCACCATGATCAAGTGGGATTCATTCCTAGGATGCAGGGCTGGTTCAACATCCGCAAATCAATCAATTTGATACAGCACATTAATAAAAGAAAAGATAAGAACCATATGATCCTGTCAATCGATGCAGAAAAGGCTTTTGACAAAGTTCAGCACCCTTTGTTAATAAAAACCCTTGAGAAAGTCGGGATAGAAGGAACATACTTAAACATCATAAAAGCCATTTATGAAAAGCCCACAGCTAACATCATCCTTACGGGGGAAAACTGAGAGCTTTTTCCCTGAGATCAGGAACACGACAGGGATGCCCACTCTCACCGCTGCTGTTTAACATAGTGTTGGAAGTTCTAGCATCAGCAATCAGACAAAAAAAGGAAATCAAAGGCATCAAAATTGGCAAACATGAAGTCAAGCTTTCACTTTTTGCAGGTGACATGATATTATACATGGAAAATCCGATAGACTCCACCAAAAGTCTGCTAGAACTGACACATGAATTCAGCAAAGTCTCAGGATACAAAATCAATGTACAGAAATCAGTTGCATTCTTATACACTAACAATGAAGCAATAGAAAGGCAAATAAAGAAGCTGATCCCATTCACAATTGCACCAAGAAGCATAAAACACCTAGGAAGAAATCTAACCAAATATGTAAAAGATTTCTATGCTGAAAACTATAGAAAGCTTATGAAGGAGATTGAAGAAGATAGAAAGAAATGGAAAAACATTCCGGGCTCATGGATTGGAAGAATAAATATTGTCAAAATGTCAATACTACCCAAAGCTATCTACACATTCAATGCAATCCCAATCAAAATTGCACCAGCATTCTTCTCAAAACTAGAACAAGCCATCCTAAAATTCATATGGAACCACAAAAGCCCCCGAATAGCCAAAGTCTTTTTGAAGAAGAAGACCAAAGCAGGAGGCATCACAATCCCAGACTTTAGCCTCCTCTACAAAGCTGTAACCATCAAGACAGCATAGTATTGGCACAAAAACAGACACATAGACCAATGGAATAGAATAGAAACCCCAGAACTTGACTCGCAAATGTATGGCCAACTAATCTTTGACAAGCAGGAAAGAACATCCAATGGAAAAAAGACAGTCTCTTTAACAAATGGTGCTGGGAGAATTGGACAGCAGCATGCAGAAGATTGAAACTAGACCACTTTCTCTCACCATTCACAAAAATAAGCTCAAAATGGATGAAGGACCTGAATGTGAGACAGGAAACCATCAAAACCCTAGAGGAGAAAACAGGAAAAGACCTCTCTGACCTCAGCCGCAGCAAGTTCTTACTTGACACATCCCCAAAGGCAAGGGAATTAAAAGCAAAAATGAACTACTGGGACCTTATGAAGATAAAAAGCTTCTGCACAGCAAAGGAAACAACCAACAAAAGTAAAAGGCAACCAACGGAATGGGAAAAGATATTTGCAAATGACATACCAGACAAAGGGCTATAATCTATAAAGAGCTTACCAAACTCCACACCCAAAAAACAAATAACCCAGTGAATAAGTGGGCATAAAACATGAATAGACTCTTCTCTAAAGAAGACATCCGGATGGCCAACAGGCACATGAAAAGATGCTCAATGTCACTCCTCATCAGGGAAATACAAATCAAAACCACACTCAGATATCACCTCATGCCAGTGAGAGTGTCCAAAATGAACAAATCAGGAGACTATAGATGCTGGAGAGGATGTGGAGAAATGGGAACCCTCTTGCACTGTTGGTGGGAATGCAAATTGGTGCAGCCACTCTGGAAAACAGTGTGGAGGTTCCTCAAAAAATTAAAAATAGGCCTACTCTATGACCCAGAAATAGCACTGCTAGGAATTTACCCAAGGGATACAGGAGTACTGATGTATAGGGCCCCAATGTTTATAGCAGCACTCTCAACAATAGCCAAATTATGGAAAGAGCCTAAATGTCCATCAACTGATGAATGGATAAAGAAATTGTGGTTTATATACATAATGGAATACTACATGGCAATGAGAAAGAATGAAATACGGCCCTTTGTAGCATCGTGGATGGAACTGGAGAGTGTGATGCTAAGTGAAATAAGCTATACAGAGAAAGACAGATACCATATGTTTTCACTCTTATGTGGATTCTGAGGAACTTAACAGAAACCCATGGGAGAGGGGAAGAAAATAAAAGAGGTTAGAGTGGGAGAGAGCCAAAGCATAAGAGACTCTTAAAAACTGAGAACAAACTGAGGATTGATGAGGGGTGGGAGAGAGGGGAGGGTGGGTGATGGGTATTGAGGAGGGCACCTTTTGGGATGAGCACTGGGTGTTGTATGGAAACCAATTTGACAATAAATTTCATATATTGAAAAATAAATAAATAAACAAAATAAAAACAAAAAACAGAAAGGATTTAAGCAATATAACAGAAAAGATTTTAGAATAATAGTCATAAAATTAGTCGCTGTGCTCGAAAATTCATTAGAAGACACCAGAGAATCTATTGTTACAGAGATCAAGGGACTAAGAAATAGTCATGAAGAACTAAAAAATGCTATCAATGAGGAGCAAAACAAAATGGAGATGGCCATAGCACGGATTGAATAGGCAGAGGAGAGAATAGGTGAATTAGAACATAAAATTATGGAAAAGAACTGAGAAAAAGAGTGATAAAAGAAATCCAGGGTATGAGGGCAGGATTAGAAAACTAAGTGATGCAATCAAACTGAACAATATCCATAAGAATTCCAGAAGAAGAAGAGAGAGAAAGTGGCTGAAGGTGTACTTGAACAAATCATAGCTGAGAACTTCCCTGATCTGGGCAAGGAAAAAGGCATTGAAATCCAAAAGGACAGAGGACCCTGTTCAGACATAACTTGAATCGATCTTCTGTAAGACATATCGTAGTGAAACTGGCAAAATATGAGGCTAAAGAGAAAATTCTGAAAGCAGCTAGAGATAAACAGATTATAACTTAGAAAGGTAGACACATAAGAGTAGTAGCAGACCTCTCTACTGAAAGTTGGCAGGCCAGAAAGGAATGGCAGGAAATCTTCAATGTGATGAACAGAAAAAATATACACCTGAGAATCCCTTATCCAGCAAGTGTGTCATTCAGAATAGAAGGAGAGATAAAGGTCTACCCAAACAAACAACAACTGAAGGAATTCATCTCCACTAAACCAGCCCTATAAGAGATCCTAAGGGGGATTCTGTGAGTGAAATGTCGCAAGGACACAAAGTACCAGAGATATCACTACAAGCATGAAACCTACAGATGTCACAATGACTCTAAGCCCATATCTTTCCATAATAACACTGAATGTAAATGGACTAAATGCACCAACCAAAAGACATAGGGTATCAGAATGGATAAAAAACAAGACCCATCTATTTGCTGTCTACAAGGGACTCATTTTAGACCTGAGGACACCTTCAGATTGAAAGTGAGGAGATGGAGAACTATCATGCTACTGGAAGTCAAAAGAAAGCTGGAGTAGCGATACTTATATCAGACAAACTAGACATTAAATTAAAGGCTGTAACAAGAGATGAAGAAGGGCATTATATAATAATTACAAGATCTATCCATCAGGAAGAGCTAACAATTATAAATGTGTATATGCCAAATAGGAAAGTCCCCAAACATATAAAACAATTGCTCACAAACATAAGCCACCTTATTGATAAGAATGTGGTAATTTCAGGGGACTTTAACACCCCAATTACAACAATGGATAGATCATCTAGACACACGGTCAATAAAGAAACAAGGGACCTGAATGATACATTGGATCAGATGGACTTGACAGATATATTTAGAACTCTGCACCCCAAAGCGACAGAATATACTTTCTTCTCGAGTGCACATGGAACATTCTCCAAGATGGTTCATATACTGGGTCACAAAACAGCCCTTCATAAGTATACAAGAATTGAGACCATACCATGCATACTTTCAGACCACAATGCTATGAAGCTTGAAATCAACCACAGGAAAAAGTCTGGAAAACCTCCAAAGGCATGGAGGTTAAAGAACACCCTACTAAAGAATGAGTGGGTCAACCAGGCAATTAGAGAAGAAATTAAAAAATATATGGAAACAAACTAAAATGAAAATACAACAATCCAAATGCTTTGGGATGCAGCGAAGGCAGTCCTGAGAGGAAAATACATTGCAAGCAGGCCTATCTCAAGAAACAAGAAAAATCCCAAATACAAAACCTAACAGCACACCTAAAGGAAATAGAAGCAGACAGCAAAGACCACACAAACTCAGCAGAAGAAGAGAAACAATAAAGATCAGAGCAGAAGTAAACAATACAGAATCTGAAAAAAAAAACTGTAGAGCAGATCAATGAAACCAAGAGTTGGTTTTTTGAAAAAATAAACAAAATTGATAAACCTCTAGCCAGGCTTCTCAATAAGAAAAGGGAGATGACCCAAATAGATAAAATCACGAATGAAAATGGAATTATTACAAACAATCCCTCAGAGATACAAGCAATTATCAGGGAATACTATGAAAAATTATATGCCAAAAAACTGGACAACCTGGAAGAAATGGACAAATTCCTAGTTTGCAAAACTTGCAAAACTCAAACAGGAAGAAATAGAAAACTTGAACAGACCCATAACCAGCAAAGAAATTGAATCAGTTATCAAAAATCTCGTAACAAATAAGGGTCCAGGACCAGATGGCATCCCTGGAGAATCTAAAAGACATTTAAAGCAGAGATAATACCTATCCTTCCCAAGCTTTTCCAAAAATTAAGAAGGGAAGGAAAACTTCCCAACTCATTCTATGATTCCAACATTACTTTGATTCCCAAAGACAGAGAACCAGCAAGAAAAAGGGAACTATAGGCCAATATCCATGATGAAAATGGATGCAAAAATTATCAACAAGAACGAGAAAATAGATTTCAACAGCATTTAAAAATAATTATTCACCATGATCACATGGGATTCATTCCTGGGATGCAGGGCTCGTTCAATATTTGCAAATCAATCAATGTGACAGATCACATTAATAGAGAAAAGATGAGAACCGTGTGATCCTGTCAATCGAATGAAAAAAAAAATTGACAAAATTCAGCATCTTTTCTTAATAAAAACCCTTCAGAAAGTCGGGATAGAAGGAACATACTTAAAACATCATAAAAGCCATTTATTAAAAGCCCACAGCTAATAACATTCTCAATGGGAAAAACTGAGAGCTTTCTCCCTGAGATGAGGAACACAACAGGGATGTCAACTATCACCGCTGTTGTTTAACATCGTGTTGGAAGTTCTAGCATCAGCAATCAGACAACAAAAGGAAATCAAAGGCATCAAAATTGGCAATGATGAAGTCAAGCTTTCACTTTTTTGCAGATGACATGATATTATACATGGAAAGTCTGACAGACTCCACCAAAAGTCTGCTAGAACTAATACATGAATTCAGCAAAGTTGCAGGATACAAAATCAATGTACAGACATCAGTTGCATTTTATACACTAATAATGAAGCAACAGAAAGACAAAGAAACTGATCCCATTCACAATTGCACCAAGAAGCATAAAATACCTAGGAATAAACTAACCAAAGATGTAAAAGATCTATAGGCTGAAAACTATAGAAGGTTTATGAAGGAAATTGAAGAAGATACAAAGAAATGGAAAAACATTCCATGGTCATGAATTGGAAGAATAAATATTGTCAAAATGTCAATACTACCCAAAGCTATCTACATATTCAATGCAATCCCAATCAAAATTGCACCAGCATTCTTCTCGAAGCTAGAACAAGCAATCCTAAAATTTGTATGGAACCACAAAAGGCCCCGAATAACCAATAAAATATTGAAGAAGAAGACCAAAGCAGGAGGCATCACAATCCCAGACTTTAGCCTCTGCTACAAACTGTAATCATCAGGACAGTATGGTATTGACACAAAAATAGACACATAGACCAATGGAATAGAATAGAGAACCCAGAATTAGACCCACAAATGTATGGCCAACTAATCTTTGACAAAGCAGGAAAGAGTATCCAATGGAAAAAAAGGCAGTCTCTTTAGCAAATGGTGCTGGGAGAACTGGACAACAACATGCAGAAGGATGAAACTAGACTACTTTCTTACACCATCCACAAAAATAAACTCAAAATGGATAAAGGACCTGAATGTGAGACAGGAAACCATCAAAACCCTAAAGGAGAAAGCAGGAAAACCTCTCTGACCTCAGCGGTAGCAATTTCTTACTTGACACATCTCCAAAGGCAAGGGAATTAAAAGCAATAATGAACTATTGGGACCTCATGAAGATAAAAAGCTTCTGCACAGCAAAGGAAACAACCAACAAAACTCGGAATGGGGAAAGATATTTGCAAATGACATATCAGACAAAAGGCTAGTATCAAAAATCTATAAGGAACTCACTAAACTCGACACCCAAAAACCAAATAATCCAGTGAAGAAATGGGCAGAAAACATGAATAGACACTTCTCTAAAGAAGACATCCAGATGGCCAACAGGCACATGAAAAGATGCTCAACACCACTCCTCATTAGGGAAATACAATTCAAAACCACATCTGGAAAACAGTGTGGAGGTTCCCCAAATAATCAAAAATAGATCTACCTTATCACCCAGAAATAGCACTGCTAGGAATTTACCCAAGGGATACAGGAATCCTGATGCATAGGAGCACTTGTACCCCAATGTTTATAGCAGCACTTTCAACAATAGTCAAATTTTGGAAAGAGCCTAAATGTCCATCAACTGATGAATGGATAAAGAAATTGTGGTTTATATACACAATGGAATACTATGTGGCAATGAGAAAGAATGAAATATGGCCTTTTGTAGCAACGTGGATGGAACTGGAGAGTGTTATGCTAAGTGAAATAAGTCGTACAGAGAAAGACAGATACCATATATTTTCACTCTTATGTGGATCCTGAGAAACTTAACAGAAGACCATGAGGAGGGGAAGGGAAAAAAAAAGTTAGAGAGGGAGGGAGCCAAAACATAAGAGACTCTTAGAAACTGAGAATAAACTAAGGGTTGATAGAGTGGGGGGAGGGAGGTAAAAGTGGGTGAAGGCACCTTTTGGGATGAGCACTGGGTGTTGTATGGAAACCAATTTGACAATGAATTTCAGGAAAATGAAATAAATAAATAAAAAGTTGTTCAAGAAAAAAATAGTAAAAATAAAAAAGGAAATAAAAAATATAATAAAATAAATGAAAACAATAATAAAGAAATAAAGAATAAAAGTGAAAAGAAGAAAAGAAAAGAAAAGAAAAGAAAAGAAAAGAAAAGAAAAAAGAAACCACACACACAAAGAAACAAAAATACTAGATCATGGGTGTGTTTGGTCTGCTTATTAAAAGGATTTAGAGGAAAAAATGAAATAAAATAAAATACTAAAAATCGTATATTTAAAAATGTATATATAAATAAAATAAGTAATAATAGTAAAAAGTAAACAAGGAATTAAAAAATAAGAAAATAATGAAAAAAAATAAAATAAAGAATAAAAGTAAAATGGAAGTTAGGTCCTATTTCCACTAGACCTGAAGCTTTGCAGCATTATACTGGGTAGACTTCATCCAAAGGAGTTGCTTGTGCTGGTCTTCTGGGAGAGGGGCCTGCCTCACTGATTCTCAGGCTGACTTGTTTCAGTGGAAACAGGCCTCCAGGTTGCAGGTGAGTGGGGCTTGGTGTAAGTGGCTCTAGACTCCACTAGGTGGTGCTGTTTTGCTCCCTGGAGGCTTTCAGCTCTGAAGGCAGAATGCATATGGCAGAGTCCTGCTCTATAGCTCTGAAGCTGAATATTTGCACCACCACCCCCGCCCCCCCACTCTTCCAGGAAACCTCACAGAAGAGCAATTAATTGCCCCTCTTGTGTCCCATGTTTCTGTCAGAACCCCATGTTCACCTAGCCTGTGTCCAAGCTTTTCTATTTCAGACATGTGACTGAGGTTCAAAACTCCAAATTTTAGGGATTCCCGTGGTGTGGATCCACGCTACTCCTCTAGGGGACCTCTTCACCAGGCTTTTGCTGTCCTGTGCAATAAAAGTAGTGGCACAACTGAACTGCTGTTTAGAGTTTATGTCAAAACAGCAGAAAGCCAGCAACTCTGCTTGCAGCCCTCAGCTAGTGGGAGTCATCTCTCTTATGCTTGGAAACAGAACAGCAGTTGGGTGCAACCCATCTTTCTTGTGACCCAAGGGATCCTCAGACCACACTGTTACTCTTGGGATTCTACCCCGCTTCATCACTTGAGCACCTTCAAGCCAGGCACTTCCCTTACATTAGCAGACTGCTAAAAGTTCAGATTTTGTGCTCTGCTGCTTATACTACTTTAAGGTAGCCTTCTTAAGCAGGCTCCCACACCATGGCCAGACCCAGAGCAATATCTCCCCCAGGAAATTCTCTGTACCTCCTACCTTCCAAATGGTGGTCCCTTTTCCTATATACAGCATTGCAGTTTTTGTTCATTCCAGTTGATTTATTTGGTGCTCAGGATGATTTGATATCTAGCTGTATTCAAGGGATGAGACAAGCTTAGGGTTTCTGCCATCTTACCTCCAAGATTTCATTCTTTTTGATGGCTGAGTAATATTCCATTGGGTGTATATATAACCATTTATCAATGGACACAGGCTGTTTCCATAGTTTGGCTATTATACATAAAGCTGCTATAGATGTTGGGGTGCATGTATCCCTTTGAAATAGTATTTTTGTATTGTTTGGGTAAATACCTAGTAGTGCAATTGTTGAATCATAGGGTAGTTCTATTTTTAACTTTTCTGGAACCTCCATACTGTTTTCCACAGTGATTGCACCAGTATGTATTCTGTGGAGGAAACATTTTAATAAAGATTTTTAGCAAAAAGAATTTATGTGTATAGATGATCTGAGATGGATTGGCTTGATGTATGTATGCAGGAATCAACAGAAAAATATATACTTTGATTAAAGTATAATCAATGTGTTCCACTATTTCCCACTGCCAACTAGGAATATATTTTTCAGTTCTCTCTCTTTAATAAAAATCCTTGCTTTAAAGAATTATCTTTCTATCACCTAGCTAGCAAACCAAATGAGGTTATTCTTATATGTTAACTTCTTTTGCCCATCTATAACCAAAGGTGAAAATGCTTATGTTTATTTTCATCCCTTCTTATTTAGCAGTATATTTTGGCTTTAGTTTAGTTTTGTTTCTACAGTGACTCATGTCATTTGAGAAATGTCTCCACCTTAAACTACAAAGCAGTTGATCACCAAGTGCTGTGAGAATGCTCTCAGGCAACAATTCTCTGTAATGTCAACCCCATAACCTGAGCATTTGTTAGAAATGCATGGATGAACTAAGTCAGAAACTGTGTGTATGGGGCCCAGCAATGTTTAATGAGATGTCCATGTGACTCTGAAGCATGTTAAAATTTAAATATTACTGGTGAAAGGAAATAAATATTTTCCCTGATTCCAACAATTTTCACTATATTTAAATACTTTATTTTTATAAAAGTTACATATAGAACACTAGTTGCTCTGAAAAGGTAGCAATATTGTTTCCGGGAAGGGTATGGCAAAATAATTCTGTTCAGTCAGATCATTGTGAGCAAAGGTCACTTTTATTTTGGTTTTATCCTTGGTATCAAGATTGTAAGGTAATTTATGAACAGATTCTTAAGTCCCTAGGCAAGAATTTAACCACAGTCCCAGATATGGCATTTTTCATTAAGAATTGGTGCCAGCACCATGCCAGTAGTGTGACTACTTGAAACAGGACTAGATCCACAAGATAAAATGATCACTTGTAAAGGAAGTGTAGCTGTTAAAAACCAATTTATTAATCTATTCAACAAAATAAGTGTTATGAAGAAATTAAGCAGAGTAAAGAAAGTGAGTTAGTTACAGGTTAGGATGGTTCTTTTATGTAGGTTGTCAGTGAAACTGCCTTTGGGTTGGCACTGAAGCTAAGACATGAATGATAAGGAGCCAGCCACATAAAGATCAGAGGGAAGTGTGTTTCAGGAAAATGGGATGGCAAGTACAAAGGTCCTGAGGCAAGATTGAGATTGCCAATTCAAGGTATGGAAAGACGGCCAGTGAGAAGGGAAAAGAGTGACACACCATGGTTAAGAATTTAGGTTTTGTTATTTTCAATAAGAAATCATCAGAGAGATTTGATCACATTCTTCTGGGAGTAAATTGATCTTGTTTACTTCTAAAGAAAATCAATAATATTATCTACTAAGTTAAATGACTATTTAGTATCCAGGAGAGCAAGATGTAAAATAATAGTAAATTGTCCATGTGGGATAAAAAACACAAAGAAGTCAGAAGATCTGAATCCTAGTCTCAATTTATTCACTTACTCTCTGTTAAATAAAATAACCTTTGGCAAATCACTTAAGCTTCCTATAGCTCTATTTCCCCATCTTTTAAGATCACTTCTAAGGCCTAAGTCCTTAAATCTTTCTTAAACTTTATTAATTTAGTTATATTCCCATGCTTCAAAAAGAAATAATAAAGTGTAATTTCACCTTGACCTCATCTTCCCAGTCCTCTTCCACAGTGACTTTTATCTTACACATTTTCTGAGATTTTCTTCATGCAAGTATATATTTTATAAAATTAAATTACTATTTCCCCCTTATATACAAAAAGTAGCATTTTTTTTACATAATCTTCTACATTTTGATTTTCTTTACATATAGATCTTTGTCTTACAGATCTTTCCACAATTGTTTTCACTCCTTCTTACAACTTCCATTGCTGGGAGGCACCTAACTTATTAAAGTCCAGACAGACAGTGCCCAATTTATGATGTTTCAACTTACAATTTTTTGGCTTTATGATGGTGTGAAAGCTATACAAATGTAATAAAAACCTCACTTTGAATTCTGAATTTTGTTATTTTTCCAGGCTAACAATATACAATATGATACTCTCTTATGATGCTGGGCAGTGGCAGTAGCCACAACTCCCAGTCAGCCACGCAATCACAAGGGTAAACAATCAGTACACTTACAACCATTCTGCACCCACACAACCATTCTGATTTTACTTTTAGTGCAGTTACCAATCCATTACATGAGGTATTCAATGCTTTAATATAGCATAAGCTTGGTGTCAGATGGTTTTGCCCAACTGTAGGTTGATGTAAGTGTTTTGAGCATGTTTAAGGAAGACTAGGCTAAGCTATTATCTTCAGTAGGTTAGGTGTATTAAATGCATTTTCAACTTGGGATATTTTCAAATTATTATGACTTTGTCAGTTTATAACCCCATCATAGGTCAAGAAAGGTATGTGTGTCTACTGCAGGGCACTTGAGTTGTTTCCAGTGATTTGCTGTTCCAGTCAATGCTGCAACAAAAGTCTTGAACACAATTCATTTCACACATTTTGTAAAAGTATATCAGAGACAAGTTCCTACAAGTGGAATCAGTAGTCCAATGTGTCCATACATTTTTTATGCATACATACCTACTTTCTTCGAAGATTGATAAGGTTAAATCTGTCCTTTACAATCATTAAACCATCACTGAATAAAACAGTTTATTCAACCTAATATAACACTAATTCTTGACTCATGTTCTGCACACAGGCAACTAAACATCCTATGCTTTTCACAAAAACTGCTTTTAAATCAATTGTGCAATAAATTTTGAAAGTTTTCTCATTCATTCACTCATCAGTAACATTAAAGAACTACTCTATGTAAACGTACTTTTTATAGGTTACCATTTGTCAGTCAGTCGGCGCTTCTTGCTGCTGACAAGGACATTGTCTCTATTAGTCTTACTTTTCTATGTATTTCTTATCAGAAGTGGAATGAAAAACAGGCAGGTTACCAACTACCAAGCTCGTGAGCAACAACGAGTAAAATAGCTCTTAAGCTCTATGTGTGGGGAACGGGGCTGATGTATGTGATATTTGCCACATCAGTTTTGGGGACACCATAAATCTTAATTTTTATGGTTATAGCCAAATTGCCTTCCAGATAATTGTACTGATCAATGCCCTCACCAGCAATGTATGAGAGCATCTCTTTCACCAGAGCATTGCAAAGAGTGTTATCAAACAAATCTTGCCAATCTTAGAGGCAAAAATTTGTTTTCTCAGTATAGATTTAAGATTTCTTTCTTTCATCATAAATAAAGTGAATGAAATCAACATATTATACAGTTTAAACTCACAATGTTCTATGTCAATTGTATCTCAATAAAAAAATAGTCAATAGCATTATAATAGTGCTGTCTGGTGACAGATGGTAGTCACTTCTGGTGATCATAACACAACATATAGAGTTGCCAAATGACTATTTTGCACATCTGGAACTAGTGTAGGATTGTGTTTCAACTATACTTCAATTTAAAAAATAATAAAGCTTATGAGAATAAAGCTCACCAATTATCACCTAATTTGCTGTTCATGTTTCTGAATACTCTCTGTTCTTTCTTTGGGATTCTTTGCTTTTCCTCGCAGTTGTTAATATTAATGAATCACATTTGCTTCATTAAGACAAATCAGACCACCAAAGGACTAAAATCAGCTGATTGTCCCCATTGGTACCACTACAGCAGATAACACAAGGTTTAATTTGGCTAAAGAACAAAAGAAAGGGGCACCTGGATGGCTCAGTATGTTAAGCATTTGACTCTTGATTTCAGCTCACATCTTGATCTCACGAACCACGTCAGGTTCTGTGCTCACAGCACAGAGGCTGCTTGGAATTCTCTCTCTCCCTTTGTCTCTGCCCCTCCCCTGCTCATGCTCTTTCTCTCTCTCAAAATAAATAAATAAACTAAAAACATAAAATAAAAAAATAAATAAAAAGAACAAAAGAATAAGTGTGCCACAAGTTAGAGGCTGAGGTGTTTCCCAGTGAACATCCCATGCCTGTGGAAACTTTTAAATAGCTAAAGCACTATATATAGATAATGAGCAAGAGTTGTGAAATCACCTTTTATCTCCAACAGTCATCCGAGAGCACTATGCTTATCTCCCTGGGAGAATCACTTCCTGCACATATCAACCTATGCCTCATGGGGATTGACTTCTTTCCTATGCATATGCCCAGCTGGGACTATGACAATGAGTTTGGCTTCCATGTGGAACTCAATGACTGGTTGAAGTGAGGAGAAAAGTAGAATGCACTGCATAAGAACAACTGCCTCCCTTATACTTGTTCTTTGTCTGCCTCTTACCTTTACTTTTACCTATTATTATTTTCATTTTATTTGAAAGGAATTCAGAGACTAGAGAGCAGGAAAAAGCCATTTTCACCCCTAGCCCACCAGCAGTGATAGATCTCTATGAGCTAAACAGCATCACCAAGTGAAGAAGAGATCTGTTACACCAAGCCCCACCTCCCTGTGCTCTCCAGGTACATCTCCATTAGGACAAATCCACCTGAGAATCTGCATATATTTTTAAGTTTTAGAACAACTTAAAACATCAAAAGAAAGATCATACTCATCAAACTCAAAGATCATACATACATATACCCAACTATTTTGGATGGAACATCATGAAATAAACTCATATAGTAAGTAGATTTACTTTCCTCAGCAAAGTTTACATTGGGCACCCAGCCAGGAATCCAAGACTCTAGGAAGGAGCAGAACACAGTGAGAAAGTTCTGGACTGGAAGTTGGAGGAGGTGGGCACCAGGCCTGATTCTGCACAGGTTTGGTGCATAATGTTAAGCAAGTAATTTCATCTCTCCACACCTAGGTGACCTGTTGGTAAAAGGAAGGTGGGACTCAATCATGATCACAGTCCCTTCTTGTGCCAAAATTTTATGATTCTAGAATGAAAATGAAAACCTGAATTAAAGTTCCCTTAAGGTCAGAAAGTTCACAAATCACCAATTGTATCAAATATCTATGCTATACAATGATAGCAAATTGGTAGATCTTGTACAAACTATTAAAAACATATTATATTTGGGGCGCCTGGGTGGCGCAGTCGGTTAAGCGTCCGACTTCAGCCAGGTCACGATCTCGCGGTCCGTGAGTTCGAGCCCCGCGTTGGGCTCTGGGCTGATGGCTCAGAGCCTGGAGCCTGTTTCCGATACTGTGTCTCCCTCTCTCTCTGCCCCTCCCCCGTTCATGCTCTGTCTCTCTCTGTCCCAAAAATAAATAAACCTTGAAAAAAAAATTAAAAAAAAAAACAAAAACATATTATATTTAAGCTTCTCCTCTTTCACCAATTGGAGAGACACAAATCCTGAAGACAGTGAAATGTCAATGAAAAGATCTGTTGGGAGTGCAAGAAGGTGCAGCCACTCTGGGAAACAGTATGGAGGTTCCTAAAAAACTAAAAATAGAACTACCCTTACAACCCAGCAATTGCACTACTAGGCATTTATCCATGGGATACAGGTGTGTTGTTTCAAAGGGACACATGCACCCCCATGTTTATAGCAGCACTATCAACAATAGCCAAAGTATGGAAAGAGCCCAAATGTCCATCAATGGGTGAATGGATAAAGAAGATGTGGTATATATATGTATATGTGTGTGTGTGTGTATATGTGTGTGTATATATATATATATATATATACATATACACATATATATGTATGTGTATATGTATGTGTATATACACATATACACACACACACACATATATATACACAATGGAGTATTACTCAGCAATCAAAAAGAATGAAATCTGCCATTTGCAACTATGTGGATGGAACTGGAGGGTATTATGCTAAGTGAAATTAGTCAGAGAAAGACAAAAGTCATATGACTTCACTCAGGAGGACTTTAAGAGACAAAACAGATGAACATAAGGGAAGGGAAACAAAAATAATATAAAAACAGGGAGGGGGACAAAACAGAAGAGACTCATAAATTTGGAGAACAAACTGAGGGTTACTGGAGGGATTGTGGGAAGTGGGATGGTCTAAATGGGTAAAGAGTACTTAAGGAATCTACTCCTGAAATCATTATTGTACTATATGCTAACTAATTTGGATGTAAATTTTAAAAAATAAAAAATAAATTAAAAAAAGATCTTCTGTTTATCAACCTTTTCTCATATCTGGAAAGTTGCTATTTTTCCTCTTTCTTATTCATGTCATTCTCAATCATTACCCTTTGCCCACACCACTATGTTAAGTTGAATTGTATCAAATTAAAGAAAGACAACCATGTAAAGAAGGATAAAGGGAAATGATGATTAAATCATATGCGCCTCAACAATCACAAAAGGAAGGTGGAAACTTTCCCCTGTAAGTTTCCAGAAGTTCATGCTGGGAAAGGGAGGTTAAAACAGCAAAAAATAGCATTTTGCAATTTTGTATCATCCTGGAGTCCACCTCTTCTCAAGTGCCATGGATTCCTAAGTATTGACAGTAATTAAATTATTTAACAATCTTCTGTTCCATTTTAAATATTGGTTGTCTGTGGAGAATGTAGTTATAATACACTTGATCTTAGTCAAAAGGCTGAAAAGCTATTGAGAATGTGGTTATAATTTTAAAAAATAATAACTAAGCATTAATTTATCATTAATACACATGCTTAAAGCATTTCAAATAGTTTTTTTTTTAATTTCATGAGGGTTATTGCAATCCAAACATTTATGATAATAATCAGAGCCTTTTAAACCTTCCAGGTAACCATAACTTTTTTCCCTGCTCTGGCACAGCTGAGGAACATATTTTATCTATTGAGAAATAGATTGTTGTCATGTACTAAAGAGAAAAGCTTTATCTAGTTTCTTAACTTAGAGTATATCACTTGTTTCAAGCCAATTGAAAATAAATCATTACATATATTTAAGGAGTACCATACTTTCATGTTATCTTCAAGATGCATCATCCTCAGGAAATGATTTATACTATATGCAAATACTTGATAATTCATGAAAACTCAGCATGGTTTATCCATGCAGAAGTGATATAAAGAAACAAGAAAACTTTGCTTAGGTTAAGGGGGGAAGGTATTTTTACCAGGGAACAATGTATGAAGCCAAAGGGAATTGTTTCATTTCTTTCCCCAAACAGATGCCTCAGTTCTCCCATTTCATCTCACATATTTGCAGGCCCCTCTGGAGAGATCACTGTTCCTCTATCCATGTTCCAGTCTCTCAACTCTGAATTCAAGATGTTGCCAGCCTAGTCATGGTGGAAAAAATATCAAGCAGTATATAAAAATATTTGCTGTCCACAGATATTTGCTCACAAACCAGTTTGGGCTCCCTCACTCATATCTTTTTTTCTGGCAAGAGTTGAAAAGCAGTTTTCTTGGTAAGAAAATGTGGTATCATGTATTGACAATTGTGGGACTACTATAAGGGCTTTCCTCAAGTCTACAGTCTTACCTTCAAGAAGGTAAAAAAACAAACTTCAAGATGAATCCTATGTTCAATATCAATCTTATAGCAGCTTCACAGATAGAAGAGAGGAAGCCAAGAGGAGGAAGTTCTCAAACAAGTAACAAATAAATTTTCCAAATTACTATAGAATGAATCTCTAGTGAGAAAGGATTCATTAAGTATATTGTACAATACATTAAAGAAGAAAATTTGACATATAGGTTATAAGAATCAAAAGAGATCAGACTTCTCAACAGCAACAATGAATTGTAGAGGAAAGCAGAGCAATGCCTTCCATTTATGAGAGAAAATTATTTTTTTAACCCAGAATTTTCTACCCAACAAATGTAGGCCAAGTATGAGAGAACAATAAAGATATTTCCAGATATGAAAAATTTGAAAAATTACTCCTCACACTTTCTCAGAAAATTACTGGAGGATATGCTCCACCAAAACAAGGGAATACACTGTGGAAGAGGAATAATGGGATCTAGTAGTGAGGGGCTCCAACCCGAAAAGGAACTACACAGATGTAAGTGAAAGAAGTCCCAGGAGAGCACCCATCCTGCAACCTGGAACATAGAGCACATAAGATTGACAGTAGCCATACATGTTACAAAAACCTTGATGGTTGTGGGAATATTTTAATGTAGAATCTGAAAATCCAAAGCAAATTTTAAAAAGAGAGATTTATTAATTCCTGAAAAACAAGACATGGTGAAAAGAAAGGAACTGTAATAATAGCATACATTGTGGTTCAGTAGCGAATATTCAACTCATTCATTATAATGCAAACACTGAATATGAATGTAACCAGAAAATGTCATCCAACCACACTAGGAAGATGGAGGGAGAAGTAGGAGGGTATGACAAGATTTTTCATCTGTTCTGAAAGTTAGCTAATAGGTAATGTCTTAAAAGAGTGACTGAAGACAGTCAAGGAGGCTGATACATATAGCAACAATGTGATAAATGGATGAAGAGTATCACGAAGTAGAAGGGAGAACAGATGTACAGTTAAAGAAGCTTCACAGTTACTGTATCTTGAATAATATCCATGAGATGTCCAGTAGACAGTTAATATTTATAATCTAATACAAAGAAGACACTCAATTACTTTCCTTCTATGTGCAATGCATTGTAACAGAATCTAGGAAGACAACAGTGAATACATTTGACCAACAAAAAATGGCAATTTCATATAGTTCAATTTAATATATATAAGTTATTCAGCATCCAGTCTGTTAAACACTTGAGAAATATGTGTTGGTTGGTTAATAATTAATTCTCTGGAGAATCTATGATTTGTCATAATCATAACTTATACTAAGAAGAGGGAGGGAAGAAGGAGAACCTTTTACTTAAGATCTCCAATGTGCTAAATGTGCTTTTATAGATGAAGAAGTGTCTTGTGTACAATCACATAGTTCTAATGGGGTGTTTATTAACACTGAGAGCAATGTCTGATATGCAGACTTTAATTGAGTAGGTAGGGGCAGGGTAAAGATAAGCTGCTAGCTGCTTCTCCAAGTACCCAGTACACCTACAGTAATAGTGTATTAGTTATCTATTGCTACATAACAAATTACCCCAAAAGATAGCAGATTAAAACACCTTTATCATCTTATAGTTTCTATAAGTTAGTAACCTGGGCACAGCCTATCTGAGTAACTCTGACTCAAGGTCTCTCACAGGCTGCATTCAAAGTGTTAGCTGAAGTTGTGGTCCTATCAAGTTTCAGCTGGAGGAAGATCCAGTTTCATGTTGAGTCATGCAACTGTTGGCAGGCTGCTGACTAAAGTCATTGGTTATTTTAAACATGGGCTTTTTCCCATAGCTACTCACAATATGGCAGCTGCCTTATTTCAGACCAAGTGAGTGAGAGTGAGACTCCATGATGGAAGCCAACAGGTCATTGTAACCTAACTTTAGAAGTGATAACCCATAAATCTTACCATGTTCCATCTATCAGAAGTGAGTCACCATGTCTTGCTTACACTCAAAAGGAGATAGTTACATAGAATATTATACCATCAGGCTGAGATCACTGGGAGCCATCTTGGAGGCTGCCCACCACAACATGATAAAGTAATATGGTTGGTTCATAGTTGCTGTGTTTTAAAACATACAGCCTATAAGCATCTATTGTCCCAGTGTGAGAATGTAACAGGACCACATGTGTGCAGCTGAGAAAGCTCCCTCTCTTGTGGGTATAAAGAGCTCTGGGAAGGGGATGAACCAATTGACTAAAGGGGCTGAGGGTCTTTTGAGAGAGAAGGGATCAAACCCAGTCACTGGCCTTGAGATCCAGAGTCATGGAAACTTGACAGAGTGGACTGACCAGGGGCTCAAAATGATGAAAGAGGCAGCAGGGTTGTTTACCTGAACTCATCTTCAGGGGCTCAGGGGAGTAAGGACTGCTGGTCGGGTAATGAGTGTGTGTCTGATGGGGGTGCTGAGGGAAGTCAGCTTGCATGGCATGGTGGCTTCCCTGGAGGGAGAATGGCTTAGCATGTACTGTGAATTAAGAGCTGAGTCCTTGGGGCACCTGGGTGTCTCAGTTGGTTAGGCATATGACTCCTGATTTCAGCTCAGCTCATAATCTCACAGTTTGTGAGTCTGAGCCCCACATTAGGCTCTGAGCTGATGGTGCAGAGCCTGCTTGGGATTCTCTCTCCCCCTCTCTCTTCACCTCCCTTGCTCTCTCTGTCTTTCAAAATAAATAAGTCAACTTTAAAATAAATAAATGAAAGACGTGAGCCCTTGATAAGCGGTGTGGGGTATCACTGAAGCCAGTACAAAGTCTGGTCCAAGAATAGTACCACTGCTGAGTGGACATGCTTCCAGGTAGTTGTGTAGGACTCACCTACAGCAGCAACACCAGAGGTGAGGAAGGTATAGCAATGGCAGTGAGCACTATTCAGTATTTTCAGTCATCTCTACACCTGCCATTTGGAGTGAGTAAGCTCTGGCATTCTTAGAAAATTGGAAATCAGAATGAAGGTAGCTAATAAGAGCAAGTGTGAGATAAGTCTGTATTTAAGTAGAATGGTTAATTTTATTTCAGAGTTATAGATGTTCAACCAGGACCCCAAACCAAACACATCTGACTTCATAGATATATCCACAGAACTCTTCAAATAGGAAATCTAGAATGGTCCTGAACCACCGGCCCAGACCTATATCAAGTAGAAGAGGTGAAAGAACCAGTAAAGAGATAGAAGATTCAGAAATAATTGTATCCATCCACCTGCTTTCCCTCTAGGACAGAAGTCTTCAACCTCACAATCATGTGGGGAACTTTAAAAACAAACAAATAGGGGCACCTGGATGGCTCAATCAGTTAAGCATCTGACTTCGGCTCAGGTCATGATCTCACAATTTGTGGGGTCGAGCCCTGTGTTGGGCTCTGTGTTGACAGCTGAGAGCCTGGAGCCTGCTTCAGATTCTGTGTCTCCCTCTGTATATATAACTCCCCTGCTAGCTCACTCTCTGTCTCTCTGTCTCTCTCCCTGTCTCTCAAAAATAAACATTAAAAGAAATGTTTAAACAAATTCCTAAGGGATACTCCCAGGGATTTTGACTCAGTCTCTGGAGGATTGGGGTGGGGGGAAGGGTAGTTTGGGATTTTTAAAAAATAATTCCCCTTGTGATTCTAGTCAGAATCCAAGGTTGAGAGCCACCACTCTAGGGGACACCAATGGAAATGTTGGGCACTTCTACTTGGCTTTCTACACCCTGGATCTCTTAAGTATCCACATAGTGGATTAATTCATTAAGTTTACAGATGTACATGACTAAGGAAGCATCAGTATATTTATGAAAAGTGTTTAGTACAGTATCTTCCACATGGTGAGCACTCAAAGAGCATTAACCTTAGCCCCTGCTGCCAAAATTTTACCCCCAGTAATAGTCTCAGTATAGACACACATAGACAAGGTCACTGGGCACCCTACTGGTCACTGTGCTTTCAGGAAGCTTTTGTCCAGAAAGTTTTCCATGTGGCTTTTACACTAATCAAATTAACCAAACAACTGTAATCTCTGCTTTTCTATTGCTGTGTAGACACTCAATGCCACAATGGTTTGAGTGTATATTCATGGAAGCTGCCATGCATGCAGAACCTTAGCCCATTTCCTCACCCATAAAAAGAAGGGATTAGACTAAATTATTACTAAGATCCCTTCATTAATAGTCTATGATTGGGGCGCCTGGGTGGCTCAATCGGTTAAGCGTCCGACTTCAGCTCAGGTCACGATCTCGCAGTCCGTGGGTTCGTGCCCCCCGTCAGGCTCTGGGCTGATGGCTAAGAGCCTGGAGCCTGCTTCCGATTCCGTGTCTCCCTCCCTCTCTGCCCCTCCCCCATTCATGCTCGGTCTCTCTCTGTCTCAAAAATAAATAAACATTAAAAAAATAGTCTATGATTTCATTTCCAAATACCATTGTCTATGCCAAATATCTCTTTGTCTCTCTCTTTTTCTGTACCCCTCACTTCCTTCCTGTCTTTTTTTTCAATATATGAAATTTATTGTCAAATTGGTTTCCATACAACACCCAGTGCTCATCCCAAAAGGTGCCCTCCTCAATACCCATCACCCACCCTCCCCTCCCTCCCACTCCCCATCAAGCCTCAGTTTGTTCTCAGTTTTTAAGAGTCTATTATGCTTTGGCTCTCTCCCACTCTAACCTCTTTTTTTTTTTCCCTTTCCCTCCCCCATGGATTTCTGTTAAGTTTCTCAGAATCCACATAAGAGTGAAAACATATGGTATCTGTCTTTCTCTGTATGGCTTATTTCACTTAGCATCACACTCTCCAGTTCCATCCACGTTGCTACAAAGGGCCATATTTCATTCTTTCTCATTGCCACGTAGTATTCCATTGTGTATATAAACCACAATTTCTTTATCCATTCATCAGTTGATGGACATTTAGGCTCTTTCCATAATTTGGCTATTGTTGAGAGTGCTGCTATAAACATTGGGGTACAAGGGCCCCTATGCATCAGTACTCCTGTATCCCTTGGGTAAATTCCTACCAGTGCTGTTGCTGGGTCATAAGGTAGGTCTATTTTTAATTTTTTGAGGAACCTCCACACTGTTTCCCAGAGTGGCTGCACCAACTTGCATTCCCACCAACAGTGCAAGAGGGTTCCCATTTCTCCACATCCTCTCCAGCATCTATAGTCTCCTGATTTGTTCATTTTGGCCACTCTGACTGGCGTGAGGTGATATCTGAGTGTGGTTTTGATTTGTATTTCCCTGATGAGGAGCGACGTTGAGCATCTTTTCATGTGCCTGTTGGCCATCTGGATGTCTTCTTTAGAGAAGTGTCTATTCATGTTTTCTGCCCACTTCTTCACTGGGTTATTTATTTTTCGGGTGTGGAGTTTGGTAAGCTCTTTATAGATTATAGCCCTTTGTCTGATATGTCATTTGCAAATATCTTTTCCCATTCCATTGGTTGCCTTTTCGTTTTGTTGGTTGTTTCCTTTGCTGTGCAGAAGCTTTTTATCTTCATAAGGTCCCAGTAGTTCATTTTTGCTTTTAATTCCCTTGCCTTTGGGGATGTGTCAAGTAAGAACTTGCTGCGGCTGAGGTCAGAGAAGTCTTTTCCTGTTTTCTCCTCTAGGGTTTTGATGGTTACCTGTCTCACATTCAGGTCCTTCATCCATTTTGAGCTTATTTTTGTGAATGGTGAGAGAAAGTGGTCTAGTTTCAATCTTCTGCATGCTGCTGTCCAATTCTCCCAGCACCATTTGTTAAAGAGACTGTCTTTTTTCCATTGGATGTTCTTTCCTGCTTGTCAAAGATTAGTTGGCCATACGTTTGCGAGTCTAGTTCTGGGGTTTCTATTCTATTCCATTGGTCTATGTGTCTGTTTTTGTGCCAATACGATGCTGTCTTGATGGTTACAGCTTTGTAGTGGAGGCTAAAGTCTGGGATTGTGATGCCTCCTGCCTTGGTCTTCTTCTTCAAAATGACTTTGGCTATTCGGGGCCTTTTGTGGTTCCATATGAATTTTAGGATGGCTTGTTCTAGTTTTGAGAAGAATGCTGGTGCAATTTTGATTGGGATTGCATTGAATGTGTAGATAGCTTTGGGTAGTATTGACATTTTGACAATATTTATTCTTCCAATTCATGAGCATGGAATGTTTCTCCATTTCTTTCTATCTTCTTCAATTTCCTTCATAAGCTTTCTATAGTTTTCAGCATACAGATCTTCTACATCTTTGGTTAGATTTCTTCCTAGGTGTTTTATGCTTCTTGGTGCAATTGTGAATGGGATCAGTTTCTTTATTTGCCTTTCTGTTGCTTCATTGTTAGTTTATAAGAATGCAACTGATTTCTGTACATTGATTTTGTATCCTGCGACTTTGCTGAATTCATGTGTCAGTTCTAGCAGACTTTTGGTGGAGTCTATCAGATTTTCCACATGTAATATCATGTCACCTGCAAAAAGTGAAAGCTTGACTTCATGTTTGCCAATTTTGATGCCTTTGATTTCCTTTTGTTGTCTGATTGCTGATGCTAGAACTTCCAACACGATGTTAAACAACAGCGGTGAGAGTGGGCATCCCTGTCGTGTTCCTGATCTCAGGGAAAAAGCTCTCAGTTTTTCCCCATCGAGGATGATGTTAGCTGTGGGCTTTTCATAAATGGCTTTTATGATGTTTAAGTATGTTCCTTCTATCCCGACTTTCTTGAGGGTTTTTATTAAGAAATTGCTGAACTTTGTCAAAGGCCTTTTCTGCATCGATTGACAGGATCATATGGTTCTTATCTTTTCTTTTATTAATGTGCTGTATCAAATTGATTGATTTGCGGATGTTGAACCAGCCCTGCATCCTAGGAATGAATCCCACTTGATCATGGTGAATAATTCTTTTTATATGCTGTTGAATTCGATTTGCTAGTATCTTATTAAGAATTTTTGCATCCATATTCATCAGGAATATTGCCCTGTAGTTCTCTTTTTTTACTGGGTCTCTGTCTGGTTTAGGAATCAAAGTAATACTGGCTTCATGGAATGAGTCTGGAAGTTTTCCTTCCCTTTCTATTTTTTGGAATAGCTTCAGAAGGATAGGTATTATCTCTGCTTTAAAAGTCTGGTAGAACTCCTCTGGGAAGCGATCTGGTCCTGGACTCTTATTTTTTGGGAGATTTTTGATAACTGATTCAATTTCTTCACTGGTTATGGGTCTGTTCAAGCTTTCTATTTCCTCCTGATGGAGTTTTGGAAGTGTGTGGGTGTTTAGGAATTTGTCCATTTCTTCCAGGTTGTCCAGTTTTTTGGCATATTATTTTTCATAGTATTCCCTGATAATTGCTTGTATCTCTGAGGGATTGGTTGTAATAATTCCATTTTCATTCATGATTTCATCTATTTGGGTCAGTTCCCTTTTCTTTTTGAGAAGCCTGGCTAGAGGTTTATCAATTTTGTTTATTTTTTCAAAAAACAACCTCTTGGTTTCATTGATCTGCTCTACAGTTTTTTTTTTCCAGATTCTGTATTGTTTACTTCTGCTCTGATCTTTATTGTTTCTCTTCTTCTGCTGAGTTTGTGTGGTCTTTTCTGTCTGCTTCTCTTTCCTTTAGGTGTGTTGTTAGATTTTGTATTTGGGATTTTTCTTGTTTCTTGAGGTAGGCCTGGATTGCAATGTATTTTCCTCTCAGGACTGCCTTCGCTGCATCCCAAAGCATTTGGATTGTTGTATTTTCATTTTCATTTGTTTCCATATATTTTTTTAATTTCTTCTCTAATTGCCTGGTTGACCCACTCATTCTTTAGTAGGGTGTTCTTTAACCTCCATGCCTTTGGAGGTTTTCCAGACTTTTTTCTGTGGTTGATTTCAAGCTTCATAGCATTGTGGTCTGAAGGTATGCATGGTATGATCTCAATTCTTGTATACTTATGAAGGGCTGTTTTGTGACCCAGTATGTGATCTATCTTGGAGAATGTTGCATGTGCACTTGAGAAGAAAGTATATTCTGTCACTTTGGGATGCAGAGTTCTAAGTATATCTGTCAAGTCCATCTGATCCAATGTATCATTCAGGTCCCTTGTTTCTTTAATGACCATGTGCCTAGATGATCCATCCATTGTTGTAAGTGGAGTGTTAAAGTCCCCTGCAATTACCACATTCTTATCAATAAGGTGGCTTATGTTTGTGAGTAATTGTTTTATATATTTGGGGGCTTCCGTATTCGGTGCATAGACATTTATAATTGTTAGCTCTTCCTGATGGATAGACCCTGTAATTATTATTGGTCATTTTGGATAGTCCCTGGAGTGGTGAGGACCTGCAGGGCACTTCCCCTGTGCTGTCTTGAATAACTCGCTTTGGTGGGCAGGGCCACAGTCACACCTGATGTCTGCCTCCAGCCCACCACTGGGGCCACAGTCAGACTGGTGTGTACCTTCTCTTCCCCTCTCCTAGGGGCAGGATTCACTGTGGGGTGGCGTGGCCTGTCTCGGCTACTTGCACACTGCCAGGCTTGTGGTGCTAGGGATCTGGTGTATTAGCTGGGATGGTTAGGCAAGGTGCACGGGGGCAGGAGGGGCAGGCTCAGCTCACTTCTTCTTCAGTGATCCGCTTTGGGTTGGGCCCTGTGGCAGCGGGAGGGAGTCAGACCGCCGCCGGAGGAATGGATCTGCAGAAGCACAGCGTTGGGTGTTTGCACGGTGCAAGAAAATTCTCTGGTTCCCTTTGGGATTTTGGCCTGGGAATGGGCGAGGGAGATGGCACTGGCGAGCACCTTTGTTCCCCGCCAAAGTGAGCTCTGTCATCCCGGGGCTCAGCAACTCTCCCTCCTGTTGTCCTCCAACCTTCCCACTCTCTGAGCAGAGCTGTTAGCTTATAACCTTGCAGTCATTAAGTCCCGCTTGCTTTCCGAACACACTCCGTCTGGTCCACTCCGCTTTTACCAGCCAGACTCGGGGTCTCTGCTTGGCCCGCAGGCTGCCCCTCCACCCCAGCTCCCTCCCGCCAGTCCGTGTAGTGCACACCGCCTCTCCACCATTCTTACCCTCTTCCTCATCTGCGCTTGGCTCCAGAGACTCCGTTCTGCTAGTCTTCTGGCAGTTTTCTGGGTTATTTAGGTAGGTGTAGGTGGAATCTAAGTGACCAGCAGGACGCAGTGAGCCCAGCGTCCTCCTATGCCTCCATCTTCCCCTCAGAATCTTTCTTTCCTGTCTTTTAACAGCAAGGCAATTTATGTTAAATGGTAGCTTGTTATAAAGAAATTCAGAAAAAGGAGAGATCACTATGGTCTGAATGGATGTAATTGTGGGTGTAGGACAGAGCTAGCTCTCAGAGGATGTCCAGGACTCTAACTGGCCAAATTGAAGGGAAGAATGGTGTAGGCGAGGGTACAAGTATAAATAAATATGAAGGCACACAAACACACGAAGTCTACCTGAAGGACTGAACTACTCTGAATGGAAGTTTTCTGATGGGAAACAGGCCAGTGAAACACACCTGTTCTTTTTAGCTATCTTCATTCTGATTTCCAATTTTCTAAGAATGCCAGAGCTTACTCACTCCAAATGGCAGATGCAGAGAGGACTGGAATGGTGTCCTTGGTGGGGCATCGTGTCCTTGGTTCCAAGGAAGCACTTTGGCTCTGAACTGGAGTAAGAGAGAAGAATGATACCAGCACAGGCATCCGAAGACAGACATTTTAATCATGGCTATGCCACTAACTAGCCAGGTGACTTGGAACAAGCTTTTCACTTAAATGAGATAGAATTCTCATGTAATAAACAAATTAAGTCAAGAAATATTTGGAGTTCATGGCACTTCTACTCAGTGCTCTTGATCTCAGGGAAGGCACAGCTACACATAAGAGTTCCCATACTGTTTCCCACAGAACCAGTACAAGGCCTTACAATCCTCTCCACCACACACCATGTACCCACCACCAACCAGCCAGAGCCAACACAGAAGATAAAATCCACTTGGCAACCCTAAGGACCTTCTTGGTCTAAAATTACTTTCATGTACAGGTAGAAATGAGGGTGTCAGGAAACTTCTGAAAGTGATTCAGGTCAAGTGTGAGTCCTCAGCCAACAGAATCTTGAAAAACAGATGTACTCTCAGCAAAGACAACTGCACTTCTCATGTAAAGAGTAGAGGTGGTTTACAGCATTGACTCAAACTCCACAAAGCTGCCCGGTGTTGGCCACTTGGGACACCAGGAAAAAAGGGTGGATCTTTTTGTGTTGACCGCCCCCCCCACATGTTCTCCCAGGTTGATCCTGTCACCTGGGAGTGGAAATGACCCAGGGAGTGGTCATCTGCCTTTTCCTGTGTTACCTTCTGAATCTATTATGCTTTCCCTGTCTATCCTTGAGCTTTTCCTTCTGATTCTCAACCACCTATTATGCAGGTTAAAACACCTGTGCCTCAACTCTTTCCTTCTCTTTACATTCCTTCCATAACAGTTCTAATTTTCCCCAAGGAGATGGACAGACATGCTTCTGACTTACCAAGAAAGGGAAAGATCAACAAACACATTTTTTAAGATGTTAATATTTCAAGATGTCATCTTGCTTCAAATTTTTATAAGAATTCTCTCAGCATGACACTTCATACTTGTTCAAATTCTATGAAGGAAAAAAAACTGTCACAGAAGCTGCAAAAAACAGTTGAGAAAGTAGAGCAAAATTGAGTTTAAAATTTGATTTCCAAGAGTACTCCCTTGTATAGAACAATTATATAGAACAATTAAAACAATATACTGTAATAAAAGCTATATGAATGTTCTCTCTCCCAAAATATCTTATTAGTATACTCACTCTTCTAGCAATGCTGAGAGATGATAAAATGCTTATGTGATGAGATCAAGTGAGGTCAATGATGTAAGCATGTGATGTAGCATTGGGCTACTATTGATTTTCTGACAGTACATCAGAAAGAGGATCATCTGCTTCCAGACTGCAGTTCACTGAGGGTAACTGAAACTGTGGAAAGTGAGACAAAAGATATGAGGGGACTAGTGTAGCCGGTTCTGAGATCATTACACTAGTTAGCTTCAGGGACATCTAAGGATTTGAGCAGTTGTCCATTCTCCTGCAACATTAACTCAAGAAATTGTTAGAAGCTTGATAAGTGAGAACCCATCTGTTGACTGAGAACCGAGCTGTCCATGACTTGCAACAGCAAATACTTGCATTTCATTGTCAAATTGCTTTTAATTTGTGAGTATTGGTGAAATGCAGCTGCCTCCAAGAATGAGAGCTAGTCACATGTACCTGTGGGAACTATGTGCCATGGCAGATGTGAAGGTAAAAGTACTCAAGAAGTGATGTGCTCCTGACTTAGGTTGCATGCATGTGCTGTACCTCATCTCTCCTGGCCACATGCATCCCATGTGCAGTGTGTCTGATGTGTAAAATTGTGCCTTGTGACTTCTGCTCTGTGGGTCTGGTAGGAGCTGAGTTGCTTTCTGTCTTGTAATCTATCTTGAAGCTAAGTCAGCCTGATGGTGAGGAAAACTGTTGTGTCTTTTGACCTCGGTGATCCAAACTTAAGAGCACTGCTGCTAGTAGCAGAATGAGCATTTCAGATGTAAAAAAAAAAAACCACCAAAATTCTGAAGGAAGAACTGATGAAACTCATTTATTGCATAGGGGAGTGAAAATTATGAAAAGCTAAATGTACCACTGTGATTATTGGAAGAATAGTATTGCCATCAGTAAGGGTATTGCCATAGAGTACACTATCCCATTAACTCCAGTTTAGGATATATTAACTATTAAGTGCCATCCCACCCAACTTTATCTCAGAAATGAGTGGGAGCTGGAGACACATGGTAGGAAATTATCAAGACAGAGGTAACCATTGAAGCCTTGAACCAGGAAACAGATCAACTGAACAGTAAAAATGAAACTTTAGGAAATAATAGCTGAGAAGGGCAGGAAGAAGGAAAGGAAAAGCAAAAGGATAGAGAAGAGGGTGTAACAAACTTTATTTTTTACTCCTTTCTGGAGTAGTCTTGATAAATATTAGAGCTGTATTATTGCCCAATATGAACATTACCAGATAGATTTATAATAGTATTTCTTAACATTTTTGAATCACAGAAAGATCCCCAAATAATCTGGTGAAAACTATGGACCCTCTCTCAGGAAAACACAAACACACACACACACACACACACACACACACGTACACTACTTCTCAAACAATTTCCCATAGTTCATGAAGCCCTCAAAAGCCATGTGGGGCCATTACAGAGAACGCAGGGAACCAGTAAGAAATCTCTATCCTGGATGATTCATTGATTACATTTTTCCCAGTATTTTTGGCCACACATTTCCATAGATCTCCAATGCTCTCCTCTCTCTTTTCCACTCTTCAAAGCCATATCTATCCCCAACCCTTCTCCAAGCCTTTCTAACAACCCCATGCTGAATTGATCTGCCCCTCCTCAAAATCCTTTATCTGCACAATACATGTGGCTCTAGGACTATTATAAGAATTCCTTTGGACCCACAACTATATGGTCAACTAATCTCTGGCAAAGCAGTAAAGACTATCCAATGGAAAAAAGGAGTTTCTTCAACATATGGTGTTGGGAGAACTCTATGGCAACATGCAGAAGAATGAAACTGGACCACTTTCTTATACCATACACAAAAATAAATTCAAAATGGATGAAAGACCTAAGTGTGAGACAAGAAATTATCAAAATCCTAGAGAAGAACACAGGCAGTAACCTCTTTGACATCACCCATAGCCACTTCTTACTAGACACATCACTGAAGGCAAGAGAAGCAAAAGCAAACATGAACTATTGAGACTTCATCAAGATAAAAAGCTTTTGCATAGTGAGGGAAACAACAAAACTAAAAGGCAGCCTAACAGAATGGGAGAAGAGATTTGCAAATGACATATCTGATAAACAGTTAGTTTCCAAAATCTATAAAGAACTTATCTAATTCAAAAACCCAAAACCAAATAATCCCATTAAGAAATGGTCAGAAGACAAGAGAATAGACACTTTTCCAAAGAAGACATGCAGATGGCTAACAGACACATGAAAAGATGCTC
Organism: Prionailurus viverrinus; assembly: GCF_022837055.1. Lineage (NCBI taxonomy): Eukaryota > Metazoa > Chordata > Mammalia > Carnivora > Felidae > Prionailurus > Prionailurus viverrinus. Next base: position 32,076,325 of record NC_062572.1, read on the forward strand.
AACATCACTTATCATCAGGGAAATACAAATCAAAACCACAATGAGATACCACTTCACACTTGTCATAATGGCTAAAATTAATAAGAAACAACAGATATTCATGAGGAAGTGGAGAAAGGGGAACCCTCTTGCACTGTTGGTGGGGATGCAAACTGGTACAACCACTCTGGAGAATAGTATGGGTATTCCTCAAGAAACTAAAACTGGAACTATCCTATGATCCAGCAATTGCATTATCAGGAATACAAAAATAAAGATTCGAAGGGTGTACATGTACCTCAATGTTTACTGCAACATTATCAATAATAGCCAAACTTTAGAGAGAACCTAAATGTCCACTGACTGATGAATGGATAAAGAAGATGTGTTTTACACACACACACACACACACACACACACACACTCACACTGGAATATTACTCAGCCATCAAAAAGAATGTAATCTTGCCTTTTGGAATGATGTGGATAGAGCTAGAAATAATAATCAGAGAAAGACAAATACCATATTATGTCACTCATATGCAGAATTTAAGAAACAAAACAGGAGAGCAGCGGGGGGGAAGAGAAGAGAGGTAATCAAACCACAAAAGACTCTTTTTTATTATTTTTTAAATGTTTATTTTTGAGAGAGAGATAGAGACAGAGCACGAGTGGGGGAGGGGCAGAGAGAGAGGGAGATACAGAATCCAAAGCAGTCACCAGGCTCTGAGTTTTCAGCACAGAGCCCAATGCAGGGTTGGAACTCATGAACCAGGAGATCATGACCTGAACTGAAGTCAGACACTTAACCGACTGAGTTGCCCAGGTGCCCCAAAAGAGACTCTTCATGATAGAGAGCAAACTATGGGTTGATGGAAGGAGGTAAGTGGCAGATGGGCTAAATGGGTAGTGGGTACTAAGGAGGGCATATGTTGTCTTGAGCAATGGGTGTTGTATGTAAGTTATGAATCACTGAATTCTACTCCTGAAACCAATATTGCACTGTAAGTTAACTAAAATTTAAATTTAAAAAAAGGTAAAAAAATAGAATAATTGCAACAACAACAAACAAACTCCTTGCTTTCCTTGTCCAAGACTTAGTACTGTATCCAGACCACTAGCTATGCACAAAATAGGTTCTCAGTTTTGTAATCGGTCGATGTTATTTGGCTTAATCCCCCAGTTTTAACTTGTAGATGTTGGTCTTTTTATATCCTTTTCCAACCAGTAACTTTCTTAAAGTAGCTTGCCTCCTGTAAAATCACTCTTTTTAAACCAACATTTCACATGTACTGTAAAACATGGCCCTAAGCTTTGATTACTGTGGGAAGATGTTCTTGGAACTTTTCACAAAAATATCCCTTGGGAGGAAAATTGAGGAAAAAAAAAGTAGAGAATCACACCTCTTTAAACATAAAAGAGACAAGCACTAACTTTAACAGAAACATATCCTTTTTTCTTGTATTTTTTCCTGTCTGTGTATGGTATATTATATACCATATACTGATGCAAAAACTGAGGCATGAAGATATTTGCTTTTAGTCACATTACCTATCTCTGGAACCCAAACTGAATTAAAAGTGGCAGTTATGGCCCTTTCAGAGTTTGTAGATTCTGAAATGTTGCTAATTAAAAACAATACAAAATGTGAAATGCCAAGAAGTCGATAACAATGCCTTAAAGAAGGGAAATGTTTCCTTAATAAGTAATCAAAATATAAAATCCAAGTAGTCCTAATGATATAAATATCTGACAAGAAGCGAGGAAATAATTACCTAGGGTGCATAAAATCATGAAGAAAGAAGGAAGCCTTATGAGCCAAAGGAATGTAAAGCCAAATACAGAAGGAAGGGAAGGTGTCAAGCACTGGGACTAATTCCTCACTGTTAAGGAATTAGCATCTGACCATGGGGGTAAACATCAGAAAAATGAAAATGAATACATTATCATTGTTTTTCAGTAGGTAGAAGGCAGGAATGTTTCCCTGGAAACAAGGAAAGTAAAATTTGAGAAATTTGAAATTATTGCTATTTTATTCCCACAAGCCTCATTCTGTTGGGGACCAGGAGATTTATCACATACATTTGTTAGGAGCCGCAGTCTTCTACATGCATGAGACTGGGGTGAAGGAAATGTAAAAATAAGAACTATTCATCTCTGGAAAGTTTAGTGAGTTTTACCGTCATGCTCAGCACTCTGCAAGAGGTACATAAAGAGATAGATTGAGAGTTAGGACTTCTGGAATAAGACAGGTGTGAATTTGAATCTCATTTCTTTTTTTTTAGTTAAAAAATTTTTTAATGTTTATTTTTGAGAGAGACAGAACGTGAGCGGGGGAGGGGCAGAGAGAGGGAGACATAAGATCTGAAGGAGGCTCCAGGTTCCCAGCTGTCAACACTGAGCTGTCATCTCTGAGCCTGACCCAGGGCTCAAACTCACAAACCACAAGATCATGGCCTAAGCCAACGTAGGACGTTGAACTGATTGAGCCACCCAGGTAGCTCATTTCTATGACTTTCTAGTTGTGTGACTTTGGAGAACTTACTTGGCATGTTAAAGCTTCAGTTTTCCTATCTGTACATTAAAGATATTAATAATAACTACCTCACATAGTTGTTTTGAGTATCAAATGACATAAGGCATGCAAAGCATTTAGGTCAATGCTAAGAACACAATATTATGATGTGATTGTTTAGACACATTATCTCATGTAACCCTCATATGCAGTAGTGCTGGGAAATTGAACTCTTGCACAAGGATGTCACCTCACTACATGCTCAAGAGATGCAGGGTAGTATAATGAAGAGCCTGAAATTGATTCCATCCAAGGATATAAGTATGTAGACAGCTAGGATGGTCTCATGTTTTTATTGGGCAGCAATCACCACTCTAGGTGGCCTCAAACCCCAGGATGGATAAGTTTCATATAATGGTGTAAACAATGGCTATGGAAATTTAGATGGAAGAAGAACTACTTAAGTAAGAAGTCCAACTGTCACAAAACCTTAGCTTGGCCTTAAGCTGAGGAATCTAGGAACTGAGGGCAAGTAGGTGGTTTGGAGACAGAAAATATAAAGGTAGTTCTAGTCAGCATCTGAGGAATGATGGTAACTAGAATTCTGGTCTTAAGATGGAAGGGGTTAGAGAATAAAGGTGTGAGAATTTTAGAGGGTGAATTCTAGCGAGAACTTACAATATGTGGTACCATCAAAAAATAGCTGTTTATATTCATTAAGTAGAGGAGGAGAGTGAAGCTTTCCAAGTACACTTGTAAAACAGAGGAAAATAAATGAAAAAAAAGTCAGACTTATATGGGTAGTAATTCAGCAGAGCAGACTATAATGATATCATCTACCTATTGCATGCCCACCCATCTATGGTTTGTAGGTTGATCCCTCACTATGTGGTGAAACTGTGTGCTATAATTTGCAGGCAAAATATGTGATGAAGAGGTAGGTCCCTGTGAGAAGGCAATAGCTGGAAGTGGGACACACATAAAGAGACATAGAGGACATCTGCCTTGACTCCTTGGATGATGGCTATGAACAGGACCCGCAGCAAATGTGATGCTCCAATCCCACAGCAGTGATGATCCAATCACTGAATTTTTTTTTTTTTTTTTTTTCCTCCAGAACAACTAATACTTAGAGTCACATTTTGCAAAGAATCTCTGCAGGGCTGATTATGTTATTTTTCTTCTGGCCACTGCTAACCTGCCATTTGTGATCTGAAATTTAGCTTCATTATAATCAAGGTCTCAGGCCCAGAGTTATAATGCCTGCTCTGGCCCCAGAGTGGTGGAATATGGAGTAGGGAGGTGGTGGGAAGAAAGAAGGATCTGCGAAGGAAGAGATCAGCTTCAACTGTTCTGTACAGAAGGTCCCAAATAAGCAATGTGACTTATGAAAAGACAACCACATGTATGAGTTTCCAGAAGCTCCCTAAAACACCTGACCCCATAAGGCCAAGGACTGACTCAGACAGATGCACCTCCACAAGGAAGGTGTTCATTTGCAGCAAATGAAATATAACAGTTGGCTGCAAGTTTCTACTGAAAAATGAGACACATTATAAGCTAACCCACTGTGGTCTCAAACCCTATCCCCAGACCCTATCTTGCCTTCTTCATGCTGACCCTGTCTTCTGTTCATCAACAAAGACTTAGCACTTTGCCCTCAAGACCCCTGCAGGTGGAGGTGGCAAACAGTCCTGCTGCAATACCCACCTGGAAACCAGCTCCAACCTCATCCTTATCAGCAAATCCCTTTTTTCCCCCACATTTATGACGCCAGCCCACCCCAGTTCAGCACACCAGTACACATCTTTTGCCCCCTTCACACTGGCTCATTGCCTCCAAGGCTAAGACACCAAAACCCTGAAGCAATTACATTTCCAGGTAAGAGGGAAGAATGCTGCCACATGCTGTGGTCCATTTTAAAGGCCTCCTAAAATTGTCACTAGAGAGAGTTGTCAGAGAAGAGACTGAAACCAAGGACAAGGTTACAAAGAAGCCCAGTGAAGATGTCACTGCCCTAGTGTCTAGCCACATGACAAAAGAGCCATACAGTCTGCCTCAGATGTAAAGGGGCTACAAATGTAAGTCCCAATTTTCACTAAATGATCTCTTCCAAAGGAGACATGATGAATAAATAGAAAATTTGACAACGTCGGAAGAGTGGTGAGATAGCCTACTTAAGCATACCAAGATGCCACAAATACAGCACAGGAAACATCACATAGAGAAAACTCAGTAAAAATCAGAAAACAGCAAAAGCAGTCTGCCTACACAACAGTACTAAAAGCCTATCAGAGTGCAGGAAGAAACCTGCAACATAGAATTAGTCAAAGCAATAAGACAGAAATCTCCTCCTCCTCCTCCTCCTCCTCCTCCTCCTCTGGGAGACACAACTTTGAGAGCTCTTAAACGGGAAAACTGTGCCTTCCCTTCCATTTCAGTATACAAAATGTATACACTTTCATTCAACAAATTTTGAATAGCTACTGTGTGTAGTGCGTTAAGCTTTGGCACAATTATTAAGTATATACATATTAAAGATTTAATATACATGCATGCACTGTTAAATAGGCACATAGTAGTCATTATCAAAATAATGCATTTATAGTAATTTTTTGTGAGTTATTTTGTTAAGTAAAAATTTTTGTAACTAAGCCTTCACATGCTTACAACATAAGGAAAAACAATGCTTATAACAATGATCTTAAGGCAAAATATAATGTTGAAAATGTTAATATTTTATTCCATTAATTATATATTAATAATATAAACTATTAATAGTACTTTGAGATGATAAAAATATATAACATATTATAATTTAATATAATTTTTAAGTTTTTATTTAAATTCCACATAGTTAACATACAGTGTAATATTAGTTTCAGGTATGCAATATAGTGATTCAACACTTCTATACAATATGTATTGCTCATCACAAGTGTACATATTAACCCTATTACCTATTTAACCCATCTCCCTACACACACTCTGGTAACCATCAGTTTGTTCTCTATAGTCAAGAATCTATTAATTGGTTTGCCCCTCTATCTTTTTCTTCCCTTTGCTCATTTGTTTTGTTTCCTTAATTCCACATATGAGTGAAATCATGAGTATTTGCCTTTGACTAACTTATTTCACCTAGCATTGCAACCCCTAGCACCATCCATGTCATTGCAAATGGAAAGATTTCATTATTTTTTATGGATAAAAATATTCCATTGTGTATATATATATATATGTATATATATGTGTGTATATATGTGTATATATATGTGTGTGTGTGTATATATATATATATATATATATATATATATACACCACCTCATCCTTATCCACACATCAATCAGTGGACACTTAGGCTGCTTCCAATATCCTGGCTATTGTAAATAATGCTGCTATAAACATAGGGTTGCATGTATTTCTTTGAGTTAGTGTTTTTTTTATTCTTCAGGTAAATACCTAGTAGTGTGATTGCTGGATCGTAGGGTAGTTCTATTTTTAACATCTTGAGGAAACTCCACACTGCTTTCCCAGAGTGGCTGCATCAGTTTACATTCCCATCAATAGTGCATCAGGGTTCTTTTTTCTCCACATCCTCCCCAACACATATTGTCTTGTGTTGTTAATTTTAGCCATTCTGACAGGTGTAAAGTGGTATCTCATTGTAGTTTTGATTGGCATTTCCCTGATAAACTGTGATGTTTAGCATCTTTTCCTGTGTTTGTTGACCATCTATATGTCTTCTTTGGAGAAATATCTGTTCATGTCTTCTGCCCATTTTTTAAATTGGATTATTTGTTTTTTGGGGTTTGAATAAGTTCTTTATATATTTTGTAAACTAACCCTTTATCAGAATTGTCATTTGCAAACATCATCTCCCATTGTATAGATTGCTTTTCATTTTGTTGTTTGTTTCCTTCACTGTACAAAAGGTTTTTATTTGTATGTAGTTCCAGTAGTTTATTTTTTATTTTCTTTCCCTTGACTAAGAAGACATACCTAAAAAAATGTTGCTACACCCAATATCAGAGAGGTTACTGCCTGTGCTCTCTTCTAGCATTTTCATGATTTCAGGTCTCACATTTATGTCTTTAATCAATTTTGAATTTCTTTTTGTTATGGCATAAGAAAATGATCCAGTTTTATTCTTTTTGCATGCAGCTGACTAGTTTTCCCAACATTATTTGTTGAAGAGACTTTTTTCCATTGTATGGTCTTCCCTGCTCTGTCAAAACTTAATTGACCAAATAACTCTGGGTTAATTTCTAGGTTTTCTATTCTGATATATTGATATATATGTGTCCATTTATGTGCCAGTACCATACTATTTTGATGACTACAACTTTGTAATATAACTTGAAGCCCAGAATTGTGATGTCTCCAGCTTTGCTTTGGTTTTCAAGACTGCACTGGTTATTCAGGGACTTTTGTGGTTCCACACAAATTTCAGAATTGTTCTAGTTCTATGAAAAATGTTGTTGGTATTTTCATAGGAATTGCACTAAACGTGTAGATTACTTTGGGTAGGAAGAAATTTTAACAATATTTGCTCTTCACTCAGTGAGCATGGAATGTCTTTCCATTTTTTGGTGTCATCTTCAATTTTTGTTATCAGTGTTTTATAGTTTTCAGAGTATGATACTCAAAATTTTACGTCATCCTTGGTGATTTGGATAACTTTTCTTTCTGTTTTCTGATTGCTGTGGCTAAGACTTCCAGTACTATGTGAAATAAAACTGGTGCAAATGGACATCTCTGTCTCGTTCCTCACTGTAAAGATAAAGCTCCCAGAGGCGCCTGGGTGGCTCAGTCAGTTAAATGTCCAACTTCAGCTCAGGTCATGATCTCACAGACTGTGAGTTCGAGCCCCCATGCTGACAGCTCAGAGCCTAGAACCTGATTTGGATTTTGTGTCTCCCTCTCTCTCTGCCCTTCCCCTGCTAACTCTCTCTCTCAGAAATGAACATTTAAAAAAATACAAAAATTAAAATTAAAAAAAAGAAACCACTCCCAATTTCCCCCCATTTAGAATTATATTAACTGTGCATTTTTCATATAAGGCCTTTACTATCTTCATGTGTCTTCTCCTGGAACCAATTTTGTCATGTCTTTTATCATGGATGGATCTTGTACTTTTTCAAGTGCTTTTTTTGTCTCTATTGAAATGATCATGAGGGAGGAGCCAAGACGGCGGGACAGCATGGAAGTTTTTTGTGTGTCTCACCTCCATGAAATACAGCCAGACCAACACTAAACCATCCTACACACCTAGAAAACTGATTGGAGGATTAACACAACAATCTGCAAAACCTGAACCACAGAATTCAGCAGGTACGCAGTGCGGAGAGATGAATTTGGGGAGCAAGAAGCCACAGAGGGTAGGGAACTGTTTTTGTGGGAGGAGAGAGGATAGAGACTGGGGAGGGGGCGGAGAATACAGGAAAAGCACCCCTCCCCAAAAGCAGCTGGAGAGAAAGTGGAAAATTGGAAACAGCCGCAGGGACTAAACTAAAAAGGGAGAAAGGAGAAAGGAGAGGGCTTAAATTCCATTAAGACTATAAACAAGGGGAGCACAAAGGCTGCAACTCTGCAGCTCAATATCTGGTGATGCTCTGGTGGAAAGGGCTAATCCTCAGGAACAGAGTGGGGTCCAGGAGGTTCTCAGGCCACATGGGGAAAAGTGGTTCCACTGCTGGAAGGACATTTGGTAGAGACTGTTGAAGCCACCTGGTCCCAGCAGACCCCGGAAGGCAGCCACATTTGCTGGTGCTGGGGCAAGGTCCTTAATGGTGAAGTCTGGTGCCAGATGTATGTTGTGATTTTCCATAGTCCCTGAAACGCTGCTGCTACACTATCTCCCAAACGTTTTCTGGGGCGGGCTGGCATCTGGCCACAGTCTCAGGGCACCGGCAGCAGCAGGGTCCAGCAAGTGTTCCTGGGTGCAGCGGACATTTGGCCATTGCTCATTCAGCCATTACTTGGTGAGACCCTCCCGCAGAAGGGCAGCACGGGTCAAAGATGCAGTCCTTTGGACGTAAGGGGCCAGGGAAAACAGCTGCATCTGAGACAAAACTTGGGAGAGAGGTAATGCTTGGGGCTTGGTCACGGGCAGTGAAGAAGTGGGGAGTGGATGGAAGCTGAAGACAGAGGATGGGTGAGTGATTGCTGATCCGGGAGAACAGACTGGATAGCTGGGAGGTGCCATTTTCACCGCTCCTGCACATGCTCATATGCACCTATGGGCGCCACAAAAATCCACCCCAGTAGCCTATCAGCGCCATCTAGTGGACAGCGGAGCTGTTACAGAGCCCCACCCAAATGGGCCAACTGTACTCTTCAAGAACACAAGTCTCACCACCTGCTTACTTTATGAACTATAAAGCACTACATGGACTGACTTCTAGGGGAAAACGAAGATAATTTCAGCACTACTTCAATCTGTTAGTAGGTTCATCTATTTAATTTTCTTTTTTTTTCTTTTTCTCTTTTACACTTCTTTTCCTTGAATACAGAAAGAGAAAAAATTCATTTTTATTTTTAATTTTTATTAAAACTATTTTTTCTATCTTTATTACTATATTTTTTACTTTTGTGTAATTTTTTTTTCAAATCCTATTTTACTTCCATCATTTTCTTTTAGTCTACTTCATGGTATTCACCTTTTCAAATTTTCAAAAAATTTCCTTTTTTTCTTTCTTTTTCTTCTTTTCTATTTTTTTCTTTTCTTTTTCTTGAATGCAGGAAGACAAAAACTTCATTTTTACTTTCAATTTCTATTAAAATATTTTTATCTAAATTTTTAACTATATTTTTTGCTTCAATGTAAATATTTTCAAATTCTGTTTTACTTCCATCATTTTATTTTATCTTTTGTCTTTTTCCACTGTTTTATTTCCAATTTGCTGCGCAGTAGTTGCTCAATAAATGTTTCTCTCTATAAATGAACCTTAAAATATTTTTATAAGAAGAAATTAAATTAAAAAGTCATTCATCGTCTTACCTTGCTAAAATAACTTTCCATTTTTTATAGAATGTATTTGTTCTTGGATTTACAGACATGTATACTGCATTAACATTTTTTAAATATGACTTCACTCATATGAGGACTTTTATTTTTTTTAATATGAAATTTATTGACAAATTGGTTTCCATACAACACCCATTGCTCATCCCAAAAGGTGCCCTCCTCAATACCCATCACCCACCCTCCCCTCCCTCCCACCCCCCATCAACCCTCAGTTTGTTCTCATTTTTTAAGAGTCTCTTATGTTTTGTCTCTCTCCCACTCTAACCTCTTTTTTTCCCCCCTTCCCCTCCCCCATGGGTTTCTGTTAAGTTTCTCAGGATCCACATAAGAGTGAAAACATACGGTATCTTTCTCTGTATGACTTATTTCACTTAGCATAACACTCTCCAGTTCCATCCATGTTGCTACAAAAGGCCATATTTCATTCTTTCTCATTGCCAAGTAGTATTCCATTGTGTATATAAACCACAATTTCTTTATCCATTCGTCAGTTGATGGACATTTAGGCTCTTTCCATAATTTGGCTATTGAGAGTGCTGCTATAACCATTGGGGAACAAGTGCCCCTTTGCATCAACACTCCTGTATCCCTTGGGTAAATTCCTAGCAGTGCTGTTGCTGGGTCATAGGGTAGGTCTATTTTTAATTTTTGAGGAACCTCCACACTGTTTTCCGAGCAGCTGCACCAGTTTGCATTCCCACCAACAGTGCAAGAGGGTTCCCGTTTCTCCACATCCTCTCCAGCATCTATAGTCTCTTGCTTTGTTCATTTTAGCCACTCTGACAGGCGTGAGGTGATATCTGAGTGTGGTTTTGATTTGTATTTCCCTGATGAAGAGTGACGAGCATCTTTTCATGTGCCTGTTGGCCATCCGGATGCCTTCTTTAGAGAAGTGTCTATTCATGTTTTCTGCCCATTTCTTCACTGGATTATTTGTTTTTCGGGTGTGGAGTTTGGTGAGCTCTTTATAGATTTGGGATACTAGCCCTTCATCCAATATGTCATTTGCAAATATCTTTTCCCATTCCATTGGTTGCCTTTTATTTTATTGTTTCCTTTGCTGTGCAGAAGCCTTTTTATCTTCATGAGGTCCCAATAGTTCATTTTTGCTTTTAATTCCCTTACCTTTGGGGATGTGTCAAGTAAGAACTTGCTGCAGCTGAGGTCAGAAAGGTTTTTTCCTTCTTTCTCCTCTAGGGATTCGATGGTTTCCTGTCTCACATTCAGGTCCTTTATCCATTTTGAGTTTGTTTTTGTGAATGGTGTAAGAAAGTGGTCTAGTTTCAATCTTCTGCATGTTGCTGTCCAGTTCTCCCAGCACCATTTGTTAAAGAGACTGTCTTTTTTCCATTGGATATTCTTTCCTGCTTTGTCAAAGATGAATTGGCCATGCTTTTGTGGGTCTAGTTCTGGGATTTCTATTCTATTCCATTGGTCAATGTGTCTGTTTTTGTGCCAGTACCATGCTGTCTTGATGATTACAGCTTTGTAGTGGAGGCTAAAGTCTGGGATTGTGATGCCTCCTGTTTGCGTCTCCTTCTTCAATATTACTTTGGCTATTCAGGGTCTTTTGTGGTTCCATACAAATTTTAGGATTGCTTGTTCTAGCTCTGAGAAGAATGCTGGTGTGATTTTGATTGGGATTGCATTTAATGTGTAGATAGCTTTGATAGTATTGATATTTTGACAATATTTATTCTTCCAATTCATGAGCATGGAATGTTTTTCCATTTCTTTCTGTCTTCTTCAATTTCCTTCATAAGCTTTCTATAGTTTTCAGCATACAGATCTTCTACATCTTTGGTTAGATTTCTTCCTAGGTATTTTATGCTTCTTGGTGCAATTGTGAATGGGATCAGTTTCTTTATTTGCCTTTCTGTTGCTTCCTTACTAGTGTATAAGAATGCAACTGATTTCTGTACATTGATTTTGTATCCTGCAACTTTGCTGAATTCATGTATCATTTCTAGCAGACTTTTGGTGGAGTCTGTTGGGTTTTCCATGTATAATATCATGTCATCTGCAAAAAGTGAAAGCTTGACTTCATGTTTGCCAATTTTGATACCTTTGATTTCCTTTTGTTGTCTGATTGCTGATGCTAGAACTTCCAACACGATGTTAAACAACAGCGGTGATAGTTGACATCCCTGTTGTGTTCCTCATCTCAGGGAGAAAGCTCTCAGTTTTTCCCCATTGAGAATGTTATTAGCTGTGGGATTTTCATAAATGGTTTTTATGATGTTTAAGTATGTTCCTTCTATCTTGACTTTCTGAAGGGTTTTTATTAAGAAAGATGCTGAATTTTGTCAAATACTTTTTCTCATTCAATTGACAGGATCATATGGTTCTTAGCTTTCCTTTTATTAATGTGATATATCACATTGTTTGACTTGTGAATGTTGAACCAGTCCTGCAGCCCAGGAATGAATCCTACTTGATCACGGGGAACAATTCTTTTTATATGCTGTTGAATTCGATTTGCTAGTATCTTACCGAGAATTTTTTCATCCATATTCATCAGGGATATTGGCCTGTAGTTCTCTTTTTCTTGCTGGGTCTCTGTCTGGTTTAGGAATCAATGACTCATAGAATGAGTCTGGAAGTTTTTCTTCCCTTTCTGTTCTTTGGAATAGGTATTATTTCTGCTTTAAATGTCTGTTAGAATTCCCCAGGGAAGCCCTCTGGTCCTGGACTCTTATTTGTTGGGAGAGTTTTGATAACTGGTTCAATTTTTGCTGGTTATGGGTCTGTTCAAGCTTTCTATTACTTCCTGTTTGAGTTTTGGAAGTGTGTGAGTGTTTAGGAATCTGTCCATTTCTTCCAGGTTGTCCGGTTTGTTGGCATATAATTTTTCATAGTATTCCCTAATAATTACTTGTACTTCTGAGGGATTGGTTGTAATAATTCCATTTTCATTCGTTATTTTATCTGTTTGGGTCATCTCACTTTTCTTATTGAGAAGCCTGGCTAGAGGTTTCTCAATTTTGTTTATTTTTTCAAAAAACCAACTCTTGGTTTCATTGATCTGCTCTACAGTTTTTTTAGATTCTATATTGTTTATTTCTGCTCTGATCTTTATTATCTCTCTTCTCCTGCTGAGTTTGTGGTGTCTTTGCTGTTCTGCTTCTCTTTCCTTTAGGTGTGCTGTTAGGTTTTGTATTTGGGATTTTTCTTGTTTCTTGAGATAGGCCTGCTTGCAATGTATTTTCCTCTCAGGACTGCCTTCGCTGCATCCCAAAGCGTTTGGATTGTTGTGTTTTCATTTTCATTTGTTTCCATATATTTCTTAATTTCTTCTCTAATTGCCTGGTTGACACATTCATTCTTTAGTCGGGTGTCTTTAACCTCCATGGCTTTGGAGGTTTTCCCAGATATTTTCTTGTGGTTGATTTCAAGCTTCATAGCATTGTGGTCTGAAGGTATGCATGGTATGATATCAATTCTTGTAAACTTATGAAGGGCTGTTTTGTGACCCAGTATGTGATCTATCTTGGAAAATGTTCCATGTGCACTCGAGAAGAAAGTATATTCTGTCACTTTGGGATGCAGAGTTCTAAATATATCTGTCAAGTCCATCTGATGCAATCTATCATTCATTGTTTCTTTATTGACCGTGTGCCTAGATGATCTATCCATTGTTGTAAGTGGAGTATTAATTTCCCCTGCAATTATCACATTCTTATCAATAAGGTTGCTTATGTTTGTGATTAATTGCTTTATATATTTGGAGGCTCCCGTATTTGGCACATACACATTTATAATTGTTAGCTCTTCCTGATGGATAGATCCTGTAATTATTATATAATGCCTTTCTTCATCTCTTGTTACAGCCTTTAATTTAAAGTCTAGTTTGTCTGATAGAAGTATCGCTACTCCAGCTTTCTTTTGACTTCCAGTAGCATGGTAAATTGTTCTCCATCCCCTCACTTTCAATCTGAAGGTGTCCTCAGGTCTAAAATGAGTCCCTTGTAGACAGCAAATAGATGGGTCTTGTTTTTTATCCATTCTGATACCCTATATCTTTTGGTTGGAGCATTTAGTCCATTTACATTCAGTGTTATTATGGAAAGATACGGGCTTAGAGTCATTGTGACATCTGTAGGTTTCATGCTTGTAGTGATATCTCTGGTACTTTGTGGTCCTTGCAAGATTTCACTCACAGAATCCCCTTTAGGATCTCTTGTAGGACTGGTTTATTGGTGATGAATTCCTTCAGTTTTTGTTTGTTTGAGAAAATATCTATCTCTCCTTCTATTCTGAATGACAGACTTTCTGGATAGCAGATTCTCGGCTGCATATTTTTTCTGTTCATCACATTGAAGATTTCCTGCCATTCCTTTCTGGCCTGCCAAGTTTCAGTAGAGAGGTCTGCTACTACTCTTATGTGTCTACCTTTGTAAGTTAGCTGCTGTTTTTCCCTGGCTGCTTTCAGAATTTTCTCTTTATCCTTGTATTTTTCCAGTTTCACTATGATATGTCTTGCAGAAGATCAATTCAAGTTACATCTGAAGGGAGTTCTCTGTGCTTCTTGTATTTCAATGCCTTTTTCTTTCCCCAGATCAGGGAAATTCTCAGCTATGATTTCTTCTAGTACACCTTCAGCACCTTTCCCTCTCTTTCTCCTCTGGAATCCCAATTAGGTGTATATTATCGCGTTTAATTGTGTCACTTAGTTCTCTAATTCTCCCCTCATACTCCTGGATTTTTTTATCTCTCTTTTTCTCAGCTTCCTCTTTTTCCATAATTTTATCTTCTAATTCACCTATTCTCTCCTCTGCCTCTTCAATCCGAGCTGTGGTCACCTCCATTTTATTTTGCAGCTCATTTATAGCTTTTTTTTTTTAACTCCTCCTGACTGTTTCTTAGTCCCTTGATCTCTGTAGTAATACATTCTCTGCTGTTTCTATACTTTTTTAAGCCCAGCGATTAATTTTATGACTATTATTTTAAATTCATGTTGTGTTACATTGCTTAAATTGTTTTTGATCAGTTCGTTAGCTGTTGCTACTTCCTGGCGTTTCTTTTGAGGAGAATTCTTCCATTTCATCCTTTTGGATAGTCCCTGGAATGGCGCAGAACTACAGGGCTCTTCCCCTGTGCTGTCTGGAGTGACTTGTGTTAGTGGGCAGAGCAGCAGTCAGACCTGATGTCTGCCCCCAGCCCACTGCTGGGGCCACAGTCAAACTGGTGTGTACCTTATCTTTCCCTCTCCCAGGGGCAGGATTCACTGTGGAGTGGTATGGCCCCTGTCTGGGCTACTTGCACACTGCCAGGCTTGTGGTGCTGCTTCTATGGGATCTGGCGTATTAGCTAGGGTGGACCCGCAAGGTGCACAGGAGTGGGAGGAGCAGACTCAGCTTTGCTTTTGGTGGTCCAGTTCAGGAAGGGCCCTGCAACACCAGGAGGGAGGCAGACCGGTGGGAGGGATGGATCTACAGAAGCACAGCATTGGGTGTTTGCACAGTACAAGCAACTTCCGTGATGGGAACTGGTTCCATTGGGATTTTGGCTGGGGGATGGGCAAGGGAGATGGCGCTGGCGAGTGCCTTTGTTCCCTGCCAAGCTGAGCTCTGTCGTCCGGGCTCAACAACTCTCCCTCCCGCTGTCCTCTAGCCCTCCCATTCTCGGAGCAGAGCTTTTGACATAACATTCCAAATGGTAAGTGCCACTGGCTTTCAGAACACACTCTGTCTGGCCCCTCCACTTTTGTAAGCCAGACTCAGAGGCTCTGCATTGCTGGGTGGGATGGCTGCCCCTCAACTGCCCCTGCTCCCTCCCACCAGTCCGTGTAGCGCACACCACCTCTCCACTTTTCCTACCCTTTTCTGTGGGCCTCTCATCTATGCTTGGCTCCGGAGAGTTCATTCTGCTAGTCTTCTGGAGGTTTTCTGTGTTATTTAGGCAGATGTGGGTGGAATCTAAGTGGTCAGCAGGACGCGATGAGCCCAGCGTTCTCCTACACTACCATCTTCCCTCTCCCATCATTTTATTTTAGTCTATTATAGTGTATTCACTTTTTCAAATTTTCAAGCACTTTCTTTTGTTTTTTTCTTTTTTTATTATATTTTTTCTCTTTTTTGTTTGTTTTCTGTTTTCTTAAATACAGAAAAAGAAAAATTCATATTTATTTTTAATTTTTATTGAAAATATTTTTCTTTAATTTTTTTCTACAACATCCTTTACTTTTATGTATATTTTTCAAATTCTATTTTACCCCCATAATCTCATTTTAGTCTACTTCAGTGTATTCATTGTTTCAAATTATCAAACTATTTCCTTTTTTTTCTCTAATCCGTCAAGCCACTTTCAACACCCAGACCAAAACACACCTAGGATCTAGCATCATCTATTCGATTTTTGTGTATATATATGGTTTTAATTTCTAATTTTAATATTTTTTAATTTTAATTTTTTTAATTTCAAATTTTCTACCTCATTAATTCCTTTTCTCCCTTCAAAATGACAAAAAGAAGGAATTCACCCTAGAAGAAAGAGTACGAAGAAATGACAGCCAAGGATTTAACCCACAGATACAAGCAAGATGTCTGAACCAGAATTTAGAATCACGATAAGAATATTAGCTGGAGTCGAAAATGGATTAGAATCCCTTTCTGCAGAGATAAAAGCAGTAAAAAATTGTCAGCATGGTATAACTGAGCTGCAATCATGGATGGATGCAGCAGCGGCAAGGGTGGATGAGGCAGAACAGAAAATCAGCGATATAGAGGACAAACTTACAAAGAATAATGAAGCAGGAAAAAAAACAGGGAGATTAAGGCAAAAGAATAAATTTTAAGAATTAGAGAAATCAGTGACTCATTAAAAAGTAACAACATCAGAATCATAGGGGTCCCAGAAGAGGAAGAGAGAGAAATAGGGGTAGAAGGGGTATGTAAGCAAATCATAGTGGAAAACTTTCCTAACATGAGAAAGACACAGACATCAAAATCCATGAAGCACAGAGGGCCCTCATTAGATTAAACAAAAACCAACCATCAACAAGACATATCATAGTCAAATTCACAAAATACTCAGGCAAGGAAAGAATCATGAAAGCAGCAAGGGAAAAAAAAAGTCCCTAACATACAAGGGAAGACAGATCAGGTTTGCAGCAAACCTATCCACAGAAACTTGGCAGGCCAGAAAGGAGTGGCAGGATATACTCAATGTGCTGGATCAGAAAAATATGCAGCCAAGATTCTTTATCCAACAAGGCTGTCATTCAAAATAGAAGGAGAGATAAAAAGTTTCCCAGACAAACAAAAATTAAAGGAGTTTGACCACTAAACCATCCCTGCAAGAAATTTTAAGGGGGACTCTCTGAAGGGGGAAAAGATGAAAAAAAAAATTATATATATATATATATATATATATATATATATATATATATCTCAAAAGCAACAAAGATTAGAAAGGAGCAGAGAACACCACCAGAAACTCCAACTCTACAAGCATCATAATGGCAATAAATTCTTATCTTTCAGTACTCACTCTAAATGTCAATGGACTCAATGCTCCAATCAAAAGACATAGGGTCACAGAATGGATAAGAAAACAAGATCCATCTATATGCTGTTTACAAGAGACACACTTTAGACCTAAAGACACCTTCAGATTGAAAACAAGGGGATGGAGAACCATTTATCATGCTAATGATCAACAAAAGAAAGCCGGAGTAGCCATACGTAGACAATCTAGACTTTAAAATAAAGGCTGTATCAGGAGATGCAGAAGGGCATTATATCATAATCAAAGGGTCTATCCACCAAGAAGACCTAACAATTTTAAACATTTATGGTCCAAATGTGCAAGCACCCAAATATATAAATCAATTAATCACAAACATAAAGAAACTCATCGATAGTAATACCATAATAGTAGGAGACTTCAACACCCCACTCACAGCAATGGACAGATCATCTAATCAAAAAATCAACAAGGAAACAATGGCTTTGAATGATACACTGGGCCAGATGGACTTAACAGATATATTCAGAACATTTCATCCTAAAGCAGCAGAATATACATTCTTCTCCAGTGCACATGGAATGTTCTCCAGAATAGACCATGTACTGGGACACAAATCAGCCCTAAGTAAGTACAAAAAGATCGAGATCATACCGTGCGTATTTTCAGACCACAACACTATGAAACTCGAAATCAACCACATGAAAAAATTTGGAAAAGTAACAAATACTTGGAGACTGAAGAACATCCTACTAAAGAATGAATGGGCTAACCAAGCAGTTAAAGAAGAAATTAAAAAGTATATGGAAGTCAATGAAAATGATAACACCACAACCCCAAACCTCTGGGAGGCAGCAAAGGCGGTCATAAGAGGAAAGTATATAGCAATCCAGGCCTTCCTAAAGAAGGAAGAAAGATCTCAGATACACAACCTAACCTTACACCTTAAAGAGCTGGAAAAACTACAGCAAATCGAACCCAAAACCGGCAGAAGACAGGAAATAATAACGATTATAGAAGAAATGCTATCAAGACCAAAACAAAACAAAACAAAACAAAACAAAACAGTAGAACAGATCAATGAAATCAGAAGCTGGTTCTTTGAAAGAATTAACAAAATTGATAAACCACTAGCCAGTTTGATCAAAAAGAAAAAGTAAAGGACCCCAAAAAATAAAATCTTGAATGAAAGAGGAAAGATGACAACCAACACAGAAGAAATAAAAACAATAATAAGAGAATATTATGAGCAATTATATGCCAATAAAATGGGCAATCTGGAAGAAATAGACAAATTCCTAGAAACATATACACTACCAAAACTGAAACAGGAAGAAATAGAAAATTTGAACACGCCCATAACCAGTAAGGAAATCGAATTAGTAATCAACAATCTCCAAAAAAAACAAGAGTCCAGGGCCAAATGGCTTTCCAGGGGAATTCTACCAAACATTTAAGGCAGAGTTAAAACCTATTCTCTTGAAACTGTTCCAAAAAATAGAAATGGAAGGAAAACTTCCAAGCTCTTTGTATGAAGCCAGCATTACCTTGTTTCCAAAACCAGACAGAGACCACACTAAAAGGAGAACTATAGACCAATTTCCATGATGAACATGGATGCAAAAATCCTCAACAAGATATTAGCCAACCAGATGAAACAATACATTAAAAAAATTATTCACCACGACCAAGCGGGATTTATACCTGGGATGCAGGGCTGGTTCAATATCCACAAAACAATTAACGTAATTCATCACATCAGTAAAAGGACAAGTACCATATTATCCTCTTAATAGATGCAGAGAAAGAATTTGACAAAATACAGCATCATTTCTTGGTAAAAACCCTCAGGAAAGTAGGGATAGAAGGAGCACACCTCGAGATCATAAAAGCCATATATGAATGACCCAACGCTAATATCATCCTCAATGGGGTAAAACTGAGATCTTTCCCCCTAAGGTCAGGAACAAGACAGGGATGTCCACTCTCACCACTGTTATTCAACATAGTATTGGAAGTCTTAGCCTCTGCAATCAGACAACACAAAGAAATAAAAGGCATCCAAATTGGCCAGGAGGAGGTCAAACTTTCACTCTTCGCAGATGACATGATACTCTATATGAAAACCCCAAAAGATTCCACCAAAAAACTGCTAGAATTGATTCATGAATTCAGCAAAGTTTCAGGATATAAAATTAACACACAGCAATCGGTTGCATTCCTATACACCAACAATGAAGCGACAGAAAGAGAAATCAAGAAATTGATCCCATTTACAGTTGCACCAAAAACCATAAAATATCTAGGAATAAATCTAACCAAAGAGGTGAAAAACTTATACACTGAAAACTATAGAAAGCTTATGAAAGAAATTGACGAAGACACAAAAAAATGGAAAAAGATTCCATGCTCCTGGATAGGAAGAACAAATATTGTTAAAATGTCGATACTACCCAAAGCAATCTACATATTCAATGCAATCCCTATCAAAGTAACACCAGCATTCTTCAAAGAGCTAGAACAAATAATCCTAAATTTGGATGGAACCAGAAAAGACCCCAAATAGCCAAAGCGATCTTGAAAAAGAAAACCAAAGTAGAAGGCATCACAATCCCAGACTTCAAGCTATACTACAAAGTTGTAATCATCAAGACAGTATGGTACTGGCACAAAAACAGACACTCAGATCAATGGAACAGAATAGAGAACCCAGAAATGGACCCACAAATGTATGGCCAACTAATCTTTGACAAGGCAGGAAAGAATATTCAATGGAATAAAGACAGTCTCTTCAGCAAGTGGTGCTGGGAAAACTGGACAACGACATGCAGAAGCATGAACCTGGACCACTTTCTTACACCGTACACAAAAATAAACTCAAAATGGATGAAAAACCTAAATGTAAGACAGATTTTTCTCCTCAAAATCCTCGAGGAGAAAGTAGGCAAAAACCTCTTTGATCTTGGCTGCAACTTCTTACTCAACATGTCTCTGAACACAAGGGAAACAAAAGCAAAAATGAACTACTGGGACCTCACCAAAATAAAAAGCTTCTGAACAGCGAAGAAAACAATCAGCAAAACTAAAAGGCAACCAACAGAATGGGAAAAGATATTTGCAAATGACATATCAGATAAAGGGTTAGTATCCAAAATCTACGAAGAACGCCTCAAACTCAACACCCAAAAAAGAAATAATCCAGTGAAGAAATGGGCAAAAGACATGAATAGACACTTCTCCAAAGAAGACATCCAGATGGCCAACCAAAACATTAAAAAATGCTCAACATCACTTGTCATCAGGGAAATACAAATCAAAACCACAATCAGATACCACCTTACACCTGTCAGAATGGCTAACATTAACAACTCAGGCAACAACAGATATTGGAGAGGATGCAGAGAAAGAGGATATCATTTTCATTGTTGGTGGGAATGCAAGCTTGTGCAGCCACTCTGGAAAACAGTATGGAGGTCCCTCAAAAAGCCAAAAATAGAACTACCCTATGACCCAGCACTACTACGCATTTATCCACGGGATACTGGTGTGCTGTTTCAAAGGGACACATGCACCCCCATGTTTATAGAAGTGCTATCAACAATAGCCAAAGTATGGAAAGAGCCCAAATGTCCATCAATGGATGAAGGGATAAAGAACATGTGGTGTATGTATACAATGGAGTATTACTCAGAAATCACAAAGAATGAAATCTTGCCATTTGCAACTACGTGGATGAAACTGGAAGGTATTATGCTAAGTGAAATTAGAGAAAGACAAAAATCATATGACTTCACTCATATGAGGAGTTTAAGAGACAAAAGAGGTGAACATAAGGGAAGGGGAACAAAAATAATATAAAAACAGGGAGGGGGACAAAACAGAAGAGACTCATAAATATGGAGAACAAACTGAGGGTTACTGGAGGGATTGTGGGAGGGGGGTTGGACTAAATGGGTAAGGGGCAGTAAGGAATCTACTCCTGAAATCATTGTTGCACTATATGCTACCTAATTTGGATGTAAATTTTAAAAAATAAAAAATAAAATTTAAAAAAGTAGATATTTCAGGAACTGTAAAAAAAAGAAATGATCATATGGTTCTTTTCTTTTCTCATATTGATGTGATGTGTCACAAGTAATTTGTGAGTATTGAATCACTCGTGCAGTCCAGAAATAAATCCCACTTGATCATGATGAATGATTTTTTTAAATTTATTATTGGAATCAGTTTGCTAGTATTTTGTTAAGAATTTTTGCATCTATGTTCATCAGAGATATTGGCCTATAGCTCTCTTTTTCAGCATCTTTTTATCTGGTTTTGGTATCAGGATAATGTTGGTCTCATAGAATGAATTTGGAAGCTTTTCTTCCCCTTCTATTTTTTGGAACAGTTTAAGAATAATGGTTATTAACTCTTCTTTAAATGGTAGCATTTGTCTGTGAAGCCATCTGTCCTGGGCTTTTGTTCATTGGGAGTTTTTTTTATTACTGATTCAATTTCATTGTTGGTTATCAATCTGTTCAAATTTTCTTTATCTTCTTGTTTCAGTTTTGGTAATTTATATGTTCCTAGGAATTTATTCATTTTTTCTAGTTTGTCCAATTTGTCAACATATATTTTTTCAAAATATTATAATTGTATTTTTGTGGTGTTCATTGTTATTTCTTTTATCTCATTTGTGATTTTATTTATTTGAGACCTTTCTCTTTTCTTCTTAAACAGTCTGACTAGGGGTTTATTTATTTTATTGATTTTTTTCAAAGAACCACGTCCTGGTTTTATTGATGTCTTCTTTTTTTGTTTGTTTCTATATCACTTATTTCTGCTCTAATGTTTATTATTTCTTTCCCTTTTCTAGTTTTAGTTTTGTTTTTTTGTTTTTTATTTTTATTTTTTTTTTAATTTTTTTTCAACGTTTATTTATTTTTGGGACAGAGAGAGACAGAGCATGAACGGGGGAGGGGCAGAGAGAGAGGGAGACACAGAATCGGAAACAGGCTCCAGGCTCTGAGCCATCAGCCCAGAGCCTGACGCGGGGCTCGAACTCACGGACCGCGAGATCATGACCTGGCTGAAGTCGGACGCTTAACCGACTGCGCCACCCAGGCGCCCCTAGTTTTGTTTTTTGTTCTTTTTCTAGCTCTTTAGGTGTAAGTTATATTGCTTGTTTGAGATTTTTCTTGTTTCTTGAGGTAGGCCTGTATTGCTATAAGCTTTTTTTTTTTTTATTTTTTTTTCAACGTTTATTTATTTTTTGGGACAGAGAGAGACAGAGCATGAACGGGGGAGGGGCAGAGAGAAAGGGAGACACAGAATCGGAAACAGGCTCCAGGCTCTGAGCCATCAGCCCAGAGCCTGACGCGGGGCTCGAACTCACGGACCGCGAGATCATGACGTGGCTGAAGTCAGATGCTTAACCGACTGCGCCACCCAGGCGCCCCTAGCTTTTTCTTACAACCACTTTTGCTGCAGCCAACAGGTTTTAGACTGTTGTGTTTTCAATTTCATTTGTTTTCATGTACTTTTTTAAATTTCTTCTTTGCTTTCCTGGTTGACCCATCTATTGATTAGCAACATGTTATTTAACTTCCATGTATTTGTGGTCTTTCAAAGTTTTTTCTTGTGGTTGATTTTTAGTTTCAATAGTGTTGTGATCAGAAAAGATGCATGGTATGATTCAAATATTTTTTAAATTTTCGAGGCTTGTTTTTGTGGACCAATACGTGATCTATTCTGGAGAATGTTCCATGCGAGCTTGCAAAGAATCTATATTCTGTTGCTTTAAAATGGAATGTCCTGAATACATCATTCAAAGTCATTTCTTCCTAATTGATTTTCTATTTAGATAATCTGTCCATTGAAGAAAGTGGGGTGTTAATATCTCCTACCATTACTGTATTATTATCAATTAGTTCCTTTACGTTTGTTAATAACTGTTTAATGTATTTGTGTGCTTCCATGTTGAATGCATAAATATTTACAATTGTTATACTTGTTGGATTGTCCCCTTTATTATTATATAGTGTCCTTCTTTGTCTCTTATTACAGTCTTTGTTTTAAAGTCAATCTTTCCTGGGGCGCCTGGGTGGCTCAGTCGGTTGAGCGTCCGACTTCAGCTCAGGTCATAATCTCACAGCTTGTGAGTTCAAGCCCCGTGTCAGGCTCTGTGCTGACAGCTCAGAGCATGGAGCCTGCTTCGGATTCTGTGTCTCCCTCTCTCTGCCCCTAACCCACTCGCATTCTGTCTCTCTCTCTTAAAAATAAATAAACATTGAAAAAATAAATAAAGTCAATCTTTTCTGATATAAGTATTGCTACTCCACCTTTTTTTTAATGAAATTTATTGACAAATTGGTTTCCATACAACACCCAGTGCTCATCCCAAAAGGTGCCCTCCTCAATACCCATCACCCACCCTCTCCTCCCTCCCACCCCCCATCAACCCTCAGTTTGTTCTCAGTTTTAAACAGTCTCTTATGCTTTGGCTCTCTCCCATTCTAACCTCTTTTTTTTTTTTTCCTTCCCCCCCCCCCCATGGGTTCCTGTTAACTTTCTCAGGATCCACATAAGAGTGAAACCATATGGTATCTGTCTTTCTCTGTATGGCTTATTTCACTTAGCATCACACTCTCCAGTTCCATCCACGTTGCTACAAAAGGCCATATTTCATTTTTTCTCATTGCCACGTAATATTCCATTGTGTATATAAACCACAATTTCTTTATCCATTCATCAGTTGATGGACATTTAGGCTCTTTCCATCATTTGGCTATTGTTGAGAGTGCTGATATGAACATTGGGGTACAAGTGGCCCTATGCATCAGTGCTCCTGTATCCCTTGGATAAATTCCTAGCAGTGCTATTGCTGGGTCATAGGGTAGGTCTATTTTTAATTTTCTGAGGAACCTCCACACTGCTTTCCAGAGCGGCTGCACCAATTTGCATTCCCACCAACAGTGCAAGAGGGTTCCCGTTTCTCCACATCCTCTCCAGCATCTATAGTCTCCTTATTTGTTCATTTTGGCCACTCTGACTGGCGTGAGGTGATACCTGAGTGTGGTTTTGATTTGTATTTCCCTGATAAGGAGCGACGCTGAACATCTTTTCATGTGCCTGTTGGCCATCCGGATGTCTTCTTTAGAGAAGTGTCTATTCATGTTTTCTGCCCATTTCTTCACTGGGTTATTTGTTTTTTGGGTGTGGAGTTTGGTGAGCTCTTTATAGATTTTGGATACTAGCCCTTTGTCCGATATGTCATTTGTGAATATCTTTTCCCATTCCGTTGGTTGCCTTTTCGTTTTGTTGGTTGTTTCCTTTGCTGTGCAGAAGCTTTTTATCTTCATAAGGTCCCAGTAATTCACTTTTGCTTTAAATTCCCTTGCCTTTGGGGATGTGTCGAGTAAGAGATTGCTACGGCTGAGGTCAGAGAGGTCTTTTCCTGCTTTCTCCTCTAAGGTTTTGATGGTTTACTGTCTCACATTCAGGTCCTTCATCCATTTTGAGCTTATTTTTGTGAATGGTGTGAGAAAGTGGTCTAGTTTCAACCTTCTGCATGTTGCTGTCCAGTTCTCCCAGCACCATTTGTTAAAGAGGCTGTCTTTTTTCCATTGGATGTTCTTTCCTGCTTGTCAAAGATTAGTTGGCCATACGTTTGCGAGTCTAGTTCTGGGGTTTCTATTCTATTCCATTGGTCTATGTGTCTGTTTTGGTGCCAATACCATGCTGTCTTGATGATGACAGCTTTGTAGTAGAGGCTAAAGTCTGGGATTGTGATGCCTCCTGCTTTGGTCTTCTTCTTCAAAATTCCTTTGGCTATTCGGGGCCTTTTGTGGTTCCATATGAATTTTAGGATTGCTTGTTCTAGTTTCGAGAAGAATGCTGGTGCAATTTTGATTGGGATTGCATTGAATGTGTAGATAGCTTTGGGTAGTATTGACATTTTGACAATATTTATTTTTCCAATCCATGAGCAGGGAATGTCTTTCCATTTCTTTAAATCTTCTTCAATTTCCTTCATAAGCTTTCTATAGTTTTCAGCATACAGATCCTTTACATCTTTGGTTAGATATATTCCTAGGTATTTTATGCTTCTTGGTGCAATTGTGAATGGGATCAGTTTCTTTATTTGTCTTTCTGTTGCTTCATTGTTAGTGTATAAGAATGCAACTGATTTCTGTACATTGATTTTGTATCCTGCAACTTTGCTGAATTCCTGTATCAGTTCTAGCAGACTTTTGGTGGAGTCTATCAGATTTTCCATGTATAATATCATGTCATCTGCAAAAAGCGAAAGCTTGACTTCATCTTTGCCAATTTTGATGCCTTTGATTTCCTTTTGTTGTCTGATTGCTGATGCTAGAACTTCCAGCACTATGTTAAACAGCAGCGGTGAGAGTGGGCATCCTTGTCGTGTTCCTGATCTCAGGGAAAAAGCTCTCAGTTTTTCCCTGTTGCGGATGATGTTAGCTGTGGGCTTTTCATAAATGGCTTTTATGATCTTTAGGTATGTTCCTTCTATCCCGACTTTCTCAAGGGTTTTTATTAAGAAAGGGTGCTGGATTTCGTCGAAGGCCTTTTCTGCATCGATTGACAGGATCATATGGTTCTTCTCTTTTTTTTTGTTAATGTGATGTATCACGTTGATTGATTTGCGAATGTTAAACCAGCCCTGCATCCCAGGAATGAATCCCACTTGATCATGGTGAATAATTCTTTTTATATGCCATTGAATTCGATTTGCTAGTACCTTATTGAGAATTTTTGCATCCATATTCATCATGGATATTGGCCTGTAGTTCTCTTTTTTTACTGGGTCTCTGTCTGGTTTAGGAATCAAAGTAATACTGGCTTCATAGAATGAGTCTGGAAGTTTTCCTTCCCTTTCTATTTCTTGGAATAGCTTGAGAAGGATAGGTATTATCTCTGCTTTAAACGTCTGGTAGAACTCCCCTGGGAAGCCATCTGGTCCTGGACTCTTATTTGTTGGGAGATTTTTGATAACCGATTCAATTTCTTCACTGGTTATGGGTCTGTTCAAGCTTTCTATTTCCTCCTGATTGAGTTTTGGAAGAGTGTGGGTGTTCAGGAATTTGTCCATTTCTTCCAGGTTGTCCAATTTGTTGGCATATAAGTTTTCATAGTATTCCCTGATAATTGTTTGTATCTCTGAGGGATTGGTTGTAATAATTCCATTTTCATTCATGATTTTATCTATTTGGGTCATCTCCCTTTTCTTTTTGAGAAGCCTGGCTAGAGGTTTGTCAATTTTGTTTATTTTTTCAAAAAACCAACTCTTGGTTTCGTTGATCTGCTCTACAGTTTTTTTAGATTCTATATTGTTTATTTCTGCTCTGATCTTTATTATTTCTCTTCTTCTGCTGGGCTTAGGCTGTCTTTGCTGTTCTGCTTCTAGTTCCTTTAGGTGTGCTGTTAGATTTTGTATTTGGGATTTTTCTTGTTTCTTGAGATAGGCCTGGATTGCAATGTATTTTCCTCTCAGGACTGCCTTTGCTGCGTCCCAAAGCGTTTGGATGGTTGTATTTTCATTTTCGTTTGTTTCCATATATTTTTTAATTTCTTCTCTAATTGCCTGGTTGACCCACTCATTCGTTAGTAGGGTGTTCTTTAACCTCCATGCTTTTGGAGGTTTTCCAGACTTTTTTCTGTGGTTGATTTCAAGCTTCATAGCATTGTGGTCTGATAGTAAGCATGGTATAATTTCAATTCTTGTAAACTTATGAAGGGCTGTTTTGTGACCCAGTATATGATCTATCTTGGAGAATGTTCCATGTGCACTCGAGAAGAAAGTATATTCTGTTGCTTTGGGATGCAGAGTTCTAAATATATCTGTCAAGTCCATCTGATCCAATGTCTCATTCAGGGCCCTTGTTTCTTTATTGACCGTGTGTCTAGATGATCTATCCATTTCTGTAAGTGGTGTATTAAAGTCCCCTGCAATTACCACATTCTTATCAATAAGGTTGCTTATGTTTATGAGTAATTGTTTTATATATTTGGGGGCTCCGGTATTCGGTGCATAGACATTTATAATTGTTAGCTCTTCCTGATGGATAGACCCTGTAACTATTATATAATGTCCTTCTTCATCTCTTGTTACAGCCTTTAATTTAAAGTCTAGTTTGTCTGATATAAGTATGGCTACTCCAGCTTTCTTTTGGCTTCCAGTCGCATGATAAATAGTTCTCCATCCCCTCACTCTCAATCTAAAGGTGTCCTCAGGTCTAAAATGAGTCTCTTGTAGACAGCAAATAGATGGGTCTTGTTTTTTTATCCATTCTGATACCCTATGTCTTTTGGTTGGCGCATTTAATCCATTTACATTCAGTGTTATTATAGAAAGATACAGGTTTAGAGTCATTGTGATGTCTGTATGTTTTATGCTTATAGTGATGTCTCTGGGACTTTGTCTCACAGGGTCCCCCTTAGGATCTCTTGTAGGGCTGGTTTAGTGGTGACAAATTCCTTCAGTTTTTGTTTGTTTGGGAAGACCTTTATCTCTCCTTCTATTCTAAATGATAGACTTGCTGGATAAAGGATTCTTGGCTGCATATTTTTTCTGTCTAGCACTCTGAAAATCTCGTGCCAATTCTTTCTGGCCTGCCAAGTTTCAAAAGAGAGATCAGTCACGAGTCTTATAGGTCTCCCTTTATATGTGAGGGCACGTTTACCCCTTGCTGCTTTCAGACTTTTCTCTTTATCCTTGTATTTTGCCAGTTTCACTATGATATGTCGTGCAGAAGATCGATTCAAGTTACGTCTGAAGGGAGTTCTCTGTGCCTCTTGGATTTCAATGCCTCTTTCCTTCCCCAGTTCAGGGAAGTTCTCAGCTATTATTTCTTCAAGTACCCCTTCAGCACCTTTCCCTCTCTCTTCCTCCTCTGGGATACCAATTATGCGTATATTATTTCTTTTTAGTGTATCACTTAATTCTCTAATTTTCCCCTCATACTCCTGGATTTTTTTTATCTCTCTTTTTCTCAGCTTCCTCTTTTTCCATAACTTTATCTTCTAGTTCACCTATTCTCTCCTCTGCCTCTTCAAGCCGAGCTGTGGTGGTTTCCATTTTGTTATGCATTTCGTTTAAAGCGTTTTTCAGCTCCTCGTGACTGTTCCTTAGTCCCTTGATCTCTGTAGCAAGAGATTCTCTGCTGTCCTGTATACTGTTTTCAAGCCCAGCGATTAATTTTATGACTATTATTCTAAATTCACTTTCTGTTATGTTATTTAAGTCCTTTTTGATCAGCTCATTAGCTGTTGTTATTTCCTGGAGATTCTTCTGAGGGGAGTTCTTCCGCTTGGTCATTTTGGATAGTCCCTGGCATGGTGAGGACCTGCAGGGCACTTCCCCTGTGCTGTGGTGTATAACTGGAGTTGGTGGGCGGGGCCGCAGTCAGACCTGATGTCTGCCCCCAGCCCACCGCTGGGGCCACAGTCAGACTGGTGTGTGCCTTCTCTTCCCCTCTCCTAGGGGTGGGATTCACTGTGGGGTGGTGTGGCTCGTCTGGGCTACTTGCACCCTGCCAGGCTTGTGATGCTGGGGATCTGGCGTATTAGGTGGGGTGGGTAGGCAAGGTGCTCGGGGGCAGGAGGGGCAGGCTTAGATCGCTTCTCCTTAGGTAATCCACTTCAGGAGGGGCCCTGTGGCAGCGGGAGGGAGTCAGATCCGCTGCCGGAGGTTTGGCTCCGCAGAAGAGCAGAGTTGGGTGTTTGCGCGGAGCGAGCAAGTTCCCTGGCAGGAACCAGTTCCCTTTGGGATTTCGGCTGGGGGATGGGCGGAGGAGATGGCGCTGGCGAGCGTCTTTGTTCCCCACCAAACTGAGCTCTGTTGTCAGGGGGCTCAGCAGCTCTCCCTCCCTTTGTCCTCCATCCTTCCCTCTTTCCGAGCAGAGCTGTAAACTTATGACCTCCCAGATGCTAAGTCGCGCTTGTTGTGGGAACACAGTCCGTCAGGCCCCTCCGCTTTTGCAAGCCAGACTCGGGGGCTCTGCTTGGCCGGCGAGCCGCCCCTCCGCCCCGGCTCCCTCCCGCCAGTCCGTGGAGCGCGCACCGCCTCGCCGCCCTTCCTACCCTCTTCCGTGGGCCTCTCGTCTGCGTTTGGCTCCGGCGACTCCGTTCTGCTAATCCTCTGGCGGTTTTCTGGGTTATTTAGGCAGGTGTAAATGGAATCTAAGTGATCAGCAGGACGTGCGGTGAGCCCAGCGTCCTCCTAAGCCGCCATCTTGCCGCCCTCCTCCACCTTTATTTTGACATTCATTTGCATAATACATGTTTCTTCACCCCTCACTTTTTTTTTTTACTTTTTATTTAAATTTTAGTTAGTTAACATGCAGTGCAATTTTGGTTTCAGGATTAGAATTCAATGACTTATTACTTACATACAACACCCAGTGCCCATCATAACAAGTGGCTTCTTTAATATCCATCAACCATCTATCCCATCCCCTACCCATCTCCCTCCATCAACCTTCACTTTGTTCTGTATCATTCATTAAGAGTCTTGCGGTTTTTATGTTTTTCCTTTTTATCTCCCCTTCTCATATGTTCATCTCTTTTGTTTCTTAAATTCACATCTCAGTAAAATCATATGGTATTTTATGGTATTATTTCACTTAACATAATACATTATAGCTTCATCCACATCATTGTAAATGGCAAGATTTCATTCTTTTGATGACTGAGTAATATTCCATTGTAGAGAGATACAACATCTTCTTTATCTGTTCATCAATCAATGGATATTTGGGGTCTCTCCATAGTTTGTCTATTGTTGACAATGCTACTATAAACATCAGGGTGCATGTACCCCTTTGAACCTATATTTTTGTATCTTTTGGGTAAATACCTAAGTGCAAGTGGTGGATCATAGGGTAGCTCTATTTTTAGTTTTTTGAGAAACCTTATACTGTTCTTTCTTGTGTTGTTAATTTTAGCCATTCTGATAAGTGTGAGGTGGTATCTCATCATGGTTTTGATTTGTATTTCCGATTAAGAGTGATGTTCAACATCTTTAAATGTGTCTGTTAGTCATCTGTCTTTATCCTCACTTTCAATCTGCAGGTGTCTTTTTTCTAAATTGAGTCTCTTGTAGGCAGCATATATACGGGCCTCATTTTTTAATCCATTCTGTTACCCTATATATTTTGTTTGGAGTATTTGTCTATTTATATTGAAAGTAAGTATTGATAGGTATGTTTATTGCCAAATTATTGCTTCTTTTTTGATTTTTTCTGATAATTTTCTTTTATCCTTTCTTGCCTATCTCTCTTTTATGTTTTACTGATTTTCTTTAGTGATATGTCTGTATTTCTTTCTCTTTGATTTGTGGTTACCATTATGTTTGTATATAACCTCTTCTGCATATAGAAGTCTATATTAAGTTGGAGGTCATTTAAATTTGAGCCCATTCTTTATTCCTCTCCTTCACATGTTTTAGGTATATGGTACTTATTTTACATCCTTTTATTTTGTGAGATCCATGACTGACTTTTAATGGAAATATCCATTTTTACATCTTTTATGTTTCCTATCTTCACACTGTCACTTTTGGTCTTTCCTTTCCACTCAAAGAGTCCCCTTTAATATTCCTTATGAGGCTGTATAGAAAACCAGTGTACAGAAACCTGTTGCATTTTCATACACCAATAATGAAGTGACAGAAAAAGAAATCAAGGAATCAATCCCATTTATAATTTTACCAAAACCAATAAGATGCCTAGGAATAAACCTAGCCAAAGAAGTGTAATAACACCTGTACTCTAAAAACTATAAAATACTGATAAAGAAGTTGAAGATGACACAAAGAAATGGAAAAACATTCTATGGCCATGAATTGGAAGTATGAATATTGTTAAAATATCTATATTACAGAGTAAAATAAACATTTAATGCTCTCCTTATGAAAATACCAATAGCAATTTTCAGAGAGCTAGAGCAAATAATCCAAAATTTGTGTGGAACACAAAAGACCACAAATAGACAAACCAATCCTGAAAAATGAAAGCAAAGCTGGAGATATCACATTTCTGGACTTCAAGTTATATGACAAAGCTGTAGTGATCAAGAGATTATGGTACTGGCACAAAAACAGACACATAGATCAATGGAACAGAACAAAAACAACAACAACAACAAAAACAGAAATGGACCCACGACTATATGGTCAACTAAAACTGACAAAGTAGCAAGGAATATCCAATGGGGAAAAGACCATCTCTTCAAGAAAAGTTGGTGGGAAAACTGGATAGCAACATGCAAAAGAATGAAACCAGACCACATTCTTACACCATACATAAAAATAAATTCAAAATGGACTAAAGTCATAAATGTGAAACAAGACACCTTTAAAATCCTGGAGGAAAACACAAGTAGTAACCTCTTTGATATATCCCATAGCCACTTCTTACTATATATGTCTCCCAAGGCAAGGGAGAAAAAATAAAAAATAAACTATTGGGACTTCTTCAAACTAAAAATCTTTTGCACATCGAAAGAAACAATCAATAAAACTAAAAGGCAACCTCCAGAATGGGAGAAAATATTTGCAAAGGACATATTGGGTAAAGGGTTAGTATCCAAAATATATAAAGAATTTATCAAATTCAATACCCAAAAAACAAATAATCCAGTGAGGAAATGGGCAGATGACATGAATAGACACTTTTCTAAAGAGGGAATCCAACAGATGGCCAATAGTCACATGAAAAGATGTTCAACATCACTCATCATCAGGGCAATACAAGGAAAAACTACAATGATTATCACCTCACACCAGTCAGAATGACTAAAATTAACAGCACAAGAAAGAGCAGATGTTGGCAAGGATGTAGAGAAAGGGAACACTTTCTAGACTATTGGTGGGAATGCAAACTGGTGCAGCCACTCTGGAATGCAGTATGGAGGTTCCTCAAAAAGTTAAAAATACCACTACCCTACAATCCATTAAGTGCAGTACTAGATATTTACCCAAAGGATACAAAAATACAGATTTGAAGGGATACACACACCTTGAGGTTTATAGAAGCATTATCTACAATAACCAAATTATTGAGAGAGCCCAAGTGTCCATCAACTAATGAATGGATAGAGAAGATGTGGTATATATACACCATGGAATATTACTCAGTAATAAAAAAGAATGAAATCTTGCCATATACAATGACTTGGATGGAGTTAGAGAGTACTATGCTAAGCAAAATAAGTCAGAGAAAGAAACACCATATGATTTCACTCATATGTGAAATTTAAGAAACAAAACAAATGAACATGGGGAGAAATATAGGCAAACCCAGAAACAGCCTCTTAACTATAGAGAACAAAATGATGGTTACCAGATGGGAGGTGGTTAAGGGGACAGACTAAATAGGTAATGGGGATTAAGAAGTGCACTTGTTGTAATGAACCCTGGATATTGTATGGAAGTGTTGAATTACTATATTGTACACCTGAAACTAATATTACACTGTATGTTAACTAACTGGAATTTAAATAACTAACTTAAAAATATTTCTAGCAGGGTTGGTTTAGCAGTCACAAACTCTTTAGTTTTTGTTTGTCTGGGAACGCTTTATCTCTCCTTCTGTTCTGAATGATAGCCTTGCTTGATAAAGTATACTTGGCTGCAGATTTTACTCATTCAGCACTTTGAATATATCTTGCCACTTCCTTCATGCTTCCAGTGTTTCTGTTGAAACATATGCTGATCACCTTATGGGATTTCCCTTGTACGTTATGGTATTCTTTTGTCTTGCTGTTTTAATTTTTTTTCTTTATCACTTTATTTTGCCAATTTTATTAGAATATGTCTTGGTGTGGATTTGCTTTTGTTGATTTTGTTGGAGATTCTCTGACTCTTAGATATGGATATATGTTTCCTTCCCCAGAGTGGGGAAGTTTTCAGCTATTATTTTTTCAAATAAATTCTCTGCCTCCTTTCTCTCTTTTCCTCTGAGACACCTATAATATGAATGTGATAATGTTTAATGGAGTCACTGAGTTCCCTAAGTCTAATCTGTTTTGCATAATTCTTTTATCTCTCTTTTGTTCAGCTTGATTACTTGCCATTACACTTTCTCCTAGATCATTAATTCATTACTTTGTTTCTTCCAGCCTGCTGTTCATTCCATCAAGCATGATTCTCATTTCATCTATTGTGCCCTTCATCTCTGCCATTATTCCTTATATATGTGTTAAGGATCTCATTGATGCCTTTCACTCTTTTCTCAAGTCCAGTGAGTATCATTATGATCATTACTTTAAATTCTCCATAAGACATATTAATTATATCTGTTTCACTTAGGTCTCTGACCATGGCCTTATTATGTTCTTTCATTTGGGACAAATTCTTCTGTCTTCTCATTTTGTCTAAGTTTCTGTGCCTGCTTTTGTGTGTTAGGAAAGTTATCTACCTTACCTGTTTTTGAGGGTAATGGTCTTATGAAGAGGTCCTGTAGTGCCCTGCTGTGTAGTGTCCCATGTTCCCCAAGGCCTAGTGTTTCTGGCAGTGTCTCCAAATTGTGCTGTGTGCACTCTGCTGTTGTGTCCTCACCTCTTTATCCTTCAGGCCAGCCTGAAAAGGTTCTCTACCTGGTTGGTCCCTGGTCTGAATATGGAAAATTTCTAGTTAAAATTTGCTCTGGTGCTCTGGTCTTGCGAAATGAGACCTGTCATCAACACTGCTGCAACAGAGGCCTTTCAAATCTCGTGGGTTGGGAGATGAGGTGTGGGAAGGGCTTTGGTATGGCTTTATGATGGGGCCCTTAATGCTGGGACTGAAGCAAAAATGACTAGGAAGGGTGGTTCCATCAGAGTATATGTGGGAGATTGGAGTTCAGTGTAAGCGAGTTAGGTAGCAAGTGTCTGCTCTATGCTGGTTCCTGCAGGTGGCCCAGTACTTAAGCTGAAGGGCAGGGAAGGGGAATTATGCCTTCCAGTTCCTTTGTCCCCAGAGGGGTCTCTCTGTGAACCTTATCTCTCTGGGACATACTCTGAAATGAGCAAATAACTTCCCCACTATATTCTCCAGGCACTCTTCAGATAGCTATATCCATGCTGTATGTCTTTGGGCTATTTTCCCTGCCTTCTCTCTAAGAGCAGCCCCAGGTGCCCTCCAGGCTCTATCTGAGGCAAGCTTTCTGACCTTTAAAACTCTAGGCTTTAAGCCCCATTGGTTGCAAGAAGTCATGAAATTGACCCATCTCACTTTCTAAGCCAATTGCTATGGGGATTTGTTTTCCCCATGCTCTTCTCTGTGTGCTAGTCTGTTTCTCACTCTTCTCTGTGACTACACCTCCTTCCCCACCACAGTGGCCATGATCTGTTTCTCTCTCAAACCCCATCTTTAAAGTTCCCACCTTCTTCAATGTGGCCTCTCTCTACCTTTAGTTGTGGAGTTTGTTCTGTCAGTCTTCAGGTTGATTTCCAGGGGGAGTTAGGATGATTTGATAGTTATCTAGTTGTATTTGTGGATAAGGTGGGCCTAGGGTTCTCCTACTCTGCTGCCATCTTCTCTCTCTCTTATATTTTAATGTATTATATCCATTATATATTAGTCTACTCATGAAGTCATAACGAAATATCACAGACTGAGTTGCTCAAACAACAAAAATTTATTTTATTACAGTCTGGAGGCTAGAAACCAAAGATTAAGGTGCCATCAGGATTGGTTTCTAGTAAGAGCTCTTTTCCTAGCTAGTACCTTCATATTTTATATGTGTGGGTGGGGGGAAAGAGAGATTTCTGGTGTCTTTTCATAAGGACTCCAGTCCTAGAGGAGTAGTGCCCCATCCTTGTAACCTCATTATTTTTTGAATTACCTCCCTAAATACCCTATCTTCAAATTCCATTACATTGGGGGTTAGAGCTTCAATGTATAAATTAGTTCAGTCCATGATACATTATGATTCAAAGAATGTTATGATCCATTCTGTATATACTACTGTGGGGAGAAAATTAACATTAAGCATGTGCTATTTATAAGGTAGATTTAATTATGGTCAACTTATCTAAGGTGATAAACTTAGTAAGCAGATAATTGGTGATAAAACATAGATCTGACTCCAAAATATATGTTGTTTTCACTACACAAACTAGGATATACTTATTGTAAAAATGGTGGCAATTCTTATATGCCCATCACAAGGTAGAGTTTTTCCTTAACTCCTTAAATTTGGGTGGTCTAAATACTTGCTTTGGTTAATAGAATGTGGGGCAACTGATAAGTGCCAGTATCAAGCTTATGTCTAAAAAACCTTGTATACTTTTGCTTCATCTCAGAACAATGTTATTGTCATGTAAACAAGCTTGGGTTAGCTTACTGGAAGATTAAAGACATTGTGAAGGAGAGTCATGCTGAGGCCAGCTGAAGCAATCCTAGATCAGCCTAAAGCCAGCAAACACTCAACTTACAAAAGAGTCCAGCCAAGATCTGCAGATCCACCTATCTGACCCATACTTGACTTCAATTTCATGATAGAGCCTAGCCAAGATCAAGATCAAGAGAAGTACTTATCAACAAATGGTTATTGTTTTAAGACACTAAATTGTGGGGTGATTTATTATAAATCAATAGCTGATACAGTTTATCTTTCACTGAATTTTAATCCCCTAAGTATTATTACAGGGTTATATTATATGGTAATGTTCTGTAAGCCAATGTATCTACATAATCATATTCATAATATTGTATTCCCCAGTTTCTGGGCTTTTGAGATATAATTACCAGAGCTGCTTACATAAGTACAAGGTTTTCTTATTGCTATAGGATTGAGGCTCTCCAGGAAACAGAATCACCAATGGAAACAATTTTACTCTGATAATGCTTCCTAAAAGTCAGTCTAAATTTTGGTAGATACCTATATTATTTGTTATAGTCTTGGAGCTACCTGAGTTATAATTCTAGTTCTGTCCTCATCTAGCTGTATGACCTTGGCTTTGTCACGTTAAGTTCTTTGAAGCTTATAAACAAAATGACGGAATTTTAACATTTTTAGGGACATGTTCTGTTCTAATACTCTATAGTTTCTACATCTAAATCTCTATTCTAAATTATCTTTTAAGGAGGCCCAAGATGGCAGCATAAGAAAACCTTAAACTTACCTCCTACCACAGACACATTGAATCTTTATATAGAGCAATTCATCCTGAATAACATAGGATTTACTGAACTGCTTATGCATAGCAAATGATAGAAATCACATAGAGAAGGGTAGAAGAGACAGAGACACAGTAATGGTGAGAACTCCACCCCTGAAGCAGCCATCTCCATTAGAGTGGAATATCACTGTAGGGCTTGTATGCAGACTCACCTGCCATGGAACACAGTGAAAAAATAATGGTTTAAGGGGTAACTAGACTCTAAGTGAAGTAAATTAATTTTCTAACCCTAGAGCCTTCACCAAATGAGTGAGAAACTGCTGGAACACTCTCTGGGGTTGGAGGTGGCAGCAAACACCCTTTTTTTATTCTTATTTCAACTGGTGGGTAGGATAAGATCAAGTCACCCTAGCTGGCCTGCTAGGGCTACATCAGTGTACCCCAGGACCTTGGCCCACATCAGTTCTGCCATCCCCTCAAGGCTGCCTCAATGAAGCATGCCTCAG
The DNA here is from genome assembly GCF_022837055.1 of Prionailurus viverrinus. Taxonomy (NCBI): domain Eukaryota; kingdom Metazoa; phylum Chordata; class Mammalia; order Carnivora; family Felidae; genus Prionailurus; species Prionailurus viverrinus. The sequence continues at coordinate 32,112,929 of NC_062572.1, forward strand.
GTTCCCTTAATCATGCTTTAGCTCTTCCTCCAGGGTATCCTTGGCATGGCAAACCCTGGGACCCCCTGTCCTACACTTGCTCCTGCTCTAGGCACCTCCCTGGGGCAGTCCTACATGGCATACTCCAGGACCCCCATTGCACTTGCTCCAGCTCTAGCCATCCCATTAGAATGGCCTCAGTGCAGAGCACACTGGGACCCCCTCAGCCTATGCCCAGTCCATATACAGCTGTCCTGCCAGACTGGCCCCAGCAGTGAGAACCTCAGGACACCCTGGCTCACATCTACTACAGTTCCAAACATCCCACCAGAGCAATCCCAACACATGTGTTTTAAACCCCACAGCCCATGCTTGCTTTAGCTCTAGTTATTCTATCAGGGTGGCCCCAGTGCAGAGTTCTTCGGAACCCCCTGGTCCATGCTCATTCTAATGTAAACTGCCCAACCAAATCAACACTAGGGTGATGTGCCCATGGACCCCCCCCCCCAAAGGTGTCCCCACACTATTTCTTACTGTCCTGCTAAGGTGGGCCCTACAAACAAGTCCCAGAAGTTCATCACTCACAGCTACTCCACTTTGAGCCATCCTGCCAAGGCAGCCCCAGCAAAAGTCTATCATGTTCCAGCTCCAGCCATACCACAAACATAGCCTTGACATTACATGCCCTGAGACCCTCCAGTTTATGCCTGATCCAGCTCCAACTATTCTGCCAAGGTGGCATTGATGCAGTGTGTCCCATCACCTCCTCAGCCCATGCTGAGGCTGTACTCTAACTTCAGCCAGTACATGCAGTCTACGTAAGGGATATTCCTACGTGAGTCCACTCCTTTAAGACTAGGAGTGGTAAATATTCCTCCTGATCCACAGAAACAAACACAGAAAGTCAAACAAAATGAGGAGACAGAGAAATATGTTTCAAATGAAAGAACAAGATAAAACACTAGGAAAAAAATCCCTAATGAAATGGACATGAGTAATTTAACTGATAAAGCATTCAGAAGTAATGGCCATAAATATGATCACTGAACTTGGGATAAAAATGGAGGGAGGAAGAAAGTGAGAACTTCAAGATTTAGAAAATATAAGAAAGAACCAATAGGTGCCAAAGAATATAATAACTGAAATAAAAATATAGTAGAAGGAATCAACAGCATATCATGCAGAACAAATCAGCAAACTGGAAAACAGAATAGTGAAAACCATCCACAAAACAGCAAAAAGAAAAAAGAATTTTAAAAGTGAAGATAGTTTAAGAAACTTCTGAGACAACATCAGGCATACTAATATTCACATTATGGGGTTCCAGAAGGAGAAGAGAGAAAGGGTCAGAACTTACTTAAGAAATAATGTCTGTAAACTGCTCTAACCTGGAGACATCCAGTTCTGACAGGCACAAAGATTCTAAACAAGATAAACCCAAAGAGAACCACACCAAGACATATAATAATTAAATTGGTGAAAATGCGAACATGGCAGAGAAGCAGGGGGATCTGTACTCAAACAAAGAAGTGCTCTCAAACAAAGAAGTGCTGAAGCCAAAGGACTTTAAACCCCAAGAGTCTGGGAGGAAAAGAGACTAAATCTACCAGGAAGAAAGTGGGACAACGATGGGTGGTTGAGTGCGAAATGGGGGAGATAAAACAGGCCAAACAGGCATGGAGGGGAGGGATCCCCTTCTGTGGAGAGACAAAGGGAAGAGAAAGAGTGGCTGGGGAAGTGTAGGACTATATCTGGACCAGAGAAAAACCTCACACTTGGACTGAGAGGGATCCTATCTCTAACTATGGGGCTTTCTTTAGACTGGGGCCGGCTCCCTGTTCGTGCACATGGGGAGGAGGGGAGTCAGTCCTGGGTTTGGTGGTAGATCAGGGGCACAGTCCACACTAGAAGAAAGCAGTTCCCTCCCTGGAGGACTGCATGATAGGGCAAAGCCTGCCTGCGTCCACCACCCCCAGGCTCAGTGTCTGTGTCGAGGGCGCAGTTCGCAGTAAGAGAAAGCAGCACCTCTCCCTGGAGTGCTGTGGGGAAAAGACAAAGCCTACCAGTGTCTGCCGAACAGACATAATGGGAAAAACTGACAGTAATATTATAATAGTAAGGGACTTTAACATCCCACTTACATCAATTGGTAGATCATCCAGGCAGAAAATCAGTAAGTAAACATTGTCCTTACATAACACACCAGATGAGATGGACTTAATATGTATACAGTTGTCTCATGAACAACATGCGTTTGAACTTCACAGGTCTAGTTATATACAGGTTTTTAAGAATACAGTACAGTGCTGTAAATGTATATTTCTTCCTTATTTTCTTAATAAAATGGTCTTTTCTCTAGATTATTTTATTGTAAGAATACAGCATATAATATATAATATACAAAATATATTTTAATTGACTGTGTTATTTAATTGATTGTGTCATTGTGTTATTGGTCAATAATAGGTTACTAGTAGTTAAGTTTGAGGGGAGTCAAAGTTACACATGGATTTTTGACTGCATCGGGTTTGGTCCTCCAACCCCTGCATTGTGTAAAGGCCCACCATATACAGAACACTTCATCCAAAACAGCAGAATGCACATTCTTCTCAAGTGTACATGGAACATTCTCCAAGATAGATCACTTGTTATACCATAGGACAAGCCTCAATAAATTCAAGAATATTGAAATAACATCAAGCATTTTTTTTTACAACATCAATATGAAACTAGAAATTTCAAGAAGAAAACTAGGGGGGAAAACCCACAAACATGTGAAGATTAAACAACAGTCTCTTCAATTAATGGTGTTGGCAAAACTGGACAGCTATGTGCAAAAGAATAAAAATGTACCACTCTTTTACATCATATACAAAAATTAATTCAAAATGGCTTAAAGACTTGAAGGTAAGACCTCAAGTCATACAGTGCTAAAAGAAAACATAGTTGCTCTTTGACATTGGTCTTAGCACTATTTTGGGGGGATATGTCTCCTTAGGCATCAGCAACAAAAGCTAAAACAGACAAATGAAATTGTATCAAACTAAAAGCCTTTTGTACAGCAAAGGAAAACATCAAAAAACAAAAAGGCAACCACCTGAATGGAAGAAGATATTAGCATATCATACATCCAGTAAGGGGTTAATACTCAAAATATATTTTAAAACTGACACAATTTTGGGGCGCCTGGGTGGCTCAGTTGGTTAAGCATACAACTTCAGCTCAGGTCATGATCTCACAGTTCATGGGTTCAAACCCCGCATCAGGCTCTGTGTTGACAGCTCGGAGCCTGAAGCCTCTTTCGGATTCTGTGTCTCTCTCTGCCTCTCCCACTTACACTCTGTCTCTCTCTCAAAAATAAATAAACATTATAAATAAATAAATAAATAAATAAATAAATAAAATTTACACAACTTAATATAAAAAAACTAACCCAATTAAAAACCCAATTTAAAAGAATTCAAATAGACATTTTTCCAAAGAAGACATAAAGATGGTCATCAGGCACATGAAAAGATGCTTAACAATCTCTATCATCAGGGAGATACAGATCAAAACCACAATGAGATATCATTTCATATTTATCAGATTGGCTATTATCAAAAAGACAAAAAAAATCACAAAGGTTGGCGAGGATGTAGAAAAAGAGAATGCTTGTGCACTGTTGGTGGGAATGTAAATTGATGCAGGCATGATGCAAAATATTATAGAGGTTTCTCAAAAAATTAAAAATAGAACTACCAGATAGCCCAGCAATTCGATTCTGGATACTTATCCAAAGAAAACAAAAACATCAATTCAAAGATATAAATACTCCTATGTTAATTGCAGTGTTATTTACAATAGCCAACATATATGTCCTTTAATAAATGAATGGCTAAAGAAGTTGTAGTATATAAATACAATCAAATATTACTCATCCATGAAAAGAATGAAATCTTGCTATTTGTGACAACATGGATGGACCTGGAGGGTACTATGCTAAATGAGATAAGTCAGACAGATAAAGACAAATATGTTATCATTTTTCTTATATGTGGAATCTAAAAAATGAACAAACAACACAAACAAACAAACAGAAACAAACTTACAGATACATGAAACAAATTACTGGTTACTAGAAGGGGAAGGGTGAAATAGCTGAAGGGTATTAAAACGTACAAAATTCCAGTTATACAACAAATAAGTAATGAGGATATAATGTACAGCATAGGGAATATAGTCCATAATATTGTAATAACTTAGTATAGTGACAGATGATAACTAGACTTATTGTGGGAATCACTTTGCAATGTACAAAAATATTGAATTCTTATGATGTATACCTGGAACTAATAGGATATGGTATGTCAATTATAGTTCAATAAAATAATAAAAATAAATTTTAAAATATATTTCAATTTTCCACCAAAACCTCCCTATATCCCAAAAGTCCTCTCTGTTGCCTTCTGTGTTTTTCTTGCACAAATAAAAAAGGCAATAAATGTCCATCAACTGATGAATGGATAAAGAAATTGTGGTTTATATACACAATGGAATACTACATGGCAATGAGAAAAAATGAAATATGGCCTTTTGTAGCAACGTGGATGGAACTGGAGAGTGTGATGCTAAGTGAAATAAGCCATACAGAGAAAGACAGATACCATATGGTTTCACTCTTATGTGGATCCTGAGAAACTTAACAGGAACCCATGGGGGAGGGGAAGGAAAAAAAAAAAGAGGTTAGAGTGGGAGAGAGCCAAAGCATAAGAGACTGTTAAAGACTGAGAACAAACTGAGGGTTGATGGGGGGTGGGAGGGAGGAGAGGGTGGGCGATGGGTATTGAGGAGGGCACCTTTTGGGATGAGCACTGGGTGTTGTATGGAAACCAATTTGACAATAAATTTCATATATTAAAAAAAAAAAGGCAAGCATCTATTGGATGCTTACAAGTTTCCAGGTGCTGTTCCAGGCCCCTCATACAGCCCATTTCCTTTGATTCTCACACCATCATTAGATCAGTACTGTCATTACCATTTCTATTTACAAGTGAGGAAACAGGCTTACAGAACTATGTAAGTTGCTCAAATAATAATGACCATCAAGTTTCACAAATACACTTTTAACCAAATATTATGACTCTAGACTCCAAAAATTTACCACCATGTTGTGCTACTGCTCTCTCTATACCATCCTCCCAAGTCACCCCATAAGCATGTAGGCTATACCTTTGGGAATGCCTATTATTTTATAACATAAGTAGAGGAGACAAGGAAAATGGAAAGTTTCAGTAGGAAGTCATTGTTATACATGGCTGGAGAGAGATAAATTGAAAAAAAGATGATTAATGAACAATGGGATAACCAGTCCTTAAGCTCTAGAAACAATATCCAGATAATTTTTTTTTGTTCTTGGCCTTTGTTTCATTTTATCAAATAAAACAAAGGTATTGTACATCTTTAAACATCATCCTTACTGCATATTGGGAGAAAATTATGTACTTATAACTCACCAGACAATGAACCCCTTGAGGACAGACAAATATTGTACCTTGGAACCAAGCATAGCAATATTTGTTGAATTAATAATTCTTTAACAATGTTTTTCACCTGACACCATGAAGACTGTGCATAATGTAACACTTGTTGTACTCTTCTTATTGCCATATTCAGGGACTCCAGACTCTCAGCTCGCCTGGGAACATCCCCACTTACAAAAAAAATTTATCAAATTTTCATCATCGATACTGCCATCAGTCCAGAGCTGAAGCCAGAGTTCCCCTAACTTTTGGCTGATGATCCCTACATTTGGTTGCAGTTGATGTTTAAGACGTATAAAGATTCCATATTCATTCCTCATCCTTTCTTTTGCTTAAAAAAATGAGAATTTAATGACTGTGAGCCCACATAATATGTAAATAGGCACCGTTCCTGCCAAAATGAACATTCTAAATCCTCACTACAGTTCCATGAAGGGAAGACAAGTTTTAATCAGAACACTTGATGCAGGTCATTTCAGGTGAGTGAAAACAGATAAATTTGCTACTGTATGAAAGTGCATGTCCACCCACAAACTATTGAACCAGCAGCCCCAGCCACCTCCCCTCTCCAACTTGGCAGAAGACCTGCTTGTGAAATCAAGGACAAAGATCAGATCCACACAAGGCATTGGTTCCAAAGATTCTAAATTACACAAAATTGGGATAATTATGAAACTAAATTATTTTCCATTGTCTGAAGAAAGTTACAGGATTTGGGAGGAATAAGATGAAGAAGGAAACTGGTAATTCTGAAAGTTATTCTACTGTTATTTTAAGAGTTTCATCTGGAGAACTTCATTTCTACAAAGCAAGAATAAGTGTTTTATAATGAAGTTATGAAGGCATGCAGAGAGTGGAGTGGCACCAGTTGCTAAGTTAAAACACTCTTATATCCAATGATACGAGTATGTTAGTTTTCTGCGAAAATGTTCATATCTTTCTGGTGCTGGCCTGGGTGAAGAAGTGATGAAATTAATCCCCCAAAATCTTAGTTCATATCTAGTGGGGATGTTGGTTTTTAACTTTTAGTCATATGTATATGTGTAAAACCAGTAGAGAACCTTTCTTCCCTGCAGTTCAGCACTTAATTGATTCAGGCTAGCTTCAGAATCAATTATGAAAATAACCAAAATGAACATCTGTTTTTTTACTAAGATGCAATTTTCAACTAGCACAGACTGCAATTGAAATAAGAAAAATGCTCTTTTTCAGGGCATCTGGCTGGCTCAGTCAGTAGAGGATGTAACTCTTGATCTCAAGGTCGTGAATTCAAGACCCACATTGAGGGCAGAGCTTACTTAAAAAAAGTAAATTAAAAAAATAAAAACAAATGCTCTTTTTCAATGCTGAGAACCAGAGGCTTCGTTCTGAATCTAACTTTGTCAGTCTCTTACATTCTCTGGATTTGTGATTTATTCTCAAAAAGGATATTATATTTTGTATGTGTTTTATTTCAAATAATATTATTTTCATTTATTTATTTATTTGCTTATTTATTTATTTATTTATTTATTTAAATTTACATCCAATTTAGTTAGCATATAGTGCAATAATGATTTCAGGAATAGATTCCACTGATTCATCCCCTGTGTGTAACAACCAGTGATCATCCCAACAAGTGTCTTCCTTAATGCCCCTTCCCATTTAGCTCATCTCCCCACCCACAATCCCTCCAGTAACCCTCAGTTTGTTCTTTGTATTTAAGAATCTCTTATGTTTTGTCCCCTTCCTTGTTTTTATATTATTTTTGCTTCACTTCCCTTATGTTCATCTTTTTTGTATCTTAAAGTCCTCAAATGAGTGAAGTCATATGATATTTATCTTTCTTTAACTGACTAATTTCACTTAGCGTAATACCCTCTAGTTCCATCCACATAGTTGCAAATGGCAAGATTTCATTCTTTCTGATTGCCAAGTAATACTCCATTGTATATACATTCCACATATTCTTTATCCATTCATCAGTTTTTGGACATTTGGGTTCTTTCCATAATTTGGCTATTGTTGAAAGTGCTACTATAAACATTGGGGTGCATGGGCCCCTTCAAAACAGCCTGTATCCTTTGGATAAATACCTCGTAGTTCAGTTGCTGGGTGGTAAGGTACTTATATTTTTAATTTTTTGAGAAACCTCCATACTGTTTTCCAGAGTGGCTGCACCAGTTTGCATTCCCACCAGCAGTGCAAAAGAGATCCTCTTTCTACACATCCTCACCAATATCTGTTGTTGCCTGAGTTGTTAATGTTAGCCATTCTGACTGATGTGAAGTGGTATCCCATTGTGGTTTTAATTTGTATTTCCCTCATGATGAGTGATGTTGAGCATTTTCATGTGTCTGTTAGCCATCTGAATGTCTTCTTTGTAAAAGCGTCTATTCATGCCTTTTGCCCATTTCTTCACTGGATTCATTGTTTTTTGGGGTTTTGAATTTGATAAGTTCTTTACAGATTTTGGACACTAACCCTTTATCTGATATGTCATTTGCAAATACCTTCTCCCATTTCATCGGTTGCCTTCTAGTTTTGCTGATTGTTTCCTTTACTGTGCAGAAGGTTTTATTTTGATGAGGTCCCAATAGTTTATTTTGCTTTTGTTCCCCTTCTCTACAGTGACATGTTGAATAAGAAGTTGCTGTGACCATGGTCAAAGAGGTTTTTTCCTGCTTTCTCCTCTAGGATTTTGATGACTTCCTGTCTTATGTTTAGGTCTTTCATCCATTTTGAGTTTATTTTTGTCTGGGGTGTAAGAAAGTGTGGTCCAGATTCATTTTTCTGCATGTCGCTGTTCAGTTTTCCCAGCACCACTTGCTGAAAAGACTGTCTTTATTCCATTGAATATTCTTTCCTTCTTTGTCAAAGATTAGTTGGCCACATGATTGTGGGTCCATTTCTGGGTTCTCTATTCTGTTCCATTGATCTCACTGTTGGTTTTTGTGCCAATACCATACTGTTTTGATGATTACAGCTTTGTAATACATCTTGAAGTCCAGGATTGTGATGTCTGCAGCTTTGGTTTTTATTTTCAGGATTGCTTTGTCTATTCAGGGTCTTTTCTGGTTCCATACAAATTTTAGGGTCGTTTGTTCTAGCTCTGTGAAGAATGTTAGTGTCATTTTGATAGGGATTGCATTGAATATATAGATTGCTTTGGATAGTATTGACATTTTAACAGTATATGTTCTTCCAATCCAAGTGCATGGAATATTTTTCCTTTTTTGTGCGTGTGTCTTCTTCAATTTCTTAAATAAGCTTTCTATAGTTTTCAGTGTATAGATTTTTCACCTCTTTGCTTAGTTTGATTCCTAGGTATCTTATGGGTTTTGGTGCAATTGTAAATGGGATCAATTCCTTGATCTTTATTTCTGTTGCTTCATTATTGGTGACAGGAATGCAACCAATTTCTGTGCATCGATTTTATATCCTGTACCATGTATCATATATCAGTTCCAGCAGTTTTTTGATGGAGTTTTTTTTTGGGTTTCCCACAGAGAATATCATGTCATCTGGGAAGAGTGAAAGTTTTACTTCCTCCTTGCCTATTTAGATGCCTTTTATTTCTTTCTGTTGTCTGTTTAGGCTAGGACTTCCAATACTATGTTGAATAACAATGGTGAGAGTGGACATCATGTCGTGTTCCTGACCTTAGGGGGAAAACTCTCAGTTTTTTCCCATTGAGGATGATATTAGCAGTGGGTCTTTCATATATGATCTTTTATGAGCTTGAGGTATTATCCTTCTATCCCTACTTTCTTGAGAGTTTTTTATCAAGAAAGGGTGCTGTATTTTGTCAAATACTTTCTCTGCATCTATTGAGAGAATCATGTGGTTCTTGTCCTTTCTTTTATTGATGTGATGTATCACATTGATTATTTTGTGGATATTGAACCATCCCTGCATCCCAGGTATAAGTCCTACTTGGTCGTGGTGAATAATTTTTTAAATGTATTGTTGGATCCGGTTGCCTAATATCTTGTTGAGGCTTTTTGCATACATGTTCATCAGGGAAATTGATCTGTAGTTCTCCCTTTTAGTGGGGTCTTTGGTTTTGGAATCAAGGTAATGTTGGCTTTATAGAATGAGTTTGAAAGTTTTTCTTCCATTTCTATTTTTTTTTTGGAACAGCTGCAAAATAACATACTAACTCTTTTTTAAATATTTGGTAGAATTCCCCTGGAAAGCCATCTGGCCCTGGACTCCTTTTTGGGGGAGATATTTTATTACTAATTCGATTTCTTTACTGGTTATGGGTCTCTTCAAATTTTCTATTTCTTGTTTCAGTTTTGGTAGTGTATATGTTTCTAAGAATTTGCCCAATTTTTCCAGATTGTGCAATTTATTGGCATATAATTGCTCATAACATTCTCTTATTATTGTTTGTATTTCTGCAGTGTGGTTATTATCTCTCCTCTTTCATCCTTGATTTTATTTATTTGGGTCCTTTCCTTTTCCTTTTTGATCAAATTGGCTAGGAAGTCATCAATTTTGTTAATTCTTTCAAAGAACCAGCTCCTGGTTTCATTTATTTGTTCTACTGTTTTGGGTTTTTTTTTTTGTTTTTTCTTTTTGTTTTGTTTCAATAGTTTTGATTTCTGCTTTAATCTTTATTTCCCATCTTTTGCTGGTTTTGGGTTTTATTTGCTGTTCTTTTTCCAGCTCTTTAAGGTGTAAGGTTATGTTGTGTGTATGAGACCTTTCTTCCTTCCTTAGAAAGGCCTGGATTGATATATACTTCCTCTTATTACTGCCTTTGCTGCATCCCAGAGGTTTGGGGCTGTGACGTTATCATTTTCATTGGCTTCCATGTACTTTTTTTTTTTAATTTTTTTTCAACGTTTTTTATTTATTTTTGGGACAGAGAGAGACAGAACATGAACGGGGGAGGGGCAGAGAGAGAGGGAGACACAGAATCCGAAACAGGCTCCAGGCTCCGAGCCATCAGCCCAGAGCCTGACACGGGGCTCGAACTCACGGACCGCGAGATCGTGACCTGGCTGAAGTCGGATGCTTAACCGACTGCGCCACCCAGGCGCCCCTTCCATGTACTTTTTAATTTCCTCATTAACTTCTTGGTTAGCCCATTCATTCATTAGTAAGATGTACTTTAGTCTCCAAGTATTTGTTGTCTTTCCAAATTTTTTTCTTGTGGTTGATTTTGAATTTCATAGTGTTGTTGTCTGAAAATACGCATGGTATAATCTTGATTTTTTTGCACTTGTTGAGAGTTGACTTGTGTCCCAGTATGTAATATATTCTGGAGAATGCTCCATGTGCACTCAAGAAGAATGTATATTTTGCTGTTTTAGGATGAAATGTTCTGAATATACCTGTTAAGTACATCTGGCCCAGTGTGTCATTCAGAGCCATTGTTTCCTTGCTGATTTTCTGTTTAGATGATTTTCCCATTGCTATAAGTGGGGTGTTGAAGTTCCCTACTATTATGGTATTATTATCAATGAGTTTCTTTATGTTTGTGATTAACTGATTTATATATTTGGGTTCTTTCATGTTTGGAGCATAAATGTTTACAATTGTTAGATCGTGGTGGATAGACCCCTTAATTATGATGTAATGCCCTTCTTCATCTCTTGTTACAGTCTTTATTTTAAAATCTATAGTGCCTGATATAAGTATGGATACTCCTGCTTTTTTTTGGCGACCATTAGCATGATAAATCGTTCTCCATCCCCTTACTTTCAATCTGAAGGTGCCTTTTGGTCTAAAATGGGTCCCTTGTAAACAGCACAAAGATGTATCTTATTTTCTTATTCATTCTGTTACCCTATGTCTTTCAAATGGAGCATTTAGTTCATTGACATTTAGAGTCAGTACTGAAAGATATGAATTTATTGCCAATATGTTGTCTGTAGAGTTGGAATTTCTGGAGGTGTTCTCTGGTCCTTTCTAGCCTTTGTTGATTTTGGTCTTTTTGGTTTTGTTTGGTCTTTTCTCCCCTCAGAGAGTCTCCTTTAAATTTCTTGCAGGGATGGTTTAGTGGTCACAAACTCCTTTAGTTTTTGTTTGGGAAAATTTTATCTCTCCTTCTATTTTGAATGACACCCTTGCTGGATAAAGAAAATCTTGACTCATATTTTTCTGACTCAGTACAGTGAATATATCCTGTCACTCCTTTCTGACCTGCCAAGTTTCTGTGGGTAGGTCTGCTGCAAACCTGATCTGTTTTCCCTTGTAGGTTAAGGATTTTTTTCCCCTTGCTGCTTTGATAATTCTTTCCTTGCCTAAGTATTTTTGATTTTGACTACGATAAGCTTTGATTTGACTACGATAGTCAGTTTTTGTTAAATCTAGTGGGAGTTTTCTGTGTTTCCTGGATTTTGATACTGTGTTTTTCCCTAGGTTAGGAAAGTTTTCTGCTATGATTTGCTCACATAAATCTTCTACCCATTTTTCTCTCTCTTCATCTTCTGGAACCCCTATGATTCAGAAAGTTACTCCTTTTTAATGAGTCATTGAGTTCTCTAATTCTTATATCATGCTCTCCTGCCTTTCCCACTCTTTTCTGCTTTATTCTCCATAAGTTTGTCCTCTATATGGCTGATTCACTGCTCTGCTTCATCCATCCTTGCTGCCATGGCATCTATTCGAAATTGCATCTCAGTTATAGCATTTTTAATTTCTGCTGACTAGATTTTTACTTCCTTTATCTCTGCAGAAAGGGATTCTATGTTTTTTTTTCAACCTCAGGTAGTATTCTTATTATCATTATTCTAAATTCTGGTTCAGACATCTTGCTTATATCTGTGTTGAACAAGTCCCTGGCTGTCATTTCTTCCTGTTATTTCTTTGGGGATTGAATTCCTTCATTCTGTCATTTTGAAGGAAGAAAAAGAATTAATAAAATTAAAAATTAAGATTAAAAAATTAAAAACAACACAAAAAATCAAATAAAGGTTGCTAGATTCTTAGGTGTGTTTTGGTCTGATTGTTGAAAGAGCTTGAAAGAATAGAGAAAAAGGGAAAGAAAAGAAAAGGAAAAAAAGGAAAAAGGAAAATATTTGAAAATTTAATAAGTGAATACAATAAAAGAGAATAAAATGAAATGATGAAAGTGAAATAGAATTTTTAAAATTTACAAAAGTAAAAAATATAGTAGAAAAAATTAAAGAAAAATCTCTTTTATAAAAACGTAAAATATTTTTTTTTCTTTCTGTATTCAAGAATAAGAAAAGAAAAAGGAAAAATTTAATAGATGGACCAGTGAACAGAATGAAATACAATTGAAATTACATCCAGTTTCCCCTAGAAGTCAAACTATGAAGAACTTATAGTCTGTAAACTAAGGTGGCAGAGAGATTTGTGGTGTCCCTGTTGGGCAGGGTTTGGTATATGACTCTGTCCTTCACTATATGGCTCTGTTTAGCTTACTGGGGTGGACTGCCATGGTGCATGTAGGCATGTATGTGCATGGCAGGAGGAATGAAAATGACATCACCCAGCTACCCAGTCTCTAGTATCAGAACTCTGTGCTTTTCCTGACTGGCAATCAAGCACCCTTCCTTTGTCTCCAGCTTCCATCCACTCCCCGCTTCTACACTGTCTGTGACCAAGGCATCAGCCTACTAGGTAGCACCTCCCTCCAAGTTTTATCTCAGATAGGGACATGTTTCCAAACCCCTCACTTTGAGGGGGCCCTGCGACTTTGACCCATTCAGAGCCTCTGCAGGAGGGTCTCGCTGAGCAATGGCCAGGTGCCAGCCCACCTCTAGGAACGTTCATGTGACCATGCTGTGCAGGTGCCAGCCTGCCACAGAAAAAGTTTGCACGATTGTGTAGCAGCAGTGTTTCAGGGATTATGGTAAATCACAACACACATCTGATGCCAGGCTTCACCCTTAATATCCTTGATCCAACACCAGTGAATGTGGCTGTTCTCTGGGGTCCACTAGGACCTTTGCTTGTGGGGAAGCTGCACAGCCACTACCAAATGTCCTCCCAGAAGGGGAATCATCTCTCCCCATGTAGCCAGAGGATCTCTCAGACATCTCTATCTGCTCCTGGTGATTCTCCCTTCCCACCAGAGCTCTGCCAGGTATTGAGCTGTGGAGTTTCAGATCCTGCACTCCCCTGTTTATAGAGTTAATGGAATTTAAACCCTTCCTTTCTCCTTTCTCCCTTTTTTGTTCAGTGCCTTGTGGCTATTTCCACTCTCTCTCTCTCTCCAGCTATTTTCAGGGGGGGAGGGGGAGTGCTTTACCTTTGCTCTCCCCCCTGTCTCCATCCTTCTCCACAAGCAAAAACAGTTCCCTACCCTCTACAGCTTCTCTCTCCCCCAATTCACCTGTCCGTGTGCATACCTGCCAAGTTCTGTGGTTGAAGTTTGCAGATTGTTGTGTTAATCTTCAAATCAGTTTTCTAGGTGTGCAAGATGGTTTGGTATTGCTCTAGCTGCATTTCAGGGATGAGAGAGGAAAAAAATCCTCTATGCTGTTCCACCATCTTGGCCCCCTACCCAAATAATAATACTTTCCACTTTTTCCAAATTTTTTACTTTAAAATGGATCAGAAGTCTTAAATTGATCAAATCCAGAATTTATGATTCCATATTAAAAATCTAACAGTTCCAAAGCATGTAACATTCTTTTCCAAAAACATACTCAAGGACTCCTTGACTTACTTTCATTCTCTAGTTGTTTTTAAATCTGATTCTTTTTGTAATCCCCTCTTAGTCATCAAGTTTTCCATTTAAATTCACTGTTGAGAATTTTTGGCAATAAATAAAATTCTCAGGGTAGAAAATTATTTCTGCTGTAGATTATCTATTTTTTATAAATTAGTGGCCTAGAAAAAAGTCATTTACTTGCTCGAGGATTATAGACAGGTTTGGTGGGGACTAACTTTTTGCACTTCTGATATCAGTTAGAGTTTCTCAACAGGGGCTGTAGTGATCACTTCCAAGGTGGCTCACTTACATAGCTGGCAGATTAGTGTTGGATGTAAGGGAGTTCAGTGGAAACTTTGGCTAAGCTTTTCATTCCTGAGCCTCTTCATAAAACTGCTAGCATAATGTTAACTCCCACCATAACAGCTTTTTCAAAAGAGAAGATGCTGAAGCTGCAGGTATTCTTTAAGTATTCACTCAAAAGTCTAAAACTCACTTCTTCCATATTTTTATTGGTCAAACCAGTCATAGACCCACTCCAGAATCAAAGGGGAGAAACATAAGCTCTTGATAAGAGAAGAATTGTGTAAATACATGGAGAAATGGAATTTTTAAGGTTATTCTTGGACGTTAGTTCCCTCATTCTGCCATCTAGCTACAACAGTCCATGTCCTACACATGCAAACAAAAACACTAGCCCCCTCAAGATCCCCAAAATACCACTTTCATAAAAACATCAACTCAAGGGGCGCCTGGGTGGCGCAGTCGGTTAAGCGTCCGACTTCAGCCAGGTCACGATCTCGCGGTCCGTGAGTTCGAGCCCCGCGTCGGGCTCTGGGCTGATGGCTCAGAGCCTGGAGCCTGTTTCCGATTCTGTGTCTCCCTCTCTTTCTGCCCCTCCCCCGTTCGTGCTCTGTCTCTCTCTGTCCCAAAAATAAATAAACATTGAAAAAAAATTAAAAAAAAAACAAAAAAACAACTCAAATTTCAGGATCTTGTGATCCAAATCACAAGATACATTTCCTCCATTATGGTTCCTTGGTTGTAGCTTCTTGGGTTGTTTATGTAAATTTGAAGACTCATGAACTATGGAGACAAATTCTCAGCTTCATATACAACCATTGTAAAACAGGCAGAGGTTTTTCCTCTCATTCCAAAGGGAGGGGGAGGGAGGAAGCACACCATCACTGGTTCAGAGCAATTGTGAAATCCAGCTGAACCCAAAGCACCAGTTGATTAAGGCCCACTGCTGTTACCTGGAAATGGCTCTCTGTGATTCTTGACTTCATCCTCTGAATAATCTTTCTTTTCTGGGGCATCTGGGTGGCTCAGTCAGTTAAGCAGACGACTTCAGCTCAGGTCATGATTTCACAGTTCATGAGTTCGAGCCTCATGTCAGGCTCTGTGCTGACATCTTGGAGCCTGGAGCCTGCTTCGGATTGTGTCTCCCTCTCCCTCTGTTCCACACCTGCTCACACGCTGTCTCTCTCTCAAAAATAAAGATTTAAAAATTTTTTAAATAAAATTAAAAAAATAATTTTTCTTTTCCCGCAAGAAATGGCTTATGTTGTAGCTGAAAAGATTCTCAGCTTGCTTTCTCCCCATAGGAGTTTGAAGGCCTAAAGTCTTCTTTTTATTATAAATTGACTTCCAGTCTAATATAATACAATTCGTTCAAAACATTTATGAGTTTCCAAGATGGACATAAGACTCCACCAAAAGTCTACTAGAACTGATACATGAATTCAGCAAAGTCACAGTGTATAAAAGCAATGCACAGGAGTTGCGGCAAGATGGCGGCTTAGGAGGACGCTGGGCTCACCGCACGTCCTGCTGATCACTTAGATTCCATCTACGCCTGCCTAAATAACCCAGAAAACTGCCAGAGGATTAGCAGAACAGAGTCGCCGGAGCCAAACGCAAACAAGAGGCCCACGGAAGAGGGTAGGAAGGGCAGCGAGGCGGTGTGCGCTCCACGGACTGGCGGGAGGGAGCTGGG
Source organism: Prionailurus viverrinus (assembly GCF_022837055.1). NCBI lineage: Eukaryota > Metazoa > Chordata > Mammalia > Carnivora > Felidae > Prionailurus > Prionailurus viverrinus. Next base: position 32,129,046 of record NC_062572.1, read on the forward strand.
GCGGAGGGGCGGCTCGCCGGCCAAGCAGAGCCCCCGAGTCTGGCTTGCAAAAGCGGAGGGGCCGGGCGGACTGTGTTCCGACAGCAAGCGCGACTTAGCGTCTGGGAGGTCATAAATTAACAGCTCTGCTCGGAAAGCGGGAAGGCTGGAGGACAAAGGGAGGGAGAGCTGCTGAGCCCCCTGACAACAGAGCTCAGTTTGGTGGGGAACAAAGGCGCTCGCCAGCGCCATTTCCCCCGCCCATCCCCCAGCCAAAATCCCAAAGGGAACCGGTTCCTGCCAGGGAACTTGCTTGCTCCGCGCAAACACCCAACTCTGTGCTTCGGCAGAGCCAAACCTCCGGCAGCGGATCTGACTCCCTCCCGCTGCCACAGGGCCCCTCCTGAAGTGGATCACCTAAGGAGAAGCGATCTAAGCCTGCCCCTCCTGCCCCCGAGCACCTTGCCTACCCACCCCAGCTAATACGCCAGATCCCCAGCATCACAAGCCTGGCAGGGTGCAAGTAGCCCAGACGAGCCACACCACCCCACAGTGAATCCCACCCCTAGGAGAGGGGAAGAGAAGGCACACACCAGTCTGACTGTGGCCCCAGCGGTGGGCTGGGGGCAGACATCAGGTCTGACTGCGGCCCCGCCCACCAACTCCAGTTATACACCACAGCACAGGGGAAGTGCCCTGCAGGTCCTCACCATGCCAGGGACTATCCAAAATGACCAAGCGGAAGAACTCCCCTCAGAAGAATCTCCAGGAAATAACAACAGCTAATGAGCTGATCAAAAAGGATTTAAATAATATAACAGAAAGTGAATTTAGAATAATAGTCATAAAATTAATCGCTGGGCTTGAAAACAGTATACAGGACAGCAGAGAATCTCTTGCTACAGAGATCAAGGGACTAAGGAACAGTCACGAGGAGCTGAAAAACGCTTTAAACGAAATGCATAACAAAATGGAAACCACCACAGCTCGGCTTGAAGAGGCAGAGGAGAGAATAGGTGAACTAGAAGATAAAGTTATGGAAAAAGAGGAAGCTGAGAAAAAGAGAGATAAAAAAAATCCAGGAGTATGAGGGGAAAATTAGAGAATTAAGTGATACACTAAAAAGAAATAATATACGCATAATTGGTATCCCAGAGGAGGAAGAGAGAGGGAAAGGTGCTGAAGGGGTACTTGAAGAAATAATAGCTGAGAACTTCCCTGAACTGGGGAAGGAAAGAGGCATTGAAATCCAAGAGGCACAGAGAACTCCCTTCAGACGTAACTTGAATCGATCTTCTGCACGACATATCATAGTGAAACTGGCAAAATACAAGGATAAAGAGAAAAGTCTGAAAGCAGCAAGGGGTAAACGTGCCCTCACATATAAAGGGAGACCTATAAGACTCGTGACTGATCTCTCTTTTGAAACTTGGCAGGCCAGAAAGAATTGCCACAAGATTTTCAGAGTGCTAGACAGAAAAAATATGCAGCCAAGAATCCTTTATCCAGCAAGTCTGTCATTTAGAATAGAAGGAGAGATAAAGGTCTTCCCAAACAAACAAAAACTGAAGGAATTTGTCACCACTAAACCAGCCCTACAAGAGATCCTAAGGGGGACCCTGTGAGACAAAGTCCCAGAGACATCACTATAAGCATAAAACATACAGACATCACAATGACTCTAAACCTGTATCTTTCTATAATAACACTGAATGTAAATGGATTAAATGCGCCAACCAAAAGACATAGGGTATCAGAATGGATAAAAAGACAAGACCCATCTATTTGCTGTCTACAAGAGACTCATTTTAGACCTGAGGACACCTTTGGATTGAGAGTGAGGGGATGGAGAACTATTTATCATGCGACTGGAAGCCAAAAGAAAGCTGGAGTAGCCATACTTATATCAGACAAACTAGACTTTAAATTAAAGGCTGTAACAAGAGATGAAGAAGGACATTATATAATAGTTACAGGGTCTATCCATCAGGAAGAGCTAACAATTATAAATGTCTATGCACCGAATACCGGAGCCCCCAAATATATAAAACAATTACTCATAAACATAAGCAACCTTATTGATAAGAATGTGGTAATTGCAGGGGACTTTAATACACCACTTACAGAAATGGATAGATCATCCAGACACACGGTCAATAAAGAAACAAGGGCCCTGAATGAGACATTGGATCAGATGGACTTGACAGATATATTTAGAACTCTGTGTCCCAAAGCAACAGAATATACTTTCTTCTCGAGTGCACATGGAACATTCTCCAAGATAGATCATATACTGGGTCACAAAACAGCCCTTCATAAGTTTACAAGAATTGAAATTATACCATGCATACTTTCAGACCACAATGCTATGAAGCTTGAAATCAACCACAGAAAAAAGTCTGGAAAACCTCCAAAAGCATGGAGGTTAAAGAACACCCTACTAACGAATGAGTGGGTCAACCAGGCAATTAGAGAAGAAATTAAAAAATATATGGAAACAAACGAAAATGAAAATACAACCATCCAAACGCTTTGGGACGCAGCAAAGGCAGTCCTGAGAGGAAAATACATTGCAATCCAGGCCTATCTCAAGAAACAAGAAAAATCCCAAATACAAAATCTAACAGCACACCTAAAGGAACTAGAAGCAGAACAGCAAAGACAGCCTAAGCCCAGCAGAAGAAGAGAAATAATAAAGATCAGAGCAGAAATAAACAATATAGAAACTAAAAAAACTGTAGAGCAGATCAACGAAACCAAGAGTTGGTTTTTTGAAAAAATAAACAAAATTGACAGACCTCTAGCCTGGTTTCTCAAAAAGAAAAGGGAGATGACCCAAATAGATAAAATCATGAATGAAAACGGAATTATTATAACCAATCCCTCAGAGATACAAACAATTATCAGGAAATACTATGAAAACTTATATGCCAACAAATTGGACAACCTGGAAGAAATGGACAAATTCCTGAACACCCACACTCTTCCAAAACTCAATCAGGAGGAAATAGAAAGCTTGAACAGACCCATAACCAGTGAAGAAATTGAATCGGTTATCAAAAATCTCCCAACAAATAAGAGTCCAGGACCAGATGGCTTCCCAGGGGAGTTCTACCAGACGTTTAAAGCAGAGATAATACCTATCCTTCTCAAGCTATTCCAAGAAATAGAAAGGGAAGGAAAACTTCCAGACTCATTCTATGAAGCCAGTATTACTTTGATTCCTAAACCAGACAGAGACCCAGTAAAAAAAGAGAACTACAGGCCAATATCCCTGATGAATATGGATGCAAAAATTCTCAGTAAGATACTAGCAAATCGAATTCAACGGCATATAAAAAGAATTATTCACCATGATCAAGTGGGATTCATTCCTGGGATGCAGGGCTGGTTCAACATTCGCAAATCAATCAACGTGATACATCACATTAACAAAAAAAGAGAGAAGAACCATATGATCCTGTCAATCGATGCAGAAAAGGCCTTTGACAAAATCCAGCACCCTTTCTTAATAAAAACCCTTGAGAAAGTCGGGATAGAAGGAACATACTTAAAGATCATAAAAGCCATTTATGAAAAGCCCACAGCTAACATCATCCTCAACGGGGAAAAACTGAAAGCTTTTTCCCTGAGATCAGGAACACGACAAGGATGCCCACTCTCACCGCTGCTGTTTAACATAGTGCTGGAAGTTCTAGCATCAGCAATCAGACAACAAAAGGAAATCAAAGGCATCCAAATTGGCAAAGATGAAGTCAAGCTTTTGCTTTTTGCAGATGACATGATATTATACATGGAAAATCCGATAGACTCCACCAAAAGTCTGCTAGAACTGATACAGGAATTCAGCAAAGTTGCAGGATACAAAATCAATGTACAGAAATCAGTTGCATTCTTATACACTAACAATGAAGCAACAGAAAGACAAATAAAGAAACTGATCCCATTCACAATTGCACCAAGAAGCATAAAATACCTAGGAATAAATCTAACCAAAGATGTAAAGGATCTGTATGCTGAAAACTATAGAAAGCTTATGAAGGAAATTGAAGAAGATTTAAAGAAATGGAAAGACATTCCCTGCTCATGGATTGGAAAAATAAATATTGTCAAAATGTCAATACTACCCAAAGCTATCTACACATTCAATGCAATCCCAATCAAAATTGCACCAGCATTCTTCTCGAAACTAGAACAAGCAATCCTAAAATTCATATGGAACCACAAAAGGCCCCGAATAGCCAAAGGAATTTTGAAGAAGAAGACCAAAGCAGGAGGCATCACAATCCCAGACTTTAGCCTCTACTACAAAGCTGTCATCATCAAGACAGCATGGTATTGGCACCAAAACAGACACATAGACCAATGGAATAGAATAGAAACCCCAGAACTAGACCCACAAACGTATGGCCAACTCATCTTTGACAAAGCAGGAAAGAACATCCAATGGAAAAAAGACAGCCTCTTTAACAAATGGTGCTGGGAGAACTGGACAGCAACATGCAGAAGGTTGAAACTAGACCACTTTCTCACACCATTCACAAAAATAAACTCAAAATGGATAAAGGACCTAAATGTGAGACAGGAAACCATCAAAACCCTAGAGGAGAAAGCAGGAAAAGACCTCTCTGACCTCAGCCGTAGCAATCTCTTACTCGACACATCCCCAAAGGCAAGGGAATTTAAAGCAAAAGTGAATTACTGGGACCTTATGAAGATAAAAAGCTTCTGCACAGCAAAGGAAACAACCAACAAAACGAAAAGGCAACCAACGGAATGGGAAAAGATATTCGCAAATGACATATCGGACAAAGGGCTAGTATCCAAAATCTATAAAGAGCTCACCAAACTCCACACCCAAAAAACAAATAACCCAGTGAAGAAATGGGCAGAAAACATGAATAGACACTTCTCTAAAGAAGACATCCGGATGGCCAACAGGCACATGAAAAGATGTTCAGCGTCGCTCCTTATCAGGGAAATACAAATCAAAACCACACTCAGGTATCACCTCATGCCAGTCAGAGTGGCCAAAATGAACAAATCAGGAGACTATAGATGCTGGAGAGGATGTGGAGAAACGGGAACCCTCTTGCACTGTTGGTGGGAATGCTAATTGGTGCAGCCGCTCTGGAAAGCAGTGTGGAGGTTCCTCAGAAAATTAAAAATAGACCTACCCTATGACCCAGCAATAGCACTGCTAGGAATTTATCCAAGGGATACAGGAGCACTGATGCATAGGGCCACTTGTACCCCAATGTTCATAGCAGCACTCTCAACAATAGCCAAATTATGGAAAGAGCCTAAATGTCCATCAACTGATGAATGGATAAAGAAATTGTGGTTTATATACACAATGGAATATTACGTGGCAATGAGAAAAAATGAAATATGGCCTTTTGTAGCAACGTGGATGGAACTGCAGAGTGTGATGCTAAGTGAAATAAGCCATACAGAGAAAGACAGATACCATATGGTTTCACTCTTATGTGGATCCTGAGAAACTTAACAGAAACCCATAGGGGAGGGGAAGGAAAAAAAAAAAAAGAGGTTAGAATGGGAGAGAGCCAAAGCATAAGAGACTGTTAAAAACTGAGAACTGAGGGTTGATGGGGGGTGGGAGGGAGGAGAGGGTGGGTGATGGGTATTGAGGAGGGCACCTTTTGGGATGAGCACTGGGTGTTGTATGGAAACCAAGTTGTCAATAAATTTCAGGAAAAAAAAATTAAAAAAAAACAAAAAAAAACCAAAAATAACAAACAAACAAACAAAAAAAGCAATGCACAGAAATCAGTTGCATTTTTATACACCAATAATGAAGCAACAGAAAGAGAAATCAAGAAACTGATCCCATTCACAATTGCAACAAAAATAATAAAATACCTAGGAATAAACATAACCAAAGATGTAAAAGATGTGTATCCTGAAAACTATAGAAAGCTTATGAAGGAAATTGAAGAAGATAGAAAGAAATGGAAAAACATTCCATGCTCATGGATTGGAAGAATAAATATTGTTACAATTTCAATACTACTCAAAGCTATCTACACATTCAATGCAATCCCAATCAAAATTGCACCGGCATTCTTCTCAAAGCTAGAACAAGCAATCCTAAAATTTGTATGGAATCACAAAAGACATGAATAACCAAAGTAATATTGAAGAAGAAAATCAAAGCAGGAGGCACCACAATCCCAGACTTTAGCCTCTACCACAAAGCTGTAATCATCAAGACAGTATGGTATTGGCACAAAAAAGAGACACATAGACCAACGGAATGCAATAGAGACTTCCGAATTGGACCCACCAATGTATGGCCAACTAATCTTTGACAAAGCAGGAAAGAATATCCAATGGAGAAAAGGCAGTCTCTTTAACAACTGGTGCTTGGAGAACTGAACATCAACATGTAGAAGAATGGAACTAGACCATTTTCTTACGCCATTCACAAAAATAAACTCAAAATGGATGAAGGACCTGAATGTGAGACAGGAAACCATCAAAACCCTAGAGGAGAAAGCAGGAAAAAACTTCTCTGACCTCAGCCACAGCAATTTCTTACTTGACACATCTCCAAAGGTGAGGGAATTAAAAGCAAAAATGAACTATTGGGACCTCATCAAGATACAAAGCTTCTGCACTGCAAAGGAAACAATCAACAAAACTAAAAGGCATCCAACGGAATGGGAAAAGATATTTGCAAATGACATATCACATAAAGGGCTAGTATCCAAAATCTATAAAGAACTCCCATGTGCATTTCTTATGGGACTTCAAACATTTTTTGTTATAAGCTTAAGCAACTGCAAAAGATATCATTCCTGTCATATGGTAAATATTGACATTTAAAACTATTATATCAGTTATTATATCCAGGGGAATTTAATATTATACAATTTGATATCTACCTATGATCCATTTTCAAAAATACACAATGTGTTCTTAAAAGTCAGAAATTTTCTATTATTTTTTCCTTTAAACTTACTGAGAGTAACTTTCTTTTCTTTGGGAAAGTACTTTATTGGAATCCTTGGTTATGTAAAGAAAAGCCCCAGGCCTAGAAGGAAGACAAACAGGAGCTAAATTGCTCTGCAACTGTGGTTCTCAAACCTTCAGGGCATCAGGATCACCTGGAGAGTTTAAGATACAGGTGGCCAGGTTTCCCCCACCTCCACCCCAGGATTCTGACCCAGCAGGTTTGCTGAGTTCCTGACATGTTTCCAGGTAATATTCAGGCTGCTCATCTGAAGGTCACACTTTAAAAACTACTGCTCAACAAAATCAAGTAAAGAAGCATTGTTTGAGGGCAGATTTTTAAAATTGTTTAAAGAGATTTTCAGTTTTCTTCTGGCCCACTGAAAATAGAGGGAATTTGTGGAAGTCAAGGATTGAAGCTGTAAAGATTGTAATATAAAAGATTCTACTTTAAGGGACAAGACCCCTATCAAGGTGGTGTCAGGCAGGGGAAAGAAGAAAGAAAAGGGCCTTTTTGATAAAGCGGACTGGCCCTAACATAAAGCTCCATGAGGGAGATGACCTGTTTTGTTAATTGCCAAATTGCCAGCACCCAAAACATTGTCAGGCACAGTAAACTTTCAGCAAATCTTGAGTGAACAAATAGTGCAGTCTGGCTGACAAGCTGAGGCTCTGATATATGGCATTGCTTTACCATGTCTTCTGTCCTACAATGGAGCCTAATGGTAGGAGAGTAAGAAGCCTCTGCTTGCTTGGAGTAGTGTGGTAAAGGCCAGCCTGGGCCATGACAGATGGGCCAAAGCAACTGTGAGATGCCAGGGGCAGCAGCTCAGAGCAAGCTGAGGCTGGCAGCAATCAAGGATATGCTGTTTACAAAATTGCAGCAAGAATTAGGAGAGGGAGCCAGACTTCCAGTATCACAGGATGGCAGCTCAAGTAATTTAATTTTTATATCAAAGAAAAGGCAAGAACATAAGAAAGAAGGAAATCTTGCCATTTGCAATGACATGGGATGAAGCTAGAGAGTATTATGTTAAGCTAAATAAAGCCCATCAGAAAAAGACAAATACCATATGATTTCACTCTTATGTGGAATTTAAGAAACAAAACAAATGGGCAAAGGGGGAAAAAAGAGAGGGAGGCAAACCAAGAAACAGACTCTTAACTATAGAGAACAAACTGATGGTTACCAGAGGGGAGGTTGGTGGGAGGTAACAGGAATTGAGGAGTGCACTTATGACTAGTGCTGGGTGTGTATGGAAGTGTTGAATCACTAAATTGTACACCCAAAACTAATATGTAAGTTAACTAACTGGAATTTAAATAAAAACTTTAAACAAATTAAAATATTCGATTGTTAAAACAAAAAACAAAAACAAAGTGAAGACAAGCAAAATTTGAGCCTCCAATGAGACAGGTGTTAGGTATGAAAAACAGTTACTTAGCCTTACAAGATAACATTGAGTCCTTTCACCTTCCTGGGCATCAGTTTCCTTACCTGCAAATCAATTTTTTTTTTGTTTTTTAAGTTTATTTATTTATTTATTTTGATACAGAGTGCATGAGGGTGAGCAGGGGAAGGATGGAGAGAGAGGGAGAGAGAGAGAATCCCAAGCAGGATATGTCCTGTCAGCACAGAGCCTGATGTGGGGCTCGATCTCACAAACTGTGAGATCATGACCTCAGCTGAAATCAAGAGTTGGTTGCTCAACCAACTGAGGCACCCACATGCCCCAAACTTTTTAAATCAAAGGACCTGTGGCTGCCTTTCCAATTCTGAGAGTATGGGATTTGCTAGAGGTTTTTCATTAAAAGCAATAGTGATTGTTCCTGTGCATATACTCGCTCTGAAACAAAGCCAAAGGCCTTCTTTTTCCTTTTTGAGAGAAACTCCAAAATCAAAAGTGATAGAATGCCCATGTTCAAAACAGAATATTTACTAAGAGTTCCTTACATTCTCAAGTTTTTGGAACCTTATTTTTTTTCATTTAACTTAGCACAGATAGTCTATGCTTTCTGGGAGATTTCCATCTCTCCCTGGTGAAGAGAAAGAGTACTAAGATCTTGAAGCATTTTGTACAATTTGGCCAAGTGCAAAAGGAGCATTCTGGGATATTGTGTAATTTAAGCATGGGAACTCTACACAAGTCTTTCAAGAGAATAAAACACCATCTCTCCAGCTACAGAGGACTCAGGCATTATCCATGATTTTAAGCCTTATGAGTTACAGAGTATTCTTGTTACAGAACTATTCTTTTGCTGCATAATGAAAGCCAAGATGCAAACCCAGCACTACTAAGAAAATAGGAGCAGTGTGGGAGCGGGCACATAAGGGCATAGAGATAACACAAGGCAGTGACTAAGACCTGGGCTAAGACACCAAGTGTGGTGCTAGGAGGCTCAGACTATGTGCCAAGTGGTAAACATATGATGACCTCTGCAAACTGCTTCCAAGTCAACTTTTGCTGAACTTGTGTACCTGTGCAGAAAATCTTCCATTTGCTCTCCACCCTCCCTCTGCCTTCCAGCTCTGTGCCCTGAGAGGCTAAGCAGTAGGGACATACCAATATAGCTTCTTGCCCTCTGGCTCCTGTTTGGATTAAACCCATGAGGCTAAAGCAGCAGATTAGTGAATAAGGAGGAACGATGGAATGCCCTTCCAGCTCCTCCCTGTGGGGCCACCACAGGCATATGCCCTCTCAAGTGCAGTCACCACACTCTGCTTTCCCCTCAGACCCAGAACTACAAACAGGAGAACAGGCATGACTGTCCCAAGGATCTGTGCTCTCCCCATGGTTTAACTATACTCTGCCTACACTTTTGTAAATAGTTCTTTTTTTTTTACTCTTCCCAAATAATCCAGTTTCAGTGGGCCATCCATTCCAGAATGCTGACTGTTTAAACAAAGCTCCTTAATCTGGGAAGGATATGGGAATACTAAAATAAAAATTCAGAAAGAGAAAAAATAAGTGATCATTGGGATGAAATGAAGAATGCAGGTTGACTGAAGTTTACTTGAAGAATAGGAGGCCAAGAGAAAGTCTTCACTACCATGGCATCCTAGAGAACATGAACAGTGGGCAAGGGTGAGGAAATGCAGACTCAACTTTTATCTGGCACAGAATAGCTACTTGACCTTGGGCAAGACAGCCTTTCTGGTGTCACTTTCTTCCTCTGTGAAACTAAGAGAGCTGGACAAAGATAAAGAGACTCTTCTGTACCTTTTAGCTCTGAATGGGTTCTCATCATGTCCACTCTGTGACCTACCCTTATACTTTCCTTATTTTGTGACCTCCCATGGCCCTAAGGGTGATGCCTAGCATGCAGGGAGGATAAGGTACAAATCCTTATTACAAAAATAACCACCACCACCATGTCCTCCTCCCCAAATCAATCAATGCAATCTTTCTAACAGTCTTCAACTTCCTCTACCCACCAAAGAACATAACATGACATACAAAGGCCAGTCATCATTAAACATTTACTATGTGCAAGTCACTGCCTTTTTATTCTTTCTACCCACACTCTCAAAATTCTTAATTACTTTAATACACTCCTATAATTAAAAATCACATTTTTATGTCCATCAACTGATGAATGGATAAAGAAATTGTGATTTATATACACAATGGAGTACTACATGGCAATGAGAAAGAACGAAATATGGCCCTTTGTAGCAACGTGGATGGAACTGGATAGTGTGATGCTAAGTGAAATAAGCCATACAGAGAAAGACAGATACCATATGTTTTCACTCTTATGTGGATTCTGAGAAACTTAACAGAAACCCATGGAGGAGGGGAAGGAAAAAAAAAAGAGGTTAGAGTGGGAGAGAGCCAAAGCATAAGAGACTCTTAAAAACTGAGAACAAACTGAGGGTTGATGGGGGGTGGGAGGGAGGGGAGGGTGGGTGATGGGTATTGAGGAGGGCACCTTTTGGGATGAGCACTGGGTGTTGTATGGAAACCAATTTGACAATAAATTTCATATATTGAAAAAAATTATTTTAAATTTGAAAAAAAAATCACATTTTTATATGACATACAAGGGTTTTCATGATCTAAATCATGCTGGTTTACTTACCCCAATGTCCTCACCAATTCTCACTGTCTAACCATGTATTTAGTTTAGCAAACTCTTACGTATCATCTACTATCTGTCAGGTGTCATTCTAAGTGACGTACAAGTGTTGATTCATTTGATTCTTATAACAACAATAACTGCTGATATAGGGCAAGCTAAATTGTAGTAACAAATTAACCCAAAATATCAGTGGCTTAACACACAAAGATCTGTTGCTCATTATTTGTACAGGGTGGGTCAGACAGGGCTCTGCTCCACATTGCCACTCAAGAGACTCAGGCACCTGTGGTTTACTGTATAGAACGCATGGCCTCTGAGGACCCAGCAGAAGTAAAAAAGAAGCAAGTGGGGAGGCTCACTGACATTCACTGTCTCAGTGTGGAACTGACATCCATCACCTCACACATAGCCTGCTGACAAGAACTAGACACATGGTCAGTCCCAACCAAACTTTAAGAGAAACTGGAGAGAGCACACATGGGGCTTGGTGGGCCCAGTGTCCCTGCCACAAGTAGGAAATTTTAGTATCCTTTTCAGAGAGATGGAAACTAAAAAACAAAGCCTTGGAAAGGTTATGTAACACGTTCAAGCTCACACAGGTTGCAAATCCAGATCCATACCCAGACAGTTTGGCTACATGGTCCAATCCATATTAACTGCTGTGATAGGCTGCCTCCTTGCCACATCCTTTCCTATTCCCTCTACACCCCTTCCTACCCCAAAATATGTGCTTTGTCATCGTTTTTCCAACTGAAACACTCTTCCCAACTGTGTCTGCTTAGCAAAATCTTATTAACTCTTCACAGTGCAACTTCAGCAATATGAGAAAATGTCCTCACGCTTGTCTGATGGAGACAGGCATTCTGACATCTGTATTCTTCAAGTGTTGTATAAACACTTAGGATATAGCACTTTTCACATAAAACCTTTGTGTGTTGCACATTTATTCCTGTGTGATCCTTCTTCCCAAATAGATGATCTCTGCTAGGTCAGACACTGTTGTACACATATGTCACCCAACAGGGGGCCAGACACGAGGTGCACACAGTTAAAGAAGTGCTACATAAATGAGCAAATGAATGGATAGATCTTTGCCTTGTTGTATGTGCTGTTGTTTTGAATATCCAAGGGTAAAATGTATGTTATAGTGCTAACAAACAGAAGGGGCTGAGAGGAGATGGAACAAAAATCTATGCCAATTGTTATTGCTGGGATTTTTGTGCAGGTAGAGGTGTTCTGCAAATGGATTTCAATATGTTCTCTTTACTAATGGAAGTGGGGTCAGAATAGGAAATCTAAACCTATAAGAAAGTTTCTTTTTTTAGTTTTAAGGGCAGAAGCTAAATTTGTGTCTGTCGTTGACCCTCTTTATTTGGAGTGGCATGACTTTGGTGAGCCCTTTTGGTCATACATATATGTCAAATACATGCTCCTAATTCACTAGGTAGCTCAGAAATCACCCAAATGTTAGATAAGACTAAAAAAACATTGCTTAATATTTCTGTAAGAACATAAACAACTAAGCAAGAAAGACCTCATCTTTCCACAGCCAGGCCATTGCCTCCAACAGGCCATCTTGTCATTCTGGCTGAAGTGTCCTCACTTCTGTCGATGGTCCTCTCCTGCCTTCTCAGATTGTTTCCCACAGTCTCTCTGGTCACCTGCCTCCCCATGGCCTCTTCCCAACTGGATGTTCCCTTCAATACAAACAAATGCCCAGGAGACCCTTTCCTGAAAAGAATGCCCCCCTTACCCCATGTTGGTTCCCCCTCTACACTCTCTTGCATAAAAACTTCTGAAAGTACTTCATTCTTGCTGCTCTCACTTTTTCACTTTCCATTACCCCCTCCAGCAACTCCAACTAGGTATAGGTCACCATCTGTACAGCTACTCCCCATTTCACTTCATGCCCTTGCAATCCATTCTCCATGAAGAAGCCAGAGGGGTCCTTTTATATTTATTTTTTATTTTTTATATGAAATTTGTTGTCAAATTAATTTCCATACGACACCCAGTGCTCATCCCAACAGGTGCCCTCCTCAATGCCTGTCACCCACTTTCCCCTCCCCCCTATCAACCCTCAGTTTATTTTCAGTATTTAAGAGTTTCTTAAGGTTTGCCTCTTTCCCTCTCCGTAACTTTTTCAGAGGGGTCCTTTTAAAACGGAACCATGACATACCACTTTCCTGTCTAAAAACCCAGGGGCTTCTCATCATTCTCAGAATAGAATCTTAAATATGTATCATGCCTTTAGCTAGTGACAGCACTTCTCTGAACCTCCTGTGTAAATGGAGTCAATAAGCCCACCTCCCACATTTGCTGTGAAGATCAAATGTCAGTATATGTAAGACTTTAGAATAACAGTGGCTGGCACATAGGAAATGCTATGTAAATTATTATTATTGCTTCGATGGCATATTTCATCAAAGATGTTTGTGAGTTTGTGAAACAATAGGATAAATATATATTGACTTCTGTCCCCAGTTCCTGGCACAGAGCTGCTAAATCCTTGTAATTTCCAGGAGTGTTGATGCATAGGGGCACATGACCCCAATGTTTATAGCAGCACTTTCAACAATAGCTAAATTATGGAAAGAGCCTAAATGTCTATCAACTGTCCAATGGATAAAGAAGATGTGGTTTATATATACAATGGAATACTACCTGGCAATTAGAAAGAATGAAATCATGCCATTTGCAGCAACGTGGATGGAACTGGAGGGTATTATGATAAGTGAAATAAGTCAGTCAGAGAAAGACAGACTTTTATGTTTTATGTTTTCACTTTTATGTGGATCTTGAGAAACTTAACAGAACACCATGGGGGAGGGGAAGGGGAAAAAGAAAAAGTTACAGAGAGGGAGGGAGGCAAACCGTTAAGAGACTCTTGCATACTGAGAACAAACTGATGGTTGATGGGGGGGTAGGGGGCAGGGGAAAATGGATGATAGGCAATGAGGAGGGCACTTGTTGGGATGAGCACTGGGTATTGAATGGAAACCAATTTGACAATAAATTATGTTTAAAAAATTAAAATAAAAAAATAAAAAATAAAATCCTTGTACTTTCCTAAGTGATAAGTGCACTAGGGGCCTCTTTTGCTCTAATATTTGGTCTTTGACCTTGGTTCCTGACACAGAATTCCTAAATCCTTTGAGTCATCCTGGGCAATAGGGGTATCTTTTGTTCTAATGAGTCAACTCTAGAATCATGTCTATGTGATTAAGCCTCCATAAATACCCCAAAAGTACAGAGTTTGGAAAGTTTCTGAGTTCTTAAACACATCTACATGCTGGTAAGGTAGTACACCCATACTCCACAGGGACAGAAGTTCTTGCACTCAGGAATCTCCCAGACCTTGGCCTATGTACTTTTTCATTTGGCTATTCATTTGTATCCTTTATATTATGCTTTTTAAATATAATATTCTTTGTAATAAACCAATAAACTTAAGTGTTTCTCTGAGTTGTGTGAGCCATTCTGTCAAATTACCCAACCCAAGGAGAGGGTCGTAAGAACCTAGATTTATAAGTTCAGAAGCACAAGTGACAACCTGGGACTTGCAAATGACATCAGGGAGCAGCTTTATGAGAGCTGAGCCCTTATCCTATAGGACTCAATGCTCTCTCCAGATAGATAGCGTCGAAACTGAATTGTAGGATACAAGCTGGTGTCAGATAATTGCTTAATGTGTGGAAAAACACCCACACATTGGAAGTACTGGCATTGGAAGTATTGCGAGCATGTGAATAAAGGCAAAACACAGGAAGATCGTGTGTTTCTTTATAGACTTTCCAACCCGCAGCATTTTATGTGTTGTGCAAATGGCATGGCCTCATATATGTGAAGGGAAGACCCCTGTCCCTGTCTCTTCTTGTTCCCCATTCCATCTTCCTCCCAGGGCTCTGTCTCTTGACTCAACCACCATCCCTTCTCCCTCTCCCTCCCTCTCTCTCTCTGTCTGTGTCTCTATCTTTCTCTCTTTCTCCCTCTCTCTCTGTCTTCCTTTTCTACAAAGGCAGCATAACACTGAGGAGGATGGTGAAGCTGTGAAGAGCAGAAGAAAAGTGAGCTGCTGAGTTGTACAAGAAGAGAGAGATCTCTGCCCATGCTCCCTACAATCCCCTTTTCCATCTTCTTGGAGGAAGAGTTGTGGGCTGGTGTGGCACAGAGCGCACTTGCAGCACACATAATTGCAGTTGTTAAGCCAGATCTCAGCTCACAAGTTTGCTTTTAATTGTTCACCAACTGAATGAATTTCCTTCCAGCTAAGGTAGCTCTTAAAAAAACGATCACTCTTTCAATCATATTTTGGATCTGGCTATAAGAAGAACCACAGGGATTGGTGGATGTTTTCACGGTTGTGTAAGCAGTTTCACAGAACTGATGTCATTTAATATCTGCAACAACCCATTTAACATCAGGAAACTGGAGACCCGGAGACCCAGCAAAGTCAGAATCCTAACCCATGGCTTCTAGCTGTAAATCCCAAGTCACTTCTACTCTTCTCCTCCTACGAAATTTTTGCCCTATTTTCTTGCATAATCAGAGGGAGATGAGCCCTTCCGCCCTCGCAAAAAAAGAACTAAAATAGCAAAACCTAATCTCTTTCCTAGGGCTTAGCCAAACCCTCAGGCCACCTTGCCCCTCCTTGAAATTTCTTTCATCTCTCCTAACTGAACTGTCCAGGACTGCACACAGAGGGCAGCTGCTGAGGCTTGCCTTCTCCCAAGAGCTCCCCATGCTCCAACAACTCCTCCATGTGCCAGCCTGCCTGGGGCCCACACCCTGGATCCTGCCACCAGTTTTCCCAACTAGCTAATCACATTTTCAGATCTTTGACAAAAGTTCTATAATGCTGTAAGTCTGAGGGTTGAGGACATGGTGTCTCATCTTTTCCAGGTAACACAAACAGTGGCTTTCTGGAGGCAATGCCTAGCTTTTATATCCTGTCTCAACTATGTGGTTCTGGTGCGGAAAAGAACCCTGTAAAATACTCTCAGTTGAACCCCAGGGCATGTTGCTGGGGTATACAACTACTTACAAACAATCCTAAGCCTGGAATGACTTTGAACATGCTTTGCTTCAGGGACAGGCCAGAGAAAAGTCACTTTATAAAATGTATTTCCCTGCCTGGGAAATCAAAGTCAGACCTCTGCCCTTGGCCCTTTGTAGGCCACCCACATGTGAACAACTTTCAGCTTGGGGCTGGAGCTGGTATTTTCAGAAATGGCCACTGGTTTGGACTCCACCCTAAAGACCCAGGTCCATCTCAAACTTGACCCCAGGCCAAATTTAAACATGCAGGTTGATGTGCCTGCAAGCATTTTCAAACAGAAAACCAGTAATATTGTAGTAGAACTAAACAATTTTGCTTTGAATGATGGAACAATTGATGATGGTTTTTGTCCAGTTTTATGACAGAGAAGAATTGGCAGAACATGAGAGTTTTTTCCCTGTCTTGGCTCATGCTCCAGGAGGTGCCCTTGAGCACACAATTCCCCTGTCTCACTGTTTAGATTGTGAAATATGGACAATGGGGTTATTTCCTTCTGCTTAATGAGATGAATGAGGCACATATTCGCAAGATGTCATGAGAAGTTGGCTGGAAATTAAAAAAAAAAAAATTCTTCCAAAAGAATTTCCTCAAAACCCCAGTTTATGGAATTCCTTAGCTCAAAAACTAAATGCAGTTCTAAAATGGTATTAAAAAAGAGGAAGATCTCAATTCTGTAATCTGCCATAAACCTGGTCATAAACATTGGAAGTGACCTTGTCTTGCTGAGGACATGGAAATTATGTCCTGATCTAATTATTTCTTTCCATTTCTTTAACTTCACATTACCAGAATATGCAGTTCACTTCATATGACATTTATTCAAGGTTATGATAACAAACTAACTGTCTCTCGCAGTGATGCATATGTTCCGGTGCTTCTGGTCCAAGGCCCACTTGCTTGCTTTTCTTTCAAACCTCCTTCATTCTCAGTCACCTCAGCCAGAAACTTCCTGCTTCAGAACTGAAGGTAAGTACATTTTCTATTTCTTGGGTTCTTAAGTGCTTTTGGATCATAAATAGAGCAGTTAGGAATAAATCTGGGGAAAGGTTAAATTCAGAATTTCTCCTTATAGCTCATCCTTTTAATTATGGTTTTTCAAACTTTGTGAGGGAGTATATTATCTTTCTAATTAAACTATCACGATAAAATTTATTATTTGTTTGTCTAAAGCAGACTTCCCTATTAATGAATTCATTAGCTTTTCTATATTTGTAGTGTTTAAAATATCATCGAGCTCTATACAAGAACTACGACCAGGTTTATCCTCATGTTTCTTTTGCTCCTTCATGAGAGTCACTTTTTACTTGATTAGCTTTTCTGTTTTTATGAGCACAAGAGTTTTGCTGCCATGATGATTAGGGATGCTGGCATGTGGTTGGCTACGTGTGCCTCTGGCATGAGTGTTTAAGCAACTCTGTAGTCCTCTGACTTCCTAGGCAGCAATACAGGATGTAGTACAAACAAGAATTTAAAACACATTCATTATCACATCCTCCTCCAAAGTGGTTCTCATTTGGAAAGTTAAGCAGTCACTGCAGACTTGAGACACTCCCAATTTGCCTGGTAGGCTTGGTCATGGGGGACATTCACTCTCCATAGTGGAGGTCCCAGTCTTTTTATAAAAACAGCTTTTCTTTGTGTTTTTGTTTCGTTAGACTACCATGAGATAACTCTACCACTCATCCTCTACAAACACATGCATGTACACACATACACACATATGTACATACACATACACATGCATACACATATACACACATGCAAAGTCCAAGAGGGGTAGAAATAGTAATGGAGTGCTAAGGGACACCTGGGTGGCTCAGTAGGTTAAGCATTCGACTTTGGCTCAGGTCATGATCTAGCAAATTGTGGGTTCAAACCCTGCATCGGACTCTGTGCTGACAGCTCAGAGCCTGGAGCCTGTTTCAGATTCTGTGTCTCCCTCTCTCTCTGCCCCTCCCCTGCTTGCACTCTGTCTCTCTCTCTCTCAAAAATAAATAAACATTTAAAAAAATATCTACACCTCACTTAAAAAAAAAAAAAAGAGGAGTGCTAAGAGTAAGGCATTGAGCAAGACTGGGAAACAGAGATCTCTCTTCAGTGCACCCTGAGCAGGAGTGCGGAAGAGATGGTTACAAGCTGTGCTCACTCATTCATGTATTGATTAAAAATGTCCTCTGATACTTAGGTGCCAGGCCTTGCTGCAAACCACAGTCAGAATGCCGACTGCGAGCCTCCAGGAACTCTAGGGGCCAAAGACACAGGTATGAGACAGTACCTCACACTATCTCCTACCTAAGAACACACACAGCTAGGAGAGCACAGAGAAGGGAGCCTAACTCTGCCTTTTGGGAACTCCAACCCAGGATAGAGGGGGACGGAAGGCCCCTATTGGGGTATTCAGTGGAGAGCTCTGCAACAATCTTCACTTTTCAGGGGACCCTGCTTCTCTTGTGGCAGAGGGAGAGATTTGCTCCAGCAGCAATTACCCTCACACTGCCTCAGAGCAACATAAAGAAGTTCAGTGAAAAAAACAAAAACAAAAACAAACAAAAACAAAAAACCCACAATTAAGTCATCCTATTCTTTACCTTCTTAGTTTTTCCAGGTATGTTTCCCTAATTAACCTTTAATGATATCCTTCTGCTCAGTGTAAACAGAATCCAGCTTGCATTCATTGTACAAATATTGCTATGGCCAAGTTCTCTGCTGGGTGCTGGTGTACAGAGATGGTGAAGAAAGTTCTCATCCTAAAAAACCTCAGAATCCATTTATGAGGGAAGACTGCATGTTTTATTTATTTTATTTTTTAATATAATTTATTGTCAAATTGGCTAGCATACAGTGTGTAAAGTGTGCTTTTCTTTTTGGGGTACATTCCCATGGTTCATCACTTACATACAACACCCAGGGCACATCCCAACAAGTGCCCTCCTCAATGCCCATCACCCATTTTCCCCTCTCCCCCACACCCCCATCAACTCTCAGTTTCTTCTCTGTATTTAAGAGTCTTTAATTGTTTACCTCCCTCTCTGTTTGTAACTGTTTTTTTCCCCCTTCCCTTCCCTCATGGCCTTCTATTAAGTTTCTCAAGATCCACATATGAGTGAAAACATATGGTGTCTTTCTCTGACTGACTTATTTCACTTAGCATAATACCCTCCAGTTCCATCCACATTGCTGCAAATGGCATGATTTCATTTTTTCTCATTGCCAGGTAGTATTCCATTGTATATATAAACCACATCTTCTTTATCCATTGGACAGTTGATAGACATTTAGGCTCTTTCCATAATTTAGCTATTGTTGAAAGTGCTGCTATAAACATTGGGGTACGTGTGCCCCTATGAATCAGCACTCCTGATGTATCCTTTGGATAAATGTATCCTTTGGATAAATTCCTAGTAGTGCTATTGCTGGGTCATAGGGTAGTTCTATTTTTAATTTTTTGAGGAATCTCCACACTGTTTTCCAGAGCAGCTACACCAGTTTGCATATCCACCAACAGTGCAAGAGGATTCCTACATCCTCGCAGGTATCTGTAGTTTCCTGAGTTGTTCATTTTAGCCACTCTGACCGGCTTGAGGTGCTATCTCTGTGTGGTTTTGATTTGTATTTCCCTGATGAAGAGTGACGTTGAGCACCTTTTCATGTGTCTGTTGGCCATCTGGATGTCTTCTTTGGAAAATGTCTATTCATGTCTTCTGCCCATTTCTTCACTGGATTATTTGTTTTTCAGGTGTGGAGTTTGGTGAGTTCCTTATAGATTTTGGATACTAGCCCTTTATGTGGTATGTCATTTGCAAATATCTTTTCCCATTCTGTCGGGTGCCTTTTAGTTTTGTTGATTGTTTCCTTTGCAGTGCAGAAGCTTTGTATTTTGATGAGGTCCCAATAGTTCATTTTTGCTTTTAATTCCCTCACCTTTGGAGATGTGTCAAGTAAGAAATTGCTCCTGCTGAGGTCAAAGAGGTTGTTGCCTGCCTTCCCATCTAGGGTTATGATGATTTCCTGTCTCACATTTAGGTCTTTTATCCATTTTAAGTTTATTTGTGTGTATGGTTTAAGAAAGTGGTATAGTGTCATTCTTCTGCAAGTTGCTGTTCAGTTTTTCCAGCACCATTTGCTAAAGAGACTGTCTTTTTTTTCCATTGGATACTCTTTTCTGCTTTGTCAAAGATTAGTTGGCCATACATTTGTGGGTAATTCTTGGTTCTCTATTCTGTTCCATTGGTCTCTGTGGAACATATTGGTTTTTGTGTCAATACCATACTGCCTTGATGATTACAGCTTTGTAGTAGAGGCTAAAGTCTGGGATGGTGATGCCTCCTGCTTTGGTTTTCTTCTGCAATATTACCTTGACTATTCAAGGTCTTTTGTGGTTCTATGCAAATTTTAGGATTGTTTATTCTAGCTTTGAGAAGAATGCTGGTGCAATTTTGATTGGGTTGCATTGAATGTGTAGATTGCCTTGGGTAGTATTGACATTTTAATTATATTTATTTTTCCAATCCATGGGCATGGAATGTTTTTCCATTTCTTTATACCTTCTTCAATTTCCTTCATAAGCTTTCTATAGTTTTCAGCATACAGATATTTTACACCTTCAGTTAGGTTTATTCCTAGGTATTTTATGGTTTTTGTACAATTGTAAATGGGATCAGTTTCTTGATTTCTCTTTCTGTTGCTTCATTATTGGTCTATAAGAATGCAACTAATTTCTGTACATTGCTTTCATACACTGTGACTTTGCTGAATTCATGTATCAGTTCTAGCAGCAGACTCTAGCAGAGTCTTTCAGGTTTTCCATGTAGAGTATCATGTCGTCTGTGAAAAGTGAAAGTTTGACTTCTTCTTTGCCAATTTTGATGCCTTTTATTTCATTTTGTTATCTGACTGCTGATGCCAGAATTTCCAATACTATATTAAGCAACAGTGGTGAGAGTGGACATCCCTGTCATGTTCCTGATTTCAAGGGCTAAGCTCTCAGTTTTTCCCCATCGAGGATGATATTAGCTGTGGGCTTTTCATAAATGGCTTTTATGATGTTTAAGTATGCTCCTTCTACCTGACTTTCTTGAGTGTTTTTATTAAGGATGGATGCTATAATTTGTCAAATGCTTTTTCTGTGTTTATTGACAGGATCACATGGTTCTTATCCTTTCTTTTATTAACGTGATGTATTGCATTGATTGATTTGTGAATATTGAACCAGCCCTGCAGCCCACGAATGAATCCCACTTGATCATAGTGAGTAATTCTTTTTATATACTATTGAATTTAGTTTCCTAGTATCTTGTTGAGAATTTTTGCATCCATGTTCATCAAGGATATGGGCCTGTAATTCTCTTTTTTTTGTGAAGTCTCTGTCTGGCTTGGGAATCAAGGTAATTCTGGTTTCATAGAAAGAGTCCAGAAACTTTCCTTCCATTTCTATTTTTTAGAACACCTTGAGAACTATAGGTATTAATTCTGCTTTAAATGTCTCGCAGAATTCCCCTGGCCCAGGACTCTTATTTGTTGGTATATTTTTGATAACTGATTCAATTTATTCCTAGTTATGGGTCTGTTCAAATTTTCTGTTTCTTCCCGTTTGAGTTTTGGTAGTGTATGTGTGTCTAGGAATTTTTCCATTTCTTCCAGGGTCTCCAGTTTGTTGGCGTATAATTTTTCATAGTATTCTCTGATAATTGCTTGTATTTCTGAAGGATTGGTTGTGATAAAAAAAAAACCATGTGTTTTAATGAGAGTAATGTCATTGAAAAAAATAGGACATATGGTCTATAAGACCATGGATGGTAAGCTCTTTCATCCTCCTTTGAGACAGGAGACAGTGTAGGAAAGTATGCACAGAGAAAAGAATTGAATTTGTTGAAAATGAAAAGGCAATGAAAAAAATGAGGAAGGGGCACAACATGGAAATTATACCATATGCATAGGCTTGATGGGAATATATGAGCTGAGACTGATGCCCTAGTGTACATGGAGTTCAGGTGGACTTGGGGCTCAGAAAGGTGAGAGACTAGAAAGAATATATGGAGATAGTGTAAATCTTAAGTTTGTGCTTTTTTCTGTAGCTATGAGGAGTCATGGTATTGAAATTTACAAGGTGGGTTTTTAAAGTAAGTGCTCAACTTAAAATATGCATAAAATATGCACTATGCCATCAACACATGTAAGACTTATATGGATGCTTACTTGGTTGGAAAACCAAACATATGCAAACAATAGAGACTAAATGACCTAGCGCATGTTCAAGTGTCAAAGTATAAAGTCAGCAAGCATTTCTGAAGTGGCTACAACAACCAACTTTGGGGAAAGGTCAACATGAAGACACATGCAGGAAGGGTCTTGGAGGAATACATATCACTGGAGTAGAACTTCAAAAGGGGAGCACTGGAGTCAGTGTAAGGTCAAGGGTAAAGGGAGAAAAAAAGGAGTGGAGATACCCTATGCATGGAGGGACCTTCCCCAGTTATGTAAACTTGGGCAAAACTTTACTTCTTGGGACTTTCATGTCCTTGTCCTAAAATGTGGTAGCATTTTCATTCCTGCCTAATTCCAGTCTCTTTGTGAATATCAAATAAGACATCAGACTATAAGAGCAGAGGTCTGCAAAATGTAATATCTATACACTGGCCACCTATAGGCACCATTACCTGGGTGCTTACACTGACAGTGCTCCAGCCTATACAGTGCATTGGGAAATAAAAGAATGAGGCTGCTTCATACCCCAATATACAAGGTCACTGTATGGCCTCTTATAATTGATCCTAAATGGGTTTCAAAGAAGGAAGTGCACTGGATTCAGATGAACCATTGTTTATCATTAATGAGGACTGTCATGTGAATAGTCAATGTTTAGAGTGAGGGATGTTTCTATTCAGTCAGATCAAGAAAGTTAACATTACCTGATAATTGTGATTTGATGCCAGCAAAGGCTGTGGAACAGTTTAGGATTAGTAAGTGAATTAAAAATTAATCTATCATTAGAGTTCTTCCCTTTTTCTTTCAACAGAGTGCTGATTAATAACAGCCACAAATCTTATTATGATGCTATTCTATTCCATCCTATTCCATTCCATTCCATTCCATTCCATTCCATTCCATTCCATTCTCCTATCCTATTCTATCCTATCTTATCCTATTTAGCACCCAAATAACCTTAGAGTAGGAGGCTCAGTCTCCAGCTCCTCCTACCACTCACTCCAGGCCCAAACTTACAAACCTCCTAAATGCTTAGAAGAAGCAGGATAATTACCCAGACTAGTCATGTGGACTGGAACTCTGCTGCTTCCATGTGGTCTGGAACTCTGCTGCTTCCATTTATGCTTAGCCTCCAGAGGCTGTTTGGAATAAAAGAGAGAGCATAGGCCTTGGAGCAAGGCAGATTTAGTAGTTGGCTGACCTTGAGCAAGTTACTTAAGCTGTCTGAGCTTGTTTTCTTATCTATGAAATGGGTGGGAGAGCAGAGAATAAGAATAGTACCTCTTGTGTTTAATTGGATCATTAAAGAATACCTTGTACTGTCCACTCTTTGTGACTTTTAACATGGAGACCATTGTAAGAGAAGCCATGCAAAATCAAATCATCCTTAAAGTACAGAATTTTAACAATGTGCCAATGTATTGGGGAGTTTATGTGGTTATCAGAGTATTAATTAAAATTGCTAAACACACATTTGGGCCATACACAGTAGACAATGAATTACCTACAGCACTTGTAGGTAAAGCCAATCCTCTTTCAAATCATGTACACCATGTGGAAGCCATGATTCAGATTAGCAAGTCAATATAGCCTTACTTGTTTTCTCAAGTTTGCATGACACAACTTCCCAGCTAGATTTTGTTGAGAAGCATGGTGTTTCCTATCTTTTTTATTCCCAAACATATATAATGCAAAATTGGGTCCTAGAAGTTACTCACAAATTCCAATTCTTTATTTTGCTACTTGGATTAAAGCCAAAATATCCTAAAACTATCCTCTCTCCTTATTCTCCCATGCACCCACTCTTGCTACTCCCCTTGGATAGCAACTGCCTCCAATTAACACCCCCTCATCCTCTGGGATTAAGACACACTATGGAGTGCACAAAATATAAAGCAGTGACCACTAGTTTCTCAAAACTCCAGAGCAAGATGCAAAGACCAAAGCTGCTCTCATGGCAGCCTTGGGGTGCACTTAGGCTGGGGTCGGCCCACTTCCTAAAGGTAGTGATAAGAGGAGCCAGGTGAGGCAAAGAAGACTTCAGGGAATCCATCCAAAGATATGAAGAGAGTTTAAAATTCTTCAAGAGGAAAGCAATTGTTTAATATTTCTTTATTTAGTGGCCTACGTTTAGCTGATTGAATCAGTTAGAAACCATTTCATTCTTTTTTAAAGGAGGAGAAATTTTGAGCTATTTCAGGAAGGGGAATAGAAAAGAAATTGTGCAGTGAGAAACCTAGAACTTATTTTTTTAATGTTTATATTTCGAGAGAGAGAAAGAGCATGATTGGGGTAGGGGCAGAGAAAAAGGACATATAATATGAAACAGGCTCCAAGCTCTGAGCTAGCAGCACAGAGCCTGATGCAGGGCTTGAACTCACAAACCATGAGATTATGACCTGAGCCGAAGCTGGACACCTAACCAACTGAGCCACCCAGGTGCCACATTAAGGGGACTTATAACAAGGGTTTGATGGATTTTTTTTCATTTGATAAAAGTGAAGTTCCAGGAGAGATTGCATGTCATTAAGGTTGGTCCCTGATATATCCCACCTCTGCCTGAGGCCCTCAGCTCCCATTATTTGCATGCATTCTTGGTCCCTCATACTGTGGCAGTCCTCTTTTCCCTAGCAGTGACACAATTCTAGGGTCTTCTTACTTCACACTCTCACCAAAGTCAACTATACCTGCCTATATTCCTTTCTGAGATATCTGACCACTTTATATAAAGCATATAATAGGATTAAGTGAGCTTGTGTCAACCTCAGGTATAAATTATTAAAAAAAAAAAAGACTGTAAAAGCATTTTCTGGAGATGATACTTTCACCCAAAGAAAAGCACCAGGATGGAAGTGGCAGACTGGCATCAGTTTAATGCAAGATAGTTGGGGGCATCTGGGACTATCCAGAAATCTCCCCATGCTATGGCTGAGATGACCTGAGGCAACCATTCTTATGATGAGAAGCAGAGATGGTTTTAAAGGACTCTAAGGCATACTCTTGGTTCATGGAAGCAAACCACAGTGCTGAAAAGTGGTAAGAGGATCCACCCAGTGGCTATAGGTTACTCCACTTCAGTGGAGGCTGAGGGCAAACTGTCCAAAGCTCCCTTCATGCATTTTGCAGAATATGTTTTAAGTGCCAAATTCAGAAAACTTGGAAAACAAAAAGCAAACATTCAAAAAAATACTTTACCATTTAATCTATAGATTCAACACAGTCCCAATCAAAATCCCAACAAGTTGTCTTATAGATTTTGATAAACTTATCCTAGAATTTATATGAAAAAGCAAAAGGCTTAGAATAGCTATCACAGGGGCGCCTGGGTGGCGCAGTCGGTTAAGAGTCCGACTTCAGCCAGGTCATGATCTCGCGGTCCGTGAGTTCGAGCCCCGCGTCAGGCTCTGGGCTGATGGCTCGGAGCCTGGAGCCTGTTTCCGATTCTGTGTCTCCCTCTCTGCCCCTCCCCCGTTCATGCTCTGTCTCTCTCTCTGTCCCAAAAATAAATAAACGTTGAAAAAAAAATTTAAAAAAAGAATAGCTATCACAATATCAAATAACAAGGCCAGAAGATTGACATGAGCCAACTTCAAGACTTATTGTAAAGCTACAGAAATCAAGACAATATGGTATTAACAAAAGAATAGATATATAGATCAGTAGAACAGAATAGAGAGCCCAGAAACAAACCCAATTAATTTGAACAATGGTGCAAAAGCAATTCCTTGGAAACATGATAAGCTTTTAAACAAATAACACTGGAACAATTATTTATCAGCAGAAAAGAAGAATCCAGACATAAATCTCACAAAAAAATTAACACATATGTAAAGTACAAAACTATACAACTTCTAGAAGTAAACAGGAGAAAATCTACATAATATTGGATTTGGTGATGAGCTTTTAATATAACACCAAAAGCATCATCAATGAAAGAAAAACTAAATAAATTGACTTTATTAAAATTTAAAACTTCTGCTCTGTGATAGACATTAAGATAATAAAAGGACAAGCCACAGACTGGGAGAAAGTACTTGCAAATTCAAAATTTATTCAAAAATAAATATTCAAATAGTGGAATGTGACTTTTTTCCAAAATATTCAAAGAACTATTAAACTAAAAAAAAAACAATAAAATTTAAAAATGAGGGGTGCCTGGGTGGCTCAGTCGGTTAAGCATCCGACTTCAGCTCAGGTCATGATCTCACGGTTAGTGAGTTGGAGCCCTGCGTCAACTCTGTGCTGACAGCTCAGAGCCTGGAGCCTGCTTAGGATTCTGTGTCTTCCTCTTTCTCTGCCCCTCCCCCACTCATTCTCTCTCTGTCTGTCTCTGTCTCTGTCTCTCTCTCTCCCTCTCAAAAATAAATAAAACATTAAAAAAATTTAAAAATGGACAAAAGATCTGAATAGACATATCACCAAAGAAGACTTAGAGATGGTAAATAAACATATAAAATGATACTCAACCATAATTCATTATTAGAGAAGTGAAAATTAAAACAACAATGAGAGGCACCTGAGTGGCTCAGTCGGTTAAGCTTCTGACTTCAGGTCATGATCTCACAGTTTGTGAATTCGAGCCCCGCATTGGTCTCTATGCTGAAAGCTCAGAGCTTGGAGCCCACTTTGGATTCTGTGTCTCCCTTTCTCTCTGCTCCTCCCTTGCTCATGCTCTATCTGTCTCTCCTTCAAAAATAAGTATTAAAAAAAATGAGATATCACTACACATTTATTAGTATGGCTAAAATCCAAAACACTGACAATACCAGATACTGGTGAAAATGTAGAACAGCAGGAACTCTCATACATTGCTGGTGGGAATGCAAAATGGTACAGACACTTTGGAAGTCCCTTTGGCAGTTTCTTACAAAACTAAGCAGACTCTTACCATATGATCCAATAGTAATGTTCCTTGATATTTACCTAAATAAGTTGAAAACTAATGTCCACACAAAAACCTGCACATGGATGTCTTTGGCAGCGTGTTTCATAATTGCCAAAACTTGGAAGCATCCAAGATGTCCTTCAATTACCCTTTAGCACTCAAGCCTAAAAAGGATACAGGTGAAACTTAAATGAATATTATGTCACTTAGGTGACACAAGGCAGTCTGAAAAGGCTATGTAGTATATGATTTCCATTACGTGACATTCTGGGAATGGCAAAACCATATTTATAAACAGATAAGCTGTTACCAGTGGTTTGGGGAGATATTGAGGGTTGAATAGATGAAGTGCAAGGGAATTTTTACAGTAGTAAAACTATTCCATGTGATACTGTAATAATGAATATATGACACTATACATTTGTTAAAACCTATATAAATTTATGGCATAAAGAGTGAATCTTATGTGTGCAAATTTTTAACAAGTAATTTACAAGGTTAAGGGATCTCAGGATGAAAAGCAACGAAAAAAATCTGATTATATTATAAAGATATGAGATAATTTCAATGAATGGGGGGAAGGAAGGTGCTGATTAAAGTAACTGAAAACTAATGGAGATTGTAAGACAAAGGCAAAAACACTGTTCTCTAGTTGATAAAGTTCACCACAGTGATATTGATTAACAATTCTGAAGTTACTATAAATATATACTAAAATTGTACAATTAAGTAGTGCATGGCAAAGGGCAGAAGCCATGTATCTCAGTGTTGAAGCAGGAGGTTATAAATAAACAAGGAGAGAAGGCGAGAAGGATCCATGTGGTAATGGATTGGAGATGGAGACATTAGTATGAGCTCATG
The DNA here is from genome assembly GCF_022837055.1 of Prionailurus viverrinus. NCBI lineage: Eukaryota > Metazoa > Chordata > Mammalia > Carnivora > Felidae > Prionailurus > Prionailurus viverrinus. Next base: position 32,157,092 of record NC_062572.1, read on the forward strand.
TTTAGCTTAATGTAGGTAGAGATGGATAGAGAAAAATTTATAGATTTGTGTATATACATTGCTTAGTGCACACATATTCTTTCACTCTGTTACTTGAAAAGGCCTAGAAGCTATAGCACCACAGTAGCACTCAGATCTTGGTTTCTAATACCATTCTCTAAAATTAAAGGAATCAGGGCCTTGAAACAATGGCTGACTCCATGATGATGGCACAAATTAACAAGATGAGCCTGGAACAACTCTTAGTATCAGAAAGTACATGGTTTGAAAAACCACAATTATGAGGGTATGTTCAATGGACACTAGTGCCAACTTAAAGAACTCTCATTGGCCAAAGTTGAACAGGCCATCAATCCGTCATTGTTCCTGTGGATTTCTCAGATTTCCTTTCCAGGAATATTGGAAAATTTCCAAGAATAAGAAATTGCTTTAAAGAGAAAGAATGATGAGTAAGCAGAGATGCAAGGATATATCATCACTAAAAATATTAACTCCTCTAGAGGCCAAATATCTCATCATGATAAGGTGTTTAGGGATCATATTTAGTGTATTTTAGGTAATCCCTCTCATGAGCATTGTCAACTGTATTCTTATGGATATATCCAGTTCTTTTCCCAGAAAAGTGCACCATTTCTCTGGAATATAGTTAAACAAGACAGCAGACCTAAATTTCTTACAGACTCAGCGTTTCCACTTCAGTGATTGACTTTTTTCAATCTTCATTTGTATTGCATAATGTAATTTGAGAAAAATTGGCATCCACTTAGCTGTCTGTATAAGACCCAAAATCTCCTATTTTGTTAGTAAATTCAATTGAGGCTTCCCTAGCTTGTGAGACCACACATTTATATCAAACCCCAAAGTAAATAAAAATGCTAAGGATAGCACAAGTAACAGTTGAGACTGGTTGAGATTACCATTACTTTGAAGGGAGAAAGAGCCATGGTAATTAATATAAAGTCTTTCTTTTTCAGTTTGGTGGGAGATACAAACAAATAAACAAAAATCCCATAGTGAAAAATTCTTAGCAGCACACCAGATGAGCTTTGGTGCCTCCAAAGCCCTTCTGAGGTTGAATCAATCACCTCTGATCTATAATCAGTCATGTCAGAAACATAGGTGACAACTGGACTTGTGACAGGCATCTGAAGTTGGGGGAAAGCAGTCTTAAAGGACTGAGCCCTTAACCTGTGAGATCTGATGCTATTCAGATAGTGTCAAAATTGAGTTGAATTGTAGGACACTCAGCTGATGTCTGACAATTGCTCCCACATTGGAATTGGAAGCTCTCAATTCACTCAGTAGTAATCCAGAACTTCACCCCAAGTATACACATCCACCCAGCTCAGTCTCAACCACATCTGACAGCTCACAGAGAACACCTCAGGCCCAGGGCTCAAATACTATGCTGGCTCTCCACAAGGCCTACATTATTAGACTCTCCCTGCTGGGAAAGGCTGAAGGCCCTATAATAAAAATCACTCATCTGCCCAGTAGAAAAAATATATCATGTTATCCTTCTCAGCTGTTCTCCTTGAGAACAATACAAAAAAACTCCAGCAGCACAGAGAATGTGCTGGCATTGTGTTGCTAACTTATCTTCAGAAAGGTTCAGGGGATCTCGCAAAACACAGCCTACCATTTCCAGGATGCCTACAGCCTTTCTACTCAAGGCCTCACATAGCATCAATGTCCTTTCTCAACCTAAAGTGGGGATTGTGAGGCCTTTCTGTTCTTTGAAATTCCTCAATAACTTTTCAAAGAGAGAGTTGAGAAAAACATTCTGAATTGGTCAAATATACTCAGGTTTAAGGTTTTTAAGTTATTTTTATTTTCTACTAAAGTCAATAAAATTTCCCTATCAGATGAATATTTATAAAAGCACTGAGATTTTTTGTAAAAGATTCTCATTTTTGGAGCCAAACAGACCTTGATTTAAATCTCAACACTGCAACTTAAAGCCTATGGAATTTCAGACCAGTAGTTTGGCCTCTCCACCTCAATTTCTCAGATGCAAATTAAGGAGACTACAACTACCTCATATAGTTGTCAAGAGGATTAAAATGATATAAGCCACGTTTAGCACATGGCATAGTACCAGTTGGCACATAACAGGAATTTAGCAACTAATAGAGCTTTCTCTTTTTTCTTTCAGCTCTTTGAAAATATAAAAATTATATGTTTATACTTTCTGGTCAAAGGTAATAATCAATATAAAAATCTCATTTTACTGTTGCCCATGCTTCTTTTCTTTTTGTTTTTGCAAGAAGCATCTGTCAAGTTGAGCCACATAACAGTATTTTGAGTCATATTGGTTTGTCCCATGATGCCAATATCTTTGATAATTCATGTATTCATAGATCCAGCCAAGACAAATTTGGTGTTGTTTCTCCCTGTAGTCATTATATGGTTATAAATGTCCCCAGTTCTTGACTTTACACCTTAACCTCACCCTTCAGGGCAAAGGAGTCAGCAAAGTTGTTTCTGGGTACAGATTCCACAGCTATAAAAGACCTCCCTCACTTCTCCAGAATTCACCCTCTTGTCTCTGACTCCCAGGGCAACACCACAGAGGTGGAGCCTTCTAAGATATTGGTTTCTGAAGCTCAAGTTGGAGAAGCAAAGAATTAACCTCAGAAGTGAACAACAATGTAAGAATGACTGAAATTTAAAGATCTCTCTGTAAACCAAGATCCAGACTAATCCAGCTAGATTGGATTAGTCAAGTTGAATCTGACCTCCCTTAGAGGGTGTGCACAAATAGTTGGCCAATCAGTAATCTCATGTTCCTACTGAGGCCAGGGAATCAAATGCTTCATTTGTGTGGATAAGGCCAGAGTCAGCAAGAAGCAAAAACAAAAACAAAAACAGAACACCTGCCAGTTTAAGTATAAATTGATACTTTATTTATTGTGGGACAATAATTCTTAGTGTTATTTTCTAAGATGTTTTATTTAGTCGTCATTTTAGCAATTGTTCCAACGGACTGTAAGCATTCTGTGGAACACTATCAAACTGTCTTATCTAGCAGTGTAATATAGAAAGCTGTTATTTAGTACATACTGAAGTCCAGATCCCCACTGATATAAAAGGCAGTTTCACATACAAGTATAAAAAACAAGGAGTGTTTGCAAAGAAAACCATGACTTCAAAGAATGTGTTTCATTAATTTGTAAAAGAACCTTACATTTGGTACATAGACACTAGAACTAATAACATTTTGTCAAGTGGGAAGGAGCGCAAATAGGATCTTTTTCATTTTCTAATAAATATCCTATGAATAAGTTGTTTTGCTTTTCGTATTTACTGAACACATTGATTTTCAAAATGAAATAGTCAAAACTAATAAACACACACTTGATTCTCCAATTTTGATGAATAATTTACCTAAGTCTTTTATATTGAAAGAATATTAAACTGGGGCAGTTTGGAGACTCCTTAGTAGTCTATGGCTCTGACAAATTAAAATAAAACAAAATAATAAACACAGTGTTCCCAAGTAAAATATAATTTATTTAACCTGAAATATAGAATATGGCTATAAATTCATGAGTGTTGGTTGTGTTAATGCAACATTCTGTGCCAAAAGAGATCATAGTGGAATAGATGAGGGGTATAGCAGAGGCTGGAATCCTGACTCATTTTGTTTAGCCAGAAGCAAGTTTCAACAGAATTTTGGGCAGAGAGGCAGTATGGATTTGCAAGGTAGACACTGCTCAGCAAACTACAAGCTCAAGACAGAAGTAAAAATAGTCTAAAACTATGTTGCTTAGAATAAAGAAATCAAGACACAAAATAATAGATGAGAGAGAAGCAGCAGAGGGTTCTGAATTAAAGAAAGCCAGATGACACAAGTAGGTATTATTATCTGCAATCTTTAAGCCAAAGAATACTTTCACCTGAAATATTTGGATCACTGAGGTCAGTTAACAGAGGGTCACTGTGAAGTTTTAATGGAATGGTTTTGTTTCTTCTGTCACTTAATATTTTCTACAAGCAATACCTAAGTCAGAACAACAGGGGAATAGGGATATAGTATAACTTAAGACCACTACTGAGCTCTGAGAAGGGCAATGAAACAATAAGCAAATAACACATATCAGTTTTTGTTGAAATTTAAGTTGGGGTGAGGGATTTATTTGTCTGGCTTCTTGCATATATTGTTAGCCTTGCTATTTGAGAAAGGGCAGGCATGGCAATTAAGAGGTAGCTGTAGTGCACACCTGCCCAGAGTGTGGCATTGGGCAGTTACTTAAACTTTTGGGATGGTTACCTCAATTTTAGTAGGTATAATAACAACACCTACCTACAGGGATGTTGAAGAGTTAAATGAGTTAGTGTGTGTGAAATGCTTAGAATGATGCCAGTACACAGTAAGCATTCATCAATACCTATTAGTGTCATCACATCCTCCAACCAAGAATAAGGGTGCACACCGGAGACAGGAAGATGGCAACAGAATAGGAGGACCCTAAGCTCACCTCTTCCCATGAATACAACTAGAAAACTATCAAATCATCCTAAATAGCTGAGAAACTGACCTGAAGACTGACAGAAGAAACTCCACAACTAAAGGGAGAGAAGAGGCCACATAGAAGAAGGTAGGAAATACAGAGACCTGGTTTAGAGGAGAAATGGATCTTGGCTGCTGTGGATGGAAAGGAGCCATGGTCACAGAGAATGTGTGTGTGTGTGTGTGAGAGAGAGAGAGAGAGAGAGAGAGAAGATCACACAGGGGAATGCACAAGGAGAACATTTCCCCATAACCACTGGCATATAAAATGAGATGGGCTGAATTTTATTAGTTCTTGCAACCAGCAAGGCTTAAAGCCTGGAGTGTAAAGGTCAGCAGGCTTGTCTATGATAGAGCCCAGAGGCCAAAGTGCTGGTCTTGGAGAGAAGACAGGGAAAAAACTGAGGGACAGACAGCATGGAAACAGCGATCTGAAAAGTGCCTGGGGCACACAATGGAAAGAATATTTGCTCTTCTTGGACCATGTCCCTGAGAGGCAGCATTCAAGGAAACCCTTCCCTGAGAACAAAGGATCTGGATGGAGCCATTTCCCTCCCCTGACCCTTAGCATAAATACAGAGCCACCGTCAGGAAGCAGTGCAGTGCCAAAATTGGCTGCTTAACTTGTTCACACTAAACCCCACATCCCTGCACACTGATGAAATTGTCCTCAGTTATGCTTACCTCAATCCCAGTGTGGTGGGACGCTCCCCCAGAAACCAACACAAATTCATGCCAAGAAGAAGATATAACAATCATAAATATTTATTCACCCAAAATGAGAGCACCTAAATACATAAAACAATAACAAATATAAAGGAATTAATTGATAATAATAATAGTAGGGAACTTTAACACCCACTTACATCAACAGACAGATCATCTAAACAGAAAATCAACAAGGAAACAATGACTTTGAGTGACACTGGACCAGATGGACTTAACGGATATATTCAGAACACTATCCAAAAATAGCAGAATACATATTATTTTCAAGTGCACATGGTACATTCTCCAGAATAGATTATATTAGCCCATAAAACAAACCTCAACAATTCAAGAAGATTGAAGTCATACCATGCATCTTTTCTGACCAACATCCTATGAAACTAGAAATAAACCACAAGAAAAAAATCTTAAACTTTTCAAAATACACAAATACAAATACACGGAGGTTAAATAATATGCTACTAAACAATTAATGAGTCAAACAGGAAATAAAAAAAAGAAGTAAAAAATTACATGGAAACAAATGAAAATAAAAACAAAATGGTCCAAAATATTTGTAATGCAGCAAAAGTCACCCTAAGAGGGAAGTGTATTGCAATACAGGCCTAATTCAAGAAGAAAGAAAAATCTCAAATAAACAATCAGAAGGTAGGAAATAATAAATATTATAGTAGAAATAAATGATAAATAAACTAAAAACAAGCAATACAACAGATCAATGAAACCAGGGACTGAGTCTTTGAAAAAAATCAATAAAATTGATAAAGCCAAAATTATCAAAAAGAAAAGACAAAGGACCCAAATAAATAAAATCACGAATTAGAGAGAAGAAATAACAACTAACACCACAGAAATACAGCAATTATAAGAGAATATTGTGAAAAACTATATACCAACAAATTGGACAACCTAGAATAAATGGATAAATTCCTAGAAACATATAACCTACCAAAGCTGAAATTGGAAAAAAGAAAATGTGAATAGCAATTACTGGCAAAGAAATTGACTCAGTAAACAAAAATTCCCAACAAACAAAAATCCAGTACCAGATGGCTTTACAGGCAAATTTTACCTATTCTTCTCAAACTATCCCAAAATATAGAAAAGGAAGAAAAACTTCCAAATTCATTCAATGAGGCCAGCACTACTCTGATACTGAAACCAGGTAATGACACACTGAAAAAGAACCATAGGCTAATATCCATGATGAACACAGATACAAAAATCCTCATCAAAATACTAGCAACTCAAATCCAATAATACACTTAAAAATTCATTCACCACAATATAGTGGGATTTATTCCTGGGTTGCAAGCATGATACAATATTCACAAATCAATGAATGTGATACACCACATTAATTAAAGAAAAAAGAAAAACCATATGATCACTTCAATAGATGCAGAAACAAAAAAAAAAACATTTGACAAATTATAACATCTATTCATGATAAAAGTCCTCAACAAAGGAGTTTGAGAGGAAACATACCTCATAATAATAAAGGCCATCTATGAAAAACCCACAGCTCATATCATTCTCAATGGGTAAAACCTAAGAGCTTTTCCTCTATGATCAAGAATAAGACAGGGATGTCCACTCTTACCACTTTTATTCAACATAGTACTGGAAGTCCTAGTCACAGCAATCAGACAACATTAAGAAATAAAAGGCATACAGATTAGCAAGGAATAAGTAAAATTTTCACTATTTGCAGATGACATGATGTTACATAGAGAAAATCCTAAAGACTACCAACAAACTGCTATAACTGATGAACAAATTCAGTAAAGTCACAGGATACAAAATCAATGTGCAAAAATCCATTGAAGTCCTATACACCAATAATGAAGCAGCACAAAGAGAAATCAAGGAATCGATCCCATTTACAATTCTCCAAAAAAAAATAAGATACCTAGGAATAAATCTATCCAAAGACACGAAAAACCTCTACTCTGGAAACTATAAAAATTGAAGATGACACAGATAAATGGAAAAATATTCCATGCTCATGGTTTGGAAGAATAAATATTATTAAAATGTTTATACCACCCAAAACAATATACACATTTAATGCAATCCTTATCAAAATACCAACTTGGGGACCCTGAGTGGCTCAGTCAGTTAAGCATCCAACTCTTGATTTCAGCTCAGGTCATAATCTCATGGTTGGTGGGATCAAACCCCACATCAGGCTCTGTGCTGCAAAGTGCAAGTTAGGATTCTCTCTCTCTCTCTCTCTCTCTCTCTCTCTCTCTCTCTTTCTCTGCCCCTCTCCCACTCTCTCTTTCTCTCAAAATAACATTAAGAAAATACCAACAACATTTTTCATAGAACTAGAACACACAATCTTAAAACTTGTTTGGAACCACAAGGACTCTGAATAGCCAAATCAATCTTGAAAATGAAAAGCAAAGCCAGAGAGATCACAGATTTCGTTTCTATTGCAAAGTTGTAGTAATCAAAACAGTATGATACTGACACAAAAAGAGACACATACGTCAATGGAACAGGATAGAAAACCCAGAAATGGACCCACAACTATATAGTCAACTAAGCTTCAACAAATCATGAAAGAATACCCAATGGTAAAAAGACAGTCTCTTCAACAAATGGTGTTGGGAAAACAGAACAGCAACATGCAAAAGAATGAAACTGGACCACTTACATGCTACACAAAAATAAAGTCAAAATGGAATAATGACCTAAATGTGAGACAGGAAATCATTAAAACCCTAGAGGAGAACACAGGCAATAACTTCTTTGACATTGTCCATAGAAACTTCTTTTTAGATATGTCTCCTGAGGAAAGGGAAACAAATAAAAAATGAACTATTGGAACCTACCAAAATAAAAACCTTCTGCACAGGAAAGGAAACAATCAACAAAACTAAAAGGCAACCTATGGAATGGGAGACGATATCTGCAAATGACATATCCAATACAGGATTGGTACCCAAAATATGTAAAGAACTTATAAAACTCAACACCCAAAACGTAACTAATACACTTAAAAAATGGGCAGAAAACATGAATAAACATTTTTCCAAAGAAGACTATAGATGGCCAATAGACATATGAAAAGATGCTCAAAATCACTTATCATCAGGGAATTATAAACCAAACCTTCAATAAGACAACACCTCATACCTGTCAGAATGGCTAAAACCAACCACATAAGAAACAACAGGTGATAGGAGGATGTGGAGAAATGAGAACCCTCTTCCACTCTTGGTGGGAATGCAAAGTGATGTAACCACTCTGGAAGACAGTATGTAGGTTCTTCAAAAAACTAAAAATAGACCAACCCTACAATTCAGCAATTGAACTACTGGGTATTTACCCAAATAATGCAAGAACACTAATTCAAAGGGATACATGCACTCCTATGTTGAAGGCAGCATTATTTACAATAGTCAAATTATGGAAACAATATAAATGTCCATTGAATAATTAATGGATAAAGAAGATGTGTTCTATATACACAATGTAATATTAGTCATAAAAAAGAATGAAATCTTGCCATTTGCAGCGACATGGATGAAGCTAGACAGTGTAATGCTAAGTGAAATAAGTTAGTCAGAGAAAGACAAATACCATATGATTTCACTCATGTGGAATTTAAGAAAACAAAAGAGCAAAGTGAAGTAAAGAGAGAGAGAGGCAAACCAAACAACAGACTCTTAACTATAGAAAACAGATGCTTACCAGAATGGATATGGATTGGGGGATGTGTTAAATAAGTGATGGGTATTAAGAAGTGCACTTGGGAGGGCCCAACATGGCAGATAAGTAGGGGGATCTGAACTTCCTATGTCTCTCAAACAAAGAAGGGCTGAAGCCAAAGGACTTTGAATCCCAAGAGTTTTGGAGGAAAAGAGACCGAGTCACTACCAGGGAGACACCAAGACCACCTGATTGGACATAGATGGGTGATTGCAAACTGGGGGAGATAAAATGGGCCATGTCGACATGGAGGGGAGTGATCCCCTTCTGCAGAGAGACAAAGGAAAGAGAAAGAGAGGCTGGGGAAGTGTAGAACTGTATCTGGACAAGAGAAAAACCTTGGACTGGGAAGGATCCAATCCTTAACTGTGGGACTTTCTCTGGACTGGGGCCGACTGCCCTGTTCACTCACCTGGGGAGTAGGGGAGCCAGCCCTGGGCTAAGTGGCTAGGTCAGGTGCACAGCCTACAGTAGGAGAAAGCGATCCTCTCCCTGGAGTGCTGCGTGACAGGACAAAAACAGCCGGGACCACATATTGAGCAGCATGGAGAGACGCTTTCCCAGTACCAGGGTGCACAGACTGGGAGTTTGAATCTCAGCCAAGCACCAGAGCACACTAGTTGGTGGAGAGAAACAGACTGCCTTGTCTGCGACCACAGCACAGTGAGGACGGCTTGAACAGAGTGATTTGGGACACCCGGTCCATGGAGAAGAGCCTGGGGGTGGCCATTTTTCTCTCCACCATCACCAAGAGGAGCCTCAGGGATTCGTTCTCGGGGACCACAGTGGAGGTGGGACCCACCTACACCAAACCAGGACCCTCCAGGCTGGGTAACTGTATCTACTGGAGCTGAGAAAACAGATGGTCCCCTCCTCCAGATCAGCACTGCTGCATTCCCTGAATTAATTCTAGGACAATTCTTGTTATTTAGATATATTGTTTCTTCCTCTTCTCCTTATTATTTCTTACCTCCTCTAGGCTGGTTTCTCTGGTTGCTGGTTTGTTTAAGCAGACATATTTAATCCATTCTCTTGATACATGTTCTACACCTCCTTCTATACTTTCCTTTCTCTCTCTCTGGAATAATGAAGCCTTATACTTTCTCTGTCTGGGTAACTTTATTGTCATTTATTTTTTGCCAGCCTCCTTCTTTATTTTTCTTTCTCTCTCTCTGGATTAAGCCTTTTAGTCTCTCTGCCTGGTCAATGTTTATTTTCTCTTTTTCCCCACCCTTGTCATTTCTCTCTTTGTATCTGCTCTTCCATAAGCACCACCTCCACCCTTTTCTTTACTTGTAGCTGATGTTTCTGATTTTTTTTTTTACTTTTGGATTGTTTTTTGTTTGTTTCTTGGTATATTTGTTTCTGTGTTTGCAGGTTTTCGTTTCCTGTTTGTATGTCTGTTTTCCTTTCTAAGGCTACTTCAAGAAACAAATCAAAGCACACCTCATGGAAGGTCCAAAACATCACTATGAGTAGGGAAATAAAATAACCAAAGTCACAACAACAGAGAGCAAGTAACACTCTCCAAAAAACACCTCCTGAAGTGCCAGGCCCTGGACAGTGTATGATCCCACTCTAATATAGCAGTGCTCACAGGTACAGCACACATAACAAGCTTTTAAAACTCATAAGGGACAGAAAACCAGCCAAAATGATGAAACAGAAGAATTACCCTCAAAAGAAATTGAAGGAAGAAGTGACAGCTAAAAAATGGATCAAAACAGATATAAGCAATATAACTGAACAAGAATTTAAAAATATAGTCATAAGATTAATCGCTGGGCTTGAAAAAAAATGCATAGAAGAGCCCAGAGAATCTATTGCTGCAGAGATCAAGGAACTAAAAAATAGTCATGGTTAATTTAAAAATGCTATAAATGAGGTGCAAAATAAAATGGAGGCAGCCAAAGAGCGGATTGAAGAGGCAGAGGAGAGAATAGGTGAATCAGAAGATAAAAATATGGAAAAAAATGAAGCTGAGAAAAAGAGATATTAAAAAATCCAAGATCACGAGGGGATAATTAGAGAACAAAGTGATGCAATCGAACAGAACAATATCCGTATCATAGGAATTCCAGAAGAAGAAGAAGAGAGAGAAAGGGGCTGATGGTGTACTTGAACAAATCATAGCTGAGAACTTCTCCAGTCTGGGGAAGGAAACAGGCATTGAAATCCAAGAGGCACAGAGAAATCCTTTCAGACACAACTTGAATCAATCTTCTGCACAACATATCATAGTGAAACTATAAAGAGAATTATCAAAGCAGCTAGGGATAAATAGACCTTAACATACAAAGGTAGACACATACAGGTAGTAACAGACCTATCTACTGAAACTTGGCATTCCAGAGAGGAATGGCAAGAAATCTTCAATGTGATGAACAGGAAAAATATGCAGCCAAGAATCCTTTATCCAGCAAGCCTGTCATTCAGAATGGAAGGAGAGATAAAGGTCTTCCCAAACAAACAACAACTGAAGGAATTCATCACCACTAAACCAGCCCTACAAGAGATCCTAACGGGGACCCTGTGAGTGAAATGTTTCAAGGACCACAAAGTACCAGAGACATCACTACAGCCATGAAACCTACAGACATCACAATGACTCTAAACCCATATCTTTCCATAATAACACTGAATGTAAATGGGCTAAATGCTCCAACCAAAAGACATAGGGTATAAGAATGGATAAAAAAACAAGATCCATCTCTTTGCTGTCTACAAGAGACTCATTTCAGAACTGACACACCTTCAGACTGAAAATGAGGGGATGGAGAACTATTTATCATGCTACTAGAAGTCAAAAGAAAGCTGGAGTAGCCATACTCATATAAGACAAACTAGACTTGAAGTTAAAGGCTGTAACAAGAGACGAAGAAGGGCATTATATGATAATTACAGGGTCTATCCATCAGGAAGAGCTAACAATTATAAATGTCTATGTGCCAAATTCAGAAACATCCAAATATATAAAACAATTAATCACAAACATAAGCAATCTTATGGGTAAGAATGTGGTAATTTCAGGGGACTTTAATATTCCATTTACAGAAACGGACAGATCATCTAGACAGAAAATCAGTAAAGAAACAATGTCCCTGAAGGATACACTAGACCAGATTCACTTGACAAGTAGATTTAGAATTTTACATATTAAAGCAACAGAATATAATTTCTTCTCGAGTGCACATGGAACATTCTCCAAGATAAATCACATACTGGGTCACAAAACAGCCCTCTATAACTATAAAAGAATTGGGATCATACCATGCACACTTTCATTTCACAACGCTATGAAACTTGAAATCAACCACAGGAAAAAGTTTGGAAAGCCTCCAAATCATGGAGGTTAAGAACATCGTACTAAAGAATGAATGGGTCAACCAGACAATTAAATAAGAAATTAAAAAAATATATGGAAACAAATGAAAATTAAAACACAACACTTCAAACCCTTTGGGATGCTGCAAAGGCAGTATTAAGAAGAAAATACATTGCAATCCAGGCCTATCTCAAGAAACAAGAAAAATCACAAACACAAAATCTAACAGCACACCTAAAGGAAATAGAAGCAGCACAGAAAAAAAAAAAAACAGCAGAAGAAGAGAAATAATAAAGATCAGAGCAGAAATAAACAATATAGAAACCAAGAAAAATAGTAGAACAGATCAATGAAACTAAGGGTTAGTTTTTTTGAAGAAATAAACAAAATTGATAAACCTCTAGCCAGGCTTATCAAAAAGAAAAGAGAGAGAACCAAAATAGATAAAATCACGGAAAAAATGGATTTATTACAACCAATCCCTCAGAAATATAAGCAATTATTAAGAAATACTATGAAAAAAATGTATTCCAACAAATTGGACAACCTGGAAGAAATGGACAAACTCCTAAACACCCACACACTACCAAAACTCAAACGGGAAGAAATAGAAAACTTGAACAGACCCATAACTAGTGAAGAAATTGAATCAGTTATCAAACATCTCCCAATAAATAAGAGTCCTGGACCAGATGGCTTCCCTGGGGAATTCTACCAGGCATTTAAAGAAGAGTTAATACCTATGCTTCTCAAGCTGTTCCAAAAAATAGAAATGGAAGGAAAACTCTGGACTCATTCTATGAAGCCAGTGTTACTTTGATTCCCAAAGAAGACAGAGACCCAGCAAAAAAAAAAAAAAAAAAAAAAAGAAGAAGAAGAAAACTGCAGGCCAATATCCCTGATGAATGGATGCAAAAATTTTCAACAAGATACTAGGAAATCAAATTCAACAACATATAAAAAGAATTATTCACCATGATCAAGTGGGATTCATTCCTGGGCTGCAGAGATGGTTCAGTATTCGCAAATCAATCAATGTGATACAGCACAATAAAAGAAAGGATATGATCCTGTCAGTAGATGCAGAAAAAGCATTTGACAAAATACAGCATCATTTCTTAATAAAAACACTCAAGAAAGTTGGGATAGAAGGGACATACTTAAACATCATAAAAGCCATTTATGAAAAGCCCACAGCTAATGTCATCCTCAATGAGGAAAAACTGAGAGCTTTCCTCCTGAAATCAGGAACGCGACAGGGATGTCCACTTGCATCATTGTTGTTTAACATAGTGTTGGAAGTCCTAGCATCAGCAATCAGACAACAAAAGGAAATCAAAGGCATCAAAATTGGCAAAGAATAAGTCGAACTTTCACTTTTCACAGACGACATGATACTCTACATGGAAAACATGGAAGACTCCACCAAAAGATTGCTAGAACTGACACATGAATTCAGCAAAGTCGCAGGATACAAAATCAATGCACAGGAATCGGTTGTATTTTATACACCAATAATGAAACAACAGAAAGAGAAATCAATAAACTGATCCCATTTACAATTGCACCAAGAATCATAAAATACCTAAGAATAAACCTAGCCAAAAATGTAAACGATATGTATGCTGAAAACTATAGAAAGCTTATGAAGGAAATTGAAGAAGACACAAAGAAATGGAAAAACATTCCATGCTCATGGATTGGAAGAATAAATATTATTAAAATGTCAATACTACCCAAAGCAATCTACACATTCAGTGCAATCCCAATCAAAATTGCACCAGAATTCTTCTTGAAGCTAGAACAAGCAATCCTAAAATTTGTATGGAACCACAAAAGACCCTGAATAGTCAAAGTAATATTGAAGAAGAAAACCAAAGTGGGAGGCATCACCATCCCAGACTTTAGCCTCTACTACAAAGCTGTAATCATCAAGGCAGTATGGTATTGACACAAAAACAGACACATAGACTAATGGAATAGAATAGAGAACTAGAATTGGATCCACAAATGTATGGCCAACTAATCTTTGACAAAGCAGGAAAGAGTATCCAATGGAAAAAAGACAGTCTCTTTGGCACATGGTGGTGGGAGAGCTAGACAACAACATGCAGAAGAATGAAACTAGACCACGTTGTTATACCATACACATAAATAAACTCAAAATGGATGAAAGACCTAAATGTGAGATGGGAAAGCATCAAAACCCTAGAGGAGAAAGCAGGCAACACCTCTTTGACCTCAGCCGCAGCAATTTCTTACTCGACACAACTTCAAAGGCGAGGGAATTAAAAGCAAAAATGAACTATTGGGAACTCATCAAGATACAAGGCTTCTGCACTGCAAAGAAACAGTCAACAAAACTAAAAGGCACCCGACAGAGTGGGAAAAGATATTTGCAAATCACATATCAGATAAAGGGCTAGTATCCAAAATCCATAAAGAACTCACCAAAATCCACATTCGAAAAACAAATAATCCAATGAAGAAATGGGCAGAAGACATGAATAGACACATTCCCAAAGAAGACATCCAGGTGGCCAAGAGACACATGAAAAGATGTTCAATGTCACTCATCATCAGGGAAATACAAATCAAAACCACGCTGAGATAGCACCTCGCACTAGTTGCAGTGGCTAATAGAAGAAATCAAGAGACTATAGATGCTGGTGAGGAAGTGGAGAAACAGGTGCCCTCTTGTACTGATGGTGGGAATGCAAACTGGTGTAGCCACTCTGAAAAACACTGTGGAGTTTCCTCAAAAAATTAAAAATGAACTACCCTATGACCTAGTAATAGCACTGCTAGGAAATTAACCAAGGGATACAGGAGTGCTGATGTATAGGGCACTTGTACCCCAATGTTTATAGCAGCACTTTCAGTAATAGTCAAATTATGTAAAGAGCCTAAATGTCTATCAACTGACTAATGGATAAAGAAAGATGTGGTTTATATATACAATGGAATACTACTTGGCAATGAGAAAGAATTAAATCTGGCCATTTGCAGCAATGTGAATGGAACTGGAGGGTATTATGCTAAGTGAAATAAGTTAGTCAGAGAAAGACAGATACCATATGTTTTCACTTTTATGTGGATTTTGAAAAACTTAACAGAAGACCATGGGGGCGGGGAAATGGGAAAAAAGTTACAAACAGAAAGGGAGTGAGGCAAATCATAAGAGACTTAAATACAGAGAACAAACTGAGGATTGATGGGTGTGGGGTGGAGGGGAAAATGGGTGATGGGCATTGAGAAGGGCACTTGTTGGGATGAACACTGGGCGTTGTATGGAAGCCAATTTGATCCTGGTGATGTATGGAATGGTTGAATCACTATATTGTACACCTGAAACTAATATTACACTGTATGTGAACTAACTGGAATTTAAATATTTAAAAAAAAAAAAATAGGGTTGCACACCACTTGTAGACCCTACCAACCAGATTGGCAGCAATTCATGAATTCACAAGAACAGTTTCTGATTCATGGCCTGTTCAAGGTGGCTCCCTGGACTACATTATTTCAAAGTCAGGTTTCTATTCAAATTCAGTACTCTTCTCAGATATAAGATTGGCAGCAGCATATTGACTGAAGCTGAGTTTCAGAACCACCTCTTCCTAAGAAGTGACAGAATCTCTTTCAACATTTCTCTTTTTTTCTTTATCAGTTCTACCATCAAATTCATTCCATATTGAAAATGTATACTAAATCTGATTAAATAGTCTCTGAGGGTGGGATCAAGATGGGGAAGTAGGAAGATCTTGTGCTCACCTCCTCCCACAGACACACCAAAATCTAATCTATATAGAGAACAACTATCTCTGAGAACAAACTGAAGACTAGCAGAACAGATCATACACAACTAAGGATATAAAGAAAAAGCCACATTGAGGTTGCTAGGAGGAGCAGATATATGGTTCAGTCAGTATCCACACACCCAGCATGGTGGTCTGCAAGCAGGAAGGATATCAGAACTGTAGAGGATTTGCTTGAAGAGCAAGGAGTTGGGACTCCACATTGGGCTCCACAGTTTAGGGGACTTGAACTGAGAAGGTGAGCCTCCATAACATCTGGCTTTGAAAACATGGGGCTTATCTCTTAGAAACCCAGAAAGCAGTAGGATATCCAGATCTCACTATTAAGTGGCATGCCCATGATCTCACTTGCTCTGAGACCCAGCACAGAGACAGCAGTTTGAAAAACACCTGGATCATACATGGAGATCCACTGACTAATTTTAGGGCTTGTGCCACAGGAGTGAGGATCTGTTATAACATTCCCCAGGGACAGAAGCACTGGTGGGCATTCATTTTTTTCTAGCTGCCCTACCACTGACATCTGCTGTACTAGCTCTGCTCATCTTGACCCAGAATTCCCCTGTGGATTTTCCCTGTCTAACCGATCTGCTGGGTCTAGGCCCCTGCCAAATGGTTCACTGCCCAGCCACTCTTGGCAGACAGCCTCAGCCTGCACCAGAGCCCATTCCACGTGGTTCACAACCCCACCATACTTGGCAGATGCCCTCAGACAGCATCAGAGCTTCTTCCAAGCAGTTCCCTGCCCTACCAGTCCAGCGAGTACCTTCAGTGAACAACAGAGCTCCTTCAAGCACCCCCAACCAAGGAAGCAAACACTGAACACCAGAATGCCTAGAAAAGTCTCAGTCACATTTCATAGCAAGCTACACCAGATGTCTATCAGACCCACCAGTGCACCCACAGTATTCAAACCAGAAGAGCCAAAGGCCATCCCTGCTTACAAGCATGCTTGTAGCAACCACAGCCAGACATTGCAGGCAGCCATGCCAGGGGACAGCCCCACACACCAGTGAGTGTGCACCAATTGTGACCCAGCCACATTAAGAGGGTACACACAGACCACACAAGGGTTAATTATAGAGCAACTGGCTCAAATAACCAGAGGGATTTGAACTACTGAGCTCCACAGGGCACCTTCTGCATAAGTTTACTCCTTTAAGACCAGGAATCATAACTGATCAGTCATAACTGATCTACCTGATACATAGAAATGAACAAAGAGTTAGGCAAAATAAGGAAAGAAAGGAATATGTTCCAAATGAAAGACAAAACCTCAGAAAAGGAAGTAAAGGAAACTGATGATGGAAACAGACATCAAAGTGCAGGAATGACAGAAATTCCTAAGTAAAATGAACCCAAAGGAAACTACACGAAGGCACATTATAATCAAAATGTCAACAGTTAAAGAGAGAATCTTAAAAGCAGCAAGAGAAAAACACCTAGTTACATACAAAGTAGTCCCCATAAGACTATAAGTTGACTTTTAGGCAGAAAGTTTGCAGACCAGAATGAAGTAGCATGATACATTCTAAGTGGTGAAATGAAAAGATTTACAACAAAGAATACTCTACAACAAAAGTTATCACTCAGAATTGAAAGAGAAATAGTTTTCCAGACAAGAAAAGCTAAAGAATTTAATCACCACCAAATCAGCCTTATAAAAAATGTTAAGTTGACTTATTTAAACAGAAAAGAAAAGGCCATAATTAGAAATAATAAAATTATAAAAGAAAAAACTTTCATGGGTAAAAGTAAACATAAAGGAAGTGTAGCAGATCAGCCACCTACATAGCTGGTGTGTAGGTTAAAGGAGAAAAGTAGTACAATCATCTAGATCTACAATAACTAGTCAAGCATAGAAAAATAATAAGATGTAAAATATGACATCAAAAACAAAATGAGGAGGGATTAAAATGTAGTGCTTTTAGAATGCACTTGAACTTAAGCAACCATCAACTTAAAATAGACTGCTATAGATATATGATAGCTAGCTAGCTAGATAGATAGATAATAGATAGGATATTATATATGAACCTCATGGGAACCACAAACTGAGTATCTATAATAGATACATAAAAAGCAAAGAGAAAGGAATACAAACAACACTAAGGAGAGTCACCAAATCACAACAGAAGAGAGCAGAAGAAAAGAACAGAGAAGAACTACAAACAACCTGGAAACAACCAACATATTGTAAAAAGTACACATCTATCAATACTTACTTTAAATGTAAATGGACTAAATGCTCCAATCAGAAAACATAGGGTGACTGAATGGATAAGCAAAACAATATCTATGTATACTGCCTACAGGAGAGTCACTCCAGATCTAAAGACGCACAGAGATTGAAAGTGAAGGGATGGAAAACATCTATGGAAATTGAAACAGAAAGCAAGCTGTGGTAGCAGTACATATATCATATAAAATAGACTTTAAACCAAAGACTGTAACCAGAGACAAAGAAAGGCTTTACGTAAAGGGATCAATACAACAAGTGGATATAACACTTGTAAATATCTATGCACTCAGCATAGGCACACCTAAATAAATAAAGCAAATATTAACAGACATAAAGGGAGAAACTGACAGCAATACAATAATAATAGGTGACTTTAACACCCCACTTACATCAAGAGGTAAATAATCCAGGCAGAAAATCAATAAGGAAACATTGGCTTTAAACGACCCGTTAGACCAGGTGGACTTAATATATACACAGCATTCCATCTAAAAGTAGCAGAATACACATTTTTTTCAACTGCACATAGGACATTCTCCAGAATAGACCACATGTTAGGCCACAAAACAGGTCCCAGTAAATTTAAGAAGTTTGAAATCATATAAAGCATCGTTTTTGACCAAAAATGGTATGAAACTAGAAATCAATTACAAGAAGAAAACAAACACATGGAGGCTAAACAACACACTACTAAATAACCAAAATTTCAAAGAGGAAATCAAAAAATACCTTGAGGCAGATGAAAATGGAAACACAATAGTCCAAAATGTAGGAGATACAGCAAAAGGAAGTTTATAGCAATACAGGCCTACATCAAGAAACAAGAAGGGGCGCCTGGGTGGCTCAGTCGGTTGAGCATCTGACTTCAGCTCAGGTAATGATCTCATGGCTCATGGGTTCAAGCCCCACATTGGGCCCTGTGCTGACAGCTCAGAGACTGGAGCCTGCTTCAGATTCTGTGTCTCCCCCCCCCCTCTCTCTTTCTCTCTCTGCCCCTCTCCTGCTTGCTCTCTCTCTCTCTCTCTCTCAAATAAATAAAAACATTAAAAAAGGAAACAAGAAAATATGAAATAAATAGTCTAACCCTACACCTAAGGAAACTAGAAAAATAAAATAAAATAAAACCCAAAGTTAGTAGAAGGAAGGAAATAATAAAACTAAGTTCTGGTTCTTTGAAAAGACAAACAAAATTGATAAACTTTAGCCATACTCATAAAGGAAAAAGAGAGGACTCAAATAAAACCAGAAACAAAAAAGGAGACATTACAACTGATAGCACAAAAATGCTAAGGATCATAAGAGACTACTATGAATAGTTATATGCCAACAAATGAGATAACCTAGAAGAAATGGACATATGCCTAGAAACATACAGTCTTCCAAAATTGAATCAAGAAGAAATAGAAAAATGAACAGAATGATTACTAGTGATGAAATAGAATCAGTAATTAAAAAAATATCCTCCCAAAAAACAAAACAGTTTACACAGGTGAATTCTACCAAACATTTAAAGTAGAATTAATACGTATTCTTCTCAAACCATTCCAAAAAATTGAAGAGGAAAGAATGCTTCCAAACTCATTCTATAGAACCAGAATTATCCTGATAACAAAACCAAAGATACCACAAAGAAAGAAAATTACAGGCCAATATCTCTGATGAAATTGATTCAGAAATCCTCAGCAAAATATTTGCAAACCAACTTAAACTATACATTAAAAGGATCATGCACCATGACCAAATGGGATTTATTCCAAGGATTCAAGGATGGCTCAACATCCATGAATCAGCCAACATGATATACCATATTAGCAAAAAGAAATATAAAAATTGTATGATCGTCTCAATAGATGCATAAAAAGCATCTTATCAAATTCAATATTCATTTATGATAAAACTCTCAACAAAGTTAGGAGAGAGAAAATGCACCTCAACATATTAAAGGCCATATATGACAAACCCACAGCTGATGTCATATTCAATGGCAAAAAGCTGAAAGTTTCTCCTCTAAGATCAGATATCAAAAGACAAGAATGCCCAGTTATGACACTTTTATTAAACATAGTATTGAGAAGTCCAGTTACAGCAATGAGAGAAGAATAGAAATAAAAGACATCCAAACTGAAAAAAAAATTTACTAAAATTTTCAATATTTGCAGATGACAAACAATAAAGGCTCCACCAAAAAAAAGTGTTTCAGGGTATAAGATTAGTATACATAAATCTGTGGCATTTCTATACACTTATAAACTATCTGAAAGAGACATTAAGAAAACAATATCATTCACAATTGCATCCAAAAATACCTAGGAATAAATTTAACCAAGGAGATAAAAAACTTATATTCTGAAAACTTTGAAAAGTTGATGAAAGAATATACCAAATATACCATGCTCATGGATTAGAAGAATTAATATTGTGAAAATGTCTATATTATTTAAAGCAATTTACAAGCTCAATAAAATCCCTATCAAAATACCAATGGCAGTTTTCACAGAACTAGAACAAAGAATCCTAAAATCTGTAAGGAAATATGAAAGACCCCACATAGCCAAAGCAACATGGAGAAAGAACAAAGCTGAAAGTATCCTGCTTTCTGATTTCACTATATTACAAAGTTATAGTAATCAAAACGCTATGGTACTGACACAGAAGCAGACACATAGATCAATGGAACACAGAACAGAGTCCAGAAATAAACACAAACTTACATGGTCAATTAATCTTTGACAAAGTAAGCAAGAATATATAATGGGAAAATTATAGTCTCTTTAATAAATGGTGTAGGAACACTCGACAGCTACATGTAAAAGAATGAAACTAGACCACTTTTTTATACCATTTACAAAAATAAAAAATAATTTAAAGACTTATGTGTAAAACTAGAAACCATAAAACTATCAGAAGAAAATATAGGCAGTGAGCTCTTGGATATTGGTCTGAACAATATTTTTTTGGATCTGTCTCCTCAGGTTAGGGCAAAAAAGCAACAATAAATAAATGGAACTACATCAAACTAAAAGGCTTTTGCACAGCAAGGGAAATCATCAACAAAATGAAAAGGCAACCTATTTGCAACCCATTTGCAAGATACTTGCAAATGATATAACCAATAAAGCATTAGTATCCAAAATGCATAAAGAATTCACGTAACTCAATATGAAAAAGCAAACAATCCAATTAAAAAGTAGGCACAAGACCTGAATAGACATTTTTCCAAAGAAGACATACAGGTGGTCAACAGACACATGAAAAGGTGTTCAACATCACTAATCATCAGAAAAATGCAAATCAAAACCACAATGAAATATCATCTCACATCTCACAGAATGGCCGTGTCAAAAAGACAAGAAACAACAAATGTTAGCAAGGATGTGAAGAAAAAGGAACCCTCCTGAACTGTGGATGGGAATACAAAATGATGCAGCCACTATGGAAAGCATTATGGAGTTTCCTCAAAAAATTAAAAATAGTATTACCATATGATCAAGCAATTCCACTCTCAGTATTTGTATGAAGAAAATGAAAACAGTAATTTGAAAAGATCCATGCGTCCCTACGTTCATATGTTCATTGCAGCATTATTTACAATAGCCAAGATATGAAAGCAATCTAAGTGTCCATCAATAGATCAATGGATAAAAATGTGGTGCATGTGCACACACATGCACACACACAAACACACATGAATATTGCTCAGCCATAAAAAAGAATGAAATCTTGATATCTGTAACAAAATGGATGGACATAGAGGGCATTATGTTAAACAAGACAAGAAAGACAAATACTGTATGATTTCACTTATATGTAGAATCTAAAAAACAGACAAAACAAAACAGGTACAGAGAATAATTTGGTGGTTGACAGAGAAGAAGAGGAAGAGGGGTAAAATAGGGAAAAGAGACTAAAAGGTACAAACTTTCAATCATAAAATAAACAAAACATGAGGATATGATGTACAGCATAGGTAATACACTCAGTAATATGTAACAACCTTGTACAACAGCTATATTTATTGTGGTAATTGCTCTGAATGTATCTAAATGTTGAATCACTATGTTGTACACCTGGGACTAATATAATATTGTATATCAACAACACTTTAATACACACACACACACACACACACACACACACACCAAGTCTGATCACATTTAATTCACTCAAGTAGAAGACAGGAATCTCTTTCCAGACAGCATCTCCATAGGTGGTTCATGCTGGACAGTCTTGAGCCCTGTATTATTTGGTTCTCCAGAGAACCAGAACCAACAGAAGATGATAGATAGGTAGATGATAGAGAGAGATGATAGATAGATAGATAGATAGATAATAGATAATAATGATGATGATGATGATGATAGATAGCTAGATAGATAATAGGTAGATGATAGAGAGAGAGATAGATAGACAATAGGTAGATGATAGATGATAGATAGATAGATAGATAGATAGATGATATGAAGGGATCAGTTATAAGAAATAGGCTCACACTATTATCAATGCTGAGAAGTTTCAAGATCTTCAGTCCACACGCTGAAAGCCCAGGAGAGCCAATGGTATAGTTCCATCAGGAAGGCTGCAGCCTCAAGACCCAAGAGCTGATGTTCCTGTTTGTGTCCAGAGGTGGGAAAAGACCAACGCCCATCTCAGCAGCAGGTAGAAGGAGCTCCCCCTCACTCATTGGAGGCTTTTTATTCTACTCAGCCCTTCAACAGATTGAATTAGGCCTGGTGGAGAAGGCAACTTGCTTTAATCAATATACTGATTGAAGTGTTAATCTCACCCCAAAACACCTTCACAGACACACCAAGAATAATGTTTGACCTAATATAGGGCCCAGTCAAGTTGACACATAAAATTAACCATTATTCACCCCATCCTCCTGAACACGTGTGGACACTTGAGTGCACACTGACAACTTACAGACTTCCTGGACCTAAGTAGGTGGAACTAGAGTGACTAATCATGTTGGTTTGCCTGGGGCTAAGGGAGAAGCCTGATACTTGCCTCTCAGCCCTAGGCAAACAGAGACAAATTGATCAGCCTAGGCAGAACCCTATCAGTTGCTACAAACTGCCACTCCACATCTTTCTTAACATTGACTTACCTAATTCATAAACTTCCACCTTAATACATGACCTATGACTTCAGTCCGTTGTAAGGAAATTAATTCCTTTCCAGGAGAAATCTTACTGTAATATAGTAATGTGTGCCTTGCAGACTTTTGATCAAATGCTACACTCCTAGATTTACTTTCCCCAGGACAACCTTACAATATGGCAGGTGGCTTCCTACATACTCAGGTGAAGGGGAATTAAGCTCCACTTCTTGAGGGGAAAAGTATAAAGAATCTGTGACTTTTAAAACCATCATCTTGGCGAAAGCAAATTTTATACATTTCATAAAACTACCTGTGTCCAACTATCTGAAAACTAAATCAGTAAAAATTCCACAAGCTCTCACCAGAAGCAGACTTCTCAAAATCATTCAACTATTATCTATCTACTCAGCCCTTTCTAATTAAGGGAAATTGAACCCTTCTGCTGTCATAATTCAATTCCAACACCTTGAAAATATTGGGAGTCTCTAGAACTACCACTCCTGTGAGTTCTACCTTTGAAATGGAAGTAATAACACATTTTCATAGTCAGTTTTGGGGATGACACATCAATACTCTTGCCATTACCCCATAAGTTGTAGGGTCAGTCAGTGACCCAGAAAGACAAACAGTGGAATAGAAAGAACCTAAACATCTCATTAATTCATTGAATCCAGCCACTACCTCCAAATCAAAGAAGGGTAGTTATGTGCTTTCCTGTTTCTACACATGGCTTTCATTTTTTTAACTTATTTCTTATTTTAATTTTTCTCACACACAGTTGGATTCATGATAAAGGTGGGGAATGGAAAGGACAGATGACAAAGGATGATTATTTTTATCTCTGGGCTTAAAATTCCACTAAAGATTTTTTTCATAGAGAAGTTAATATGAGGGTCCAGAAAATTGCTTTTTTAAAATTACTACACCATCGTATTTCGTTGAAGCAATAGAGCTTTCTGAAAGAAAATGTGACTTAGTTTTTACTTTGTAGAGTATTTTGCAACTAATGTTGCTGTATATTCTTTAGGTGGTCAGGTGGTTTTACCTTGTACCTCCAACAAGTACTCCAAAGAAGAAAAGATTCTGAAGAATCAGTCAAGTTTTCTGTCTGGTCCAAGTAACACCCCTGTCTTAACCACTAGCAGGAGAAATGAAGCATATTATCAATCTATATGAAAACATCAATGACACAACAAGAAATAATTCAGACTGCCCTCATGTGGTTTTGCCAGAAGAGATATTTTTCACAATATCCATCATCGGAGTTTTGGAAAATCTGATGGTCCTTCTGGCTGTGATGAAGAATAAGAATCTTCAGTCACCCATGTACTTTTTCATTTGCAGCTTGGCCATTTCTGATATGTTGGGCAGCCTATATAAGATCCTGGAAAATATCCTGATCATGTTCAGAAACATGGGTTATCTCAAGCCTCGTGGTAATTTTGAAACCACAGCAGATGACATCATCGACTCCCTGTTCATCCTCTCCCTCCTTGGCTCCATTTTCAGCCTGTCTGTGATAGCTGTTGACCGCTACCTCACAATCTTCCATGCTCTACAGTACCACAGCATTGTGACCATGCGCCGTGCCATTGTCGTCCTGATGGTCATCTGGGCGAGCTGCACAGGCAGCGCCATTACCATGGTGATCTTCTCCCATCACATCCCCACAGTGATCACCTTCACATCGCTATTTCCTCTGATGTTGGTCTTTATCCTGTGCCTCTATGTGCACATGTTTTTGCTTGCTCGGTCCCATGCCAGGAAGATCTTGACCCTTCCCAGAGCCAACATGAAAGGGGCCATCACACTGACCATCCTACTTGGGGTCTTCATCTTCTGTTGGGCCCCCTTTGTCCTTCACATCCTGTTAATGACGTTTTGCCCAAATAACCCTTACTGTGCCTGCTACATGTCCCTCTTCCAGGTGAATGGCATGTTGATCATGTGCAATGCAGTCATTGACCCCTTTATATATGCCTTCCGGAGCCAAGAGCTCAGGGATGCATTTAAAAAGATGATCCTCTGTAGCAAGTACTGGTAGAATTATTAGTCCCTGATTTTAGAAGCCATGGAGATAATATTGTCAAGGGACAGAATATCATGACATACCAACAAATGCTAATGCTTTCCAACTGTCCTTTCCTTCCCTAATGTGCATGAGGATTATCCCACAGACTAGTGTTTGTAATAGCTTAACCCTATGTGAAGTCTTGTAAGTACAACTTTTATAACTAAGGAGATAAAATAGTATATTAAAAAAAGGTACAGAATACAAAGCACAGACAGTAGTACAAATTTGAGAGCTTTGCACTAAGGCAAAAACTTGTTCTTCTATAGCTATCTATCAAGTCTGTTTCTGGGGTGGCCTTTCTGGCCTGGAGACCATTGTAATCAATTTCTAGAAGTTAAAGTACAAGGAAAAATACTCAGGGCACAAGCTGCAATATCTTTGTAAGTCAAAGATGCCAATAAATTACTGCAGTTGAATTTGCCTATCATGCACTACCACACAGAATCCCTGCTCTCCCTTTCTCCCTCCCTCCCTCCCTCCCTCCCTCCCTCCCTCCCTCCTGCCTGCCTGCTTTACTGTATGCCATCTCAAATTTTTTGGAAGCAGGCATGGTATAAATTATAAATGTCAAATAAGCAACTTTGAGTCTTCGATAATAAAGGAACCTTCTCTGTTAGTCTTCTTTACTCATGTAGTATACCACTGTACCACTGGCCTTAAAGTCCTTTCCTCGTTAAAACTCCTCATGCTTTAGAAGCATGAATTTCAGAGGAAGAAATAAAAATTTAATCCACTTGTTTCCTATATGGAAACAAAGGCCAGAAGAAAATTGTGACTATTTGAAGAAAGTATAACCAGTCTTTTTGTATTTGTTGGAACATTAGGGGTAAAGGAAAAGAGACCCCAAGCCCCAATATATATTTTGGAGTGTGTGTGTGTGTGTGTGTGTGTGTGTGTGCATGTGTGGGTGTTCACTATTCTTTGGAACTATGGGGGAAACAAAAACAAAACACCACTTCAAGAACAGCCCTATTATTGAGACCCAAGCCAGAGACTGATGAAAAACATTTTACCTCCTGCCACAGATAAGTCTAAGAGGCAGATCCAGTCACTGGAAAACTTCATCCTACCATCAGCCACAGGAAAGATGCTAGACATTGAAAAGTGGCACCCTAGTGACAGTATAGAAAAAAATTGGTAAGTTCATCCATTTTTAATAGTTAAAGATAAAGCTTAAAAAAGAAGCAAATTCTGACCATAAATCCTCACTAAGTTGGAGAGTAACTTAAAGGGATGAATGATGATAGGAAAGAAGTAAGGTCTTTAATCCACAGAGCAGGGCTGCTTGGAACACAATGAGAGTGGTTGTGTCTTCTGGAAGAGGAAATACTTGACCCTCAAGGGAATTTTCCTTGAGCTGTCAAGAGAAGAAGCCAGCCACAAACAGGACTGCTGGTCTGGTAGTGGGTTTGACATCAGATGGGGGTAAGCACATGAACTTAAGAAGCAAAGCAGGAAGTACGTAAAGGGAAGATGGCAGCTGGCACGGTGTACATCACAGATTGAAGATGGAACCCAAAGTATGTCTTGCCTTCTGTGTTCTGTGTTCCTTCCTTGGTTACATCTCACCAAATGCACAATATTATTCTAATGGATGCTAACCTGGATTTAAGTTTTTAAGTACATGTAAGTTTATTTTTCATAAAATCTAAAGCACAGCTTATAAATGATTTTTAAATGTTATTTCCACCGAAGAATGATGTATAAACATCTTTTCTGTGATTAAATTGAGTATTCTCAATAAAATGTAAACTTTCTTTGATGCTGTGCTATTCTATGATGCTGTTGGGGTGAGTAGTGTAACTTAACACCTGTCATAAAAGGTCCCAAACTGCCATGCTTGTTGAAATCTGCATTTGTTTCCATCCCCTCATCACTCCCAAGCTGTCAGTTGTCACATCTGTTGTCAGAGGAAATCACCTAGAAATTCCACCTCTCACTGCCTTTCATTTGTTGCATTTAATCTGAGAAACAAAATCAAGAAGGTTATTCTAATAGTGTATAAAACAAAAATAAAGACTGAGTGCCAAGTCAAAGATATTTCCAATTTTAGGTCCTTAGCTATATTCAAATCAGTTCAAAGTCTTTAATACTAATAATTACTGAAAAAAGTGTGGTTCCCTACCTGTACCTTCATATGTCATTCAAACAAAAGCAGTATTAAGCCTCACACATCTGAGTTAAGGAAGATCAACAAGGCTCAGATTTTTCCCATGATGATCACTTCAATTTTTTTATCAAAATAGCACATTTTAAAACTGTTTTGCTGATGCCATAAGCATGTGTACAGTTTTATTGATAATCTAGCCTTGGACCAGACAGCTAAGATTAGATAAAGGATGAAGTACGATAGCAGA
Source organism: Prionailurus viverrinus (assembly GCF_022837055.1). Lineage (NCBI taxonomy): Eukaryota > Metazoa > Chordata > Mammalia > Carnivora > Felidae > Prionailurus > Prionailurus viverrinus. The sequence continues at coordinate 32,184,974 of NC_062572.1, forward strand.
CTTGATGTCCTCTTTTTTTTCATCTCTTTGCCTTTCTTTTTGTTGTTCATGTTATTTTTATTTTTTAGGTTTTTTATATAGAAGTATAATTTACATAAAATGTTATATTATTTTCAGGTGTACAATATAGTGATTTGACAATTCTATACATTATTCAGCACTCACTAAGATAAATATGGTCATCATATGTCACCATACAACCTTACTACAATATTATTGACTCTATCCCCTATGGTATACTTTTCATCTCTGTGACTTATATTTATTTTAAAACTGGAAGTTTGGACTTCTTAAGCTATTTTATCTATTTTGTCCATTCACCCTCCCACCTCTCCTCTGACTACCACCAGTTTGTTCTCTGTATTTAAGAGTCTGTTTAGTTTTTTGTTTATTTGTTCATTTGTTTTCTTGTTTTAGATTCCACAATAAGTGAAATCATATGGTATTTGTCTTTCTTTTTCTGACTTGTTTCACTTACTCTCTAAGTTCCTATAGTACTTTTGAGCCCTCTCTAGTTGTTGGAGAAGTGGATAAAGTACACCAAAGATGGCTGATTGAACTAAAACAAACTCTGGTGTGTCTAGCTTAGAGACCCCTCTTCCAGTTTCTTCTTCCTTTGTTTGTTGTGTGTGCAAAAACCCCCACAGATATGGAGGCTGTCAGCTATAAGTTACCCTCTCCACTTACAGTCCGGGCTCAGACTTTGGAGAAACAGTCTCCTCTGAGCCCGCCGGTGTTAAATAAATCTCCAACCCACCAAGATCTCCGAGTGCCACTTGGTTTTTCCACCAGCATTCCAGCCTGGTTCCATAACATAGTAAAAAAGGAGGGAAGTTTCCTCTTCCTCTCCCTCACTTTCCCATTACTATGTTATGGTCTGAATGTTTGTTTTCCCTCAAAATTCAGAGTTGAAACCTAAACCCCAAAGGTGGTGGTATTTGGATGTGGGGCCTTTGGAAAGTGATTAGGTCATGAAGGTAAAGCCTTCATGAATGGGATTAGTGTCCTTATAAAAGAGACCCCAGAGAGATCCTTCATCCTTTCTACCATATGAGAACACAGCAAGAGAAGTCATCAGCTGTGAACCAGTCTGACCATGCTGGCATCCTGATCTTAGACTTCCAGCCTCCAGAACTGTGAGGAATAAACTTCTGTTGTTCATAAGCTACACAGCCTATGACATTTTGTTATAGCAGCCTGCAAAGACTAAGACACCCATTTAGTCATGGACAGATATGAGTAGGTAGTTCAATAAACACCCCATTCTTTCATCCACACATTTACTGGACTGAGGATGGAAAGGGACTGAGAGCAGCCAAAGAGCACCCCCAGATCATCTGTTTAAGAGCTGTCAAATCAATAAATCATGAACAATTGTCAGAGTTGATGTTTCCTGGGCTGTGTGGAGATCTAGGAATTAAAAGCAGTGACAACAGTACCTATGTACTACTGAACAATTACAATAAACCAGGTATTATTCTAAAAGCTTTGCATGCCTTAGTCCTCACAACAATCCTAAGAATAGGTACTATTATACCTTCACTTTCTTCTTCTTCTTCTTCTTCTTCTTCTTCTTCTTCTTCTTTCTAGTGAATAAGCTGAGGTTCTGAGATATTAAGTACCTTCTGATTCAGCAGACTCTGAAGTAATCTTCATGATCCTTGCCTCCTGGTGTTTCACATCATATAACCCCTGTCCCTTGAGTATAGTTGGGACTGTGATTCGCTTCTAACTCATAGAATGTGGCAAATGTGATGGGACATCACTCTCATGATTATATTACATTATATAAAACGTCATCTTGCTACAGGCTGGCTTGAGTAAACTGACATTTGGAAAACCTCAGGTAGTAAGGAATTACAGGCAGTCTCTGGGAGCTGGGCAAAAAACCAGAAGTTCTGAGTCCTGAATGCTGCTGACAGCCACATGAGTCTGGAACCAGCCCTTCAGCATCAGATGAGAATGCAGCACAGCTCAGGCCTTGGTTTTAGCCTTGTGAGATACTGAGCAGAGTTTCCAGCCAAGCCATGTACAGTTTTATGAGGCATGGAAACTGGAAGATAACAAATGTGTGTTGTTTTAAACTAATTTTGTGGCAATTTATTATGCAGCTATGGAAAATGAATATACTTACCCAAATCAAAACAGTGCATGGCAGAGTCAAAAGTCAACTTCCAGGCTGCCACCTACCCCAGAGCTCTGTAATTATGATGCCTCACACACAAACAAATGGCCATATCATGGCATAGTGACTGTTCACTTTGTCTCATTCTACACCAAGACAGGCAAGGTGGGAGCACCTGAGCCTACTGCTCCACCTCACCGGGCACTTAAACACTAAAGTGAGGATGTCACTCAGAAAGAAGGACCCCATTATTCCCACTCACCTCCAGAGATACTGGCTCAAGGATTTTGCCTGAGGGGAGAAGTAGGCTCCAAAACAAATAGCTCCTAATATCTTTTCAAAGTAGCAGACTTCATTTTCAATAGTGTGGATAAGTTCCCGTACTCTTGAAAACAGTAGAGGTTTGGCAAAAAGCAATTGTGAGAACAATAGATACATTGAAGGTATAGGTGAGTATATATGCTGGGAAGTTTGCTGAAAGAAGTGGGGCAGCAGTGGGAGCCCTCTTAGGGTCAGAACAAATCTCAATCACTGACCTTGAAACTTTCCCTATAAGCGATCCCAAATTTAGTTAGATTAGTTTTTGGAGCAATTTATGCCACAGGACATTGTGGAAAACAACAGAGTCAGCAATTAGTGGTGATTATCAGCTGGATATGGCCAGGGAAAGAGCCATCAAATAGCCCTGTCCAAACCATCATCATTCCAAGGCAAACCCAAAACTATATCTACTGAGGGTGATGAGGAAGCATAAGGCAAGCTGACACCCCACAAATTCCCCCTTGGGTGGGATATGTATGATATTCCTAAGGCACTCCAGACTGTCCAAGAACAAAGGAAAGGGAAAAACAAATGGTTAACCTATAGAGATCACAGTCATGCAGGAAATGAGTCTTCATCCCTTTGCAACTATGTTAATGATTTATAAGAAAAAAGGCAATCTCCAGAAAACTATAGATTCAGTTTCCTGGAGCCCTAATATCACCCCTCCTCCTCCATAGTGATGTGGGGACAAAGGCAAGAAGAAAATGTAAATAAAATTAAATTTCTTTATAAACTGCAGCACATTGACAAATACGTGAAGCAGGCAGAGTTGACATTTCTCCAGAACTCCCTACTGTCTTAATGTTAATGCTTTGCTAGAGGGAAAACCAACCTTAGCTTGACAATAACAAGGCCTCCAGTATCTTATGAGTCCTCTTTAGAATATGAAAGTTCTTTTGGAAACTTCCTTATTGCCTTTACCTCCTGTAACTCCATATTCTATAATCAGTCATTCCTCACAACCTCAGTGTAGCGCTTTCTATCTACAGATCCTGTCCTGATGCTTTAATAAAAACACCTTTTTGCACCAACGACATCTCAAGAATTCTTTTTTGGTCATCAGTTCTGGACTCTCACCACCACTCCAAAACCGCAACAAGGGGAATGTCAGAGGCATAATACTGCATCATACTGCAGGGTGAAATAATTCAGCCAGTCACTAAACAAATAAATAGACAACTAAAAATAGCAAGCCCTAGAAGGGGAAAAGGGAACCAGGACCCAGAGTTGTTACATTATATTACCTAAAATGCCCAGTTCCCAGTAAAAAATTACAAGACATGCAAAAAACACAGGAAAGTATGATCCATATGACAGGGGGAGAAAAGCTGGCAATAGAAACTGCCTGTGAGAGCAACCAGATGTCTAACAAAGATGCCAAAGTAGTTATTATAAACATGTTCAAAAAATTAAAGAAAACTATGATTAAAGAAGAGAAAGTATGATGGCAATGTCACTTCAAAAACAGACTATCAATAAAAAGATATAAATTATTTTTAAATGCAAATTATAGAGATTAAAGTGCAACAACTGGACAATTTAAAGAGAATGCAGAAGTGAGACCACAGAAATAATGGAGTAGTGAGCTCCAAGATTTGGTCTTTTCACTGAAGCAAAAACTGACTACATAAAATTTTCTGAACTCTAGAATCTAACCAAACACAGCAACCAGGAAAGTGTTTAATAAAGAAAGAAGCAACTAAATTTCTGTAAGAAAACATATGGCATCTTTTTTTCAGTTTTATTGACATTTGGTTGATGTGCAACACTGTATAAGTTCAAGAGGTACAACAGAATGATTTGACATATATATTGTAACATGATCACCACAATAAGTTTTGTTAACAACCATCACCTCATATAATTACAAAAAAAAAATTGCTTTCCTTGTAATGAGAACTTTTAGGACTTACTCTTTTACTCTTTTAGTAACTTTCAAATATACTATATAGCAGTGATGTGGTTTGTAGTGTTGAAGTTCAGAGCCGACAGCTAAGAAAGAGTTCTTGAGACATCTTTGGTGCAAAAAGTTGATTTTATTAAAGCATGGGGACAGGACCCCATGATGCACTGGGGTTGTGAGGAGTGACTGATTATAAAAGATTTTCTATCCTATGTAGTGGAGGGTAATGTTAGGGCTTCAGGAAATTGAGTCTATAGGTTTCTGGAAATTTTGCTATTCATAAAATTGCGTTTTTCCTTATAAATCATTAACACAGTTGTAAATTAATGGAGACTCATATCCTGAATGACTGTGATCTGTATCAGTTAACCATTTGTTTTTCCTTTTTCTTTGTTCTTGGACAGCCAGAAGTACCTGAGGAATGTCACACATATCCCATCTGGGGTTAGAGGTGAGGGTTGTTAGCTTGTGCTTTGTCCTCAGCTTGCCTTTGTTTCCCACATCAGCAGTGTTAACTATAGTCATTATGTTGTACATTGCATCCCAGTAATTATTTATCTCATAACTGGAATTTTCCACCTTTTGACCACCTTCATCCAATTCTACCTCCCCATGGTGGCATTTTTATTACTTGCCTACCATCCCCAAACTTCCAACTTGCTAGTGACCATGGAAATGAAGACCCACATTCCTTGTGTGGCTTGCTGCTGCTGGAGGGAAATGTGGACTTTGTTCTCAAAAATTAAGGCTGTGTGTTTTGCAGTGTCTGGTAGTTTCTCAAGGGACCAGTACAGAAGCTAACTTTTTACCTGCTTTGAGTTAGAGCAAGGTCCTAGAAAATACCCAGTGAAAGCATACACTATCCATAACCACCAGGGAAGAGATGAAGGACAGGGCAAAGAGCAAACATGGCTCTTGGAAATAGCAATATCACAAAAAAGACTTTGCCTGGCAGTACCCAAACTTCCAGCCTCCAGGTTTACATGACATGAGATTAGGGCTGAAGTTCAAGTCAGGTATTTGTAACTGTATGTTTTGGTACTCAGTACTAGCAAAATCTAACACCTACTTAAAAATTATTAATATAACTCTTAATTACTGAGCTTAAGTTGGCTCATTTCCTCTTAGCAATAATAACTTTTTAGTGCCTAATGGCTTAATAAATATCGAAATTTATCTGTGAGCAGGAGTAATAGATGAAGTTTAGGAGAAGTGTCCCAGGCAAAAAAAAAAAAAATCACATGCAGAGGTCTAAAGGCAACCCCACATTGACACAAGAGAAGTCTCCACAAAGAGGAGGACACCCTCCACCCAGGAGTACAGAAGTACTAGCACATCTGCTGAGTTTTCTATTACATCTAAAGAGCTATGCTTTACTGATGTAAAATAGGATTCGTAATAAGATTTGTACATAGCAAATACATACTCAAAATGTACAACTGGAAAAAACATACAGAACAGTATTTTATTGACAAGGGTTCATGATTAAAAGAATTTGGACACTAGAAGAAAGAGTACAGAGGTGGAGGCAAAGTACAGCAGGCAAAAGACAGAGTAATAACCAACAGCCTTCCAACCATTTTAAAGTTGTGTTTTATCTAAAGGGTAATTGGATGTAACTGAAGACATTTTAACCAGGGAGTGAGTGGCATGACAAAAGTTTTCATTTTAGAAACATCTCCGGCACTTGTGTGGATCATGAATTAAACAACGCAAAGCAGGGATCATCTAGATACTGTTTTTGTTCTTTGGGCAAGAGATGATGGTGGTCTGGATCACTAATGGAGAGTAGGAGGCGCAGGAATTCAGTCTTGAGGTAGATTGGACAGACATGCCCAAAGCTTAGATGTGGAAAGGGGTATAAAGCAACTTGAGATGGCTCTGGGTCTGATTGGGCTGTAGAGAGGGCATTACAGACAGAGATGGAGAATGGAAGACGAGAAGTGTGTTGTGAGGTGCCCAGGAAACAGCATAGATTTCAATTAGGGAGTTGGCATTTTGAGTGAGGAGCACAGGGAGGCCTAAGCAAGATTAACTTGGGAGTCAATAGCAGACTAGGTGATAATGGAAGCCATGTGAGTGAATGGCACATTGAGGGGGAAGTATACAGAGAGCCAGGTGTGGGAACCAAACTTGGAAAACTGCTAGATCCAGGGAAAGGCTTCCAAAGCTGCCTGTGTTTAGGGCTGCTGATGAGGCTTTTGTCTCTGCCGAGTGAGCAGATTCCCTCTCCTGGGATCTGCCTCTTACTTCTTATGCTCAGAGTCTCACAAGGTTGGTTGTGCAAACTGTTCTTTCATGTTCTCTCCATGAGAATCCACCACCAGCGCTGGAGAGGATGGCTGGTGTCATTCCATTTCCTTTGCTCACCTCAGTTTCCTCTTTTAGATTCCTATGGAAAAAAAAAATTCCTCCTTCTCTTTTAAACCAAAAGAGAAGCCCTTAAGAATATAAAGTAATGAAAATGCCATATTCTCAGGAATCCCCTGACCCACCTACCCCATAGAAGGCCCAATTATGGGTTCAGCTCTGATATGCTGCTTTCTGCATATTAAATATTCCTTGGTAAGAAATACAGCACACTACACTGCTTCATCACTGCCACCTCATAGCCTCATGAGGCACAGGAGCACTGAGTACCATTTTCTTCCATGACAACAACAACACAACAAATTAAACCTTTTCCATTTTATAGGATACATTGCGGTGCAGTAGGAAATACACTTTGGCTGAAGCAGGAGATCTAGATTCTTGCCCTAGTTATAGTAAGTTAGCAACTACATACCTTTTGGTAATTCCTTCATTTTACCTGCACTTGCTGTAATGAGAGAGTTTATAAGGCCAGTTAATGAGAGTTTATGAGGTTTTTCAAAATTCAGGTGGAGTTCTGCAAGCCCTCAGGGACCAGGGAGTGACAAAGCTCTGAGCAGGAGGGACCCGGACTCATCATCCCTGCTATTCAGAATGGTATGAGATACCTCTAGTTCTTGAGGTCTTGATTAATCTTTTCCTAATATTCTTAGCTATAATTACCATGATTTTTATTATGAGATATTGAGAAAGAGAGAAGTCCAATACATCTTGACAGTGACATTAGAAGCCAGCAGACAGAAAAATCAAAGTTTCCCAAGTGCAGTTAGGCTTTAGTACCATTTACCCCTTATATTTTGCTCCTTTGCTGAACTCAGAGTCTACATACACAGACAGGTAACAGGGATATTTTAATGGCTCTTGGAAATGGTAATATCACAAGAAAGACTTTGCCTGACAATTCCCAATCCTCCAGTATCAAGTTAACATGAGAAGAATTGAACAGGCCTTTACCAAAGGAAAGGTTCATGGAGGTTCATGGAGGAAAAAGTGCCTGCAGCAGCAAAAATGAAGGCAAAGCAGCCCAGCTGTGAGCTGCAGGCAGTGCCCATGCCTGTAGACTCAGCCAGCAGTTTTCCACATGGCAGTGCAGGTGCACAGCAAGGCTTTCAGATACTCAGGTTATGTAGAGGAAATACCTTTTATGTGCTCATTCATTTCTTTCTATGTTTCATGCTGCCCTTCATGTTAAAAAGTAACAATGCTGTCCCAGGAGCCAAAGGGTATGCCTGTATATATCGTGCATGATTTTCTAGGGGCTTGTGTCACAAAGGCAGCCAAAGCTCTACTGCTCTTGGAGAGAAAACATTTACAAATTTTGTGTCCCTGGCACAAGGCTCAAGCCAACTGGATTTAATAAGCTAGACACTGGTCCAGTAGACAAGCTAGGTGAATTTCATTGAGAACATGTCTAATTCTGACTTTTATTAAAAAGAAAGAACAGCTGAAAGTCACAATTTCAGAAGCAAGTAATTTTTATTTTATTCCTTTGGGTTAAAATTACCACCCATACCACCAATTTCTGCATATTAAATATTCCTTGGTAAGAAATACAGCACACTGTCTCTAAGTCTCAGTCTCTGAGCTGAGACTCAGAGGGATGTAACTGACATGGTCTAGCTAATAAATTCATTCAAGAACATCCTAGCTTATTGCTCCACAAAAATATTCTGAATGTGGTGAAGCTAATTTTAAGATCTTGGAAGGATGCTTGTATTAATTTACTAACAGTGTTTGTATGCATGCAGATGTAAGAAAACATGTATAAAATAAAACTGTATAAATATTATGGAATATCTCAAACAAAATGGACCTGTTTGAGCATCATTTTGTAAAAAGTGTTCTTACCTTACCCATTCAGTTGAGGCACTGGCATTTAGTGAAACCACCTTGTTCAGACACTGCGCTCTCCATCCATTTCTTCATCAACATTTGTTAATATCTAACATTCTTAATATAATATATATGGCACATTACAAATAATATTTGGATGCATATCTAGTAAGATTTTTGTAATTATTTATTAACCCATCTTCAGGATAGTGGTGAAATATTAGGATTATCTGACATTTCATTGCTCTGTCCACACCCTCACCTTTCTTTCTGTACCTGGTGCTCTTCTGGTGCATTCAGACCTCCCACAATGGGACACATCAGACATGTCACTCCTTTACATCTCAACTGATATTTTATGCACAGAGATTTTGGCTCCTCTCTGTTTGCATCTGCTCAAAGTACAGTTTTTAAAATTCAGAGACCACTACCCCAACTTAGCAAATTTCTAATATATCTACTGCTCAAATTACTTCTAATCTTTTTGCCAAATAAAGATTTGCTAAAATGCTAGTGATTAATTCCCTTTCAAAGGAGATGAATTCTGCCAAATGCTCCTACTGAGTGCCTTCCTTCTATGAATGTCTGAAACCTATGACAATATAGTATTTTGAGATTTAATGGTTTCATACCAGTACCTCAAAGGGAAAATGCAATGACATGAATAATTCAAAATAGCACCCATATTTGATTTGAAATACGTTGTGCAATTTTATTCCAACAATAACCTAGCTGCTGCCTTAACTAATTTGGTACTAAAGCCAATATTAAATTAATTTTCACACTTTGACCATAAGAAAGCCTTTTATCTTCTCACTCCTATACATATTTATTCAAATTCAGTTAACATCTCTCTCTGGGTGTGTCTATTTTGAAATTCTTTTTCTACAAGTGATATGGGGAGAGGCAGAAATGCAAATCTTTCTGAGCATGGGAGTTAATCAACATTACAGATACGCTGGGGTCCACTTCACTCCTCCCTGCCCTTTTCTGCTCTCCCAGAGCCAACTACCAGGGGTTCTGCATTGCAAGACTCCAAGAAGCACCATTCCTGTTACATTGAATGGGAGTTCCACTGCAAATGAAGTCATGTGAATGGTGCTTCTTGAAGTTGTGCAAGACAGTGCAGACTTTTATTCCATTAATACTTTTGTATTGTTTCACTTTTTACAAATGTTGTATCAATAGTAACATAGTAAACATATTTTTCAGTAACTTTTTTTGCTTGTATTAATACCAGTAGGTATAGATCATTCACTTCACCGCTGTATTTTATTCCATTGTATGAATAAAACATAATTTGTCTATTATCCTATTGCTTTATATTTAGGTTGCCTCAAATTGTTCACTATTATGAGAAATGCTTCTATAAATATTGCTGTGTAAGTCTGCTTGTGAACATGTAAGAGTTCTTCTGGAGCACACAGGGTGGGCTCACTTTAAATTAACTGGAAAATGCAAATTTATTTTCCAAAATGATTGTGTCAAGTTCTAATTCCACCAGCAATGCATGAAAATTCCTGTTTGCCTGTATCTTCATCAATTCATGGTATCTTCAGACTTTCATCAGTTTGACTGGTATCAAATGTCTATCCTGATGACTAATAAGGTGGAGCAGATTTTCATGTTTGTTAACCATTTGTGTTTCATGAAATCTTACTGATGACACTTACTCATTTTATTGGTTTGTCTAGGATTCTTTGGGATTTTTCTATGTAGACACCGATAAAATTTGCAAATACAGCTCTTATTCTTTTCTCCTCTTATTTCTCTGGCTAGGACCTCCAGTAAATTGGTGAAAAGAAGCAAAGATTGAGGAATTACTTATGCTTTTCTTAACTTTACTAGGAATGCTTTTAAAAATGTCACCAATATATTTATTTTTCAAAAATAACCTTTTATCAAATTGAAGATATTCTTCTTTTGCCTGGTTTCCTAACAGTATCTTTATCATTAATGAATGTTGAATCTTATATAATACTTTTTCAACATCTATCACATAATCATTTTTCCTCCTTTAATTTATTAATGTGGTATATTACATTAATAGATTACTTAATACTGAGCTATATTTTCAAACTTTGACATGCATTATATCAATTATGGCCATATTTATAAAGTCAAAATATGTTGTTTGACCAAAGACTTATCCTTGAATTAGACTTATATATTCAAAATTATTTATAATGATATAATTTAATATATATTGCATGAACAAACTTTAACAAATTTTATGAGAAATGGGAGCAGTACCAAAAAACCAAAATTCAATATATGTGGCTTCCATAAGTATTCCCATTAAAATCACGGAAAGGAAGGAAAAAGAAGAAATTCTACATGTAATAATTAGTTGGCTACTTCTTTACATACATTTAGTGATGGTTTTTAATCTATTTTGTGCAGACCCATGTTTGCTACACATGAAGCAGTTTGAAGCTAGAAGAGATTTGTGAAGTTAGAAGCTAGATTTATGATATCAATCTCTTGTGGATATTACTATATGGTCATTAAAGAAATAACAAGCAACTGTTATTTATTTTGCCAGTATGTGTTGCATATTTAAAATCTAACTATTCTTCAGAAAGTATTGCTGAGAAAGTAATCATTATTCTTCTCTGCAAATCTACATACATGCTCCCTTATTGACATAAGTGTAGTTTGTGTTATAATTGAAATTTTTGGTTGTATATTAAGTCTTTAGGAGCCCTTAAATATGTATATACACTCATGCAGTGAAAGTATAGCTTTCTTCACATTTCCTAATGTCTAAAGGTCAGACTTTAACCATGTTCCCAGAACTTTGCCCAAAATAAGGATTACAGAGGGCAGGAGACCCACAAAAGACTAAGTACACCCTCAAGAACAGTGCATTTCTCTTGATTTGGGGGGATTATTAATAAATTTACCTATTTTAATTCTTTAAGAAAGTTCTATGTTAGTAGAATGTATGCCACATGTGAGATGACAAATTCTAAGACCTCATAACATGTTAAGACTCTTTGTTTTATCTGTTCCTAACTTATCCTTCCCAATTTTCTAGCAGCCTAGCAGTTTGGGGGTTGTTGAATGGGGACAGAACATTATATGGCCTCTCCCAGCCCTTGCTGAAGAATGAAAACTTTCCCCATGCTTCTTTATAACAGCCTGCCTCTTTGATGATACTCAACTGAAAAGAGCTGGGGCACATGGAAAACTGTCCCAATACCAATAAAGCTAAAATGATCCAATAACTTCATAGAATATACCTAGAAGTGGTAAGAACTTCCTTTTTCAAATAGGAAAATACTGTCATGACAAGTGATAGAGTGATTCAGAATTCACACTACTGGGTTCAAATCCAGATCCATGTTTACTATTTATATAACCTTGGACAAGATATTTACTTTAATTAGATTTCATAATTCCACCAGTTATATAGGGACAGTAATGTTACCTACCTCAGAAGATTTTTGTGAGAAATAAATAAGACAGCGCTTATTAATACTTAATAAGTGTTAATTGCTATTATTGTTGTTGTTTTTGTTGTTGTTATTTTCCTTCCTCCTCCAGTGTGAGAAGACAAGTAGGTAAAGCTTTTTAATTAATTAATTAATTAATTATGTCTCTAAGAGAGAGAGCACAAGCAGGGGAGAGGGGCATAAGGAGAGAGAGAGAGAGAGACAGAGAGAGTATCTTAAGCAGGCTCCACGCTCAGCACAGAGCCTGATGTGGGGCTCAATCCCATGACCTTGGGACCATGAACTGAGCTGAAATCAAGAGTCAGGTGCTCAACCAACTGAGCCACCTGGTGCTACTGATGAAACTTTTTAACCACAGCATAAAAATGCTCTGCTTAGCTTAATGTTTCCTTGTCTGGTACTCTCACTATACACAGCCTTTTCTTTGCTCACCTTCCCCGTGCTTTTAAACTCTAACTCCAAATATGTAAAAGTACTTCTAATTTAAAAGCCCATCTCTACACTCATTCTAACAATAAGCAATAATTTAAGTCTAAAAAACCATGGTTTCAGCATAATGGCAAAACCACTTCTGCATGACCATGGCAAAGAAAAAACCAGTTCTAAAAATTTTGAGTGCTTTACTGAAAACTACTTGCATGCTTCTAAATATTGCCATGGCAGGTCTTTACTACAGCTCTAGATTTATAGATTATGTTATTATGAGTTTCACTAGTTTCTACTCCTAAAAACAATCCAAACAGGCACATTGATTAGTGCTTAAAAGTTCAGATTCTGGTGTCAGAGAGAGCTAGATTCATATCTGGGGAAGCCTGAGAAAATTATTTAAGTTCTTTGAAGCTTCATTTCTTTCATCTATAAAACTGAGTTAATACTCCCTCTTGATATGGCTACATAGTGATATAATGAGGATTTGATGAGGTAATGTCTTTAAAGCACTTAGCATAAAATACAACACATTTGTTGACTAGTACATAGTTAACAAATGACAGTATGGTTATTTATTATTATTTCTAACATTTCATATAATTAAACAGAGACTGAGGTTAAGCTATTAATTTTTAATCTTGGGCTGTGACCAAATATATTACAGAGGACATTCTGGAAGCATCATAAAAAAATATTTAAAAGAAAGTTCAGGTATAGTGGAACAGGCTCCTAAAAACCAGCTCTCTAGCAGATCGCTATAAACTCTGGATACAATGTTTAAATACATTAAAGACCATGAAAATTGAACAAAAAGCAGGCATGTTTTGGAGAGGAGTTTTACCTTGGAGGAGGACACTGACACGAATGAGTCCCCATTTCTTTGGTTTTGATCTGAAGGACATCAGTCTCAGTGTAGTGCAGGATGATTCAAATTCTTATGTAAAGCCTACCATCTTTCTGGCCTAAGGAACCAGTGAAGGGAGGTGTCATAGAGGAGATAAACCAGAAAAGACGGACCTCTAAATTTTAAGTATGAATCCTGCCCAAGCCTCGGTCTGACCCCTGAACCAAGCATATAGAGAAAAGACTGTACAGATTGCATATAAGGTTTAAAGAACCAAACAGGAATTTGAACTGCCAACACTACAGGTGATAAAGCATTTTCAGTTTGAGTCTAAGTGAGTTAACTGCATGCTAAACAAAATCATAAAAATCCTTTAGAAGAATATAATAAAAATCAAAGTCTCTACAACATAATATTCACAATTTCTAAGATCATGTCCAAAATAGATCAGCATATGAACTAGGAAAATTTACCCTTAAAAAATAGGAGAAAAACAACTTTATATCTTCCCTTACACTCACTGAGACCCCTATTCTAGAAGATGAGCCCTCCTGAGGCAACTCTAACTGGACGTGTTAAACAAAAACTGTACTTTCTAAGCTTCTGCTGGTTCTGTATGGTTAAGAATTAGATTCAGATAGAAAGTAAATTTACTTAGAAGATCATTATAATGGTCTATTTTATTGTTTATTGGTAATTTTGTTTTAACTTAAAAAAAAACTCAGGCAGGAAGAAGATTGAGCAAAAGAGAGCTAATAAGATCTTCACAACAAAGTTAACAACTATTTTGATTTTTCCAGCAGCAGCCCAAGGAAGAGGTGATCAGTCCAGGGCAAAGGTAATTAAGGGGAAAAGTTCAGGATTAGGAGGGTAAGAGTGGAACTTGACAAATCATAGCAGACAAGTTCTTAGGAGAAAGGGGGTCAGTAAGAAATTTCCTTTTATAACAAAGATGGTCAAGGCCTTTAAAAGCAGAGATCACTAATATACAATTTCAAGTAGTTTCTTATTCTGTAGCATGTGGTAAACTTCTCAGTTAGCCCAAATAATCCAGAAAAGCTCTACTAGTGAGGAAGGATTGAGAAGTCCACAAGAGCCAGAGCTCAGAAGGGGTAGCCACCAAAGGTCCGCAAATTCTCTGAAAAGCCTGAGAGTTTTTGATGTGTTGGACTTGCAACAGGATATGGAATGGGAAATCAGTGCTGTCTTATTAAATTCTGAGAGAAGGAAGATCCCCCAAAGCTGGAGAAATTAAAAGCACAGTTTATGAGAACATAAATTCCTACTGGAAAAAATATAATAGTTGCAAAACCAAAATACTTACTTTTTTTTTTGCTTTAATAATATAAATGATGGTTTTAGTAGTGGGCTTTTCCCAATTTTCAATTTCATGTGATCTATGTAGAAAGAGCCTGTGATAGAAAACTTTATTTCTACTGAATTTTCAAAATCAAATATCTGCTTCTCAACCCTGACCACTAAGATACTAATGGTTATTGACCAGAATCCCCTGATGGTCTTCAAACCAGTCACCAATCATAGTCTTCTAACCCCAGCTACAAATAAATATATTGTATTTACTTTTCACCAAGACTTGGAAAAGAAATAAACATCTCAGGAAAACTCAACCATGGTTGCTACGTTTTTTAAACTAAATTCCTCATGGTAAAATAAAAGTAAGAATTTATAAGGAAAACGTTCTCAATCATGAATTTTCTGGAGATACTTTCATGCTCTATGTTTTGAATTTTGATCTGAAATAAGAAACCCAGAATTCCAGAAACCACAGTCACCTGTTAACTAATAAGGTGAATAATTCTAAGAGGGCTTTGACTTGTAGTCTGTTTTGCCAATTTTATACAAATATAGTTTTTTTCCCTAAGATCTCTCATAAGAATGATAGTATTCATCTACAAAGCACACTGAAATCCTTACTTTGTAGGCATAGTCCTGTGAATGCAAAGTATCATTATAAATGATAAAGTAGTTCAGGGGTGCCTGGACGGCTCAGTCGGTTAAGCATCTGACTCTTAATTTTGGCTCAGGTCATGATCCAGGGTTGTGGGAACAAGCCCTGCATCAAGCTCTGTGATGTGGACCCTGCTTGGGATTCTCTCTCTCTCTCCTCTCTCTCTCTACTCCTCCACCACTTACGCGCTCTCTCTTGCTCTCTCTTAGATAAATAAATAAACTTTTAAAAAATAATAAAATAGTTAATACTGTAAACAAAATCATCATTCCTGACCTTCTGCCATTTGACTTTACAATGAAAGTATCACCGTACTTTTTCCTCGTTTCTGTCTTTTCATTTCCCTTTCTGACCTATTAATGGACTTTAAACTTTAATATTTTAATGCTTCACAACCTGCCTCCAGCTTACTTAGCTCTAGGGATATCATCAACTAGACTCTTCTAAGTACATAGGGACATCTGGATGAGTTTTCAATCATAATCCATTTGGGAGCAATGACAGTATTTGGTTCTCTGGACCAGTCTCAGAATTTATCCTTGCAACAACTTTGGTTATAAATGTAATGTACTTTCATCACCCAAAGTCAATTTCTTCCAGCAAATGGTTGGCTAAAGATCAAAGGTTCTAAAATTTGGTAATTTTCCTTAATTGGGGTTTCAGCCACATCACCAACAAATTTGAGCAATTGAAAATTGTCTTTTGAGAATTCATTTCAGGGAAAACAAAAGGAAAATAAATTTTCTTAAAATTACCCAGTGACTCAATAGAAGAAATGAGCTCGTCTTAAACAATTGGCAATAAATATAAGAATATTTTCTGAAGTTAACATAGAAAATTTTAGTTGCAGAATGTGTAATTGTACCTGTGATCTTCTTAAACATTTTTATGCATGTAATCAGTGAAAAAGCTGCTGACCAGCAGACTCATATTGTATGTGCTTAAAGAGTACTAAAATTTTACTCTTCTAAAGAAATAAATCAATAAAATTCTCTTTAATTTGGAGAAAGAAATTCAATCTTTTGTACTCAGTGTTTTCACTGAAGAATATTTCCAGTGAATCTGGGCTTGTGACTACTCCTTACCAATAGAATATGGCAGGAATGATGCTATATTATTTGTAAGACAAATCCTTCAAAGTAATAGCTCCTGTCTGGCCTACTCTTTATGGGGATAAAATCCACTGGAACCAGCCTCAGTGCTGTGAGGAAGTGCCAACTAGCCCATGTTGAAAGTCCACATAGAAGGCCTACATGAAAAGGAAATGAGGCCCTCAGCCAAAAGCCAGCATAAAGCACCAGACATGGGGGCAAACCAACCTTCAGATAATTCCAGCTCAGCCTACCTGCCTGCCCAGACATCACTGAGCAGAGGCAAGCCAATCTTGTTATTTCTCATCTGAATTCCTGACCCACAGAATCCATGAACATAATAAATGGTAGTTTTACACTACTAATTTTGAAGATAATTTCTTAATTTTAAGTTAATTTATTTATTGTGAGAGAGAGAAAAAGCAAGGACGGGGCAGAGAGAGAGGGAAAGAGAGAATTCCAAGCAGACTCCACACTCTCAGTGCAGAGGCTGATGTGGGGCTCAATCTCACAAACTGTGAGATCATGATCTGGGCTGAAAACAAGAGTCAGATGCTTAACCGACTGAGCCACCAGGCACCTCAGTTTAGAAATAATTTCTTATGCTACCATAATAACAGGAATAAGAGTGAAAAAGGCAGATATCAAAAAAAGGCACTGAAGAAGGATGCCAAGAGCTTGTGTCATGGAAGCCAGGGACACAATGAATAAGAATTCTTAGCAATGAACACTGAACAGAGGCCAAAGAGAGTGACAAATAGGGATTTTGCAAACAAAGTAAAAATGCCCCTTAGTGTCTGGTGGAGGAAAAACATACTCCAAGATTTTGAGGTATAATAGAAAGTAGGAAGTGGGGACTGTAACCAGAGGCAGAAGTTAAGATAGATTATTTATAGACAGAGGTAAATAGTTTCTATTTAGAAAGTTGGGGAGAAGTTGATGGTAAAAAGTTAAGTGGGAATATGAGGTGTGGAAGCAGAAGATAGTGGAAAGTACAAGACAGATGGGTCATAAAAAGGAGAGAAGACACTTCTTCCTCTGAGAAGAAAAAATGAGAAAAGGATGAGTAAATAATTTAAAAATATTTTGAGAAAGAAAATAAGGAAATCAAAGGAATTTATTTCAAGTAGGCTTTTTCCCTCTAGCAAAATAAGAAATAAACTTATCTAGACAGATCAAGAAGGAAGGAAGTGAATGCTGGAGGATAATGTATATATTTTTTCTTATTGTCCTCATTGTTTAGTTTACTGTCCTAATATTTTTTCATTATTTCTGAAAAATACTAAAAAATACTAAAACCAATTAGCTGGTAGAGTCAAGCCACCAGTAATGATTTTTCAGAAGGCTTACTTCTGGGTTCCAGCTAAGTAATAAAATATTTTATTCCTTAGTTATACACTCTCTAGAAAATATATGTAACACACATACATTGATTGGAATATTATATAACAACTTTGTCTTTTCTCCTGTTTTAGTGTAAGGACAAGTTTTATTATTCATTAATTTAGAGTGGGCTATTGTTTCCCCATCTCCTTATTCTAGACAGAATTTAATCCAAGGTTATAAAAGCAAAGTAAAAACTGTTTATTCATCTCTCTTCCTTTCTTTACCACCACCTACTTTAATTCCAATATGTCCATAAGAACAAACACTCTCAGGTGCCTCGATGGCTCAGTCAGTTAAGCACGGGACTTCAGCTCAGGTCATGATCCCACAGTTTGTGGGTTTAAGCTCTGACAGCTCAGAGCCTGGAGCCTGCTTCAGATTCTCTCTCTCTCTCTTTCTCTCTCTCTGTCTCTCTCTCTCCCTTCCCCTCCTCTCAAAAATAAACATTGAAAAAAAGAACAAACACTCACTGCTCCCCAAATTTGTGCAGACTACATCTTGCTTTCCTGATTCCAAATTTCCCTTTGGGAGAAGGCAGGAGTTATGAACAGCTCCATGCCTAGTGTCCCCACTTCTCCAGCCCTTTGCTCCTTATTTTGGTTTCTGCCATTCCTCTGCACTGCCTTTAACAAAACATCTTAGGTGCCTCACTACAGCTGCATCAGAGCATCCTTTTGGAGGTCTTCAGCATTATATACCTTACATAAGAGAACAAGAAACAGTCACAAAACTTTCTGACTCAGATCAACCAAGAGAGAATTGGCAGTGAACTAGTGCTTCTCAACTCACTCAGATCTGACTAATCAATGAATCAGCCAGTGATCCAGGATTTGTGGCCAATTAACATGGCAAGACTAGTCTGAATATTTGTTGAGATGAGTGGGCTGAAATATGGCATTTTATTGTGAACTCTTAGTTTACCTGAATTTCCACTCAGTTGTGTTATGTCAGCTATCACTTCCAAGCCCCACCCTGTCTGCCACTTACCAATATCAGAGCACCTACACTTGAAAGAGTGATTAGTTTTATTTAAGCATATTATAACATTTAAGGATATTAGAAAATTTCAGATGGTCATAATAAATTCTAGTAACAAGTGAAATTTTGTCCCAAAATACACCTCCACCTACCTTCTTCACCCATTGCATGCCTTTACCATAGGATAATTATTTCCTTAAAAAGAGGTTACAAACACTCTTCTCAAAGCTAGAACAAGCAATCCTAAAATTTGGATGGAACGACAAAAGACCCCGAATAGCCAAAGTAACATTGAAGAAGAAAACCAAAGCAGGCATCACAATCCCAGACTTTATCCTCTACTACAAAGCTGTAATAACCAAGACAGTATGGTATTGGCACAAAAACAGACACATAGAACAATGGAATAGAATAGAGACCTCAGGATTGGACCTGCAAATGTATGGCCAACTCATCTTCGACAAAGCAGAAAAAAGTATCCAATGGAAAAAAGATAGTCTCCTTAACAAGTGCTGCTGGGAGAACTGGACAGCAACATGCAGAAAAATGAAACCAGACCACTTTCTTACAGCATACACAAAAATAAACTCAAAATGGATGAAGGACCTGAATGTGAGACAGTAAACCATCAAAACCCTAGAAGAGAAAGCAGGCAACAACCTCTTTGACATCAGCCACAGCAATTTCTCAGTTGACATGCCTCCAAAGACGAGGGAATTAAAAGCAAAAATGAACTATTGGGAACTCATCAGGATACAAAGCTTCTGCACTGCAAAGAAAACAATCAACAAAACTAAAAGGAACTGACAGAATGGGAAAAGATATTTGCAGATGACATGTCAGATAAAGGACCAGTATCTAAAATCTATAAAGAACTTACCAAACTCCACACACACACACACACACACACACACACACAAAACAGTGAAGAAATGGGCAGAAGACATGAATAGACACATTTCCAAAGAAGACATCCAGATGGCCAACAGACACATGAAAATATGCTCAACATCACTCATCATCAGGGAAATACAAATCAAAACCACACTGAGATAGCACCTCATGCTGGTCAGATTGGCTAACAGAAGAAATCAGGAGACTATAGATGGTGGCAAGGATGTGGAGAAATGGGAACCCTCTTGCACTGCTGGTGGGAATGCAAACTGGTGTAGCCACTCTGGAAAACAGTGTGGAGGTTCCTCAAAAAAATTAAAAATAGAACTATCATATGACCCAGCAATAGCACTGCTAGGAATTTACCCAAGGGATACAGGAGTGCTGATGCATAGGGACACTTGTACCCCAGTGTTTATAGCAGCACTTTCAACAATGGCCAAATTATGGAAAAAGCCTAAATGTCCATCAACTGATGAATGGATAAAGAAGATGTGGTTGTGGTTTATATATACAATGGAATACTACTTGGCAATGAGAAAGAATGAAATCTGGCCATTTGTAGCAACATGGATAGAACTGGAGGGTATTATGCTAAGTGAAATAAGTCATACAGAGAAAGACAGACACCATATGTTTTCACTCATATGTGGATCTTGAGAAACTTAACAGAAGACCATGGGGGGGGGGAGTTACAGAGAGGGAGGGAGGCAAACCATAAGAGACTCTTAAGGACTGAGAACAAACTGAGGATTGGTGGGATGTGGGGGAGAGAGGAAAGTGGGTGATGGGCATGGAGGAAGGCACTTGTTGGGATAAGCACTGGGTGTTGCATAGAAACCAATTTGACAATAAATTATATTTTACAAAAATAAATAAAAGTATACAAAGTTGAGGCAGTTGTTCAATAACATTTCAGTGAGGTTTTTTTTTTTTAATCTCATTCATCTGTTTGCCTTGAGAAACAAGTTTTTCATGCTCTAAGTGACTTTTTAAGTCCTTCTCAACTCTATTTCTTCATATCACCAGGATGAATTTTAGTACCAAAAGGAAACTTTTGTCTAAGTAATACAAAAAAAACTATATTTCATAAAATTTTCCTCTAAAAGAATTAATCAATCCAAATGTGGTACTATAAGAAATAAGAGGGCAGATTGTCCCTAATTTGTAAAAAAAAAAAAAAAAAAAAAAATTAAAAATAAGAGTAAAAAGAATCACACAAATGAACACTTAAAGAAATATAAACAGCTACCAAGATTAAAAACACAGGTAAGTAACATGTTGGTATTATGTAAAAACAAAATATGGCATATAAAGTGCAGAATATGAGGAAGAGTCAGGAATGTAGCATGTTTATAACTCAGGTGAGGCCAAAATTCACCTCCAGGAATCAAATTTATAGACCACCTTCCATTATCAATAGCAATGGAATATAAAAGTTGGGTGAGCAGTTGTCCAGCTTTGCCTAGGACTGAGGGATTTCCCAGAATGATGGAATGTTTATTCTAAAACCAGAGTAATCTGGGCAAACCAGGGTGGCCTGATAGCCTGAAAAAGAGTCAGTAGAAATATATAAGCTTCAGCAATAACCTAAAGCCACTGACTTGAAAATTTGAGAGGTTTGGTTGTGACTCTTTTCCCTGTCCTATGGTGGTCCTGGCAGAGAAGCCAACAGAATATCGGCAGATTATAGGTCAGCAGGAAAACCAAAATCTACTTAGTCTGCAGATCACAGATCAGCATGCACACAATTAATACATGACTGTAAACACACAATTTCTAGCTGAGTGGTATTGTCCAATGAGGCAAATCACACACTTTATCTAATGAGCCTAACATATTTGTTTGTCACAAAAAAATAGTCACATTCATGTACTTACTTTCTGCCACCTAAGCTTTACACAAAAACAAATGGAAGTCACAGGAATGCACGCTGACAGCCAAGGTCCCCACAGCTGTTTGTGGGCCTAGATTCATTGCCATACCCTTTCATTGGATTGTACTGCTGGGCTCACCTGTAGCTAACCCCTGCAACTGTGCACCTGCAGCCTGACTCCTGTCAGTAGCCTTCACTTCTGTGCATGCACCTATGGGAAGACTGCAGCTGCATGAGTCATCACTGATAACCAGGAGCTGTAGCTGCCAGTGCACCAACAGTTGGTCATGAGCCTTGTTGCTGGTCCTAGCCCTTGCCATTACATGTGTATCTGCAGTTGTCCCATGCCACTACACAGGCACCAGCAGTCAACCCCCACAACCAAGCATATGTACACACTACCAGTTCTTGCCACCACCACCAGTTACCCTGGTCCCTAGCCAATGGACCTGGTAATACCAGTGACATCTCTAACTGTCCTTCCTCCAACACAGATCTCACCAAGAATCACACAATTATAGATCTTTCAAGCCCCTGAAACTTAAGCTAACAAGGCATCACACACCCTCCTGGAATAGGAGCTGCCACATGCAGTACATTTGGTAGTACCAGTAGACTCAGGGTCACAGCATGCCCCAGCATGCCACTACCCATAGAAGAAGGACTCTTCTTGTCAAATTCAGCCCATAATGTGGGAAGAGGTTCTTCAAATGTACATACATCTACACAAGCCTGCAGAGATCATGAAAAATCAGGGAAACATGACATCACCAAAGGAACACAGTAAACTTTCAGTAACCGACCTCAAAGTGGACATATTTGAATTGCCTGACAAATAATTAAATTTTTTAAAGATGCTCAGAGAGCTACAAAAGAACTAAGATAGAGCATTTAATGAAATCAAGAAAACTATAAGAACAAAATAAGAAGTTCAACAAAGAGATAAGAATTTTTTAAAAAAAATAAGCAAATGTCAGAGCCAAAGAATACAATGACTGAAGCAAGGAATTCAATACTAGAGCTTCAACAGGAGACTGTACCAAGGAAAAGAAAGAATCAATGACCTTGAAAACAGATCATTTAAAATTATCCATTCAGGGATACCTGGGTGTCTGTTAAGTGCCCGACTTCAGCTCAGGTCATGATCTCACAGCTTGTGGGTTTGAGCCCCATGTCAGGCTCTCCAAGGACAGCTCAGAACCTGCAGCCTGCGTCAGATTCTGTGTCTCCCTCTGTCTCTGCCTCTCCCCTGCCTTTGTCCTCTCCCTTTAAAAAATAAACTTAAAAAAAAGAAAAAAGAAAATAAAAGTATCTATTTGGATGATGAAAAAAGAAAAAGAATGGAAAAACCCTGTAGGACAACATTTGGGATACAATTAAGAAAAATAATCTGTGAATTATTAGGTTCCCAAAAGGAGAAGAGATGGATAAAGAGGCAGAAAAAATATTTAAAGAAATAATGATTGAAGGGGAGGAGTTAAGATGGTAGAGTGGTAGGGGGACCCAATTCTTGCCTTGTCCCTTGAACACAGCCAGATAAATACCAAGTTTTTCTGAATGCCCAAGAAATCAATCTGAGGACGGAGAGAACAAACTGCATATCTAGAAGGAGAAAAAGTGCCACATTGTGGAAGGTAGGAGTTGTGGAGAGTTGATTTGGGGGAGAAAAGAATTGCACATGCTATAGATGGTAAGGGAGCCTTGATCACGGAGATGGTAAGGGAGCCCTGATCATGAAGAGAGAGAGAGAGAGAGAGAGAGAGAGAGAGAGAGACAGGGAGAGGGAGAAGGAGAGAGAGAGGGAGAGAGAGCAGACTGAAGGGGATTCCACAAGAAAAACACTTCCCCAAAACCATGACTGGGAAAAAGAGAGGGGCTGATTATCACAAGTTTTTACAGGCAGCAGAGCTCAAGTTTTGGTAGTCTGCACCAAAACCAGGGTCAAGCCTGGCAGGTTTAGTGATGCTCTTGTGGGAAGGAGGGAAAAGGGATAACACATCTTGGTCTGAGGATCCCCTTTGTCACACCAGGAGACAGTTCCCCTTCTTGGAGCACATTTAGGAGAGGTGGCACTGCCTCTCAGGGGACAAAAAAAGGCAAAATTGAGCTGCACCACTAATTAGCATAGCAGTAAAAGCACCTCCTGAAGGCATCTAGCGTGGAAGCCAGCTTTTGGCTGCATTTTACCATACACTCCAAGCCCCTCCGTGGTCGTTCAACTGCTTTCTGGAACAAATCGGCACCAGCCACGGTGCGACAAGATCTTACCCCAGAGGATCAGCATGGGTCTGTGTGCACCAGGTCCCTAAAATTTGGAGTTCTGAAACCCAGCCATGCATCTGAGATAAAACACAGGAATACTGCAGTGCAAGGCAGGCACACAGCCCAGACACAGACAGTGTCTGGATCTGACAAAAGCCTGGGACACAAGAGGGGAGATTGTTCACTCTTCTACAAGGGCTTCCTGAACAGCAGAGGTGCAAACTCTCCTCTCTAGGGACAAGAGAGTGGGGTGACACTATTTTCCCCTGATCAGCACAGACACTTTAGTGAGTAACTCAGCGCCCCCAATGGATACTAGAACTGCTTACACCAAGCCCAGTGCCATGACACCCTGTATGAACATCTTTACTAGGGCAAGTCAGCCTGAGAAACAACACAGTAGGTCCCTCCCACAAATGACCAGCGCAACACCACCATCCCCATCATGTGCACCAAGTCTACTGATGATTCACCTCTAGGGTAAATAGAATCTAGCCTTTTCCAACAAGCAGATGAAAACACACTTATTTAAAACTCACCACAAACTGGACAAGGTCCAAACATTCAACACTGCAGGCAAGGAGAAATTCTGTAGAGGACTGATCTGAGGAAAGAGCAGCCAAAACACAACAGCAAAGTGCACACAGCATACACCAAAAAAAGTCCTGAAGCACCAGGCTGTCAACAGTATATGACCTCTTCTTAACATAGCCATTATCTTCAGGAGAAGGAAACATAGTTTTTCCTAATGCACAGAAGGCATAGATCCAGGCAAAATTCCAAAACAGAGGAATTCATCCCAAAAGAAAGAACAAGTCATGGCCAGGGATGTAATTAAAACAGATATAAGTAATATTCCTGAACCAGAATTTAAAACAACAACCATAAGGATAATATCTGGGCTTGAGAAAAACGTAGAAGACACTAGGGAGACCCTTTCTGCAGAGATAAAAGAACTAAAAGCTAGTCAAACCAAAATTTAAAATGCTATAACCAAGATCCAAAACCAACTTGATGTATTGACAATGAGGATGAAAGAAGCACAGAAATGGATCAGTAATATAGAAGATAAGATTATGGAAAATAATGAAGTGAAAAGAAGAAGGGAAGAAAAATAATGGATCACAAATGTAGACATGGGGAGCTCAATGACTCCATAAAGTTTAATAAATTCATATGATAGGAGTTTCAGAAGAGGAAGACAGGGAAAAA
Source organism: Prionailurus viverrinus (assembly GCF_022837055.1). Taxonomy (NCBI): domain Eukaryota; kingdom Metazoa; phylum Chordata; class Mammalia; order Carnivora; family Felidae; genus Prionailurus; species Prionailurus viverrinus. The sequence continues at coordinate 32,209,928 of NC_062572.1, forward strand.
GAGGCACGGGGTTAATCTGAGAAAATTATAGGGGAAAATAATCTCGGGAATGAAACAGACATTTAAATCCAAAAGGCAAAGACAACTCCCATTAAAATAAACAAAAGCCAGCCAACACCAAGAAATATTGTAGTAAAATTTGCAAAATATGTAGGTAAAGAAAGAGTCCTGAATGTGCAAGGAATACAAAGTGCTTAACCTACAAAGGAAGAATAATAAGGTTTGCAGCAGATCTCTCCAGAGGAATATGGTAGGCCAGCAGGGAATAGCATAATATATTCATTGTGCTGAATGGGAAAAATATGAAAGTGAGACTACTTTATCCAGCAAGACTGCCATTCAGAATACAAGGAGTCTTTTGTTTCCCAGACAAAAATTAAGGAGTTTGTGAGCACTAAACCAGCCCTGCAAGAAATATTAAGAGGGATTCTTGGAGTGAGGGGGAAAAAATCCAAAAGCATCAATGACTAGAAAGGAACAGAGAACATCATCAGAAACACCAACTTTACAGGTAACACAATGACACTAAACTCATATCTTTCAATAATCACTCTGAATGTAAATGGGCTAAAAGCTCCAAACAAAAGACATAGGATATCAGAAAGGATTAATAAGAAAGAACACAAGACCTACGTATATGCTGCTTCCAGGAGACTCATTTTAGACATAACATCACCTGCAGATTGAAAGTGAGGAGATGGAGAGCCAACTACTATGCTAATGGATGTCAAAACAGCTGGAGTAGCCATACTTATAACAGACTAACCAGATTTTAAAACAAAGACTGTAACAAGAGATAAAGAAGGGAATTATATCATAACTAAGGGGTCTACCCATCAAGAGGATCTAACAATTATAAATATGTATGCCTCAACTGGAAAGCACCCAAATATATGAATCAATTAATAACAAACACAAAGAAAGTCATTGATAATAATAAAATATGAGTAAGGAACCTTAACATGCTACTTACAACAATGCACAGATAATCTAAGCAGATGATCAACAGGGAAAAAAATGGCTTTGAATGACATATTGGGCCAGATGGACTTAACAGATATATTTAGAACACTCTATCATAAAGCAGAATACACATTTTCTTTTTTTTTAATTTTATACTTTCTTTTTTATTTATATTTTATTTAGTTTTAATATGCAGTGCAATATTGGTTTTGAAGCAGAATTCAGTGATATATCCCTTACATACAACACACAGTACTCATCTCAAGTGCCTTCTTATTCATCACTCATCTAGCCCATTTACCACTCAGCTCCCTTCATCAACCCTCAGTTTGTTCTCTATCATTAAGAGTCTCCTGTGATTTGTTTCACTCTCTTCTCTTTCCCCCTTCCAATATATTCATTTGTTTTGTTTCTTAAATTCCACATATGAGTGAAATCATACAGAATTTGTCTTTCTCTGATTGATATATTTCACTTAGCATAATACATTTTAGCTTCATCCATGTCATTGCATATGACAAGATTTCATTCTTTTTATCCCTGAGTTATTTCCCATTGTAGATACATACCACCTCTTCTTTATCCATTCAATAGTCAATGGACATTTGGGCTCTATACATAGATTGACTATTGTTGATAATGCTGCTATAAACATTGGGGTGCATGTACCTCCTTTAATCTGTATTTTTATGTCCTTTGTATAAATACATAATAATGCAATTGCTGGATCTTAGGGTAGTTCTATTTTTAGTTTTTTGAGTAATCTCCATACTGTTCTCAAGAGTGGCTGCACCAGTTTTCCTGGCCACAAGCAGTGCAAGAGGGTTCTCCTTTCTCCACATCCCCCCAACACCTGTTATTTCTTGTGTTGTTAATTTTAGACATTCTGACAGTTGTGAGGAGGAATCTCATCATGGTTTTGATTTGTATCTCATTGATGATAAGTGATGTTGAGCATTGTTTCATGTGTCTGTTAGGCATCTGGATGTCTTCTTTGGAAAAGTGTCTATTCATGTCTTCTTCCCATTTCTTAACTGGGTTGTTTGTTTTTTGGGTGTTGATTTTGATAAGTTCTTTATAGATTTGGATACTAATTTTTTACCAGATATGCCATTTGCAAGTATCTTCTACCATTCCATAAGTTGCATTTTAGTTTTGCTGATTGTTTCCTTTGCTGTGCAAAAAATTTTATATTGGTTAAGTCCTAATAGCACATTTATGATATTGTCTCCCTTGCCTTCAATGAAGGTTCTAGTAAGAAGTTGCTATGGCTGAGATCAAAGACTTTACTGCCTGTGCTCTCCTCTAGGATTTTTGTTGTTTCTTGTCTCACATTTAGGTCTTTCATCCATTTTGAATTTATTTTTGTGTATGGTGTAAGAAAGTCATCCAGTTTCATTCTTCTGCATGTTACTATTCAGTTTTCCCAACACAATTTGTTGAAGAGACTATCTTTTTTCATTTGATATTTTTTCCTGCTTTGTCAAAGATTAGTTGACCATAGAGTTGTGAGTTGATTTCTGGTTTCCATTAATCTAGGTACCTGTTTTTGTGCCAGTACCATACTGTCTTGAAGACTACAGCTTTGCAATATAGCTTGAAATCCAAAATCATGATGCCTCCAGTTTTGTTTCTTTTCCAGGATTGCTCTGGCTATTCGAAGTCATTTGTGGTTCCATACAAATTTTAGGATTGTTTTTTCTAGCTCTGTGAAGAATGCTAGTGTTATTTTCATAGGGATCGCATTATATGTGTAGATTTCTTTGGGTAGTATAGACATTTTAACAAGTTTGTTCTTCCAATCTCTGAGCATCGAATGCTTTCCATTTCTTTGTATCCTCTTCAATTTCTTTCGTAAATCTTCTTAGTTTTCGGAATACAGATCTTTTACCTCTTTGGTTAGATTTATTTCTAGATATCTTATGGTTTTGGCTAGAGTTGTAAATTGGATTGATTCATTGATTCTGTTTCTGCTGCTTCATTATTTGTGTATAGAAATGCAACAGATTTCTGCACATTGATTTTATATTCTGTGATATTGCTGAATTCACGTATTAGTTCTGGCACTTTTTGGTGAAGTCTCTCAGGTTTTCTTACATAGAGTACAATGTCATCTGCAAATAGTTTAAGTTTTACTTCATCCTTGCTAATTCATATGCCCTTTATTTCTTCATGTTGTCTGATTGCTGAGGCTAAGACTTCCAGTACTAGTAATAGTGAGAGTAGGCATCCTTGTTGTGCTCCTGACGTTAGGGTAAAGGCTCTAAGCTTTTCCCCATTGAAGGTTATATTAGCTGTGGGTCCTTTGTATATGTCTTTATTATGTTGAAGTATTTTTTTTATCTATCCCTACTTTGTCGAGGTTTTTTTTAAACAACAGTGATGCTGTATTTTGTCAAATTTTTTTTCTGCATCTATTGACAAGATCATATGGTTCTTATCCTTTCTTTTATTAATATAGTGTATTATACTTATTGATTTGAAAATAGTGAACCAGCCCTGCAGCCCAGGAATAAATCTCACTTGGCTGTGATGAATAATTCTTTAATGTACTGTTGAATTTGGTTTGCTAGCCTTGTTGAAAATTTTTGCATCCAGGTCATCAAGGATATTGGCCTGTAATTCTCCTTTTCAGTGGGGTCTTTGTCTGGGCTTGGAGTCAAGGTAATATTTCCCTTATAGAATGAGTTTGGAAGTTTTCCTACCATTTCTATTTTTTGGAACAGCTTGAGAAGAATATATAGTAACTCATCTTTAAATGTCTGGTAGAATTCCCCTGGCAAGCCATCTGGCCTAGGACTTTTGTTTGTTGGGAGATTTTTGATTACTGATTCTTTTTTTCTTTTCTTTTTTTTTTTTTTTTTTTTTTTTTTTTTTTTTTTTTTTTTTGCTGGTTATGAGTCTGTTCAAAATTTTTTATGTCTTCGTGTTTCAGTTTTGGTAGTTTGTATATATCTAGGAATTTGTCCATTTCCTCCAGATTGCCCAGTTTGTTGGCATATAATTTTTCATAATATTCCCTTATAATTGTTTCTATTTCTGTGGTGTTGGTTGTGATCTCTCCTCTTTCATTCATGATTTTCTGTATTTGGGTCCTTTCTCTTTTATTTTTGGTAAGTTTGGCTGGTGTTTTCCAAGTTTGTTTGTTTATTCTTTCAAAGAATCAGCTCTTAGGTTTGTTGATATGTTTCACTGAGTTTTTTGTTTCTGTATCATTTATTTTTGTTCTGATATTTATTATTTTCCTTCTTTTCCTTCTTCTGGTAGCTTTAGGCTTTATTTGCTGTTCTGTTCCTAGCTCCTTTGGGTGTGAGGTTACATTGTGTATTTGGAACCATTTTTGTTTCTTGAGATAGGCCTGAATTGTAATATGCTTTCTTCTTAGGAATGCCTTTGCTTCATCCTAAAAGGTTTGGACGGTTGTGTTTTCATTTTCATTTGTTTTCATGTATTTTTAAATTTCTTCTTTAATTTCCTGGTTAACCCATTCATTTTTTTAGTAAGATATTCTTTAACTTTCATGTATTTGTGGGCTTCCCAAGTTTTATCTTGTAGTTAACTTCAAGTTTTAGAGAGATTTGATCTGAAAATATGCATGGAATGATCGTGATCTTTTTGTACTTGCTGAGGGCTGATTTGTGACAGAGTATGTGATATATTCTGGAGAATGCTCCATGTGCACTAGAGAATGTGTTCTGCTGCTTTAGGATGAAATGTTCTGAATATATCTGTTAAGTCCATCTGGTCCAGTGTGTCATTTAAAGCCATTGTTTCTCTGATGATTTTCTGCTTAGATGACTTGTTCATTGTTGTAAGTGGGGTGTTGAAGTCCCTTAGTGTTATTGTATTAATTATCCATGAATTTCTGTATGTTTGTTATTAACTGATATATACATCTGGGTGTTCCAGCTTGGAGGCATAAATATTAACAATTGTTAGATCTTCTTGATAGATAAAATACCTTAATTATGATATAATGCCCTTCTTTATCTCTTGTTACAGTCTTTGTTTTAAAATCTAATTTGTCTGATATAGGTATAGCTAATCTGCTTTCCTTTGACAGCTATTAGGATGACAGATGATCCATCCATGCCCTCACAATTAATCTGCAGGTGTCTTTAGATCTAAAATGAGTCTCTTGTCGGCATCATACAGATGAATATTGGTTTTGTATCCATTCTGATACACTATGTCTTTTGATTTGATCATTTAGTATATTTACATTCAGACTGATTATTCAAAGATATGAATTTAGTGCCATTTTGTAACCTCTCTAGAGTTGGATTTTCTGATGATCTTCTCTGGTCCTTTCTAGTCTTTGATGTTTTGGTCTTTTTTTTTTTCTACCCACTCAGATAGTCCCCCTTAAAATTTTGTGTAGGGCTGTTTTAGCAGTCAGGAACTCCTTTAGTTTTTGTTTGTCTTGGAAACTCTTTATATCTCCTTCTATTCTGAATGACAGTCTTGCTGGATACTTTTCCCATTCAGCAAACTGAATATTTTCTGCCACTTCTTTCTGGCCTGCCAAGTTTCAGTGGACAGGTCTGCTGCTAACCTTATGTGTTTACCCTTGTAGATTAAGGACCTTTTGTCCCAGGTGCATCAGAATTTTCTATCTTTGTATTTTGCAAATTTCACCATGATATATCATGGTGTTGACCTGTTTTTATTGATTTTGATAGGAGTTCTCTGTGCCTCTTGGACTTGAATGCCTGTTTCCTTCCTCAGATTAGGGAAATTCTCAGCTAAAATTTGTTCAAATAAACCTTCTTCCCGATTTTCCCACTCTTCTTCTGGGACTTTTATGATACAAATATTGTTTTGTTTTAGGGAATAACTGCATTCCCCAAGCCTCCCCTTGTGATCTTATACTTTTCTTTCCCTCTTTCTTTTAATAAATTATTTTTCATAATTTTATATTCTATATCATCTATTATCTCCTCTGCTTCTTCAGTCTTTGTTGTGACTGCATCCAGTTGGCTTTGCCTCTTAGTTATAGCATTTTTTATTTCAGCCTGACTAGTGTTTAGGTCTTTGATCTTTGAAGCCAGGGTTACTCTGGTGTCTTCAATGCTTTTATCAAGCCCAGCTAGTAGTCTTATCACTGTTGTTCTAAATTCTTGTTCATATATATTGTTTATATCTATTTTGAGCACATCCCAGGCTCTGATTTCTTCTTTACCTTTCTTTTGGGGTGAATTACCCCATCTTGTCATTTGGGCTAAATTTCTGTCTTTTGTGTGTTTTGAATGTTTTTATGTTTCCTGCATCTTAGAATAATGTTATATTTAAAAAGGTTGTGCACTCTCCAGAACCGGGCACCTCAGGAAGTGTTTCTGATGTATGGTGTGTGCATTCTGCTGTTGTGCTTTGGCTGTTCTTTCCCACTGGTCAGTTCTCTGCAGAGCTCCTTCTTCCTTGTAGTGGAGAATGTTGGACATTTATCTAGGTGTGATTTAATTTGTTTGTTAAAATAAGCCTGGACAAAAAAGGAAGGGGAAGTCTGATCCCCCAAAAAAGGAAAAAAGGAAATGGAACCCCCCCCAAAAAATAGACAATTTAAAATTATAAGGCTGATTCCAAAGAAAAAGAAAGAGAAAAAAGGAAAAAAGAAAAAAAGAAGACTGCCCCCCCCAAAAAAAATACAGAGAAAAGCAAATGAAAAAACAAGCAAACAAAAAACTATAAGCCTGATTCCAAAAGATGAAAAAAGAAAAAAAAAAAAAGTAAGTCTGGTCCTATTTCCACCAGAAATGCAGGTGTCATTTTGAAGTGCTTGATTTTCAGTACAATAGTGCATGTGGGGTGCTGCCTATGCTTGTTGTCTGGAGGAGAAGCCCACTGCATTGGTTAAGAGTCAGTCTTGCTCTAGTTTAAGCAGTGACCAGGAACAGGGAGTGAGGTTTGGTGTAAGTGGGTCCTACCTACACTAGGGGCCACGATGTTGCCTTCTGAAGTCCTACTGTGTTGGAGTTGGGGGGGAAATGGTTCCACCCCAATCTCTTGTCCCTGAACAGGGGAATCTAACACTCCCCACTATTCAGGGAGGTCTCACAGAATAGCAAGGGCAGTCAGCGCTCCCTGTACCACAGCTCTCCTTTGTTTTCCTTTGGCACATGGCTGGAATTCAAAACTTGAAATCTTAAAGGACCTGGAACTGCATAAACCTGCCCCTCTTCTAGGGAGTAGAACCTCTCTATGCTGTGTCTGATGTTCTTTGCCACAGAAAAGAGTCTCACCCCTGTACAGAGCATAGAATCTATGGTGTAACACAACTAAAAGCAGCAACAAGGTTATATGCCCCCGGGCATGTCTCTGTATCCTGCCACTTAAAGGTGTTTTGCTGGCACCTACAGGGTCTTTTTTCCTTGTAGAGGCAATATATCCTCTTCCAAAAGTACTCCAGGAGGAGGAATGTTCTCTCCCAATTTGCCCCCAGAGATCCCTACAACATGCTATGCACTCTGGTGTCATCTCCTTCCTCCCCAGGAACAAGTGCCACAGCTCTGCTCCAGAGAAAGTCACACATTTCCAAACCTCAGTGCTTGAGTCCCACACTTTGTTTGAAAAAAAGAAAACAAACCCAAAAAAAACCCCACAACACTCAGTACTTCTCTCTCCCCAGTCCATGGTCCAGAGAGATTCTCCTCTTGTGCAAACCCGATGCTGCACTCTCTCAACGTCTCTCTCCTTCTCTCCTTTTGTCTCTCTGTGGAATGGTTCCCTTCCCCCCACAGCACCACCATTTTTCTCACCCCCAATTCACTTCTACCCACCTTGCTCCTGCCACGCAGGAGCACACCATGGAGATCCCTGTGCCAGTCTGCAGATAGATTTCCTGGGTGTTCCAGGTGACATGACCTCAATACAGATGTGATTAAGAGACAAGGAAAACCCAGGTTCCCCTTTTCTGCCATCTTAACTCCTCCAGAATACACATTCTATTCGAGTGTACACAAAACATTCTCCACTATAGACCAAATACTGGGTCACACATCAGCCCTCAACAATTACAAAAAGATTTAGATCACACCAATGCATGTTTTCATGCAAAAACTGAGAGCCTTTCCCTATGGTCAGGAACAAGACAAGCATACTCACTTTCACCATTATTATTCAACATAGTACTGGAAGTCTTGGCCTCAACAATCAGACAACAAAAAGAAATAAAAAGCATCTAAATCAGCAAGAAAGAAATCAAACTTTCACTATTCCCAGATGACATGATACTCTACATGGAAACCAAAAAGACTCCACCGAAAAATTGCTGGAACTGATACATGCATTCAACAAACTCACAGGATATAAAATCAACACAGAGAAATCTGTTGCATTTCTATACCACAATAATGAAGCAGCAGAAAAAGAAATCAAAGAATCAATCCAATTTATAATTCCATCAAAAACTGTAAGATACCTAGGAATGTATCTAACCAAAGTGGTAAAAGGTCTGTGCTCTGAAAATTATAGGACACTTATGAAAGAAAATGAAGAAAACATAAAAAAAGGAAAAACATTCCATGCTCATGGGTTTGAAGAACAAATATTGTTAAAATGTCTATACTACCCAAAGCAGTCTACATATTCAATGTAATCTCTATCAAAATAACACCAGCATTTTTCACAGAGCTAGAACAAACAATTTTAAAATTTGTATGGAACCAGGGGCTCCTGGCTGGCACAGTCAGTTAAGCATCTGACTCTTGACTGGGATTCTCTCTCTCCCTCTATCCCTCTCTCTCTGCCCCTCCACCCTTCTCTCTCTCAACAAATAAACTTTAATAATAAAAGAAAATAAGATTTGTATGGAACATGAAAGGACTCCAAGTAGCCAACATATTGTTGAAAAAGAGAAGCATAGCAATAGCCATCACAATTCTGGACGTCTACCTGTATTACAATGCTTTAATCATCAAGACAGTATGGTACAGACACAAAAACAGACACATAGATCAGTGGAACAGAATTTCGGACTGTTCTGAATAATAGTAATTCATAATAACCGTACTTTCTGTTTCCTGGAGGAAAGCTTTATTAATTATAAGGGAAAGGTAATATATGGAATTAAACAATTATTGTAAACATAAAGAGGGAGAGAAGTATAGAGAAGAACAAAGAAGCGTTCGTACATCAAATCAGGTACTCACAACATCCAACCTCTGGCTACTGAAGCCCCACAGTGAACAGCCCAGTTGGAGTCCCAACTGATGGTCCTGGACAGAGTTTCAGTCCTCAGGTGAAGCTTCCAACTACTATTCTCATGAGGGCAATGGATATACCATCCGTGTGTGATTTATGGTTAGTTATTACATTTACCTAAGTGCAGTCCTGAGCGAGCTGTTTTTTTTTTTCCTCTTCTGTTTCTCTTATCATATCTCATAATCTTAGGAGACTGGCATTTGTTTATTCCTCTTCCCTCCTGGGTCCATCCCAGGGGGGGTAGCCTGGTCTGGGTCCAAGAGGAATGTGAAGCCCATTAATCCCTCTTGGTATCAGAAACAGAAGGGCCAATTCTGATTCTAAGACCAGATATGGAGCACAAGCCAACTAAGTCCCCAATGATTGTGTATGTGCTTTCTAGGTAGAATTGCATGACAAGTCACACAAACAAATTTTATACAGAACAAAGACATAGAAATGGACCCACAACTAAGTGATCAATTCATCTTCAACAAAGCAGGAGAGAATATACAATGGAAAAAAGTCTCTTCAACAAATGGTATTGGGAAAACTGGAGAGTTACATGCAGAAGAATGAAACTGTACAACTTTCTAATACCATACACAAAAATAAATTCAAAATGGATGAAAGATCTAAATGTAAGACAGGAAACCATCAAAATCCTGGAGTAGAACACAGGCAACAACCTCTTTGGCCTTGGCTGAAGTGAGTTCTTACTAGACATGTTGCTTGAGGCAAGGGAATCAAAAGCAAAAAATGAACTTTTGAGACCTCATCAAGATAAAAAGCTTCTAAAGATTTTATTCTCCATGATTAATTCATTCACCTCAAGAGTAGTGGGAAAATCCTGACAGTGATCAAGTTTAGGTTCTGCTTATTTTATCCTAAATCTGTATGTTGGAGATAAAAATGGTACAAGATATTATATGTTATATTTCTTATGTAATAATTTCTTTAATAATATCATTGACTATGGGCAACTGCTAACCCTCAATATATAATTTAAAAAAAGATTTGATAAGTAACAATCTATACTTTATAGGTGAGGTAAAACTCAAAAGTAGAAATGCATAAGTGTAAGCACGGGGTTTTCATCACTCAAAAAATCATGAAAAAGAAATAAATTTAAATGATTATATTGACTATCATTGTTGTGTGCAAGTTGTGGAGATTTTATAAAACCCCAAAACTTCTGACTTAACAATAAGTGTATTAAAAATGGGACAAATTATTAAATTTCACAATAGCATTACAAAAAATATAAGAATCATGAGTAAATCAACTATATGAGAAACTGGTTTAATGAAAAAACTTTAACTTCTGCTAGTTCTCATCTGACTTTCAAGAAGCTATATTGCATTTTATTTTTTATTGTTTTTTAATTTTTTTATATGAAATTTATTGACAAATCGGTTTCCATACAACACCCAGTGCTCATCCCAAAAGGTGCCCTCCTCAATACCCATCACCCACCCTCCCCACCCTCTCACCCCCCATCAACCCTCAGTTTGTTCTCAGTTTTTAACAGTCTCTTATGCTTTGGCTCTCTCGCACTCTAACCTCTTTTTTTTTTTTCCTTCCCCTCCCCCATGGGTTCCTGTTAAGTTTCTCAGGATCCACATAAGAGTGAAACCATATGGTATCTGTCTTTCTCTATATGGCTTATTTCACTTAGCATCCCACTCTCCAGTTCCATCCACGTTGCTACAAAAGGCCATATTTCATTTTGTCTCATTGCCACGTAGTATTCCATTGCGTATATAAACCACAATTTCTTTATCCATTCATCAGTTGATGGACATTTAGGCTCTTTCCATAATTTGGCTGTTGTTGAGAGTGCTGCTATGAACATTAGGGTACAAGTGCCCCTATGCGTCAGTACTCCTGTATCCCTTGGATAAATTCCTAGCAGTGCTATTGCTGGGTCATAGGGTAGGTCTATTTTTAATTTTCTGAGGAACCTCCACACTGCTTTCCAGAGTGGCTGCACCAATTTGCATTCCCACCAACAGTGCAAGAGGGTTCCCGTTTCTCCACATCCTCTCCAGCATCTATAGTCTCCTGATTTGTTCATTTTGGCCACTCTGACTGGCGTGAGGTGATACCTGAGTGTGGTTTTGATTTGTATTTCCCTGATAAGGAGCGACGCTGAACATCTTTTCATGTACCTGTTGGCCATCCGGATGTCTTCTTTAGAGAAGTGTCTATTCATGTTTTCTGCCCATTTCTTCACTGGGTTATTTGTTTTCCGGGTGTGGAGTTTGGTGAGCTCTTTATAGATTTTAGATACAAGCCCTTGTCCGATATGTCATTTGCAAATATCTTTTCCCATTCCGTTGGTTGCCTTTTAGTTTTGTTGGTTGTTTCCTTTGCTGTGCAGAAGCTTTTTATCTTCATAAGGTCCCAGTAATTCACTTTTGCTTTTAATTCCCTTGCCTTTGGGGATGTGTTGAGTAAGAGATTGCTACAGCTGAGGTCAGAGAGGTCTTTTCCTGCTTTCTCCTCTAAGGTTTTGATGGTTTCCTGTCTCACATTCAGGTCCTTTATCCATTTTGAGTTTATTTTTGTGAATGGTGTGAGAAAGTGGTCTAGTTTCAACCTTCTGCATGTTGCTGTCCAGTTCTCCCAGCACCATTTGTTAAAGAGGCTGTCTTTTTTCCATTGGATGTTCTTTCCTGCTTTGTCAAAGATTAGTTGGCCATACGTTTGTGGGTCTAGTTCTGGGGTTTCTATTCTATTCTATTGGTCTGTGTGTCTGTTTTTGTGCCAATACCATGCTGTCTTGATGATGACAGCTTTGTAGTAGAGGCTAAAGTCTGGGATTGTGATGCCTCCTGCTTTGGTCTTCTTCTTCAAAATTCCTTTGGCTATTCGGGGCCTTTTGTGGTTCCATATGAATTTTAGAATGGCTTGTTCTAGTTTCGAGAAGAATGCTCGTGCAATTTTGATTGGGATTACATTGAATGTGTAGATAGCTTTGGGTAGTATTGACATTTTGACAATATTTATTTTTCCAGTCCATGAGCAGGGAATGTCTTTCCATTTCTTTAAATCTTCTTCAGTTACCTTCATAAGCTTTCTATACTTTTCAGCATACAGATCCTTTACATCTTTGGTTAGATTTATTCCTAGGTATTTTATGCTTCTTGGTGCAATTGTGAATGGGATCAGTTTCTTTATTTGTCTTTCTGTTGCTTCATTGTTAGTGTATAAGAATGCAACTGGTTTCTGTACATTGATTTTGTGTCCTGCAACTTTGCTGAATTCATGTGTCAGTTCTAGCAGACTTTTGGTGGAGTCTATCAGATTTTCCATGTATAATATCATGTCATCTGCAAAAAGCGAAAGCTTGACTTCATCTTTGGAATTTTGATGCCTTTGATTTCCTTTTGTTGTCTGATTGCTGATGCTAGAACTTCCAGCACTATGTTAAACAACAGCGGTGAGAGTGGGCATCCCTGTCGTGTTCCTGATCTCAGGGAAAAAGCTCTCAGTTTTTCCCCATCGAGGATGATGTTAGCTGTGGGCTTTTCATAAATGGCTTTTATGATCTTTAAGTATGTTCCTTCTATCCCGACTTTCTCAAGGGTTTTTATTAAGAAAGGGTGCTGGATTTTGTCAAAGGCCTTTTCTGCATTGATTGACAGGATCATATGGTTCTTCTCTTTTTTTTTTTTTTGTATCACGTTGATTGATTTGCGAATGTTGAACCAGCCCTGCATCCCAGGAATGAATCCCACTTGATCATGGTGAATAATTCTTTTTATATGCCGTTGAATTCGATTTGCTAGTATCTTATTGAGAATTTTTGCATCCATATTCATCAGCGATATTGGCCTGCAGTTCTCTTTTTTTACTGGGTCTTGTCTGGTTTAGGAATCAAAGTAACACTGGCTTCATAGAATGAGTCTGGAAGTTTTCCTTCCCTTTCTATTTCTTGGAATAGCTTGAGAAGGATAGGTATTATCTCTGCTTTAAACGTCTGGTAGAACTCCCCTGGGAAGCCATCTGGTCCTGGACTCTTACTTGTTGGGAGATTTTTGATAACCGATTCAATTTCTTCGCTGGTTATGGGTCTGTTCAAGCTTTCTATTTCCTCCTGATTGAGTTTTGGAAGAGTGTGGGTGTTCAGGAATTTGTCCATTTCTTCCAGGTTGTCCAGTTTGTTGGCATATAATTTTTCATAGTATTCCCTGATAATTGTTTGTATCTCGGAGGGATTGGTTGTAATAATTCCATTTTCATTCATGATTTTATCTATTTGGGTCATCTCCCTTTTCTTTTTGAGAAGCCTGGCTAGAGGTTTGTCAATTTTGTTTATTTTTTCAAAAAACCAACTCTTGGTTTCGTTGATCTGCTCTACAGTTTTTTTTGATTCTATATTGTTTATTTCTGCTCTCATCTTTATTATTTCTCTTCTTCTTCTGGGTTTAGGCTGCCTTTGCTGTTCTGCTTCTATTTCCTTTAGGTGTGCTGTTAGATTTTGTATTTGGGATTTTTTTTGTTTCTTGAGGTAGGCCTGGATTGCAATGTATTTTCCTCTCAGGACTGCCTTCGCTGCGTCCCAAAGCGTTTGGATTGCTGTATTTTCATTTTCATATGTTTCCATATATTTTTTAATTTCTTCTCTAATTGCCTGGTTGACCCACTCATTCGTTAGTAGGGTGTTCTTTAACCTCCATGCTTTTGGAGGTTTTCCAGACTTTTTTCTGTGGTTGATTTCAAGCTTCATAGCATTGTGGTCTGAAAGTATGCATGGTATAATTTCAATTCTGGTAAACTTATGAAAGGCTGTTTTGTGACCCGGTATATGATCTATCTTGGAGAATGTTCCATGTGCACTCGAGAAGAAAGTATATTCTGTTGCTTTGGGATGCAGAGTTCTAAATATATCTGTCAAGTCCATCTGATCCAATGTCTCATTCAGGGCCCTTGTTTCTTTATTGACCGTGTGTCTAGATGATCTATCCATTTCTGTAAGTGGGGTGTTAAAGTCCCCTGCAATTACCACATTCTTATCAATAAGGTTGCTTATGTTTATGAGTAATTGTTTTATATATTTGTGGGCTCCAGTGTTCAGCGCATAGACATTTATAATTGTTAGCTCTTCCTGATGGATAGACCCTGTAACTATTATATAATGTCCTTCTTCATCTCTTGTTACAGCCTTTAATTTAAAGTCTAGTTTGTCTGATATAAGTATGGCTACTCCAGCTTTCTTTTGGCTTCCAGTAGCATGATAAATAGTTCTCCATCCCCTCACTCTCAATCTAAAGGTGTCCTCAGGTCTAAAATGAGTCTCTTGTAGACAGCAAATAGATGGGTCTTGTTTTTTTATCCATTCTGATACCCTATGTCTTTTGGTTGGCGCATTTAATCCATTTACATTCAGTGTTATTATAGAAAGATACAGGTTTAGAGTCATTGTGATGTCTGTATGTTTTATGCTTGTAGTGATGTCTCTGGGACTTTGTCTCACAGGGTCCCCCTTAGGATCTCTTGTAGGGCTGGTTTAGTGGTGACAAATTCCTTCAGTTTTTGTTTGTTTGGGAAGACCTTTATCTCTCCTTCTATTCTAAATGACAGACTTGCTGGATAAAGGATTCTCGGCTGCATATTTTTTCTGTCTAGCACACTGAAAATCTCGTGCCAATTCTTTCTGGCCTGCCAAGTTTCAAAAGAGAGATCAGTCACGAGTCTTATAGGTCTCCCTTTATATGTGAGGGCACGTTTACCCCTTGCTGCTTTCACAATTTTCTCTTTATCCTTGTAATTTGCCAGTTTCACTATGATATGTCGTGCAGAAGATCGATTCAAGTTACGTCTGAAGGGAGTTCTCTGTGCCTCTTGGATTTCAATGCTTTTTTCCTTCCCCAGTTCAGGGAAGTTCTCAGCTATTATTTCTTCAAGTACCCCTTCAGCACCTTTCCCTGTCTCTTCCTCCTCTGGGATACCAATTATGCGTATATTATTTCTTTTTAGTGTATCACTTAGTTCTCTAATTTTCCCCTCATACTCCTGGATTTTTTTTATCTCTCTTTTTCTCAGCTTCCTCTTTTTCCATAACTTTATCTTCTAGTTCACCTATTCTCTCCTCTGCCTCTTCCATCCGAGCCGTGGTCATTTCCATTTTGTTTTGCATTTCATTTAAAGCGTTTTTCAGCTCCTCGTGACTGTTCCTTAGTCCCTTGATCTCTGTAGCAAGAGATTCTCTGCTGTCCTCTATGCTGTTTTCAAGCCCAGCGATTAATTTTATGACTATTATTCTAAATTCACTTTCTTTTATATTATTTAAATCCTTTTGATCAGCTCATTAGCTGTTGTTATTTCCTGGAGATTCTTCTGAGGGGAATTCTTCCGCTTGGTCATTTTGAATAGTCCCTGGTGTGGTGAGGACCTGCAGGGCACTTCCCCTGTGCTGTGGTGTATAATTGGAGTTGGTGGGTGGGGCCGCAGTCCGACCTGATATCTGCCCCCAGCCCACCGCTGGGGCCACAGTCAGACTGGTGTGTGCCTTCTCTTCCCCTCTCCTAGGGGCGGGATTCACTGTGGGGTGGTGTGGCCCATCTGGGCTACTTGCCCACTGCCAGGCTTGTGATGCTGGGGATCTGGCGTATTAGCTGGGATGGGTAGGCAAGGTGCACGGTGGCAGGGGGGGCAGGCTTAGCTCACTTCTCCTTAGGTGATCCACTTCAGGAGGGGCCCTGTGGCAGCGGGAGGGAGTCAGATCCGCTGCCGGAGGTTTTGCTCCGCAGAAGCACAGAGTTGGGTGTTTGCACGGAGTGAGCAATTTCCCTGGCAGGAACCGTTTCCCTTTGGGATTTTGGCTGGGGGATGGGCGGGGGAGATGGCGCTGGCGAGCGCCTTTGTTCCCCACCAAACTGAGCTCTGTCTTCCGGGGACTCAGCAGCTCTCCCTCCCTTTGTCCTCCAGCCTTCCCGCTTTCCGAGCAGAGCTGTTAACTTATGACCTCCCAGATGCTAAGTCGCGCTTGCTGTCGGAACACAGTCCGTCAGGCCCCTCCGCTTTTGCAAGCCAGACTCAGGGACTCTGCTTGGCCGGCGAGCCGCCCCTCCACCCCAGCTCCCTCCCGCCAGTCCGTGGAGCGCGCACCGCCTCGCCACCCTTCCTACCCTCTTCTGTGGGCCTCTGGTCTGCACTTGGGTCTGGCGACTCTGTTCTGCTAATCCTCTGGCGGTTTTCTGGGTTATTTAGGCAGGTATAGGTGGAATCTAAGTGATCAGCAGGACGCGCAGTGAGCCCAGCGTCCTCCTACACCGCCATCTTCCTATATTGCATTTTAAAAGTCACATAAACTCTCTAAGCCCTGATACTTCATCTATAAAGTGAAATTGTCTAACTATATAACATCAAAAGTCCCTTTGATATCTAAAAGTCCATTGTTCTATAATAGTTAAATGTAACAAATGATCAGTTTTATAAAACTTTTATGCATATTTCATTAAAGCTCCATCTGAATATCATCTAATCTATTCCACTAAGAAAAACATAAACATATGAGTGTTGCATAGCAATCTATTTAATTTACACTTACTTTGCCAGAATTTCCATGTTTTAATCTCCAGCTTGGTTTGTTGTTGCTGTTGTTGCTGCTGCTGTTGTTGTTGTTAATGTGTTTTGTACATTTCAGAGTATACACAGAGGGTTTTGTCTGTATTTTTGTCTAAAGGTAGAACCCCACCCCTTTTTCAGACCTATGCTGCTTCAGCATGGCATACAAACTATGAGATCATCTGGGTTCAGATCCCAGCTCTGCATAGCACTTACTCTCCTGGGACCTTGAGCAAGTGACTTCACTTCCCCTGCTTTTTCTTCTCTGTAAAGTCAGGATAGTATCTGTATTCATGAATTTGTCAGGAGGATTAAAAGAATGTTCTTAATTCTGGGCACATATTAAGCCTTTATTGGTGCTTGTTAAATAGTTGTTTTCAGAATTAGATTTCCTTAAGCAGACACAGAAATGTATCATGGGTTTTATTTTTTTTTTCCTGATGTTATATTTGATATTGTCATATTTAAATAACATTCCCATATCTTCTCTTTATTTCAGGAGTCAGTAGGAAGTGTAAAACTGAATAAGTGACATGGGGGTGCCTGAGTGGCTTAGTTGGTTAAGTGTCTAACATCAGCTCAGGTCATGATATCGCTGTTCATGAGCTGGAGCCCTGCATCAGGCTCTGTGCTGGAAAGCTCAGAGCCTGAAACCTGATTCAGATTCTGTTTCTCCCTCTCTCTCTGCTCTGCCCCTCCCCTGCTTGCCTTCTGTCTCTCTTCTTTCTCTCTCTCTCTCTCTCTCAAAAATAAACATTAAAAAAAATTTTAACTGAATAAGTGAAATCCCCCTGATTTCTGTACAAGTTATACCATTAGAGTTAGTCCTCACTACAAACACACATGAAGCTAACATTCACATGTCATGGCATGAACCTTGGTATTTCCCCTGTTTTATATATCTACATTTTTATTAAAGTTTCTTCTTCAAGGTAATTTGTTTGGAGGGTGGATAAAGTTACAGGAAGGAAAGGTAACTGAAGGGAAGCAAATAAAGAGATCATTTGATTTCTATATCTTGTTTAAAAAACAAGACTGTGGTATGTTCTGTATTGTCATTGACTTGCTAGATGACCTAAGAAAGTCACTTAACATTTACTAAACTTCACATGTTAAACTATAAACGTTAAAAATTGAATAAAACCTGGAATGGCTGTTACCACTTCTCAATGGTTTGATACTCCCAAGCTACACCATATCTGATCCAACCCAAAAACTACTCGATTCCCAGATAAACACAGAACACAGCTTCCTTTCCTTCTTCAGGGGTTCTCAAATATGACTACATATTATCACCTAGATGCTTTTTAAAAAAATTTTTTTAAATGTTTATTTTTGAGAGAGAGAGAGAAAGCACATGAGCGATCAAGCAGGAGAGGAACAGAGAGAGAGAGGGAGACACAGAATCTGAAGCAGGCTCCAGGCTATGAGCTGTCAAATGGTACATCCATACAATGGAATATTATTCAGCAATAACAAGAAATAAGTTACCAAGCCATGTAAAAACATGGAGGAAACTTAAATGCATATTACTAAGTGAAAGAAACCAATATGAAAAGTCTACATACTGTATGATTCCAATTATATGCCATTCTGGAAAAAACACAACTGTGGAGGCTATAGAAAGATTAGTAGGTGTCAGGGGTTGTGGAGAGGGATAAATAGGCAAAGCACAAGAATTTTTAGGGCAGTGAAATAATTTTGTATGATGCTATGATGTGGATAAATATCATTACATTTTTGTCAAAACCCATATAATGTACAACACCAAGAGTGACCCTTAACGCAAACTATGGACTTTGGGTAATAATGATATGTAGGTTCCATATGCCCATAGATGTGAAAGGTATCAAATATGCCATTGTGGAATAAAGATTATTTTGAGCTGAAGTCAGTTGAGAAACAGAGGAAAAGTTATCTATCTCCCCAATCTCTGCATAAAGGCAGAATATAAATTTCCCTTTGTGAAGGTGTGAAGATGTTCCCCCTCCTGCATCTTTTATCAGGAAGAGGAGAATTACTCCTAATCACCAGAGATGCTCTTATCACACTGCAGGCTAAGATTCAGGTCTGGGTAACAATCCTAATGAAAATGACCTTTATCTTCTTTCATTAGTTTTCCCATATATTTACCTCCCTACAATTTACTGTCCCTAGAACCCCAAACCCCTTTTCTTGTGTCTTGTCACTTCTCTACAATTTGTCTCTTTGTTAAGATGGAATCTAAAACTCCACATTCCACTCTGAGTTACTCATCACTGAGGTCTCCCATGTGTGTGCATTATATACATAAATAAACCCTACAGGGGTTTTTTCTCCTCCTGTTAATCCTTTATCAGTTTGATTTGCAGGTCCTCAAGGACTGAACTTAAAAGGATAAAGTAAAAACGTTTTTCCTCCTTTACAATTGTAACAAATGAACCAATCTGGTGCAGGTGTTGATAGTGGGGGGGTTTTGGAAACTGTTCTGGATCACCCGGCAGAAGAACCAAGTGGCACTAAGAGATCTTGGAAGGAAGGAGGTTTATTTTACATCAGTGGGCTCAGAGGAGATCATTCTCCAGAGATCTGAGTGCCGAATGCTGGTGGGAAGGGTAAATTATAGCATCATCTTCTACATTCTGCATTCTGCATTCGTGGTGGCTTTTGCGTGCACAGCAAACAGGGCAGGAAGAACCCAGAAGAGGAGTCTCTAAGTTGGGAACTAGAGCTTGTTTTAGTCCTATCGGCCATCTTATGGTGCAGAACTTTACTTATTTTCCCAACAGTAGTAATTTGGCCCCTGAGGCAAGAAGGGTGGGGACAGGAATCTGGAAGGAAGTCTTCAGGCAGGGACTGAAAGTTCCTTATCAGTCCTGTTGGACATGATATAACAGATTTTTCCCTAAAAGGGGAGGCTGAGCAGTGGAGTAGTAGGCATATGGGAAATCTATACTTTCACCCAATTTTTGCTGTGAACCTAAAACTGCTCCAAAAAGTAAAATCTAAAAAAAAAAAAAAAAAATTAAAAGACTAGGCAGGGGGAGAAGATGGGGGCAGAGGAGGATGCTGGGCTCACCGCGTCCTGCTGGTCACTTAGTTTCCACCCACATCTGCCTAAATAACCCAAAAAAACCACCAGAAGACTAGCAGAATGGATTCTCCAGAGGCAAGCATAGACAAGAGGCCCACGGAAGAGCGTAGGAAGGGCAGAGAGGCAGTGTGCACTACACGGAATGTCAGGAGGGATCCGGGGCGGTGGAGGGGCAGCCCGCCAAGCAAGGCAGAGCCCCCGAGTCTGACTTGCAAAAGCAGAGGGGGTGGACTGCATGAGTTCTGACAGCCAGCGGGACATAACATCTGGAATGTTAAAAGTCAGCAGCTCTGCTCAGAGAGCGGGAGGGTGAGAGGACACTGGGAGGGAGAGTTGTTGAGCCCTACAAGACAGAGCTCAGCTCATTGGGGAACAAAAGCACTGGCCAGCGCCATCTCCCTATCCCATCCCCCAGCCGAAATCCCAAAGGGAATCAGTCACCGAACTTGCTTGCACTGCGCAAACACCCAATGCTGTGCATCTGTGTATCCATCCCTCTGTTGGGTCTGCCTCCCTCCTGGTGCTGCAGGCCTGCTTCCACAGGGGACCACCTATGCCAAAGCTAATTAAGCCTGCCCCTCCCGCCCCTGTTCACCCTGAGGATCCACCCTGGTTAATACACCAAATCCCATCAAAGCAGCACGACAAGTCTGTCAGTGTGCAAGTAGCCCAGACAGGGGCCACACCACTCCACAGTGAGTCCTACCCCTGGGAGAGGGGAAGATAAGGTACACACCAGTCTGATTGTGGCCTCAGCTATGGGTTGGGGACAGACATCAGGTCTGACTGCAGCCCCACCCACCAACCCAAGTTACTCCAGACAGCACAGGGGAAGTGCCCCGCAGTTCAGTGCCACTCCAGGGACTATCCAAAATGACGAAATGGAAGAAATCTCCTCAAAAGAAACTCCAGGAAGTAGCAACAGCTAATGAATTGATCAAAAATGATTTAAGCAAAATAACAGACCATGAATTGAGAATAATAGTCATAAAATTAATCGCTGGGCTTGAAAAAAGTATAGAGGACAGCAGAGAATCTATTACCACAGAGATCAAGGGACTAAGAAATAGTCATGAAGAACGAAAAAATGCTATAAATGAGGTGCAAAATAAAATGGAGGTGGCCATAGCACTGATTAAAGAGGCAGAGGAGAGAATAGTTGAATTACAAGATAAAATTATGGAAAAAGAGGAAGGTGAGAAAAAGAGAGATAAAAAAATCCAGGGGTATGAAGGGACAATTAGAGAACTAAGTGATGCAATCAAGCACAACTATATCTGTATAATAGGGATTCCAGAAGAATCCCTATTTCTCTCCAGAAGAGAGAGAGAAAGGGGTTGAAGGTTTACTAGAACAAATCATAGTTGAGAACTTCCCTGATCTTGGCAAGGAAACAGGCATTGAAATCCAAGAGGCACAGAAAACTCCCTTCAGACATAACTTGAATCGATCTTCTGCATGACATATCATAGTGAAACGGTCAAAATACAAGGATAAAGAGAAAATCCTGAAACAGCTAGGGATAAACACGCTCCAACATATATAGGGAGACTGATAAGACTAGTGACGGATTTATCTACTGAAACTTGGCAGGCCAGAAAGGAATGGCAGGAAATCTTCAATGTGATGAACAGAAAAAATATACAGCCAAGAATCCTCTATCCAGCAAGTCTGCCATCCAGAATGGAAGGAGAGATAAAGGTCTTCCCAAACAAAAACTGAAGGAATTCATCACCACTAAACCAGCCCTACAAGAGATCCTAAGGGGGATTCTGTGAGTGAAATGTTGCAAGGACCACAAAGTACCAGAGACATCACTATGACCATGAAACCTACAGACATCACAATGACTGTAAACCCATATCTTTCTATAACAGTGAATGTAAATGGACTAAATGCTCCAACCAAAAGACATAGGGTATCAGAATGGATAAAAAAAAAAAAACACAAGACCCATCTATTTGCTATCTACAAGAGACTCATTTTACACCTGAGGACACCTTCAGATTGAAAGTGAGGGGATGGAGGACTATCTACCATGCTACCTTCCAGTCTTTTGACTGGAAGTCAAAAGAAAGCTGGAGTAGCCATACTTCTATCAAACAAACTAGACTTTAAATTAAATGTTGTAACAAGAGATGAAGAAGGGCATTATATAATAATTACAGGCTCTATCCATCAGGAAGAGCTAACAATTATAAATGTCTATGCACCAAATATGGAAGGCCCCAAATACATAAAACAATTAATCACAAACATAAGCAACCTTATTGATAAGAATGTGGTAATTGCAGGGGACTTTAATACTCCATTTACAACAATGGATAGATCATCTAGACACAGGATCAATAAAGAAACAAGGACCCTGAATGATACATTGGACCAGATGGACTTGACAGATATATTTAGAACTCTGCATCCCAAAGCAACAGAATATACTTTCTTCTCGAGTGCACATGGAATATTCTCCAAGATAGATCACACACTGGGTCACAAACCGCCCTTCATAATATACAAGAATTGAGATCATACCATGCATACTTTCAGACCACAATGCTATGTGAAGCTTGAAATCAACCACAGGAAAAAGTCTGGAAAACCTCCAAAAGCATGGAGGTTAAAGAACACCCTACTAAAGAATGAGTGGGTCAACCAGGCAATTAAAGAAGAAATTAAAAAATATATGGAAACAAATGAAAATGAAAATACATCAATCGAAACGCTTTGGGACGCAGCAAAGGCAGTCCTGAGAGGAAAATACATTGCAATCCAGTCCTATCTCTAGAAACAAGAAAAACTCCAAATACAAAACCTAACAGCACACCTAAAGGAAATAGAAGCAGAACAGCAAAGACACCCCAACCCCAGCAGAAGAAGAGAAATAATAAAGATGAGAGCATAAATAAACAATATAGAATCTAAAAAAACTGTGGAGCAGATCAATGAAACCAAGAGTTGGTTCTTTCAAAAAATAAACAAAATTGAGAAACCTCTAGCCAGGCTTCTCAATAAGAAAAGGGAGATGACCCAAACAGATAAAATCATGAATGAAAATGGAATTATTACAACAAATCCCTCAGAAATACAAGCAATTATCAGGGAACACAATGAAAAGTTATATGCCAACAAACTGGACAACCTGGAAAAAATGGACAAATTCCTAAGCACCCATGCACTTCCAAAACTCAAACAGGAAGAAATATAAAACTTGAAGAGACCCATAACCAGTGAAGAAATTGAATCAGTTTTCAAAAATCTCCAAATAAGAGTCTAGGACCAGATGGCTTCAGAGGGGAATTCTACCAGACATTTAAAGCAAAGATAATACCTATCCTTCTCAAGCTGTTCCAAAAAATAGAAAGGGAAAGAAAACCTCCAGACTCATTCTATGAAGCCAGTGTTACTTTGATTCCCAAACCATACAGAGACCCAGCAAAAAAAGAGAACTACAGGCCAATATCCATGATGAATATGGATGCAAAAATTCTCAATAAGATACTAGCAAATCAAACTCAACAGCATATAAAAATAATTATACACCATGATGAAGTGGGATTCATTCCTGGGATGCAGGGCTGGTTCAACATTCACAAATCAATCAATGTGATACATCACATTAATAAAAGAAAAGATAAGAACCATATGATCCTTTCTATCGATGCAGAAAAAGGATTTGACAAAATTCAGCATCCTTTCTTAAT
The DNA here is from genome assembly GCF_022837055.1 of Prionailurus viverrinus. Lineage (NCBI taxonomy): Eukaryota > Metazoa > Chordata > Mammalia > Carnivora > Felidae > Prionailurus > Prionailurus viverrinus. The sequence continues at coordinate 32,233,418 of NC_062572.1, forward strand.
AAAAATCCTCAAGAAAGTCGGGATAGAAGGAACATACTTAAACATCATAAAAGCCACTTATGAAAAGCCCACAGCTAATATCATCCTCAATGGGGAAAAAACTGATAGTTTTCTCCCTGAGATCAGGAACACGACAGGGATGTCCACTCTCACCACTGTTGTTTAACATAGCGTTTGGAAGGGCTAGCGTCAGCAATCAGACAACAAAAGGAAATCAAAGACATTAAAATTGGCAATGATGATGTCAAGCTTTCACCTTTTGCAGATGACATGATATTATACATGGAAAACCCGATAGACTCCACCAAAAGTCTGCTAGAACTGAGACATGAATACAGCAAAGTTGCAGGATACAAAATCAATGTACAGAAATCAGTTGCATTCTTATACACTAATAAGGAAGCAACAGAAAGACAAATAAAGAAACTGATCCCATTCACAATTGCACCAAGAAGCATAAAATACCTAGGAATAAACCTAACCAAAGATGTAAAAGATCTGTATCCTGAAAACTACAGAAAGCTTATGAAGGAAATTGAAGAAGAGATTAAAAAAATGGAAAAACATTCCATGCTCATGGATTGGAAGAATAAATATTGTCAAAATGTCAATACTACCCAAAGCTATCTACACATTCAATGCAATCCCAATCAAAATTGCACCAGCATTCTTCTCTAAGCTAGAACAAGCAATCCTAAAATTTGTATGGAACCACAAAAGACCCTGAATAGCCAAAGTAATTTTGAAGAAGACCAAAGCAGGAGACATCACAATCCCAGACTTTAGCGTCTACTACAAAGCTGTAATCATCAAGACAGCATGGTATTGGCACAAAGACAGACACATAGGCCAATGGAATAGAATAGATACCCCAGAACTAGACCCACAAACGTATGGCCAACTAATCTTTGACAAAGCAGGAAAGAACATCCAATGGAAAAAGGACAGTCTCTTTAACAAATGGTGCTGGGAGAACTGGACAGCAACATGCAGAAGGATGAAACTAGACCACTTTCTTATACCATTCACAAAAACAAACTCAAAATGGATAAAGTACCTGAATGTGAGACAGGAAACCATCCAAACCCTAGAAGAGAAAGCAGGAAAAAACCTCTCTGACCTCAGCTGCAGCAATTTCTTACTTGACACATCCCCAAAGGAAAGGGAATTAAAAGCAAAAATGAACTATTGGGACCTTGTGAAGATAAAAACCTTCTGCACTGCAAAGGAAACAATCAACAAAACTAAAAGGCAACCGACCGAATGGGGAAAGATATTTGCAAATGACGTATCAGACAAAGGGCTAGTGTCTAAAATCTATAAAGAGCTCACCAAACTCCACACCCAAAAACAAATAATCCAGTGAAGAAATGGGCAGAAAACATGAATAGACACTTTTCTAAAGCAGACATCCAGAAGGCCAACAGGCACATGAAAAAATGCTCAACGTCGCTCCTCATCAGGAAAATACAAATCAAAACCACACTCAGATACCACTTCACGCCAGTCAGAGTGGCTAAAATGAACAAATCAGGAGACTATAGATGCTGGAGAGGATGTGGAGAAATGGGAACCCTCTTGCACTGTTGGTGCAAACTGGTGTAGCCTCTCTTGAAAACAGTGTAGAGGTTCCTCAAAAAATTAAAAATAGATCTACCCTATGACCCAGCAATAGCACTGCTAAGAATTTACCCAAGGGATACAGGAGTGCTGATACATAGGGGCACTTGTACCCCAATGTTTATAGCAGCACTTTCAACAATAGCCAAATTATGGAAAGAGCCTAGATGTCCATCAACTGATGAATGGATAAAGAAATTGTGATTTATAACACAATGGAATACGATGTGGCAATGAGAAAGAATGAAATATGGCCTTTTGTAGCAATGTTGTTGGAACTGGAGAGTGTTATGCTAAGTGTAATAAGTCATAGAGAGAAAGACAGATACCATATGTTTTCACTCATATGTGGATTCTGAGAAACTTAATAGAAGACCATGAGGGAGGGGAAGGAAAAAAAAAGGTTAGAGAGGGAGGGAACCAAGACATAAGAGACTCTTAAAAACTAAGAACAAACTGAGGGTTGATGGGGGTGGGATGGAGGGGAGGGTGGGTGATGGGTATTGAGGAGGGCACCTTCTGGAATGAGCACTGGGTGCTGTGTGGAAACCAACTTGACAATAAATTTCATATTTAAAAAAAAGACTAGGCAGACTAAACCAAGCAAAACAAAACAAATACCATTGCCTGGGACCCACTCAGATCAAATAGAGCAGTCACTGAGGGTGGAGTCCAGATATATATATTATTTTTTAAGCTTTTATTTAAATTCCAGTTAGTTAACATACAGTGTAATATTAGTTTCAGGTGTAGAATTTAGTGATTCAACATCCCCATACAACAGCCAGTACTCATCACAACAAGTGCACTCCTTAATCCTGATCACCTATTTAACCCATCCCCCCACCTATCTCCCCTCTGGTAATCATCAGTTTGGAGTCTCTTTCTTATTTGCCTATCTCTTTTTTTTCCTTCTGTTTGTTTGTTTCTTAAATTCCACATATGAGTGAAATCATATGATATTTGTCTTTCTCGAACTTATTTCACTTAACACAATATTCTCTAGCTCCATCCACATCATTGCAAATGGCAAGATTTCATTCTTTTTTATGGCTAACACTCCACTGTATATATACATCACATCTGCTTTATCCCATTCATTAGTCCATGGCCATTTGGGTTTTTTCCATAATTCGGCTATTGTAGATAATGCTACTATAAACATTAGAGTACATGTAGCCCTATGGATTAGTATTTTTGTATTCTTTGGGTAAAAACCTAGTAATGCAATTGCCAGATATTAAGGTAGTTCTATTTTTAACTTTTTGAGTAACTTCCATACTGTTTTCCAGAGTGGCTGCACCCATTTGCATTCCCACCAGCAGTGCAGTAAGGTTTCGCTTTCTCCAAAACCTTGCCAACACCTGTTGTTTCTTGTGTAGTTGGTTTTGTCTTTCTGACAGGTGTGAGGTGATATCTCATTGTTTGATTTACATTTCCCTGATGATGAGTGATGTTGAGCATCTTTTCTCTAAATGTTTATTTACTTATTGAAAGAGAGAAAAAAAACACAAGCAGGAGAGGGGGAGAGAGAGAGAACCACTGCCAGCACAGAGCCTGATGAGGGGCTCAATCCCACAGATATCCGAGGTCATGACCTGAGCTGAAACCAAGAGTCAGACGCTTAACCATCTGAGCCACTCAGGTGTCCCGAGCATCTTTTCATGTGTCTATTGGCCATCTGTTCTATACACCAATAATGAAGCACCAGAAAGAGAAAATAGGGGATCAATTCTATTTACAATTGCCCCAAAAAAACATAAGATACCTAGAAATAAACCTAACCAAAGAAGTGGAAGACCTGTACTCTAAAAACTATAAAACACTAATGAAAGAAATTGAAGATGACACAAAGAAATGGAAAAACATTCCATAATCATGAATTAGAAGAACAAATATGGTTAAAATGTCTATACTACCCAAAGTAATATACACATTTAATGCAATCCCTATCAAAATACCACCAGCATTTTTCACAGAGCTAGAACAAACAATCCCAGAATTTGTATGGAACCACAATAGACCCTAAATGGCCAAAGCAACACTGAGTAACAAAAGCAAAGCTGGAGGGATCACAATCCCAGACTTCAACTTATATTACAAACTATAGTGATCAAAACAGTGTGGTACTGGCACAAAAAGAGACACATAGATCAATAGAATGGAATAGTAAAACCCAGAAATGAACCCACAATTATGATCAATTAATATTTGACAAAGCAGGAAAGAATATACAAGGGGAAAAAGAGCTTCTTCAACAACTGGTGTTGGGAAAACTGGACAGCAACATGCAATAGAAAGAAATTGGATCACTTTGTTACACCATACACAAAAATAAATTCAAATAGAATAATGGCCTAAATGCAAGACAGGAAACCATTAAAATCCTAGAGAACACAAGGAGTAATCTCTTTGACATCAGCTCTTACAACTTTCTAGGAATGTCTCCCAAGGCAAGGGAAACAAAAGCAAAAATAAACTATTGGGACTTCATCAAAATAAAAAGTTTCTGCACAGTGAAGGAAACGACCAACAAAACTAAAAAACAATCTATGAAATAGAAGATATTTGCAAATGACATATCTAATAAAGGGTTAGTATTCAAAATCTATAAAGAACATATAAAACTCAACACCAAAAGACAAATAACCCAACTAAAAAGATGGGAGGAAGACATGAATAGACATTTTTCCATAGACATTATTTTATATTTTAAGCTCCTGTGTTGATTCTAAAGAATAGCCAAAGTTGAGAACCACTGAGGCACTTTCTACATCTTCATTCTCACACTTTCTGCTTTTCAATCTCAGAAAGAACTTTAATCTAAAATGAATTTCAGTTGCTTCTTCTATCTACCGTCTCTCCTTTCTGCTTACCCAGTGCACTGTCATTGATTATATAAGATAACAGGCTTACCAAAACACACTGTTTCCTTTCTCCCCTCCCCTTCTCTATTGTTACTCAGGAAAACCACACCCTGAAGCCCATCCCATACACCTCATCCTCAAGTACAGATGCTCCACACTCCATAAGACCCATCCACTTTCCTCATGTGTCAGACCTCCAAGTGCCACTGGAGAAACGCACCTGTGCCTGCTATGGCCCTAAGCCCTTGTAGTCTCTTGCCTCATGTTATTCTTCATCTTTTCTTCTTTCCCCAAAGAATCTATTTGTAACCTTATGCTATCCTCTGTCAATACCTCATTCAATCCTAACCTCCTACCACTGACATACTCTTTTACCTTCTGCTTACAAAACACTCTAACACTGCCTCTCTTCCCTCTAATGCAGAAGATTTCCCTTCTTCATGGCTTGGAAAGCCCATCTGGCTTCTTGGCCCCACATTTTCATGCTTCTCTGGGACTCAATTTTGTCATTTAGTTTTTCTTTCTCTAATAACATATAAATCTCTTTTTCTTTAGTAATTTTATTCCTCACTGTATAAACATGTTAAATTTCACTTATCCTAAGAATTTTCCCTTGACTTCACATTTCTAACTACTGTCTGATTTCTGTTTTCTCCTTATTTAAAATTGTTGAGGGAATAGATTAGAACAATGGTATTGTGGTTATGATAGCTTTAAAGAGTCCTTAACATTTAGAGACCTGATGAAATATTAAAGAATGAGATAATATGATGTCTGAAATTTACTTTAAAATAATAAAGAATAAGGTCAAGTAGAAGGAGGTGCAGATGAAACAAGATGGCCATGAGTTGATTATTGTTGAAGCAAGATGTTGGGAACAAAGGTTCATTACTCTGTTCTGTCTACTTTTATAGATGTAAATGTTTCCAAAACAAAAAAGGTTTTTAAAATCTATAAGCATTGCTCCAACTTTTCAGAGTCACTCGTCAGCCCTCTATGACCTGGCTCCTTCCCATTCGGGCAAAAGAGTTCTCACTATAGTTACCTGTTTACCTATGACCTGCCAAAAGCCCCAATCCTTGGAATTTCCTGACAATAAGAGCAATGAAAGGATTTTTTTAAGTTTATTTATTTTTGAGAGAGATAGAGAGAGTGCAAATGGGGGAGAGGCAGAAGGAGAGGGAGACAGAGAATCCCAAGCAGACTCCACATTGCCAGCACAGAGCCTTATGTGAGGCTTGAACTCATGAAACTATTAGATCATGACCTGAGCCAAAACCAAGAGTCAGACACTTAACTGACTGAGCCACCCAGTTGCCCCAAGAGTGTCTTTTTAAAATGTTTATTTATTTTGAAAGAATGCATGTGAGTGTGTGTGTGTGTGTGTGTGTGTGTGCATGAGCTGGGGAAGGATAGAGAGAGAGTATCTTAAACAGGCTCTGCACTAATAGTGCAACACAGGGCTTGATTTCAGAAATGGTGAGATCATGACCTGAGCCAAAACCAGGATTAGGACACTTAACTGAGCCACCCAGGCGCCCTAGGAGCATGTTTTGTTACAACATTTGTCCTCTTGAACCATCAAGGTGAGATGGGTGTCTTGTTATTCATAATAAGCCCCTTTTCATCACAACTGTTTATGTTAATAAAATGACTTTTGTTATATTTGTTATTGTCAATCACCCTCTTCTTCCTGTAAAACTCTGTCTTTGCTTCTGCAACATGATAGACTTTGATTTCATTTGTACCTTTAGGCTGGAGACACACAACTACATATCTTCAACCCAAACTTTTCCACTGGCTTTATTCTTTTTTTTTTTTCCCTTTGAGAGAGAGACAGCTCAAGGGGAAAAGGGTGGAGGGAGAGAGAGAAAGAGAGAGAATTCCAAGCAGGTTCCATGCTCAGCATGGAGCCCAACATGGGGCTTGATCTCATGACCCTGGGATCATAATCTGAGCTGAAATCAAGAGTTGAAAACTCAACCAACCGAGCCACCCAGGCACCCCTCCACTGGTTTCATTCTTGAATAACCACATGCCTAATGGGCATCCTTACTGAAGTCCCATGAACACATTCAGCCTCAAGCTGAATCCAGAATCCCCTAAGTTTTCTCCTCTTCTGCTCCTATCTGTGAAAATATTCTTGCACCATCTTCTTCTTATCTTAGACTCTTCTTATCTTCACCACTCTCTCCCCTACCATAACCCATCAGTCACCAATTCCTATTGACTTTGCCTCCTCAATGTCACTTCTCTCCATATTCACTACCACCTCTTGTCTCAGCCATGATCATCTTTCAATTAGAGCGCAGTGGCAGCCTCGTTCTTGGTATATTAGTTTTCACACAACTCTCTCTTATCTGTACACCTTCCCTGCCCAAAGTAGCCAGAGATGTGCTTTCCATAGTTGCATATCTGGTCATATCATTTTTCTGTTTTAAACCCCTGAAAATTTGCCATGATAATATAATGAATATACAAGTTCCTTATCCTGATTCACAATGGCCTCTAAGACCTTTCTTTCTCATTGTCCCAGTTCTCAGCACGCCCTGGTTTTCAGTTTACATTCCAGATTACTAAATTGTTTGTCTTTTGCCTTATGCCACTTCATGATTCTCATCTCATTCTATGTGTTCATGTGTCACTCCTGCCTGGAATGTCCTTCCCTCCACTATCACATGCTCTTTCTTAAATATTTCATTCAAACATCTTCTTCTCCAGGAAGATTTCTGTAATCATCAGCCCTATCCAATTAGGGTCATTGTCCTTTCTTTGATGCTTCTGTATCCCTGTGAATCCCTGCCAATAGCTCTGTATCCCCCATTTGACCACAAACTTCTCCAGGACAAGAACTTGTCTTTTTTATTTTAGAGTCCCCAGCACTTATCTGGGTAATTGTTTAATGACTAAATAAATGATGGTAAAGGCATGTTTGAGGAATTAATTAAATATCATGTTACCTAAAAGAAGACTCAAATGAAAGCTTTCTATCACTGGCATTTGATATAGATATTTTACAGTCTATAAAACTTTTAGTGGTTCTTGTAAAAGAGTCCCAAGAGATCTCCCTTGCCTCTTACGCCATATGAGTACACAACAAGAAATCTGAAAACCAGAAGAGGACCCTTACCTGATCATCCTGGAACACTGATCTTGGACATCAAACCCCCAGAACTGTTGGAAATAAATATCTGTTGTTCATAAACCAAAAATATATTTTTTTAATTTTCCAAAGTCAAAGTAAATGGAACTCATAATTTTTCTAAATATAATGCCTACAATGATTGTTTAATGTGACTAGCTGAAATGATTCATGAGACATTTTTTTTTAATTTTTTTTTCAACGTTTATTTATTTTTGGGACAGAGAGAGACAGAGCATGAACGGCGGAGGGGCAGAGAGAGAGGGAGACACAGAATCGGAAACAGGCTCCAGACTCCGAGCCATCAGCCCAGAGCTTGATGCGGGGCTTGAACTCACGGACCGCAAGATCGTGACCTGGCTGAAGTCAGACGCTTAACCGACTGCGCCACCCAGGCGCCCCTCATGAGACATTTTTGTAGTCTATGTCAGAATGCTGTAAACAAAAAGAAATATAGCATGCTTTTGTACAGGTCTTTAAATCAATACTTTTATGTTTATTTGAAAACTACAAATAATAATGATCAATTGATTACCACCATGTGCCAGGTACTGTGCTAAATAATTACCCCCATTATTTCATTTAGATCTGGCATGTTAGTCATGTTAACTCATATAGAAAAGAAGTTTAGGGGAGCTGGGTGGCTCAGTCAGTTGAGCGACTGACTGTGACTCAGGTCATGATATCACAATTCATGAGTTCAAGCCCTGTTTTGGGCTCTGTGCTGACAGCTCAGAGCCTGGAGCCTGATTCAGATTCTGTGTTTCCCTCTCTCCCTGCCCCTCCCCTGCTTGCACTCTTGTCTCTCTCTCTCTCAAAAATAAATAAACATTAAAATTTTTTAAAAAGAATTATATTACAAATGATATAAAAAATATTTGAATCAATAGCCAGATGACAAGATACACAGGGCAAGGTCTTGAACAAAGAAGCTTCCGTCCCCATGGAGTTTGGACCTGTGGTATGGTATGGTTGCATGTGGAAGCATTCTGTTGCCCTATCTGGAAACTTTCCAAGCTTCTTTTGTTTTTTTTTTGTGGAAGACTTCATTACAAAGGCATTATTGATTCAATCACTGACCATTGAATCATTGGTGACTGATTCAACCTCCAGCCCCTCTCCCCTCCACAGAAGTCAAGGGGTGGGACTGAAAATTCCAACCCTTTACTCATGATTGGCTTCTTAGTGACCAGCCCCCCTCCATAGGTGCTTTCCAAAAGTCATTTTATTAACATAAACAGTTGTGATGGAAAGGGGCTTATTATGAATAACAAGACACCCATCTCACCTTGATGATTCAAGAGGGCAAATGTTGTAACAAAACATGCTCCTAGGGCACCTGGGTGGCTCAGTCAGTTAAGTGTCCAAATCCTGGTTTTGGTTCAGGTCATGATCTCACCATTCCTGAAATCAAGCCCTGTGTTGCACTATCAGTGTAGAGCCTGCTTGAGATACTCTCTCTCCCTCTCTCTCTGCCCCTCCCCAGCTCATTCAAGCACTCTCTCTCTCTCTCAAAATAAATAAATAAATGTTAAAAAAAAAAAAAAGAAAAAAGCTGCTTTCATTGGTCTTATTCTCAGGAAACTCCAAGGATTTTGGAAGCTATGAGTCAGGAACAATGGACTAAGATTGAATATGTATGATATATGTCATATATATTTAGTCATCTGAATGACCAAAGTCATCTGAATGACCAAATATATGTTTCTTATAAGTCACAATATCACACAAGGAAAGTATCCATATTTAAATTACACATTGTGCAGACCTTGGTAGCTTATGAGAGGTTTCCTTACTTGTAAACTAAGAACGTTTTCCTAAATAATCTCATAGAGGTTCTATGATTATATAAACCTGAAGATTTTGATTTGCCATTAATATGAATCCTAGAGCATCATAATTAGTAAAGGTCAAAAGAGATGAAATTTGAGAGCTATTTGACAGAGAAAACCAGCATTCTTAATTTTGAAAACAGATGACATTTGTCTCACTTTTACACTCTAAGTATGATACTTCCTTATCCATCCTTTAAGAAACATTCAAAAACAAGCTCAACAATCAGAGGTCATGATAATGAGAGGTGAGGAAGTGCTCAGCCTAAGGACCTTCAAATTTTGTATTTGAAACCTTATAACTCTATGATTCACTTCAGACTGGTTGAGGAAATGTGAAGGCTTTTGCAAAGAGAAGCAATTATATCTTTTATATTTTATCTATTTTATTCCAGCATTGTAGTCTTCTCACTCCATTTGTTCTTTGGATTTCATTACTGAATATTAGGTCGCACAATAAATACATAGAAAAATTAATTTCCTGTTAACTTACTTTCAATACTAATTTTAAGTATCACAAACATTATGCAAACACCAAAAAACTTGCTTTCAAATAAGTTTATGAGTGAGTTACATCTTGTTGCAGGGAATTATTAGACTATCATTTTTGAAACTTCAGGAAATTTGGTAGAACAAGTAGAGTGTTGATTCATATGAATAATGGGGCTTTTAGGTAAAAATGCAGAATAGAACAGTTGAGATTGGTTTCCCACAAAAAGAATCCCTGGGGAGGAAAAAATTTCCTTAAGTATCTCTTCACAGCTGTGCAAATAAAGAGGAAATAATAGACCAAAGACTAAGCCACATAATAAACTAAACGAAAATGATTATAACTCAAGATTATAAATAAAATGTAATGTAATACTTTTTCTGGAAATATTTTTACTCTGTTTGAGAATAACTACCTCATGTTGGTAAATGAGCTCATATGCAGATCAGGAAAATGTTAAAGAATTAAAGCATGGGCTGAAAGATACTTTCATGTCAGGAGGTTCACAGCAGATATTTTGCTTCCTGCCCCACAGCTACTAAAGAATGAAAGGCTCAAGGTGAAGGAGTAAGAAGTCACGTATTAGATTGTCTTGTTTTCTCCCCCTGACAAGGGTTATCTGCACAAGGGACTCTTCTTTATATACACAAACTTAGAGGTAAATCAATGGGACTTGCAGCCGCCTGATAAACTCAATTTTTAGAAATCCAATACGGAGCTAATGTGTTCACTGCCCACTGTCCAAGATATCTAGCATAATACAAGGGAGGAAAAGATGTGAATCCTGTGCTCTGAATTTAGGAAGCCTGTTCAGTAACCTAGTTGGCTGGAAACAACACTTCAGAGACAGGTGACCATGAAGAAAGAGCAGCCTTGAAAACAAATGCAAGGCACCTCACCCAAAGAAAAACAAACCCTTTCAGAGCAAAGAGAACAAATATGGAGAGTGAACAGGTAACAAAGAAAGGGAGGAGCAGGGCGAGGGGGGCCATCCCCAGGCAACAACTGATTCCCAACAACTGTCACATTGGGAACAATGTTACATTCTAGAAGGGACTTTTACATTATGCTGTTCTCACCAAGAATCATCATACAATATATAACATATGATATAAAGATACAGCTCACAGCAAAAGGCAGTTTAAAATGAAGATTTAAGATGAACAATCAGCTTATCTCTACTTTCATCTGTCTAGCAGAAATATTCAGATTTTTAAAACAATTGTCAACCATGTGCTGTAAGCCAGGCATGTTCTCTTATGCTATATCATTTGTTTTAATTTGATACTCTCAACAACCTTATGAGCTAATTATAATGGTCTTTTTTTTTTTAGATGAGGGGGCAAAAGGAAACACCATGCAGAGCCTTCTCCCTTCATCTTGAAAGCCCCTTCACTTTCTAAAGCAATCTTAGAAAACAGGTTTGAAACATTTTGTTGCTATACTAGGCTTAGATTTGTTAGGAAGGAAAAAAATTTCTACTTTGATTGGTTCTCTGACAGGTCTAATAATCAAATTAACATAAAACAGATTAACAGGAGAATAATTAACTTAATTACCAATGCATGGGGCCATCTGATAATATGAGATCCAAAGCAAACTTGGCAATTGAGGCGTGTATGACATTTTGAGCTAAGGAATGGGAAAGGAGCTGGGGTTGCAAAAGGGAGGCAGGTGATTCACTGGATAAAAAGAGTAGGTGTTTGGGAATTAGATGTTTGTCCTGCTGTACAAATAGGTCATTCACATAAAAAAGTTATCTTTTAGTAATAGTACTCTTTCTGCACCAGGTCCCCTATCTCAATTCTTTCAGATAGCTGAAGGGAGAGGTAAAATTTTCTCCTGGATCTGCTGGATCTTGATTGCCTTCAGCTTGAAATAGTCCACATGCCAAAGTGACGCATTTTGAGGAGACTTGTTCTGAACCCCTTCAGATTTAAGCATTGTTCTGGGAAGATGCCACAACTGACCAGACCACGGAATTCTAAACAGGAATCAAAACTGACAAGATTTTTTTCAATGACAAGAAGCTCACTCTAACCCATGCCTGGGTTTAATCCATGAGCATCCTCGAGAACTTCATCCATCACTACACAACCAAAGTCTCCCACTTCAGTATGCAGTGACTCTAGGCTGGAAATTTGTTCTTGTCTCTCCTCATTCAAGTTATCTTGCCCTTCATGACACTGTTTTGGGCTTTTCAAGATAATTTCTTCATGGGGATGGAGTTAAGATGGTGGAGAAGTAAGGGGACTGGGAATTTCCTTGTCCTTCAAACATAGCTGACTTTAATAAAGGTCAGATCACTTGGAACACCCTGGCAATCAATCTGTGGAGTGACAGAAGGATCTCCGCCGTTGGAGGGAGACAGCTTGTCAGGATCAAGAGAGCAGCATAGCCACCTCCAGTGGAGGTGAGACACACTTACACTCAACCCTGCTCCTCTAGGCCTGGCAACTGTTTACCTACTGAAACAAGACTGACTGGCTCAATACAACTAGCCTCTTCTCCAGACCAGCACAGCCACTGGGCCCAGGCACCAACAGACAGCTGGGTTTTTTTTTTCTTTTCTTCTTGAATCAGGCTCACAGTTTCTGATTTGTTTTTGGTCAATTCGTGTGTGTGTGTGTGTGTGTGTGTGTAATTCTTGTTGTTTGATCAAGCATTTTTATTGTATTCCTTTTACACCTTTTTTATTTCTTCTCTATTTCCCTTTCTTTTCCTCTGGATTTAGCTTTATAGTTTTGTGATTCTCTGCTTGGTTTTTTCTCCCCTTTCGTTTTTCTCTTTTTATGGGATCAGGTCCCCCCTCCTTTCCTTCTTTGTTTTCCTTAGCATTACTCAACAAAAAAATCAAAGCACACCTGGTTAAAGGTCCAAACATGCCACCACTACAGGCAAGGAGGAACTTTGCAGAGGACTGACCAGTGGGATAGAGCAGCCAAACCTCAACAACAGAGTGCACACTTCCTGAAGGGCCAGGCCCTAGACAGTGTATGACCCCTTTTTAATATAGTAGTATTCACAGGTGCAGGACACATAACAAGCTTGTAAAACATGCAAAACAGGGGCGCCTGGGTGGCTCGGTCGGTTAAGCGTCCAACTTCGGCTCAGGTCATGATCTCACGGTCCATGAGTTTGAGCCCTGTGTCGGGCTCTGTGCTGACAGCTCAGAGCCTGGAGCCTGTTTCAGATTCTGTGTCTCCCTCTCTCTGACCCTTCCCTATTCATGCTCTGTCTCTCTCTGTCTCAAAAATAAATAAACGTTAAAAAAAAATGAAAAAAAACATGCAAAACACAGAAACTTAGCCAAAATTACAGAACAGAGGAATTCTCCCCAAAAGAAAATTCAGGAAGGAATCACAGCCAGAGAATTTCTCAAAACAAATACAAACAATATAGCTGTGCTTGAAAACAGCATAGAAGACACCAGAGAATCTCTTGCTGCAGAGATTGAAGCCCTCAGAACTAGTCATAATGAATTTTAAAAAATGTCAACCAGTGACAGTGAGGGTGGAAGAAGCAGAGGAGAGAAGAGATGAAATAGAGGATAAAATTATGGAAAATAATGATGCTGAAAAAAGAGAAATTAAATTACTTGATTGGGAGAGGAGAACTGGAGAACTAACTGATTGCATGAAATGAAACAATATCCATATCAGGAGTTCCAAAAGAAGAAGAGCAAGAGAAAGGGGAGAAGGTTTACTGGAACAAATTATAGCTGAGAACTTCCCTAAGCTGGGGAACGAAACAGGCATCCAAGTCCAAGAGGCACCAAGAACCCCTTTTAAAATAAACAAAAACAAGTCAACATCATGATATGTCATAGTGAAACTTGCAAAATACAAAGATAAAGAGAAATTCTGAAAGCAGCTAGGGACAAGTGGTCTTTAACCTACAGGGGTAGATATATAAGGTTGGTAGCAGACCTGTTCCCTGAAACTTGGCAGGCCAGAAGGGAGTGGCAGGAAATGGTCAATGTGCTGAATAGGAAAAATATGCAGCCAAGAATCCTTTATCCAGCAAGACTGTCATTCAGAATAGAAGGAGAAGTAAAGGGTTTCCCAGATAAACAAAAACTCAAGGAGTTCATGACCACTAAACCAGCCCTGCAAGAGATCCTAAGGGGGTTTCTGTGAGGGGAAAGCAGCATAGACTACAAAGGACCAGAGACATCACAAGAAACGAAATCTATAATGAAAACACAATGACACTAAACTCATACCTTTCAATAATCACTCTGAATGTAAATGGACTAACTGCCCCAATCAAAACATATAGGGTATCAGAATTGATTAAAAAAAAAAATACATCTATATGATGCCTACAAGAGACTCATTTTAGACCAGAGGACACCTGAAGATTGAAAATGAGTGGATGGAGAGCCATCTATCATGCTAATGGACATCAAAAGAAAGCCAGAGTAGACATACTTATATCAGACAAAGATGCGGATTTTAAAACAAAGACTAGGTTTTAAAACAAAGTCTGTAACAAGAGATGAAGAAAGTCATTATCTCATAATTAAGGGGTCTATCCATCAAGAAGGGCTAACAATTATATTTATGCCCCCAATGTGGAAAACCCACATATATAAATCAATTAATCACAAATATAAGCAAACTTTTGGACAATAATAGTGTAATTATAGGAGACTTTAATATTCCACTTACAACAATGGACAGATCATCTAAGCAGAAAATCAGTAAGGAAACAATGGCTCTGAATGACACAAGGGACCAGATGGACTTAACAGATATATTCAGAATATTTCATCCTAAAGCAACAGAATATACATTCTTCTTGAAGGCACAAGGAGCATTCTCTGAAACACATCAAATTTTGGATCAGAAAACAGCCCTCAACAGGTACAAAAAGATTGAGATCATACCATGCATATATCCAGATCACAACATTGTGAAAATTGAGATCCACTACAGGAAAAGATTTGGAAAACCCCAAATACATGGAGGTTAAAGAACATCCTACTAAAAAATAACTGTTTTAAACAGGAAATTAAAGAAGAAATTTAAAAACACATGGAAGCAAATGAAAATGAAGACGTGACAGTCCCAACCCTTTAGGATGCAGCAAAGGCAGTCCCAAGAGGAAAAATATACTGCAATTCAGGTCTATCTCAAGAAGCAGGAAAGGTCCCAAGTCCACAACCTAACCTTACACCTAAAGGAGCTAGAACAGGAGCAACAAATAAAGCACAAAGCCAGTAGAAGGAAATAATAAAGAATAGAGCAGAAATAAATAATATAGAATCCAAACAGCAGTAGAAGAGATCAATGAAACTAACAGCTGGTTTTTTGAAAGAATAAACAAAGTTGATAAACCCCTAGCTGGACTTCTCAAAAAGAAAGAGAACCCAAATAGATAAAATCATGAATGAAAGAGGAGAGATCACAACCAACACCAAAGAAATACATAGAATTATGAGAATACTATAAAAAATTATATGCCACCAGTATGGACAATCTGGAAGAAATGGAAAAATTCCTAGACATTCACACACTACCAAAACTCAAACAGGAAGAAACAGAAAATTTTAACAGACCATAACCAGCTAAGAAATTGAATTTGTTAGCAAAAATCTCCCAAAAAATAAAAGTCCTGGGCCAGATGACTTCCCAGGGGAATTCTGTTAGACATTTAAATAAGAGTTAATACCTATTCTTCTAAAACTGTTCCAAAAAATAGAAATGCAAGGAAATCTTCCAAACTCATTCTGTGAAATCAGCATTACCTTGATTCCAAAACCAGACCAAGACCCCACTAACAAGGAAAATTATAGGCAAATATCTATGATGAACCCAGATGTAAAAATTCTCACCAAGACACCAGCAAATTGAATTCACAGTACATTAAAAGAATTATTCATCATAATCAAGTGGGATTCATTCCTGGGCTGCCAGTCTGGCTCAATATTTGCAAATCAATCATCATGACACACCACATTAATAGAAGAAAGAGCCATATGATATTGTCAATAAATGCAGAAAAATCATTTGACAAGATACAGCATCATTTCTTGATAAAAACCCTCAAGAAAGTTGGGCTAGAAGGAACATACCTTAACATCATAAAAGCCATATATGAAAGGCCCACAGCTAATATCATCCTCAATGGGGAAAACCTGAGAGCTATTCCCCTAATATCAAGAGTGCAACAGAGATGTCCACTCTCATCACTGTTCAACATAGTGTTGGAAGTCTTAGTCTCAACAATCGGACAGCAAAAATGAAATAAAAGGCATCCAAATTGGCAAAGAAGTCAAACTTTCACTCTTTGCAGTGACATGATACTTTACATGGAAAACCTGAAAGACTCCATCAAAAAACTGCTAGAGCTGATACATGAATTCAGCAAAGTCGCAGGATATAAAATCAATGTCAGAAATTGGTTGTATTTCTATATGCCAATAATGAAGCAATAGAAAGAGATACCAAGGAATCAATCCCATTTACAATTGCACCAAAAGCCATAAAATACCTAGGAATAAACCTAACCAAAAATGTAAAAGATCTGTACACTGAAAACTATAGAAAGCTTATGAAAGAAATTGAAAAAGACACAAAGAGATGGAAAAACATTCCATGCTCATGGATCGGTGTTAAAATATCAATACTACAGAAAGCAATCTACACATTCAATGTAATCCTAATCAAAATAACACCAGCATTCTTCACAGAGCTAGAACAAACAATACAAAATTTGTATGGAACCACAAAAGACCCCAAATAACAGAAGTAATGTTGAAAAAGAAATCCAAAGCTGGAGGCATCATAATCCCAGACTTTAACCTGCATTACAAAGCTATAATCGTCAAGACAGTGTGGTATTGGCACAAAGACAGACACATAGATCAGTGGAACAGAGCAGAGAACCCAGAAATAGACCCATAAATATATGGCCATCTAATCTTCTACAAAGTGGGAAAGAATATCTAATGGAAAAACAGTCTCTAGCAAATGATGCTGGGAGAATGGGACAGCAACATGCAGAAGAATGAACCTGGACCACTTTATTACACCATACACAAAAATAAATTCAAAATGGATATAAAACCTAAATGTGAGGCAGGAAACCATCAAAACCCTACTGGAGAAAACAGGCAACAACCCCTTTGACCTTGGCTGCAGCAACTTCATACTTGACATGTATCAGGAGGCAAGGGAAGCAAAAGCAAAAATGAACTATTGGGACCTCATCAAGATAAAAAGCTTCTGCACAGCAAAGGAAATAATCAACCAAACTAAAAAGCAGCCTATGAATGGGAGAAGATACTTGTAAATTATATACAGAATAAAAGGTTAGTATCAAAAATCTATAAAGAACTTATTGAACTCAACACACAAAAACAATCCAGTGAAGAAATGGGCAGAAGACATGAATAGAAACTTTCCTAAAGAAGACATCCAGATGGCTAACAGACATATGAAAAGATGCTTAACATCATCCATCATCAGGGAAGTACAAATCAAAACCACAATGAGATACCACCTCACAGAAGTCAGAATGGCTAAATTTAACAACTCAAGAAACCACAGATGCTGGTGAGAATGTGGAGAAAGGGGAACCGTTTTTGTGCTGTTGGTGGTAATGCAAACTGATGCAATCACTCTGGAAAACAGTATGGAGATTACTCCGGAAATTAAAAGTAGAACTACCCTATGACCCAGCAATTATACTGCTAGAAATTTATTCAAATGATAAAAAAATGCCAATTCAAAGGAACACAGGCACCTCAATGTTTATAGCAACACTATCAACAAAAGCCAAATCATGGAAAGAGCCCAAATGTCCATCAACTGATAAATGGATAAAGAAGATGTGGTATATGTATACAATGAAATACTACTCAGCGATGAAAAAGAATGAAATTTGCCACTTGCAACAGTGTGGATGCAACTGGGGGGTATTATGTTAAGCGAAATAAGTCAGTCAGAGAAAGACAGATATATGGTTTCACTCATATGTGGAATTTGAGAAACTCAACAGATGAACGTAGGGGAAGGGAAGGAAAAATAAGATAAAAACAGAGAGGGAGGCAAACCATAAGAGACTCAAATACAGAGAACAAACTGAGGAGTGCTGGAGGAGGGGGTAGGAATGGGGTTAAATGGGTGACAGGCATTAAGGAGGGCACTTTTCAGGATGACCACTGGGTGTCATATGTAAGAGATGAATCACTGGGTTCTACTCCTGAAGCCGAGACTACACTGTGTGTTAATTAACTTAAAAATTAATTTTTTAAAAAGATAATTTCCTCACTTTGTTGAACTCAATAATTCATGGGCGGTCTAATGGACCCAATATTTTACAATTACATTTCACACCACTCAGGTGTACAAAATTGTAATTTTATTGTCTTTTAACTAAATTTACTTTCTAATTGCATACTTACTATGTCTGATGCAACAATTTAATCTAGTTAATTGCAGATAGATTCGATCAATTCACTGTTTTCTCCACCATTTCAGACTTACACTCCGAGGATTAATGGCTTAGCCCCACCTCACCCTTATCACCATTCCCTCTCAGAGTAGCATCTAAAGGCCAGAAGATGGCAAGGGACTGGTGACAAAGGAATGTCTGTCCACAGCTCTTAGCTGGCACCTACTGACATCTCTGGTCCCTCTGATCTTTGATCATTGCCTCTGTCCCCATTGTTCCCACTATGACTTCAGTTGTCAGGGTGCAGGATGCATATGTATGATTTTGTTTCCCACTCAGTTTCTTGCAACATATTTTGCTTTCACTGAGAAAATCAGCAGTAATCTCCCATAATGTCCCCACAGAGTGATCTTAGAAGATGATCATATGCTCCCTGATCCATTAGGAACCTATGGAAGTGCTCACCTTTCCTGAAATCATCAGGCTGCACGTGCCAGGCTATACCTTCCCACACCCACAGTGAACCAGCTACCCCACTTCTTGACTCCACCTCTCTCTTGGTCTCAAGGACTTCCATTCATACTTAAAAGTGTTGTTACCAGAAAAGGCAGGCCAAATCTGGTGATGAAATCTCTTGGCATTCCTTCAAAATGCTATTATTACCACCATTCTCAATTCGATATAATTTTCTAGCTGATATGTATAGTAAAAGCTATGGAATGAGCACACCGTTTTCAGTACCTTTTGTCTTAGATGGCTTTGCCACTCCAGTGACTCATCAGGACAAATGCTGGATTTATTCTTGGCCTCTATAAGGCCCACCACAGGTCAGTTCCCTCCATCCCCCAGGTTGCTCTGCTCCTTGGTGGGAAACAGGCCAATCATGAGCATCTAGCTCATCTCCATCTTCTCATCACTTTGAATCCACAGAGAGAGAGAGAGAGTCATCTGGACAGAATCTTAATGGATCACTTACAACAGAGAAACTAAACTACCCAGCTCTCAGTTGAACATACATCATGTCTGTTCATGCCTGCAGCACCCTGAATGCAAAAATTTGAAGTGCCTGGACCTGATCAGCTTGTTTTCTGATGAATAATTATGTATGAATCCTTGCTATAATAGCTATTAATTGAGAGTTTTCTGTGTCAAGTTCTTCCATATTTTATTATACCTAACACCTACAATGACAGATGAAACAATATTTGACAGTATAAGAAACCTGAATTTACCTTAGATGAGAAACTCAAACTCAGAGAACTTTTGCCACATGTTTGAGGTCTCAGGGCTGGCAAGCATCAGGGTGGGGATTTGAACTATCTGGCCATGGTTTCCCCACTGCAGCATTTGGACCTCAGGGAGACCAGTTTTCCCTTGATCACTTTGTATTATTGCTTTAATTTTTTTTTCGGAACATATTCAGTCCTTGACCTTCTTTTTTTTAAAAAACTTTTTTCAAGTGATTTCTATACCAAACATGGGGCTTGAATTTATAACCCTGAGATCAAGAGTCACATGTTCTACTGACTGAGCCAGCCAGGAACCCCTCAGTCTTTGACCTCCTATGTCATGTTTTAGAAATGGTTTCAGTTACCCTGGAAAGTAAGAGAAGATCAGAAGAGGCCACTCAGTGGGCTCAGGGCTCTACCCCATTTCAATATGAATACTACTCTTTTACTTGATTTATTAACTTCCCACATATTTCATATGAGAAGAAGTTTCCATTACTTTAAGGGGAAAAAAAGTCATGGATAGTATAAATAAGGGAAAATGACAGGTGATTCAAAATCTTTTTGATCAATGTTTTCTAATTCTTTTATTCCAAAGTCTAACAGTGAACCAATAACAAAGAGTTGCCTTAAAAATCAGTATTTTGAAACTCCTCTCTCTCTATTTTCAACCCTAGTAGAGATCATTTAAAAAGCAAGAAATTTAAGGGAGCAGAGGAAAAACAAACACTTGCAGAGGTAGCTCGAGTCACAGAATAGTGACTTATAATGTAATTTATCCAAAAGAGTAGAAAATTCCCACCTGGTTCATCCAAGACTGTTGAAAACTGAGAGTGACCAAACACATAAACTGTGCTTTCCAGGTCAAACGAATCCTGAAGTTTTAAAATCATCATAAGTAACCAGAAAATAGTACTTCTCTGGCTCTTGCCAGGCTCTGTTGAGAACACCAGCCTGCTTGCACCCAACTGCCACTCTGAGAGGCAGCAGGCCTTGCCTAGAGTCCCAGGGTCCTGCATGCCTGATGTGGGCATTGACATTTGCCCAAACCTGCCTGCTGCCTCAGATTCCTTGACTCTAGGTCCTGCCACTGGGAGTTCTGCCGCTAGTTTCCATGATGTTCACACACCAGTGACATCTGCTGAGTGCCACTGCAGTCACCTGCCCTCTGAGACTGAAGCCTGGAAGCGACACCACCTCCCATCCCACTGCTTCTTTCTGCAGGAATCACCAGCCCAGTGCTACCAACACCTAGTCTACCCCAGAGGAAGGAACTCTTGGGTCTGACTTGCTATTTTCTTTCCACCTCCTTACCCTAGGCATGGGCACCTACAAAGAGATGAAGGATCAGAGGAAGTGACAGACACCTGACTCCAAATCTTATGAAGTCAACAAGAAGATTAGGTTAAAAGAAAATAATCCTACAAAATGCAATGGACTCTACAGAGCCAATTAATACTTTGACACATAGAGGCTATATATATATATATATATATATATACAGTAATGGAGGACATAGACTCTGTAGTTAGACTGTCGAAGCACAAATCCCATGTCTGCCACTTAACAGATAAGTGAGTCAGACAAGTTACTTTTCTTCTCTCTGCCTCCATGTTCTCATCCTTACAATGGAGACAATGATGGTACCTGCCTCCTAGGGTTCTTACAATGGTTAAATGGGTTTCTACATGACAGGGGCTTAGAATAGTACCTGGTACATGGTAAGAGTCTTAGTAAGTCTTCCTTTAGGGAACATGGCTGGAGGCAGGAGTAATTATAAATGCACAATAAATGTTTGCATGCACATAACTTAGAAATAATATGTAGTTAAACTATGGTTCAAGCCTGGTGTTAACCACTCAATCCTGCTTCCTAGGTTTGATGTCCTTAGACAGGAGTGCCTGGGATAAAAAAGTATTTGGGTAGTTGCTGGTTCCTCCTTTTCAATTATACTGTGCTGTTTTCTGAGCTATGAATAATCATAGGTAATCATACATCTTCTAATCTTTAGGAATAATTCATGTTAGTCTATGATGTGTTTCTACCCCATTCTGGTCACTCTCATATTGAGCCTTGGAGTTCTCAGTCTCTTAATAAGCAGAGTTCTATATTTGAAGTACAGAACATTTATACTCAAATGCACAATATACCAGCTTTGGTTGTTTTTGTTCTTAACAGCGAATGCACAAGGCCCAACATTGGTGAACTGCTTCTTTCCATCATGACTTCCTATCAGTGCATTAGAATGTGAACACACTTTGCTGTCTACTGCCTATAAAATATGCCCCACAGCTCTGGCAGCTGGATTTGATAGAACTGCTAGTTCTAATGGAAAGAGTAGCAGATCAGGGTGGAGAAAATTCTTTCAGAAGTTGTTTTAAACCAGCCACTACCAAACATCTTTCCTACTTGCCTGTCCAAGACCTCACATGGATTTTTTTAGGTACTACTATATTTGTGTTACCTGTTTGCACAACCTAGAGATTTGCTTCTTAATTGTTGGTTGTCCAGTGGGATACAGATTTTGTATTGTGCTAACCTGTGCCTTCGATTTTTTAAAAAAGGGGAAATATAACTTAGTATTAAAATCAGAAAAAGACCATCGTATAAGTATTAATAACTACAACTGAGTTGAACTGAGTTGAATTAAAACTTTAAACTATATGATTAGATTGAATAGCCCAGAGAGTACAGCAAATGTTCTAGTCATTATGTGTTACAGCTATGGATGATGGAGGGATGCACTCATACACATGAGCAGCACTGACCAGAATCTGGGCCCCTTCTGCTTTTACATGGCACTTATACTTTTGAGGCCTTTGTATGACATCTTAGCCTCCTGACCCTTAAATAATTCCAGTGATAGTGACTTTAGTCAGGAGTTTGTGTGTGTGTGTGTGTGTGTATGCATGCACATATGTACAAGTGTGTGTACTGGAATTAGAGACACCCCAACAGTATAATCTGCCCAGCCCTAGGTGGGAACCCAAGGTGGGACAGTTACTAACGAGAAGGCTTCTGTGAGTTTTTACATATGCACCTCTTTTCTCAGGAGACTACACCATGATTGAGAACTGCAGTCAGCTTATTGGTTAAAATATGTTCCCAGGACTCATTACACTTGGCACCTGTGAGATGCATTTGCTGAGGGGTGTGCTAGATACTGTGACTTGGCAAAAGATTGA
The DNA here is from genome assembly GCF_022837055.1 of Prionailurus viverrinus. Classification (NCBI taxonomy): domain Eukaryota; kingdom Metazoa; phylum Chordata; class Mammalia; order Carnivora; family Felidae; genus Prionailurus; species Prionailurus viverrinus. The sequence continues at coordinate 32,256,186 of NC_062572.1, forward strand.
CAAGTCTTGGCTTGTGTTACAATTCATAAATGATAAATAGAGAACTGTCTTTTTCATTAAAGCATCAGAAGTAGGTCTAAATACGTTTGGGAAAATTGATTCATTCAATCCACAAATATCTATTACCTGCAAACTGTTCCAAGCCAGAGTCACAAAATGAAGGCACATCCTTGAAAGTCATAGGTATATTTATGAATGTATCCCCAGTGCCTAATACCATATCTGGTGCTTGGTAGCCACTCAAAAGATTTATTGAACAAAAAAATCAGTGAGGACACTGCTCTTTCTCTTCATGCAACTTAGAGTCTACTGCTCAATAAAGACAATTAAACAAGCAGTGCCAATGCTGAGTGGAAAATACCTGGATAAGGGAGCTCAGAGGATGGACAAAGGGACTTGTCTCCTGCAGGGAACTGTGTTGAGGGTGTGCAGGAATCATCCAAGGGGAGAAGGAAAAAGGAACACAAGATGTTCTAGACAGGCAAAGGTCTGGAAGGAAGAAACTGAGAACACAGTTCCAACTGAGAGAAAAAAGTGGGGCCATGTGACAAAAACACAAAGCACAGGGAAGAGTGGAAAGACATGAAGGTGAAGAGATAAGCAAAAACCAAATTGTGAAGAGCATTGCCAGTCATTTATGGAATTCTGAGGTTTGGACAGACTTTACTAGGTTTCTGGAATTGGCTGATATGTGGCCACAAGAGTGAGTGGTTTGAAGGCATGAAGGCAAAATTTACTGGAGATGGAGCTGGCTTCCATTACTAGTGGAAAGGCAGAAGCAGATGGATATGGTGAAGAATCATAGTTCTCATTAGACATTAGATGCTCTGCCTGCTGGGTCTGGGCATCCCAGAATGCCTCCAATCTCCCCTCCTGCTCCTCAGTGGTTCTGGGATCTCAGGACAGCACACCACAGTCTGACAAGAGAAAATCAAGTCAGAGGGCAGTTGTGAATTTTCCAAAGCACCATCTAGCCAAGTACCTCTGGATGGACCACAACAATATACCCTTGGCAACTGATGCCCTCTCACACACTCACACATAAACCTTCTCAGCTTTGAATTCTAAGAAGGAAGAGAATAAAGAAGAGACAGAAACACTTATGAGCAAGAATAAAATGTTTGTTAGACAGAACCATAAACCCTTCCATCCCCCTTTTGTCCTGGTATCCCAGTTATTGGCTCTCCCCAGTCCCGTCCAGCCAGCATCTGGTTCAGGCTGGTGGGAGCTCAGGCCATGACAGATGTGTCCTGCATGCTGGCCCTTTCCCTTTTGGCTTTGACTCTCCCAATTCCATTTATTGCTAGAGTCATAATAGACCATGAGACCCTTTAGGGAAAGAACTTCCACTTATTCATTATTGTGTTCCCAGTGTTGGGAGCTTGATAATTGTTTGGTGCATAAGTGAATGAATGTGGGGTCTTAGGAAACAATGACTTACCCAAAAGAAGTGGCATTAATGCAGGATCTCCAGCACTCCAAAAGAACACTGGGAGAATATTTGGATGAGATGCTAGCAGTCTTCAAGTGTACTTCACACAGGCTCATAAAGGAAGTCTTGAAAGAGGTGCTTTTTTTTTTTTTTTTTTTTTTTTTTAAATTTTTTTTTCAACGTTTATTTATTTTTGGGACAGAGAGAGACAGAGCATGAATAGGGGAGGGGCAGAGAGAGAGGGAGACACAGAATCGGAAACAGGCTCCAGGCTCTGAGCCATCAGCCCAGAGCCTGACGCGGGGCTCGAACTCCCGGACCGCGAGATCGTGACCTGGCTGAAGTCGGACGCTTAACCGACTGCGCCACCCAGGCGCCCCAAGAGGTGCTCTTTTTAAGCCACTAGTGCATCCAGCAGCCACCCTTGACATGATGGAGGATGGAGTGGCACCACAAGTTCATGAAGGGTCTTCTTCCTATTATGCATATCTGGGCAGTGAAGGGCTTGAGGAGCCTGTGCCACTGTGCTCACAGAAAGAGGGTTTGGAGTAGGCCAAGTGCCACTCTCCCATATGACCCTGCTGATAAGATGCTGCTGCTTCTAGGCTACAACACATAACATAGCAATGCCCAACAGTTAGCCACAAGGTGCCATTTTGAATGTAAAACTGAGCTGACTGAGGCCATATCAGCTTCTGCAGAACCATGGGTCTAAACCAAAATTTTACAGCTACCTCCAGCATCTGAACTTACCAGTCACTCTTGTCCACCTCCCATCCCCATTCCACCCTGTCTCCCACACACAGAGGGTGGCATGGTGCAGGAATGCAGAGTCCCATGAAGGAGCATGGAGCCAAACTGGGCCCATGTGAAGTGCAGGAGGAACCCAAAGCAAGCAAAGGCATTCCAGGACTTACAACAAAGAAATGCAGTAATTTTTTTGGAAGCCTCTAACTTTGAATTGAAAGACAATTACCTATTAGGTATACAATCTTAACTTAATTTTTTGAGCTTCAGTCTCAAAATTTAACGTGGTTAAATTGAGAATGGTAATATTTATTTGTTATGGTAGTTAGAGGAGTAAATGAGATACTCCTTTCCAAATACATAGAACATTGCAGTTTGCATTATATATATATATATATATATATATATATATATATACTCAAAAATGAGTAGTTTTTAAGCTTGGGGAAGAATTCTGACCTGAGGTTACTTTAACTCATTAACTGACTAGTCAGAGAGTTAGATAGAAGACAGAAAAAAATTTGAGATATGTTCACTGCCACCTACTGGCAGAAAAAAAAAAGTTTGACCATTAACTTTGAAAGGCCACCAAATGCTGAATAGATGAATGGATGCCTCAGGGACTCTGCTCATCTCCTGTGACTTGGGTTATGGTCTTGGACAAATTGCTTTGCACTCTCTAATTAAGAGTGAAGATAAGAAAGATGATAAAACAATGATCAAGGTGCCAGAGTGAGGTAAGACTCCCATGCCTCCTTAATGTTGCAAAGGCTCCTGTCCTTGGTGTGGCCATGTCCTTGTAAGTAGAACCACAGTTGGAACCTGATGCTGGATTCTGGGCAATCTCTTGCCTTTCTATTTTGCATAGAAGTCAGATCCTGCTATCCCTGAAGTGTAGCCCAAATAAATTGCTCATTCGAGTATCTATCACCACTTCTTCCCCCAAATCCACAGCAATGACAGTAAAAAAAAAAAGAAAAAGTTGAAGAAGTCTTCCAGAATGCATAACAAAAAGACAAAAGGAGGAAGACAATATGAAAAGAAAGATTAAGATACATAGAGGATTAATCCAGATAGACCAGCATCTGACTAATAAGAGCTACAAAAAGAGTTACAGAGAAATAAGGAAAAGACAAAAAATAATTAGAAATAATAGAAGATAATTTCTCAGAGTTGAATAAAAACATTTGTAATGGAAATCTGACTTTCCTGACTATCTTTCCTTCATGTCTAATTGAACATGATAGCTAAAGCTCCAACAGTCATCTCGGACCATGGATCTACCTTGAGAATGATACAGACTTGATTCTTTATGGCCCCCTAGAGCTCCAGTGTAGATTTGAAATGGTTACCTCAGGCTTTTTTTCTGTAAAGGAGAAATAAAGTTTCATCTTAACTAGGTCCCTGGTGTTTGCAGATGTTCTGTTGTATGCAATGAACCAAATTTAAATTCTGTACTGTCCAATATGGTAGTCACTAACCACATGTGGTTTTTAAATGTAAATATAAATTAAATGAAAAATTAAGGTCCTCAGTCATACTAGCCACATTTTAAATGTTCAACTGCCACATGTAGCTACTGGCTATTGTAGAGGACAGAGGAGATATAAAACATTTCCATCATTGTGGAAAGTTCTGTTGGATAGTGCTGCCCTAACTGATGCAAGTCCCTTCCCACAAAGATTCTTATGTTCTGGTAAAGGACATAAATCCTGCCTACTCTCTGAAGTTCCTGGCAGAATGTGTGCCATAGTATGTGATCAAAATGGATCCATTGAAGAAGAGGCATTTGCGATGCACATTAAATAAAGCTCACATGGATGTAGAGAGGGTTTTCCAAGCATATTGAGCAGCCTTAACAAAATCTGGAAGCAGAAAGCCACAAGTCATATTCAGAGGAGTATCAATTTATTAATATGTAAGATGATAGGAAGATTAGATAATATTTTGGAGTTCAATGAAGGTTAAGGTGAGGATTGAGTACTTAATTAGGCAAGTATTGGGTTTTTGAAGGTTTCTGAATAGAAGGAATTATACTAACAGAACAGCACTTTAGGAGAGGTCAGCACAGGAAGAGACTAGAGGTAATTTAGGTGTTAATACAAAAATCCAAACTTAAAGGTAAAAACATAGGCCCCTTTTTATGGCAGTGGGGATGGAAAGAAGGAATTAAGGCATTGACGTTTTGTCAGTAGATTCTACAGGATTTTCCAAATGACTATATAGAGATGTCAAGGGAGAGAAAGGAGCCAAAGATGATGCCAAGGTCTCTGGACTTAGGGACCAGGGAAATGGTTTTGCCAATATGGAGGAGAGGTGGGAAGAGGAGCTTATGAGGCAGATGTAGAGATGCCTAGTGTGCATTTCCCCCCAAACTTGCAGAAATTTAGAAGAGAAGTTAAGGCTAGAGATAAAGGATTTGGAGGCCATATCCTCGGAGATAAAAATCAAAACCACAGAAGTTGATGAGACCACTTAAAAAACATATAAGTTAAAAGGAGAAAAAATTCTAAAGATACAATCTTAAGGCAGGGCTAACTGTGGAAAATGAAAGAGATCAGAAAGAATGTAAGGACACTGGCACAAAGAAGTGGCCCAGAACAGGACAGGGAGCATTTATTAGGGAGGCTAATGAAGGAAGCTTTAAGAAGCAGAAGATAGTTTTAAAGGTTGCAAAAGAGGTAAAGAGGGTGGAGACTGAGAAAGGTGTTTGAAATTGATGAGCAGTACTTCGGCAGGGTGCTGTGAGCCGACAACACACTGTCAGGCCCTGCAGTCCTCAGATAGAAAGGAAAAGTAGGCTGGGGTGTCTGGGTGGCTCAGTCTTGATTTTGGCTCAGGTCATGATGTCACAGTTCATGAGTTCGAGCCCGGCATCAGGCTCCATGCAGGCAGCTTGCTTGCGATTCTCTCTCACTCCTTCTCTCCCTCTCTCCCTCCCTCTCTCTCTCAAAATAAATATATAAACTTAAAAAAAGAAAAGAATTTTAAAAAATAGCCCAAGATTTAAAAAAGAAAAGAAAAAAGAAACGAAAAGTAGTTTAGTGGTAAAAGCAGAGGACAAAAATAGAGAACTAGCTTAAGAAGTTATCACGTTTCTGTTGGGAGATTTCTAAGGGTCTTTTTATAGGTTCCTGCTTTCAATTCTGCTGATATGATTGAGGCATGCTCTAGTGTAATGCAAAGAAGGGTCAAGCCTCTCTTCTTTATACATCAATCAACACATAAGAATGTCATTATTCTCTACCTAAAATGCATATCACGGGTAAGGACAAAGCCAATATGTGGAAAACATGTAGTCAAGTCTTTTTTTTTTTTTAACTTGACTTAAAAGTGTATTTGTTCTTCAAGTAAGGGTAGTGATGCCAAACAAACAAGCGAAAAACAAAAAACAAAAAAACCAGGAAGGGGGGTGAAGAAGGAGGGATGGGACAGACACAGAGCAAATTGTGATCTGAAAGATATCAGGAAAAGGACAATAAGAGTTAACCCTCAATCTAGAGGTCAAAAACTCTAAACATAATTTCATTGGATACTGAGAGAGAAACCAACATAACGTCAGAAGACAGTAGCAATAATTGGCAAACTAGAATCTGAGTACATTTTTTTAAAACTTGGTAGTTAATTGGACATTGAGCAGAGGGATCCTTCCTGTAGATGACTTCTGTTCTCTACATTCAATTGCACACCTGATCCAAGACTCAGGCCTGCATCCTGTTTGATTGTGACAGCTTCCCTCCCATTTCTCCCAACATAAATGCACATTTTCCATCAAGCTAATTTACAAGCACATATTTTACCGGATCATGGCCATGTTTATTAAAAGAAAATAAAGAAAGATAAATTTTCAATGGCTCCCCTAGTTTCCACCAAAAAGAGAAAAAGAAAAAAGAAAAAAAGTGAAATAGATTCTTCTCCTTGGCTTTCTATCACTCCCAATACGTATCAGGGATTTTCCACCCTTAACCTCAACATATGCTCTTGGCTGTAGTCAGACTATTTTGCCACTAACGAGTACTCAAGTAAAAGCTGTTGCTTTCTTACATCTTATGTTCCCTTTTCCTCCACCCTTCAAAGATTTATAAACATACTCATGTATTAATCTCCCTTGATTTTACTAATTTTAAATCTAATATTTCCTGTCTCAAATTTTACATAGTGATATTCCCTGGTGAAGAAGGAAAGAGCCAAATATATTCTAATCACCTTAGGGCCTTTTCCAAACTTATCCTCCTACTCCCATCCCCAAACTCTGCTGTGTGCCCACAATCATCTGTGAGTTTTAGTGCTACTGATATGAGAATGCACCATATCCTTCATTCCTCATTGCTATAAATAAGTTATATACTATTCTGATTCTGACACCAATTACAATGTGTATATATTTTCACACATCTCCAAGCAATTCTCTGACATCAGCAGGGTGTCCTACAATTCAACTCAATTCTGACACTGCCAACCTGGACTTAGCATCAGGTCTCACAAGGCAAGAGCTGAGTTCCTACAAGACTGCCTCCACCTCACTTCAGACACCAATGGCAAGTCCAGTTATCACCTGTGCTTCTGACACACTGGCTATAGATAAGAGATTGCCACAACTTCCTCCTTCAGTTTGATTGATTTGCTAGAAAGGCTCACAGAACTCAGAAAAAACATTTTACTTACTAGATTATTGGTTTATTATAAAAAATCAGGAACAGCCTGTTGGAAGAAATGCACAGGACAACATACAGAGAAAGGGGTGTGGAGCCTCCATGCTCTTTTGGCAAACTGCTCTCCCCAAATCTCCTTATGTTGATTAACCTGGAAATTCTCCAAAACTTATCCTTTTGGGTATTTATAGAGGCTTCATTACATAAGCCTGACTGATAAAATCATTGACCAGTGGCAATTGAACTCAATATCCAGCAACCCCCACTTCCTGGAGGTCAGGGAGTAGGGTGATAGTGGGGGTGGGACTGAAGATTCTGACCTTCTAATCACATGGTCAGTTCTTCTGATGACAGCTCTAGGTGATTACAAATCCTTTAGGGGAATTCTAAAAGCCACATTATTGACATAACAAAAAACAACTTTATTGCTCTCATTGCTTAGGAAATTCCAAAGGTTTGAAGAGCTCTGTACCAGGAATAGGGATACAGACCAAATATATATACTTTTATTATACATCACAATATCACACTATGCCATACTAGTTCATTTTTAATTACTTGGAATGTACTTTCATATACATATGCCTATTATAATTGGCCTTGGCCTGTTTGATACTTGAGGACAAAAACACTGAATGGCCACACTCCTGGCATTATGGCTGAGCATATGATAGGTGCTATTCACCAATGTCTATGTACCTTCCAGGTACACAGTAGGATTGATTTATCCAGCTCACTTGGATGTTAGATCATGGAACTTATTTTAACAATGGAAATGTGAGTGGAAATAGAAACTCATATGCCAGGGTGGGGCTTCCATCATCCTGGGTCCCTGAGTAACTACGAGACTCCTGCTAATTTGCACTAAGCATGTAACATTATGGAAATACAAACTTTTGCTATGTTAAGTCACTGACACTTGGGATCTGTTTGTTTCTACAGGATATCCTTGCTTCCCAAAGTGTGGCTTTTGGACAAACAGCACCTGGAAGCTTGTTCAAAATGGAAAATCTCATTTCCTACCTAAGACCCACTAGATCTGTATTTGATTCTAAAAACTTTCCTCATGTTTCATATGGTTATTGAAGTTTGAGAAAAACTGGCCTAGACTATCTTGACAAGTACAGAAATTGTAACTTAAAAGTGGCTGAATCAAAACTTAAAATGGTACACAGAGAGCAAGGAAGGATGGCAGTGCATGCTATGTGGTGGAAAAAAAGGAGAGCTTGACTGATGGAAAACATATAATTATACAGGGAAAGATTGGAAAACAGGACATCAGTAGTGTGTGCTTGTTACTGTTGGCTGGATTTAATGAGATACTACAAGAAAGAGATGAGCTACAGAAAGAAGTGACTGAATACAAGCACGAATAAAAAGGATTCAAAAGGACAACACAACAATGTGAATGCACTAATGCCACTGAACTGTAGACTTAAAAATTAAAACGGCAAATTTTATGTTATATGTATTTTATCACAAAGTTAGAAATAAATAAGATTCTTTAGTGACACATTTGAACCCATCATTAAGGAAAAAAAGGATTTGGAGCACCAGGGTGGCTCACTTGGTTGAGTGTCCAACTGGTAGTTTCCACTCAGGTCATGATCTCACGGTCATGAGTTCGAGCCCCACCTCAGGCTCCATGCTGGAGATTCTCTCTCTCTCTCTGCCCCTCCCTTGTTCATCTCTCTCTCTCTCTCTCTGTCTCTCTGTCTCTCTCTCTCAAAAAACAAACAAAGAAACAATCTTAAAAAAAAAAGAAAAAAGAAAAAGAAAGGATTCAAGAAAATCCAGAGTCAGGGACTTTAGCTGGACAAAATATCTAAGGAAAATAGACTAAATGCATGAGTCTCCCCCAAAGCCTGTTAGACTCAAAGAATACATGAATAAAAAGAAAGAAGGAAGAAAGAAAGAAAGAAAGAAAGAAAGAAGAAAGAAAGAACAAGTCATGAGGCAAAAGGAGAAATATACAACAAGCCTAAGAAATAGGTCTAGATCTGAACTGTCCAATATGGTGGCAGTGGCCACAGGGTGCTGGTGAGCCCTGAAAGTATAATGCCTGTTTCCTATTCTTCTCATTCTTGAATGGGAGTATCTGTGTGGTCCCCTATTCCACCATTATTCACTGGCTTGAGGGAAGGTATCACATAAATTGTCCTTTTGGTTATTGGTCTCCAGATCAAGAGGAGCCACATCTGGACCTGATGTAGAGACATTTTTTACCTTTTCAAAGTTATTCCTGCACCCCAAAACTCTGATGTGCACCCCACATTCCACCAACGAAAATTGCCATTACAACCTAGAAGAGACAAGGCCTCATAAATTCACACTTATGTGCAGCATCTTGAACTATGGACAATGTTTCTATGTATCTTGAAATATTCACACTTTGAAATAATTTATGCCTCATAAGCAGAGGTGGACATTATCTAATGGCCACTGGTTTTAGCCCCATACTGAGTACTAATAGTTGATATCCCCAAAAATGCTTATTTGTTTACTAAAAAAACAGATTTAGGGACAGTATATAATGTCAAGTTTACAATTTTGTTTTATTTTCAGGAGTTAAATCATTTGGAACTGAGAAATTGGCCATCCTACAGATGATAAATACTGTCAAGGACACTTCATCACCAATGAATGTACCTTCTCATTTTGCAGCAGTTACTGACAATTTGGCAGGAAGACCAAAAATACTCTGAATATCACACATCAGAATGACCAGTTAAAATGAGTGGTCTGGTCCTTCCATTTTATTAACCATTTCTTTGAACACATATTTTTACATCATATAAAGTCCCTGCATAAGCAACAAAAGTTAATATATAGTACCATACAACAGTTACACAGATTATTTTGGGCGGGGGGGGGGGGGAGGGGGCAGTGGGACTTTGTGTTGGGATTCTAGGGATTGGCTTGTTTACAGATATTTACCATGTCACTATATACATGTATTCCTTCCAACTAAAGACACATTCAATACTGGTTATTTCTGTCTCATTCATATAGATATTAAGACATTTGAGCATTTCCTTATAGAAAAGGTCAGACCTTGTTTGAAACCCTGAAGCACCAGAGCAGAGAGTGAGCCTAACAAGTACTGGGTTCCCAGGTGAAGTCAATGTAAACCTCTAGAGCCAAAGTTTGACTATACCCAAGGATCAGAGACCTAGTGACCTCAATTAGCATTCAGTGAATGCTACCAGGCAATCTGCTATTGAGCAGCAGATTAAGTACACATTTGTTTAGCAACAATAACAAACATCACCTGAGTGCCTACTCTGTACCAGAAACTGCTGCAGACAACAGGACCACAGAGATGAGCATATAGGCTGAGGAGCCAGCTTTCACAGAACCTAGGTTCCTGAGATGTGCCATGTAAAACATGGACTGTGGTTTCCCATCATAATTGCATACTGATCACTTACATTAATGGATACACACAAGATTGTTCAGTTAAAAGGACCAGAAACATTTGAAGAGCTAGCTGTCCCTTCACACCTCAGTTGTCAACAACCTGCTAATTTGCTATTTTCCAAAGCATTGGATGTTTTATGCACTTTCCTGCTTGTACCAGCACTGTTTTGTTTTGTTTTGTTTTGTTCTGTTTTCCTAGACTCTGAGCTGTCAAGGGTAGGGATCATGTCTATAAGTTATTTATGTGAGCCATACCCAAGAAGTTCCTCTGCCCCTGAGCTGTTGACAGTTCATCATTATGTGACCCTAATGGACCATAGCTTTATTTATACTATTTCCTTTATTGGGAACAGTCTAGACATGGATATCCAAAACAAAAGAGAAGGTATTAATACCAAAAATATGAGAGCTGTAAGGACCAAGCTCTTCACTTCAGATAAGAACATTGCGACCCAGTGGTCAGAGACTTGCCCAACGTAACAGAACTGCTCTATGGCAAAGCAGGCCTCCTGGTTTCTGGGCCATTCCTCCAACCACTGACTGGTGCATCTTTCCCTAGTATTTATTCTATGTGCAACATTTCTTTAAAATAAATAATCAATCTTTATGGTGCTTCACAAGTTTTCAAAGTGTTCTCACATTTTTTCCATACAGTTCTCATGACCATCCTATGAGGTCAGCACAGATGTGGAATCTGAAATGAGATGATTATGGTAACATTGCTGGTTGGTGGCAAAGTTAAGACCTGAACTCAAATTTTCTCCCTCCATTCTACATTGGAAAAAACAAGACTCCCTGTGTTAAAGATAGGCACCTGACCTCCGGCTGCTGGAGTTAGATTGCAATGTGAAAAGAATATGGTGAGGGGGTTTCAGACTCCATGACAGATTCTGAGAAGTTCAAAGATAACTTGGCTATGGGCATGTGCTACATGCAGGATGGGGGCACCTAGAGTCCCTGACATGACCCAAAAACACTCATTTGGAAACCCTGGAGTGAATCAGAATAAGACAATTAAGAAAGGGTCACAGAGACTTTCACATTAGATGAAGCAAGGTTTGTAGCATGAAGGTTTATGTCCAGGTAAGTGCAAAAACATGATTGACAGAGTGTAGGTAAGGAAATTCCATTCTTGGACAATTATGAACATAAGCCATAAAATCAAAAGTTCAGAAAAAGAGAGCTGTAGAGTCATCCTATAACAAATGAAATGGAAATGGAAATGGAAATTTCAAATGCAAAGAATTTGACCACTCAATTCTGCCTTGAAAAGCATGCATGACTCCCACGAGCATCAAGCAAAATTATGAAACTGCTTCCATGGAAAGAAAGCAATCACACAGCCTTTCTTTCAGTTATAATTATAGTTTCAGTTATAGCTATTCCTCACACTGAGACCTGCACCCAGGATGTTTTATCTTCCCTGAGCACACACTTACTAGATGGAGGATAGATTGGATTACCAGAAATGGGTGGGAGCAGAAGAAAAAGTAAGAGGAAAACAGGACAGTAAAAAATTGTCACACCCCATTCCCAAATTTTAAAAGCAACATATGCATGTCTGACCTAACAACTGCCACAGGAGGAAAAAGTGAAGCACAAATTCAACAGAAAAAAGAGAAACAGTTCTACACATTTTTGATTTCTAGTTTTCTGGCTTACTCCTTGGCTGTACCAACTGATTTTGTCATAAAGTAAATGAAGGATAAAAGAGAGCCACAGGGAGAAAAACTTTTTGTTTAATACCTGCCAAGGAACCTACAGGGTATTCTGAAGGTATGGCAACAAATAATATCTTTAAAGGACTTCCTCATCTCCTGGCTGCGGAAGGCATATATCAGAGGATCAATCACAGAATTACACATGATGAGTATAAGGTACATATTAAAGTAAGACATAAAGCAAGAACAGTAGAGGTTCTGGGGGCAAGAAATCATCAAAATAAGATGGAGAAAGAACGGAGCCCAGCACACAATAAAAATGCCCAGCAGCATGGTCAGGGTGACAGCTCCTTTCATGCTGGTCATTTGCCGCACGGAGCTGTATCCACGGAGAGCTGCTATCCGCTTGACATGAGCCCTTGCCAGGAGGAACATGTGTATATATAGAGACGCCATGAGGAACAACATGGTAAAGAACATGGAGATGAGGCAAATGATGACATAAGTGGATTCATAGTAAATGATGAAAACAATGCCACAGCCTGTGCAAAAGGTCCAGATACACGCAATAATTACCCCAGAACGCTTCACTGTCATGATGTGGTGGTAGCGCAGAGCATAGAAGATGGTGACATACCTATCCACTGCAATGGCCAGCAAACTGCACATGGAGGCCACCACAGAAATGCAGATCATGGAGTCAAACACATTGTCAATGTGACGCACAAAGGCATCTGCTATCACCAGGTGCTTATTATTTATTAAATATATGGTAATGGTCTCCCAGGTGTTAGACATGCTCACCAGCATGTCAGCTACTGCTAAACTGCACACAAAGAAATACATGGGGGAGTGCAAGTTCTTGTTCTTCACTATGGCACCTATGACCAAGATGTTCTCCAAGAGGCTGATGAGACCCAGAGTCAGAAACACTTCCACAGCGATGCCCATCTCTTCACATGGGGAAGATTTGTTCTTGACATTTGGTCCTGAAAAGTTGCCTTCTGTGGCATTCAGGTTGAGATCCAAGAAAAGCACGTGAAATGAGGAATTCATTGCTCCTCTTCTTGGCAACAAATTTACTGTAAAACAGGTTTTTTTTTAATTTTTTAACATTTATTCATTTTTGAGAGACAGAGAGTAAGTGGGGGAGGGGCAGAAAGAGAGGGAGACACAGAATCAAGCAGGCTCCAGGCTCTGAACTGTCAGCACAGAGCCTGACTCAGGGCTCCAACTCACTGCGAGATCATGACCTGAGCAGAAGTCGGACACTTAACCGACTGAGCCACAGGTGCCCCTGTAAAATGGGTTTTAATCCATGAATCTGAGAGGTCAATAGTCTACCAAAGGAGTACAACAGCATGCCAAAAGCTAGCACAACCTAAGAATGAGGTTGAATAGGCTCAACACATTAGCATGAGGCTAGTGTGTCCCAGTCTGCCTGGAACCCTGGAATAGTGTCTCTCCAACATGCACACAGGCTTAGAATTTTCACATCCTCCTCTGCCTTTTAGTTTCCATTCTTTCACATACCTCTTACTGGAATGACCAGACATCTCAGTGTGCCCAGAATGGTTTCACTTTTTATGCTTGTTGTCCTGGCACCCAAGTTTGCTCTTAAAAGTGTACCAAACTCATAACCTACAAAGTCCCTTCCAGTCTGATTTTTACATTTCTGAGGCTATGGACTGCATTTTTCTCAAGCGAGCACAGATTTCTAAATGATATACAGGCCCACGTTCTCTTAAGAGAGAAAAGACAGGTGTCTTGTCAACGTTTGTCCTCACACACTTCTAAAACCTGCTAGGACTCAGTCTCCCTGGTTGTAACTAAGACTAACTACTGTGATCTGTTAATCTGAGCATAATTACATGTAAAAAGTTACTGTCTTCAATACGTAAATTTAGATTGCACATGTGTTAAAATTGGAGCTCACAGAATGCTGTTTTTAACTTTATAAATATTTTCCCTGACTTCTGCATTTGAAATTCCACAAAGTGTGATTAACAGATTTAAAATTCCCAGAAACACAGTACAAAGAAACAAGGGATTTAAATTTGCCAAATCCTAGAGCAAGATACTTCACTCTTATTGCTTAGTTTCTCTCCCATGATTTATATTCACAAATGCCTTTGTCCTCCAAACTCAGACCACATCTAGGGAGAGAGAATTTCTGTCAGCATTCTCATTCTCATCATCGATACAAAGTAGGCTTTGAACAGTAATCATTTGTTATATATGTCTAATTCTATCTCAGAGATAATGACCAATTGTATTATTATGTTAAACATCATATCAGATTGTTTAAATAACCAGTTACCTGCCTCCTACATGTAGGTTAGACATGATTTTGCATTCCTTTCAAGGCAATTTTAATAGAAAGTTTGGCTATTTACCAGTGCTCTCTCGTGCTTCTTCTCTTGCACAGCAGCCCTTGGGCTCTTCACTGGGGACGCTAGCTCAGCCTGGGTACCTGGCATCCACAGGCTAGATGCCATCACCCTAGGATAGGATCTTCTGAACAAAGTGCTAAGGCAGCTTGAGCCTCAGTCACAGTTCCCTTGCCTTTATGCAGCCTAGCAGGCCCGCCTCTCTGTCGCCGCCTCCTCTAAATGGGAGTCTGTGCCTTCTCTCTTCTCAGTCAGGAGCTGAGCTACCACCTAGTGGTCAGAGACAGAGCATGCGCCTCCTGGTAGGTCTGGCCATTGGCCTTTGGAGCTCTGGTGACACTTGCATAGAACAGTGTTCTCCTATTTGTGGATAATCTTTCCCCAAAAGTGTGTTCAGATGTATTTTCTAGCTAGTTGATCTTTTTGACATTGCTTCTTTTTATTTTTCTCTTATGCACTGATGCAAATGCTGTCAGAAAGTGTGACAGCTCAGCTTCTCCCATCCCTGTTAAGTCCTTCTATCCAGGACAGCCAGTCCCGGGTGATGAGATTTTTGCAGTGATAGTGGGGGATCAGGAGCCAATGGACCAAGAAAGAATACTTGAAGACGTCTTTGGTGCAAAAATGTATTTTATTAAGGCATGGGACAGGACCTGCGGGCAGAAAGAGCTGCATCGGACCCTGTGGTTATATATTTGGGAGTTGGGGGAGGTAAAGTCAAGGGGAAATTTTCAATGGGATTTTCATATGCTAAGGAAGATTCACAAGATACTGGAGTCCTAGCTATTGTCAAGCTAAGGTTGTTTTTCCCTGTAGCAAAACATTAAATTAAGACAGTAGGGAGTTCCTGGAGAAACTTTTTACTCTGCCAGCCTCAAGTATCTACCAATGGGCTGCAGGTTATGAGGAAACTTAATTTTACCTGTCATTTCCTTCTTGCCTTTGTTCCCCATATCATGGAGGGGTGATGTTGGGACTCCAGGAAACTGAGTTTATAGGTTTCTGGAGATTAAGCGATTGATAAGATTGCCTTTTTCTTGTAATTTACTAAGATATTTGTAAACTGATGGAGACCCATGTCCTGTGTGACTGTGATCTCTGTTAGTTCGCCATTTGTTTTCTTTCCTTTCTTTGGCCTTGGGCAACCAAGAGTGCCTGAGGAATATCACAGACATCTCACCTAGCAGCAGGGGGTGGGAGGAGGTTGCCCTAGCTTGCACTTTGTCCTCAGCCGACCTGAGGCTCCCTTATCACTGAGAAACCAGAGTCTAGGAAGCCCTCAATTGTGACTCTGATTACACACCCCTTTGTTGGCTCAAGACTGTCTGCCACTAGAAAAAGAAGAAAATAGACATTCCTCTGGCCAAATATCCTGGCTTTTGGCAATGGTTTCAAGATCTCTGCTACCTAAAACACTGATCTCTTCTCTCAAAAGGATCTTTATCACACAACCCAAGAGAAAGATGCACAAGTACTGCCAGGACAAGCCCAGGGCTGAAATGTTCAGGGCTGCTTTACTACCAGAAATGTGACTAGAGCTTCACACTTGATCAGATAACCTTTCCAACAGGGAACACAAGGCCACAAACTAAGTGGTCCAGTGACACTAGTGTCTTAGTGCCATTTTGAGAGCCATAGGATGGAATTTTGGGAAGAGATTTCTTTTGCTGAGAATAGTAGTGCTTGTTTCCACAAAGGGAATGGATGACAAAACATAAGATTCAAGCATTCTCTATTTGTCCCTCATATTCTAGATCATAGAAGGCTGTTCAAAAGATCCTGGTTTCCCAACAAAATAGTACAACTAGAGGTTTCTATTAAAGATAATTGTCTGGACTACATGGCATGGCTGTCTTTGATGATGGTCATATGGTATCTCTAAGCCTATGCGCAGATACTCAGTACATGAATTACCTTAATCTTTACTAGGAAGTCGGTCCTATTACCAGTCTTGTTTCACAATGCATAGAGAGGTGACATGGCAAACTCAAGTTCCTGACACTGGCAGGAAGCACAGTTAGGCAAGAACCCTGGCAGTCTGAGTCCAGAGTCCAAGCAATTCCCCAGCTTGATGCCCAGTGCAAGGAACCCCGGTTATTACCAGACTTAATCTTTTATTTTTATTTATTTATTTTTTTGTGGAAAAAACTTTTTATTGTAAACAAGTTTTTCTTTGTGTTGTTCAACTACTATTTTTTATATTTTTTATTTTTTGAAATATAATTTATTGCCAAATTGGTTTCCATACAACACCCAGTGCTCATCCCAACAAGAGCCCTCCTCCATGCCATCACTCACTTTCCCCTCTCCCTCACCCCCCACCAATCCTCAGTTTGTTCTCAGTATTTAAGAGTCTCTTATGGTTTGCCACCCTCCCTCCCTGTAACTTCTTTCCCCCTTTCCCTCCCTCATGGCCTTCTGTTAAGTTTCTCAAGATCCACATGTGAGTGAAAACATATGGTATCTGTCTTTCTCTGCCTGGCTTATTTCCATTAGCATAATACCATCCACTTCCATCCACATTGCTGCAAATGGCCAGATTTCATTCTTTTTCATTACCAAGTAGTATTCCATTTATGTATAAACCACATCTCTTTATCCATTCATCAGTTGATGGAAAGTTAGGCTTTTTCCATAATTTGGCCATTGTTGAAAGTGCTGCTATAAACATTGGGGTACAAGTGCCCCTATGTATCAGCACTCCTGTATCCCTTGGGTAAATTCCTAGCAGTGCTATTGCTGGGTCATAGGGTAGTTCTATTTTTAATTTTTTGAGGAAACTCCACACTGTTCTCCAGAGCGGCTACACCAGTTTGCATTCCCACCAGCAGTGCAAGAGGGTTCCCGTTTCTTCACATCCTTGCCAGCCTCTATAGTTTCCTGATTTATTCTGTTAGCCACTCTGACCAGCGTGAGGTGGTATCTGAGTGTGGTTTTGATTTGTATTTCCCTGATGATGAGTGACGCTGAGCATATTTTCATGTGCCTATTGGCCATCTGGATGTCTTCTTTGGAAAAGTGTCTATTCATGTCTTCTGCCCATTTCTTCACTGGATTATTTGTTTTTCTGGTGTGGAGTTTGGTGAGTTCTTTATAGATTTTTGGATACTAGTCCTTTATCCAATATGTCATTTGCAAATATCTTTCCCCATTCTGTCGATTGCCTTTTAGTTTTGTTGATTGTTTCCTTTGCAGTGCAGAAGCTTTGTATCTTGATGAGGTCCCAATAGTTCATTTTTGCTTTTAATTCCCTTGCTTTTGGAGGTGTGTCAACTAAGAAATTGCTGTGGCTGAGGCCTGCTTTCTCCTCTAGGGTTTTGATGGTTTCCTGTCTCACATTCAGGTCCTTCAGGTCCTTCAGGTCCTTCATCCATTTGAGTTTATTTTTGTGTATGGTGTAAGAAAGTGGCCTAGTTTCATTCTTCTGCAGGTTGCTGTCTAGTTCTCCCAGCACCATTTGTTAAAGAGACTGTCTTTTTTTCCATTGGATACTCTTTCCTGCTTTGTCAAAGATTAGTTGGCCATACATTTGTGGGTCCAATTCTGGGGTCTCTATTCTATTCCATTGGTCTATGTGTCTGTCTTTGTGCCAGTACCATACGGCCTTGATGATTACAGTTCATAGTAGAGGCTAAAGTCTGGGATTGTGATGCCTCCTGCTTTGATTTTCATCTTCAATATTACTTTGCCTATTTGGGTTTTCTGTGGTGCCATAAAAATTTCAGGATTGTTTGTTCTAGCTTTGAGAAGAATGCTGGTGCAATTTTGATTGGGTTGCATTAAATGTGTAGATTGCTTTGGGTAGTATTGACATTTTAGCAATATTTATTCTTCCAATCCATGGGCATGGGATGTTTTTCCCTTTCGTTGTGTCTTCTTCAATTTCCTTCATAAGCTTTCTATAGTTTTCAGCATACCGATCTTTTATATATTTGGTTAAGTTAATTCTTAGGTATTTTATGGTTCTTAGTGCAATTGTGAATAGGATCAGTTTCTTCATTTCCCTTTCTGTTGCTTCATTATTGGTCTATAGGAATGCACCTGATTTCTGTATGTTGATTTTATACCCTGCAACTTTGCTGAATTCATGTATCAGTTCTAGCAGCCTTTCAGTGGAGTCTTTCAGTTTTCCCATGTAGAGTATCCTGTCCTCTGCGAAAAGTGAAAGTGTGACTTTATCTTTGCTAATTTTGATGTCTTTTATTTCATTTTGTTGTCTGATTGCTGATGCTAGGACTTCCAACACTATGTTTAGCAACAGTGGTGAGAGTGGACATCCCTGTTGTGTTCCTGATCTCAGAAGGAAAGCTCTCAGGTTTTCCCTATTGAGGATGATATTAGCTGTGGGCTTTTCATAAATGGATTTTATGATGTTTAGTTATGTTCCTTCTATCGCGACTTTCTTGAGGGTTTTTATTAAGAAAGGATGCTGTATTTTGTCAATGTTGTATTTTTCTGCATCTATTGACAGGATCATAAGGTTCTCATCTTTTCTTTTTTTAATGTGATCTATCACATTGATTGATTTGCAAACATTGAACCAACCCTTCAGTCCAGGAATGAATCCCACTTGATCATGGTGAATAATTCTTTTTATATGCTGTTGAATTCAATTCGCTAGTATCTTATTGAGAATTTTTGCATCCATATTCATCAGGGATATTGGCCTGTAGTTCCCTTTTTTTTTCTGGGTCTCTGTCTGGTTTGGGAATCAAAGTAATGCTGGCTTCGTAGAATGAGTCCAGAAGTTTTCCTCCCCTTTCTATTTTTTGGAACAGCTTGAGAAGGATAGGTATTAACTCTGCTTTAAATGTCTGGTAGAATTCCCCAGGGTTGCCATCTGGTCCTGGACTCTTATTGTTGGGAGATTTTTGATAACTGATTCAATTTCTTCACTAGTTATGGGAATGTTCAAATTTTCTATTTCTTCCCATTTGAGTTTTGGTAGTGTGTGGGTGTTTAGGAACTTGTCCATTTCGTCCAGGTTATCCAGCTTGGATATTGTTTGGAATACAATTTTTCATAGTACTCCTTGATAATATTTCTGATAATTCTGATAATTACTCCTTGCTTATATTTCTGAGGGATTGGTTGTAATAAATCCATTTACATTCATGATTTTATCTACTTTGGTCCTCTCTCTTTTCTTTTTGAGAAGCCTGGCTAGAGGTTTCTACATTTTAGTTATTTTTTCAAAAAACCAACTCCTGGTTTCATTGATCTGTGCTACTGTTTGTTTGGATTACGTGTTGTTTATTTCTGCTCTGATCTTTATTATTTCTCTTCTTCTGCTGGGTTTGGGGTTTCTTTGCTATTCTGCTTCTAGTTCCTTTAGGTGTGCTGTTAGATTTTGTTTTTGGTATTTTTCTTGTTTCTTGAGTTAGGTCTTGATTGCAATGTATTTTCATTTTCATTTGTTTCCATATTTTTTAAAAATTTCTTCTCTAATTGCTTGGTTTACCCATTCATTCTTTAGGATGTTCTTTAACCCCCATGCTTTTGGAGGTTTTCCAGAATTTTTCCTGTGGTTAATTACAAGTTTCATAGCATTGTGATCTGAAAATGTGCATGGTATGATCCCGATTCTTTTATATTTATTGAGGGCTGTTTTGTGACCCAGTATGTGATCTATCTTGGAGAATGTTTCATGTGCACTCGAGAAGAAAGTGTATTCTGCTGCTTTGGGGTGTAGAGTTCTAAATATCTGTCAAGCCCATCTGGTCCAGTGTATCATTCAGGGCCATTGTTTCTTTACTGATTTTCTGTCTAGATGATCTTTCCATTGTTGTAAGTGGAGTATTAAAGTCCGCTGCAATTACCACATTCTTACCAATAAGATTGCTTATATTTGCAATTAATTGTTTTATATATTTGGGGGCTCCTGTATTTGGCACATAGACATTTATAATTGTTAGCTCCTCCTGATGCATAGACCATGTAATTATTATATAATGCCCTTCTTCATCTCTTGTTACAGCCTTTAATTTAAAGTCTAGTTTGTCTGATATGAGTATGGCTACTGCAGCTTTCTTTTGATTTCCAGTAGCATGGTAGGTATTTCTCCATCCCCTCCTTTCAATCTGAAGGTGTCCTCAGGTCTAAAATGGATCTCTTATAGACAGCAAATAGATGGGTCTCTTTTTTTTATCCATTCTGATACCGTATGTCTTTTGATTGGAGCATTTAGTCCATTTACAGTGTTATTATGGAAAGATATGGGTTTAGAGTCATTGTGTTATCTATAGGTTTCATGCTTGTAGTGATGTCTCTGGTACTGTGTGGTCCTTGAAACATTTCACTCACAGGGTCCCCCTTAGGATCTCTTGTAGGGCTGGTTTAGTGGTGATGAATTCCTTCAGTTTTTGTCTGTTTGGGAAAACCTTTATCTCTCCTTCTATTCTTAATGACAGGTTTGCTGGATAAAGGATTCTTGGCTGTAAATTTTTTTCTGTTCATCACATTGAAGATTTCCTGCCATTCCTTTATGGGCTGCCAAGTTTCAGTAGATAGGTCTGCTGCTACTCTTATGTGTCTGCCTTTGTAAGTTAGAGCCTGTTTATCCCTAGCTGCTTTCAGATTTTCCTCTTTATCTTTGTATTTTGCCAGTTTCACTATGATATGTCTTGCAGAAGATGGATTCAAGTTTTGTCTGAAGGGAGCTCTCTGTGCCTCTTGGATTTCAATGTCTGTTTCCTCCCAGATTGGAGTTCTCAGCTATGAAGTACACCTTCACCCCCTTTCTCTTCTTCTTCTTCTGGAATTCCTATGATACGGATATTGTTCTGTTTGATTGAATCACTTAGTTCTCTAATTCTCCCCTCATGATCCTGGATTTTTTTATCTCTATTTTTCTCAGCTTCATGTTTTTCCATAATTTTATCTTCTAATTCACCTATTCTTCCTTCTGCCTCTTCAATCTGCGCTGTTGCTGCCTCCATTTTATTTTGCACCTCATTTATAGCATTTTTAAATTCATCTTGATGATTTTTTAGTTCCTTTATCTCTACAACAATAGATTCTCTTCTATCTTCTAGGATTTTTTCAAGCCCAACTGTTGGTGATAAGCTTAGTAATCCCCTGGGCATAAAACAATGGGTTAACAAGGCATAAAGAAATACAAAGCCATAGAATGCTCACACCCAGGTTTGGGTAAACCTGATTGGCACTCCAACATATAAAGGGGTTGCAGAGACCCCAGGATAGAAAGGGAGGGGCAAAGGCCCAAAATAGGAATGGGAGCAAAGGCTCCCAATACAAGGATATATTGAGGTAAGCAAGATCAGGCATGCAGGTCGAAAATGCCCCCCAATTTAGTACTATAGCAGAAAATCTGCTCTCACAGGAGGAAAGTGCCAAGTTACATAAACTGGTGAATTGGACTATAGACCACTGCACTGGATGTGAAGCAGCCCAGAGCAGAAATGGTTAACAAAAGAAAAGGTGTCTTGTTAACCCTGAGTTTATTCCCCCTATCTGCCTCATCCCCTAGGATAGCTAAGTTAAATAGACACAGCGCCTCCTGTCTGCCATTAATAGCCATCTGCCCATCTGCCCGGCACCAGGATTTTGTTTTACATTGACCCAAACCCCAAACACCGTACATCTTCAAAACTCCCCTTTTCCTTCATGTCCCCAAGTTAATGTTCCCAGTTTCTTTGTCTCTTTGTACACATTCATCACATTTGTAAGCCTTCTGATCTTAATAAATACGGGCAAAGGACTCTTATTCGGGACTCTTGTCTTTTCCCAGACATTAGCCATGTCTTGCTTTAATCCTATGTCCACTCTTTTGCTGCCAAAAGAGAACTTTAGACTTAGAGTCTACAACACCCGGCGATTAATTTTATGGCTATTATTCTAAATTCTTGTTAAGTTATGTTGTTTATACCTGTTTTGATCAATTCTTTAGCCGTCACTTCTTCCTTGAATTTCTTTTAAGGAGAATTCTTCTGTTTTGTCATTTTGGCTAGTTTTCTGTCCCTTATGAGTTTTAAAAGCTTGTTCTATGTTCTTCACTTGCAAGTACTGCCATATTAAAGGGTGTTCATACACTGTCCAGGGCCTAGCCCTTCAGGAGGTGTTTTTTGGAGAGTGTTACTTGCTCTCTGTTGTTGTGACTTTAGTTTTTTATTTCCCTGCTCGTAGTGATGTTTTGGACCCTTCACAAGGTATGCTTTGATTTGTTCCTTGAAGTAGCCCTGGAAAGGAAAACAAACAGACAGACAAACAGGAAACAAAAACACACTACAAATAAACAAACACACAAACAAATAAAACAAACAAAAACTAAAAAACTAAAAACAAAAGCAAAAAACCAGAAACAACAGCTACAAGAACAGGGTGGAGGCAGTGCTGATGGAAGAGCACATACAAAGAGAGAAATGACAGGGGCAGGGAAAAAGAAAAAATAAACATTAACCATGCAGAGAGACTAAAAAGGTTAATTCAGAGAGAGAGAAAGGAAAATAAGGAAGGAGGAGGGGGAGATAAAGTTACCCAGACAAACTATATGGCTTGATTATTCCAGAGAGAGAAAGAAAAGTAAAGAAGGAGGAGTGGAACATGTATCAAGAGAATGGATTAAATGTGTCTGTTTAAACAAACCAATAACCAGAGTACCCAGCCTAGAGGAGGAAAGAGATAAGAAGGAGAAATGGAAAGGAGACTATATCTATATAAGAATAATTGTTCTAGAATTGATCCAGGCAATGCAGCAGCGCTGGTCTGGAAGAGGGGTCCATCTGGTTCCACAGCGTCTATCCTGTTCCAGTAGATACACTGGCATGGAGGGGTGTGGTTTGATGCGGGCTGGTCCTGCCTCCATTGCGGGTCCATCGGACTGATCTCTGAGGCCCCGCTTTGGTGGTGATGGGGAGAAAAATGGCAACCCCCCCAGTCTCTTCTCCACAACCCAGTGTCCCAAATCACTCCTTTGGAGCCATCATCACTGTGCCTCGGGAGCAGACGAGACTCCTGTGCCCCAGCGTTGGCTGGGACTTAGACTCCTGCTCTGTGCGCCCCAGTACTGGGGAAGTGCCTCTTGATGCTGTTGGATATGTGGTCCTAGCTGGTTTTGTTCTGTACCACAACACTTCAGGGGAGGAGACCTGTTTCTTCTACTGTGGACTGCACCACTGACCTACCACCAAACCCAGAGGTGGCTCCCCTCATCCCCAGGTGTGTGAATAGGGCAGCTGGCCTCAGTCCAAAGAAAGCCCTGCAGTAAGAGATGGGATCCCTCTCTGTCCCAGTCTGAGATTTTTTTTCTCTTGTCCAGATATAGTCCTACGCTTCCCCAGCCACTCTTTTCTTCCCTTTGTCTCTCCGCAGAAGGGGATCCCTCCCCTCTGTGCCTATGCAGTCCATTTTATCCCCCCCCCCCCCCAGTTCACAATCACCCACCTCTGGCCCATCAGGTTGTCCCAGTTTCTCCCTGGTAGACTCTGTCTCTTTTCCTCCCAGACTCTTGAGATTCAAAGTCCTTTGGCTTCAGCCCTTCTTTGTTTGAGAGACACTGGAAGTATGGATCCCCCTACTTCTCCATGTTGGCCCCTCTCCAGGCTTTATCTTTTAAAATGCTGTTGGATTTGCTTTGCAGGTTTTTTTTTCTTTTTCCTGTCTTTATCAGATTTTGCTATTTAAGTTACCTTGGCTTTGTTAAATAAACTAGTTTTTCCCACTGTTTTCCAGAGGGGCTGCACCAATTTACATTCCCACCAACAGTGCACAAGGGGTCCCTTTTCTCCACATCCTTGCTGACACTTACTACCTCTTGTCTTTTTGGCAATAGTCATCCTAACAGGCATAAGATGATATCTCATTGTGGGTTAGATTTTCAGCAAACTCTTATTGTATATGATCGCTGTGCTGAGGTCCATGTTAAATGCCATCATGGGTCCAGCCAATGGGGCTTAGAGTCCTGCTACAGAGACAAAACTTACCTGATTAAACACTGATAGAACAAAGAATAATTACAGATATGTAGATTACAGTATTTTTAACTTCAAGGTTTATAAAACATTTTCCTGTATTAACTCGCTTGATCCTCATAGCAACCCTGGGAGTTATTAATGTTATTGCCATTTCCATAGTTGGGGAATTTGGGGTTCAGAAAAGCTAAATGAATTTTCTGACATCACATGGCTAATAAGTGGTGGTACCAGCTGTTGAGGCCAGGTCTTCTTGCTCCCAAGCTCATGCCTGCATATACACACATTCCCCTGTTCATGTATGAACAATAGACAGTGGAGTCCTAAATATGCACCACATTTCCTACATTTATTGAAACATTTATTGAAAGCCTACCATGTTCTGCATGTCCAGATTCTCAGCAAATTCTCCCAGAAACCTGGGAGTCAATATACTTAGCACCATCTTACAGATAAGGAAACTGAAGCTCAGAGCAGTTGTGTGACTGACTCTTCAACTGATGATAAAATCAGGACCTGAATCCAGTTTTTAACCACAACTATGCTTAACACAGAGTCTAGTGTCTTCAATCTTGTGACTCAGTCACATGCTATAGAGTAGGAAATTCAGGACTCCAGAAGCCAGCCAGAGAAGAGAAGAGGGAGGACTTGAGCAAAGTGGGTGAGAGGCAAATGGGCAGAGGTAGGTAGGTAAGGACAGCCATAGGTGGGAGCATAGTGTGCAAGGAAGCACTTCAGGGGGCATGAATGCACTGAGATTGGAGGAGTTGATTTCTTTGAGGATTGGGGGGAATTCCAGGTGACTGGAGCCTGAGGTGCTGGGGAGGAAGCAGAACCAGACCATGCATTATTTTGTAGGTTGTGGTGAAAGCTTAGGACCTCATTCTAAGAGCAACAGGAAGCCTTGCAAAGTCCTAAGCACATCAATACAGTCATAAGATGGAACCAGAGGAGCTCAAGAGTGAAGAAGGTTGCAAGTCAGTGGCAATGCCTCACAATAAGACAGATAGGTCCCTGGGCTGTGTCTCTATATCCACCCAGTATCCTGTGATTGGGCTGATTCTGCTTGGACCAAACTCTTTGCAGTAGCAGCAAAATTATAAAGTCATCCTGTAGACCCACCTGCACACCAAGACTGAAAACCAAAGATGGCCCTGAACAAAGAGACACTGGACAGTACAATGCTTATCACACCAACACTACCACGTTCCTTCTCAGGTAAGAAAGGGAGGACATGGAGTTTGGGGCTTTTAAATTTTATTTGTTTGTTTTTACTGTTTTCAAGTTTGTTTTGTTCTGACCACCAGAAAGACATGGTCTCTGTAATGCCATGTCACATCAAGCTATGTAAGTCAAGATTCTGTAAGTCCTTGAGGAGGGTAAGTTTTAAAATCCTATGTACGTCTCAACCTTAAACCAGATTTAATAACCATCTTTGTATTCGGTATAAAGCTAAGGATCTTAGAGAAAAAACTGAATGGAGAAGTTCTCCCCTTTTAGAGGCATATAAATCCTAATGAACAAACAACTCACTCAATGTGTGTGTAAGATACTGTATTGCTCACTGGAGGGGCATATAGAGATTTCTTAGGTCAACATTCAGATAATCATTAGGAAGTTAGCCACAAGATCTGAGAGGAAGGCCTCTGCCACTTTTTAAATATTTTCTTACTGTTCTTGTGGCTACCTTGCCAATTTTTATTCAAGAATTTTCTTCTATACTTCAGGCTTCCCAATAAAACTGTTTTGTTTTGTTTTGTTTTATAACATGATGCTCCCTTTACCCAAAATTCTTTCTTTCTCTCCTCCTTTGTCCACTAAATTCTTATTCATTCTTTTAGATCCAGACCAGTACCTCCTGCTGAGAGTCTTTGCAAAGATATCCTTACAATGCAAGTGGCTGCCCCCTTCTGATCTCCCTGTATTATAATTATCTGTCTGACATCTTCCCTAGCAGACTATAGACTTCCTGGTTGCAGGACTCTCCTCCGTGGCCCCATAATCAGCATTAGCTTGACATTTCCCTTTCTTCTTCCCATTCAGGTGAACTCAGTGTGGCCTTGATTAACCATTAGCCACAGGATTCTTTGGAGACTAACCATGTGACCCAATTCAGGAAAACAAGAGGAAAGCAGACATTTCTCAGGGACTTCTGAGAAGGAATTTTATTTTCTATTGGTGGCAGCTACCACAAAAGGTGCACTCTATCTCCCCTGCTAAGTATGATTTAAAGCCCTATGTAGTCCTATTAATAGTTAACTAATAGGACAGCCAACCCAAGGACAGCCAGCCTTAGGACTGAGCCTAATGGTAGGAGCCAAAACAGGATCTGATTGATGTTGACTGACCAGGTCCAGCCCTTCTTCAAGACCAACATTTTCAGGACTTTCAGTTACATGAGTTAATACATTATGTTCATTATTTAGATAAATTTGATTTGGCTTTCTTACATTTGCAACTAAAAGGATCCTACCATCCTTAAAATTCTATTGCACACTCTCTTTTGTCTTGACTATCCTACAGTAGCACAGAACATCTGAATTCTTACATAGCAACTCAAGGATTTTTCTGTTTTGACATTTTATAAAAGGTATAAGTACATTGATAGTTTAATAAATACAGTGATACAAACTCATTTATGGAAAAAATCTTTTTCTCACATCAAGAAGACTGGGATTCCATCTAGCTCATTGACTATGTTTTCAATTAACCAATAAGCCCACTGATCAATGTAGACTGTTATGTTTTCATGAATCTCCAGGAAGTCCTTTTGTACATCTGCAAGCAGGAAAGTGCATTTTTTACAATATTCTCTGAGCATTTAACAACTTCAACAGCTTTCAAGTTGAATAGCTTTCACTTTGTTCTCATTTTACATTGTGACTACTTTGAAAGGAAACCAATTTGAATTTATTATGAACATTTAAATCCAGTACCACTTTCCATTAAATCACTATATAGTCCTTCCCTACATTTACCAACAAAGTGTACTCAAGATACTGGTCTTCTGCATTACAAAATTCCAGTCTAATGGAAAAATAATGTCTAAAAGACATTGGGGGAAAATGCACATCATACATTTGACTAAGAGTCAGTTCTATTTCTCTACCACTTAAAAATCAGTCCCCAAGAAACAAGGAATACATTCCAATGGAGAAAGGAACAAGAGATAGCTGCAGTTCTCTCTACTTGTTCACTAGCTTACAGTGTCCCAAAATGGCCACTTCAAGCCCAGGCTGAATGACATGTCATCTCCAAGAAACACAATAAAATAATTCCTAGTTTATGAGTCAGTTATTGTCTCAATAATGCTACATAATAAAGCACACTAAAATACAGAGGCTTAAAATAAAAATAACCTATTCTCATGCTCACTTCAATTGCAACCCCACCAGGCTACACCAGACATCAGGCTCCAAGACTTCAGACTAGAGGGTTTTTCAGTTCTGCTCAGTTCTTGCTCCACTGGCTACCATGAGTATCTCCCTACCTCATCCTGAGGTCAAGATGAAGGCACAGTGGCGACCTGGGCATGGCCTCCTACCACCAGAGAGTGTAAGAAACAAGTTAAAACATGCAAACATTAACGAGTCAAGACATGCAAACATAATTAATGCCTATGATTGTAACCCATCTGCTAATATTCCATTTGCCAAAGCAAATTGCATGGTCACGCTCAGTATCAGAATGTAGGGGAGAGAGAAATGGAGTGAATATTTGCTGAACAGTGATGTAGAATGTCATAACTAGTCTCTGTACTCAAATTCAAAACCTTATAAGATTGGCCCAGCACATAGATCATTGGTCTAGCTATGGGCCAATCAGCCTTGGCCACGTAGGTCTTCCCTTGATACAAGCTTGGCAGTAGGGCCCCACAACTTCCCACTAGGACTGGAGGGGGCATGCAGTACTCAGAAAGAGGATATACTCTAGGCAATGGCCATGAAGTGTTTCATTCACACTTTTGGTCACATCTGAAAAGGAGGGAAAGGTCTTGACCTTTGAAAGCCACACATTGAAGTTTCAGTGCCTGTGGCAGTATTACTTTGGCTGTAACCTGGAGAACAGTTGAAAGAATTATGTTTGAAAATATGTTTCATTTCTAAGAAATCAATGGTTTCATGAATAAATAATAGAAAATTAATATAAATCTAAAAATATAGGACAAATTTAACATCAGCTTTCCTCCTCTGAGCATGGAAAGATGTGAAGAGGAGGTAAGTGATAAGAGAGAGAAAAATCAGGATGTGATGCTAAGAATATCTTTCCTCAGTTTTTACAGCAAGGTGGTCATTGTTATTAAGATTTTACTTCTCAGTGGGGCACCTGGGTGGCTCAACCAATTAGGTATCAAACTCTTGATTTCAGCTAAGGTCATTATCTCACATAGGGCTCTATACTGGTCATGGAGTCTGCTTGGGATTCTTTCTCTCCCTCTCCCTCTGCCACTCCTCTATTCACATATGCTCTCTCTCAAAATAAATTAAAATTTAAAAATATGTATTTTACCTGTTGGTTTTTGTTGTTATATATTTTACAAGTTTTTAGAAACAATGTTTATTAATTTGATAAGTTTTAGCCATGAACTCTCTTACAATTGCTATTGCAATAGATAATGTGAGCAATGACAATGAGCCGAAAGCATTCTGGATCCATTCTGTGGCTTGTGCTTTCCATTTTTGTGGGAATTTTTACAGAAAAAAGTTTGTTAGGATCTTAGCTTTTGGACCCATCCTATCAAACATCATTTACTAAATACTGTACTGAACATAAATTTGTCCAAGGAGAGATATATAAAACTAAGGAAGAGTTTTCATAGTTTTCCATTTACTTCTTGAATTTCCTTATTTATCACACATAATCTAGTACACACATAAAACTGGTCTTGGCCTTTAAAAACTGACACATAAATTAAAAAATTTACACATAAGGGAGGGGCGCCTGGGTGGCTCAGTCAGTTAAGCGTCCGACTTTGGTTCAGGTCATGATCTCACGGCTCATGGGTTTGGGCCCCACGTGGGGCTCTGTACTGACAGCTCAGATACTGAAGCCTGCTTGGGATTCTGTGTCTCTGTCTCTCTCTCTGGTCCTCCCCCACTCTCTCTCTCTCCCTTCCTCTCTCTCTCAAAAATAAATAAACATTAAAAAGTAAAAATAAATAAAAATAAAAATTTACACATAAGGAAAACCTAATGTGAAAAGACTTTGCCAGGTATATTGTTAGTTATTTTTTGTGAGTGTGTCTTAGTCCTCTCAAGTCTCTATGGCTGCATATGGAAGGATAAGAGCATCTACTCAAAAATACCTCTGTAAAAATCAATCACTGTCTCATCTCACTTAAAATCAGCTTTTTTCTTTTCTAAATTGTGCCTCTATCCAATTGACATGTTTTCTAGGAATAAAAATGAAATCAATTTAAAAAATAATTGAGTAACAAAATCAATCCAAATCCACTGTCAAAAACCTTTTTTGATCCACTCTCAATGTCTAAGTCAAGAAATTTTACATTACTACTAGAGTTTAAGCAGACTCTATCACCCCCTTGAAAGACTTTGCTTAAGGTATGTTCCAAATAATAAAAGATAAGGGCAATATCATAAAGATGTTCATTGAAGAATTATTCATAATACCAAAAAGAAGCAATAGGATAATGACTAATTGAATCATTGTGTGTCTACTGACAGAAATATTACCCCGTCATTAAAAATTTAGAAAATCATTAATCAGCTTTAAAATGTTTATGATATAATAAGATTCAAAGGTACATAATGATTGTAATCATGTTAAAATATTTATGCATTTGGACAAAGACTAGGAGGAAATATACAAAAATAAAAATGGACTAGGGTACTGGGCTCAGCAATGATTTGTTTTTTTCTTAATTTCCCAAGCTTTGAATGTATTGATTTTATCATGCCTGATCTGGAGCATCTGATGAGGTTTGACATCAATCAGTGCAAAGCAGTTCCAGGATGACCTCCAGAAGACTAGACAGCACATACTAAACGCTTCATGACACATCCATATGGTGGAATGTTATGAAGACAGTTTTTAAAATGATTTGGAAAAATATTTAATAGCAAAGAGAAATGTTGATAGTATATGGTTAAATGCATGATCTCAATTTTATTTGGGCAAATACATGATTAACTGATTGAATATATACCAACACTGTTATCTCTGATGAGTTAACAATTCCAAATGAGTTTTATTTTCTTCTGTGTCTTTTTCTCTAGTTTCCAGATTTTCTATAGTGAAGGTATTTTATATTTGTAATTATAAACTACAAATGTTATTTTTATTTATTTTTTTATTTTAGAGAGAGAGTGAGTGTGTGAGCAGGGGAATGGGGCAGAGGGGAGGAGAGAGAGAATCTTAAGCAGGCTCCATGCTCAATGCAGAGCCCAACGTGGAGCTGGGTGCCACAACCCTGGGATCATGACTTGAGCCAAATTTAAGAGTCAGACCCTTAACCCACTGGGTCATCCAAGCACCCCAGTATTTTTAAAATAAAAATGTTGCATCTCACCTCAAACCATCAATGTAATTAACCTTTTATAACTCTCTGATCCAACCCAATCCCTCTGGCCTGACTTCTATCTGACTCAAATTTGCCAGTTTTCACTTTGCTAACACCAGTTTTTGTTTTGGAAATATAAGCCCCTCCTGATGCGATTATTCCTTCTGGATTCTAGCACCATTTAACCTCAACCCTGTTGCAATACACATTGCTTTGGACTCTGCTTTAGCTCTAAATCTTCCCTGATTTCTGCTGGTATCAACTGAGGCTGGGATTTTCCCTTGGTTCCTTAGTTGATTCCTGGGCAGACTGGCAGACTGGCCCTCAGAGGCCTGACTCAGATGACTCTTTGCTGCCCTCTCCTGATCACAGATGGCACTACTTAGGCAGCCCCATGAAAGTCTAAATCTCCCAAATATTCAGACAAAACCTGGAAGTTAGGAAGAAGAGTTCTAGCATTCATTTTCTGAGAACCTTCTATTCTATCTTAAACAAAGGAGATAACAAAGTAGCTGAACAAAAAGCATGTTGCATTCCTGGAAAGTTGGGAGTCTAATTTTCCCTAATAAAATTATTATTCATCACTATTTCACCTAAGACTGGTACATTCAGAACTTTAGGGATTAGTGGAAGTGCAACTTTCAGGACCCAATAATTGTTCTAAGAGTTAAATTTCACAAATTGAATCAGGTATGGATTTCGTAGTCTCTGTCCTAACCCTGAAATCTAAATACTTGAAGTCTATCTGCAGATGTAAGAATGTTAAGTGCAGATTCTACTGAAAGTAAAGCTCAGGAACTATTTTTAAAACTCTGAATGTGTGACACTAGGAGATCTTAAGCTCTCACAGGCACTATCTTGTCCAGTCTTTTCCAGTGTGGTTCTTAAAGGCTAGAGAATGAGATGGAAATCAAATCCACTGATGCATTAGCTTTGGTATAGGAATCTTCCACAGCAGCACTTAAATTTTCTTGCTTAGGAGTTTGGGGGTTTTCAACCTTTATCCTTCCCTATAGATTCTGGACTGTGTTCAGGGATCCATTCCCCCCACCCACTGCCTACCACATTCCTCAGAGGAAGCTGTCTCCCTACCATACCCAGTCCCAGGAGTGGGCCTCATGGTTTTGCTAATTCTAGTCAATAAAATAGGAGAAGAATCTGCTGAACGGCTTCTAAGAGAGCTACAAAACAACAACAGCAACAAAACAAAACAGGGTTCTTCTTACTTTGGGAGGCAACATCAAGTGTGCATGAAACTCTGGGACTGCTGAAGCAACTTCTAGTAAGCATGAAGGTGAGGTCTTCGTTGTGTATGGTAGAAGAGAGAGAAAGAAACAACCTGGGAATTTGATTAGCCTCTGAGTCAACCAACTCTAAACCCATTCCACTACTGGACAACTTGTATAGGAGATCATTAATTTCTTGTTCTTAAGCTAGCCTGAGCCAAGGTTCCTTTGGCTTGCAGTGGAATTCATTGTAAATGGCATAGCTCTCTTCCCAAGTTGCTAATGTTCCTGTGTTCTTCAAGATGTGCATGATTTTTACCATTGTGGCAGTGCATGACTATGTTGTGAATGAGCAAAGACAATCATTCACAAAAAAGCTGCCATGCAAAAAAGCCCCTGGGAAGAGCTGATTCCTACTATCTTAGCATCCACAGCACCCATAGGCTGTTACTTTTGTTCAGTGCTTCAAAGTTTGCGCTTACCTATAAAGCTAGGAAAAAGCATCCTCTGCAGATATCTGTGGTGGGAGCCATTAAAAATCCCAGGAAACTGCTCCAACTTCTGGAATCTTCTGAAGTCTCTGAAATACAAGACTGCTTCAGAGGGATAAATTTCTGAGTATATGGCTCAACAACACTCCTGGGTCCAATCCTACTCGAACTACATCTATGTCAGTCATTTTCAGTTCAGAGATTAACCATTGCAGCTTCTAATAATGGTTTTCTTTCTCTTTCATCCCATTGAAGAACTTGGGGGAAGACTTATTTCCCTGAGCTAGCACCTTCATAGCCTGATATTTTCAAACAAAAGCTGAAAAGATAGTGCAATCTAATAAAGATACATACTGAGTCAGAATTTTGTAATATATTGAACAGGGTACCATATCAAATTTCCCATCCTTAAATATGTCACCAAATCATAGCTAGTTTATATGATGGTGTGATACAAATTAGGAAAAGGGGTCTCCTCTGGGAAGACAGCCACACTGACACATAGCTTGGTTATTGAACAATGGCTTTGTGGAAATCAGAAAAAGCCATCCCTCCTTCCAGGAAGATAGCCCCTCACCCCTACCAACACTGATGGACAGCTTGAGCAGACTGACTTCAACTCCCATCTACTTTCTTGACTGGGTCCTTGTGCGGTGTAATGTTTGTCATAGATGCTCTCTGATAAGCTGTTTTTTGTTACAAGAAATTGTCTAAAGTATGTCAAGTAATTGAATATTTAGCACAAGCATTCAAACACAAGGAATCCAGGAAAAGTCCAACAATTGACCTTAGGTCCTCCTGGCTAGAAAATGGGTGGGATGCCAAATTGATAAAGGGAGTGGCAATTTGGCAAATGCAGGAACATGGTACCAGATAGAGCTTCTTTGGGTTCTTTTTATTGGAGGAATTGGAAAAAGTTTATTTCTTTTAGAAGAGCTCAGGTTGGGACAGAACCAAATTTGATGTGCCAAGTACAAATAGATATTGTTTCTACATATTACTCATCAGACATTTTTTGATTGAATGTCCAACACACATTAACAAATTCTAGACGCTGGTCTAATAGCACCTGCTGCTTAATCGTTCGTGACAAAAAAAAATGTCATTATTAAGTATTATGGAACTGAACCTACATAGGTTCCTGCTATTGCAATTGAAGTCCCAAGGCCTATGTGATCCAAATCCCAGGTGGCAGATAGCTCATGTGTCAATGACTTGCTCATCCAAGCGTGTCTTTGAAGCACAGAACTATGGATGTGCACCCTCTAAAACTAGCAGAAATTCATTTACTTATTTGTTGTCAATGCCTTAAAAGGGGCCCTCTAGAGGAACAGAGAACTTATTGGGCTCCCACCACTGCCTAACTCTTGATGTTGTACATTCTGTGAGTTTTGACAAATGTAAGATGCCATTTACCCTCCATTACAGTACCATACAGAATAGTTTTACTGCCTTATAAATGTCCTGTGTTCCACGTATTCCTCATTCCCCACTCCTACACCTCTAGTAACTACCGATCTTTTTATTATCTCTATACTTTTGCTTTTTCCAGAATGTCATAGAGTTGTAATCATACAGTACAGAGCCTTTTCAGATTGGCTCCTTTCACTTAGGAATATGCATTTGTTTCCTCCATGTCTCTTCATGGCTTAATAGCTCATTTCTTTTTTATCACTAAATAATATTTCATTGTATAGATATGCCACAATTGTTTATCCATTCACCTATTGCAGGACATCTTGGTTGCTTCCAGATTTTGTCAACTCTGAATAAAGCTGTTATAAACATTTATGTGCGTTGTTGTGATGAGCATCTGGTGTTGTATGGAAGTGTTGAATCACTATATTGTACACCTGAAACTAATATTACATGGTATGTTAACTAGAATTTAAATAAAAACTTTAAAAAAAACATTTGTTTTTGTGTGGTTTGTGCAAGTTTTTGTGTGGAAATAAGTTTTCCATTCATTTGGGTAAACACCTAGGAGTGTTATCGATGGATTCTATTGTAAGAGTATGCTTAATTTTGTAAGAAACCATCAAACTGTCTTCTAAAGTGGCTGCACTATTTTGCATTCCCACCAGAAATAAATGAGAGCTCCTGTTGCTTCGCATCCTCATCAGCATTTGTTGTTGGTATTTTGGATTTTAGTCACTCTAATAGGTATGTAGTAGCATCTTATTGTTGTCTTAATTTGTAATTCCCTAATTGCATATGTCATAAAATACAATGTTGAGCATCTTTTTTATATACTTTGATATCTGTATATCTTCTTTGGTAAAATGTCTGTTCAGACATTTTGCCCATTGTGTAGTTGGGATGTTTGTTTTACTGTTGAAATTTGAGAGTTCTTTGTATATTTTTTATGCAAAGTTCTTTGTATATTTCAGATACTTCGGATACAAGTCCTTTATCAGATACAAGTTTTGCAAATGTTTCCTACCAGCCTGTGGCTTGTCTTTTTATTCTTTAACAGTGTCATTTGCAGAGCAGAAGTTTTTAATTTTAATGAAGATCAGCTTATCAATTTTTTTCCTTCATGGGTCATGCTTTTGGTATATATCTATAAACTTATTGCTAACCCCAAGTCATCTAGATCATCTCCTATATTATCTCCTATAAGTTGTATCATTTTACCTTTGGACCTATACTTTTAGAGTTGATTTTTAAAGGTGTAGACTCAATATCTTGATTTTTTTTTTTTTTGCATATGGATGTCCTTTGAAAGTTGAAAAGATAATCCTTTCTACATTGACTTGTCCTTCCTCTTTTGTCAAAGATCAGTTGAGTATATATTGTGTGGGTTTATTTCTGGCCCCTTTTCTCTGTGATTGAATACATTGAATACATTGATCTATTTGTCTACTGTGATGATTAATTTTATGTGTCAATTTAAGTGATGCCAAGATAGCTGGTATAACATTATTTCTGGATGTGTAAGAGATTAGCATTGAATCCTAGACTAAGTAAAGAAAATCCACTCTCACCAATGCTGGTGGGCATCATCCATTCACTGAGGCCCTGAACAAAACAAAAAATGCAGAGGAAGGGTGTGTTTGCTTTCTATGAATTGGAACATCAATTTCCTCCTACCCTTGAACATCAACACTCTTAGTTCTTGGGCCTTCAGACTCAGATTAGGATTTACACCTTGGCTCCCCTGGTTCTCAGGTTCTTGGGTTTGGAGTGCAACTGCACCCTGGCTTCCCTGAGCCACCTCTTTGAAAATGGTAGATCATGGGATTTCTCATCCTCCATAATATCTATATCTGTATAAACAAAACCATATATATATATAATATATGTATTATATATACATAACTGTATATATATACTTATAACCATCTATATATATGATAAATTAACTATATATATAGTTATATATAGTTTTATATATATATTCATTTTATATGAATATATATATATATTGATTCATTTTTTTGCATATGGATATCCAGTTGTTCCAGCACTATCCTTTGAAAAGTTGCAAAGATGATCCTGGGGTGCCTGGGTGGCTCAGTCGGTTAAGCGTCCGACTTCAGCTCAGGTCATGATCTCACAGTTCGTGAGTTAAGCCCCACATTGGGCTCTGTGCTGACAGCTCAGAGCCTGGAGCCTGCTTCGGACTCTGTGTCTCCCTCTCTCTCTGACCGTCCCGTGCTCATGCTCTGTCTCTGTCTCAAAAATAAATAAAACATTAAAAAAATTTTTTTAAAGAAAAGATGATCCTTTCTCCATTGACCTGCCTTTCCTCTGTTGTCAAAGATCAGTTGAGTATATTTTCTGTAGGTTTATTTCTTGGTTCTGTTTCTTTGGAGAACCCTGACAAATACATCTATTCTTTCACCACACCACAATGTGATCACTTAACTATAAAGTTAAGCTTTGAGGTCAGGTAAAATCAGTCTTCTGACTTTGTTCTTCTTCAGTAGTGTGTTGGCTATTCTGGGCATATTACCTTTCTGTAAAGACTTTAGAATCAATTTGGTGAGATCTACAAAATAAGTTGTTAAGATGTTGATTGGAATTGTGTTAAATCTATAGATCAAATTGGGAAGACCTGGCATCTAAACAATATTAATGAAAATAGAACATCTCTCCAACTTATCTAAATCATCTTTGACTTCCATCATCAAAGTTCTGTAGTTTTCCTCATATTCATCTTGTACATTGTCCTAGTCTGCTCAGGTTGCAATAACAAAATATGACACTCTGAGTGGCTTAGACAACACAAAATTTATTTCTTAAAGTTCTGAAGGCTAGAAGTCCAAGGTCAAGGTTCTGGCTGATTTGGTTTCTGGTGAGAATCCTCTTCGTGCCTTGTAGACAGCTACCTTCTTGCTGTGTCCTTACACAGTGGTGAGACACAGATATTTCTCTCTTCCTCTTCTTTAAGGCCACAGTCCTATCCTTTGTGCATTAGAGCCCCATCTTTATGATCTTTTTTAACCTTAATTAGCTCCTGAAGACCTATCTCCAAATACAGTCACATTGAGGGGGTAGGGCTTCAACATGAATTTTGGGAAGATATAACTCAATTCATAGTATACATATTTTGTTAGATTTGTGCTTTTCCCTGGTGCTAATGTAAATGGCATTGTGTTTCTCATTTCAAATTCCAGTTGTTCATTGCTAGTATATAGGAAAGTGATTTATTTTTGTATATTAACCTCACATTATTTTACTACAATTGTTTATCAGTTCCAGGAGTATTTTTGTCAAATCTTTGGGATTTTCTACACAGACAATCATGTCACTTGAGGAAAAGGATAGTTTTATTTCTTCCTTCCCAATCTCTATACCTTATATTTCCTTTTCTGTCTTATTTCATCAGCTACGACTTTCAGTATGTTGTTTAATAAGAGTGATGAGAAGGAATATCCTTGTCTTTCTCCCAATCTTAACAGCAAAGTATCCAGTCTCTCACCATTATATATAATGTAAGCAGTAAGTTTTTTGTAGATGTTCTTTATCAAACTGAAGAAGTTGCCCTCCATTCCTAGTTTTCTCTTTTTTCAATTTTTATTTAAATTTTAATTAGCTAACATATAGCATAACATGGTCTATTCCTAGTTTTCTGATAGTTTTTATCATGAATTGGTGTTATTCAGCTTTTTTCTTGTTGTAAGGATGAGAGTGACAACTTCTAAAGTTTTGCATGTTGAACTGGAAACCAAAGTCAGTTCTTTCAATATTCCATTCTGTGTAATCTTTGGGGGGGGGGGAGGAGAAAGAAAAGTCTTGTTGAGAGTCTATTAACAATTGACTATCTTTCCTGGTTGCCAATACCTTAGAGACAACTATCAAAACATTCTTTCCAAAATTGACTTACCTACTGGTCACTTGGTAGGGAGAAGAGAAATAATCAAGATTTTCTCTCTCCTTCTATATGTGTGTTTGGGTATGAGATGAGCAGTTAGATGAAAGTACCTGGGCAATTGAGACCCTCTAGGCCATGGGTACTCCATATTCCAGCTCAGTCACACATTAAAAAAATGAATTTTTTAAATGATTCATAGAAATTTTAGCCATACTGTAAATCCTTTCTCAGAAAACTCAAGAGTTTGAGAAAATCAGGCATAACTGTATCCAATTTCAACTGCCAACTGCAAGAAGTCAAATCTTCCTCCTCTTTATAATCTAAATACTGGAGACACCACCCTGACATTTCTTCTTTACCCCTTTCTAAACTCATAGAATCTAGTTTAGGGTATAGGGAGGGAAATGGAAAAAAAAACATTATATATAAAGAAATAATCCTTAGAAATACGATGTGGTGAAGGAAGTGGGCAGAAAAGTTGGCCAACTAAGGAAGAAAAGGGGTTGGAGATTTGGAGAGTAACAATATGCCAAACATAAGGTGTTGAGAATGTATTTTCTAAGGTTTCCATTACCTGTGAGACACGGGCTCTACCCTTCCTTCCAATTCCCTGAATTGGTGCTCTACTGCCCAAGGTTTTATTTTCATAATGGAGAATGTGAAGAATAAGCAAATTTATATGAGTGAAAAGAGAAGAAATTCCCACCTGCAATCCAGACCTTCCTTCTCTTCATGGAGGTCAGGTCATGACATAAGATGGCCAATGGATTCTCTCTCTAGGGCTTTGAATCTGACTGGAGTCTAGACGGACCTGGAGTCCTAGTGTTCAGCTGCCAACCATGCTTGTACAGCCCAGAGAGGCATGAATGTCAAGGTAGCTAGATCACAAAGCAGCATGGAAAGGATGAGCATGACCTTTGATGTCACAAGGCTGTATTACAGCACGCATGTCATGAGCAGGTCATGGGAAGTACAAAACTCCTAGAAATATGTTTATCATCCAAGGAACTTAGGATCTATGGCAGCATTTCTTAAAGTGCAGACCATGAACCATCTGCATTAGATTTACCTGAGAAGCTTATTACAAATACAGATTTCAGAGGATCTTTCAGGCCTCTGAATCAGAAACTCTGGGAGACTTGCCTAAGATTCTGTGGCTTTAAGTAGCTCCTTATCTTAGACACAGTAAAATTTGAGAATAACTACATTGTGTATATGGTATATGGCATATGCATCATATACATACATTTGTACATATACAAAGAAGGGGCTATCTTCATTTTACAGATACTGAAGCTGAAGTTCAATATGATTAATATGCTCAAGGCCACACAGTTAGAAAATTGTAGCACTAGGATTTTACAAGTCTAACTCCAATGTGGCTTATGTAAAAACAAATTTCTAATAAAGAAAAATTAAAAGGGATGAGTTGGAACTCTAAAAACAC
This sequence comes from Prionailurus viverrinus, assembly GCF_022837055.1. NCBI lineage: Eukaryota > Metazoa > Chordata > Mammalia > Carnivora > Felidae > Prionailurus > Prionailurus viverrinus. Next base: position 32,295,421 of record NC_062572.1, read on the forward strand.
TTTCCTTTTCACCATTCATTTTTTTCATTTTATGTTGCCTGGAACAATCTGTTTTTAAATGAAACACTGTATGACTCTAAGAAGCAACAGCAGCCATATCCATGTATAAACAGGTTCTAATCCATGTGGACAGGAGTTCAAATGGCATGCCTATCTCCAATTGAAGTTACAAGGCTTTTATGGAATGAAATGATAGATCAGTTGAGTAATATAGTATCTTGACATGAATTTCTATTTTCAGAAAATATATATCAAGAAGAGGCTATTTCCAGACAAAATAAAAAAGAAGTAATATTCAGAAAGCATTGTCTCATATTAAAACCCTTTTGAGAATAATTTGAGTATTGGTCTCATGGACGATCTATTTAAAAATACAAACATCTATGAATTAAACAACTCAATGTTTGCCCTTTCTTTACGAAGGCCAGAGCCCCTGCCAAATGGCTCAGTGCTGGGTTTCATGAGCGACATCAGGATCAGGAAGTCCCGTTTCATGCTCAGGGAGGTTATACTCAAGTGAAGCAGAAAGAGATAAGTCTGGAGTGATGATTATATAACCCAGGATGTAAGAAGGAAGAAAAAAGGAGAGGGAAGAAGGAAAAAGGGGGAAGGTAGAAGGAGGAAGAATGAAGAAGAAGGAGGAGAACGAGAAGGAGAAAGGAGAAGAAGAAAGAAAGGAGGAAAGAAGGAGAAGGAGAGGAAAAGGAGGAAGAGGGGGAAAAAAAGGAGGAGGACAGGGAAAATCAGAAGAACTAACAATTGTAGGAGTTGAGGGGTGGGGGGAAACAGGCATGTGTCTAAGGTCTTAGCAAAATCCCAGCAGAATCTGGAGTTCTGTGAAGATGGTTAGACTAGGGTGGGTGACAGTCAGGAGGGACCACTTACAGGGGGGAGGCCATGAGGGTCTGTGGGGCAGGGGAGGGTGATCTGAGCCCATGGAGAGGCAAGCACCCAGGCCAGCAGGAGATGGGGCTGGGTGTGGTCTCTGTCAGAACCCAGGGAGAGAGCTGGGATCCAGGCAGCCACTCTCTCTTCCCATCTCAACTCCTGCCAGCTCCTTCCCAGGAGTTCCTCCAGGAAGAGGGATCTGTGAGGGCAGACATGTGTAGACTACCCAGTGCAGCCTAGAAGGTGGAGACTGTGGGGGAATTTACTGCAGCATAGTCCCCAACCTGCTCCCAGGGAGGAGGTTTGAAGACTGAGTAGGAATTAGATAAAGAAAACAGAAAAGTGAGTCTCTGAGAAAAGTAAACAGGGTGAATGATGGTAGGAAGGTGACATGCTCCAGATCAGTTTTCACCCACCATTAGTGAAAAGTGTCTGTAAGGGAGCAGGAAGGAAGGCCCCACAGGAGATATTTTGTCCATCATGGACTTGATCCAGAAAGTCTCCATGGGGAGACTTTGAAAGGACATAAGCAGGAATCACATTATGCAAGGCCAGGACTAGAGAGCAGCAAATGAGGCATTCACTCAGACACAAAATTTGAGTGCCAAACCCTTGTAATCAAGATAACTTAATATGGTAATGCACTATTTTAAAAAATCAAAATTAATGCCAAAAGTACACTATGAATTAATTATCAATATTTGAATAAAGGCAGGATAAGTGCTACTGATCTTTCCTTTGTAAGTTGCATAGTTAAAATAGCACAGTGACTGTAGAAGACAGATTGGTATCCGGAGCAAGGAAGTTAAGGAATGCAAGTTTGAAGGTCCAGGCCTGTGCTGCCCCATACAGTAGCCACTGGCTACTTAGCACTTGAATTCTTAATATCGTCTCATCTTAATTAACTTAAGTTTTTAAAATTGATACACAACTCAGTGATTGGAAGACTGATATATGCTTGAAAACAATTTGGGTATGTGAATCTTTTTCCAGCTGAATTTTATTAAATCTAAAGATTAAGTATTTTCTTTGAAAATTTAGCATATGAATTGTGCTTGTAAGAGTAAAACATATGCTAGATTTTGAAAACTTCGATAAATAAAAGAGTTTGAACTACTTCATTAATAATTTTTATTTAATGTTTACATTGATTACATGTTAAAATGATACTAATTTGGGTATACTGGTTTCAATAAAATATATTTCCAAAATTAAATTCACCCCACTCTTCTTTTTTAATGTGGTTGCTAGAAAAAGTTAAATGCTGCATTGGCTCGCTTTCTGTTTCTATTGGTGGCATTGGGCTAGGTGGAAACCAGTGCAGTATGACTAAGATAGTGGCAGATGACAGGTGCACAGATGTATGGAACCTGGAAATGGAATCTGAGACCTTTGGCCAGGGTACCTCAGGCAGAACCTGAGATGGGGATCCTTACACAATCAATTTATGGGGGAGTCTCAGAACAATCCATGCAGAAGTGAGGAAAGCAAGTGAGGGCAGAAGAACCTGGGCACAAATGTGGTTTCATGGTAAGTCTGGTTTCAGCCTGCTCTCAGAGTAGATGTGGAGTTAAGTTCCACCAGAGGTTGTCCTGTCCAGGGGTGAGAGGGCTGGGCTGCCATACCTTCTAGCTCAGTCAGTATTGGCTTCAGGCCATGCAGGGGTGAGGAAATGTAATCCCCTAGGAACCTTACAGTTGACAGCTCAGCCAAGAGTTGTCCTCCAGAAAAGAGTGAAAGTGTGGGGATCACCAGCAATCAATCGCTGCAGCAAGCAGCTGATTAACAGGTGTGCCAGCCCCATAGTGCGGGCATAATAGCATCTCTTACAGTGGATGTGAGGTTAAGTGAAAGGAATGGTGCCCTGGTTTCCTACCTGGGAAATGTGTGAGATGATGGATCCATTTCTCAAAGAAGAACCATAGATGGAATTGCAAGCTTACCATAAAAAGTGAGGAACTTGTTTTGTATGTGTTAAGTCTGAGGTGCTTGTGAGCCATTACTGTGGGGATGTCCAGAAGGGCACTGGGCATAGAGGTCTGAACAAAGAGATGAAGGATGGAGGGAGAGTATCAGCAGGAGGTGGCCCTTAAAGCCAAAGGCTTGGATGAAGTAACATGGAAGAGGTATCCTGAGGAAGAGCAGAAACCTTAGGCCAGCACCTAAGGAATGCCGAAACTTACTGTGTGTGTGGAGGAAACAGAAAAGAGAAATTAGGAGAAAGTGGCCCCACAATAGCCAAGGGAAAAGGAGGTGTAATGGAGGAGGAAAGGCTCAATAGACCAGTGCCCAAAAAAAGTTAAGCGAGATGCAACAAAGAAAGCACTGGTAGGTTTGACAGAGAAGTTTCTGTGTCATGTGTGGTGGAAGCCATATTGCTGTGGCTGAGAAGTGGACAGAAGTATGGCAGACCCTGAAAGTCGCCAAATTCCACACTTGCTTTTTGTTTCTTCTTTATTATCAGAACCCTTATTTTATTCATGCAGCATAGGTCTATCCAACAACCTTGGTGATAAAGGAAAGCAACTGAGTGGGAGCAAGGTAGATATGTGTGGCCTAGATGAATTGCTGCAGTGAGGGCACAGTGACAAGAGATTGTATGTTTGGGCTCATTGTTTTGGGGTGGAGGAGACTTGAGGAATTAAGGTTGACACCCTTACCTACTAAAACCTGTTTGGAAAAATAACAAATGCTAGGTGGGTATTCTACCAGCCTGGTGTAAATGACTTTCTTTTTCCTGAAAATAAGATGAATCATGCTACCAATGAATAAAACACCTTTTGCCACCAAAGAGCCCCCTTATGGGTGCAATGCTCTCAGAGCATTTTTAGCTAAATACTTTTGTGACCCCTTGCTGTGCCTGTCTATTTCCAGAGCTCCTTGGTGAATCCCCTATGGACTCAAGAATCCTGGGTTTGTATCACTCACACTTTTCCCCCTGCTTCATTGGCCCCAGATTATAGCTCTGCTTCCATAAGAGTATGTGTGTTTTGTGATTGGAAAAGGACAGTTTCCTCATCTCTGGCCATTGTCTGATGTGCTGATAGAACCCCCTTTCCTGTGTGGGGAAATATCTTCCCTGTCCTTTGTGGTCCCCTGACTCTTTCAAAATAAATCACTGCAAAAAGACTAAAATTCTCCTATCTGCAACTCTGATACTGTCTGCTTGCCTCTCTATATTATTAAAAACACATTTATGCAGCTTCAAGGGAATAATGCTTCAAAATGCAGTTTCTGCTAGTTAATTGGACTGTATCCAAGTAACTGATGTAAATATTCCCCCATTCCCCTCCTTTTGGACATGTGTAATGGCTTAAATATGTAGAGTATTTCCTGCCCTCCAAAGACTCAATAAGCTGCATGCTGACTAGAGTATTCAGTGAAGGTCAGAGAAAACTTGGGCAGGAAAGAGACACCTGGATAGTTCATATTTATTTTTCATTTGACTACATATAAAATACTTATCTCTTCTGTTGTAGGCAGAAATTTCCAAAAGTCCTTTAAAAACATGTGTGTATTGGGGCGCCTGGGTGGCGCAGTCAGTTAAGCGTCCGACTTCAGCCAGGTCATGATCTCGCACTCCGTGAGTTCAAGCCCCGTGTCAGGCTCTGGGCTGATGGCTCAGAGCCTGGAGCCTGTTTCCGATTCTGTGTCTCCCTCTCTCTGACCCTCCCCCGTTCATGCTCTGTCTCTCTCTGTCCCAAAAATAAATAAACGTTGAAAAAAAATTTTTTTAAAACATGTGTGTAGCAAGTCTTCTCTGTTCAAACATTCTAAACATCTTTTTATGTTCAAAATGGAAATAAATAGACTTATACAGCTTAGAAGTCTCCATAGAATTGGTTAAAAATTTGACATAGAAAAGCACACTTCTCTCCCCACACCCACCTGTCATTTTACAGACTAATTCATTTCTACTATCTGTTCAGGTCTGCATAGTAAATTCAGCATAAGGTCAGATCCAGGCAGGCCTCTCCTTTGGGGAGAAAATAGTGTATGATTATACACATCAAATGTGTTGACCGCATAGGTATTGTTCTAAGCACTAGAACATTCAGGACATTGTTATAGGCATAGCAGTAAAACAAATAAGAGTTTCCATCCCTGTGAAACTCTCATGCTGGTGAGAAGACCATTATCAATGCCATATGGTGATAAATCTCAGAAAAAAAGCTGAAGCAGGAGCAGGATAACGGGGCTGGAGAGTGGAGGTAGGTTCCACTTTATAGAAGTCTGAATGAAAAAAGTAAGGAAAAGCCATGTGGAAGAGTAAGAGTCCTGCAGACCAATTAGCCTATTCACAAGAAATTCTGCTTGCAATTTGACGAGGCTCACAGACTATGGGGAAGCTTCTCCATGGATTCACAGGTTAAGAAACTCTCTTTGGAAGAGAAGGATTCTGTAATAGGCAGAATGGGTGGAATGGCAGGTGGAATGTTCTAATTCCTAGAATAGTGCTTTACCATTAGTAATGAAGTAGTGAAGCTCAAGATAGTGCTCCTCAACGATAACTTCAGAGAAGTCAATTGAAGGAAATGATGAAAGAAAAAGATGGCTGATGTTTAAGAAAATCACTAATAAAAAGACATTTGTACATTCCTGATAACTGAGTACAAGAGCTGTGTTCCAATGTACTGCTTTCAGCTTAAATCACTGAGGCATTTTTACCACATTTAACTATCCTGTTAAAATCAGGATTTTAATACTTGCCATCATCAGATGAGAAGCTAAGAAACAGCCTTTCTGTGGAAAATAACAATAATTGTGTACAAAGTAGAGAAATATTCAATTACATAATAACACTTGGGTAATAAAAATTTGTTTCTGGTTTAAAAAAAAAGAACCTCTCTTTTGTATTGACCCCAAACATTTCCTTGTAGTTCATCTGTCCAAAGAGCTATTGTGTCCCATAACTGTTCTTTTTTTTAATGTTTATTTATTTATTTTGAGACAGAGATGAGGGGAGGGACAGAGAGAGAGAAAGAATCCCAAACTGTCAGTGCAGAGCCTGAGGCAGGACTCGATTCCATGAATTGTGGGATCATGACTTAAGCCAAAATCAAGAGTTAGTGCTTAACTGACTAAGCCACCCAGGCACTCTAACATTTAATAATTCTTGACAAATGATTGAATAAGAATAGTTATGGGTGGCTCAGTCAGTGAAGCGCCTGACTCTTGATTTTGGCTCAGGTCATGATCCCACAGTTTGTGGGATTGAGCCCTGTCTGGGGCTTCATGCTAAGCATGGAGCTTGCTTTGAATTCTGTCTCTTCCTCTCTCTCTACCCCTCCCTTTCTAGTGCTCTCTCTTCCTCTCTCTCTCTCTCTCTCAAAATAAAGAAAGAAAGAGACTTAGGAGTGCCTGGGTGGCTCAGTTGGTTGAGCGTTCAACTTCAGCTCAGATCATGATCTCATGGTTCATGAGTTTGAGCCCCAAAGCCCTGCTTTGGTTCCTCTGTCCCCCTCTCTCTCTCTTTCCCTCATCCACTCACACTCTGTCTCTCTCTCAAAAATAAATAAACATTAAAAATAAATAAATAAACTTAAAAAAAAAGAATTATTAAATGTCAAATTAAAATGCCAGGCACTGGAATCACACTAAATAAAGGTGCACCCCACCAACTACCTCAAGGGTACACAGTCTAATGAGAAAGACAAACAAGTAAACAAACAAACACAAAACGCAAACACAAACACAAAAAATTATATGTAGTTTCAGGAGTACTAAGATGGAGTTTAGTCTCTGAATGGGAAGTCAGATTAATTCCCCAAGAAGAGTTAACTTTCATGCTCAGAAAAAAAAAAAAAAGGTAGTTGAGAAGCCAACAGAAGACAATCCTAATTCCATAGGGTTTAATAGGTGATTTTATTTAAAAGGATTGTTTCTTCATGTAATGTCTTTAGGCAGAAGATTAAACAAATTTTCTTTATGTAATATTTCATTGATATTTAATGTGATGTATACTATGAATTTCTAAGTGGAGAATTTACTACATGGTGTTTTTCAGACTTACTAGACTGAAAATACTTTCTTCACAGGGCATTGGTACTTACTGGGATGTGTTTGGTAGCAAATAACAGACAAGCCAAAGAAATATAAACAATAAGGGATTTGTTATCTCACTATGTATACCATGCTAGACTAAGAGATTCAGAACAATTTACCTACAGAGAACTAGAAAAGCTAGACAAAATATTTTTTATGAAGTCATAGGAAAGTTATGGGTCCAAAACCTGAGAGAAGAAAAAAACTCTGAGAAGTAAACCCTGCATTTGGAATAGCTTTTACCCCAGAGCACTTGGTGATTCTGGAATAGGCTACTGAGAGGCTGTAAATGTGAGTAGAACTTTCAAAGTGTCACAGGGCTTGGAGGAAACTGGAGTTTAGGGCTGGCCAAAAATGAGGGTTAGGTAACCAATTACTCTCCACTTGTATTAGGATCCTGAAGAGGTATATCCTAGGAATAAGGGTAAACTAGAAAGAAATAGACCAACAGGATCTTTTTTTTTTTTTTATTTTTCAAAGTGGTTATATTAATTTACACCTCTACCAGCAATGTGATCACATTGATTCACACTCCCTTCAAACTTGATGTTGCCAGACTTTGTCACTTTTATTAATAGTTGTACAATGATATCTCTGTGTGGTTTTGATTTACATTTTTCCAATAATGAGGTTGAGCTGTGTTTTATATTAATTAGCTGTATCTATTTCCTCTTCTGTAAAAGACCTGTTTGAATCTTTGGCACAGTTTTCTATTAGGTTACTTTTCTGTTTATTTGTTGGTAGGAATCTTTATACATTCCGCATGCTAATTCTTTGTGTTGTCATAACTTCTCCCACTTGTAAGTTTTAGTTTCTTTACAGTATGTTGATGACATGTTTTGATGATGCATTTTAATGTCTCTGAATTTGTAAATAACACCTTTTATATTAGTGTATTTTTGTATCTTGTTTAGAAAACTCTTCCCAATCTTAAGATCAGAAAGATTTTCACTTAACATTTTTTTCTAAAGGCTAAGGTTTGCTTTTGACATTTAAGTTTTTTTTAAGGTTATCATTTATTTTATTTTTTTATATATATATGAAATTTATTGTCAAATTGGTTTCCATACAACACCCAGTGCTCATCCCAAAAGGTGCCCTCCTCAATACCCATCACCCACCCTCTCCTCCCTCCCACCCCCCATCAGCCCTCAGTGTGTTCTCAGTTTTTAACAGTCTCTTATGCTTTGGCTCTCTCCCACTCTAACCTCTTTTTTTTTTTTTTCCTTCCCCTCCCCCATGGGTTCCTGTTAAGTTTCTCAGGATCCACATAAGAGTGAAACCATATGGTATCTGTCTTTCTCTGTATGGCTTATTTCACTTAGCATCACACTCTGCAGTTCCATCCACGTTGCTACAAAAGGCCATATTTCATTTTTTCTCATTGCCACGTAGTATTCCATTGTGTATATAAACCACAATTTCTTTATCCATTCATCAGTTGATGGACATTTAGGCTCTTTCCATAATTTGGCTATTGTTGAGAGTGCTGCTATGAACATTGGGGTACAAGTGCCCCTATGCTTCAGTACTCCTGTATCCCTTGGATAAATTCCTAGCAGTGCTATTGCTGGGTCATAGGGTAGGTCTATTTTTAATTTTCTGAGGAACTTCCACACTGCTTTCCAGAGCAGCTGCACCAATTTGCATTCCCACCAACAGTGCAAGAGGGTTCCCGTTTCTCCACATCCTCTCCAGCATCTATAGTCTCCTGATTTGTTCATTTTGGCCACTCTGACTGGCGTGAGGTGATACCTGAGTGTGGTTTTGATTTGTATTTCCCTGATGAGGAGCGACGCTGAACATCTTTTCATGTGCCTGTTGGCCATCCGGATGTCTTCTTTAGAGAAGTGTCTATTCATGTTTTCTGCCCATTTCTTCACTGGGTTATTTGTTTTTCGGGTGTGGAGTTTGGTGAGCTCTTTATAGATTTTGGATACTAGCCCTTTGTCCGATATGTCATTTGTGAATATCTTTTCCCATTCCGTTGGTTGCCTTTTCGTTTTGTTGGTTGTTTCCTTTGCTGTGCAGAAGCTTTTTATCTTCATAAGGTCCCAGTAATTCACTTTTGCTTTTAATTCCCTTGCCTTTGGGGATGTGTCGAGTAAGAGATTGCTACAGCTGAGGTCAGAGAGGTCTTTTCCTGCTTTCTCCTCTAAGGTTTTGATGGTTTCCTGTCTCACATTTAGGTCCTTTATCCATTTTGAGTTTATTTTTGTGAATGGTGTGAGAAAGTGGTCTAGTTTCAACCTTCTGCATGTTGCTGTCCAGTTCTCCCAGCACCATTTGTTAAAGAGACTGTCTTTTTTCCATTGGATGTTCTTTCCTGCTTTGTCAAAGATGAGTTGGCCATACGTTTGTGGGTCTAGTTCTGGGGTTTCTATTCTATTCCATTGGTCTATGTGTCTGTTTTTGTGCCACCAACAGGATCTTAAACTCAGACCTGAATTATCTCAAATCCTAATCAAATAAGGATGATTTTGAATACTTACTGCCTCTAGTGAAACCGACTACCAGAAGTAAAAATAAATCCCCCTTGGAGGAAGGTAACATCGGCAGGTGCCTTGAATTATCTCTATAATTTTCATACAAAATGTCCAGCACTCAATCACAAATAATCAGAACATAATAGACACAGTCAGATGGGATCCAGTAGTGGAGTTATCAGACATAGACTTACACAGGAAATATGTTAAATGTAAATAGAGCAAATGCTCCAGTTAAAAGCTAAGATTGTCAGACAAGATTTTAAAAATATGATATACTGCTTAGAAGAGACATATCCTAAATGTAAAGACACAGGAAGGTTGAAAGTAAAAGAAAGAAACAAATTATACCATGTAAACACAAACTAAAAGAGCTTGTCTACAGTAACTATATTTCATTTCAAACAAAGAATAATTTAAGGCAAAAATTATTACTAGAGTTATTTATTTTATAAACTTTCAATTCATGGAAAATATATAACAATTCAAAATGTGCATGTACTTACACATGCAGGCACACGTGCACACACACAGATGCACGCACACACGCACACACACACACACACACACGCACACACATCCCAAGCCTAGATGGCTTCCAGCAAATTCTGTCACACATTTAAAGAAGATATAATGCCAATCTCTCACAAAACCTTCTACCAAATATAAAGAGAAAGAAAACTTCTCTGTGAGCTTTTTAAGGCCAGTATAACCTTGATACCAAACCTGATAGGTGTCATAAGAAAGGAAAATTACAAATCAATCTCATGCATGAACAAAGATGCAAAAATCCTAAACAAAATATTAGCAAACTGAATCTAATCCAGAGCAAAGCTCTTACTCGCTTCAATTTTATGAAGCTGAGAGAGGTGAAGAAGCTGCAGAAAACAAGTTTGAAACAAGCGGAGGCTGGTTTGTGAGGTTTAAGGAAAGAAACCATCTTCATAACGTAAAAGTAAAAGGTGAAGGAGCAAGTGCTGATATGGATGCTGCAGCAATTTATCCAGAAAATCTAGTTAAGATAATTCATGAAGATGGCTATACAAAACAACAGATTTTCAGTATAGATGAAAGGAGAGCCTTTTATTGGATGAAGATGCTATTTTGGACTTTCAGAGCTAGAGAGAAGTCAATGCCTGACTTCAAAGCTTCAAAGTTTAGGCTGACTTTCCATGTTAGAACTGATGCAGTTGGTGATTTTAAGTTGAAGCCAGTGCTCATTTGCCATTCTGAAAATCCTAGGGCCCTTAAGAATTATGCTAAATCTACTCTGCCTGTGCTCTATAAATGGAAAAACAAAGCTGAAATGATAGCACATCTGTTTACAACATGGTTGACTGAATATTTTGAGCCCACTACTGCGACCTACTGTTCACGAAAAAAAAGATTTATTTCAAAATATTACTGCTCATTGACGATGCACCTGGTCATTCAAGAGCTCTGATGGAGATGAACAAGATTAATGTCATTTCTATGCCTGCAAACACACATCCATTCTGCAGCTCATGGATCAAGGAGTAATTTTGGCTTTTTCAAGTCTTCCCACTTAAGAAATACCTTTCAGGGGCTCCTGGGTTGCTCAGTCCATTAAGTGTCCGACTCTTGGTTTCAGCTTAGGTATTGATCTCACGACTCAGTTGAGTTCAAGCCCCACATTGGGCTCTGCACTGATGGTGCAGAGCCTTCTTGAGATTCTCTCTTTTTTCCCTCTCTCTGCATCTCTCTCTCTAAATAAATAAATAAACTTAAAATATAATAGCATCAAACTTTAAAAAAAAAGAAAAAAGAAAGAAAGACATTTCAGGTTCAGGCTAGAGTATCCAGTGAGGGAGGGAGGGAGGGAGCCATGAGCTCTTTGCTAGAAGACCAAAGACTAGATTGTAGGAAAAGCAAATAGAAGACATGTTTTGAAAATGTGTATTAATGGTATTTCATCAGTTTGTAAGACATGAGTCTGAAATAGCTAGCAGCTTGGTTCTCGAAAAATCTCTGAACCATGTGCAGCTCCTTGGGTAAGTGGGTCAGGACCCCATCATGAGACAGGTGGAAGGGAAAAACCCAGTCACAATATTTTATCTATCAGTATTCTGGCCAAGCCTCAGAGATGTGGCATAGCAGTATATGAAAAAGAGGTCCCAAATTTATATGGAAAGGAAAGTAGACTAAGATATGACTGAATTGCTGTGATCCCATGATCAAACTTGAACAGATGAGGAGTTGCTTCTTATGGATGAGCAAAGAAAGTGGTTTCTTGAGATGGAGTCTATTCCTGGTGAAGATTGTTGGAACAACAGCAAAGGATTTAGAATATTCCATAAGCTTAGTTGATAAGGTATTGATGGGATTTGAGAAAACTGACTTCAATTTGGAAAAAAGTTCTACTGTGGGTAAAATGCTATCATACAGCATTACATGCTACAGAGAAATCAGCTGTGAAAGGAGTTGCTCAATGAGGCAATCTTCTTGTTTGTCTTAAGAAATTGCCACAGCCACCCTGACCTTCAGCAACCACCACCCTGATAAGTCGGCCACCATCAACATTGAGGCAAGACCCTCCAGCAGCAAAAGGGTTAGGCTTGCTGAAAGCTCACATGATGGTTAGCACTTTTATCGATAAAGTATTTTTTAATTGGGGTATGTATATTGTTTTTCTAGACATAATGCTACCGTACACTTACTATACTATACTGTAGTGTACAATGTATGTATAATTTTTTTAATACAGGGAAACCAAATAATTCATTTGACTCACTTCATTGTGATATTCACTATTTATTTATTTATTTATTTATTTATTTATTGCAGTAGTCTGGATCTGAACCCACAGAATCGCTGAAGTATGTACTAGATGAAATTAATGGCAAATTGGGCATTACAGAATAGAAATTAGTAAACTTGAAGATATAGCTATAGAAACTATCCAAAATGGAATGAAGAAAAAGAAAAGAGTGAAAATCAATGAACAGAACTTCAGTGAACTATAGGACAATATCAGGTCATATGTATATTTTGAGCCTCCAAAGGGGATGAGACTGGGGAGACTGAAAAACCTTTCGAAGAAATAATAGATGAAAGCTTTCTAAATTTGGTAAGATAATAAACTTACACACACAAGAGGCTCAATGAACTCCAAGAATAAGAAACAAGAAAACGTTGCAAATTTGTTAAAACCAGTGTTAAAAAACATGCACAAACACTCATAAACATCCATGTACCTGAAAAAACACCCACTGCATTGTACTGGGGTTTATTTTCAGATTTGCCATAAATTCCTGATCCTAAATTGAGGAGTTCCAAAAGTTGAATCCTCTTCTAGCTGTCACACAAGCTGGAGTGTCAGGTATCTGGGACTGAGTACTCAGGGGTCACTCAACACATTTCTCCATTTTTCTCCGTGTTGGTAGAGCACTCAGGGTCCATCTGGTGTGTATAAGGTAATTGGCAACATCCATTTCTGAAATAGGTTTGTCTAAAGGGGATGAAGAGCAACTACTCCCCTAGTGCCACGGGACAAGTCTGATCTGCTGACAGAGCACTGATGAGCAGTGAGGCATCTGAGTCATTCAGATGAGACTCTCTAGTATCCAAGACATTTTATGTTGACATATCTAGGGGCACTCAATAAACCACTTCCATCTTTCCCTCTGAGTTTGCTGAGCCATAAATTTGACCTATTTGCAGAATAGTGGGAGAGTGCTCACCTGAATGCTCATTCATGTGTCTTAGACACCCATGGGGTCAGTGTGAGGCCTCCTCATGACGCCCTACAAATGTTCGTTCAGGTCACAAACTTCTCTGCTACTGTTTGCCTGCTGCCATGGAGATTTCTTCCCTGATCCAGTGGGATACAAGAGGTCTCACCCGTGAAGACCAGTGGCTCAATGTTTAATGAGAAAGGGAAAGGGAAAAGAGTATCAGGATCCAGCTCTCCAAAAAGCCCCCGGAGAGGTAGTCCAATTAATAAAAGATTGCAAAACACCTAAATCAGTGTAATGGGCTCTCTTGAGAGCTGCTGCTTATCAATAGCAAATGGTCTCATGTTCAAAACAAAATATTTGAATGCTAAAGCTTACACCACCACTGCTATCTTGGATAAAGCCCAGGTTGAGTGAGACGCCCTAAAAATGGAAGTTGCTGCTCACAAAAGAGGTCACTCGGGACCACCAGGAGCTCATCCTATAAACACCAAAAAGGAAGAAAAGGAGATGAAATGTTTAGGGACAGACAGGAGGCAAAAAATAAAGGGAAGAAAAGGAAAATTTTTACCACTTAGAATAAACCATTCTAAAAGATTTGATTAGAAGGAAGGAGAAGGGCTAAAGAGAATGAAATAATTATTCTAAGACAGGGACCTCTCTCTCCTGGGGAGAGCCTGCTGCCTAGAGACAACCCCTTTTCTTCCTATCAGCTAGAGACAGCCAGAGACAGACAGAACCTGAGGCTTCAGGTGGCTAACATCCTAAAACACACACACACACAAATCCTAAATATGGCAGGGAAGAGCGAATTAAATAAATTATATATAAATACAAATACAATAAAATGATTAAAACAAAGATGCATAATTTGACTCAACTGAAATCTAGAATTTGTATACTAAAATAATTTACACAAAAGATTAAAAGGCACTGATTGTGCCTCTACAACATAGGTTCTAAATTAAATTTAGCATTTGCTACAGTGCACCAGTTGACATAACCTCACAAACTCAATCAATCCTGGGGCTCAAATTACACCTGTGAATCCCACAAAATTTAAATTTTGTATCACATATAATCTTAGGAAAGTAGCCAATGCAAAATAGAGAAAAAATAGGTATACCTCACTTAACAGCCTTGCCTAAATTTCCCACATTTATAGAATGGATTACTGCTCCCCTTAAGTTAAAATAGTTAATATGACCCAACGTAAAGGAATTGTTTGAGAAAACAAAGCCTTCAAATACTAACATTTAATCCTTGATCCTTAATCATTAATAAAGGGGTGATCATCTCCACCACTTCTCTGTGTGACAGCCCAATTGTGCCTGTTGTTTTTTTTTTTCTTTTGGTTTGTTTTAAATGTTTATTTATTCATTTTGAGAGAGAAAGCATGAGAAGGGGAGGGGCATAGAGACAGGGAGAGAACCCAAGCAGTCTCTGAGCTGTCAGCGCAAAGCCCAATGAGGGCTCTCTCTCACAATCTTGTGAGATCGTGACCTGTGTGGAAATCAAAAGTTGAAGGCTTAACTGACTGAGCCACCCAGGCACCCTGTGCCTATTGTTAAACCTAGAAAAAAATAAATTGTGGCTCATGGGACAACTACAACCTGAATGCTGTGGTTCCCAGTTCTTAAAGCCCCATTCCCAATAGCCAATATTATTAAAATTACTGATTTTGTCCAATCAACAACCTATCAATATTTTGCTCTTATGGATTTGGTTAATATATTGTGTTCAATACCTGTTTCAACAGCCTCTTAGCTGCAATTTGTCTTTGTCTCTGAAGGGCTACAATACACCTTTCTCTACCCATGGTGTCTCCACCACTGCACACAACCTTCGCAGACAAGGTATTCATTGCACGCGCCTTTCTCCAAGAGCACAGGTATGACATTACATTGAGGACTTCCTCCTCCAAGACCATTTGACACACTCATTACAGTTGCACAACTCTAATATTCATTCATTCTTTGGGGTTCTGGTGGCAACACTTCCTCATTTACAAATTTTACTTCAAATTAAAATCAAAAGACACTCCTATTAGTGCCCTCAAAACCCTTCACTCTTGAGGCTCTGGCAACTTCTTTTCCAGTCTCCTGGAGTCTCAAGTTCACTTAAATGGCCAAAATTGTCCAAGGGCATTTAATTCAAGAAACTGCCCCTCTTGACCTCATGTTCTACCCTTAAAACTACAAATATCTACATACTGGACTTTCCTGAAAATAGGGACTCTCATAGACCCTGAGCCTGTGACTCTCCATTTTGTTGCCCATTGTGCTTTGGGTCATGGAAACAGCACAGCAACTGAGGTCTCCTTGAGATAGGATGGAGCTAAACATGGCCCCTCTGGCATATTCCATGTGCAGGAGGGGGTGGTCTTCCTTGTCCTCAGTGTCTTTCTAGAGGAGTCACCCATTCCCCAGACTCCTCAGCTACCTAGGGCATCCCTTGGGATTAACTGAGTGAACAACAATGGGAGTTCATGAACCATACAAGTGACAGTGCTAACCACCAGCAGAATGTGCTACGTTCCCCTCAGCCAGGATGTCCATAATAAGGACAGGACTCCAAAACAACACACTAGACCAAACTTCAGGCAGTCATCTTAGTACCAGATGCCCCAGCCAACAAGTGTCCCCATCTTCACATTTATTATAAACTGCTGGGTCATTACCTAAAAGTTGTCCCCTTCAGGGTAAAGAACCTGGGAATCTCTTACCTCACAGATACACAAAATTATAAATCAAAATGGCATATGTCTTTACATGTACTAAGGCCACAATACTAAGCTTTGCCAGGACACTCCTTATTCCTTTCAGAGTTACAGACATTACTAATAGTAACCAAGACACACATTTCACTTCTCAAAAACAATGCTGTGCTCTTTGAAAAGGCCTTCACTAGAACTTTCATGTTCCTAATAGGTCCCAGATCATGAGTTAAATTAGGAGACATACTGGTCTTCTTGAACAACTCCTCTGTAAATCCAGTCTGGCAAATAGACCTCTCAATAGGTCTCTATCTTGCCCTGGGTCTTAATCTCTCTTAATTTTAGGCTCTTTCACTGACCCATACCTCACACCAAATTTAAAAACTTTCTCACTGCCCTTTTTTATATTTAAAGAGGGATATATCTTGACTCCATGTATATTAAGACTCAATATATATTAATAGTGTCTACTCCTATATAAAATTTCAATCTTGTCCCCATCCCATAAGAGAACTCATAAAACAAGATGTCCTGTGGTAGCTGGTTCCAGTCAAGGTTAACTGAGCTACTCAAAATTGTTTTCATGGATCCAGGCTCCTTTTGTCTTCTGTTTTTGTGCTTAGGCTTGTTCCCTCATGGTTGCAAGATGGGTATCACATCAGTTTGTTCCAAAATGTCAGAGACAAGGGACAGTCTTATGACTTTTTATTAGGGACTAAAACCTTTCTCAGAAACCCCTAAATAGACTTCCCTGTATTTCATCAACCAGCATTGGGTCACATGTCTGTGGTGGACAGAATAACTAATGCCACCTGCCCCCAAAGATGTCTACATCCTCATTTCCAGAACCTGTGGCAAGGTGCTTGGCAGATGTGATTAAGGATCTGGAAGTGGGAAGATTATCCTTATTATCCAGTGGGCTCTATATAATCACAAAAGTTCTTAAAGAGGAAAGCAGGAGGGTCCAAGTTCTTCACACGTTGGAGCTGAAACCTTTTCTTCAGCCTTTGAACAAGTATGGTTCAAGAGACATCTCAAATAATGTGTGAAGTTAGTAACTTCCCTTCCAGTTCATAGTTGTTCTCTGGGATCTATGGAAATAAATGAAAGCCCCCGTCACAAGAATAAGTAGAAGCTATCTACTCAGAACTTGCTGGAGCAAGGGAGTCAGCACTACTACGGGCCTCTGACACACTCATGAGCAGCCAGAGGAGGGAGAAAGTTAAAAAAAAAAAAAGGATAATCCAGTTTGGAAGTTGGTGGTGTTAGGAAGCTGGAGCAGCCTGTTGGAAGCAGGCCAATCATGATTGGTTGGGGGAGCATATTTGGCTTTCTCCGGTTGGTCATAAATGGAGGTAGGAACAAAGATAGGGAAGCTGAGAGTCACTGACCAAGTCCTGGCTGTTCTGAGCCATGGCTGTAGAGGTCATGGCTTAAAGGGCTGGCTACTGCAGAGGGAGTGGGTCAGAGTTCTGTGGTCATCTATGGTCTGCTGTCCATTGTATGTTCAGCCTCTCAGGGTTTACTTCTCACTGTTGCCTCTCATCTCAGCTGCCTATTGTCACAGAATTTTGCATTCCTTAAGCTCACAGGGGCCCCCAGATCCTGGCATAAGGATTATGAGGTGGCCTAGGAGCTGGGCAGAGTCAGGAGGGAAGGAGGAAAGTTGGAACCAATGATTTGTTTGGAGGGTTGTAGCCAGATACTTCCAGAAACTGGAAGAATTAAAAACTGGATAATTATTAACAATTTGGACAAGGTGACATGATCCAATCCAATCTGCAGGTAGGGACCAAAAATGGTTTTTACACTGTATGTGTGAGGTGGGGGGAAAGGGAGCAGAAAGGTGGTCTTCACCAAACAAGGCATAATGTGCATATCCTTCAGTTACCATCATTTATAGAGTTACAATGAATGGAGTTAGGATCTAATAACCTAGAAGAGTGTGCTATATAGACAATGCATAGTTATCCGCTAAACCACAAAATTTTTCTCTGTATCTCCTTGAAAGGGATGTCCCAAAAGTAGTTTTTTGTTGGAAGGAAGACAAGTAAATGGAGTGCAGGATGAGGAGGAAGATGCAGGAAAAGGCTGCCACAGGATACAATAAGTTTACATGTCTACATTACTTATTGGGCACCCATAGGGTGTAGAGAAGTCTGGATTATACCCTGCTGGAGAAGTGGAAGGAATTCCCAGCTAAGGAACCTCAGCCACTAGAAACCCAAAGAGAAGGGGTTTCGGTCTCTTGCTAATGCTTCTGTTCATTTTAAGTGTGGGGATTCACTGCCAACGTTTATGGATGAAATATAAGGAAATTTAAAGCTTCAGACAATTGCTAACGAAGACTATTTGTTGCATTAATAACACAAAGGTAAATGTTATAGGAAATATCTCCTGTTAGCATGCCAGTTTAGCCCTGGATAATTAAAGAAATTGCAACAATCTGTGGTAGGAAATCACTGTTAAAAGTCATTAAAATGTACTTTTATCTTCCTCAATCTCACAAGCAGGAAGAGCAACTTCAGTTTTGTGTGGATTGGTTGTTTTCATAGAGCAGTTGGAGTAAAGGTGAGGCAGAGAAGAATAGGAGTGCTTTCTGTTCTAGCAGTGTTTGCAAAGAACTCTCACAAAAATGACTTTGTTGGTCATCTTCTAGGTTTGATGTCAGAACAATATACAACCTTATCCACTCAAATCTCTGTGGTTAGAGGTATACTTCTAGATTTCCGGAAATTTTACCTTCATATTTTTTTTTACATTTTCTAGTACACATTATAAACTTCTTATTAACACGAACCAAGTCTTTTACTTCCAGAGTAATCTAGTCATACAACCAATCACTCCACATTGTCCAGGCTGTTGTAAATATTTTAGGCTTTATGGGCCCATACGGTCTGTGCTGCATATTCCTTTAAAAATTTTTAACAGTAGTTTGCAGATCCCTATCTTATCCCAAATACCCCTCTTGCCCCTTTTCAGTTACTCACAGATTTCATCTCCCAGCCCCAAACAAACATTAATCTACTTCCTGCCTCCATAGTAGGGGTCTACAAACTACTATCATGGGCCAGATCTAGCCTGTGGCCTGTTTTTGTAAATAGTTTCTTGGAAACACAAACCGTGCCCATTCATTTACATTACAGTATACCACAGCTTTCTCCCAACAACTGCAGAGCTTCGTTAAAAGAGAGACTGTATGGCCGACAAAGCCTAAAATATTTACTGCATTGCCCTTTACAGAAAATTTTTGCTGACCTCTGTCCATGCACTTGCCTTTTCAAAGGCCATTTCATATGCATAGAATCACACAATATATACTCTTCTGAATCTGACCTCTTTCATTCAGCATACAGTTTTTGAGGTTCATTCATATTGTATCATGTATAAGAAGTTCATTCCTTTTTATTGCTGAATATTCCATTGTAAGGATACACCACATTTTGTTTATCTGTTCACAGTTGATAGATATGTGGATTGCTTCCACATTTGAGCTGCTATGAATAATGCTGTGAACACTCACATACAAGTCTTATGTGTGGACATATGTTTTCATTTTTCTTGGGTAGACCCTTAGGAGTAGATTTTATGGGTCATATGGTAAATTTATGTCTAACATTTTACGAAAATGTCAAGCTGCTTTCCAAACTGGCTATGCTGCTTTGCATTCTCAGGAGCAACATATGAGGGCTCTCTCTTCACCATGTCCTCCCCAACACTTGTCTGTTCATTTTGGTTATGCCATTCTAGAGGATGAAAAGTGGTACTGTGTTATGGTTTTAAACTGGATTTCCGAATGACTAATGATGATGATTTTTTTCCTGTGCTTTTTAGCCATTTGTATGTCTTCTTTTGTAAACCTCTGTTCAAATACTTTGCCGATTTGTAAACTGGATTGTTTGCCTCATTGAGTTTTAAGAGTTCTTTGTATATTCTGGATACACGTCATTTGCCACAAATATGATTTGCAAATATTTTTCCCATTTTGTAGACTATTAATTTCTTTAACCAGTGTCTTTTAATGCACAAAATTTTAAATTTTGTTAAAGTCCAATTTATCAATCATGTTTTACTGGATGAATGAGTTTGGTATCATATCTAAGAAATCTTTGACTAACCCAGGGTCATGAGGACTTTTCCCTATGTTTTCTTCTAAAAGTGTTATAGTTTCAGTTCTTAAATTAGGTCTTGAATCCATTTTGAGTTAATTTTTGCATATGGTGTAAGATAAGGGTCAAAATTGCACCATCACCATTTGTCAAGAAGACTACCCTTTCCCTATATATTGTGGCATCTCTCTTGAAAATCAATGGACTTAAATATGAGTTTATTTTTGTACTCTACATTCTCTCCCATTGATCTGTATGTCTATGCTCATGCCACACTGTCTTAATTACTATATATTTATAGCAAATTTTGAAATCAAGAAGTGTTAAATCCTCTCACTTTGTTCTTTTAAAAATTTGCTGCTGGGTCCTTTGCAGTAATATATAAATTTTAGGATCAGTTTGTCAATTTCTGCGAAGAAAGCTTACTGAAATTTCTATGGGGATTGCATTGAATCTATAGACCATTTGGGGGTAAGTTGTGATCCTAATATTGAGTATCTCAATATATGAACTTGAAATGCCTCTTTCCTTAGGTCTTTTTCTCAGCAATATCTTGAAATTTTCAATGTACAAACCTTAGGGTTTTTGTTTGCTAAACTTATTCCTAAGTATTTTATTTGTGAACTGAATTTTTTTTTTTTTTCTCAACGTTTTTTATTTATTTTTGGGACAGAGAGAGAGCATGAACGGGGGAGGGGCAGAGAGAGAGAGGGAGACACAGAATCGGAAACAGGCTCCAGGCTCTGAGCCATCAGCCCAGAGCCTGACGCGGGGCTCGAACTCACGGACGACGAGATAGTGACCTGGCTGAAGTCGGACGCTTAACCGACTGCGCCACCCAGGCGCCCCCTGAATTTTTTCTTAATCCCATTTTTGAATTGTTCATTGATAGTACATAGGAAGACAACCTACTTTTTGTATATTGATCTTGTATCATGTAACTGCTGAACCTACAATTTTTTATGGGTGTGAATATTTTAGAATTTTCTATATATAGTTGTGTGCAAATAAAAGACTGTTTCACTCATTCTTTTTCAATGTGGGTGTCTTTCTCTTCTTTTCCTTGCTTGATTACACTGGTTACAACCTCCATTATAACATTAAATAGAAGTGGGGAGAGTGAATATCTTTGTCTTATTCCTGATTTTATCTGTCTTTATTAAGTATGATGTTAGCTGTTGGTTTTTGCAGATGCCTTTGATCAGGCTGAAGAGGTTCCCTTCTATTCCAGGTTTGTTGAGTTTTATCATGAGAGATGTGAGATTTTATAAAACACTTTGTCTATTGCAGTGATCATGTGGTTTTTCCTTTTATTAATATGGTGAGTGATATTAATTTTATTTTCAGATGTTAAACCACCTTTGCATTACTGGAATAAATCCTACCTAATTGTGGTATATAATCTTTTTTATATGCTGCTGGATTCTGTTGGCTAGTGTTTTGTTGGAGATTTTTGGAATTATATTCATGAGATACTGGTTTTCTTTACTTGTGATGTCTTTTCCTGGCTTTGGTATCAGAGTCTCATAGAAGGAGATGGGAAATACTCCCTCCTTCTCTACTTTGTAGAAGAGTTTATGAAGGATTGGTATTGTTTCTTCCTTAAATATTTTTCACAGAAATCACCAGTAAAGCCATCTGGGCCTGAGTTTCTCTTTGTGGACAGATTTTTAAGTACTTATTCGATTTTTTTTTACTATTCAGATTCCCTATTTTTTTAAGTCAGTTTCAGTATTTTGGGTCCTTTTTGTCTGAATACAAATTGTTCCTTAACAGAAAATTGTTCGTATTATTCCTTTACAATCCTTTTTTTTTTTTTTTTTTTTGGATAGTGAGTTCGTCTTTCATTCATTTTGCTAAGTTATCTTTTTTTCATCATCTAGCTAACAGTTTGTCAATTTTGTTGATCTTTTCAAATAATCAATTTTTTATTTTGATTTTCTCTATTGTTTCTGTCTTCTATTTCTTTTTCATTCTTATTTTCTTCTTTCTTTTTGCTTTGGGTTTAATATGCTTATTCTTCCCCAGTGCCTATGCCCCTCTAGCTTCTTAAGTGGAATCTTAGGTTATTGACTAGAGATCTCCTTTTTATTTTTTCTTTCCCAATATAGGTTTTTATAGCTATACATTTCCCTCTAAGTACTGCTTTTGCTTCATCCCACACATCCTGATGTGTTTTTATTTTCATTTAGCTCAAAATATTTTGATTTTCCTTGTCATTTCTTTTTTGACCCATGGGCTATTTAGAAAGTCCTTTGGTTTAATTCCAAGTATTTGTAGATTTCTCAAATTTCCTTCTGCCTTTGATTTCTAATTCTATTGTGGTAGGAAAAATGTTTTGTATGATTTTAATCCTTTTAATTTTATGGACATTTGTTCTATGGTCTACCCTGAATAATATTTCATTTATGCCTAAAAACAATGTCTATTTTGTTATTGTTTAAGTGTTCTATAGATGACATTTATATGACATTTATATTAATATATTAATTTATATTAATATAATATATAATAATATAATATATATGATATTGATAAGGTTGTTTAAATCTTTTTCTATCTTTATTGATCAGGGCTATCTTTTAAAAGATTGTCACACTGATATAATCCTCTTGTGGCTTTCCACTGATTTTAGAATATCTAGGTTTCTTTCCACCCTTGCCTATCTCTATGTATTCATCATGTAACACTCTTCACTTTGCTCAACTTAATTAACAAGCTAAAACTACCTTTGTATCCTTTTATTGATATCAAGACCTATTACAAAGACATAATTAAGATAGTGTGATATTGGTGCATGGATAAATAAGCTGACCTATGGAACAGAGCAGAGTTCAGAAACAAACCCACATATGTATGATCACCTTATACATCGAAAAGGTAAAAAAAACAGTGGTATAGGGGAAACAAGATGGTTTTTATCAAGAAGTGGTGCTGGGAGAGCTAAAAATCCATAAAGGAAAACTTCTACCTTAAACCCTACCTCACATTATTAACAAAAAAAAATCAGTATGATTCAGATTTAAAAGGTAAAACAAAAGATTTTGAAGAAAACATAGGACACATTCATGATCTCAGAATAGACAAATATTTCTTAAGCAAAATATGCCAACTATGAAAGAGAACACTGGTATACTGTATTAAAATTAACAGCTTATTTTCATATGTATTATATGTATATTTCATATAGTCTCACAACATAATACATTCAACAAATGACATGTATCCAAAATTGATATATTTTCGAAAACCACAAGACAATACAAAAGATAGTCCATCGAACAGAAAAGTGGGCAAGAACCTGAACAGATATTTAACAAGAGGATAATCAAAAGGCAAGAATTATATGAAAAGTGAAATGAAATCTGATTAATAATCAGTGAAAACTAAAGCCACAGTGAGATACCACCACATGCCTGCCAGAATAAAATGACAAAGATTGACACTACCAAGTGTGGGGCAACTGGAACTTTTGAAATCTGTTTGGCAGTATCCAGTAAACTGAATATAATGTACATAATGGGACCCTGTAATTACAATGCTAGGCAGAAATGAGTACCTATGTGTACCAAAATTCATGTACTAGAATATTTGAGGCAGTACTATCAATAATAGTTCTGAACCTGGGAATGAACCAAACATCCATTGGATAAATATGTGGTTTATTTACACAATGGAGTACTATACAGACAGAAGGAACCACATATAAATACATGCAACAAAAATCTTACAAACATAATGTAGAGCAAATAAGCCAGATATAAGAGAATACATACTATTTGATTCCATTTATATGATGTCCAAAAACAGACGAATCTACTCTATGTTCTTAGAAGTCAGATAGTGGTTACGCTTGGGGAGGTAGTACCTGGAAGGGAACATGAGGGGCCATCTGGGTTGGTGGTAACAGTTTGTTGATTTAAGTGATGACTGTATTTGTGTTCCATTTGTGAAAAATCGACTGGTATATGTTACATTTCACTTAAAAATTTTAAAACAAAATGATTTGCCTCTGCTTAATCAACTCAGACTGAAGTGATTCTTTCTCTTGACCTCTCCCTTTGGTTACACTCTCTCACACTTATGCTACCACCTCCTGCCACTTCCAAATGATGAGGGTGGGAAAAGAACCATCCCCCATTCCCTAACATGCAGACTAAACTAGATTTGCTACAGAGCTGGTTGCTAAAGGAGCAAGTCTACCAAAATATGAAGTCCAAGTTGATCTTTGCCCTCCTGCCTGTTGATTATTCACTTTTTACCCTCCTCCCCTAGGACACTCAAATGCTCTTCTGCTCTCTCTGCCCCAAATCCTCTTACTCAGATAAATGCTCCTCTCAGGGAACACTTAAATATCAAAGGTTTGAACCAAAAGGTTGGAGCACCAACCAGTTAACATTTCAAGTTGTGGGTAGTGCACGGGTGAGAAGTCATCTGGGTCTTTGTTAACACCCCTGGAGATTGGGGTGCAGGCTGGACTTGAGGAATATGGGTGCTCAAATCTTGGCTCTCCCTTGGGCAAATTTGTACCTTCTCTGTGCCTCAGTTTCATTATTAAAATAGGGATTAGTGCTTACTTCAAATCATTATTAGAATCAAAATGAATTAACACATATAAAAGATTTAGAAAAATAACTGACCCAATAAATGTTGGTTGTCAACCTGGCTTTATCCAAGGTATGCTGTCCCCAAGCATGGCTTGGGATGAATCTAGAGATGAGGGCTTTGGGGTTAACCCAAAAATCTCCCCAAACTGAGGAGGGCATTCCTTGGGCATCCCACACTTGCTTAGTACTGCAGTGAGGAGCAGGTACCCATGCTTCAGGGCCACATGGGAGCAGAGGAGAAATTGAGAAGGTGAAGAGCTGGCTGTCCCCCCAGCCTAGTCACATATATCTATAAATAAATAAGTGTAGGAGCTTCTGCACTGACTGCCTTCAAGGAATCAGGAATGTTGCTCTGTCAGAGGGTGAGAAATGAGGTGTGTAGTTCTGACCTAACAGCATCTAGGGAGGTGGTGATTCCATATACCTATACTTCCTATTTGACTAAAGGGCCAGTAAACACCACAGACATTTTAGTACAACTTTTATTTAGGGCCCTGGGTTCTGGATCTGGCCTTTACTTTGAAGATGCAGAAGTGTTGGCAGTGACTGGCTCACAATACATACAAAGCCTGAGGTAGACAACAAAAAGTCAGTTTATCACAATGCAAAATAATAATCAGTCGGTAGAATATTCACACTGGCATTTCCTCTTAGGCAGACCTACAGAAGAAGCCAAATCTTCAGTAGAAAGATACTTGAAGATCTACCAAAAAATAACTTAGTTGCAATAAACAGGCCAAAGAACACATCCCCAGAAGAACTAATGAGACTGGAAATCTGGACCTCCGATAGTGGACAATGCTTTTTCTGCATCTCCACTGCTGACCAACATTGCACCGTCTCATAGCCCGTCACTTGGTACACCTCTGCTCTGATGCCTATCAATGCTATCATAATTTAAATAGCAATCACATTTCCTCAATTTCCAAGTTTGGGGACCAGGGAGGCTAGGAAACTCTGTACTGGTAATCTACCTTTCAGAGTCATCATGCATACTACTTAACAGAAGTCAAATTTCTTTGGGGAGTAACACTGGAACCAGAGGCTTGGTGGGAACTGGAAGAGCAATCATTACCCGCAGATGGCTATAGTGTACAGGTTAGGACCCCTTCGCGTTGGATGCAGCTGGAAATGGTCGGTTTGTCTCCCTGAATACTGTGGCTACACAGTACCTCTCCTTTAGTGTATTCTAGGCCCAAAGACTTCAACCTGAGTATTCTTGTTATGCCAAAATCCAGCCATGTTCCCTGACCAATCCTCCCAATCCTTAGGTTGTGTCCTCTCACAAATGGCTGGTTTGATCATTTCACTTTCATCCTTGGAGGACAAATTGGAGTGCCTATAGTCATTCCCACAACTACTCACACATCACTGACCTGACAGTGAAGAGCCATGTCCTCTTCATAAGTTACAAGTCTTGAATGGAAAATCCCCAAACTTTCAGACTGTGGGTATGTGGGGGTGGGGGGGAAGGGTGCTAAGTCCTCCCAGCTTTTACCGTGGTGATGGGAGATGATGGGCAGGATCCACCTTTTCTTAACAGTTATCCCTGAGTCACTGCCCAGACACTTAGCTGCAGCAGGAACGCATCAGGGAATGGGGGGAAGAGCAGACGCAGCCATGAGACCAACAGAGCTCAGGGGCAAGGGAAACACTAGAACTCTGCATCCTCCTGGTATGGCTCTGCAAGCCTCCTGCACACACAACAGCTTACTTGCTCAGACTGAAGAGATCTGCTCAATACGCTCGTGTTTTCTTTTCTCCTTTCTACCCCTTCAGTGAAGGCTCCAGGGACTCCACCTTCCTTTTCTGCTTTGTATCACCATCAAACACTCCATCCTTCAGTGGGATCCTAAAGAGCAGGAGGCTAAAAATGTCTTATTACTTGCTTAGAATTAACTAAGACCATTAAATGAAAATGATGATAGGAAATGATAAAAAAGCTTTACATCCTCTATCAAACTATCAAAACATTTTCTGGTACCTGCCCCAGAATTAAAATGAACCTGGATATGTACACTAAGAGCTCACCATCCCTACCTCCCCAGCACCATTACCAAAACTTTGTTAGTTAATGGCAGTCACCACAGTCAGAAGTACTATTATTTATTTCTCCAAATGACTTATGGCAAACCACCACATAAGGCAAAAAGACTTCATTTTTGTAAACCGGTAACAGTTTGGAGGTTGACAGATTGCACAAGGAACAGAAATTAGGTAACCCGTGTTCTCTTGTTAAAAGGTCTGTTACTCCAACACCATGAATAATCTACATATATAAACAAATTAAGAAACTTTACCTTTTAAACAAGTACTCTGGATAGTTATAGAAAGTAATGTCTTTAGACCTATGCATTAAATAAATGATTTTTAAAAGAATACACAATTGCTCTGCTTTGTTCTCTGTAAGTTTTTCACTACATCTAAACACTGGCAAGTTTTTTAAACAGTGATGTAAAGTAAAGACAACAGTTCACCTAGGTGTCTGTTGGAAGAGGAGTCAAGCAAGAAGCCAGGGCTGAAAATAGTAACGGTTCTGAAATGGCAAATGCAAATTCTGAATGGTGATGAGATGCTGGACCCTACTGTTCAAAGTACAACGTTGTAATAGAAGAACCGGTACTGCTTCTCTCTGGGCTGAAGGGGAGTAACAAATCTAGACAGCACACAGTGCCAGTATCCTCTCTGACATCAGGGAGAATTAATCTGAAGTCTGCTTGTCAGTTCCCTTTAGTCACATCCTCCTATTGCAGTTTCATACGTAAGTCTGAGGAAAATGTGCAACAGGTTCACATGGGACAGGTTCATTAAATTTTGAGAAAAACAGCTATGGCATTTTTGTTAAATGAAGAAAGGGAAATGTGTCTAAATACATTCTTGATAACAAGAAGCATTAATTGTTATGGAAGGAAATTCTTAAGATAAAGCCCCTAAAGTCCAAAACAATTTTATGCTGGCATCTAAAACGTTCCAACCAGTTCCAAAATTAGATCGTATTAGCAAACAGTATTTACAGTGAAATGTAATAACTGGGTACAATTCTAGGTAAATAACTTTATGAGCATCTACAATTTTGTTTTAAACTTGTAACTTTAGCGATGTATACTGAACATATTCAGTTGTACAGAACACAATCCATTTAATCTTGAAAAACACTATACATCAAAACAGAAATGAGCACACACTCCCGGCAAACCAGTATGCTCCCTCATCAATTCTACAACTACAATAAATTTAATACTATAAACAAACATTAAACAAATCAGAGCACTGTGGAAAGGGTCCAGCAGCTTTAACAAGTCATATTATAATTTTTATGCGCTAAGAGAGTAGAGAGGCAAATGGAATTCTTAGAACATTACTTAAAAATAGACTTTTAAAGACAAAGGTCCCGACTCATTCTTATATACACACACAAAAGTTCATCTGTCACAGACAGCAAATGTTGAATTTATACACTGGAGTTTCCGGCAGCGTCCTGCACATTTAGACTAATTAAAACAAACAAACAGGAAGTTGTCAAATCTAGGATGGATCACGCAAATCTGTACAAGACAGGCCACAGCTGTCCTGGGGCTACTGTATATGTGCTCACTGCTGCTTCTCAAATGCAAAGACCAAGTAAATACCTAAAAAGAAAGTAATAGAAATTAGAGTTTGGTTTCTCATATCGTCATGCTAAACAGTACAATTTTAGTCCTGTTCATAATTTGGGGAAAATTCTCAAGCTTCTGAAGGGAAAAATCCCATTATTTCTAAGGGTCCTCAATTATTTTGAGTCATATGTAAGTAGCTATGGGATTACATCTGTTTACCTGAAAACATATATCCACTTACTATAATAGTGACATTATATCTCTTGAGAAAACCAATTCAACAGTTCTAAACACCTCTAACAACAGTTTGAGATAAGAAAAATTAAAAGTATAAAACCAAGAAAATTAAAATTAAAAAATCTTATAACTTAATTCTTTCTATCTGGAACGAGATGGGTAGGATAGCTGCACTACCTCGAGGACTTCTGGCAGTGACTCTCTAGGTTTTCTATTCAAAAAAAAACACTAGTAAGAATTATAAGGAACATACTATAAGGAACATACATGACGTGCATGTTAAAATTCATCCACCTACCCAATTATTGTGTTGTAGGGCCTGATAAGGAAAGTGAGCCAAAAGCTATGTAGCTTTTGCTACATAACTGATAATTAAGATATTGATAACTGATGCTTAGAGATATTTATCTGGCCCAACAGTGATATTCCAGCCCCAAGAATACTCTCCTCTAAATATGGTTTCCTGCTTTGGCACGTGTTTACTCAAAGACACCTAAGTGCATCTACGGTTCCTCATTCTGGATCACAGTGAAGTTCAAATCTGTTATATCTTCTAAGATACCAGTAGATTTTATGGTGAGCAAACATCTAAAAGAAGAAAAATCCTCAAAACATCACAAGGATGCTCAGGGCATACACTGGGACACTCAGCCAGCAAGTCAAGATAGTAGGCCATGTACCTTGGTGTCCTCCCTTCATGAGTTAACTTCTGAACAGGGTACAGATGAATGACTACAGACCATGTAAAAACCTCCTGATCCTCTAGCTTTTTACTCAAGCTGTCCAGGAGTACCACACCAGTCCTTCCAAGTGCTACTTTGGCAATACTATTCTCTGTTTCTTACCTACTAGTTCCTAATTTCTTTTAGGAGAAATGAAATATTGGGGCACCTGGGTGGCTCAGTCAGTTAAGCATCTGACTTCAGCCCAGGTCATCATCTCACGGCTTGTGAATTCAAGCTCCACATCGGCTATCAACACAGAGCCCACTTTGGATCCTCTGTCCCCCGCCCCCTGCCCCTCCTCTGCTCATTCTCTCTTTCAAAATAAATAAACTTAGAAAGAAATTAAATACTGCTGGCAACACAGTATATAGACAGACAGAGAATAGTCAGGGTCATAGCAACACATCAGATTCCTCCAGAAGACAAGGAAGCAAAGCAGTCTAAGATATCTGTAAGTACATCACAGGACTTAGGAGCAGGCAGTGTTATTTAGCTTGTCCCACACTCCAAGTGATCTGTCTCCAGTCCTACCCACCCCAAACACACTGGTACCTACGGGAGACAATCCAGCAATCCTGACCTTCCCTAAATCTAAGGTCATTTAAAATCACTCAGATGCAGTGTCTGACTTCAGATCGACAATTAATAACTTTCTTTCCTCTCTAAAATGCCTTCTGTGTAGGCATTTCACTTGGAATTTAAAGAAATAAATCCTGAACCACTTATAAAAGCAATTAAGCAACAATTCTCTACTTTATTTTCACATTTAAAGAATCTTCTAGAGGAGCAACAGGTTCTGGTAATA
Organism: Prionailurus viverrinus; assembly: GCF_022837055.1. NCBI lineage: Eukaryota > Metazoa > Chordata > Mammalia > Carnivora > Felidae > Prionailurus > Prionailurus viverrinus. The sequence goes on from NC_062572.1 coordinate 32,325,330, forward strand.
GGAGTTTAATTAGATGAGTAGGAGTTTGAAGTACAGCTTCTACTTACCAGACTGTGACTCCAGCCCACAAATCCTCCAGTTTAGAATAGTGTAATTCATGAAAGACCACACTGATCCTGACATGCTAGAGTTTGGCTGCAATGTGGCCACTGCTCCTTTCCTACTGCTCTTCACATCTCTAACCTATCTCTCCCTCCACTGTCTGGGGCATCTAATTCTTCATCTGCATGCTATCACTAAAGTCCACATTGAGGTACAGAAACACAGTTCTAAACTATACCTAGTACCACCATCACGACATTTGACCAAAGTTTTCCTTACATCATACTTTAGGACTGGCAGGATGTCTAAGATACCTAAGTCTCCACTTTGGGAAAAGTAATGAAATGTACAGGTTTAGGCACACATTTCTCAGTCTGATGGTCCTCTAATCCCATTTCCACTAAGGGCACCAATATTCTGGGACAAACAGGCTCAACATGTTGGCTCTATTTGTATTTTTTCCTTTTCCTCTCTCTCCAATTCAGCAAGTCCTAAGAAAAATCCCTTCACACAGGCTTCCATGAGGCCATGGGTACAAGTATGAATCAGTTGGGTTAGCTCTGTGACCTCAGGTAAGTTATTTAAGTGCTTTCTTATCTGTGAAAAGGAGATATTAGTGAGACTAGTTTACCCTTAAAGTTGTGAGGATTAAAAAAGTTACAACATATGAAAAGGCTCCAGTCATGCTTGAGCACATGTTAAATATTCAATTATACCAACTATTATTACTTCCCAGATTTTACTACTTTTCCTTAGGCTCTCCTACAGCTATTTTCCCTATTATAGAAACTTCAGCACTTAAAACAGTTTGCCTAGCACTGCATTTATTTGTGTCTGTTTCTTCCATTAGATTGTAAACATCTGGGAAGTAGAGACTGCAACTGTTTACTTTGTTTATCCCCCAAAGCCCTTTCACAGAACTTTATGTAAGTTAATACTCAACATTTATCAAATAGATTGTCTCCGATTACCACTTATGCTTTCAACATAATCAACAAATACTTAAATGAACAGTGGGAACTACCTTTTATGTCCTCAGGGCAGCCACATTAGGGTATTATCATCTTAACACAGAGGCCCTGGGTGATGCTTTCTCAGCATCCATTTGCTGAAGAACCACGGACTTCACAGATTTGCCAGGCCTCTGACTTCTCTTCCAAAGACAGGTATCTCACTTCAGAATGTCTTTGTACCAGGCCCTTCCCAATCACACATCCCTCTAAAATATCCTGCTCATTGCTGCTTCACTAAATGTTCTAGTACTTATTAATTATGCCTTTGTAGTCAACATCAGAGTGGCTAGAAACAAAATACATGGAAGTGTTCCATAAGCCAAAATTTCCAAAGAAATCTGAGGTAAAAACAGCAAATACAGATGCCTATATAGTAACAATTAGGTAATGAAAATGTTTAAGAATGTTAAGGGTGCCTGGGTGGTCAGTCGGTTAAGCGACTGACTCTTGGTTTTAGTTCAGGTCATGATCTCATGGCTTTGCAGGTTGGAGCGCTGCACCAGGCTTTCAGCACACAGCCTCATTGGGATTCTCTCTCTCCTCTTTCTCTGCCCCTTCCTCACTCATGCTGTCTCTCTCATAATAAATAAAATAAACTTAAAAAAAAAAAATAATGCTCATGAAAGTTTATGTTAAGGAACGCCCTGCATATATTTTCTCTTGGCACTAAATAGCTGTGCAAGAAAAAGTGAGTTAGACACATATAGGGATTCTGTGTAAACATAAAACACACACACATACTAACATATATCAAAAAATTCCAAAGTTTTCAAATTTTAACAATCACTCTGAAACAATCTTTGTAAATCTACACTGATATTATACTCACTTGTGGCTTCCCACTCTGACTTACTTAAGGTTCCCTAAAATAAAAAAAATAAAAAAAAAAAAAGAAAGAACATTTTAGATTGAATATGGAAGTACATAAACACATATTTTTCAACAATGGACAGAAGTGCCCAAACAACCCTAGTTCGCTATAAATATAAGTTGACCCTTGAACGACACAAGCTTGAACTGTGCAGATATACTTATATGTGGATTTTTTCAATAAATGCCATACTGTAAACATGTTTTCCTTATGATTTTTAAATAACATTTTTTCTCTAGCTTACATTACTATAAGAATATAGTATACAATACATATACAAAATACGTATTAACTGATCATGTTACTGGTAAGGCTTCTGGTCAACAGTTGGGCTATTGTTAGTTACATTTTGGGGAATCAAAAGTTATAGGCTTACTTCTGACTGCATGGGGAGTCAGCAACCCAACCCTCACATTGTTCAAGGGTCAACTGTATACATAATTTACTGTTAATATTACTGTGATCTAAATATATCAAAAAAGTCAATGAGACTTTAATGTTATCCTCTCAATTGTGCTCTCCTGCCTAATTCTCTAAACTACTGATTCTCAACCAAAGGGTGAATCTGTGTAAAGAGGGTATTCGTGTGTGTGTATAATTGGAAAAAGCATCAATTTTATATTTTTAACGTGGAAAATGAAAACATTAAAAAGCTTCTCTTGAACATCCAATAGCATTGTAGGAAGAAATAAGATTTTTGTGTTTTTACAAAGGAATCACAACATACATATCATACAAAAGAAATAAATTATATTTTAGTTACTAAAATACTAAAAAACACATTGATATAGTAATATATGTGCTACTTTGTCCATGTCCTTAGACTAACAAGATAGAGTAGCCATTCCAGTAATTAATGTGATTTTGAAGAAGTGATAAATGTAAACAATAGTCTAAGATTTCAGCAGAAACGTGTTATGAAAATATCTGTAATTTCTATTGATGACAATCACAGCTATATCTAATACCACTGTGGTACTGTTACATTCTTAATTAAAGAAATGTGAGCTTGCATGCAGAAGTCATTGAAAATGGAGATGTAATTTTTCTCCATCAATGTTCATGAGCCCCTGAATTTTACCTCGGGAACACAGTGAGTCAGCAGTGCCCAGGTTAAGATATAATGATATAGTAAGGAACTCTCCAACCAAGCTTACAACTTTCTCCCCATCCTTACTGCCTCAGAAATAGGACTCAGTTCTCAGTACTGAAATACATTTTATTTTATATTCTATGCCTATAAAAAGGGGAAACAGACTAACATGTATCTGATTTGTAAACCAGTGAAATAATTTCGTAAGTCTCCATATACTATATGCTTTTTTTTTTCATTTTCTATAAAACATGCTACAAATGAAAACTTACCAAAGGTAACCTTACTTGACTGGTTTTCATGTAATCTGCTGCATGTTCATAGTCATCCACCTTCTCAGAAGCAAGTTTGGAATTCTCGTTTGCAGGATATGGCTAGGGAAACAAGGGAAATTCCTAGTTAGGCAATTAAATGAAACTTACAGTTCAGAATTAAAAATACTAAATCACAAAAATAAAATACTTAAGAAAATCCTTAAGTATTATTTCAGGAATACAAACTACACATACTTTTGAAATGTGAAAAAAATGGGTGAAGAGAATCCTCTCCTAACAAAGCAGTTGTTATCGTCAACTTTGATGATAATCATAGGATATTTACAGTTGGACAAAACTGGTCCACTTAGCAGCAAACATTTGCATCTCCCTGACTCCCAGTGAAAGTTTTTCTGTTATAACACAAAACTGAAGGAAGTTGTTATCAAAAGAGCTAAATATTGGGGCGCCTGGGTGGCTCAGTCGGTTAATAGTCCAACTTCAGCTCGGGTGATGATCTCACGGTCCATGAGTTCGAGCCCCGCGTTGGGCTCTGTGCTGCCAGCTCAGAGCCTGGAGCCTGCTTCGGATTCTGTGTCTCCCTCTCTCTCTGCCCCTCCCCTGCTCATGCTCTGTCTCTCAGGAAATAAAAACATTTAAAAAATTAAAAAAAAAGAGCTAAATATTAATTTAAACATTATGGTGATATAATAGCCATCAGAAGCATGAACAGAAATTAGAATACAGATGAAAAACTTGAAATGCCGAGAGGAATGATGCTGGTGGGGAGATAGGCCCCTAGGCTTGCCTTGTCCCATGAATACAACTAAGTAACTATCAAATCATCCTAAATACCCCAGAAATTGATCTGAAGACTGGCAAAACAAACTCCACAACTTAAAAGTAGAGAAAAGGTCACAGTGAAGGTAAGAAAGGCAGAGACATGGTTCGGGACAGAAACCAATAGTGGCCACTCTGGTGGGGAGAAAGCTGCAGTCGCAGAAAAGGGCAAGAGACAGACCAACACATAGGGGAATGCACAGGGAGAACAAATTCCCATAGCCATTGGCTTGGAAATAGAGAAGGCCTGAATTTTATGAGTTCCTGCAACCAGTGGGGCTTAAAGCCTGGAGTTTTAAAGGTCAGCATGCTTGGCTCTGGGAGAGCTCAGAGGGCATTGAACCTGCTATTGGAGAAAAGGCAGGGCAAACAGCCTGCAGACATACAGTGTGGAAACAGTCATCTGAAAATTGCCTGGACCACACAGCGGGGAGGTTAAATGTGTCCCAGAGAGACTATGTTCACAAAGAGACCCCTAAGGGAACAAGGGAACTGGCTGGCACCATTTCCTTCCCCCACCCCTCAGCATAAACATAGAGCCATGTGCAGGAACCAATGCACTCCAACACTCACTACCTAACTTCTTACACCAAGCCTTGCCCTGCCTATACTCTAGTGGAACCGCCCTTCCCAGTCATGCTTGCCTCAGTCCCAGCGAGATGGGCCCCCTTTAGCAGAAGACCAGCCCAACCCCCTGCCCACAATTCATCTCCCTCGCGGTGTTTTACAGGGCCTTGGTTCCAGGGGCAGTGGCAAGAGGTCCCATTTCACAAGCAGACCACAGCACACCTAGGTAAAATGTCCCACATTCAGGTCAGGGAACAAATCCTGCTCACAACAGGCAAAAAAAAAAAAAAAAAAAAAAAACCAAAAAAAAAAAAAACCTCTGCAAACGACTGGCGTGAAGGATAAAAAGACCAGGACACATTAGTAGAGCATACACAGCACACAACGGAGATACTCCTAGAAGTGCCAGGCCCTGGGGGCCAAGGAACACTGCACAGCGCAGTACTATGGGACTTGTTCTTCATAAAGTCATTATGCTCAAGAACAGGAAATATAGTTGACTTTCCTAATACACAGAGACTTAGACAAAATGAGAAGACAGAGGAATTTGTCCCAAATGAAGAACACTACAAGGCCACGATCAGAGACCTAAGTGAAATACATAGAAGTATATGCCTGATGGAGAATTTAGAGCAATGATCATACAGATACCCACTGGACTTGAGGAAAAAATGAAGGACATCATCAGTGAGGCCATTAATGCAGATAAGGAATAACACAGCAGAGATAAAGGGCTCAATAAATGAAATGAGAAACACACCCAATGGAATGAGCAGCGGCAGGGTGGAAGAAGCAGAGGAACAAATTAATGACCTGGAAAACAGAGTAATGGAAAGTAATCAAGCTGAACAAAAGAGAGAAAAAAGAATTATGCAAAACGAGAATAAACTTAGGGAACTCAGTGACTCCATCAAATGCAGTAACATTCGTATTACAGGAGTCCCAGAAGAAGAAAGAGAAAAAGGGGCAGATAATTTATTTGAAGAAATATTAGCTGAAAACTTCCCTACTCTGAGGAAGAAAGTGAATATCCAGATCCAGGAAGCAGAGAACCCCCATGAAAATCAACAAAAGCAGATCCACATCAAAACATGCTGTTATTAAAATGGCAAAATATAGTGATAAAGAAAAAACATTAAAGGCAGCAAGGCAAAAGAAGTCATTAACTTACAAGGGAAAACCCATGAGGCTAGCAAGAGATTTTTCAAAAGAAACTGTGCAAGCCAGAAGGGAGTAGGATGACATACTGAACTTTGGGAATGGGAACTGAATGGGAAAAATACACAGCCAAGAATACTCTATCCAGCAAAGCTATCATTCAGAATAGAAGGAGAGATAAAAAGTGTCCCAGACAAACAAAAACTAAAGGACTCTATGACCACTAAACCAGCTCTGCAAGAGATATTGAAGAGGACTGTCCTAAGTGGAAAGACCAAAAATGACAGTATGAAGGTAGGAAACACAAAAGCAGTAAAAATGAGTATTTCTATAAAAACTCAAAGAATTCACAAAATAAAAAGATGTAAAGATATATACCTAAAACGTGGAGAGGAGAAAAATAAAGAATGGGTTCAAACTCAAATGACCATCAAGTTAATACAGACTGCTGCATACAGAAGATGTTCTATAAAAACCTAATGGTAACCACAAATCCAAAACCACTAATAAATAAGCAAAGAATAAAGACAAATAAATCCAAATATATCACTAAAGGAAACCAGTAAACCATGAAAGAGAGAAAGACAAGAAAAGATCAGGGAAAATCTCCAGAAACAACCACAAAACAAATAATAAAATGGCAATAAATATATACCTATCAATAATTACTTTGAATGTAAGTGGACTAAACACTCCATTTGTAAATGGACTAAACACTCCAATCAAAAGACACAGGGTGAGAGAATGGATAAAAAACAAGACCCAGAGCGCCTGGGTGGCTCAGTCAGTTGAGTGTCCAACTCCTGATTTTGTTTCAAGTCATGATCCCAAAGTCACGGGATTGAGCCTCACCATCAGGCTCCATGCTGAGTGGAGAGCCTGCTTGAGATTCTCTCTCTCACCCTTTGTCCCTACCCTGCTTGCGCTCTCTAAAATAAACAACAACAATGAAAGACTCATTTTAGACCTAAGATTGAGAGCGAGGGGATGGAGAAACATTCATCATGCAAATAGATGTCAAAAGACTGCTGGGTAGCAATACTTACAACACACAAAATATACTTTAAAACAAAAACTGTGACAAAAGGCCAAGAAGGACACTAGATAATAAAAGGGACAATCCATCAAGAAGATAGAATGATTGTAAATATTTATGGCCCCAATATGAAAGCACCCAAGTACTTGGGTAAAACAATAAGAATATATGAACAATAAGAATAAGAATATTAAGAATATTAATAAGAAATATAAGAAATATAAGCAGTAAGAAATATAAACAATAAGAAATATAAAACAATAAGAAATATAAAGGAACTGATGATAATACAATAATAGTCGGGGACTTTAACATCCCACCTATATCAATGGACAGATCATCTAAACAGAAAATCAACAAGAAAACAATGGCTTTGAATGACACACTGGACCAGATGGATTTAACAGATATATTCAGGACATTCCATCCTAAAACAGCAGAATGCACATTCTTTTCAGGTACACATGGAATATTCTTTTAAAATAGATCACAATTAGGCCACAAAACAAAGCTTAACAAATTCAAAAAGATAGAAATCACACCATGTACGTTTTCTGAACACAACACTATGAAACCAGAAGTCAAGCACAAGAAAAAATCTGGAAAGACCACGAATACATGGAGATTAAACAATACGCTACTAAACAATAAATGGGTCAACCAGTAAATAAAAGAATAAATTTAAACAGTACATGGAAACAAATGAAAATTAACACACAACAATCCAAAACTTCTGGGATGCAATAAGGCAGTTCTAACAGGGAAGTTTATAGCAATACAGGCCTACCTCAAGAAGGAAGAAAAATCTCAAATACACAACCTAACCTTACATCTAAAGGACCTAGGAAAAGAACAACAAATAAAACCTAAAATCAGCAGAAGGAAGGAAATAATAAAAATTAGAGCAGAAATAAATGATATAGAAACTAAAAAAACCCAAAAAACAACAACAACAACAAAAAACAATAGATCAATTAAACCAGGAGCTGGTTCTTTGAAAAAAAATGATAATTGAAATTGATAAACCTCTAGCCAGACTCAACAAGAAAAAAAGGGAAAGGGCCCAAATAAATAGAAACACAAATGAGAGAGGAGAAATAACAACCAACACCACAGAAATACAAACATAAAATATAAGAGAATCTTATGGAAAACTATAGGCAAACAAATTGTGACAACCTAGAAGAAATGGATAAATTTCCAGAAACATATAAATTACAAAAACTGAAACAGGAAGAAATAGAATATGTGAACAGACTGATAATCTGCAAAGAAATTGAATCAGTAATCAAAAAACTCCCAAAAAACAAAAGTGCAGGACATTTAAAGAAGAGTTAAAATCTATTCTTTTCAAACTATTCCAAAAAAAAAAAAAAAGGAAAAGAAAACTTCAAAATTCATTCTGTGAGGCCAACACTGCCCTGATACCAACATCAGATAAAGACATCACAAAAGAAGAGAACTATAGGCCAATATCTCTGATGAACATAGATGCAAAAATCCTCAACAAAATAACTAGTAAACCAAGTCCAACAGTACATATAAAAAAATCATTCACCAGAATCAAGTAGGATTTATTAATGAGTTGCAAGGGTGGTTCAATATTCATGAATCAATTGTGATATATCACATCAATAAGAGAAAGGATAAAAACCATATGATCATTTCAACAGACACAGAAAAGTATTTGACAAAGTATAACATCCATGCATGATAAAAACCCTCAACAAAGTAGGTTTAGAGGGAACATACCTCAACATAGTAAAGGCCATATATGAAAAACCCAGTTAACATCATTCTTAATGGGGAAAACTGAAAGCCTTTCCCCTAAAAACCAAGGAACAAGATAGGATGTCCACTCTCATCATTTTTATTCAGCATAGTACTAGAAGTCCTACCCACAGCAATCAGACAACAGAAAGAAATAAAAGGCATCCAAATTGGTAAGGAAGAAGTAAAACAAGAAAAAGACTGAATACAGGGAACAAACTGATGGTTACCAGAGGGCAGTTGGTGGTGGGGGAGGGGGGGTCAGATGGGTGAAATAGGGTATGGGGATTAAGGAGTCCACTTGTCCTGATGAGCACCAGGTAATTAAAATAAAAAATTAAAAATACATATGAAAGATGAATCAACAGAGAACCCTGTGAGTTCAAGAAGGTAAGGAAAATAATCCAGCTTCCAAAATAGAGGCAGTCTCCATATTTCTTTAAGAATTTGAAGAAGGGCTACACATACACAAAAATGCTGTTTTAAGGCTATGCTGGCCAAATGTTTATTCAAATTACTTCAAGTGCTATTTTTAATCCATCTCAAGTAACATCCCTTTATACTATGAAGTGTATTGCTTTGTAATATATGTAAATGAAACCATAATGAACTACATAGAATACTTAATATTTAACAACCATCTACTCTACAAAGGTTATATATTCTAATTCCTTTGTCTTTTTACAACAAACCAGCCAGCAAAGAATCACTTCAGACCTAGATCTTCCTAGTAAATTTTTAAGAAAATGTTTCAGGGGCACCTGGATGGCTCAGTCAGTTAAGCATCTGACTTCGGCTCAGGTCATGATCTCAAGGTTCATGAATTCAAATGCCACATCTGGCTCTCTGCCGTCAGCACAGAGCCTGCTTCAGATCCTCTGTCTCTCTCTCTCTGCCCCTCCCCAGTTCTGGCAAACATGAGCTCTCTCTCCCTCTCAAAACTAAATAAACATTAAAAAAGAAAGAAAGAAAGAAAGAAAGAAAGAAAGAAAGAGGAAGGAAGGAAGAAGGAAGGAAGGAAGGAAGGAAAGAGAGAGAGAGAGAGAGAGAGAGAGAGAAAGAAAGAAAGAAAGAAAGAAAGAAAGAAAGAAAGAAAGAAAGAAAATGATCTAGGAATGTCTACTTTGCTATCTTCCTTTTTCCCTTCTTTAAACGTATCCCACAGTAAGCTCAGACATTAGAAATTTGGTTGTTTACTATTTAAAAAGTACTTAGCTTTTTGGAGCCCCATATTGCTATAATCAGCAACTTTACCTTTTATGGTATCTTAATACAAGGGATATAAGAAACACCACTTTTAAGTGTTTTTGAAACTTTAATCCCACATCTTGTGGTTTCATCCTATTATAAAGCTTCAAAACTTCAATGTGAATGACTGCAAACTATTCTGTTGTAAATATGCTCTTCAAAGTATCAGTAAGTATAAGATTCCTCCATGTGATTATCTGCCTCTCACTAGACATCTATCTCTCTCCCCTCTCAATCACTTTAAAAGACCAAACAACATATGACTATCAAGCTGCAAAACTGATTATTCTTTTGAAAACAGGTGAAAGAAAAGAAAACAGGTGTCAGGATTTTATAACCATAGTGCCTTGAGTCTTTTCATTCTTCCTTCCCTCTGCTACAGTGCTCTAGGAGAGCAAAGTTATTGGTTCTATTGCTGAATCTCTGGGTCAGCTCAAGGCTGATGGCTTTAGGAAAAGATTTTTTTTTTAATAGCAAACATCAGAAAACAGATCCATTTAAAACTCTAACACAGACTAAAACAATTAGCATTCTGACTGTGTCTCTGGTCTTCACACCCCTCCAAACCATCCTCTATACTACCATCTGAGTCATGTTCCCACTCGTGGGACATGTTGTCTCCTGCTCAAAGTCCTTTATAGACTTGCAGAAGTAACTTGGTGAAGAAGTAGGAAAAACCAAAGGACTTTTTCAATTACATGCTATTACATTCATGTATGTTCCCAGAGGGATAAGTCATATCCTCAAAGGCAACACTGGGGGAAAAGGAAGACTGGAGAACCACTTTGCTAAAGAAAGTTTTTCCTACTTCTTCAAACATCCCCTACTCTTCCATGCTTCTCTGCCTTCACTCTTAGTTTACTATTTTCACAAAAGACCCTTTCAGATAAGCACTGCACGTTGAGTATTTCATTACTGCAATTCTCATATTGTACTGAATAACTGGCTTGAATGTTTATCTCCTCAACATACCATAAGATCCTTGAAGAAAGGGGACCCTGCTATCCCATATCCCACTCTCCACATACAATTTTGAAAAAATTACACATATCAAGTCATTACATACATGCTAAGAGAAAAATATAAATAACTGATCATCGTACATGCAAAGCACCACCAAGTTAAGGATGATAAACTACAGGCATGTGTGTGTGGTGATTTGTGTACACACACTTTTTCTAGTTTTCTTTTCTCTCTCAAAACAAAAACAAACCTCTCCTGCTAACATAAAACAAATACAAATATTCTTAATTCTAAAATACAGAAAATATAACCAATGAAGAATGTAACATTTTAGTGGTTAGTAGTTTCAAAAGATAACTTAGGATTTAAAGAGGATCTTTCCACTCAAAATTGGGAAAGCTGTATGGATGCAATTGCAGCAGGGGATTTGTTTGAAAACCACCTATAAAAACTAAAGAATATCTTAGGTTTACAACTTTGTGGCCTTGAAAAACTCATGTATCCTCTCTGAACCTAAGATGGCCCATTTTAAACTGTGGAAGGGGACTGTTTTGCCTACTTCATGGGGGTAATTAGCAAAATAAGTGAGTATGCTTGCAGTACTTTAAAAAATATTCTCAATTGAATGAACTCTCTAAAGAAGTTTAATAACCATTTGATTAATATGATCCTGTTGATAATAACAAAAATGTTCACTATTTCAGATCTCATTAAATACTGAAATGCTTGTATAGAAGCTGCCATTGCTGCAATTTGGGAAAGCAGAGAGGAATCCAGGAGTTAAAACAGGTCTCAGCAGCAATATAGTCTAAAAGACCAGAATCTTGCTAGATAGTCACCAAAGAACAAAACTAGGCATGGTATGAGCTCATCTTAGATCCTGGCCAGGAAGATTTTAAATTACTAATGTAACCAAAGGGAATTATTGTGAAGAAGTAATGTAATTTTGCACCCCAGGGGATATTTGGTAACATCTGGAGTCATTTTTGGCTCACAACTGGGGGCAGGGGTACTACTGACATCTAGTGCATAGATGCCAGAGATGATGTTCAATATCCTGTGACTAGAACAGCCCTTCACAACAAAGAAATTACCCAGTCCAAAATGCCAACAATCCTGAGGTTAAGAAATCCTATCTTAAAACAGTCTATCTAGAAAACAGAATTTGATGACAGTGACATTCATTTATTCATTCCAGTATTTCCTGAGCAGCCATGAAGGAAAGTTTCTGTAATGAGCTCTGTCCTGGGTGCTGAAGGGTCTAGAGCAGTTAAGAATAATCTGTGTGATTTATATAAATATTGAGCATCTATATGGTCTTGAAAGGAATCTCAGAAACAGTCAAACAAGTTTATCATGACCTAGAATTTCTAAATACTTACCTCCAGGGCCTGCATTCGTTTTAACAGCATTTTATTTTCACTGTTCTTAACCTTTTCTTCATAGAATTCCAGAAATGTTTTTTTGTAGACTAGTTTCATATTGTACTTCTTTGCCATTCTGTCCAAAATAGGTTACTTAATTAAAACACTTCCACATTATTTATAATTCCTCAATAGTTTACTTTCACACAACAGTGACAACTTCTGGGCATCACTAAAAAAACTATCATTATAAATTCACAATAGGATGATACAAAATGAGTGAAGAGCAACATACCAATAATTACATCTATAAGAAAACATGCATTCTCAATCTCAATAGGCCACAGGTAACTCTATTACTGTAATAAATGGGTCATGAAAGTAAAAGGAAAGGCTGTGAGACAGGGATGAAAGCTGTAAGGAACATTTTTCTATCAATTTCATTTATTTAACTTAATCCCTTACAGTGGCATTGAAAACAGCTGCCATTCCTTTTTAAAATATTCTTTCATCTCTTGGATTCTCTAGCAAAAGACACTATTAATTTTTATAATACACCTGTAGCTGCTTCTTCACAGTTTGTTTTACAAATGCCTTTTACCCAACTTGTAAATTTTAATGTTCTGAAGAGTTTGGCCCACAGCCTTACTCATTTTCTCCTTCCTGACTTTACACAGCATGCCAACAGCTATCTGTAGTTCAGCTCTCTCGTCACTCATTTATTCCACTGCTTCCTAGAAATCTCCACCAGGATGTGTCACAGGAATTCTCTAACTTTCCAAATCCAAGGCTGAATCCCACTAGACCATTCTGCCAATCTTTATTTCAGTAAATCCATCTAATGATTCGTGCCAGAAACTTCAGAGTTCTCCATGCCTCTTCTCTCCAATGCCTGCTGTGTTCAACACACCACTACATCCTCTGTTTACCTATAAAATATACTTCAAATAGGTCTTCTTACCCCTTCATTGGCTACCATCTTGCTTTAACCACCACCACCACCACCACTCAGCCGTACTACTTCGCTAGGTTCCATGCTTCTATTCTTACTCTCCCTCAATGAATATTTCAACTGCAACCAGATTGAGTTTTCAAAAATACACACATGTCACTTTCCCCCTTTACGCCCTTCACTGGATCTCCACCACACAATTCAAAAGGCTTCAGCATGGCCTTTAAGTCACTCATCTATAAAGGAATGCTGCTTTAGGGCATCTGGCTGGCCCAGTTGGTACAGCATACAACTCTTGATCTTGGGGTTGTGAGCTCGAGCCCCATACTGAGTGTAGAGCTTACTTTAAAAAAAAAAAAAAAAAAAAAGGAAAATGCTCCTTATCTTGAGCCACTTGGGCCCTCATTCCTTATGACCACACAATGGCCTTCCTTTAGCTCCTTGAAAGAGCCAAGCCCTTTCCCATTTCAGGGCCTTCATACATATTGTCACTTATACCTGGTACATTCTCCCTTCCAGTCTTCAACTGGCCAACTTCTATTCATCCTTTAGATGTTGACTTAAACATCACTTCTTCCTAGGTGGACTCTAAAATCCTCAATTACATTAGGTCTCCCTGTTATACTCGTTTTTTTTTCCTCACTGCACTTGTTAAAATTTATATATGTGTGTGTGTGTGTGTGTGTATATATATGTATATACATATATATACATACATATAATTTATGTATATATCAAAATTCATATATGATCTCAGGCAGCAGGTAAAGGAGGAGATGAAGGGAAAATAATTCTGAAAGAGTCCATGAGAAGATTTGCGAGATGACAGTTGAGGGAACAGTGAGAATGGAAACATTTGAGAGCCACTGGATTTGTATGTAAGAGGCATCTGTAAGGCCTCCCCATAATTTGAATTAGCCTTCCTTGGAAAGACAACATGAGCAAAGAAAAGAGTCTCTTCTATTTTTGGCAGTTCATGAAACGCATAAATCTACAAAATAAGGCTTTAGAAATAAAACCAAGCTTAATGCCTGAGAAATACCATAATTACAAAGAACTGAGACTCAGTTTGACCAATCTGAATGGGTTTGCCATATAAAAAGCTAATTATATTTTTGATCAGTTTCTTAACAAAATGGCAGAAGGGCATCTCAAAATCCTGTGCATTTTCAGATTGTCCCACTGAATGTATAGCTGTTTTAGTAATTTTTTAAAACTTTAGATATTATAGAGATGACTTGACACTTTACACATGCATCACCATTAAGCAATTTAAGTACAAAAGACTGCTAGTGCTTCCTTAGCATTTAAAAAAAAGTTTCATTATAGCCTTTATCTTTTTGGTTCTACTCAAATCACCAACTTTGTTAACCAAAAACACCAAGCTAACATACTAAACATATGAAATGACATACTAAAAAAATTTAATTTCTTCTTTTAGAAAGAGCAGAAACATTTCACAAGAGTTTACTAATGTTAAGGGGGGAAAAAGTGATTTAAAGTTTTAAATTTTACAGCTTATATAAATTGTACATAACATTTTTCTCATGTTCAGTCCCATGCTATTTGATTTTCTCATACTATTGTATAAAATTTTTATATATTGTAGAATCCTAAAAATCTTGTATCTATAATTTTATAAGCTGACTGAGGCACAACTCAAGTAATCACCAACTCAAAATAAGTAGCAAATAAAGCTTTTTCATCAATAAAAGACTTTTGTCTTTAAAAGTACGAAATCAACTTAGGTTTGGTCAACTGTGACACGGCCTTAGATTTAAGTTGACTTTTCCACTTTCCGTCTCAGGGAAACCTCCAAGACCCAGGGGTCTCATAAGGCCTTGAAGCCTGGATAGCCCAAGTTTCCCTATGTCTGTAGTTTGCCAAGACTCTTAGGTCCAGGTGCACGAGTGAATACATTCCTGAGTCAGGATATTATTATCAACACTGCCTGTGAAACACAGGCAATTTCAAAGCTATAGTGAAATGTAAAACAACTTTTAATACCTATCCTTGTCAAAAGAGGATCATTTTATATTACCAAAGTTACTAATAGTTTTTTTTAAAAATCTTTCTCTATTTGCAATGTAAGGTATTTTCTGCCACAAGTTGAAGGCAACAGGTTCCTTTCTTACCTACAGGATAAAGTAATTCTAAGGATGAAAGAAAACTAAATAAGCAAGGCTATTAGAGACCTATGGCACAAAACTGGATATGACGTTATTTTTTTTTTTTCTTTTTCTTTACAAGGCTATACTTTTTCTTTGGGTTCTATGTAAAATAAGGAATGAATGAAAAGACTGATTTTTTCCCCCTTTTTTTCACTCTTAAGGCAAAAAGAGAAGAATAACAGATTAATGACATTCTTACTCATTTAGCAATGGAAAATAGACCAAGAATTCAGGGACATCCACAACACCTTCCAAGTTGAAGTCATATTTGCAGCCAAATAAAGGATAATCTCCTTTCTTCTGAAATTTCACAGTATATATCTCATTTCCAAATGATTCTGTTTCTGAAACTTCAAGGCGTCTTCTGTTAAAGGTTATCCCCAAAACAAAATAAAAAGATTAAAGTTGTTATTAGCTTAGACTTATTTTGATCAGATTATGCATATGAAAAAACTACCGGATTTTTAATTGGATTTCAGCTACTCTTAAGAAGCAATAAAGTAAAAGATAATGAACAATTTCACTCATAAAATTAGGCTAGAAATTGGTTTCACCACTCATGACTCCTGGGTAAGTCTTTGTTTATCTGATCCGGAGTTTGTCTAGCACTATAACCTCTGGCTGGATATAGCATCGGTCTCCAATTTATACATAAAAATGTTTTAAAGATCCATCTGTATATCTATCTTTTGACCTTAAATATTGAGTATCTACTCAAATACATTATCAAAGTGCTCAGCCCTTATCACAGTTCATGAGATTGACCCCTGGTAGGGCTCTCCTTCTCTCTCTCTGCCCCTCCCCGTTTGTGCACACATTCTCTCTCTCTCTCTCCCCCCCTCTCTCAAAATAAATAAACTTAAGGGAAAAAAAACCCTTAACTCTGAGTAGCTTATAAGCCACGTATCAAAAGTACTTACATCAGTTCAAAGCTATTGGGAGTGGTACCAATAAAATAGCCTCCAGGGTTCAGTCTCTCACAAGCATTTCTGAGCATCATGTCAGCCTGCTCATAGGACTCAAATGAGTAGTGACAGACAAACTGACAACTGCAGATATCAAAGCACATTTCTGGGTCACGAAATTTGTCAATTAGAAGTTCCTGAAACAAATTAAAAATTAAAACAGGTCAACAGGGCACCTGGGTGGCTCAATTGGCTAAGCATCTGACTTCGTCTCAGGTCATGATCTTACAGTTCGTGAGTTCAAGCCCCGTGTTGAGCTCTGTGCTGACAGCTCAGAGCCTAGGGCCTGCTTCGGATTCTATGTCTCCCTCTCTCTCCCTGCCCCTACCCTGCTCACACTCTGTTTCTGTCTCTCAAAAAGTGAATAAACATTAAAAAAAATATATTAAAAAATAAATAAAATACAATGGGTCAAGATTTTGAAGTTAACTGCAACATAAAAAATTTTTAGTAACATAATTTGTAGAATTGGGGTCCTTTTTTTTTTTTTAATTTTTTTAATGTTTATTTTTTATTTTTGAGACAGAAACAGAGCATGAGCAGGGGAGGGGCAGAGAGAGAAAGGAGACACAGAATCCGAAACAGGCTCCAGGCTCTGAGCTGCCAGCCCAGAGCCCAATGGGGGGCTCAAACTCACCAACCGTGAGATCATGACCCAAGGTGAAGTTGGTCGCTTAACGACTGAGCCACCCAGGCATCCCAGAATTAGATCCTTAAAACAAAAGTAGACATGCCCCTCCCAACCACCTATCTTTTCTCTCATTATGTATAATAAGGCCCACAATAAAACGATCTTTTCCTTCAATAAAGTAATTAAAAACTAGGGATTCTGAAATCATGTTTAAAAACTTATCAACCAAGTATGACATTTAAAAGAGTTGATGCTTTTATCTGGTTTACTTAAAAGCTAAAGTAAAATGATGTTAAACAGTAACTTTAACAGTATGTTTAAAAAACATAAAGCTGACCTTTGGGATACTTTATAAACATGCAGAAGTGTTTTTAAAGGTTTCTGACATTCTAGCAGTATACTACCACTTTTCCACTTCACTTTCACAACTGCAAACAAAACGTATAGGATTAAAGATAGCTATAATAGTTTAATGAGCAAATGAGTCAGACAAAGCATTAAAGGTCAAGGTGAGACTTTCACTATTCAAGTGCCACTGTAGTTCTTAAACTTCATAGTTGTTAGGAAATTCAGAAACAGGTGGAAGGTGGAAAGCACCAAACTCTGATATGCTGGGAAACTACCCTAATAAATTATACTGTAAACAAAACATAAGTTCAGTTCTTTTTCAAAATACCGGAAAGTAAGTCTTGTCTGAATGGAAAAGCAACAAGTGATTTCAAGAGTTCAAATTATTAAAAGCAAAAAGTTCCCAGAAATACTCAGTGGGTCATTTAAGAAAATTTACCATTAATAGAATTTCCAGTTGAAACTGAAAATGCATGTCTTGAGATTTTTAATGTTTCAAAGCACATTTTATTTTAAATTTTTTTTTTTTTTTTTTAACATTTATTTACTTTTTGAGACAGAGAGAGACAGAGCATGAACGGGGGAGGGTCAGAGAGAGAGAGGGAGACACAGAATCTGAAACAGGCTCCAGGCTCCGAGCTGTCAGCACAGAGCCCGACACGGGGCTCGAACTCACGAGCCGTGAGATCATGGCCTGAGCCGAAGTCGGACATTTAACCGACTGAGCCACCCAGGCGCCCCCAAAGCACATTTTAAAAGAATGAACTGATTTTTTTTTTTTTTTTTAAACATTTATTTATTTTTGAGACAGAGACAGAGCATGAACAGGGGAGGGGCAGAGAGAGAGGGAGACACAGAATCTGAAGCAGGCTCCAGGCTCTGAGCTGTCAGCACAGAGCCTGACGCGGGGCTCGAACTCACAGACCGCGAGATCATGACCTGAGCCGAAGTCGGCCTCTTAACTGACTGAGCCACCCAGGTGCCCTGAACTGATTTTTAAAACACATCATTTATCCAAAGGAAAAATATAAAACATAAATTGACAAGGGTACCTAGTTGAGCATCTGACTCTTGATTTTGGCTCAGGTCATAATCACAAGGTCGCGGGATGGAGCCCTGCACTGGGCCTTGTGCTGACAGCATGCAGCCTGCTTGGGACTGACTTTCTTTTTTTCTTTCTCTCTCTCTTTCTTTCCTTCCTTTCCCTTTCTTTCTTTCTTTCTCTCTCTCCACCTCTGCCACTACCCCCACCTCTAAAAATAAATAAATAAAATAAATAGACAAATTAAAAAAATTCTGTACCTTTGAACAATCAGCAGTTATAAATTCTGCGTTGAAAATATATTCATTGTCACGACAACGATTTTTCATGTCCTCATAACGCTGCTGACACTGTTTGACAGAAACATCAGCGATATCTGCAAGGCAGAAAGGGACAGACATTAGTAACTGGCAAAGACCTAAAGAAATAAAATGTAAATGCAAAGATGGAACAAATCTACACATTAATCCAAACTGAACCTTAGTAAAAGCAAGGAGGTTCTATTTTCTTCAAAACAAAAGAAAGTCTCTGTTCAAATGCAAATATCCTATTACTTTTTAAAAGGATTAAAAGCTTTCTCAATAGATACTGACAACAGAAACGTCCCGTCATTATCTTTAAATGCTTATTCCAAGTTAAAAGTAGAAAATTTAGACTCCAATTTGAATTATAAAACCTAAACTACGTGCCCAGCTCAGAAAATATCAAGTTTGCTTTTTTTAATAGAATGTTATTTGCTTTTTCCATGTTGAGATTTGCACTGATGGTGCAAAAGCAATGAAAAGTAAAATGCTGGCACCTTATCATGAACACAAGGTAGCAGCACCAAATGGTACACGTAATACTTAATATCTTCTTCACCACTACAAACTAGCATGGACAAAAAAACCCCAAAACCTAATTTCATTTAAGAATGCTCTTGATAAAGCTCAGCTCTTTTTCAATATTCTGTGTGATGAAATGGAAAGTAACAGAATATCTGTGCTACCTAACAAAGTTTGAACAGGACCAGTGTGACTGTGTTGTGAGCTGTACTAGACACTTTTTTCATAGAAAATTGTTTTCACTTGAAAGAACCAGTGACAGATAAACCGGTTATTTAGACTTGGTGATTTGGCAGACATTTTTTGAAAATGAACAAAGTGAACCTCCACTGCAAGGAAAACAAAGGACAGTATTTGTTACCATGATAAAACTTGAGATTTCAAGTGAAAATTACAATCTGAAACACTTCTATCTACCACCACAGGCTGGGCCATGTTCCCAATACTTAAACTTTTCTGATTGATGGTAACATTAAAAAAAATGTGATTTCTTGATGTCAACATTTAGAAGATCTGCATAACTTTAGTGAACATTATTTTCCAAATATTACAAAATCTTACAGGGAAAAGATCCATTCAAAGCGCAAGACAGACCAATGGATTTAAATGTAACAGAACATAAAAAGTTCATTGATACAGATTCAGATGCCACATTATAACTATCTGTAAGGAACTACTATCTCTTGAGGTTTTTTTTGTTTTTGTTTTTTAACGTTTTTGTTTATTTTTGAGACAGAGAGAGACGGAGCATGAACAGAGGAGGGTCAGAGAGAGGGAGACACAGAATCTGAAACAGGCTCCAGGCTCTGAGCTGTCAGCACAGAGCCCAACGCAGGGCTCAAACTCACGGACTGCAAGATCGTGACCTGAGCTGAAGTCGGACGCTTAACCGGCTGAGCCACCCAGGAGCCCCTATCTGTTGAGTTTTGATATAATATCAAAGATGAATATGCTCAATTATCTGAAAAGTGTTAAAATACTCCTTCACTACAACTATTCATCAAATAAAATAACACATCAAAACACAATGAATGCAGAAACAGGTATGAAAATCTAGTTGTCTCCTATTTTTCTATACTCTAAAGGGATTTGGAAAAATATTTTTAAAGACTAAAATATTTTTAGTCTTGTCACTAAACTTTATTTTTTATTGATGAAAAATATTCTTTAAATTCTCAGTTTTAATTTCTATAATCAATAGATATAGGCACATACACAAAAGTTTTCTCATCCTCAATCTTAAAAATAAAGGTGTATGGCACTCATAAAACCAAAAATTTGGCAAGTGTCAAAATAGGTAACTTTATATAGATGGTGCTGTACATTTCATTGCACTGGAAGAACATAACATCTGCTTGTCCTACTTCAGTGTTAAGACTGACCAGTGGGTTCAGGAGCTTGATTCATTCAGTTATTAAATTCCTATCAACTTTTCACCTAATAGATTTAGCAACTTCTATGATTGTTGCTTAGATCTATTATTTCATTGAGGGTGGAAAATAGTGATTTTCATCATTCCTCCTGCATTTATTCATTAGGAGTTTTTAGTTAAGAGGAATCTTCTTTGTCAACCATTTGGTTACTTTGAAATACAGTTCACATAAGGTAAGGAAGATACATACTCAGCCCCCACCCCTTAATTTATGAATTTCAGAATGATGAGTAAGTTTCCTATAGCAACCTCGAAGGGTGAATACTGAGGGTTTGGGGGGGTGTTTTTCCCTCTTTATTTGGTGTTTCAATCTACTGTAATCACTATTCTTTTTGATGATGAAATTGTCCTATCTTTGGCCAGTGGAAGTCTTTTCATGTTTGTGTTTTAGACATGACTCTTTGATTACTTCCTTCCTTTTAGGGAGGACAAGTTATACCAGGCTCATTAACTATACTGCATAATACCATCAGTAAAGTCTCATAATTCATTTTTAAAAAACACCCATCTCACACACAGCCTCAGATATCTTCTTATAAGATCTTTTAGTATCATGTGATAATGAGATCCTGCTCATTTTCCATTTACCTGACTGATCACGAATTATTCTTCCCCACATCATTATTTACCTTACCTGTACAAACTAGCTTATTAATTCTTCCCTTTTTCCACTTGAGCAAATCTCCACCTTTGCCACATCCCAGGTCCAAAACAGTGATATCACGTTTTTTTTTCTGTCGTACCTTTTCTAAAAATTCCCCTAAAAGAAATAAGTCATAAGAAATGATCTTTCCTCCATTTTTACTACAGCATCAACTGCAACCCCTAAAAACCTACTAACTTCTGCCTGACATTTACTATAAACTATTAAACATTCATTTATATAATTCGTAACTTTTGGTAAACATTTCAAAATATGACTAAGAGTTAGTTAAGTTCATCTTCTAGCATTAAAGATAAAAGAGTATGTGTCTGGTATTTTAGAAAGTTAAGACAGGTTTTTGAAGGTTACTCTTAGAACTTGATTCAACACTGAATAGCAGACATTTTAAATTCTAATTAATACAAGAAAATCCAACACTTACTCATGATAAGGAAAAAACCTACTCGTAATTTTTATAGTTTTCTCTTTCCAAAAGCTAAATGTTTAGCTTATAATATACCTATGTAAATCAAAGTAATTATGGGGTCATAGAATGCTTGATTTTCAAAAAAGGTGTCAGGCTTACCACCAAAACAAATATAACAAATATAAGTCCAAAAACTATACATACCTCTTAACTTTACTATCAGAGTTCTTTTTTTTAAATTTTTTTTAAATTAAATTTTTTTAATTTACTTTTGAGAGAGAAAGAGAGAGACAGGGTGCAAGCGGAGGAGAGACAGAGGGAGACACAGAATCTGAAGCAGGCTCCAGGCTTCAAGCTGTCAGCAGAGCCCAACACAGGACTCGAACTCACGAACTGTGAGGTGATGACCTGAGCTGAAGTCGGACACTTAACCAATTGAGCCACCCCAGTGCCCCAGTATCATCAGAATTCTTAAACCACTCTAAAAAAATCTTTCATCCCAATCCACCAAATCACATTAATAACCAACAAATAGTATCAGTATGGTCCAATGTATCAATAGCCAAATGGTTCAAATATCAGTTAAAGGCCTATTAATATTCTTAAAAAACTGAAGTATTCAGCAATTCAACAACCTGATACAATGCTGAATCCTAGATCTACTCTTCTTGTCCTTATTATTCTGAGTTTAACAGTTCCTATTTCATGTGTGTACTGTGACTGCTAAAATACTCTGTGTAAATATTTCTGCCTTTCACTGTCCATAGGATGTTAAAGTAACTTTGACAGAAGCACAGTGTTCTATATTTAATTTTCTCCTAGAAAACTTAAATAGCATAATAAATGAATGACAAAGAATGGGTGTTTGAAAAGAGAAAGGAAAAAGCCAGACAGAACTTGGCACAGACCACACTGTTGCAAAAGAATCAGAAAGACAGGTGCAGATAGCCAAGCACCCAATGAGAGAGTTGCTGAAGGAAGAAAGAATAGCATGAATATGCAGGGAGAAAAAATTTGTTAAATCTGACTTATGACTTTTTGAAAATGACCTATTTCCCTGATTATAAAAATAATACAATGATGTAAAAAATACAGATGAACTTAAAAATATTTATTCAATGAATAATACAAGAACAAATGACACATGAGAAAAAATACCCAAGAAGCTATCTATGTTACTGATGATGATGAGGAATGGAAAAGAAAAACTGAAAAGAAATGAGAATTAGGGTTCAAAGATTACCTTAAAAGTATAGACTAAAAATGCCATAATACTAACCTTAAAAAGGGGGGTGGGGAGGGGAGGAATTGGGAGGCAACATTTAATTACCCTAGCTGAAAACTAGCAGAGACAAATAAGTCATATTTCTGTAATAAAATGAGTATGAAAAACAAAAGTGAGATAGAAAATATTAATATGTGTTCGAAATAATGAGCCTAGTTCCCACTCCTAATAACTATTCAGAATGAATAAGGTATCTTTAAAAATTAGTAAATTACTAGGATGCCTTGCTGACTCGGTCAGTAAAGCATGTGACTTTTGACCTAAGGGTTGTGAGTTCAAGCCCCACACTGGATTTAGAGATTACTAAAACAATAAAATCTTTAAAATAAGTAAAATAAAAATTAGTAAATTATCATCAAAACTACTAAAGTCTCCATAATTAGCACTTCATTCTTTCCAGTGTCATCACAAAAGCATTCTCACTTTTCCTGAGGCTGGCTTTTAAATAAATAAAAAAAACCACCAAAATCTTACTGTGAAAAACTTCAAAACACACTGGCTTTTAAAAATTCTCTAAACTCACCTAAGAATCTACTTAATATGTTAAATATATAGAGCAATAAATATGTTCTGAATCATATTTCTCCAATGATTTGCATTTTAATTTTTTTTAATGTTTTTTTTTATTTTGAGAGAGCATGCACATGAGCAGGGGAGGGGCAGAAAGACAGAGAGAGAGAATCCCAAGCAGGTGTAGAGCTGGATCCCATGAACTTCGAGATTACGACCTCAGCCAAAATCAAGAGTCGGACACTTAACCGACTGAGCCACCCAGGCACCCCACATTTTAATTTTAAAGATGAGTTTCCATAAATAAAATGCTGGCTGGCTCCAAAAAGTTGGATGTCTTTATCAAGCCTCAAAGTAAACTTTACTTTTCCCCAGACACTGTGTAAGTTCAATAAAAAATTACCACATATGTGGTGATACCACCATCTTTACCAACTCATTAAAGGCCTAGAGATGAAAAATCATGACAATGCCCATTTTCTTGACTTAATAGAAGCTGAATGCTTAATCCAACAATGAGTCACTGCCCCAAAACTATTAGAGTAACATAGAATAATTACTTAATAGCACTAGGTAACCTTAATTCTTAGTATAAAAGGAGCATACTGCCTTTTGAAAGCCTGGTTAACTTATGAACTTAATATCAATTAAACACTCAGCAATATCTTATTTACTCCAAAAGTAAATATGAAAAAATGTATCTTAAAGGCCTAGTTTTCATTTTTGCTCCAATTTTACCAAGTCAAGGTTGGATAATTAAATGAATAGGAATGAAAGACCAAGTAGTTTAATGTATAACCATTTGGAAAGAAAAAAAAAAAAAACAAAACCGAGACATAAGCTAAAATAAAAAATTCCAAAATATAAATAAAAAATCAATCATATATACCAATGAGGACGCTTTTCATCCAATTATTAAAGTTTCTGAGGTAAAAAATACGACTTTGGCTACGCTTCTCCAAACCAACTTCCTGAAGTTCATTGTAGTGGGCAGCCACTGCTGAACTGTGTCCCTCTTCTAAGTTCTGAAAATAAGAGAATGGAATAAAATTAAGGATCAGAACATGGCAAAAATAAGCCTTAAAAGAGCATCTGACCTATATAAGGATAAAATACTAATAAAATTGGTAAACTTCAAAAAGCAATGACATTGACCACATAATCCTAATTATAATCATACGTAAGATTTGTTCTCCCCTGTTTCCTGTATTTAAAAACATCTCTTGGTTTAAAATTTTCATCTTGATCTTTCATCTGTATAATTTTGGTGTCAATGTCTTAATAAAACCAGTACTCTTCCAGAGTTCTGATTTATTCAATTCAATAAATGTCCATCAGTGGATGGGGTTCCTATAAGAGAATAAAATAGGAATAAGTTATATTATCCTAAAACTCACATAAGCATTAAATAATACAAAGGAATTAGAACTCAATAAGCTGTATTCATGTCAATGGTTTTGTTTTTGTGGTTTTTTTGTTTTTTGTTTTTTTTTCTCTTCATCTAACTCCAAAGTTTCAGTTTGTGCTCCTTACCTGATACTAAGCATTTTGCAAAAATGCTATGGTAGGTAAAGGGCTTCAAATTCCCACATTTCCCCATTCAACCAAAGTGCTTCATCTTTTACCTATCTTACATATCAGGTTTAAGATTTCCACTTGAAAAAAAGGTTCTGCTGCTAATAAAGTTTGAAAACTGTGGTTATAATACAAGCTCCCCTCTGTTAACAAGAATTCACACTCCACCAACGACAAATGCCTGGCCTATCTGACACCTTACTTTTCAAGACTGATGGCAGAATTTTTACTCATTCACTGAAGTACTCTTTCTATTCAAATCCAGATTCTGCCTCAGATTCCTTCATAATATGGTATTCCCAGATGAAAATAACTTGCTGTTCCTTGTTCTAGAATATCCATGCTAAATATCAGCCTTAAAATTGCATGTACTACACCAATGAGAAGTTAGAAACAATATCATTTAAAGAATCACATTAAGAAAGGAATGTAGGGGTGCCTGGGTGGCTCAGTCGGTTGAGCGTCCGACTTCAGCTCAGGTCATGATCTCACAATCCGTGGGTTCAAGCCCCGCGTTGGGCTCTGTGCTGACAGCTCAGAGCCTGGAGCCTGCTTCAGATTCTGTGTCTCCCTCTCTCTCTGCCCCCTCCCCTGTTCATGCTCTGTCTCTATCTCAAAAATAAATAAACACATTAAAAAGAAATGTTTTTAAAGAAAGGAATGTAAAGCTGGGTGTAATACTGAAATTTATCATCTTAAGTCATAGTCTCTACTGTTTAGGACACAAGAAAGTGATGAATACCTAACAAAAAAGGAAAAAAATGTATCAACTGGTTTTTTAAAACACTGAGAAAAAGCAAACTATAAAAACTGGTTTTCAAGTTTCTAGTCAAATAAGAGTTCTTAAATAACAAAAATTATCTCAATTAGAAGTTTCATCTAAATAAAAGCAACTAAATTACAGAGTTAAAAACCTACTCTATCTTTTGAGACATTATCTATTACAAATAGATAAAAAATAATTACAAACTTATATTCTTAAGGTTTAAGATTATGTAAAAAACAGTATTATCTCACAGCTTCTCCACATTCCAATGTGACATATTCCATTATGAGTAAAAGAAAACACATTCAA
Organism: Prionailurus viverrinus; assembly: GCF_022837055.1. Classification (NCBI taxonomy): domain Eukaryota; kingdom Metazoa; phylum Chordata; class Mammalia; order Carnivora; family Felidae; genus Prionailurus; species Prionailurus viverrinus. Next base: position 32,351,429 of record NC_062572.1, read on the forward strand.
CATACTTTTTGCTTTTCAGGAACATCCTCAAGTTCTATTTTTCTCTTTTTCTGTGTGCCATCTCCAGTAGAAGGTTCATCTTTTGGAAAATCATCAGTTTCCATTCTTCTTTTCCTTGAAATGCCTTCATCATCACCAAAACCTTTTTCCTCTGGAACAATTTCAGCATCAAGTTTTCTTTTCTTGGTTGGAGTGTCTTCCCCACAACTAGAACTTTCCTTTACAATATCATCTTCAAATTCCATTTTTCTCTTTTTTGGTGTGTCTACGTGTCCACAGATAGGAGCCTTTTCAGAGGGCCCAGTCCCAGGAGTGGTTGTGTTTTCATTAATACTGAATGAAGACTCTGTTTCCGAATCTGTTGATGCTTTTGCTTCTTCAAGAGAGATCTTTTCACACTCTGCTTTTACAGAATTTTCCATTTTTGATTACTTAGATGGTAAAACTTCATGAACTAACACTGGAATGGCAAAAGTTTGATATTACTCGTAAACATCAAGGCTGAAACTTTAAAACAATTTTAACCAGAAGCTAGCCATTTAATCTCAGTTATCAACTATGAGTTAAAAAATCTCATTATAGACAGAATATTGAAAATATTAACTAGTCTATATTACAAATGAATCTCTGAATATGCTAATATGCAAGTACTAACTATAATCCCCAAACACTTTATACAATCTTATCCATAAAAGTCATTACTGCCATTGAAACTGACAGATGAAGTGGGGGTATTATACAAGCACTAGTTTCATTTCTACTCTGATCTTTATAGCCTTGGTTCCCAAATTGTGAGCTGGACACTATAGCAAACTTGTACAGGTACAGCAGGGTATTTTAAAATTTTAAGGGAACATGATATCTGACATCTGGAAGATATCACAAATACAGCTTCAAATAGAGGTTTCAAATGAATAGATTGCACTACATTCCTTTCAATGACATCATAACTTTGTGAAGCTGAGGTTGTGGTGGTACCACAGGAAATCAATGTGAATCAGGAAATGAAGTTGGCAATGTCAAATCTGACTTCAAAGCTTGAGAGTACCTAACAGGTGTATACATCCCATTAGTAATCCTTCATGGTTAACTAAGAAAAATAATCAGAGATATTAAGGGCACCAAGAACAGGAAAAGTCTGGGAACCTACAGTTAACTTCTGAAATCCTTATTTCATAATGGGTGTCAGAATTGGAAAGGAAAGACAGTATAAATAGCTTTGGACAAGAAGTTTCATGACCCAGCCTGCAACTTAATGACTATTAAGTCCGTTTCAAATGTTCACAGACCGATGTGTAAAATGGAAGGGGGACAGAAATAAGTGAACTATAGGACAGAAATTTATTTTTTTTTTGAGGGTTTTTTTAATGTTTATTTATTTTTGAGAGAGAGAGAGAGAGAGAGACAGAGTGTGAGCAGGGGAGGGGCAGAGAGAGACAGAGACACAGAATCTAAAGCAGGCTCCAGGCTCTGAGTTGTTAGCACAGAGCCACACTCGGGGCTGAAACCCATGAGCAGTGAGATCATGACCTGAGCCAAAGTCAGACACTTAACCGACTGAGCCACCCAGGCGCCCCTGGGACAGAAATTTATTGAGTCATCTGACAATTTCACTATACTCCTACTACAAGGATCTCAATAAGGCACTATTTGGTTAGTCTTCAAAAAGCTTACAGCCTAAATACCACTTTTAAAATGCCAGGCTGTATTATTCAAACCAAATGGATAAGGGAGAGCAACAGTCAAAAAATCCATGAAATTCAGCAAATTCAGAACCTGAAAATTATGAAGAAGGGGGAAAAGGTCTTTTGAGTAAAGAAATAGAGTAAGAAATGAGGTTGCTTAAGGGAATAGGTAAAAACAAGTCACTATAAACCAGGAAAAGTTTCAAGGGATATTAGCTTTCAATAACCAAGGGGTAGGTAACAAAATACCAAGACGTGCCAAACTAGGAAGAACTGAATAAAAGAAAAAAAAAATCACCCAGAAATGTAATTTTCAGAATAACCACTTAAAATCATTATGTAGCAATACTGGCCACAAAATTATCAAACGCCTATCTTTTCCACCCTGCCACTTATTTCCTATTAAGGAAACAAAAATTGGTTTAAATTCCAATAAACCAATGTGATTTAACATCGCTGGCTGCAATCAGCGCCTAAAATTAGTATTAGGAGTAAGAGTGGATTGTATTTTATAGGCAACTCTATATCTACGAAAGGGATGTAAAAAAAAAAAAAATCGAATAGGTCAGAATAAACAACATAAAATTTCAAAATTTCAAACAACATAAAATTACCCACAGAGGTGGGTAAGGTAAGAGTAGAAACTGAGCATCAAAGTGCAATCATGAATAAACTCCAAACTAAAGAAAGCTGCCCCTCAGAATCCTCAAGGAAGGAGCTTAGGGTACTGAGTAAACTGACATAGAGATGGAAGTTTATTAAATATCCAAATAGGCATTTCGACCTGGCTTTCCAGTCACACCTCTGAGGCAGGCCATGTCTTCGTCATTTCAGTTTCCCAAAGAACGACCGAGTAGGGCGCCAGCAAGCAGGTAAGTGTTCCGCCCCGACCCGCCAGCTAGATGGGGGTCAACTCGGGGGCCTAGGAGGACGCAACAGAGGCGAGAAGGGAAATCTTCAGACAAGTTCACCCTCTTCCGTCATTGGCGCGGCCTAGCTCTTACTAAACCTCGGGTCCGTATTTCCAAACCGCCGCTCATTACAGACGCTTCTTAGGATCTGACAACCCCTCCCCAACCCGCCTTCTCGGCACCACTGAGGTGCGGCCTGAGGCTCCAATTCTGGCTTCTCCAGATCCCGGCTCGCTCGGTCTGGAGAAGCAACAGAGCCCGCCAACTCCTACAAGTACTGCCCACTTAGCTCCTGGCTGAGTGCACAATAAATCCCTCGCTACTAGTACTGAAGGAACAGGGCTAACGCGAAGCGAGCGCGTGTCAAGAGTTGGAGTCCTCCTTCAAGAACGAAGGCAGCAGAGGGCCTAAACTCAAAGAAGAGCCAGCGTCCCAGCCGCCACACTCACCTACACATCCATCCACGATTCTGTTTGCGGAAGCGACCGTCGGCGCCACGCGTTGTTGTTACGCCATTTCCGGGGAGTGGACGGATCACGTGACGTCGCTCTCCGCGGAGAGTGGAGCGTCGTACGACCTTTGCGCCGGAACTACGAGTCCCGTCGTGCAGCGCGTGGGGGTCAGCTGTGGGACGCGCGGAGCGGCTCGGGTAGTGGCGAGCACGTTGTTAGTGGGCGCGGCTGGCGGGCCCCGGGGGGGCGCGGCGGGGCGGGAGCGGCGAGAGTCTGCCTGACCCGGGTGGGTTCCAGCATCTTGACCCACGTTTGGTCAGGTCACTCTCCTGAGTGACACCGCCGTGGCGTCAGAGGAGCTGTCTTTCGGCCTGTGCGGCGGGAAACGCGGTGGCCGCAACGTCCTAAGAGGTAGCCCGGGCCCAAGACCTGAAAGGAACTGCGGGAGGGGTCGAGAGGGCACCTTCAATTCGGTGCATGTTAGGGAAAAGACCTGGGGCGTGACTCCAACACCAGCCCGGCGCCCACCGCTCCTCGGGCCGTGCCGGGAAACCGCCTGCAGGGCCAGGGTCCTGCACACTCTCCTGCCCACAAGCCCTGGCGGCCGAAAGAGATCACCCCCGCCCTTCTCTGTTAGGCCCCTGGCTCGGCAAATCCGGTTTGGGGATAGTTTTTCAGCTTTGTGCTTTGTTAACCCTTTGCCCTCTGTTCTTCCCTTCGTCAGAAGACGGCTGAGGGAGGGGCCTGGGAGCCGCCGCTCTTGGAGTTACTTTAAAAATGAGCAACGTCTTAGGGACTGGCAGGTCGTTCCCTACCGCTGTATTTGGGAAGACCTGCCATACCTCCCGCTGAGGAGGCCATTCTCATCTGTCAGATTCTGGAGCGGGGGCAGCCCATCCCTATTCTTGAGAAACATTGTGGTATTATGCTGTGTTGGTTGGACTTCGGTATGGGATAGTTGGGGGAGAAAACTCACTTTGGCCATCCCCTCACGCTTCCACTCAGTCAGTGTACTGAAACTTGGGATTTCCATAGTTCAGGTCTTTCAACCAGGGACTTAGGGTCAAAACTGTATCTTTGAACTAAAGTTACTGATGGCGTGCACATTTTAACGTTGTTGTGCCTCAGAACTCCCATCTTAGGGGTATAAAAACGTGATTAGATTTACAGTTCATCTTGAATTCTTTACCAAAATTGATCCCTTTAAAAGCAACTTTGAAAACGTATTTTACTAGCCTGCCTTGTCAGTAGGTAGTTACATTGAGACTTTGCATTGGGGGTGGCAACATTTGCATCATGTACTTTCCAATCCAGTCACTTCTAAATTGTGAGCATTAACCTTTTTTGAGGTTGTTGACCCTCTATAAACTTTGGACCAAGAATGAGGCCAATTTTTAACAAATGAGAATGAGCCTTCAATTTCAGATGACTGTGCTTGTATTTTTAATTGTATGGAGTGAGCTGTTTTGAGAATTAACTTCAGTTCCTGAATGTTGAGAACTGCAAAGGTATAGGTCCTAGGGATTGAATGTACTATGTACATATCCATGCATTAAAACTAGGCGATCATATGGCCATATTTACTGGTTCTGATGCTAAAATTTCTTGAGATAATTGCTGTTGTAATTTTAGGGAAAATGAATCTAATTTTGACTTTTTAAGAAATTTTTTCATTAGATTAAAAACCTCTTAAATATGTGTGCATGCAAACTCCACCATGAATTGATGTCATGCGTGAGATATATAGAGATCACATTTTGTAAATTTTATAAAACTTAACTGAAAGTCAGTAAATTGAGAATAGAGGAAGAACGCTTGAATGTAGTTGTAGTGGAAGGAGTGAATGGCCCAGACAAAAATGTTTTAAAAGTTACTATTGTTGTTATTTTACCCCATTATTGCCTGAGTAATGTCTGATTTTCTGAAATTTGAATTAATAATAGCAAATATTTTGGTATTTTCTGTGTGCCAGAGTAAGTGCTTTACATATTTGAACTCATTTAATTCTTACATAATCCAGTGGGGTAGTTGCTATGATTTATTTTATTTATTTATTTTTTTTATAGATGAGGGTTAAGTAACTTGGCCAAGGTCATGAAGCTAGGAAGTAATAAACTAGGATTTGGACCCAGGCAAGCTGGTTCCAGAGACCAGAAGCTGTGCTAACAATGAAACCCTGCCTGCTAGAAGGCCAGGCTCAGAACTAGAAGTTGGCTGGCACATAATGGATTTTCAGAAAATTTCTTGATTCTTCCCAATGCTTGGGTTATTATATTCAGAGAGAAAATAACTCGATAAAGACATTACTTGCTAAAATGTGAGCTCCCAACAAGGCAAGGATCATCATTTTGTTCAGTGATTTAACCTAAGTGCCTTGAACAGTGCCTGGCATACTTGGGTGATGATTGAATGAGTGAATTACCAAGAAAAGTTTTGTAAAAATCCTTTTTTTTTTAAAGGACATACAAGATTTATTTCAATTCATTTATAAGACTTCTTTATGCACTGTTTTGATTATTTGGCTCATTAGTCATCCAGCCTGCTTTGGATTTCTCCTGGTTTGGATTATACTTTTGTCAGTGAAAGGAAATGGACTAGTAACTTGCAAGTTTTCTGGTCAAAGTAAAGGTAAGCAACAGATTCAGTAGATACCATCCCTCTTTTTAAGTCGTTAGTTTCCAAAATGACAGCTCTCAGAAGTATAATTTTAAAGTGTGATTTCTGTTGTGTAGTTGAAGATCACATTTTTGAAACATAAAAAAATTGTAAATGTTGATACAATCTTATAGCTTCCTAAAGATGATGGTATTCTTTGAGGTGGGAGAGAATTGGTTTATGGAAGTTTTGTTTCTCCAGTCTTGGGGGAAGGACTGTTCCTCCAGTACACTTGCCAAAGCGTTCCTGCTGAAATTTTACTGCATTTTTGGAGCACATAAGATATTCTTGTTCAAAAGATTTTTGGTATAGTTGAAAGTAAGATTTGGTTGAAAAATGTAAGTTTATTATGTGTGATGTTAATTTTATATGTCAACTTGACTAGGCTATACCACCTAGTTATTTAATCAAGCACTAATCTGTGTGTTATTATGATGGTATTTTAAAGATCTGGTTAACATCTGCAATCAATTTACTTTAAGTAAAGGAGATTACCCTCAATAATGTGGATGGGCCTCATCCAATCAGTTGAAGACCTGACTTTTTTTTTTAATGTTTATTTATTTTTGAGAGAAGAAAGAGAGAGAGAGAGAGAGGGAAAATGAGTGGGGGAGGGTCAGAGAGAGAGGGAGACACAGAATCTGAAGCAGGCTGCAGGCTCTAAGCTATCAGCACAGAGCCTGACACAGTGCCTGAACCCACAAACCATGAGATCATGACCTGAGCTGAAGTCGGACACTTAACCGACTGAGCCACCGAGGCGCCCCGAAGACCTGAATTTTAAACTGAAGTGTCTCAAGAAGAAAAAATTCTTCCTCAAGACTACAGCATTGATTTCTGCCAATTTCCAACCTGCCAATCTACCCAACACATTTTAGAGTTGCTAGCCCCCACAATTTTGTGAGCCAATCTTAAAATAAATATGTATTTAGATAAATAATAATAGATTTCTAATAGAAATGTCTATCTAAATACAGATAAATCTAAAGATAGATAGAGATGTATGTATAAATTTTTTCTCTTGGTTCTGTATCTCTGGAGAAAGTTGCCTGATTCAAATTTTGGTGCTGAGAGTGGTTCTAGAGAAGCAGATTCTTGAAGATGAGTTTTCTGAGTTGGTTATGATGTTCCTGGAATGACATTTCTAATCTAATTAGATTTAAAGGCACTAATAAGTGAAAAGGGCTGATACCCTGATAGCCCATAGTGTAATGTGACAACAGAAATATGCAAAACCCAGAACATCACCATCCTTTGCAAGTATTTATACAAGATAAGGATGGAATGATCACATATTTCATGACTTAAAACATTTTTGTCAAATTAACAAGTACAATGAGACTGGTTGCTGACTGCTGGCTACTAACTGTGCTGGGGAAAGGGAAAAGAAAAGGATGAACTCAGGTCTTCAGATTCCCAGCTCAAACTCTACATAAATAACCTGAAATTTTTTATATCTGCCTTAAAGAAACTTATCTCCTGTAATTGCAGAGCTGAGATTGCTGAAAACCAAACCCAAAGTCTCATCCTGCAAAGTGGCTGAATTACAATGTATAGCAGAGTATCTGCTATTAAAATGAGGGCATTGATTGAGAAGGAATGTAATCCTTAAATTTGGAATAGGGTACTGAACGCCTAATTTTAATCCATTGTCTTTGCCCGTAGAAGCAGTCCTTCCACTCCTCTTTGAAGAATTTAACCTTGCTTTGTGGGAAGTCCCTGTAATGGTACCTTCCCTGAGGTAATTGCCCTGCAAGACAACTGATTCTCCTCAGGAACTACCCCTACCACCCTTCTTTGTTTCTAGACCTATAAGTAGACTCCCAAGTCCCCGCAGGCCCTCAAGGGGAAGCTACAAAGTGTGTCCCAGAACGAGGTGTGCTGCACTCTAAAACCCACATGATTTATTTTGACTTATACATGTAGAAATCTGGGGGATTTTTGTGGGAATGGATATTAAAGGTGGGGGATAATGGTGGAAGGAACATAAAGTTGGACAAGGCCAAATTTATTGATAATAGGGACCACTAAGCAAAGATTCTGGATTCACTGTTGTAGCCTTAGGGGTTTGGTTGGTTGGCTGAAGCATGGACAAAAGGTGACTCCCCCCGCCCCCCACCCCAATGAAGTTAAAATACGAGACCTGCCTTGCTATATTACAGAGAAATGGATCCAGAGGCCTAGGGAGATTGGAATAGTAAGGTGTCTTAATCATGTAAGAACAACTCACCCGCTCTGGGAGGGTCTAGAGGAGATACCTTTCACCACGAAAGTGAGAAATAAATTGGTGAGGAGAACCCCAGCATTCATGAAGAACTGTGGGATTGCTCCTCTCTGTGGGTCAAGAATTCTAGCAGAAACTGCTGCCAATGAACTAGGGATCCTTAAATACAGTGAGGATAATTGGAAATTGGGCAGATATTACAGAGAGACCTATTTTCTTTCTTTAAAAATTTTTTTTAATGTTTATTTTTGAGAGAGAGAGAGAGAGCGCATGCACGCGCGAACAGGGAGGGGCAGAGAGAGAGGGAGACCAGAATCCAAAGCAGGCTCCAGGCTCCAAGCTGTCAGCACAGAGCCTGATGTGGGGCTCGAACTCACCGTGAGATCATGACCTGAGCTGAAGTCGGACGCTCAACTGACTGAGCCACCCAGGTGCCCTGAGAGACCTATTTTCTTAATGGCATATCTATATGTTGAAGGAAAGAAGCCAGAGGAGAGGGCAGTTGAAGTACATAGGAAGGAGAATAGCAGTAAAAAAATATAAAGAAAATGTGGTTGAGTGGAGTCCTGGAAAAGACAGGAAGAAGTTAGATTTGGAACATGGTAGAGAGCTGAGATAGTTCCTTTTCTGAGGAAGTTAATGGATTCTGAGTTGGGTGTTGATGTAGTTAACTTTAAAAGGGGGAAGGCTGAAGTTGAGAAAATTCATTCCTAATAACTTTGGCTTGTTTTTAAAGGGAAGGTGGGATAGTTTTGTCTTTCTTGTGGGACCATTAGGTAGTAAACACAATAAATAAGTAAATTATATAGGATGTTAGAAGGTAAGTGCTGTGAGAAAAGAAACAAATAGAGCAAGATAAGGAAGATTGGGACGTTGGGAAGGAGGGGAAGATTGGAAGTGGTGTTGCAATTTTAAATAGGATGGTTAGACTTCATTAAGTGGATACCATTTGAAGAGAGTCTTGTACTGGCGCACCTGGGTGGCCCAGTTGGTTAAGCATCTGACTCAGGTCATCATCTCACAGTTTGTGAATTTAAGCAGCTGGCTCTGCACTGACAGTGTGGATCCTGCTTGGGATTTTCTCTCTCTCTCTCTCTCTCTCTCTCTCTCTCTCTCTCTCTCGTGTGCAAGCAGGTTTTGTCTCTCAAAAATAAGTAAACATTAAAAAAAGAAAGAATGACTTGTAGAAGTGAAGGAATTAGCCATGCAGACATCTGGAGAAAGACTATTCCAAGCAGAAGGAACAGCTAATGCAAAATTCTTACAATACTCTTTTTAACGTGTTGGAAGAGCTGTAAGGGTGGCCACCGTGGCTGGAGCAGAGTGAGAAGACAGAGTGGGTGATGCATTCAGAGAGGGAAGGGAAGGAGATTATGTGAGGCAAAAGAACTTATGCCCTTATTGTAAGAGAAATTGTAGAATTTTGATTTAATTTAATAGGAGAGATGATTGTATCTTTTCTATGTTATGAGGCTGAAAATAAAGTATAAGAGGCTTGAAGAGATTGGGAAAAGTGTGGAATGGTCACTGAGAGGAAAGGGAAAGGGAAGCTGATTGGATCAGGAACTATTGTGGATTGTCACACAACATTCAGAGGCTTTCTCTGAGATCAGGTAATTTACCCTCAGTGTATGCTGGTACTAATCTACTCAGTTGCGTGATTTATGTTAGTGCTCAGCTATTGAGATGTAGTTGTAGGAAGAACAGATAGTTGGACTAGTTCCAGATTAGATTTTGTGGGCTGGTATTACAGATTGACAGAGTAGTAATTCAAGTAATGCACTATAGAATTGAAGCTGGATAAAGACTTCTGAGTGAAACCTGGAGGAGCTGTTACATTTGAAAGAAAAAAGGAGGTAGGGTGGGGTAAGGCCTTGGAACTAGAATCCAGAAGGTAAGGGAGTGAACGCTCAAAGTAGAGGCTGCAGAGGGTGGGATAGTGTAGTTTCAGGATTTCAGTTGTGGGGCAATATCAGATAATTTCAAGGTGGAATGCATTGCTAAAGAAGCTGGGATTTTGCATGGGTCGTCCAAATGGAGTAATGGTAAAAGTTTAGATGAAGGAAGAATACAAACTTGATTTGGCTGGGTTGACAGATGAGAAGGTAAAGAAGGAAAACTAGAATTAATTATTGTTACAGCATGCTAAATGCTAGATGCTTAACATATTGTATCTCATTTCATTGTCATAAATATCATATGATAAAAGTGTAATTAACCCCATTTTAGGGATAAGGAAAAAAACTAAGTAAAGTAATGCCAGAAAAGCTGGAACTCAGATCTTTCTGATTGCAAAGCCTACTTTTTTCCCATTGCAATGGGATAACACCTGCCAGCCCAGAAAAGAAGGGAGTAGAAGTGGAACCATGTGGATTCTGGACCAGTGTTAGGATTACAGATCACCATGGTTTGCCTTGTGAAATTTAGATCCTCTGTAAAGACATAAAGATATAAACATTTTATGTAAATGAATATATTTACATGGTAATTTTGGAAAAAATCACTGATTTTCTATACAAATGATACATTTCACATTTAAGACTGCTCTGGAAATCAATTATTAATGAAATTCTTTACGAATTCACTAGGCGGCATGATTTAACTTTTCTTGAAGGTTAAGAATTTAACAATGGCTCCATCATTACCACAGCTTGTATATGTCACTCAGTTCTTGTATTAGAAAGCTCAAAAGCAGAATAGGTTGAAGGAGGTGGATTTTATAATATAAATTAAATTGAAGGCATTAAATGCATTGAGGAGGAGGAGAGTAACAGCCCAGAAAATACTACAAATAAACTTGCATGCTTTTACTTTTTCTAAGCATCAGTCAAGGTGTGATTAAGACAAGAGATTGAAATGAACAAATTAGAATATTAATCTATTGAAAGAAGCAAATTTGAGTGTCCTCCTGTTTGATAGTAATTGAGAGGGTTTGTATAACTAGAGACAATTCTTTTCCTATCCCTTTTGTTATGTTTCAGCTTGATGAGTTCTACAATTGATCCCTTCCTCATACCTATTCTTCAGGTTAAAGCTGTACTAAATACGAGTTGTATCTGGCAAGGCCACATAGTGTACTTAAAAAAAAAAAAAAGTTAATGGGTTTTATTTTTTAGAGAAGTTTAGGTTTATAGAAACATGGAACACAGATAATAACAGAGAATTCCCATATTATCTAACCCTACCCCCACAGTTTCCCCTATATCTTGTAGTAGTGTGGCACATTTGTTAGAATTGAAGTACTAACTGAAGTCCACAGTTTGCATTAGGGTTCACTCTTTGTTATACAATTATTTATGTAAGTTTTGACAAATGTATAATGACATTTATCCACCACTACGGGGTCATATAGAATATTTTGCTGCCTAAAAGGGCCCTATGCTCCACCTAATTATCTTTTCCCTCTCGCACTGTGCAGCCTCTGAAACCACTGCTGTTCTTTTTTTGTTTAATTTTTTTTTAAGTTTTATTTATTTATTTTTGAGAGAGACAGAGTGATTGGGGGAGGGGCAGAGAGAGGGAGAGAGAGAATCCCAAGCAAGCTCTGTGCTGTCAGCAACAAAACACGGGTTTCAACCTGAGCCAAAACCAAGAGTCGGACTCTTAACCAACTGAGCCACCCAGGTGCTCCTGAAACCACTGCTGTTCTTACTGTCTCTGTAGTTTTGTCTTTTCCAGAATGTGTTAGAGTTGGAATCATATAGTATATAGCCTTTCAGATTGACTTCTTTCACTAGGCAACATGATTCCTCCATGTCGTTTAATGGCTTCACAGCTTCATAGCTCATTTCTTTTTATCAGTAAATAATAGTCTGTTGTTTGGAGGTACTCAGCATGCTTATCCATTCACCTAATCAAAGACTTCTTGGTTGTTTCCAGTTTGGGGCAATTATTGATAAAGCTGCTATTAATGTTTGTGTGGGAGGTTTTTCTGTAGACATAACTTCTCAACTTATTTGGGTAAGTACCTAGGAGTGCTATTGCTGGATCATACGGTAAGCCTATGTTTAGCTTTCTTTGAAGCTGCCAAACTGTTTTCCAAAATGCCTATGCCATTTTGCATTCCCACCAGCACATTCCCTCCACATTCTCACAAACATTTGGTGTTTGTTAGTGTTTTGAATACTAGTTATTCTAATAGGTGTGTAGTAGTATCTCATGACTGTTTTAATTTGCAACTTCCTAGTGACAAGTGATGTTGAACATCTATTTTTTAATTGGCATACAATTGGCATATAAGATATTAATTTTAGTTGTACAACATAATGACTCAATATTTGTATATATTGCAAAATGAGCACCACAGTAAGTCTGTTTAACATCCATTGCCATATATGTCTTCCTTCCCAGGCTCTGGCAACCACTAATTTGTTCTCTATATGAGTTCAGATTTCTTCTTTTTTCTTTTAAGATTCTACACATAAGTGAGATCACCTAGTATTTTTCTTCCTCTAGAGTTCATAATACACTTTTATCTCATCTAAGTCCATATTCAAATGATACTATAATACTTCATGTGTAGTTACATGTGCCTTACTGTGGAGTGTTATCATAGGGTATTCTCAATTCCTTGTGACAACACTATCTTTCATTTCACTTATGTGCTATTAATCACCTAACATATTAGTAGTATGACTTTAAACAGTTATCTTCTACATCAATTAATAATAAAAAAGATTTTGCCTTTGTTGATTCCTTCTCAGTCAATCTTTTTTTTATGTAGATCCAAATTTCCATGTTGTTTCCTTCTTGAAGGTCAAGTGTATTGGCGATGAATTCCCTCCGTTTTTTTTATTTGATAAAATAATTGATTTCTTTTCCATTTTGATGGATAATTTTGCTGCATACAGAATTCTACTTTGATAATTTTTCTGAATGCACTTTAAATATTCACTTTACTCTCTTTTGTGCCTGGTTTCTGATGAGATGTTGGCTCTAACTTTATTCCTGCTCCCCTCTAGGTAAGGTCCACCCCCCACCCCCAATTCTTTCAAGATTTTCTCTTTGTCTTTAATTTTCTGCAACTGGAATATGATATGCCCAGATAGGGATTTTAGATATTTATCCTACTTGATTCTCAGAGCTTCCTGGACCTGTGGTTTGGTGTTTGTTAGTAATTTTGGACAATTCTTATGTATTATTACTTCAGATATGTCTTTTACTTCTTTCTTTGTTCTTCTGGCATTCCTACCATGTGTATGTTACAACTTCTGAAGTTGTCCCATATGCTTGGATGTTTTGTTCTGGTATTTTTGTATGTGTCTTGGTATGGGGGAAAGGGTGCATTTTTTTTTTTTTTTCCTCTTTGCATTTCAGTTTAGCAAGTTTCTATTGACATCCCTTCAGGTTCACTGATTCTTTCCTTGGGTATGTGGATTATAAATCCACCAGGAATTCATTAAAGGCATTCTTCATTTCTGTTACAGTGTATTTGTTTTGTAACATTTCCTTTTGATGCTTTGAATTTCCACTTCACTTACATTGTATGTTGTTTACTTTTCCCATTCAAGCTCTTAACATATTATAGTTATTAACTGCTCAAAACTGTCCAAATTGAAGATGCTACATTGATTTTAGAAGTCATTTATTAGAGATAAATTGAGTCTTTTAAAAACTGACAGATTGTTGACATTCATGGAATTGAATTAGTTGAACACCCACTGGATGCCAGGTTTTGCACTAGTCCCTCTCACTACTGGGAATCAAGACAAACTCCTCACTCTCCAGGAACTTAAAGTCCACAGAGAAAAAGAAGATTCCAATATCTACATTTTCAGTGCAATTTTCTGTGTAGTTTGTGGGGTTCAGGGACTTCAGAAGGAATTAGTGCTGTGCTGTGACTTGCAGGAAAATGGTAGTTAGAAGAAGTAAACCATTTTTTTTTAATGTTTATTTATTTTTGAGAGAGAGACAGAGTGTGAGCAGGGGAGGGGCAGAGAGAGAAACAGAATCCAAAGCAGGATCCAGGCTCAGCTGTCAGCACAGAGCCCGATACAGGGCTCGAACCAGTGAACCATGAGATCATGACCTGAGCTGGAGTTGGATGCCTAACTGACTGAGCCACCCACGTGCCCCAAAGTAGAACCATTCTTTATAGAGGATTTGTCTACTTTGTGATTTTGTTTTCATAAGGCATCTGTGACAGTGCCCTGTGGGCTGGAGGAACAAGCCAGAAGACTATTCCTCCCACTCCTGCTTTAACCTGAGCAACTTTGCTTTGATTTATTTATTTTTATTGAACTTCCAAGTAAGATTTTGTTTGACAAGAGTTTTTTGAATTCACACAATAGAAAACTAAATCTTGCTATTGGAATTTTTTTCAACTGTCTTTTTAGTTAGCGTGTTATTTGGTATATAAAAATGGAATATAAATTACTTAATTCCTTTTGCACTCAGTTGTATTTCTAGTGCTGTTTGAATGTTTTAGTGTTCCAGGTTGTGAGGAACAGAAACATGTTCATATAATCTTAAGCAGTGTGGGTTTGGTTAGGATACAGAGGGAGTAAAGGAATCTCATGAACTAATTCATTTGCCTCATGGAACTGGAATTTGAGGATATAGCTTCTCTAGAATTTCAACAGCATTCTAACATTTGTGCTTTCTCAATGGCATTTGTTCCAATCCATTCTTTCTTCTCTGTCATTCCTTTAACTTGGCTTCTCTTTTTTTGGTTCCCACTGCTTCCTTATACTTTTACTCCTTTCTTTCTTTCTTTCTTTCTTTCTTTCTTTCTTTCTTTCTTTCTTTCTCTTTTTCTTTCTCTCTCTTTTTCTTTCTTTCTTTTGTTCTTTCTTTCTTTCTTGAGCATGGTTGACATACAATGTTACATTAGTTTCAGGTGTACAAAGTAGTGATTTGACAATTCTATACATTATGCTGGGCTCCCGTAAGTGTAGCTACCATCTGTCACCGTACAACACTATTAATGTATCATTGACTGTATTCCTTATGCTGTGTCTTTTATTCCCATGACTTATTCATCCTGAAACTGGAAGCTTTACTCTTTACCACTATGTCTTCATCTTCTCTTTGCCTCAGAATTGCTACATGAGAGGCCGGACTTTCAGACATGTATATTACTGCTGCTTCATGCCTGGTCTTGAGCCTATCCCTAAGAGACTGGATATTATTGGTTTGATTAGTACAGTTTCATATAGTTTTTCAAGTTTTGTGCCAGAGCCATCCTAGGCAACTGTTTTCATTTATCCTGTATAATCCCTGTTCAGCTCAGGCACTGATCCTTAGGCTGTTTTCACTGTGAATAAGGGCAACAGACTATCTTGTTTACTTATAATAATAACTTGTAACATTTTATGAGCACTTGCTACATGCTAGTCATTTTCTGAACATTTTTACATTTATTTTCATCTCATAACCTTATGAAGAAGGTGCTTTATTAACCCCATGTTACAAATTGGAAACCAGGGCACAAGGGGGCTAATTAACTTGTTTATTAGTAGATAGTTTATAGTTATAGTGTTTTCAGGATGTGAACTTGGGCAGTCTGACCTCTTGGATACTCTCAGTTGTTAAACTCTACTGCCTGCTCACAAAAATTAAGTCATGACAGAATCAGTATCGCTACCATACAGGGTAGGATTGTATACTGAGAATTAGGCACCAGTAATCATATGCCATTCACTTGTAGTGTTAACAGCTTAATGACATAATTCTAAGGTGGAAAAGAATAGTCATAACAAGCAGTGTAATCGTGTCACTTTTCTTGGGTCCTATAATGCATTTCATCATTTATTTCTATAACTGAAGCATAAGCAGTTTAGAACACTTCCTCATCTATAGATGTGAGAATTTCATATCTAGGGGTAGGAAATAACAGGCAGCTTTTGTTATATGCTAAGTCTCATTTAAAAAAATGTATTACTGAAATTACTGTATTTCATTGGAAGAAATTCAAATTTAAGTTGTTCATCACTGCAGGTTCTGCATTTATATCTGAAATAGAGTCTTGTTAGTTCACAGCTTCTTCAGGCCACTGATCCACTTGTCCAGATATAACTGATTTGATCTGAGTAGTGTTTATGAGGAGTAGCACTTCCATCATTGACCGATAACCGAAAACTTTTATCTTTAATTGAAAAGATGAACAGACTAATAAAATCCAGAAATGGAAACTGCCAGTGGGCTGAGGCCATTATACACAGGTGCTTGCTGTGAGACAAGATAACTCCTACCTTGCTTTGGTTTTATTGTTCCTGAAGCCTGTTCATTCCAGGATATGTATGATACTACTCAGTCTGTACTTGCCCTCTACTTTTACTTGCATTCATCTGAAGTAGGTTTGTTCCTTGAAATCTAATGAGTCTTACTGTGTATGTCGTCAGTATTGTGATCACTTTGGAAGTCTAGAGCTGTACTGTCAAATATGGTAGCTATTACCCATATGTTGCCATTTAATTTAAATTAATTTTAATTTTTGTTTTTAATTTAAAAGTTAATTTTAAGGTAAAAGTTAACTTCTTGGGGGGCACCTGGGTGGCTCAGTTAGGTGTCTGACTCTTGATTTAGGTTCAGATCCTAGTCTTGCAGTTTGTGGTTTTGAGCCCCACTTTGGGCTCTGCACTGACAGTGCGGACCCTACTTGGGATTCTCTCCCTCTTCCCTTGTCTCTCTGCCCCTCCCCTGCTCTCTTTCAAAAATAAATAAACTTTTTTAAAAAGGTCAATTTCTTGGACCATATATTTCCTTAGGGCACTTTTATCATGTGTCTTACATGTCTTAGTTTACTGAAAATTGGCACTGTTTCTTTCTTCTGGAAGTGGCCATATAGCTTAGTGACTAAGTTTGAATCCCAGCTCCTCCACTCACCAGTTGAATGATATTTCCTCTGTGCTTTAGTGTCCTCAAATATGAAAAGATGACAATAGTCCCTCCTTCATAGGATTATTATGAGGATAATCTGAGTTAATACATGTGAAGTGTTTATAAAACTCCTACCACATATTAGGGGCTCAAAAATATCTTGATGATGATGATGATGATGACGGCAACAATAATGGATGATACCTTTGCCACCATGTTGCCTCTGTCACTGAAGCCATTTGCTGGGCCTAGAGAAATGATCCCCAAATTCATACTGTCAGGTGTGAACTGGCAGTAGGAGATTCTGATTTGTTAGGTCTAGATGGAGACCAGGAATCTGGTTTTTCAGATTACCTCTCCTTTCCTTCACTATCCCCACCCTGCCATGATTCTAACATGTAGCCAGTTTTAGAAACCACTAGCCAAAAGGTTGGCTTCTAAGGGAACAATACAGGGGTGACTCTTAAAAATGTGATGCTAAGTGAAAGAAGCCAGTCACAAGAGACCACATAATATAATTCCATTTATATGAAATTTCCAGAATACACAAATATAGAGAGACAGAAAATAGATTAATAGTTGCAGGGGCTGGGATGGGGAGGAAATGGTGAGTGACTGTTCGTGGGTATGGGGTTTCTTTTTGGGGTGATGAAAATGTTCTAAACTGAGATTGTGAGGATGGTTTCACAATTGTGAATATACTAAAATTTCTTGAATTCTACACCTTAAATGAGCATGAGAATTGTATCTCAATAAAGACTTTTTTTTTAATGGGCAATAAGAAGTGGGATAGGAAAAAAATATTCTTTAGGAGGGAGTAGTTAGGGAAACCAGGGAAAAGGGTACAAACTGGAAGCTTGGAAAGAGGCTTTTTAAAAATCTTTTTTTTCTTTGGGGCTCCTGGGTGGCTCAGTCGGTTAAGCTTTGAGTTTGTCTCAGGTCATGATCTTGCAGTTTGTAGGTCCAGTCCTGCGTTGGGCTCTGTGCTGACAGCCCATGCCATCAGCCCAGAGCCTGGAGCCTGTCGGATTCTGTGTCTCCCTCTCTCTCTGCTCCTCCCCCACTCGTGCTTCTCTCTCTCTCTCTCTCTCTCTCTCTCTCTCTCTCTTTCAAAAATAAATAAACACTAAAAAAAATTTAGGGGTGCCTGGGTGGCTCAGTCGGTTAAGCATCTGGCTCTTGGTTTCAGCTCAGGTCATGATCTCATGGTTTCGTGAGTTTGAGCCCTGCACTGGGCTCTGTGCTGGCAGCATGGAGCCTGCTTGAGATTCTCTGCCCTTCCTCCACTCTGTCTCTGTCTCTCTCAAATAAAATAAAATAAAACTTAAAAAATAAAACTACTTTATAAAAAATTTTTTTTAATCTTTTTTTCTTTTATTCACAAACACACAATAATCTGATTATCTGAAAGTTAGTCTGGGAACTTGAACTCCTGGAAAACAGCCTTGTAAAGGAAGTAGATTTAAAAGCAAAACAAAGTCTTTGAGTTCAGAAAACACCACTAAAGCCACAGACAGGAATGATTCAAAGATAATGGTGCTGGAGAAAATCCTCAAATCCAACAAAAATAAAGACCAAAAAAACATAGTAAAATATTCAAAAGGAATTTTTTTGTGTGTGAAAAATGAAGCCATACATATATTTGACAAATTTTAGGTTATAATTCCACCTGAGCTAATTCTTAGACTAAATGATCAGTTGATGCTTTTCACCTTTGGAATAGGCATAGCATAGATTTATAGAAAACAAAACAACTTAGGACATAGACTGTAAGAAAGCACAATAAGACATCCTTAATGCTTGACTTTCACAACAAATAATAAGTCAATTTCATAAAAGTAATTAAGGACTTAATCATTTTTCTCTGTGGTCTTTCTTAGTCATTTAATATTTAAGTCATTATTTGAAGCACCTATTATCATCTGTAGTTTTTTGTTGTTAACTGGTCTGATTCTTCAGATTGTTACTTGTCATTGACTTTGCTTTTCATTGCAGTAATCTTCAGTATCCCCTTTAAAGGTTTCCTGGGCACCTATTTTCAGATATGCAGTTTCATTTCATAATTTATTTACATTATGTTGTTGGATTATCAGCGAGATCCTAATAGAAGCTGATGTTAATTTTTAATTAGGGATGAGTCAGGAGATTATATGGGGACAATTCATTAGTGGATATTTTTATATAATGATAGACAGCTTTGTACCCCAGATAACAGATATTCATGTGAAATGGAGTATCTGTATTTATTGGAGTGCTAACTCAAATACTGTTGACTTATTTAGTGTACAGTTTAAAAAATAAGATCAGTTATTCACAATGTAGTTAGAAGTAGTAAGATTGCTGGTGTGGGGTCAGGGTGGAGATTAGTGGTCAGGTGACACTCCCTGATATTAAGGGAAGGGAACTAATTTGCTCTATAGTAATGCATATTGTAATTTTGTTTAACCAGTGGGAGAACCTATGTCTAGAGAAGCTAAGTAATTTGCTCAAAATAATAATACTGTTAACTCAGTTGTGTCTATCATATTCCAAAGTCTATATTCTTTTAAAATTACATTATATTGTCTTTCTGACAAAAAGTTTTAGACATCTGGAAACTATCTCCTCATCGGCGAAAGCAATTAATTTAGTCCAAAGGGATTATAGAATAAATGGTACTTGTATCAACTATTTATCAGACCTTAACAGTTGTAATAACTTACATGATGCTTGTTCACTTACAAAAGCACTTTTACATCAGAAATTGCATGTAATTTCTATAACAACCCTGTGAAGTAATCCTCATTTTACTAGTGAATTTAGACTTAAAATGTCAAACGCGATTGTATAGAATTATGTCCCCACAACATGAGGGCCCAGATTTTTGTTTCTAGATCTTATGATTTTTCCATTATACTACACAGCTTCTTTGTAGAAAAACAGAAGTCCTACAAACATCCCTTTTGTAGCAATAAGATAACCTCAAAACATTATCCTCTGTGATGTCTGCTGGACTAGTTTACTATATCCTATTTAGATGATGTATTTTAGTAATGTTTTAAAATTGTGATATGTTAGAACTACATACCTTAACATTAATTTCTGTGGATTTGGTAGCAGTGTCTGTCCTTTATTTCCTAATAGTTAATTTATTTTTAAGTGGATTGGTTTAAAATGGAAATCTATGTATAGTCTTAATTTTTTTTATCTGGTCTCTGTAGAAGCCGAAATCCACTAATCACCGTTCTTCAAAATGCAATGGAATGTATCAAGGTCTATATTCCGACTGGCACATAGGACATGCATGGAACCACACTGTCCAAACATAAAGGGACAATTACTTTTGTATAAAGCTGAATCCAGAGTAGTTTTGGTACAGGGCCCTCAAAAACAATGGCTGCACTTATCAGCTGTCCAATGTGTTGCAAAGGAAAAGAAGCCATTTACTGCTCATCCACCCCAACCGGGGGTCCTTCACCATCAACAGTGGGAGCAAGATATTTTATCCAAGAGGGTTATATCATCCAATGCCACATCCCCAGGAACTCCTTCGGAAAGAAAGGAAGAGCCTGATCCTTTACAAGACAAATCTATTAGTCTTTATCAGCGATTTAAGAAAACATTTAGGCAATATGGAAAAGTTTTGATTCCAGTACATCTAATAACTTCTGGTGTTTGGTTTGGAACATTTTATTATGCAGCCATAAAGTAAGTTTTTGCTTGGTTGAGCACCTTTCCCTGTTTTATCAGAATGTTAATCTTCTTAATTGTACTAATGAAAGCCTTAAATAGTTTTAATGCTTTAATGTCTTTAACTGATGACTGTTTGTCATAGCTGTTTTTGATATTTTCTTAGCTAAATTTGCTTTGTGTGTATAACAGGCATTATACTAACATTTTAAACGGTATCATCTCATTTAATTCTCATAACTATATGAAGCAGGTAGTGTAATTATTCCCATTTTATTAATGAAATTAAGCAAAATAAGTCAAAATAACTTAGCTTTTCCCAAAATATTTTGGTGGCTTATTTCAGAGCCCGTGCTCTTATGCTCATCTGTCAATGTAAGAGAGTTCAGAAATTTGGCAGCACCATGAGTTCTATACTTCTGTATTTCTTGAAGTTTTCATGAATATAAAAAATTACCTATTATTTTGCCTTATGTATGATTTTGGTGGGAAGTTAATATGATATTTTTGCCAAAACCTGGCTAATACCTGTTGCAGATACAAAAATAAACAAATTGCAGACTTATGTTTTAGTGTTACCCACATCTGATAAATGTCAAGGTAAGTCTTTTGTTTTAATCAGAAGTTAATTTGTTGTATACTTAAAACTAAGAGTGTAGATCTTGTGTTAGGTGTTCTTACCACCACTAAAATAAACTTTTAAAAATAGTTAATTTGGTGGGCCTAGCCTGTAGGTATTGTAAAACACAAAATTTCTAAATGTGCTTTTCTTGTTAAATATAAATATTCTTCCTTTCTTTTAAGGTAAGTTATTTATGGTGTTTTAGGAGCAGGAGCACACATTGAAACAGATCTCAATGATTTCCAGTTTGTTTTTGCCACTAGTAACCAAAGCATTTTGATGCGTGTGTGCCTGTTCTTTGAACGTACTGTGTGGGCTTTTCTTGTAGTGGCCTGGGCTATAAGAGCTGAAGGAGCTCACCATCCTGAGGGCAATGAAATGGCCCGATGTTGTACACTACTTTGACATTTTAGTAAAATCTCCTATGGCTCTAGAATTATTTTATTCTTTCTAAAAGTCCACTAATATTCAATATTTGGTTTTATTTAATGGTTTGATATTAAGGTATTAATAAAATATGTCATTTTGGGGACAAAGTTATTTTTTACAAACTAAAAGATAATGAAGACTACTTTTGGAAAACACAGGATTAGAGGTGTTTCTTTACAAAAGTTCTAAAAGGGTTTTTTACCTTGTGTAGTTGATGCTGTTCTGATTCTCTTTACATCTTTCTCTCCATTATCTTCCTAATATTCAATTATATCCTTCTTCATCATGTATTATTATCCTTTATAGAAGATACTTATATGTATACTTAATGGAATTATCTTTCTCATTAATGACATTTTTATGAACGTGTGTAATATTTATGGAAGTCTTCAAAACTGCCCTTGGTTTAAATCATGTACCATTTTGAATAAAAATTATTATAGGATTTAGCTGTATTTAATTAATGTGTACATATCAAATGTTCTTTTTTGAACTATTGAGGGTTTCCTGATGCAGTGCTCTGGAAAATGATATGAGTGATAGTTCTGTCCACCGTAGGTTGCCCTTTGTAAGCATTTGGCCAGGAGGCCTTGGAGGGAGCAATTTATGTTTTTAATTAATTGAATATGAGGTCTTATTTGGACTGTTAAAAGGAGCACTTTTGTTCCTTTTCCTTTTCCTTACCTTCTTAAGTAAAAGAGTTCTATAACTGAAAAAGCAGACCCCAAGTAACCTAGTGATGTGAATAATTATGCTTAAGACTTTTTCAATGTTGTCTGGCACTCAGGTGGTTGTGGTGACATTCTGTTATTCCCTGTGTGTGCATTATCTTCTCCCTCTTTTTCTGCAGAATGGTTTGTATATAAACGTGGTGGTAAGAATATCCACTTTAAAGTCATGTCCCTTTATCCATCACAATTTGCCTTTTGGCTATTTGTCAGCATGGGACTGTGGTTGCCAGACCCACCACCACTGCACTGGTCCAGTTCTGTTCTACCATCACACAGTTAATTTCAATTTTGTAGGATGTGTTGCTTCCCAGAACAGTTCCTAATGTTTTTATTAAATCCTATGCCTTCAGAAAGTTGATTTCTTCTAAGTAACGATCTTATCACAGGTAATACTTACAAAATAAGGATTGAGGATATGTTCTAATGGCAGTGTATCTTTCACTGCGATGTGGTTTTATTACTAGATTGAAGTTGATTGTATTAAATATAGGTTTTCAATTCAACTGACGAGATTGGCTTTATTTTTTTTGTTGTAGCTGGGCAAATTCTCTGTTATTTGCTTATTACCTACTTAACTAGTAAAAGAAAGGGAAAAAATAGTTTGTAACTTGGAAGATGGGCATTTGACATCACACTGTGTTACTGACCAGTGTTTGTTTTAGTCACTCTGACAACTAGAATTATTACCGCTTTTCTAGACATCAGAGAACGAAATGCCATTCTGTATTTAGTTAACTCAGTGATAAAGATCTTAGACTTCTGAAACATTTTATTTCAGGGAGATCTAAATTGTATATGTTAATAGATTTTACTTTAAGCTTTGTTGTCTGTTCTATCTGGCAAACCTTGCAGAGATCTTACATCTTCCAACCAGAAATGCTCTCTGATCAAATGTAGCTTTGTGAGGATGGTTTTGTCCGTAGGGCATCATAGTGAGGTGCCTCGTGTTTTAGGCCTTAAGTCTCTAAAGTTACAGATCCATTCTGAGGCAAAATCCTGCCTAATTTTTACTGCATTTTATATGTACTGTGAATGCGTTTATGCCCTTGCGTATTTCTTCATCAATTGAAACATCCATAAAGCTGGCAGTTTGTGAAGCACAGATTTCTGTCAGACCATGGAAACTTCCAAGTAAAAAGTGACAAGTAGATATTACTATTTAAATCAGTCCCTCATTAGTATTTCGTATACAGCAGTTCCAAAGAAAATGAGAGTTATTTTTATTCTTAAAATAATGAAATCATCAAATCAATATTTTAGAATTAAATAGAACCAAGTATTTACTTCTTAATTTTATAAAAGATACTTGTGCAAGGTGTCTGAGGTAATTATTGTTTGATCTTTATGATAGGTTTTTTTTTTCATCACTCAATTTTGTCTGATTTTTGGCCAAATCTTTGTCTTTTTTCCCCCTTCATGGTTGCTGTTAAATAGGGAGATTGTACATACTGGGCTAGGAAATGATTAATTAAATAATTTTATAATTGTATTGGTTCTAGAATATATAATTAGCATATTCTGGTGCATTGTGTCCTGATTCGATCCACAGACTAGCTAAGTCCTTGTAGTACTAAGTCTTGCTTTAAATGGGATTCTGTCATTATCTAAGAAAGAGATTTGAAAAGGAACTGATGGTGGAGAAAGAAGAAACCAGATTGGACTTAGAGTCGACTTCATAAAACTTTTTAAAGATTCCTTCAGTTATCTGCTTTCCTCTTATAGATGATAGGTAATTTTCCTTGATGGTCAGCCATATGTTTTTGAGAGTAGTCCCTGATTTTGTAGTATTATAGTGAAGTCATAGAGGGATAACAACTTTCCCCCAATTAATCTTTTTAAATATTTATTTTTGAGAGAGAGTGCAAACAAAGGGGCAGAGAAAGTGGGAGACAGAAGATCTGAAGCGGGCTCTGTGCGGACAGCAGACAGCCTGATGTGGGCCTCAAATTCAGGAACTTCGAGATCATGACCTGAGCCAAAGTTGGATGCTTAACCAACTGAACCACCCAGATGCCCCAAATTATTATTATTTAAAAAAAATTTTTTTTAACATTTATTCATTTTTGAGAGCCAGAGAGACAGAATGCGAGCAGGGGAGGAGCAGAGAGAGAGAGAGGAAGCACAGAATCCAAAGCAGGCTCCAGGCTCTGAGCTGTCAGCACAGAGCCCAATGCGGGGCTCAAACCCACAAACCATGAGATCATGACCTGAGCTGAAGTTGGACACTTAACCGACTGAGCCATCCAGGTGCCCCCAAATTATTTTTTTAATATTAAGAATAAATTACGATTTTGCTAGCTATTATATATTATACAGGATACAGCTATCCATGATAATAATGGATCTAGGCAATTCCCTTTCTTAATTACAAAAAGAAAGGATATCTATACAGTGGAACACACTGTGGAGCCTACCTTAACCAAGAGTCACAATACCAGCGATGGGACAAAGTGACATCATGTGGCTTCTGTTATGATGCACTGAGACAGACAGAATTAACTGTGCAGTTTTCCTGTTGAAAAATGTTTAACCTGAACCTGATCAAGAGGAAAAAATCAGACAAATCCAAATTGAGGGATATTCTCCCATGCAACAGGCCTGGATGCTTCAAAAATCTCAGTGTCAAAAACTATCCTGCTGTCTTCAACAAAAAGTTCTGGGGAGTACTTCTAGAGAAAAGGAGACCAGAGAGAAATGACAAGATAGTGATTTAAAGGACATGCTGGGACAATTCAGGAAATTTTATTATTAAATAATATATTGTGTATCATTATATACTCATGTTATATGTTACATTTCCTGAATGTGATAACTATGTGCATGTAGGAAAGCACAGAACAAGAACCTTGTTCTGATTTAGGAGTCAAGGGTCACAATGTCTGCAAAACAACACACAGTGATAGAGCAAGAGTGTGAAAGAGCACACACCAGTATGCGAAATGTTGATAATCAGGGAAACTAAAAATAAATTAGAGCTTAACAGTTCATATTAGAGACTTTGCCTTCTGTCCCTCCCTCCAAAAATGTGTTGCAATTTATGGTAATTGCTTCTTCACCTGCCTTTTAAGCCTGCTAATAGAATAGAGGCATCCTTTTAGAATACCCATAGAATTATTTCTTCTTTGCATAATAACACAAGTGATACTGTAGTATTGCTTTTACAATAATAGTATAACCTGACATAAAATTTTAGAGGTGAAAAGCTTAGGTCTTGAAGTTTGAATTGGAGCTTTCTGAGAAAGTGGTATTTGATTGAGGAAACTAAGACCAGGTAAATAATTCTGGTCCTTTATTTCCTTTTAGATCACATAAAGCAATTAATTTAACTCAGCTAGATCCTTCTATTTTTTTTTTAATGTGGTAATTAGGGATGACCATGTGCAGAAGCGAAGCAGAAGCCGCAAACAGATACAGTACAACACCGATGTTCTGTACATGTTCTTATAGAGTGAAATCACAGTGCTTGATAATGCAGAAGTGACTTTTAAACAAAATTTGGTTTTGGTGTTTTCAGAAAATTTTTTGAAAATATTTATCCCTTTAAGTTTGTGTGTACATATATCTAAATTACTTTGTTTCTTTCTTAGAGGAGTGAATGTCGTTCCTTTTCTAGAACTCATTGGGTTACCTGACAGTATAGTAAACATTCTGAAAAATTCCCAGAGTGGAAATGCCCTAACAGCATATGCCTTGTTTAAGGTAAGTACAGTTGTAAATCAGTTGCTCTTCACACTTAACCAATGACCTGCTCAGTTCCTCATAAAACTCCATATTAGTTCTTTTGTAACTTAAAATACCAAATTTCATGTATGTCTAATGGCTACAGTTTAAAATGTTTTTTAAGTTTCAAAATTTTAAGTATGGGGCGCCTGGGTGGCTCAGTCAGTTGAGTGTCTGACCAGCTCAGGTCATGATCTCACAGTTCGTGAGTTCAAGCGCTGCGGCAGGCTCTGTGCTGACAGCTCAGAGTCTGGAGCCTGCTTCAGATTCTGTGTCTACCTCTTTCTCTGCTCTTCTGCTCACATGCTATCTGTCTCTCTCAAAAATAAATAAAGATTAAAAAAAATTTTTTTAATTAAAAATAAAAAATTTAAGTATAAATAAAATGATGGTTTAGGAAGAAGTGCCTTGAAAATAGGTAGATCATTCCTAACCTGTTGTGATCACAAAATGTGAAACAAATTTCCAGAAGTCATCTTTTTGACATTTCTCCCACTTACAGTATATTAATTTTCCTTATTCAGAGATCCACATGCCACCTGATTTTTAGTGATATTTAGCATTTATTTTTACAGTTTATAATAGTTCTTCTTAATAAGTAAAATAATAAAGTTTAGTTCAAATTGTTTTATGGGATAAACCTAGACTTAGTAGCATTACATATATTTTATTTTAGAAGTTTATAGTTTTTAATACCTGTTCTCTGGATTTGAGACAATGACATCTTTATAAATAGAGTTTCTATATCTATTGGTCTTTATTTTAGAAAAGGAGATTCATTGTGAATTGTGGAAATTAGCCATATTAATCTAATTTTTCTCAGTTGACAGTTAAGAAGTTCTATATGTCTTCATTCTAAGAAAGAAAACAAGTAGAAAACATTTGGAAACTAGATGTTACTTTAATTCTGTTGTATAAAAATGCTTAGAATTATGGTTTTATAGTAGTATAAGTATCATTGTTTTGTTCTGTCATCTTCATTAAAATCCTCTGAAATCTTGGGAGATTTCCTTTTTTATTGTAATTTTGACCAGAGGTCTAACATTTAATTGCTGAGTTTTCAACATTGAAACTTATTAAATTCATAAATTATCAAGTTTCTAGTTATAATGGGTATGATTATTATTTCCTTAATTATAATAGCTCCTTATCCTGTGCTCCCATATTATGTGTGTTCATATCCTGGTCTGGTGTTAGGGTTTTTTTGTTTTTGTTTTTTTAATGTTTGGTTTCTCTATTTGATTTTAAGAGCCTAGAATGGGAATTCAGAGTCATTTCTTCTTTCTCTTTGTTTTCGCTATGCCTGGTATTGTGCTTTGTTGGCACATTAGTGCTCAGTACGTGTTTGTAGGTTGGGATTTGAAACATGAACTTGTACATGTAGTTAGGTTAGTATCAGCAGTGTTTCTTCCCTCTCACTGTCCCTCTGAGGTGGGAAACGTGCAGGGGATTCTCCTGGGTATTTTCTGTAACCCACAGTTTCTCAGGTGGAGTAACAAAGACTGAGATTTATTGCTTCAATAAGGCAAAGCCCCTTTCAAAAAGAGGTGTGGCAAAGAGGAGAAAAACAACCTGTGTGTGACTTTCTGGTACTGACTGTGACACACTCCTCAGCCCGCTAGCACTGTCCTGAAAGTGCACCTTTGTTTGAATTGACAAAAATTTGTTGAGCCCCTACTGTGTGTCAAGTGCCATTCTAGGTACTGGGAATAACTAATTCGATAAAATGGCACAAAGTACATGCCCTCATGGAACTTACATTCTAATAGTGGGTGGTGGTTAAGCAAAGAAAGTAAAGTTCACACACACACACACACACACACACACACACACACACACACGGTGTTTAGATGATGGTAAATGCTCAGAAGAGAGAACAAACCAGCAAGAGAGGATGTGTTTGTGTTCGGGGTTTGTTTCTGGTTTTTGGTTTTGTTTTTGTTTTTTTCAGAGGGATGGTTGCCAGAAGGTGAGGGAGTTAATCAGGCAGCTGTATGGGAGAAGAGCATTCAAGGAGGAGAAAGCCAAGTGCAAAGTCCTGAGGCTGCAGGATACCTGGCGTATTTGAGGGAACAGGGAGGAAGCCAGTGTGGCTGGGATGAGTGAACAGTAGAGAGGCAACAGAGGCCTTACAGGCCACTCTGGCTTTTACTCAGAGGAGATGGGAAGTCACTGGGCAATTTTGAGCATCTGACTTGTGTTTTAACAAAATCATTTTGGCTGCTGTATTGTCTGTATATATAGCAGGGCAAGTGCAGAAGCCCAGAGACCTAGCAAAGGAGGGTTTATTGCAATGGTGTGTGCAAGAGCTGATAGAGGCTAGGACCCAGGTGGTAGCAGAAGAGGCACTAAGTAGTAGGTGGATTCTAGATATGTTTTGAAGGTGGAGCTGATGGAATTTTTTAATGGTTGAATGTAAATTATGCAAGAGAAAGGAGTCGAAGCTGTCTTACAGATGTTTGGCCTGAGCAATGTAAGAATAGAGTTGCCATTTCCTGAGATGCAGACAGCTTTAAGAGGAGCAGGTTTGGGGTGGAACCATTGAACACCATGAGATCAGTTTTGAATAAATGATATTTTGAGATCCTATTAGACGTGCAGGCAGAAATGAGTAGGAGGTTGTATATACTGGAATTTAGGGAAAAGGCTCGGTCTGGAAATCTAAGAATCATTAATGTATAGATGGCACTACAGACATGAAACTGGAAAAGACTGCCAAGGGAGTGAGCCAGGCAGAGAAAAGGAGTGCAGGGACTGAATGCTGCCCCATAGTGCTCAGAGGTAGGCAACAGGAGGAGGAATGGACAGGTAGGACTGGAAAGTGGCAGCCTCTGAAGCTGAAGGAAACCAGGGAAGTGAGGGCATGGCAGCCAGTTGAGGGCATGCTCCAAGGAGTAGATGGGGGCAGGGGGCTATCTCCATTGGCTCTAATGGTTCACAGGCCTCTACAGTGACTATGATGAGAGGTGGAGGGTGAACGCTCGGTTAGAGTAAGTTCAAGAGAGAATGAAGAGGGAAGTTGGAGGTAGAGAACAGAGGTGGCTCCTTCAAAGAGTTTTGGTACTGAATTTTGACACGGAAGCCTCAGAATGTGATATAGACTCTCTCCACTTTTGTGTTGCTCTTTGACCAGTTTGTCTGCTTTTTAGCTTTAGTCCTTAAATCTCTGGTCAGAGTTAAACCTGTGTGTCTGCAACATATGCACCAACTACTTTTTTTGGCTTCCTGGAAGTTCCCAGTTGGGATTCCAGACCCAGGGTGGGTTGTAATGAGAAAGTAGCATAAGGCCTGGAAAAGTCAAAGGGATTTGGAAGTGAAACTAAACTAAATTCAGTAAAGAATAAACATTTGGTCATGTTTGCCTCTCGCCCATTTGAAGTAGTTTGGTTCTGGTTTAGTTCTAGATGCACAGTCTATAGATTGGCAGGGTTTTTAAGGAACAGAAGCATTTGCATGTTTGTTGTTCGTAGTGGTCCTGAGCCATCTTTCTCATTTCCCAATGAGCATGTCCCCACGTTCACTAGCACATGGTTATAGGCCCCAGTGCTTCTATTGCAAATACTCTGTAATCCTTGGGGCGCCTGGGTGGCTCAGTTGGTTAAGTGTCTGACTTTGGCTCAGGTCATGATCTTGTGGTTCGTGGGCTTGAGCCTTGTGTCAGGCTCTGTGCTGACAGCTCAGAGCCTGGAGCCTGCTTCAGATTCTGTGTTTCCCTCTCTTTCTCTGCCCCTTACCTGCTCATACTCTGTCTATCAAAAATTAAAAAAATAAACATTAAAAAAAATATTCTTAATCTTTGGGTCAGTGCCTAAGTGACAGATATTTGTGAAATGCATTTACAGAAGAAGCATTCCTTGTTAGGAGGGTAAACCATGTGGGCTGTAACTATGTTGGCCTGATCAAGCAATAAAGTAATTTATGCTGTTTGGCTATTACTAAGAATTTTAATTTCAAATTGTTTTTGCTTAAGACGATAATCATGATTGGCTGTTGATCTGCCTGTATTTTCTCCTCAGATCGCAACACCTGCCCGATATACCGTGACTTTGGGAGGAACCTCCTTTACTGTGAAGTATTTGCGTAGTCGGGGCTACATGTCAACACCACCTCCTGTTAAGGAGTATCTGCAGGACAGGATGGAAGAGACCAAGGAGCTTCTCACAGAGAAAATGGAAGAAACAAAGGATAGACTCACTGAAAAATTACAGGAAACCAAAGAAAAAGTTTCTTTTAAGAAAAAAGTGGAATAGGGTGCCTTATATAACAAGTGACAGACAATTTCTGCACTTTAACCCTTTGGAGACTGCGCAAAGATACATGTTCCTGATTATTTTTTTGATTAGCTGCCAAAATATACCAGTTCTCTGAGGGTTAAAGACCTAAGATACCTTTTTAAGGTTAAATATTACTAAAAAAAATCAGTGTTCTTTTGGGAAAAAAAAAAATGAACCCAGGTTAGAATGAACATCAATACCATTAAGCAGTGGTTAATGTCTAATAAGTCAGATCTCTTTTTCAGGGTCTTCAGAATCATATTTGCTTTGTGTTTTGTTGCAACTATAATATATGCAATTGGGGCAGTTGACTCCTTGAATACCTGATGTGGCCCTAGACAGGATGTTAACACTGGGTTTTCATCTTTATGTTATACATTGAGCTTTTAACTATATTCATTTCTCAATGTGGAGACAAAACTATTATCAAAACTGCTAGTGAATAAGAGGATGTTTAGTGTTTCTGTAAACACAGTATATAACAGTTACACACCAGTTAAAATATACACTTAATATGAAGGAAGTTGAATAAAAATGGAGTCATACATGTGTAAATAAGATGTATTGGTTATATGTAAATGAAAAATTGAACCTTTGAAAATGATTTTTACCTGAAGCTTGTCATAATCAAATTTTTTAAAACAAATATATATGGCCATATACACACCTAGAGCATAAATCTCTACTGTGAGTCATTTGTGTTCTCTCTCAACTTACCTTTCAGAGGAAAAGTGAAAATAATACTACCTTAAGTTTATTGTTGAAATCAAATATTCTTAAGCCATGACTCAAGTTTGTGGTTCTCAAGCAGATACAGGTGTGGGAGGAAGGAAAGTGCCATTAGGTTGTCCCAGAGCTGAGTCACTCCCCCTGCCACGTGGCAGGCCTTTGTCTCCACAGGCCAACACTCTCTCCGTGTCTTTGGTTCAGAGTTCTTGTTCATTTCATTGTGGAGTAAATTTTTAAATTGTAGCTGCTTTTTCCCTTTTAGTGAAATATCCTTTTTTCCTTATATTGAAATATGCTTGAATATTTTACTTGAAAATTGTTTTAATAGCAAAGCTATCATTAAATTAATCTGTTTGGAATGAAATTCAGCCATTGTCAGGAGAGTTGCCCTGATTGAGTGCATTTGAGGATGTGTGTGTCTGTTTCCTTTTGCTCTAACTGCTTTTACTTAAACTCTAACCCTTGAGTTGATATTCAGAACCTCTTTCTAGACCATCATTGTTTTGAGTGATAAGCTAAGGCAAGAGAATGTCAAAGGGATTACAAGAAACAATCCTGTGGGGATCACTGCTATGGGGCAGGATTTATGTATTAAATATTTAGTTTGGCCAAATTTGGAGAATAAGTTAAAGGAAAAAAGGCTTACATATGATACATCTAATCATTGTATTGGAACATTTTGTAAGTTAATATGCTGTGTTTGGAATCTTTCCTTTTTTGCGGGGGAGGCAGGGTGGAGCAGCGAGGGGGCCACTGTTGCTCTACCACACACACTTATTCGCAGAACAGTTTGGTCTCCTGATACACAATGGAACCCATGATTTCAGATTGACAGCACATATTCAAATCTAAACACAGTTTACATGTTTTAGCTTGCTAATTAATCATATTTTGAAGATATTAAATGCTATTAACAAATTTCTTATTTTTTTTAACCACTTGAGACTATGCCTGTGTTTTAAAATCTTATATGAAACTTTTCTAAAACAAATTACTTTTATTTTTCACATTGCACAGGGCATATTTTCCAATAGGGGTAAATTTGGGGTTCTTAGAAGTCAATAATCCTGAGACTAAGATTTGCTTTTCCTGACTATCCACTTTTTGTTCAATCCATTTGAATTTTGTTGCCCTCCAGTTTCATTATTGTGTTTATCCAGTTATAGAAAGTGAGATACTGATGAGTACTTTGAAATTGTTTAGTAAAATATTATATGAAATATGAGTTTTTTTGTCATTATTTATCATCAGGAATATTTGTATCATATCAAATGCTGTTGCTACCATATTGCTAACCTAGTCTTTAAGGGAAGCTACAAATAGCTTAAAAGGGGATACTTGTAAATGTTTGGAATATTAATAGCACGGTAACAGAATATAGTAATGTGCGTCAAGTTAAATAAATTACCAATATATATATATATATATACACACACATATATGTGTATGTGTGTGTGTGTGTGTGTGTGCATACACAATAAATGTATACAGTTTGTTATACATAGTAAACTCCATTTCATTTACAGTCAACTTTGTACTTTGGATTAATTTGCCCCTACTTTCTGTGAGCAGTGAGGCAGAGCAGCACCCCAAGTCTGATATGCATATCTGTCTTTAAGATATGTTGACAGGATAAAGAGGGAGCTATGACTGAGATTTAACTTACATACTTTATATATAAAGTGGATGAAAAGGGTTTGCTCAGCAAATTAACAAAGGACATGAAAAATAGGTCAGGCAAGAGACTTAGTTTTTTCAAGAATAATAGCAAAACCAGCCTTTTAAAGTACCAAAAATATCTTTTACTGAAACAACCTTTTGCATACAACAGTGTACTGTTTAGATTTCAATGAAGTAGAGAAAGAATGCATATATTGAGATTACCTTTCTCCCAGTAGTGAACGTAATAAAATTATGCCTTCAAATGTAATCTTTGATTTATTTTTTTGTTACAGAATATACCCCCATTTATTTACAAATAAAAGACCCCACTGTAGTCTTTATGCTGCAGGATGAAATGGAGCTATAGGCTGTCCTACTTCAGTGATCTTAGAAGGTAATTGCAGGAATTTGAAAGATCTTAATAGTTTGGGCTGAAGGTGTCTTGGGAGGAAAGAAGCAAGTATTAGACACATCTAGCTTTATCCTGTCTTCTTTCCACTGGGTTCAGGCCAAGCCTCAGGATTTCTTGATCCATTCAGGCATTATAAACAAGGCCACTGTATGGTAGAATATGGGGATGATGATGAAATGGACAGGAAGTGATTTTAACAAATGAGGCAGAAAAAGCGAGTGCATCTTGCCTGATATTTTTGAAATCTCATTTTTGTAAAATGTATTTGTGAGATACACATTTCTGAAAAATACTTTTTTTCATGGTAATGTAGACACATTTCTTCTGTTGGCTACAGTTCATCTTTTGAAATGGGAATCTTCATTTATTTGAGATTTTCAAAATTGGGTCTCTATAGGGCCTAAGGTAAAACAGATTAAATGTTACCAAAGTTAGTTTGAAATATTTTGCTGTATTAAAAGCTTACTACATTGACTTTATCCATGCCACAGTCAAAATGCATCAAATCATATTGGCCTAGCGCTGAAGTAGCACAGGAGCTTTCAAATAGAGTATGAGCCTCTCTGCTGCCTTGGAATTGAACAACTTGAACCAGAAATCTATAGAACTAGAGGTGGATACTTTTAATTATTCACTGCAAATATGACCTTTGTCCAGTCTCTATTGTCCATCTGTATGTCATGTAGTATTAAGATAGCATTCAATGAAATTCCACAAGATTCTGCCACACGTACCTAAAGGTACAGCAGAGTCCAGACTTTATCCTTCTCCCTTAGAGACTTGAATGGCCTAGGGGTCCCACTCCTTTCCAGAACCTATCTTCAGCCATGAGTTTTGGCCTAGCCTTTTGATTCTTGAAAGATCCTCCTATAGTTTGAACTTGTAACTTATATTTGAGAAAAGCTGAGTCAGGCCAATTGGATATATTTTTCCCTCTGTGAGATTTTTCTTTTGTGACTTCTGTGTCACGTTGGTTCATTTTAACTAGTCAAAACAAGTTTTTGATTGTCATGCTTCTTCAGGGTTAGGCTTTGAAAATCAAGCTGTATTCTTCCCTATGCATCATTGACAATCACCAACAATAATAATTACAGATCATAATTATCTCGTGGCAATTATCTGGCTATTTTGATAAGTATGATCTTCTTAGTAGAAAGAATGCATCTTGATTTCAGAAACCTTCAGGGCAGAATATAATGTTGAGCCTGATCTTTATTCTGATGGCTTGATTGGACAGCCATGATGGGGAAGTGTACAGGCACCCAAAGAGTCATTCTCAGAGCATGTAGTTTCTCTTCACAGATGGGAGTACTCACGGAGAATAAGACAAAAGAGCGCTTTTCACATTGTGTTTTCTCTGGAACAGCATGGTCTATGAGGGCAGAAGTTACAGGACTGTTAAAAGATGTTCCACATGCTGCCAGAATGTATCTTCATTCTTCCTGAAAGTGTGGATTGCGTAGAGCTTGCTTTCTTCTTTCCTTCCCTCTCCCTCTGTCCAGCTTTTTATGTTTTGAGTTTTGATCAGTTTAAATGTTAGAACACTGTCTTTGAAGTGAAAAAGGAACCAGCAAGTGTGCACATGATCTTGCCTGATTTTCCATGCGGTGAAGGCCAGTTTTCCCTGTGTGTCTCTAGTGGGCAGGTCCACATGGCCCAGGCTTCAGGAAGAGTGGGACAGTAAACTTCCAGTTCCCTGACTTTTTAATCAAATACATGGTGAAAGCCTTTTACTCTATTTTGATAATTCCTTAAATGTTACTCTAAGCATGTGACATAGGAAATTATGGCAAATCTCTATCTTCCCTTTTGCCAATTAGATGTTTTAGCTCCTTAAATTACATTTTTTAAAGAATCATATAGCATTTTCTCAATGTACACAAATATTTTAGCTATTACTTTTTATGAACCTCTAAGTAGTAGATTTGAAATTCTATAATGATTGAAGCATGTTTTAATTAATTTGCGTTTTATTGAATATGAGTCAGTATTTTCTTTGGATGCTTAATGTGGTGACTTAATTGTCATCATTGCTTTTACTTTCCTAAGAATAGTGGCTGCTTTTGTTCTCCCTTATGCAAAGGGTGCTAAAAGCGAGGTCTGTGAAGTCTTCAAATACCCATGGCTCTGACTGCCCTTCAGTTACCTCTGGAGATAGAATTACAGGGCTTGGTTGCCATGGTGTTCCATCAACACGCACTTTTTTATTCCGCCGTTAAAGAGGATGCAGGATATGGTGTGTCATAATTAAAGTTACTTCTTTTGGTTCAGAAATAAGGGACAAGTTTAATAGTGTCCCAAAAAAGTTGAAATATCACCAAACACTTTTGTCCACAAAACCTAATGCAGCTTTCATTGAGAAATCTAGATCATTAACTCTTTTGGAAGCATTTTAGATTAATAGGAGTTTTTCGAGTCATGTAACCAAGGCTTGCAGCGAAGTTTATTAGAATTTTGCTTTTAGTGGGTCATTTTAGAACTGAAAACAGTATTTTTTTAGTTTTTTAATGTTTATTTTTGAGAGAGAGAGAGAGAGAGCGAGTGGGGGAGGTGCAGAGAGAGACGGAGACACAGGACTCAAAGCAGGCTCCAGGCTTTCAGCTGTCAGCACAGAGCCCGATGCAGGGCTCAAACCCACGGACTCATGGACTGTCAGATCATGACCTGAGCCAGTTAGCCGCCCAACGAACTGAGCCACCCAGGCACCCTGAAACCAGTATTTTTTAATTGAAGAAAGGCACAGGAGAGCTGGGTCTGGAATTCAGATCCCAACTTTCAGTTTATTTAGTTTTGTGCCAGGCATGAAAATAAAGCAAGTCCATGCTTTGGGTCTTCTGAAATTTTTTGTATTTTTGAAGCTAAAGCTCATTTATTAACATTCTTTACCCTCTCTTCTGCTGATGCCTTCCATCTTCTTTTGGCTTTTAACTTTATAATTTTTCTTTAATTCTTTCTACGATTTTCATCCTTCTCTCTTTAAAGTGGCAGGAAGGGGAAAGAGTAGCTATTCCATTATTTCATATTTGGTTACAGAAAAGAAACATTGCTTCTTTTCTTGTGCTCCAGCTTCATTTCCCTCAGCATGTGACACAGGAAGATTTGCCCAGGGCCAGGCAATGCTGGCATCTTATTGCTATCCAGGTTGACTTTGGCAAAGCAGTTAGTAGCTAATTTCAAACACCTAAATCCATACTGGAGAGCAAGTAATCAAAACTTCGGTAATTAGATCTAGTCTTTATACATCTGCACATTTAATATTTCATATATCCAAAGAGGATTTGACCTTAGGAAATCCCACATTATCCCCTTGGTAAAAGGGAGTTTGCTTTTTCCTTTTGTTCTTGTGTGGAGGGTTGCGTTAGTGGTCATGATGTCTGAGCCTGTATCTGTTGCATACTTAGAGCCAGCTCAGATTGGAATTTTCCATTTACTTGGGTGCCTATCACTGGAATATCTGAAGCGATCATAAGCTGGCATTTGTGGAAATTTTTAGCACTGATAAGTTCAGTATATCCCTCATGAAGAACAGGTTTCACCAAAGGACAGAGGTTGGCTTTACTGAGTCCCAGGAAAATGACCAAATTTAAACCCTGGCACATCATACACCAGTGAGCGGTTATGCAGTATGGTGTTGCAGAGAAAAGCTGTATTCTTCACAGTGTTGTCTGGTTATATACTTTCTGTGCAGAGAGACGTGTTCAGACATTAGTGGACCTGATAGTCTAAAACTTGCTGTGCTGCATTTGCCTTGTGTCCTTCCATCACTCACATAGCACACATGCATCCTTCACAGCTGAACAGCAAAGGTGTTGAGAACCAGATATGCTCTTGTTCATGGGCAGCAGCCCCTCTGTCAGAATGCAGAGCACTGGGCAGGTTGCCACATCTGGCCTCACTGCCTCTGTTGCTGTGTTTGGCTGAAACACTGGCAGGCAGAGACTAGCCCATGGAGAAAGAAACATCAGAGTGAGAAATGGAGAGCACCAAACTATTCTTTCCTGGGGCTTCCACATTTTGTTTCTAAGACTATAAGAGACACACACACCCTGTTCCCTGCCCTGCAATGTGGTTCATTAACCAGAAAATCTGTATATGTCTATAATAATGTAGGGAGAAACATGTGTTTTACATAAAACCTATGGGAAGGAAATTTTAGGGCTGGTGATTTAGTTTTTATCTTGACATTGGATACTTCAAACCTACATTGTGCTAGTTGCCAGAGCATTAAAATCAGTGACTATTTTTCTCAGTTTTATTGAGAAATAATTGATATGCATCACTCTATAAGGTGTACTGCATGATGGTTTGATTTGTATATATTGTGAAATGCTCCCCACAATAGGTTTAGTTAACATTCATCATCTCATATGGACAGAATAAAAAGAAAAAACAAAGTGATGAGAGACAACACTCTTAAAAACTTATCATAGGGCGGAGTTAGCTGCAGTCATCAGGTTGTGTAGTACATCCTAGTGCCTAATTTATCTAATAACTGAAAGTTTGTACCTTTTGAACGAGCTTCCTCTAATTCCCCTCCCTATACTCTACCCCCCCCCCCAATAACCTATAAACCTGATCTCTTTTTCTATCACTTTGGTAGGGTTTTGTTGGTTGGTTGCTTTTTAACATTCCACATATAAGTAAGATCATATAGTTTGTTTTTCTATGACCTATTTCAATTAGCAAAATACCTTCAAGATCCATCCATGTTGTTGCATGTGATAGGATTTCTTTTTTTTTTTAAATGGCTGAATAATATTCACTGTGTGTGCATGCATACATTAGCACCACCGCCACCCCACCATCTTTATTCATTCATCCATTGATGGACACTTAGGTCGTTTCCATGTCTTGCCTATTGTAAATAATTCTGCTAGGATCATAGGGGTGCATATATCTTTGATTTAATGTTTTCATATATTCCTTTGGATATATTCCCAGAAGTGGGATTACTAGATCATATGCTAGTTCTATTTTTAATTTTTTGAGGATCCAGGGGCGCCTGGGTGGCTCAGTCGGTTGGGCGTCCGACTTCAGCTCAGGTCATGATCTCACGGTTTGAGTTCGAGCCCCGCATCGGGCTCTGTGCTAACAGCTCGGAGCCTGGAGCCTGGAGCCTGCTTCGGATTCTGTGTCTCCCCCTCTCTGTGCCCCTCCCCTGCTCATGCTCAGTCTCTCTCTATCTCTCAATAATGAATAAATGTTAAAAAAATTTTTTTAAATAAAAATTTTTTGAGGATCCTCCATACAGTTTTCCATAGTGGCTTGCTCCAATTCACAGTTCCACCAGCAGTGCATGAGGGTTCCCTTTTCTCCACATCCTTGCCAGTACTAATTGTCTCTTGTCCTTTTGATGATGGCCATTCTAACAGGTGTGACATGATATCTCATTGTGATGTTAATTTGCATTTCCCTAATGACTAGTGATATTGAGCATTTTTTCATGTACCTGTTGAGCTTTCATATATCTTCTTTGGAGAAATGTTGGAGTTCTTTGCCCATTTTCTAATTGGGTTGTTTTGTTATGGAGTTGTAGGAGTTCTTTATATATTTTGCATATTAACCTCTTACCGGCTATATGGTTTGTAAATATTTTCTCCAATTCAGTAGGTTGGCTTTTCATTTTGTTGATGGTTTTCTTTTGCTGTGCAGAAGCTTTTTAGTTTGATTTAGTTTCACTTGTTTGTATCTTATGTTGTTGCTTACATTTTAGGTGTGACTTCCAAAAAATCATTACAAAGTCCTCTGCCAATGAGCTTTTATCTTGTGTCTTCTAAGAATTTCATGGTTTTAGATTGTAAGCCTTTAATCTATTTAGAATTAATTTTTGTGAGTGGCATAAGATAGAGGTCAAGTTTTATCCTTTCACATGTGAATATCCAGTTTTCCCAGCACCATTTACCATGGTGTCTATCTTTTCTCCATTGTGTGTCTTTGACTCCCTTGTCAAATATTAGTTGACCATATATGCTTGGGTTTATTTCTGGGCTCTTGATTCTGTTCATTGGTGTATTGGTCTGTTTTTATGTCAGCACCATACTGTTTTAATGGCTATAACTTTATGGTGTGGCTTGAAATCAGGAGATGTGGTGCCTCCTGCTTTGTTCTTTCTTTCCCAGGATTTCTTTTGGGTATTTGGGTTTTTGTTTTTGTTTTTGTTTTTGTTTTTGTTTTTGTTTTTGTGGTTCCATCTAGATCTTAGGAGGGTTTTTTTTCTATTTCTATAAAAAATGCCACTGGAAATTTTATAAAGGTTGCATTAAATCTATAGATGGCTTTTGGTAGTATTGACACTTTACTAATAATAATTCTTCCAGTCTGTGAACATGGGATGCTATTCTATTTATTTGTGTCTTCTTAAATTTACCAGTGTCTTGTAGTTTTCAGAGTAGAGATCTTTTACCTACTTGGTTAAATTTATTCCTAAGTATTTTATTGTTTTTGATGCTATTATAAATGGTATCAGTTTCTTCATTGTTTTTTCAGAAAGTTCATTATTGGTAGCAGAAAGTTCATCGTTAGGGGCATCTGGGTGGCTCAGTTGGCTAAGCATCTGACTCTTGGTTTATTTATTTATTTATTTATTTATTTAAGTTTCGTTTATTTATTTATTTATTTATTTATTTTAAATATATGAAATTTATTGTCAAATTGGTTTCCATACAACACCCAGTGCTCATCCCAAAAGGTGCCCTCCTCAATACCCATCACCCACCCTCTCCTCCCTCCAACCCCCATCAACCCTCAGTGTGTTCTCAGTTTTTAATAGTCTCTTATGCTTTGGCTCTCTCCCACTCTAACCTCTTTTTTTTTTTTTTTCTTTTCTTTTTTCCTCCCTCTCCCCTATGGGTTTCTGTTAAGTTTCTCAGGATCCACATAAGAGTGAAACCATATGGTATCTGTCTTTCTCTGTATGGCTTATTTCACTTAGCATCACACTCTCCAGTTCCATCCACGTTGCTACAAAAGGCCATATTTCATTTTTTCTCATTGCTACGTAGTATTCCATTGTGTATATAAACCACAATTTCTTTATCCATTCATCAGTTGATGGACATTTAGGCTCTTTCCATAATTTGGCTATTGTTGAGAGTGCTGCTATGAACATTGGGGTACAAGTGCCCCTATGCTTCAGTACTCCTGTATCCCTTGAATAAATTCCTAGCAGTGCTATTGCTGGGTCATAGGGTAGGTCTATTTTTAATTTTCTGAGGAACTTCCACACTGCTTTCCAGAGCGGCTGCACCAATTTGCATTCCCACCAACAGTGCAAGAGGGTTCCCATTTCTCCGCATCCTCTCCAGCATCTATAGTCTCCTGATTTGTTCATTTTGGCCACTCTGGCGTGAGGTGATACCTGAGTGTGGTTTTGATTTGTATTTCCCTGGGGCGCCTGGGTGGCGCAGTCGGTTGAGCGTCCGACTTCGGCCAGGTCACGATCTCGCGGTCTGTGAGTTCGAGCCCCGCGTCGGGCTCTGGGCTGATGGCTCAGAGCCTGGAGCCTGTTTCCGATTCTGTGTCTCCCTCTCTCTCTGCCCCTCCCCCATTCATGCTCTGTCTCTCTCTGTCCCAAAAATAAATAAACGTTGGAAAAAAAAATTAAAATAAAATAAAATAAAAAAAAATGATTTGTATTTCCCTGATAAGGAGCGACGCTGAACATCTTTTCATGTGCCTGTTGGCCATCTGGATGTCTTCTTTAGAGAAGTGTCTATTCATGTTTTCTGCCCATTTCTTCACTGGGTTATTTGTTTTTCGGGTGTGGAGTTTGGTGAGCTCTTTATA
This sequence comes from Prionailurus viverrinus, assembly GCF_022837055.1. NCBI lineage: Eukaryota > Metazoa > Chordata > Mammalia > Carnivora > Felidae > Prionailurus > Prionailurus viverrinus. The sequence continues at coordinate 32,392,209 of NC_062572.1, forward strand.
GATTTTGGATACTAGCCCTTTGTCCGATATGTCATTTGCAAATATCTTTTCCCATTCCGTTGGTTGCCTTTTCGTTTTGTTGGTTGTTTCCTTTGCTGTGCAGAAGCTTTTTATCTTCATAAGGTCCCAGTAATTCACTTTTGCTTTTAATTCCCTTGCCTTTGGGGACGTGTCGAGTAAGAGATTGCTACGGCTGAGGTCAGAGAGGTCTTTTCCTGCTTTCTCCTCTAAGGTTTTGATGGTTTCCTGTCTCACATTCAGGTCCTTTATCCATTTTGAGTTTATTTTTGTGAATGGTGTGAGAAAATGGTCTAGTTTCAACCTTCTGCATGTTGCTGTCCAGTTCTCCCAGCACCGTTTGTTAAAGAGGCTGTATTTTTTCCATTGGATGTTCTTTCCTGCTTTGTCAAAGATGAGTTGGCCATATGTTTGTGGGTCTAGTTCTGGGGTTTCTATTCTATTCCATTGGTCTATGTGTCTGTTTTGGTGCCAATACCATGCTGTCTTGATGATGACAGCTTTGTAGTAGAGGCTAAAGTCTGGGATTGTGATGCCTCCTGCTTTGGTCTTCTTCTTCAAAATTCCTTTGGCTATTCGGGGCCTTTTGTGGTTTCATATGAATTTTAGGATGGCTTGTTCTAGTTTCGAGAAGAATGAGGGTGCAATTTTGATTGGGATTGCATTGAATGTGTAGATAGCTTTGGGTAGTATTGACATTTTGACAATATTTATTTTTCCAATCCATGAGCAGGGAATGTCTTTCCATTTCTTTAAATCTTCTTCAATTACCTTCATAAGCTTTCTATAGTTTTCAGCATACAGATCCTTTACATCTTTGGTTAGATTTATTCCTAGGTATTTTATGCTTCTTGGTGCAATTGTGAATGGGATCAGTTTCTTTATTTGTCTTTCTGTTGCTTCATTGTTAGTGTATAAGAATGCAACTGATTTCTGTACATTGATTTTGTATCCTGCAACTTTGCTGAATTCATATATCAATTCTAGCAGACTTTTGGTGGAGTCTATCGGATTTTCCATGTATAATATCATGTCATCTGCAAAAAGCGAAAGCTTGACTTCATCTTTGCCAATTTTGATGCCTTTGATTTCCTTTTGTTGTCTGATTGCTGATGCTAGAACTTCCAGCACTATGTTAAACAACAGCGGTGAGAGTGGGCATCCCTGTCGTGTTCCTGATCTCAGGGAAAAAGCTCTCAGTTTTTCCCCGTTGAGGATGATGTTAGCTGTGGGCTTTTCATAAATGGCTTTTATGATCTTTAAGTATGTTCCTTCTATCCCGACTTTCTCAAGGGTTTTTATTAAGAAAGGGTGCTGGATTTTGTCAAAGGCCTTTTCTGCATCGATTGACAGGATCATATGGTTCTTCTCTTTTTTGTTGTTAATGTGATGTATCACATTGATTGATTTGCGAATGTTGAACCAGCCCTGCATCCCAGGAATGAATCCCACTTGATCATGGTGAATAATTCTTTTTATATGCCATTGAATTCGATTTGCTAGTATCTTATTGAGAATTTTTGCATCCATATTCATCAGGGATATTGGCCGGTAGTTCTCTTTTTTTACTGGGTCTCTGTCTGGTTTAGGAATCAAAGTAATACTGGCTTCATAGAATGAGTCTGGAAGTTTTCCTTCCCTTTCTATTTCTTGGAATAGCTTGAGAAGGATAGGTATTATCTCTGCTTTAAACGTCTGGTAGAACTCCCCTGGGAAGCCATCTGGTCCTGGACTCTTATTTGTTGGGAGATTTTTGATAACCAATTCAATTTCTTCGCTGGTTATGGGTCTGTTCAAGCTTTCTATTTCCTCCTGATTGAGTTTTGGAAGAGTGTGGGTGTTCAGGAATTTGTCCATTTCTTCCAGGTTGTCCAATTTGTTGGCATATAAGTTTTCATAGTATTCCCTGATAATTGTTTGTATCTCTGAGGGATTGGTTGTAATAATTCCATTTTAATTCATGATTTATGTATTTGGGTCATCTCCCGTTTCTCTTTGAGAAGCCTGGCTAGAGGTTTGTCAATTTTGTTTATTTTTTCAAAAAACCAACTCTTGGTTTCGTTGATGTGCTCTACAGTTTTTTTAGATTCTATATTGTTTATTTCTGCTCTGATCTTTATTATTTGTCTTCTTCTGCTGGGTTTAGGCTGCCTTTGCTGTTCTGCTTCTATTTCCTTTAGGTGTGCTGTTAGATTTTGTATTTGGGATTTTTCTTGTTTCTTGAGATAGGCCTGGATTGCAATGTATATTCCTCTCAGGACTGCCTTCGCTGCGTTGTATTTTCATTTTCGTTTGTTTCCATATATTTTTTAATTTCTTCTCTAATTGCCTGGTTGACCCACTCTTTCGTTAGTAGGGTGTTCTTTAACCTCCATGCTTTTGGAGGTTTTCCAGACTTTTTTCTGTGGTTGATTTCAAGCTTCATAGCATTGTGGTCTGAAAGTATGCATGGTATAATTTCAATTCTGGTAAACTTAAGAAGGGCTGTTTTGTGACCCAGTATATGATCTATCTTGGAGAATGTTCCATGTGCACTCGAGAAGAAAGTATATTCTGTTGCTTTGGGATGCAGAGTTCTAAATATATCTGTCAAGTCCATCTGATCCAATGTCTCATTCAGGGTCCTTGTTTCTTTATTGACCGTGTGTCTAGATGATCTATCCATTTCTGTAAGTGGGGTGTTAAAGTCCCCTGCAATTACCACATTCTTATCAATAAGGTTGCTTATGTTTATGAGTTGTTTTATATATTTGGGGGCTCCGGTATTCGGCGCATAGACATTTATAATTGTTAGCTCTTCCTGATGGATAGACCCTGTAACTATTATATAATGTCCTTCTTCATCTCTTGTTACAGCCTTTAATTTAAAGTCTAGTTTGTCTGATATAAGTATGGCTACTCCAGCTTTCTTTTGGCTTCCAGTAGCATGATAAATAGTTCTCCATCCCCTCACTCTCAATCCAAAGGTGTCCTCAGGTCTAAAATGAGTCTCTTGTAGACAGCAAATAGATGGGTCTTGTTTTTTTATCCATTCTGATACCCTATGTCTTTTGGTTGGCGCATTTAATCCATTTACATTCAGTGTTATTATAGAAAGATACAGGTTTAGAGTCATTGTGATGTCTGTATGTTTTATGCTTGTAGTGATGTCTCTGGGACTTTGTCTCACAGGGTCCCCCTTAGGATCTCTTGTAGGGCTGGTTTAGTGGTGACAAATTCCTTCAGTTTTTGTTTGTTTGGGAAGACCTTTATCTCTCCTTCTATTCTAAATGACAGACTTGCTGGATAAAGGATTCTCGGCTGCATATTTTTTCTGTCTAGCACACTGAAAATCTCGTGCCAATTCTTTCTGGCCTGCCAAGTTTCAAAAGAGAGATCAGTCACGAGTCTTATAGGTCTCCCTTTATATGTGAGGGCACGTTTACCCTTTGCTGCTTTCACAATTTTCTCTTTATCCTTGTATTTTGCCAGTTTCACTATGATATGTCGTGCAGAAGATCGATGCAAGTTACGTCTGAAGGGAGTTCTCTGTGCCTCTTGGATTTCAATGCCTTTTTCCTTCCCCAGTTCAGGGAAGTTCTCAGCTATTATTTCTTCTAGTACCCCTTCAGCCCCTTTCCCTCTCTCTTCCTCCTCTGGGATACCAATTATGCGTATATTATTTCTTTTTAGTGTATCATTTAGTTCTCTAATTTTCCCCTCATATTCCTGGATTTTTTTATCTCTCTTTTTCTCAGCTTCCTCTTTTTCCATAACTTTATCTTCTAGTTCACCTATTCTCTCCTCTGCCTCTTCAATCCGAGCCGTGGTGGTTTCCATTTTGTTTTGCATTTCATTTAAAGCGTTTTTCAGCTCCTCGTGACTATTCCTTAGTCCCTTGATCTCTGTAGCAAGAGATTCTCTGCTGTCCTCTATACTGTTTTCAAGCCCAGCGATTAATTTTATGACTATTATTCTAAATTCGCTTTCTGTTATATTATTTAAATCCTTTTTGATCAGCTCATTAGCTGTTGTTATTTCCTGGAGATTCTTCTGAGGGGAATTCTTCCGCTTGGTCATTTTGGATAGTCCCTGGCGTGGTGAGGACCTGCAGGGCACTTCCCCTGTGCTGTGGTGTATAACTGGAGTTGGTGGGCGGGGCCGCAGTCAGACCTGATGTCTGCCCCCAGCCCACCGCTGGGGCCACAGTCAGACTGGTGCGTGCCTTCTCTTCCCCTCTCCTAGGGGCGGGATTCACTGTGGGGTGGTGTGGCTCGTCTGGGCTACTTGCACACTGCCAGGCTTGTGATGCTGGGGATCTGGCGTATTAGCTGGGGTGGGTAGGCAAGGTGCACAGGGGCAGGAGGGGCCGGCTTAGCTCGCTTCTTAGGTGATCCACTTCAGGTGGGGCCCTGTGGCAGCGGGAGGGAGTCAGATCCGCTGCCGGAGGTTTGGCTCCGCAGAAGCACAGAGTTGGGTGTTTGCGCGGAGCGAGCAAGTTCCCTGGCAGGAACTGGTTGTCTTTGGGATTTGGGCTGGGGGATGGGCGGGGGAGATGGCGCTGGCGAGCGCCTTTGTTCCCCACCAAACTGAGCTGTGTCGTCCGGGGGCTCAGCAGCTCTCCCTCCCTTTGTCCTCCAGCCTTCCCGCTTTCCGAGCAGAGCTGTTAACTTATGACCTCCCAGACGCTAAGTCGCGCTTGCTGTCGGAACACAGTCCGTCAGGCCCCTCCGCTTTTGCAAACCAGACTCGGGGGCTCTGCTTGGCCGGGGAGCCGCCCCTCTGCCCCGGCTCTCTCCCGCCAGTCCGTGGAGCGCGCACCGCCTCGCCACCCTTCCTACCCTCTTCCGTGGGCCTCTCGTCTGCGCTTGGCTCCGGCGACTCCGTTCTGCTAATCCTCTGGCGGTTTTCTGGGTTATTTAGGCAGGTGTAGGTGGAATCTAAGTGATCAGCAGGACGCGCGGTGAGCCCAGCGTCCTCCTACGCCGCCATCTTCCCAGGACCCCTGACTCTTGGTTTAGCTCAGGTCATGATCTCACAGTTTTTGAGTTCAAGCCCTGCATCCAGCTCTGCACTGACAGCATGGAGCCTACTTGGGATTCTCTTTGTCCCTCAAAGTCTTTCTCTGCCCCTCCCCTGCTCACTCTGTGTCTCTCTCTCAAAATAAATAAACTAAAAGAAAAAACTCATTGTTAGTATATAGAAATGTTACTGATTTTGTGTGTTAATTTTATATCCTGTAACTTTACTGAATTTGTTGATCGCTTCTAACAATTTTTTGGTTGTGACTTTAGGATTTTCTATATATAAAATCAGGGCATCTGCAAATAGAGACAATTTTATTTCTTCCTTTTCAATTCTGATAACTTTTATTTCTTTTTCTTGCCTGACTGCTCTAACTAGGACTTCCCAGTACTGTGTTGAATAGGAGTGGTGAGAGTGGCAACTTTGTCTTATTCCCAATCTTAGACAAAAAGCTTTCAACATTTTACCATTGAGTATGATGTTAGCTGTGTGCTTGTCACATATGCCCTTTATTATAAGGTGTGTTCCTTCTGTGCCTAATTTAAGTGTTTTTATCATGAACAGATTTGTTTTAAATACATGTCTTTGATGTTTATTTTTGAGAGAGGGAGAGACAGAGCGTGAGTGGGGGAGGGGCAGAGAGAGAGGGAGACACAGAATCCGAAGCTGAGCTGTCAGCACAGAGCCGGACACAGGGCTGGAACTCACGAACTGCAAGATTATGACCTGATGCTTAACCAACTGAGCCACCCAGGCACCCCATGAACAGATTTTGAATTTTGTCAAATCCCTTTTCTGCATCTCCTAAGATGATACGATTTTCTTTCCTTCTATTAATGTGATGTGTCACATTGGTTAATTTGCCTCTGTTGAGTTATCCTTACATCACAGGGATGAATCCCACTTGATTATGGTGAATGATCCTTTTAGTGCTGCTGAATCGATTTGCTAATATCTTGAGCATTTTGCATCTCTCTTCATCAGGGATATTGGCTTGTAATTTTATTTTCTACTAGTGTCCTTGTCTGGCTTTGGTATCAGGGTAATGTTGGCCTTATAAAATGAATTTGGGAGTATTCTCTCCTCTTCAGTTTTTTGGAAGAGTTTGAGAAAAATGGGGTTACTTCTTTCAATGTTTGGTAAAATTTACCAGTGAAGCCATCTGGCCCTGGGCTTTTCTTTGTTGGGACATTTTTTTTATTACTGATTCAATCTCCTTACTAGTAGTCTGTTCAGATTTTCTGTTTCTTCCTGATTCAGTCTTAGTGGGTTGTATGTTTCTAAGAATTTTTCCTTTCTTCTAGGTGGTCTAAGTTGTTGGCATATGGTTGCTCAGAGTAGCCTCTTATGATTGAATTTCTGTGGTATCAGTTTCCCTTTTCACTTATAATTTTGTAACTTTGTTGATTTGTTCTTTTTTTTCTTGGTTTGTCAATTTTGTTTATCTCTTCTAAGAGCCAACTCTTAGTTTGGTTAAGCTTTTCTGTTGTTTTTCTATTCTCTGTTTCACTATTTCTGCTCTGATTTTTATTTCCTTCTTTCAGCTAACTTTGGGCTCACTTTGTTCTTTTTCTAGTTCCTTAAGACTAGAGGTATAGGTTGTTTATTTGGTATCTTTCTTGCTTGTTAATGTAGGTGTTTATTGCTATGAATGTCCTTAGAACTGCTTTTGCAGCATCCTGTAGATTCTGATATTTTTTGTCTCCATTTTTGATTGTCTCAAGAAACTTTTATTTAAAAAAAAGTGTACTTTGAGAGAGAGAATGCGGGGAGGGGCAGAGAGAGAGAGGGAGGAAGAGAATCTCAAGCAGGCCTCACACGGGCAGCATGGAGCCTGACACATGGCTTGAACTCACAAACCATGAGATCATGACCTGAGCTGAAACCAAGAGTTGGATGCTTGACTGAGCCACCCAGGCGTCCCTCAAAAAAAAATTTTAAATTTCTCCTTTAATTTACTCTGGTGCTTGTTTCTTTCACTGGCATTTTAAGCTGCAGTGGTTGGTGTAGACAGCATTCCAAGGCAAAGTGCTGTCTACAGGTCTATAGTAATTGGGCAAAATGTTTTTAAGTTAAATCTAGAATATGGATGTTGTAACAATAGCAGCTCCTTTCATCGAGAGCCCCTCGTGGCAAGCACACTCCATTCTCCCGGCTTCCCATGGGCATTCCTGTTGGACAGGTAACATTTAAAAACAACTGCCCATCAGGTACATTAATTTGAGATAAGGCTAATATTTGAACCTACAGGTCTGTAGGCTCCAAAGCCTGTGCTTCCCTTTAATTGTAAGTAGGAAATCTCAGAGGAGGGACAGATGCCAAATCGTCATAGAGCCCATGCCAAAGATGGGAGTGACAGTGCCCTCACTCTGCAGCAGTTCAGGGCAGAGAGCAGACGAGGAGGGGTTGGGGTCACCTGGCCCACCACAGTCTAGAGACTGACCTTTGTACTCCGGCTTCAAAGCATGCTTACAGATGCATGGTAACAGTAGCCACAGCACAACTCTAAATGCAAATGGCTTTGTAAACAGGTAAGTTATACAGGAGCTTCTGTATACAATTGTCTATAAATATATATACATGCATCCTGGTAAGGCATTTTGAAAGTCTGCATTTCAGTCACACTGTGCTGTGTTCAAATGACTACAGCTGTAGCATTGACACTTCTGATTTTTTAGAAGAGTATGTGAAATAGGGCGAATGAGGTTTGTAAAAGCTACAGTCTGAACAGAAACATGATGTTAAAACAAAGAACTTCGCAAATGCTAAATTTTTACTTTTTGGCTGCTATTTTAAAATGAACATTTAAATTAGAATCCATTCAAAGCAAAACAGCATAATGAGCAATCTAATTATGATGTTCTAAGTAACAGACTCATTATAGACTGTTATGTGCAAGTATCATCATGGAGAGTCAGAAATGCGGTGTTTTATTCCAGGGCTCACTATGAGTGGATCTCTGGAAGAGGACACCCTGTGTTTCCAAATGTTCCCTTAAGGGGGCAGGGAGAGGGCAGCCTGAGGAGTGTGATTATCCAGTGCTCTGCTTAGCAGCCAGCAGCTCTACTGTTTCACAAGCTAATGTACAGAATTAAGTTGGTCAAAGGAAGCGGGAGATTGGAAAGGTTTGGGGTCCAAGGCAGGCACGTGCTGGCAGCACTGAAGAACAGCAGATAACTCCCCAGGTCCCCAGGGTGGGACACAAGGAAGTTGAGGCAGAAGGAGAGATCACGGAGAGGAGGTGTTAGGTTCTGTTCATGTCCTGTGCTAAGTATAGGCCTAGCTGGGAAAACTGTGGATCCAGAACTGGGTGTTTCTCTCCCCAGCCAGCAGTGCCTGGCTCTTCCAAGGACCCACTTGAATGTGGTGTGACTGTGGCAGAGGCATGAGAACTCCACTCCAGTGCTCTGTGGCCATTGTCATTTCAGCGCCAGCCAGGAGGGACAGCTTCTGGGCTTGCTGGCAGCTTCCAGACCACAGGTGTCTGGATTTTTCTGCCTTAGGGCTTCTTCAGAAGTCTTCAGTTCTCACCCAGGGCGACCCTCAATAGTGGAGAATGGTCCGTCTCCCTACCTCCCCTGCTTCTTGGCACCATCCTGAGCCCCAATTGCCTACAGTGGAAATGAGCATGAACACTTTGTCTCCCTTGTCTCTCATTACCTGCTTCATCCTCTGGGAACAGCTCCCAGACAAGGGTACCCTTCAAGTTACCCTCATGGAGATCCTCAGCTCAGCTTTTGCTTTCAGGGAACCTTACACAGAGACAGCTACCACTTGACTCTTGGTATAGACTCCTTGTGGCAGAGGGAGAGCTGGAGGGAGCTGTTTCTCTGCTGTGACAGGCACACTCCAGGGTTTAGTGAACAGGATCAAGTAGGCATCTCAAGCTCCCAACCCCCTCCTTCCTGTGCAGAACTTTGTCCATGAGGAAAGTTTATAATCTCTCAATGAAGGAAATTTTAGAGTCCTTTTGCTACATGATCACAGACTGAAAACTTCCAATGCCAAGAAACTAAACCTCTGAGGCATCTGTCCCCTCCTCAGGCACCTGGGCTCCAGTGAAGCAGTTCTCAATGGCTTCTCCCATGATGAGACTTGAGGAAAATCCCTGAATGTTTCTCTGAGACCGGGTTTTAAAACACGTGTAGTTTTCTCCCCCCACATAATGTGCTTTGTTTTTGAAAGATTACAAGAAAGAAAAATAGGAGACACATGTATATCACTGATTATTTTTAATGATTTTATGCTATGGTTTGACCACAGCACTAAGAACAAGCAGAAAAAGCTGATTTCATAACTAACAGCACTTAGAGCAACATCTTTAAAAGTATTGCAATTACAGACCTTAGGTCTAAGAACTACATCACCATTGCTCAGTTAAAAGAGGCAGATACACAACAGTTGGAAATATTTCTCTGTGTATAACTGGAAATTATTCTGAAAAGTAAGCACAAATAGCTGTTAAACACTTTAATGACTTCTGATTATCAGAGCTCACATGAACTACTGAAAAGTTCATATACAGTTTGTACTTTTTTAGTAGGCTGCTTCATAATAAAAATTAAATGAACTAAATGCTGTGAATAGTGTTTTACACGTTTTAAAATAGCTTTAAACTAGACAAATACAATTAGAAAATGTGATTTTTGAAAGCCATGAAATGAAAAATAGCAATATACTGACAAGCACATTAAAATAAACCAGTATCATTAACAGTAAAATTTAAGCCTCAGTTCTGTAGAAAGGAAGCAATGGTGCGGTAACACACTTTAGTACCTCTGAGTCTAGAACATTCTCTGATGACACTCATGCTCAACAGTTCTCCCAAGAGATGGAACCTGGAAGGGTGGAAGTGTTGCTCCTGACAGCAGTGAGCCTTGTCTCCTGATGCTGAACCAGAAGCACGAGGGGCCCCTGCAGGACACACAAGGGGCGCAGACGGTGGGGGCTGGACAGGACAGACCACCCATGAGGTTAACTATCTTGTCATGCCCTTTCAGAACAGTGAGAGAAGGGCTGGTCTTTAGTCCTTCAGCATCAAGAGTTGCATTGTAGAGGTGTTTTCAGTTTAAGGATAATCGGTAATAATTTGCTTTCTGGAGGATAAGGGCATGATTCTCTTGTGTTTTCAAAATCAGAACATACACCACAGAGCAAATAAAAAACATGAAATTTATTATTCTGGTGACAGAATAGAGTGGAACTGTGGATCAGATGGGCAAAACTTCACTGACTGCCTTTACGGACAACACCAGAAAGGATGTGCACACCCATGGTTCAGTGGTTTTAGCAAAAATGTGCTAGGCTTTTCTTTTTCTTTCTTTAGTATCAGGATATTTGAAAATAAATGCAGAGGTCCTAACAGAGGCTAACACTGAGCTGGAAGGATAGATGCTGCGTAAGAGGTGTGACAGAACATGCAACTGAAAACATAATCCCTAACCACTGGCAAAACCTAGTTTGTCAAGATCACCACGAGACGCCAACAGGAATGGATAGAAGATTCTTCACTTGGCTGGCTGATAGCTAATTCTCTGCTAATGATAACCCAAAAGAAAACAAGTTTTTCTAAGAGTGGGGTCTTCTCCTAAGTGTTTTTGTTTTTCCTGAGATACTTTTTCCCTACAAACCCATTGGTTCATTGGCTCCATAGCTTCGGTTTGTCAAAGAAAAAGGCACAGAGAGACTAGGGACACAGATGGCCAACAAGGCCTCTGTACTGAACAAAGTCCTCTTCTGCAGCCTGATTTACTTAACCGGGACATTAGTTTTGCAATTTTAACGACATGTGCCCTTTTCTCTGGGGTTTGACATCTTCGTTATTCTACAACATAGTATCTTTTCATAAAACAAGTTGCAAAAATTTTTCTGTTACACTGGTCCAACTGAGCATCACTGAAGAGATTAAAATGAGAAGCATCTAATGGCAACCAAAAAGCTGTAGGATTTTTTTTTTAAGGGTTTTCACAGCAAAGGTGCAACTCTCAATTGCTATACATATGCTGGTCATAAACAGTGGCTTGCTTGTTCAGACTTCTTTCCCTTGTGTTATAATATTGATATTTAATAGGAAAATAAACTACATAGACTTTTATCTGTATGCATCCATTTGCAAATTTCCTTACAAAAGAGGACAAAGCACATAGGCATTCACAAATTCTATGCCATTTCTGTTAAAATCGGTATCTATACATTATATTACAGTATTAACAATTTTTTTGTTCTACCCATTGGGTAGGATATGTGCATAATATATTCAAGTTATATACAGCACCTTACAAATAAAAACAGAAGACAGACAACTGAAAAAGCACCATTGTAAGTGAGGCACAACAAAGGTGGGAGCAGAGTGCGGCAGTGGGGGCTCAGTTCCTGGGTCTGCTGATGTCAGCACAAGACCCCGTGGGGGCTTCAAAGCGACTGGCATGCAGAGCTCTTTGGAACACCATGGGCGACATGACATGCGAGTAGTGCGTCGGGACCCCCACCACACTGCACACAGACAAGCACACGCAGAGGAAGGAAAGAGGATGAAAGGAAGGCAGCGCTTTCTTGGCAAGGCATTCGGCTCACACACACCAGCTTCCTGACACAGCCGGCCTGGGAAGCAGCAGCAGCAACAGCAGCAAACAACTGTCTAACCCTGGCAGTAAATTACAAACTTAAACTATGCAAAAGATGCAGTACTTTGGGTAGTAAACTAACCTCAGCTGAAATCTTGGTTCCTGAAAACTGTAGGCTATGGTGAGGCAGGTATTTCACACAGTCCGTCACTGACCTATGGCCAGGCTCTGGCAGCTGGCATCAGGGGAGCAGCAAAGCTGCTGAGACTAACTTTTGTGATCTGGGGTGAAAGCACTTTCTTCATCTGTGACTTGGATGGGCAACTGGTACCTACAGTGTTGCTCACACTAAGGAGGGGACACCCACCAGCCTGTCCCCCAGTCGTGTCATTTTATTTAGGTTCACCAAGGCCAAGGTGATCTGGGTGAACGTCAGCAGAACGAAGCCTGTATCATGGCCATTCAGCGATGATTGGGGACGCTGGCAGAGCGAGGAGGCGGGCTTGGGGGGGGGGGGGTTGCCTGGTGCCAAGCATGGGCATATGTCTTGCTTTAGTCACACAGACAAAATCAAAAAGTTAACAAAAACCAAGTGTCCTTCCCAGTTTTTTTTTTTCTTTGCACACTGCTGAGCTTTGGGAATCTGAAGAAAAATGAAAGGGATACCAAACGACATGCAGTTAATGTTGCCGCTCTAAGCGGCAAGCCTCAAGCAGGGGCCCCAGCCCAGCAAACACAGCTGGAGCGTGCTGGAGAACAGCCCCCGGCGCGGCCTCCAAGGCCCCGACCCCAGGAACCTCCTACAGGCAATCCTTAGAAAAGCAACTGGATGGAAGGTGACTGAGCCTTGTCCAGGGGCAACTCTGCTTCCAAGGGGAAGGCTGCCATTTGACCAGATTCTAGGTCAGAACAGCTCTCTAGCAGCGCATGCATGTGAGTCTGTCCCATTCTTACAAAGTACAGGCAAAGAAGATCAATGAACATATTCAGAAGCCCAAGACGGACACCGTCATCTGTGTGCCACATTCCTATGTGGGTGCTTCTGAAGGCCTGCCATCTGCCCCTGTGCTCTCCCAAGAGTTTGAGCTACAATCAGTGGATACAAATGTAGTCCTCATGACAAGTCTTCGTAAAGTTTCATTAGCTATGCTCTTCGGCTATCTTGAAATTTCTTGTGGGCTGGGTGTCCATATGCATATATGGTGGTGAAGATCAGAGGGCATGCTTGCCAAGCTCCTTTAACACTAAATTTTCGTCAGGTACACAAAGAATGGAGCAACTTTTACTTAAGTACATAATTTGTTTAGCAAAATCTCTTGTACTAAGGACTGCTTTGGTGACTCAAGAACAGTAGACTTTCTGCAAAAGCAAATATACTCCTGAAAACTGTGTTCCTAGAAATGGGATTCAACATGCCTTGGGTTTCATGCTCCTGGAAGTCCCAAGACAATGGATGGGAACGTCACAGCAGGATGCCCAGGAGGACCCCTTCCCACCCACTGCTCCTTTGAACGATACAATTCTTTATTTTTAACACCCTACTGAAATAATAAACCTACCACAGATTGCCTAAATCTGGTTCCCAAGCCAGACCCTTGTGTCCTCCAAGCATGTGATCTTCTTGAACATTCACCCCCGTACAAGCTGCCTCCGCACGGCACCCCTTGACCTGCACAGAGCCAGTGAGGGGCAATGCTGTGCAAACAGGGCGGTCACTTTCCAAGAAGCTATGGATCACCTTCTCCCCGTGGCAAAGGAAATTGACTATTAATTCAATTCATGACCTTGGCTTTTAAATTAATTCATTACAGAGGTCCAGCCTCAAGGACCATTAAGTCATGGTTTGATAGGGCTGTGTCTTTAAATACCTATTTAACTCAAAGGGCAATTCTCCAGGGTGGAAGAATGGGAAGAACCTCTTCTGAAAGATGATTAAAGTTATTTGAATTAAATAATTGCTTCGCCAATACTGTGAACATCTGCAAAACATTCATATACTTGCAAAGTGACTAAGGAATTTACCGGTTTCTGACCATAGCTCATTTCTTGTAGCAGGTAGAACAATAAGGATTGTGAAACCATTTTGAGCTAGAGCTATACGGGTGGGGGGTTCACCCTTTATCAAAATTGCAGGTGAGGCTTAGAATGGTAACCAACCTCCTCTTGCATCTGACAGGACACCTGATCCATAATTTACCCTGAGCCCCCATAGGTGCTGCCATCCCTCTACAGGGTGAGTCAAGGCTTCATGCCAAGGGGATGCCCAGCTGCCTTAAGTGCAGGCCTGTGACCCAGGCAGTGAGCTGAACTGCGGGAGCACCTGCAGCATGGGAGAGGCAGCCTCCAGGTCCAAGTCCAGGCTCCCAGCGATCTGCCCGATCTCAGAATCCCTGCAGCAACGCCCGACACACACACTTTCAAATAAGGTCTGATGCCTGAGTTGCAACTGCTGCTCACATTTTCTCTCACTCGCCTTTTAAGAGTTTGACTAGTTCTGTGGATCTTAACCGTGGGAAATGGAGGAATCTAATAGAGATTCCAATCCTGAAAACAAAACAAAAACCAGCCACTTACTGACCAAGAGAAGCAACAGAAAGAAGCAGCCGACAGGACTTTTAGTTCAGAACATTCTCCAGCCCCCAGCCCACAGCACAAAGTCACCTCCCTGAGAAACCACCTTGGAGACCCACAAACAGACACGAACACACGTGTGCCGACGCAGCATTAAAACTGCGGAGATCAGAGTCACCAAGCCATCATTCCAGTCCATTCATTGTTCTACATGCATAGGCCAAAGGGGCCTGGCCAGCCCAGGGTAGGCAGCGGTGGACAAGCCCTCCTGGGGCGTGGCGCAGCCTAACCCTCAGGCTATGGCTGACAGACAGGCCAGATGGCAGCTTCCACAGAAGGAAGTTATCCATTCCACATGAGAGCGAATGTTTGTAAATATCAAGGATTTTAAAGCTAAGACTAACAATATTTAAAATTAGCTTTCTAGTTGCATTTTAACTGCATGTTGTGCTTTTTATCCTGTGCTCTTATGGTCATGCCTCCCCCCGACCCCGCCCTGCACTATCTGGTAACTGTCCAGTTCTGGCCACCACCGCCCAGGGAAAGGAAACTCCCCTGGGAGCTGCGGTGGGTCCTGAACACTGCACTCCTTTGAGAGTGACATGCAACGGCTTGTTATTGTGCTCTGCACCATGGTGTTCTCTCATTCACTCTCCAGGGGCTTCCTGCACACGGAGAAGCCACTGGTGGCATCCCTGGCACACCGAGGCCGGGCAGGCCACGCGGGGACCACTGCCTCTCGAGCACTGACCAGCTGTCTGGGCTTGAACTGAACTATCTGCTATCTAGAAAAGGAGAGAGACAACGGGAATACACTGAGAAGTCACGTATTTCAACAGTATTAAGAATAGCCACCTTGCACTTTAAACAATTTATTGCATAAAATAATGTATGTGTCTGAGTATATTTCATGCTACAGTGAAAAAAACCCTCTAAATTACTGAAGAAACTGCACTGCTGGAGGACAGGGGCAGCACTGCATGATACTGGGTACATAAATGCAAGTGTCAGGTTCAAATGTAATAAAATATGCAGCCTAAGACTAGCAGAGTAACACAACACATCAGAAATGCTGGGATTTAGTATTTCCTCTCTTCCATCCAAAAGTCTCCAAACACTTCGGTGACGCACTGCTACATGATGCAGACTCTTGTCACACTGCCTTGGTTTCTGTAAGCTGGCATGTGTTAGGCTACAACCCCAAACATCTTTTCTCACGTGAGTATGGGGAACACTCCAGGTGCTCCTTGGGCCTAATAAGAATCCATAGGTGAGAAGACAACATACAGAACTCCACACAGAACAGTTCCCTCGTATATAAACATTTAGATAGTGCAACTTTCAAAAACACATCATCACAACACAAATTAGCTCCTTGCGCTCATCTAACTTCTTCACGTTATACCTTGGCACACAAAACGGGAATTCTGAATCATATTTTTAAAACAAAATAAAAGTTCCACACCTTGGGAGAAAAAGCAAACTGGCCAATACTTCCCCGTGATAATATATAATAATGCATCCTTCTTTATCAATTGATTATAAACCAGGCCATTCTGGCCTCTTTCTCTGCAAAGTCTCCTTTCATAATTAAATAAATCAAATACCTCTGTGGGTTTTATTTCATGATATCTTCAAAGCATCCCTTTCTCTGTGTTCCCATGCCCGCCCTTTGCCAAAACCAGCCCCCGTCCTGATGCCTGTCCCCAAATAAACACTGTTTGCGGTCAGACCGGATGGAAGTTTGTATTATTTCAGTCTAGTCTGCATGCAATTCCCCTGAAAGGAATCAGAAACAAAGACCATGTTTGCACATTTGGTTTTACTTCGTTGTAGCACGTGAAACGGAACAACACTGTGCCTGGGAGCGGAGGCAATGAGGCCCTCATCCCTCCTTGGCTTCTGCCTCCTCCAGTGCACGTCAGAGGGTCAGACGAGGTTCCCAGGCTTCCTGTCCTTGCCCTGGATGGGCAGCACCGTGCCCCCTGAACTGTCCTGCTGAAACGGCAGTCTGCTCCCCCTGTGTGCGCTGCTGTGCTGGTGATGGAAGAAAGAGGCGCCAGGGTAGTGGCCCATCACCTCACTGTAGGTCGGCGGCGGCCCCTCCATCCTCCCGTTACTGCTGCAGGTGCTGGCACTTATGCCCGAGTTGCTACTCGGCGGACACGGGCCCCCACTGTACACAGAAATGTCTATCAAATCGCTGTCGAATATGGTTCGGTTGGGCGGGGCCCTCACAGATTCTCGGTTGAGTTCCCTCTGCTGTTCAGGGTCCCTGAGCTGCAGGGCGCAGGGCCCCTGGTAAGGAGGCGGCTCCTCCCCATCGGATAGGGAGATGGTGGGAGGAAGGTCGATCTCGTGCTGCACGTAGGGGTAGGTGGGCTGGAAGCGGCTGAACCGGTCCCTCTGGATGAAGGATGGGGCAGTAAACCTGTCCCTGGACCGCGGGGCATACATGATCTGCAAGGGAAGAGGAAAGGGTTGAAGACATTCGTGACACAATAGTGATCACGAATGGGATGTTATCAAGGAAAGTCATGCTTGATCTTGATCTATGTTCTCAGCAGTTTGAAGGCTTTCCATACAGTCCTCAAAACAGGAAACAACAGGAAAAGACTATTTCAGGGAAAAAAAAAGTAGTTTTCTTATTCCTCGTGACCTACAACATTAGCTGGGCAAACTATGGTTTATCTAGCATGGTTTCACTGTGGAGAACTGTGGTTAACTGAGAATTTGGGTTTAATGGGAGTTGCTGTGTATGCTGTGTATACATTTTCTGATGGTTCCTTTAGAATATGACAGCAATTTCCAGAGTGCAGTAAACAGTAACAGAGTGGAAAGCGCTGTTGGGGGCGGGAGGGGGGGGGGGAGGCGCTCCAGGACTGCCCACCAGGTGACTGGGTCCGGGCCCTACCCCTTCACCTGAGGGGACTTCACCAGAGTGAGGGGACTGGGCCACCTGTGCTCTCACCTGTGGCTCAGAAGAGTGGGGCATAAGTTCAATTGCACGCAATGGTACTTGCAGCAGGTATAAGGCATTGGGTCTATGTATGAAATACTATAGAGCATGTTACTCTATCAATTACTTAAGAAAATACAGAACACATGACTTCTTTTTCTTTCTGATTTCTAGGCTTTTCTAGTTGTTTCATTCTGAATAAAAGTTTCCTGAATATTTTTAGTAATTGACATGAAAAATATTCTGTACTCCAAAGTAAATATGATTACAGATTTGTTTTCCCAAAATGAAGCCAGGTACTGGACTTCTTACATAATCCTCACGCTTCTTCCACCATCCAAATTTCTTCTAGAGGAAAGACACAGATATATGTCTCCACTGATTTCTCTCACACCATATTTTTAACTTATAGGCAAAAAAATATGTTATTTTAAAAATCATATTCGTTTTTCTAATGTGTATTTATTTATTTATTTTTTTTTTTGAGAGAGAGAGAGAGAGAGAGAGAGAGCGCAAGCAGGAGAAGGGCAGAGACGGGGAGGACAGAGGATCCAAAGCAGGCTCTGTGCTGACAGTAGCAAGCCTGACCCGGAGCTCAAACTCACAAACTGTGAGATCATGACCTGGGACGGAGTCGGACGCTTAACTGACTGAGCCAGCCAGGTACCTCTAAAAGTCATATTAAATTGAGAGATGTATTTATAAACTATACCCACATCTGCCAATCCTCATTATTAGCAGCTTATGGGATCATGTAAAGATCAGTGATTCTCAACTTGGTTTCTATAAGGAGCAAAGATAATCCCTAGGAAATTCTAGGGAAAAACTCCTCCCCACCTTTTTAACCAAGGTTCTAGCATATGCCTTCAGTGAAATATGTTCTTTCTTAATCTGTGCTGTAATACACTTAGCCCTTCCACCAATTTTGTTGCAATGGTTTATTCCTGTCCTCCCCTCCCCTCCCCTCTGCACACACGGGTGCAGCAGCCACCTCCTGTTGCCTGCCCCCAACCTTTCCCCAAATCCTTACCTCTGAGGCCCCTGGCCGAGGCCCGGAGCTGTCTGAAGGCCACAGGCGCCCTTCCTGGCAGGGGTGGGGGGGTGGGCAAGAAACATCACAAGAAAATCATTAGTTTCATACAACAGCACTCAAAATCAAGGGATCACATTCCTCTTTTGATAGCAG
Source organism: Prionailurus viverrinus (assembly GCF_022837055.1). Lineage (NCBI taxonomy): Eukaryota > Metazoa > Chordata > Mammalia > Carnivora > Felidae > Prionailurus > Prionailurus viverrinus. Next base: position 32,410,510 of record NC_062572.1, read on the forward strand.
CACACCTGTTTAGAACATGGAATGACCCTTAAAGAACTGGTCCTTTTTCACACCTAACATCTAAAACAGAGAATTGTGACCACAAGGAAAAGTTAGGAGGTTTGGTCTTAGCCACAATAGATTTTAAAATAGATCTGAAGTCAGGGTGCCTGGGTGGCTCAGTTGGTTAAGTGTCCAACTTCGGCCCAAGTCATGATGCCCACAGTTTGTGGGTCTGTGCTGACAGCTCAGAGCCTGGAATCTGCTTGGATTCTGTGTCTCCCTCTCCCTCTGCCACTCCCCTGCTCATGCTCGGTCTTTCTCTCTCAAAAATAAATAAACACTAACAAAAAATTCAAATAATAATAATAAAATAGTTCTGAAGTCAAATATGTGCCAAACTATACAGCTGTATTTTTGCAATACATTCAAAATGTCCTCACGGTCACATTCAATCACCACTTGGATCTGCGTAGGGTCTGGGTGAATCTAAGCTCTTATTTGGAGGCCAACCCCCCATGCAGATGTGCACTAACCGCCTTGGTCCAAGCACCAGACCATGCCCTTGTGAACTGCAACCAGCTTTGACCTAAGCAGCAGCAGGAGTAGAAGAAAAGCACTACCCAGCCACACAGTGGGTTGGCTTTCACACTGAAAACTGAGTTTCCAAATCCCAAATGCCCTTCAAGTGTCTTCTGGTGAATTTATTCTGTAGCCCATATGTTTACACAGGCAGATTTAACTTGACATCTAGTTGTTTAGTATCTTTTTCAAAAATGTTTGATCAGACTGACAAGGTGACAAGCAAACAGATATTATTAAGGGTTATTTCTAACACCACAGACTTGTTTAGAAGGCATTTTGATATATTATCCCTTTTGAACCCAAATTGTTGGCTATTAGCAAGTGTCTCCTGGGCTATTTATTAGCTTAAGGCCTATTACTGTAATAAAGAGAATAAGAACACTTGGCTTGGCAGTGAGGGTAGAGGAGGGAGATGCCTATACTTCTGGATTCCTAGGAATATGCATTTAAGACCCTGTGCCATCACTGAGCCTCCTGAAGTCTTAAAAATGCCCACATGTAGACCTGTGAGGTAAAACATCTCTAAGTCTTCAGATGCAAAGGCCAACCCTCTCTAACTCCCTTTTGTAGGCCTGAATTCTAATTCAAACACTCCCTTTGCAGCTAAACGTGTGTTTGTCCAGTACATACAACCTGTTCCTAAGATACCCGCAGGACATCATGGAATCAGTGGCAAAAATATGATCAGGCCCAGCTGTGTTTAGAGGAAGTTGGGGCCTAGGGTCTGACGATAAAATTATGTAATGGACCATTATGGCTCTGGCATGACGACAGGTGACAACCCCAAGTCGAATCTAATAACGTAGCTGAGCCACACCCAGAGGCGGCCCTGCACCAGGCGCAGGTAGCTTGCACTGCACTTCAGAGCACAGGTTCCTTTGGATCAAAGCAAAACAATCAGTATGGCTTTGGGTGGTTGTGGTCACTCTCATATTGAAACCAGCGTAAAAAGTAATCCTCGGAGATAATTTCTACAACTCGTAATTCTGCCCTAGCTCCTTTTCCTGTCCTTTAGATGAGCTCAGTGCCAGTCCTGCTCCTGTGCACTGGTCCCCGCCCCGATCCTGAGAACTGGCACCATGCGACAGCGAAAGCAGCAGATTAGAGCACAGTGCGCAGCACAAGGGCCAGAACCACGGCACCATGTGAAACGGGAGGCACATGATCCAAAAGTAGGGGCTTGCACATTTTCTGAAAATGGAAATAACCATCCTCAATGGCTTCATTTGCCTAAAAATGAGCAAAACTGGGAAACTGCCCAGAAGAGACCAAACCTTGCGCACAAACTTCTGTTCACCAAATTTACACCTGCCTCCTTGTCACCAATTTGACTTGGCGCTTTGTGGTTTCCTGTCCCCGGGGCCTCTTAGCAGCACTGGGGCCTCTCTTGCTAACTTCAGGGACATCCTCCCTTCCTGCGGCACCTGACCTTTATGGCCACACTGCTTGATCCCTGGGGGTGCCTCCAGCTCTGCATTTGGTAAAATGTTGGGAGTTCCTCAGAGCCCCGTCTGGGGCCCCTCTCCTCTAGCAGTCTCTCTGGGCCACTCCCTCCCTCCCCAGCCCCACTGTGGGAGTCTCCTGGATACCCACAGAATGCCAGCACTGATCTGTCTGAAGTGGAGCTCATAAGCTCCTCCCCAAACCTCACATTCCTCTGCTGAGGAAGTTATCAGCACTTACCGTGCCCCTGGTCCCCAGTCCACCCCCCTCGTTGCCATCATTAATATTTTAATAATGACATGACTTATTTAACTATTCACTAACAACTCCCTGCCCCCATAATTATTCACTTTTACGGGACACGTATTTTTCAGGCCTTTGACCCACATGGTATACAGGAGATCACTAAAACTATGAGATCTACAAGATGCTATTATGGTAGAAATGGTTAGGATCAACAGCCCAGAAAGCTGTCATTCCAGTTCTGTGCTGGTACCTGGAGAATCCAGACCCAGAAGATGGCCAGGATTCTAGAAAGACTGGATCCCACTGGATCTCAGCCGACCTGATGGTTAGCAACTTGCCTCACTCGGGCCTCATGCCGTAAGTTGCTCTGGCCACTCCCCTCCGGGCTGTCTCATGCTGGCCATCGCCAGACTGTCCTCAGTAGCACTAACTCTCACACTGTTGGCCTTGCTGATTCTTGCCCCGAGGGTGAGGTGAAGTTCTTGGACTATGATCTGACCCCAGACCAGTGTCTTCCAAGGGCCCTGTACTATCTTTTCAGATAGCTATGGCCAATTGAACTCAAAGATGTGGGCCCTCTTGTCTAGACTGCTCTGTTTCTTCATCTCCAAAACACTAGTGGTGACATTTTCAGGGAGAAGGAGCTCATCATACAGTTGGCATCTGCTCAAATGGCAGTATTTCTGGATCTTCATTATGGAACCAATGTTTATCTCAACAATGAAGGCTCTAATGTTCTTGGCCAATGCTTGTATCTTTACATGGTGTTATACTTGGAATAAGCTGTCAAATAAGATAATTCTTAAAATAGTTCATAGAAATTTGAGCAATAGGAATAAAATTTTGCTAATATTTTTATACAGGCTTAAACACATTCCTTCCATTACAGCTGTTTCCTTGTTAGAATACCCACCAAAAGGAAGGGAAGTATTTATTCATTACTTCATCATACATCTACCAAATACTTCCTGACAAGGGGTCTTGTTCCCAACACATGAGATGATGTGCATAACTCAACAGGCACTATGCCACACTTCCCCATGGTATGGAGGTTGGGATTGTTTCCCCAACCTGTTTTGTCTGTACAATCCCCGAGGTTAAGCTGTCACTCTCACCCCTTTGTTCCACTCAAGAAAGCATTCTGGAAGGTGACCTAATGTGATATTCAAGTATCACTTTGAATCAATTCTAGTTAATTTTTTTTAAGGTATATTACCCTCAAATCACTCATGTTGCATCTATTATCAGTACCAGTTGTAACATACATTAAAACTGAGCAGGACAACACATGGGAGACTGTCACACTTGCTCCAGGAAGCTTACAAGAAGGGCATCCAGTCTTGGGGGTGAAGGAAGTGAGCCTTGGGTCCCTCTGTGTGTGTGTGTGTGGTGTCTTGCATGTATGTTACATCTAGTTATCTTCCTAGAACAAAGGCACTGTAATAAGAAAGGTAATGACCGATTATCTGATGACAACTTAATATTACCCAGATGGATAACATAGCTATCAACAGAGATGTGGACCTGTAAGGGCAAGTGAACTCTGAGCTGGGAAAGCCCTAGGCCAGAATCCTGGCCCTGCCCCTCTTCAATATGTGACTTCAGGTAAGCTTATTTAGTGTCTCCAATTTGTAAAAGGAGGTTGTTGTGAGGCTCAAATATAACAATATATGTAAATTCTTTAGTTCTATGCCTTGCATGTAAGTTTTCAGTAAATGGTAGCTATTGGCTACTTGCTGTTATACACAACTGAAGTGAGGATAATTTTCAGTTATCTCTTTTAAAATAATGAGTTCATTGAAATTTCCATATTTGTTTATTAACAATATTATTCCAAAGGTGGCATTTTATATTTTTCAAAAATAATTTTTTGAGCATAGCTGTCACATAATGTCACATTAGTTTCAGGTATACAGCATAGGGGTATGTACATCTCATGTACATCAACATCTCTGTACATTAGGCTCTGCTCACCACAGGCGTAGCTACCCTCTGTCACCAAAGGTGGCATTTTGAATGGAAAGGCTGGACACATGAGACAGGCTTAGGCAAAACTGTGTTTATCTCACATTTCTTCAGAACCTTTCTCATAAGGTCAGAAGCTGATTCCTAAAAGCAGCATCACCCATGAGACCCCTCACAGAAAGTTCTTCCTCACAACTTCCCACCACTGGGTTTCAGCAAAACCCCAGGTGCTGCACAGAACAAAGGCCCACAGCTGCACGATGACTCTCTGTGCTCTTCAATCATTAGGTCAGCTGGCATCAGATGCCCTCTGAGGGAACCACCATGAGTACAGCCGTCAGCAGAGGCTGCCTCTGCCGCACACTGCTCCTTCTGGTGTCATGAGGTGAAGGCAGGGAGGCAGTACACAGAAAGAATGAGAGCTGGTCATAAGCTCTTATTTTCTCTTGGATCTTCTTTTATTTGTTATAATGAATCTTTACTGTGAATGAGTACATTGCTATTTGTTGCACTCACTCATGTTTGATCATCTCTGAGTAGGGTGACATTTTTGTTCTGCATCTGCAAGGCTGTGGGCAGAGCTTGGATGGCGGAAACATGCCAAGGGAGAGGCTTCCACTCATGACAGTGCCCCTCAGCCTAGATCCACAAAAAGTAACAAGAACCCCCTGGACCACCCTGGGTGACTAGCTGGTCATTAAGGGGGGGGGGGGGCTTCTGAATATACACTGTATGGAAAAGGGACATAGGACAGCCCTAAATCTTGCAGGCTTGAAGACATGTATTTTCAGACTCTTTTATTTTATTATTATTTTCTGTAAGTAGGTTCCATGCTCAGTATGGAGCTCAATGCAGGGCTTGAACTCACGACCCTGAGATCAAGACCTGAGCTGAGATCAAGAGGCAGACTCTCAACCAACTGAGCCACCCAGGCACCCTTTAGACTCCTTTATACTTGAGAAGTTTGCTTTGTGTTTTCCTCCTTCCCACTGGTGAATGAATAGCCATACTGACAGAAAAATTTCCTGTTAAGTTGAATCTGCTTGACACTAAAACATCTGCATTAAAGATAACAAATAATCACCTATCTTCCAAAGATTGTCTTTATGATGCAAAAGATCAAGATGTGTTATTTGCATATCTGGAACACAATGACTGTATTTTTTCCCTTTAAATCTGACCATATTTTAGGGGATGGGTGGTGAGTCAGAAATCAAGACCAACTTGTCTTCTTTTATATAAACATAAAATTTACTTCCTTCATAATTTAAAAGTGTGCAGTTCTATGGCATGAAGTACATTCTCATTGTTGTGCAACTATCACAACCATCCAGCTCCAGAAATTTTTCATCTTCTCAAACTGAAATGCTGTCCTCATTAAACACCAGCTTCCCATTCCTTTCTCCCTGACCCCCTGGCAACCACCATTCTACTCTCTGTCTCTATGAAGTTGACTATTCTCAGTACCTCACATAACTGGAATCCTGCTTTTGTTCTTTTGTGGACAGATACAATATTGTGTCCTTTTTTTCACTTAGCATAATATCTTTAAGGTTCATCTATGTAGTAGCATGTGTCCACATTTCATTCCTTTTTAAACCTAACTAATTTCCATTGTTGATATGTGTCATATTTTGTTTCTCCATTCATCCAGTGATGGATATTTTGGCTGTTTCTACCTTTTGACTATTGTCAATAATGCTGCTATAAACAGGGGTGTACAAATATCTCTTTGAATCTTTGCTTTTAATTATTTTGGGTATTTAACCACAAGTGGAATTGCTGGATCACATGGTAATTCTAAGGTTAATTTTTTGAAGAACCACCATACTGTTTTACTAGCAGCAGTACCATTTTACTTTCTCAGCAGCAATGTACAGCATTCCGATTTCTTCACATCTTCACCAACACTTGTTATTTTCTGGGTTGTTTTTGATAACAGCCTTACCAATGGGTGTGATGTAGTGCCTTCTTTTCGTTTTGATTTGTGTATAATTATTGTATTAACTTGAGGCTTTCCAGAGAAACAAAACCAGTAGGAAACATCATTATAAATATACAAACATAAAGGAGGATATTTATTATAGGAATTGGTTTATGTGGTTTTAGAGACAGAGAAGTCCCACAATCTTCCATGTGCAAGATGGAGAACAAGGAAAGCTAGTAGTATAGTTTGGTCTGAGTCTGGTGCTCTGAGAAGCCAGGGGGCCACAAGTGTTAAGTTTTAGAGTCCAAAGGCCCAAGAACCAGGAGCTCTGATATCTAAGGGCAGAAGATGTAACCCCCAGCTCAATAAGAAAGAGAGAAAAATTACCCTTCCTCCACCTTTTTGTTCTATTCGAGCCCACCAGGGATTGGATGATGCCTGCTCACACTGGGGAGGACAGATTTTCTTTTCTCAGTCAACTGAGTCAAATGTTCATCTCTTCCAGAATTACTCTCACAGACACATCCAAACGTAATGTTCTATTAGTTATTTTGGCATTGCTTAGCCCAGTCAAGTCGACACATAAAATTATCATCACAATTAGTGATATTGAGCTCTTCTCAGTGTGCTTGTTGGATATCTTCGCTGAAGAAATGTCTATTCAAGTCCTTTGCCTATTTTTAAATTGGGTTGTCTATTATTTTGTTGTTGAATTGTAGGAGTTCTTCATATATTCTTTTTTTAAAATTTTTTTTAATGTTTATTTATTTTTGAGAGCATGAGCAGAGGAGGGGCAGACACAGAATTGGAAGCAGGCTCCAGGCTTTGAGCTGTCAGCACAGGGCCTGATCCGGGGCTTGAACTCACAACTGTGAGGTCATGACCTGAGCCAAAGTCAGACACTCAACTGACTGAGCCACCCAGGTGCCCCTATATATTCTTGATACTATATGATTTGCAAATATTTTTTTCTCATTCTGTGACTTGCTTTTCCCTCTCTGGGCAGTGAACAACTTCCTTTGATGAACAACTTCTAAATTTTTGAATTCTAATTTATCTATTTTTGTTGTTGTTGTTGCCTGTGTTTTTGGTGTCATATCCAAGAAATCATTGCCAAGCCCAGTTTTATGAAAATTTTCCCTTGTTTTCTTTTTTTTAAACTTTTTAAAAAATGTTTATTTGTTACTTTTGAGAGAGAGAGAGAGAGAGAGAGAGCAAGCGAGCAGGGGAGGGGCAGAGAGAGAAAGGGAGACACAATCCAAAGCAGAATCCAGGCTCTGAGCTGTCAGCATAAAGCCCAACGTGGTGCTCAAACCCACAAGCTGTGAGATCATGACCTGAGCTGAAGTCGGATGCTTAACCTACTGAGCCACCCAGGCACCCCTTCCCTTGTTTTCTTTAAGAGTTTCATGGCTTTAGGTCTTACATTTAGGTTTTTGGAACATTCTGAGATAATTTTTTGTATATGGTATAAGATGGTAAGTATTCAATGTCATTATTTTGAATGTGGACACCCAGTTTTTCCAGCACCATTAAAAAAAATTTTTTTTTAGAATTATTTATTTTTGAGAGACAGAGACACAAATGGGGGAGGGGCAGAGAGAGAGGGAGACACAGAATTCAAAGCAGGCTCTAGGCTCTGAGCTGTCAGCACAGAGCCCAATGTGGGGCTCGAACTCACTGACTGCAAGATCACCTGAGCCGAAGTCAGACGCTCAACCAACTGAGCCACTCAGGTGCCCCTCCAACACCATTTTTTAAGACTGTCCTTTTTCCTTGAATATGGTCTTGGCACCCTTGTCAAAAATCACTTGACCATATATGGGAGAGTTTATTTCTGGGCTCTCTATTCTATTCCATTGGTCTATAATTCTGTCTTTATGCCAGTACCACATTGTTTTTTTGTTTTTGTTTTTTTTTACTCTAGCTGTGTAATAAGTTTTGAAACCAAGAAGTGTGAGACTTCCAACTTTGTTATTCTTTCTCAATATCATTTTGGCTATGGTTGGGGGGGTGGTGTAGTTACCTCCCCTGAGATAGAATATGAATTTTAGGATGGACTTTTTTTTTCTGCAAAAAAAAAAACATTATTGATAGGAACTACACTGAATCTGTAGATTGCTTTGGGTAGTACTGACATTTAAAAAATATCAAGTCTTCCAATCCATGAACACAAGATGTCTTTCCATTTGTGTCTAAATTCTTTCAGCAATGTTGTATAGTTTTCAGTGTACAAATCTTTCACCTCCTTAGTTAGGTTTATTCCTAAGTATGTTATTCTTTTTGATGCTACTTTTAATGGAATTGATTTCTTAATTTCCTTTCCAGATTGTTCATTGTTAGTGTCAAGTAGCAACTGATTTTTCCATATTGATTTTTGTATCCTGCAACTTCGCTCAATTTGTTTATTAGTTCTAGCAGGTTTTTGTTTGTTGGGATCTTTATGTTTTTCTATATATAAAATCATGATATCTCTGAACAGAGACAATTTTAATTTTTCCTTTCTAACTGGAATGTCTTTTATCTCTTCTTCTGTTGAGTTTCTCTGGCTAAAACTTTCAATAAATACAATATTGAAATAGAAATGGTGAGAGCATGCATTTTGCCTTGTTCCTGATCTTAGAGGAAAAGTTTTTGTTCCTTTACCATTAAGTATGTTAGCTGTGGGCTTTTCAAAAAATGGCATTTATTATGTTGAAATAGTTTCTTTGTGTTCTAGTTTGTTGAGTATTTGTAATCATGAAAAAGTGTTGAATGCTTTTAAAGACTTTCTCTGCATCAATGGGATGATCATGTAGTTTTCCCCCTTCATTCTATTAATGAACAGTAGATTGATTGATTTTCATATGTGGAACCATCCTCGCATTAGAGAAATAAACCCCATTTGGTCATAGTGTATAATCCTTTTAGTATTCTACCGAACTCAGTTTGTTAGTATTTTGTTGAAGATTTTTGTATCAATATTCATAAAGGATATAGGTTTATGGTTTTCTCTTACTGTTGGGTCTTTGGCTTGAGGGAAATGCTGGCTTCACAGAGTCAGTGAGAAAGTGTTCTCTCCTATTCAAATTTTTTGGAACAGTTTGAGAAAGATTGGATTAATTCTTCTTTAAATGTGTGGTAGAATTAACAATGAAGGCATCTGTTCCAGGTTATTTTCTTTGTTGTGAGGTTTTGAATATTGATTCAACCTCCTTACTAGTTACAGATCTATTCAGATTTTCTATTTCTTCATGAGTCAATCTTAGTAGGGTATGTTTCTAGGAATCTGTCCATTTCAACTTATTCATAGTACTCTTTTATAATCTTTTTCATTTCTTTATCTTTTGGATCTTTTTCCATCCAAAAGATACAACATTTATAGCATTAAAAGAGAAAGATGTGACCATGACTTACTGGGGCTTCTGCTGTGAGCTGCAGCTAAAGCCTGCTGCCTTGCATCCATGTGTAAGGCCACTCCTATGACCTTATGAACCTTCTTAGTTTTATGCTTTCAGCTAAACTTTCCTTACCACCTACAGAGGACAACAGGAATCAGATTTAGGGACTGGAAACAATAAGCTCTCTGTGAAACTGGAAATACCTTTTAAAACGTGTTTTTCAAACTGTGAGTTGCAGCCTCTTAGAGAACTGGAAAATAAATTTAAGTGGGTCACAACCAGTATTCCAAAAAACTAAAACAGAATAGATAATGCCTGAGTACGTTGTAAGTATTGTTTTGCAAAATTTCTGCCTTAGTTGTGTATCGTGGATTATGATATAAAATGTGTTTCTTATTGTTCTTCAGGGTTACAAACCATCTGAAGGCCTCTGATCTAAGCCAGTCATCCCTCATTTTAGATATGATTTAGATTTATACTGTTCACTGGAGGTGACAGCCAGTTTGTGGTAAAGCAAGGCCATTGCTGGATATTGTCTTGTACCGAAGGGCTCAGTGAATGAAAAGTATTGTATGCCCTCAAATATTTGGAAATATATTTTCTCCTTGTCCCAGGGTGAGAACTTCAAAGCACAGGTAAAACTCATCTTTGGATATTCAGCAACACCTTTACCATCTGGAAAAATACATTTTCTCTCATTTCTTCCTTTTCCTCACACAGCCTCTCCACCATCCAAATACTTTAGTATTACTGTCTTTCCACTCTAGATGGCAGTAACAGCTTAGATGCAAAGGTGATACCTCTGGGTATCAATAACTATTCTCCCCAGGACTTCCCCCATTATTCCTCCTTGGGAATCCACCATCAGACTTATTTTCAAGACTTAAAATGTCCTTCCCAACTGCTCAATCTAGGGCACATCCCTTAAGAGAAACACAATTCATCCAGGAAGATCTGTTGGGAAGAAAAGGGAATCCTTTATATTTCCAGAACAATACAATGGATCAGGGAGATCTATAGTCCTGAGCAAGCAGAAAAGGAGCCACACAGGTCCCTCTCCTGGGCTTGGTGCTGGGGGAGAATCAGCAATTAGACCTGGAGAGAAACCAGCCTGGGAATTAGAAAACTCAGGGCAACAGAGAAATGTGGAACTACATGCTATTCAGCGTCGGCTGAATCACCTCCTCTTTTGTGAGAGTAAGACTAGAAACAGGGCAAATGCTTTTCCCAAGGTCATAGAGCTGGTAGGGGATTGATACAGAGCCAGAACCCAGCTACTCCCTTGGTGTCTTTTGACAGCTCCGGGGAGCATCCTCAACAAAGGCCACAGAATTAGAATGATTTAGAGAACTCTTCTTTCCCCAGAACAATTTACACCAATTTCTAAGGACTAAGTATAAACAAACAACCTTTATCATTAGATTATTAAGCTATATTGTCTATCTAAAACATGACTAAAATTTGTTTCTTAAAATTTTCATCAATTTTACTTAAAAATCTGATTTTAGCATGCTTTTTGTCACAGCACAAACCAGCTCAAATCAGTTACCTTAATAGTCTATAGATGCTCAGAACATTATTGCAGTTGTCTTCAGCATCAGTTTATGTGAGCAGAGAATATTTTTTAATTCCAAAAGTAATACACAAATACATCCTTACCATAAAAGTTTTTATTTTATTTTATTTTTTTTTAGAGAGAGAGACAGAACATGAACGGGGGAGGGGCATAGAGAGAGGGAGACACAGAAGCAGGCTCCCAGCTATCAGCACAGAGCCCGAAGCAGGGCTCGAACTGACAAATCACGAAATCATGACCTGAGCCAAAGTCAGAAGCTTAACCAACTGAGCCACCCAGGAGCCCCCTAACCACAAAACTTTTAACACACAAACCAGGCTCTCTTTGCCCACCTCCTGCAATCCCAGATCCTCTCCAGAGGAAGCCATTCATTTTCTGTGGGTCCTTCCTGACCTTTCTCTACAGCATCAGTTTGTAGCTCAGAAAACATCAGTCTTACTAATTGAGCCACACTTGGTTTTGCACCAAAATTGTATCAGTTAGTCTGATCAGTCTCATCATTTGTAAGATTTAACTCCAAATGGAGTTTGGCTGATACCAAAAATCAAATCCATCCTCAGTGAACAAATAAGAAAAAGGAAGATTTGCCATCAAGACACTAAAAAATATTTTTCCTTTGAAAAATTTCCAAAAAATGACCTGCAAGCTCTGAGGGTAATTCCAAAACTGTTCCGAGCACTGGCAACAACAGTGGAGGGACAATCTGTGCTACTCTCATTGCTGCAAAGACAAATCTTGGCCACTGAAAAGGTCTTTCTACTTTTGTTCAGATGAGAATCTGCTATATTAACAGCTGTGGCCCAGCAACCTGATCCAATTTTTGCTAGCAACTTGGCCTCCTGTTTCTCTTGTTTGAGGGGAGACATTCTCACTCTGAAGCTGTTAAAATTATCTATCTTTCAATGCTTCAATCAGATACACCAAAGGGTAAAGCCTTTTAAATGACCAGTCTGTTGGCTTGACTGCATCCTCACTTATTCAGGGAGAAAACGTCCTGACTGCCAAGAGGAAATCTGTGCTTGGAGTTTACAGTAGGTGCTCACCTACCTCTTGCAGTCCCTGTGACATCAGGAAATGTAGTTTCAGTGGCTCATGAAATAATGGAGAATTGTTATGGGACAAAGTTGACAACAAATACCCCCGGTCTTACAGTGCAGCAAGAATCTCCCTCACCCACAGAGAAACTATCCCCTGCCATCTTTCATCTCAATCTGATGCTAAATAAAGCCAGAGGGGCTCTCTTTTCTGTAGTCTGGAGTGTCAGAGACATGCCTATTATAACTGCCTCATCAAGCCCTTTAGTTCTTTTTTTTTCGCACCTTACTGAAAATAGTTCATTTCTATCATTTTAGAAATGTTTTTCTAAATGCTTTTCTAAACCTAAGTAGAAATGAGAAAAGGCAGGTACACAGCAGTCTAGCTCTTTAGTTACTGTGGGAATGAACTGTGTGTGTGGTGACTCCCCTGACTCCCTGCACCCTTCACTGGGCCCAGGACACAGCCTGTGGGCTTTTCAAGCATGGTGAGTTCTGAGCCACTGCAGTGGATTCCCAAGCTGCTTCTAGGGGTGTCCAGAACTGCCCATTCTCAAGCCACCCCTGCTCCCAAGGTCAACAAGAGGAGCCCACAGTCACTTCTACTCTCTTGGCCACAGACACCAGCCACAGAGAAGACTGCCTTGCTCTGGGGCCTGGACTGAACTGCAAGGTCCAGAACAAACACATCCAGCTGGGCAAAGGAGACACTGGACTCTGCTGGCCCAGACATACTTGGTTGAATGTCTAATCTTTCAGGAATGATCTTTACTTCCACAAGGAAGTTCCCTCCCATTTCTCTGGAAACCAGTGGGCCTCTTAATCTATCTTTGTTTTCACCCTTGTGATAAAGACATAAGTGCAGGATATATTTTCTCTAAAAAACAACCACCACTGTGCAAAGCAATAGGTAGCAATGGCACCCCACCCACAACTGGGGGTTTCCCCAAGAGAGATGGAACCGTAGTCAAAAGGTGAGCACCAACCCATTCAGCCTGGCAACTGCTTTGTGGTCCCATCTTAGAGAGTGCCAGAGGCAGGAATAGAGGCCTGATATGCAGACTTTTCAAGAGAAAATGTAAATTCCAGTTTTTATGTGAAATCTCCCAATAGTTACTGTCAATCAAGTTTTATCAAAACACCCTGTGGGGCAAACCATACACACTGGCCACATCTTAAGCCAAGTCTGCAACAGCTATAGGGAGAGTCTCTGGGTGTGGACTTCCCCTATACTGGGACACTTTGGATCAGAAGAACTCCAGCTTCTGTACTGGTCACTGCAGTCATGTCCTCCTTCCAAACGCCAGGGGACAAAACAAGCGGCCTCCTTCCCAGCATCCCACCTGCATCTCCCCCTGGAGCTGGTGCAGCACAGACTGTGCTGAGCGCTGGCTTGGTACTGCTCTGTCTCCACAGGGAGGCTGGGGCACCTGTATTTTCCTAAGTGATTTAATCCCTGCAGCAGTTCCTAAGGCAGAAATGCTTGACATGACTCCTTCCATGAATTTTTAAATTGAAATTGCTGCTTTTATAGGTCCAATGGCTGAAGCGCTACAATTTCATACAGTTCATACAGGTAAGTAAAAAGGTTCTGTCCCTCTGCTGCTCCTCAGTAAGTGGCTGGCCACTCTGACCTCGCCCACTTCCCACTGCACCCTGGGCTGTCCAGGTGGGTTCAGGTGGCCCTGCTGGGTGGGGCTACAGGCTGTCAGAAAAGGCTGCTCATGCCCCCATGCCCACCCAGCTCTGGTAAGAGAGGCTCCAGTGATGTAAGCAAATACCTTTCAGCGCTGTGTCTGGAATATTTATGCCCCCTTATTGTCTTCCTATTACTTGGCAGTCTAAAGTAATGAAAAGAGATCTAGACAGTATCAAAGCTCTGAAATCACATAAACCCAGGCTCTAAAAAATAAGCTGAGGCTACCTCAGAGAGAATACATAGAGATTTATGTCACAAAGCCATTCACTGCTCTTTGCCATTAGATAAACATTTACTTTTCTTGATTTAAGCCTAGGTTGCTATTTTCCAATTTTATCCAGAAATGACTGTTACCAACAAATTCATGGCCAGTATTGTCCTGTCCCTGGGCTCCCCTGGCACGGTGTGTCAGAGACACCATGGTGATGAAGGCTGATTGGCCTGGGTCAATACAGATTCCCATCCATTCCTTCCTTGGCCAGAGGGACCTGGTACAGAAAGTGTGTGCTTCCAGAAGACACTTGGAACTGGCAGGGGAGACCCTGAGAGGGGGTGTCGCATGAGGAAGAAGGTGTGTGTGGTGAAGTCAGGGAGGAAAGTGTCTTTGACTTTACAAAGCAAACCTCCCAGAATCAGGGTGAGTCTGGCATTTGGCCCAAGGGGGCAAGTGTTCCAACCAACCATTTTCCAGAAGAATCTCCCTGAGAACTAGGAATATTCACAGCTAAGATTCTATCTTATTAACTTCAGTTCTGCTTTTCCCTTTGGTTGAAGTGCAAATCATCAGTGAGCAGAGGGGCAGTGCACATCTTGGCAGTGAAATTTCCTCAGTCAAATCAGAACATCTACATGTGCAACCTCTTCCTTGAAAACAAAATCCAACTATTGTCCTTTATTTTTTAATCTTGACTAACAAGTCTTCTGGAAGAAATATATAAAAATAAACTTAACAAAGTGTTAAACCAAATCACAGAGAAGTTGATAAATTAGATGCACAGCCCTTCTCACAAGTTTAAAATAAATATACCTTTTGGGCACCTGGGTGATTCAGTCAGTTAAGCATCTGACTCTTGATTTCGGCTCAGGTCATGATCTTGCAGTTTGTGAGATCAAGCCCCACATTGGGCTCTGTGCTGATGTCGCAGAACCTGCTTGGGATTCTCTCTCTCCTCTCTCTTTGTCTCTCCCTGCTCTCGCCTGCACGAGCTTGCTCTCTCTCTCTGTCTCTCTCCCAAAAATAAATAAATATTTAAAAATAAATACATAAATAAACCTTTCACTAACATGCTCATGGAGACCTCACATGGTTTTAGAACAAATGGGGCTAAAAGGCTCCCAGAAGTGAGGGGATGTCAGCAATGACAGGCTCAGACCATGAGATGCTCACCCAGGTGAGGCTGGAAGGGGCATTCCACAGCCACAAGCTGCCAACTAGAGGGCACTGCAGCCCCACCATTCAGGCTCCAGGGAAGGTGGGATTTAGATGCTGACATAGGGAAAGGTGCTTCAGTAGCCCTCAGGTGTTCTAGTGACAGACATGAAACCACACAGACAGCAGTAACCACAAAGGCATCCATCTTCACCAGTCACCTTTCCCCCAAGGAGTACAAATATGCACAATGCCACTGGGAACCCAAGAGGCTGTCAGCGATGAGCTCTGTCAGTAAGAGCAGAGCCTTCCTTTCTCATGCTGAGTCCTCACGCCCCATCCCAGACTCCTCCTATAGCCAACAGCCACTTGATATATACAAATGGCCACTGGAGACCCCTAGCCTCTCCCAATTAAGATTGAGAAAATGCCAAGTAGAATTAGCCATCTGGATGCTGCTGATGCTAGCAGGGAGGGTCAGGGGCAAGGAAACCTCACATTGTTCCTTCATTATTTTGCTCAATGTCTGGTTCATGTCCAGTGAATGAGTGAATGAACAAAGGAAAGTAGAAATGGGTAGGGAAAACTATTCCCAAGGCAGAGTCTCAAACCAGGACCCTCTGATCATGCAAGGGACCCCCAACACTTTCTGCCAAGCCTCTGGGAAGTGTACTCTTCTCTCTGTTGAAACCTCAGAGCCAGCCATGAGAGATCCACTTATGTTAATAGGCAACCTCTTTGAACAGCAAAGCGCCTCTAGGAAGGATGGCATTCAACACTAGTGAGATTAGAGGTTCTCTACTTCAGCACTACTGACATTTAGTGTCAGATAGTTCCTTGTTGCGGGGGCTACCCTGTGCATTCCAGGATGTTTAGAGCATCCCTGTAGCATTCCCTAATTATGACAACCAAAAATGGCTCTCAATGTTGTCAAATGTCCCCTAGGGGGCATAATCACTCCAATTGGGAACCATGAGTGTATATTAATCAACTGCTCTCCCAGTACTGTACTAAGGGAAGCAGCATTTCTTCCTTATGCCTTATAAAGGCATTAGGGAGGAGAGGTAGACAAGTAGGAGGCAAGAAGCCTGGTTGGGGGCACATTCCTGGGTAGAGAGAAAGAGTGTAAGTGGCCCACAGTGCTGTCTACATTTGTATTTGTGTTCAGAAGAAAAGTAAGGTTTTTTTTCTCACTCTCTCTCCTCTCTCTTTGGACTATACATTAGGCTAATAGTCCTAGTCATGATATGGAGCTACAGACTGGGCCTGAATGGTCTCTGGTCACTGGGTTAAAATACATCTTGAGTTTGAAATGGTAAACACATTCATGCTCTGTCTCTCTCTGTCTCAAAAATAAATAAACGTTAAAAAAATTTTTTTTGAAATGGTGAACACAGCGCATTGCTAAGTTTTGCAATATCCATATTCTCATTTTATTGAGGAGGAAAATCCAAGCTTTGAGAAGCAACAGCAGCCAGTCAGTGCTGGGCCACTCAAAGAAAAGAAAAAATAGTATAGTAGTAACAAGAAATTAAACCCTAAGCTGTGTGCAGCCTGCATTTCAGAACTAGGGTCCAGCTCTCAGGGGTAAAACTTTCAGACGTTATTAACAAAATTAGGCACAGAGTGTGATAAAGACCTCTGCAGACACAATCACTAGATACTGATTATCTTCACTTGCTGTATAGCCCTGAAGGGGCATCTAAAAATCACTTAATTATCTTTTCAATGTCAAGAAATGGAGGCACTGTTGCCCAAGAAGTCCTGGAACAGGGTGGACACAGGTGAGCCACTGCCCCAGGAAGAGGCCTTGACACAAACCCATTCCCTTAAAAAAAAAAAAAAGTTTATTTATTTATTTTGAAAGAGAGAGTGCACACGCACGTGAGTGTGGGAGAGAGGCAGAGAGAAGGAGAGACAGAAAGAATCCCAAGCAGGCTCCATGCTGCCAGCATAGAGCCCAATGCAAGGCTTGATCCCATGAACCATGACGATCATGACCTGAGCCAAAATCAAGGGTTGGATGCCCAACTGAGCCACCCAGGCGCCCCACTCAAAGCCATTCCCAAATGAAACAGAAGACACATTCTGATTAAAACAAACTTAAAATTTCACTTTTCTGCCTTTGTAAAATTGTCATCCTGCTGCAACCTCTTTGCTGGTAAGGGTATAATTGTGTGTGTACCTGTCCCATCACCTGACTGGGTCATGGAGCTCCCAGTCTGAGGAGCAGACCCATGGGCAATTTGAGGATACATGGATGGGGGCAGTGACAGCAGGAATGGCCATATATGTACTGAGGAGTGGAAGAAGGAGCCACTTCACCAAGCAAGGTGAATCAGGTAGAAGCAAGATGATCCCCAAAGCAGATATGTGGGGAAGACAGAGGTGGGTGGGGACCCAGGCTAGGCATAAGAAAAGCATTCTGAGTTCCCTGTGTGCAGTGACTCCAAATACCTCAGGCATTGGAACAGAAAGCCTAAGGCAGGGAACTTGGGTAAATTCATGGCAGGTACTTCATAGAAACTTGAGAGCTATCTATTGATGACAATGAATAAGGATAGTTTTCCTCTTTCCCCCAAGGCTGGAGTCAGCATTTCCAGTCTTTGCATTAAGGCTTAGGCAAAGCAGTGACGGCTCATCCTTTTGCAGTTCTGAAACTGTTGCTGTGAGTATGATTTTCTCTCTGTCCTCTCCCTTTAAACTCAGGGGAGTTGTGTATATTCTGTGCTCAGAACTTCAGAAGAGTTAGTTCTCTCCTTTAGGTAACTGAACTGTCCTTATACAACAGTGGGGAATCTATAGGCATTAGGACACCAGCGTTCAGTGAGTCTGGACCCCTCAGGTACCAGACTGCTGGGATGACAAAGGGCCCAGGACCACAGGGAAACTGTCATGCTGTGAGGAAAGCCATGTTAATAGGGCCGGAGGAGGCTAGTGGGCCCAACTGGGGACCCAGAGAGACAAAGGAAGGGGACAGCAGAGGACAAGGGAAAGCAAGAGAGAGAAAGGGGTTCTTTCTCAGGACTGCTCCCCATAGCCCCATGGCATCCTGTCTCATCTCTGTGAGTCTGACGGGTGGTGCACAGCAGTCCCATCCCTTCCCTCTCTCCCTGCCTGCCTCAGACACAGAATGCCCAGCAAACCTCAGTTCCTCCCATGAGGACAGCAGAGCAGATGGGTCACTGAGTAACTCTGCAGCCCTGATGAACTATGACCCTGCCCTCCTGAGGGGTCCAGGGGCCCTGAGCCCAGTAGCCACTCTCCTATACCTGCCAGAACCCATGATGGCCTCCCTAGGCCAGTTACCAGACCTCCCTGGTCCTGACACATGCTCTGAGGGGCTGAGTATCCAGTATCATTTTTGCCCACCAGAAAACCAAGAACTTGTAATTGTCTAAACTCACAGTCCCAAGCCTTTCACTGGAGGCCACGAGAATCACAGATTGTAAAAGCAGCTCAGAATAAAAAGTGCCAGTGGCCTTTTGCCTCCTAAGCGCAGATCACAGACCGGTTTAACTGAATATGTATTTTATTTTCCAGAGGAGTGTGACTCAGGGCAAGAAGTAGCCAGAAACTGTAAAAAGAACAACCTGTAGAGCCTTACTGTGGGCTGTTCTGTGAGTCCCTTACATAGCCCGGCCCAGCCCGATCCACTTGAGGAGGCCCTGAGCCCCTGCTGTCCCGCCACTTCTAGCTTGCCCACACCTGCCATGCTGCTGATCTCAGACAAGTGACGTCTTACAGATGCAGGTAGTGCTGCACAAATGTATTAAGGATCACCAGACACCTCCAGGGCCAGTTTTCAAAATAGGTCTCCATGTAATAGCATGGGTGATTTAGTGAAAGAAGCCAAACACAAAAGAACACCTACTGTATGATTCTATTGTTAAACATATTTTTCAGAAGCAGGTAAGACTAATCTGTGCAGACAGCTGTGCAGGTAGTTTTGACCTTGTGGGGGGCAGGCCTAGGAGTACGGCCAGAGTGTGTTCCTGGGGGCTGGTCCTATCTCTTTTCTGAGTGGTTACACAGGTGTCTTTAGTTTGTGAGGACTCACTGAGCAGAATTCTCATGACGCACATGCTTTACTTGAAGTATCAGAACCTTCCATAGAGTTTTCAATGCTTCAGACCATAGCAGGTGGGTTCAAGAGGCCGTCCCGCTTTGGGGTTCTTACTGGCACCCAGCCTGTTTGGAGCCTGAGACAGAGGCCTAGGCAGCACCGAAAGGCTCAGGCCACACTTACCGGTTGTGGCCCGTCCTCCTGCCTCCTGCTTGGATGTGGGCGGTTGATGAAGGACCGTGTGGAGACTTTGTAGTGATTCAGTAGGCAGACAATGACCACAACCATCACCGTGACCACCACGACGATGATGATGATCTGGGCAAACTCCAGTTCCGCTGCGATGGAAAGGGAAGGCATATTAGCGACATATCCCCTGTGCAGTCACCCAGTTCTCTAAACAACACACCCACCAGTCACCAAGCGCTTCTTGCAAGCACCTGGTCCTCCCAGAGACAAACTATTTTTCCCCAGGCCTGCTGCCCAAGACCATTGTCAGACACACACACACACACACACAAGCACAAACAATTGAATAACATTTGAAGAAAGAGAGACCCAGGCATGAGGCTCTTTCCAGTAGGCCTCTGGTGTTCAGTCCAAGCATGGTGCTCAGACAAACCTTGTCTTTGCAAATTTTATAATGAGTAGGGCCTTAGGAAAACGTATTCTGTTGGCTCTACAAGACCTCTAGAGGGGCTGTGTTGTAACTGACCCCATTCACACATGGAACTCGAATATCTAGCCCAGTGTGCAGACCACCAGCTGGCCGCTGCACGCTGCCCCTTTGCCCTGGGCAGGCGGGTCCAGGAGTGCAGTCACCTCTCCAACATCTGATTGCTGGTCCTGCCAGATGGCCCTGCCACCCAGGGGAGGTAAGAAAGTCTCACAAAACTGAAGCTGCTCCTTCCAGTGTAATCTCTCCAGGAAAGTTAACCCCATCTTTATGGTTGAGTCACATTTCCCAAAGCACATCCACACAGAATCTACACATTATACTGACGGGATAATATATTGATAAAAAGCTCCAACCTCCTTTACTCCTTTGCCTCCTTTACTTTGCCTTTGGAGGTAATTTAGAAAACACATCTCCACTGTCTCTAACCCTGCAGACACCATATTTTATGAGCAGTCAGAAACCAGGTTCCTGACACTGCCATTACAAAGTCTTTTCTAACTGCCATTAGCACACGCTTCACATTCTAGTACAGTGCCATGGAATTACTTCTAGCAAAACAGCGCACTGAGTTGGCAATTAAAGATGGGCAATTCAAGTCCTTCAGTTTTGCAGGGAGGAAGCAGAGTCCCATTGCTCAAGGTCAACCCTAGAACACACATTTTCTGCTTTCTAGCACGGCCTTGCTGCATGTTGCCCACCTGTCTTCCTGAGTCTCCCCACACAATCAAAGGAAGTGATTGTGTAGGGGTGTCAACTTAAAGAGTGAGAGGCTCTGAAGATGAGGAAGACAGCACACAACTTTGCTCTGAGGTGGGGAGGTGTGGGGTTTAATGAAGAGCAAGAAAAAGGGGAGAGCTCTGTCAATTGTGTTACTGCCTAGAACCAGTAACACACACATGCATACACCCACACATACACACATGCATGTATACACATGAGCACAGCAACACACATGTACACACAAGGGCATGCTGCATTCATGTACACATATACACACATGTATGCATGTGTTTGAATACACACAGATGTGGATATACATACATACAGAGCATGCATATGCACATGCGTGCATATGCATACACACACACACACACACACACACACACACACACACATGCTCTTGCTGCACGACCCAGGCTGATAGCCAGTGGGGAGGTGTTATCTCTCACTGTATGGGCTCACATTTGGGATGATGCAGGAAAGGACTGGGGTAGCACCCTCCTCCCCAAATCTCACCTATGTGCCCCCACCATCCATACTCTGGAAACAGAAGGGCTAGAACTGGCATTGGAGTAAATGGAGGGTGTTCCTGGATCCCACCATGTCCTGTCCTGTGACACTACCCCTCCACTCCTGCCTTCGGCCTCTACATACCCGAGGGACAAAGATATACATACATGCTTGCTGGACCTGGCTGGACTGCACCTGCACCTATCGTGGGGCTGGCCCAAATATGCACCCTGGAGAATGGAGAGCTGAGTATGAGGGAACCAAACTGCCACGCCTGTGTGCTGAGTGGCTGTGGCCGGGTGGGCTTGCTGAGTACAGCCCTAGTGGGCAGTGAAAGGGTGGATCTCATGGGCATGGCTGACAGAGAAGCCTGGCTGTCGGTGAGACCCAGGTGCTGCGCTCTCCACCTCACCCCCACCTTGCATTGCTGTCATTGTTCTGGACACACCCCAAGGCCTAATGGCTGATCATCAGGTTAAATCATGCCCTGAAACTGACAAATGTTTTCTTTTCTCAAAAAAGCTTCATTGCTTTATGGACATGGAAAAATAGGAAAAGTGATGATTACAGTGAGGTGTCCTGTACAAAGTCTTCATGGGTTAATTCTTCACCTGAAGGACGTCTTTCTAGGTTATGTTTTCCTGAATATAGAAAGCTATGTAGATAACCATCCGTAGCAATGCAATCAAATTATATTTTCCATAATTCTATGGGCACTTGGGGTGTATCTATGATTTTTAAAATATTTTTATTATAAAAATAATGAAGACTTATTTAAACAATTTAAATTATTTAAACAATACAGAAGGAAATAGTGTACAATGTAACAGTCCTTTGTAGGCCTGCAGGATTCCCTGACCCCACTGAACCCCATGCCATTCTGGGGTTCACACAGTTCACCCATTGTGTATATCTGTGCATTTGCTTAATAAATAAGGGCTTTCTTCTTTTAATGAGTGGAATCATTGTACAAATACATTGCTGGCTTTTTTCCACCCATTGTATCACGGCATTTTAAAACAAGAATATATAAAAACCAACCTCATTCTTTATGGTGGCTATCTATTCCAGAACACTGATATACTGGAATTTATATTTTCCAAGTGATAGATATTTAGGTGTTCCCCCCGCTTTTTTTCTATTGTGACCAAAAGATTGTATGTGCATGTGTATGTATGTGTGTAATGTGAGTGTTGACCCATATTTTAAGTATCCCTACAGGAAAGATTCCTAAAACTGAAATTTCTGGGTCAAGGACATATCCTTTTAAGTGCTGATAGCTACTGAGACCCTGCCTCATGAAAAGGCTCTTGCCCCACATGCCCATCAACACTGAATACTCACTCTTCTCATCTGCACAAATCTGATGGACAAAAACATATATCTTGTTTTAATCTGTTTTACTAGTAATTTTAGGTCTTTCCCTGATTGGCAATTTCTTTTTCATAATCATGTTAGTTCATATCAGTTTATTTGTAACTCTCTTGTTTACTGGTAAGCAGTCTTTACATATTATGACTACAAATCTTTGTTACATGTGCTGCAAGTATTTTCTCCTAGTCTGTCACTAACTTTGCTGTGAGCTTCTGTATAAAAGATATAAATTTTTATGTCATGAAATACTTTTTCTTTTATGGCTTCCAAGCTTCCTGTTTGATTAAGAAGGTCTTCTCCAGTATTCTAAAAATATTTTTTCTAAGATTTTTATAGATTGCATTTTTATGTTTAGATGTGTGTTCGCTCTGGACTTGATTTCTTTTGGTCTGAGACAGCACATGGAACATTTTATATCTTCTGAAGGACATGGATCTTCTGATCTAACAGCACATTAAAGAGTTCATCGTAAGCATGAATAAGAAAGATCTTAGTTGTGGAAAGTGTATGGAATCTTTCTTTTAAAGGGGACTACCTGCTCTAAGGTTGTGTTTCATCAGCTTTCTTGTCAACATGCTATGTATAGTGGGCCCTCCCCTGGCCCTGCTAAGGTGCCAACAGCTGGAAAGCACCGCCCCCCCCTCCCGCCCCACCAAATGTCCAAACTTGCTGCACTTCCTCCCACGCTCCTGCTTTGCTTAATACCAACAGTTCTCCAGTGCTTTCATCTCAGTTATTTTTTTTTTAATTTTTTTCAACGTTTATTTATTTATTTTTTTAATTTTTTTTTCAACGTTTATTTATTTTTGGGACAGAGAGAGACAGAGCATGAACGGGGGAGGGGCAGAGAGAGAGGGAGACACAGAATCAGAAACAGGCTCCAGGCTCTGAGCCATCAGCCCAGAGCCTGACACGGGGCTCGAACTCACGGACCGCGAGATCGTGACCTGGCTGAAGTCGGACGCTTAACCGACTGCGCCACCCAGGCGCCCCACCCCTCTACACTCTTAAAAGCTACTGGTTACACCCCAAAGAGCTTTATTTGTATGGATGACATCTATTGATGTTTGCCATATTTACATTCAATACTGAAAATTTTAAATATTTATTTATTAAAAAAGAAACATTATATATTAAAATATATAACAACTATATATGCTATTTTCAAGACAAATTTATTGATAAGGGTGGCATTTCTTTACACTTCTGAACATCTCTTATATGACTTTTTCAAATTTCTTTTAATGTTTATTTATTTTAGAGAGAAGGAGAGAGAGAGAGAGAGAGAGAGAGAGAGTGAGCGAGTAAGCACAAGCACAAGCACAAGCACAAGCACAAGCTGGGGAGAGGCAGAGAGAAAGAGGGAGACACAGAATCTGAAGCAGGCTCCAGGCTCTGGGCTATTAGCACAGAGCCCGATGTGGGGCTCGAACCCATGAACCGTGGGATCATGACCTGAGCTGAAGTTGGACACTTAACGGACTAAGCCACTTAGACTCCCCTCTTATATGTCTTAATAGAAGATAGCTGGATTCTTCTCCCTGCTTCACCTTCAATCTGTTGGGATATGTTGGTTCTGGTTGAGGTATATGAAGGAGATGTGGTCTTACTAACCACTGGGGACTGGGGTCTCAGGGATCCCCAGAGATTCTTGAGCCACACGTGGAGAACTGGTGGTCTAGACTGATTTGACAGCAGGCACTCTAGTACAAACACTAACGGCCTGGATTTCTTGGAGATACTCCTGATGCTAGGATTTGAGATGTGGTCAGAACAGCTCCTGGGCCACTCTCCTGAGTTTTCATGCACAAGTACAGCCACAGCAGGTGCATCTATGGAGCAAAGTACACACAGAGACCCTAGGGGTTCACAGGCATCCGAATAATGCAGAACTCACCTGGGGCAAGAGCACAGGCTGGCACACCCTGGGTGCCACTCACTAAGGCAAGCAGCCTAGCAGTGTAGCCCAGTGGCCAATCTGGGTGACAGAAGCCCAATCAGAGCCTCAGCTACTACAGCACCTGGGCCAGCATGAGAGGCAGCTCTTCCCGCAGAGACTGGCCCAGGTCCCAAAGGCCACCATCCTAACAACCAAGTACTAATCAGACACAGGAGCAATAGTAAGCACAGCAGCAGCGATTTGGCCCTGCTTGCAGTCCAGGGTCACCTGTCATGTTTCTTGAAACCCTGAAGTCAGAGAGGCATGTGGAGCTCCTGGGGATGGAGCCTCAGCAGAGTGGCACAGCCCCAGTCAAATGTGCAGCTGACCTTCACTTTGAACTCTGGGCAAAATGCATCAATGAAAAAAGACTGCTTTCTCAAACACTAACAACTAGAAAGTATAAGGGGCTAAAAGGGTCCAGAGAATTCTCAGAATGAAAATTAGAGTGAACAGAGAGTATTCTTGAGGACAAGTATGATGATGACATCCAGATTCCAGAGATCTCTGCTACTGATAACTTCTCCCTTCAAGACTCCCCCTTCGAGCTCACAAGGGGGTATGTGAGCACCTTTGCCTGATACTTGTCTTCCCACACCCTCTTCTACTTTAAACAGGAAAAATTCTACTAAAAATGCATCATAAAAGGCAAATTTAGTAAAGACCACACCACTATAGGATATCACAGCTTGGATGGTAGATGGGAAACCCAGTCCTCCTCCTCTCTCTGCATACATTGTGTAATAACAGTGATAGGTGATTCCTGTCTCTTCCTTTGCCACTCCTGAACCCTTCACTCCTGCATGGAGATTGCTCAGAGGCAGCTGGGCCCGCACAGTATTTTGCAGTACCCGGATGTGGCTCTGTTGCCAAGGGCCTGATATTACACCTCCTCAAGAAAATAACTCACAGGACAAGTAAAAGAAGCTTTATATTAACAAAATAAAACAAAACAAAACCTCTCACTTCTGAATGCAAGTATCAGGTGAAATTCAGCACACCTGTTCTTCAAGGTGTCCATTTTTAAGACATCTGCACTCCAGATCTCAACCACAGACCTTTTTGGGACTTCTGGGGACCTTACCCAGCAATTTCCTGTACTGCACAGTCAGGGCTCAGGCAGGCTGAGCACTCTTCACTTCCTGCTGAAACCACCATCCCTTCAAGGTAGCAGTTCCTGGCCACATGTTTTCCCACACATGCATGCGCACATACACACGTGCACACACACACCCTCCTGTCTTACACATCACTGATTCCTCCTCAACGTGCTCCAAGCTTGGGAGACCCAGGGTGCAAAGGGTATAGATACAGAGCAGCAGAAGGTATGGTGAGGCCTACTACCCACCCCATAGGAGACAATTTAAACAGGCCCTGAGAGGCATATTCTTCAGACAGATGCATGCACATTACTGCTTTCCGAATCAAGGTGGCATCCAGCCCTGTGCCTAGGAACAACAGTCTGTGCATAGAAGTGAGGCAGATGCCAGCTGAGACCTTATACTACACTGGGGCCTTGTTGCCTCACCTCCCTCACCCTGGTCTGCCCACATCTAGCCTTACAAGATGTTGTCTGTTTTCTTGTGGTGGGGGAGAGGCAATGTGCATTGGTGCACAGAACTTGGGGTACAAAGAAAGGAAAAATGCTTGTGATTTTGGTTTTGGGAATGGGGTGGGAAGGAGAGGCTAAGGAGAGAATGAATTCTGGAAGAACTATTAAGAACAGAAAGATTAAAAAAAAACTATAGAAATAGTAGAGTCCTGAGAAAATAATAGGATACTTTAGGGTTTCTAAAATTTCATGTGCCCAATATGGACTCTGAACACAGCCCACTTGGTCAGTTTTTCTTGATTCCAATAGATACTGACATCAACAGAGCAATGCCAAAAAGCAATACATGCAAGGAAAGAATTTTAGGCCAAAGTCAAATTTTTACACTCCCCCCTCCTTTCATGGGGGTTCTAGTTCATAAGGTTATAATGGATGAGTCATTGCAATCCAAACATAAGAAATGTTATAATACATTCAGCCTACAACTTACAGGAAGGCATCATAGCACCTTACTTTATTACTATAACAGCGACAGTGATGATGGTGATGATTACATCTCTCTACTTTTATAGAACTATCCCTAAGAAACTCCAAGCTCTGCAGTGGAGAATTATAGGAACAGAGAAAATTGTGTGAGGCCTGTGGGTCTATTCTCTGGTTCAATGAAGAGCTGAACTGACTCATACTAGAAGCATGAGCGTCTGTACTATTTTTAAAGAACTCTGGGAAAGCGTGGTTCTACCACCTTAGGTTCCTAATATAACACTTATTTCTATTTGTGGGATGGCTAACACCATCTTCCATGTAGTCTTTCCTTGATTAATATATCAACTTCACAGAAGTCCTATTTTCTAAATGTTTAAAGCTCCAGATGTGTGATTTATGCCTTACAGACCCTATAAATGGGGGGTTGGGGGCAAAGTCTGTGCCTCTCATCAACCCCCTCCTTTCACCCCACTAAGTAAATACCTTGGGTGCCATGCAGAATATTGTGACATCACTGTAAGGGCTGAATGCTTTCCACAAATCCCTGCACGCCACCACAAATGGCTCCTCTGCCACCTAACCAATGGCAGCACTCCACTTCGTTCCCCCAAGTGCTACAATCTATTGGCAGCACTGAGACCCTGGCTAGCTGCCACAGAGACTTAGTCCGGGCAGACCCTCTCTCCCAGTGAGCTTTCCTAGATCCCCACCATGGCTCAGGCACAGCGACCAAGCTTTTCCGGGGCAGAGTGGGTGTGGTGAGATGACAGCCCCGGTGGGGGGTGCCTTGCTCTTTATTTATGGCTCTGTGACACTTTTAAAGTGCTGAATGTTCCTAAAGGCTGGTAAATTCTTTCCCCAATCCTACAGAGACAGGGACGTGGGGGCAGGAAGACAGGTGGGGGCAGGAATTGGAATCTACATGGACCATAATTGCCTCAAGTTTGTGAACTGTTAGTTTAAAAATACTCTTGGAGACTTTAATGGCTGAATGAAAATTCACACTCATTAAACACCATGGTCGAAGGGGGGGAAATTCAGCCTGTGTTATATGAATAACTTCACAGCTTGAAGTTCAGAAGGTAAAACAGTAAGAGCTATAATCGTAATGATTATTATCTTATATATTTTGAATTTTCTTTTCCCTGGTGGGTTGGCTACTCCAGTCTACCCCATAACAAGTAGAACAAAAGAAAGGGAGAAGAACAACCCCATAGAAATACCCCAAATTGGTGTCTGTCACCCCCCCCCAGCTTTATCTTCCTTAAGAAGCTCTTTCCTAACCACTTGATGACAGGCTTACTACCCTTGGGGGGCTCCCTAGCATGCAGCTGCACTCTGTCATAGCACTTATCACTTATAGAGCCCATTTTCTGGAGTAAGCTCTGAGATAGTATCTTGATCTTTTCTAGTATCTTCAGTAGGTAGCACATCACATGACTGGCACAAAGTCAGTGTTCATTTTAGATAAAATGCTAAAGAAATCCCTGGAAGGAAAGGTCCCAATTGGCTAATCTGCTTTTAACAATGTCTAGCACAGAATTCCACCAAACACTAATGACTTCAGTGATGAAGTTTTACCAAAGGTTTTCATATCTCATAAAAATTATCCAATTATTACGATTCTAGGCAGTGTAAACAGTCACTGGAAAAAGAACCTCATGGTTGCTATAAGTTACCTGTTTACAGAATCCTATTTATATTAATATATTTACATAAAATGTTTTGCAGGATATAAATGTAGGAAATGATACCTATGTTCTGTAGGAGGAGAGGTGAAAGCACAGTGTAGTCAAATGGCACGGGGAGCTCTGAGGGCAAGGTGTGGCCCACATCTGCCTGACTCTAGCCCGCGGCCAGGTGCCTTTGATGACACTGGCAGGCAAGTATCAGTGAGCAATCATTAGACTGACTACCAAATCCCTAGAATGCAGACACTGCGAGTCCATCCAGCTGCTAGAATAACATCTTTTTAATCCACTAAGGTCCAAGCATTCATCCAATACAACTTTTCATCATGCATTTTAGAATCTAGAGTCTCACGATCTCTTCAGAAAGAAATCTAGCTAACTATGTTCCAATCAAAGATGATTGACAGGATTTTCTGAAAACATAGCAGAGGAGTAAGAGCAATTACAAACCTTTTAGAAGTCTATCCCTCTGCTATGTTATAAATGGAAAAAAATACATACATAAACCCATAATTCTCTCTATAGGATTCATTTAAAATCCACCCCCACCCCACTGCCACATTATTAATTTAGGAAAATGTATCAGAAAAAATATGCAGCTGCACAAGTAACCATTTCTTCACATTTTACAGCAGTGACTCCTGAATGCTCCCTAGCTAGTAGTCTGTCTGTCTCTCACAGTCTCCCTCTCAGAGTCACAGTTTGCTTTCCTAAGGTCTACTGTTAGTAGACTGGTGACCCGAGAAACAACCCAGTAAACCACCCACATCTTGAGAAATACATCTTTTCTGTCAAATGCTGTTTTCAATGACTCAGGGTGAAAAAAAGTACCCATGAGTCTAGTGATAAGTAATAGCATTTCTGGGGGTGGGGTGGGGGGGAGTTAGTCTCATGTACAGAACATTTTAAAAAATAAAACTCCAAAGCAACAAACCTGTGTATTTATGTATAGCATCTCCAACAGGAACAAACTGATCACAGAAGAGAAAGAAGATGAAAAAGCCTAAAATACATCTTCCTACAGAGTCAAGCCCTGAAGCGTTCTCAGAGCTGATAGACCCTTCTTAAGGAAATACAAACTTCTTGAGAAAGAGTTTCTACTCTTCTCAACTCTGTCCTCAGACCAAACTTCAGGAACAACCACCACAAACCCCAGAGAGCAGGCATCATCCACAGCTGGCCTCTGAAAGTGTACCTTTTTTCAAGAACAGGTCTTTAAACGGGGCCTCCTTCAGTGTGCTGTTGTTCAGGTGGTCACTGGACATACTCGAGTCCTCTGCCAGGGGGAGTCCAACCGTGACGCAGTCCCCCCCTCCCCACCCCCAGTTCAAAGCATCCCTTCAGCTTCAGGCAATCTCCTCTTTAGGCAGCTCAGAGCTGCAGTTATAGCCAGCGTGGGGTGTGTGTGTGTGTGTGTGTGTGTGTGTGTGCGTGTGTGCGCGCTTCTGTCTGTCTCTCTCTCTCTCTCTACTGTATCAGCAGGGCCCAGCCCAGGTGCTAGACTCAAATGCTGTGGCTCCGACCGCAGACTGTGGCTATCAATTATCAACTGCCATCCACAGAAATCAGAAGCTCTGTGGTAGGAAGCCGGTGGTGTCACAGAGCAGATAACAAGTCCAGGGTCTCAAATCCTGAGAGCAGCTGAACACCCAGTGTTGTATTCAGCAACATACAGCAATGATTAGTCTGCATTTCTCATGTTTGGCCTCACATGGGACATGTTACACATACGGACGAGCGGAATGCAGCTAAACGGATCATCTTGTTCCACTGCATCCAATAATCTTTTTAACAGGCAAATATCAAACCAGACAAAGCAGAAAGGGGGAGATCTACAAATCTCAACACAATATTTCTTCCCTTGGTCTCAGCTAGAAGCTTTCAAGGTTGAAGAAATGGAGAGAGAGCTTACCGAGGCAGCGCGTGCAAACAGGCACGGACTCTTAGCCACTCATGCTTCTCTGCTCTGGATCCGGCTTTAAGAGCACGTCCTGGCTTGAAGTGCCCACAGCGTCCCTCATGCCAGGAGCTAGGCTGCAGGCCATCCTTGGGGTCCCCCTCTCCCCAGAGTCTCTCTCTAACTGATGGGAGCAGTCCGCATGGCTCTTGCAGCTAAGCTGTGCACTAGCAACTGGCAAAGTCATAACCACAGCAGGAAACACTCAGTGTCTCCCCCTCCCACTCTCGCTTCCCTGTCAGCCCTTCACTTCTCTCCCCTCTATTTCTCAATGCATGGTAGCAAAAATATACCACAGAGAATGCTGTAAAGTCAGGACTCTCATTCTTAACTACTAGGCAGTTTGAGTTTACAACGTTCAGAAATTAAAGAGTCCAAATGGTAAAGCAGAGACATCTCTCAGGAGGGAGCTTTTTCCTGGTTCATTTTGTGCAAGCACGGTCTCTGTCTCCCCTGAGGTCTACATGGTTTTTCATATGTGCGTTAAGGCATCTCCGGTGCATTCTGATGCCCTGGGGCTGTGTGAAGAGACTTAAGGAAAGGCTGTGTGTCTGCTCTAGCACTTTTCATAAAAAATCAGTGTGGCCACAGTGAAAAGGGCAGAGTGCCATAGTAATACTGCAAATAACCCCAGCCACAAGCACTGCTCTGCGCCCAGAATAGCCTTTGTTTTTCCTTATTTAGGATAAATAGCAATGACATGTGGGCCATAACAATAGTTTTGGCTGTAGGAGGAGTTGTCAAAGCAAAACTAAACGCTGTTGGTTACTACCAGCATTAGAAACGAAGACAGTTACGTCAGCAGCCTGTCCCTGCTGTCGGCCCCAGCATGTCACCTGGGGCTAACAGCAGTGTTCTGGGCTTGATGTCACCACCACGTCCTCAGGTTGGCCAGAAGACACCACTATTTCATGTTTTAATTACTGGTGGTGGAGGCAGGAAAGGAACAAAAGAACCATCAAGAAGATTTTTCAGAGATTTCATGTGGATAAAAGAAATGGGAATTTCAGCAGGAAAATTAACAGTTGCGTACATTTGCATGTGCCAATCAAGACAGCCTGATTTTTCTCGAGCAATTTCCAAATTTAAAATATAACTCTCCTTTCTTGTTCTGCTTTTCCCTAATTTCTTTTCAGAGTCACGTGGCTGGGTGAATGAAGAGGGTGAAGCTCAGGAAACTGGGCTGGGGTGTGGTCACCAGGGCAGGGGACCCTCCTCAGAGAAGAGTCAGCATCAGAAAGCATCAAGCTTCAGACACTATGGCTTCAGACTGGCTCTGCTGGTCTTTGACATTCCCTTGTCACTACAACCTCAGGTCCTTGCCATCTGGGGATGGCACTTTCTAGTCAGTTCGGTACGAGTGATAAGATCACTCGAAATCAAGTCCTTAAAAGGGAATATTCATAAGATTGCATATGACTGTCATGCAAGTCTGTTTTTGAAAATCAAGAGTTAGTCAATATTATGAAAATATTAGTCAATGTTAAAAAAGTTGGCTCTGTCATTTGTTAATGGATATACCTGCATTTTGAAATGACTGTGAATAGTCCACTTTGGGGTTTACCATTATTTGAGATGCGTATTTCATGTATCAAAAAAAAAAAAACAAAACAAAACCCAGAACCCAGCATATTTTTCACCTTTAATGGCTGTATTGTATTCCACTCAGCCTTAACACACTTACTTTGTTTGGCTGGCTTCCTTATCACTGGGCATTTGAGCCATGGGAGTCAATCTTAATTAAGCTCCTTGTTCATTCTGTTCAATTGTTCCCAATGTTTAATCTATTTAAAAATCACTTTAAAAGCTTTTGACTTTATGGATGAGTTTGTTTTCAAAACAGTGCCCAAACCGCACAGCAGGCACACTGCTGGCTGAGGTGGGTGTTTACCAGAGTCGCTCTGGGCTGTGTTTGACGTGTGCTGGCCATGCTGCCTGATTAACACCAGCGTGTCACCACCCGTCAGCATGCACTACAGGGTTGTCAAGGCTAAATCACCAGGTGGTGGTCTTGATTTTGTTCTATTTTCTTTTAAGCACTGGCCTGGGAGGGTGCTTCAGGAAGAAAACACAGAGGTCAGACCAGGGGTTCCCAGAAGCCAGGGGTTTATGTCCTGATAAACACCTAATTCTAGCTGATGGGATGTGGATCGCTGTGCTGGGGCCTTTTAACTGATGAGTGCCAATATTTCTCTTCCCTTAATTCAGAGAAAATGGCAGTACACACAGCAGAAGGGTGTGGGAAGAGACTAGTCTGCTGAATAAAAACACGTAAGTAGGAAAGTGTAAAAGCCATTTGCATTCAAGAATTCTTTCTTCCCTCCTGGTCTTTAAATATGGATCTCTAAAATGAGTACTCTGATGGGCTAACTGCTTTTACTAGCAGTTAAAAAAAATGTCCCAAAGCTGTATGTGGTTTCCCTGAGTACAGCAGAGACCTTGGAAGGGTTGCCTAAGATAGACATTTTCACAGGGTCTGTTGATAGCAACAAGGACTTGAAGAGCTGTTGTCTCCATAAGCCCACTCTATCAACATCTTCAGGTTTCCTCTATAAAGATCTTCATTTCATTAATTCATCTGACAAATATTTACTAAGTGATTACAGATCCTAGGAGGAAATATACTGGACCTTCAATGCAATCTGACACAAGCATTTACTG
The DNA here is from genome assembly GCF_022837055.1 of Prionailurus viverrinus. NCBI lineage: Eukaryota > Metazoa > Chordata > Mammalia > Carnivora > Felidae > Prionailurus > Prionailurus viverrinus. The sequence goes on from NC_062572.1 coordinate 32,443,348, forward strand.
TAGGGTTGAACTTGTCTTAGGTGCTATGTGTATGTAGGTAGTTACTTATTTAAGAAATTGAACAACCAAGCTCTAAGGACTGGCTTCCAGCCAGGTCTGAATGTGACAAGCTGAAGCGACTAGGAGCATCTGCAACCTCAATGGCCAAAAGAGGCAGCACAGGGCAGGGGTTTTAGCTCAGGGGCTACTAGGGGGTCATTAGCTTCACAAAATACCTCTAGGTGGTAAAGGGGTGCTCTGCTATACCAGAATCTTTCTCTATCACATATAACCTGGGTTAGCATCTTGCCTGGTCCAATCCTTGCATTTAATCACCATGGCTTCTTGGTCATGCCCTGCTGTCTCTCGTCACCATATTCCCACCCTCAAAGGGTATCCCACTCACAACAGAAATTTTCACAGATAAATATCATTTGGAGAGTTAGGAATATTTTATAATGATTATATAGCAGAAAATTAGCATTTATAAACATTTCTAAAGATCTACTGTTATGTTCTGGGCACTTTCAGGCACCGTATATCTTTTACATTCATGTCATGTTTTCTTATTCCCACTTTATAGGGGAAGAAGCTGAGGTTCAGAGAGGGTGAATACTTTGTCCAAGGTCAAATGGCTGCTAAGAGGCAAGCTGCAGGTCGGAACCCTGGGAAGCTTGACTCAGAAGCTCCTACCCACTCTATCCATCATTCTGCTTAATGGGCAGTGAACCTAGAATTATCCAAACTAAAGTCCCCTGAACTAACCAAAGTATGTCAAGCAGATCAATACTTGGATTTTTAAAGCCTGACTGCTTGATTCCTTTAAGGCACTAACTTGCAAATCCATGTTAAAGATTCTGTATCTCAATGTTGCCAGAGGCTCTTGGAACCATTTTATGTGTCTTGTATATCTGTTAATGTGACTCCTGTTAAGAATCAATGGTTCTGTCCATTACAAATTCTTATTCTTTGAGGTTTATGACTATGCTGTAAAATTCTGCTCTGAGGTGAAGTTTTCCACATAAAAATTAAGCCCTGGAATTTGGCCTTTAGAAAACAAAACAGTTCATTTTAAGTAAGTTTGCTACATTTAAAGTCATGAATGAGGATTTTAAAATAACGCTGACTCCTGTAGACTCAAAACATAGTAATAGTTTGATATTTGTAGACATTAGCCTATAGCATGGAATAATTTACTAATGTATTCTTAGTGCTTAAAAATTGCAACACATAGGTTTTTATGTAGAAATATGAATGCTCTGCATATGTTCCAACCACAGTGCTTGATACCTGCATCATCTGGTAGAAATGTCAGCAAATATAAAAATATGCAACATGATAATAGAGCTAGCAAGCTGACAAGGTGGATTAAAAGCTTATTAAATAAGTTAGTCTAAATTAAATAGCCTTAAAATAGCTTCCTAATATGCAACAATACTCCCTATATTAAAAGACTTTGGAGTTTATCTATGCCACCATAATATTTTTTCTTCTAATGAAAAAAAGAATTATATATTATTTTGTGTTTATGGTGATATAGATTTTCATAATGGCTAAGCTACTCCCTACCAAGTAGGTTACATACCTTTGAAAATTGCAGTTACTCTTCCAAGCCCCAGGGAAAAAAAAATAAGGAAGGCAATATAAAGTTTTCATGGTGGCTAACTTCTGGGATCAGTTAGACCCAAGTTTGGGATCCAGTCCTGCCATCTGACCATGTCAGCTTGAGCTAAGCCCCTGTTTCCTCATCTGTAAAGTGAGGCCAAGAATACCTGTATCATAGGGTAGAAGGCGGACAGAATAAGAAGACATATCTAAACCCTTACCCCCAAATTCATCCAAGGAACAGCAGCATCAGCATCACCTGGGAGCTGGTTACAAGTACAGCATCTTGGATCCTGCCTTGGACTTTACTGAACCAGAGTCTGCATTTGAACCATATCCCTAGGTGATTCATCTGCACATCAAAGTTTCTTCTGAAACTTTGGTCAAATTCAAACTCCTCATTCAGATTAAATGAGCAAACAGGGGCTTGAAGAATATATAACTTGTGCACACCACACAAAGGAAATGAGAGTAGAACCTAGGTCTCCCGTTTAGAGCCCAAGCGATTGCTACTCAACAATGATTTTAAACAATGGTACTCAACATGCATGGATTTGTATGCACATCTGTGTAAAATCATGATGCTGCCCTCCTGGGCTAAAGGCAAGGCCCAGCACCACAGGGCAGGTGTTTGCTGCTGTCTTCCCCACTGTACTAATAGGCTGTTACTGATCCACCCACACCTCTTAGAAAAAAGCAGGAGAGGTGGACTGTGTTGTCAGGGCTCACAATAATGGTGAAGCCAACTAGCTTATGGTAAGAGTCTCTGGTGTTGGAATACAATTTCTAGGATATTTGGCATGCCTCATAAAAACTTCAGTAGTCCCCAAGGACTTCTGGATATATGTTAAGAAAGAATTGTAATTTTGCTTTCTGGGAAAACTCAAGTGCCATGAGCAGACTCTTCTTAAAGGCAGAATTACGAAGATGCTGTCAGTCCACTCCTATGAACTTGGCCTGACTCTCATGTCCTCCTGGGCCTCTCTGTTCCCTGAGAGAGCCAGATACCAGGAAAGTAGAGTCCTGGCACTTGGGTTCCAGAAACAGCTTTCCACTTCTTTTTTTTTTTTAGTGATTTTTTAAAAAGTTTATTATTTTGAGAGAAGGGGGGGGGCAGAGAGAGCAAGCGAGCCTGAATTGGGGAGGGGTACAGAGAGTGGGAGAGACAGAATCCCAAGCAAGCTCCACGTTGTCAGTGCAAAGCCTGAGATAGGCCTCGAACCCAAGAAACAGTGAGATATGATCTGAGCCAAAATCAAGAGTCAGACACTTAACCACCTGAGCCACCTACGTACCCCACCGGCTTTCCACCTGTGTTGCATGCATTCTTTCAGCGGTCACCTGCTGACACCTCCCAAACTGTTTTTCTATCAACAAGACCTGTTCATGGTGCCTTCATAAAACTGCCACATCATCATCAAGGGGGGGTACCCATTAAAGGTGTGGTAGAAATGATCTACTCTAGCCTCTTCACATTTCAGGTAAAATATGCATATATTCTATATACAAACACACCAAATATTTTAAAATTTAAAATATTCAATATGGTTATTTAGAAAAATATTTAATTTTGCTTTTCAAATATATTTCTCAATTTCTTCCAAAAGCTAGAAGGCTGAATAACCTTCACAACGCATCCTCTGTCTGAGAAGACCATAAAAAAAAAAGCTCAAGATGTTTACAACTCAGATCCTAGATACTACGATTCTATTCCCAGTTCTTAACCCCATAAAAACTTTAACTGCCCCTTGGAGATGGAAATACCACTTTCATTAGCACTCTACTCCAGGCAAACATTGTGCATTCTTATACAGTATATGGCACAGTACATGACATCTATACTTGCTGTGTGTCATTGCTAAATTACTGAACAATGTTATGATCATTATTCTTGACGATTTGAAGGCAGAAGTCCCTGTGCAATCACAAGCATTTCTTAGACAATCTGAATGTGGAGGTGAGGTGCACGCTGTCGTCTCTGGTGCTTCTCTTTGTCTTGCTTGTAAATTCTAGGATGTGTTTGGGTAGTTCTGAGACCTTTAGGTTCCTGGCTTTTGTGAAAGCATTAATTTATCCAAAGGTTGGGAAAAAGTCAAAGCACATTTCAGGGTTTTAGTTACTGTTTTAAAGCATATGCTAAGGCAAACACTAGAAAAATCACAGGCTAAAATCCAAGTTAATCCAAAATCACATCAGATCTATATAACTATACTCAGTTCTCATCCTTGGCACTTTAAGACAAGCCTAGCACACATATGCTTTAAAAACAAGAACCACTGCTCTCTGGTATCAGATCAACTTTGAAAACATGAGGTCAATCCTCATTTCTGTCAGAGCAGAGCACTCATTATATACCAGTCACCATGAAGAGACAGGATACAAAGGAAGCCAGGAAATGTCCTGTCCATGACATCCCTAGTTCATCCTGAGCAAGAGCTAGTGAAGTACTGAGACTGGCAGAGTGCTCAGCAAGGAGCAGGTGAATGAAGGAAGGAATGAATGAATGAACAAACAAACAAATGAGGGTCCTATAAAAGGAAGAGTTTTTAACCTAAGTAATAACAATAGTTACTACTTACATAGCACTTACTATGTGCCAGGAAGTATTCCAAAGTATTTTACTCATTTAATTAAGCCATTTAATCCTTACAGGTGCCATATGAAATGAGTACTGATTTTTATCCCAGTTTTACAGATGAGAGAACTGAGTCACAGAGAGGTCATGCCCAACATTGTGCCCAATGTCACACAGCTAAGTGGCAGTGCCAGGGCTTAGATCAGAAAGTCTCACTCCAGAATCTACTCTTATCTACTAATCAGAACCCAAACTGTGACTGGTTCAAGGAACACTCCTCAGCCAAATCCTATTTTTTAGAAGGAACTTGATCAATAAGCCCCATGTAAATGATTCGAGGAATGAATTAATTCTCTGAGACCAAGGCTCTTGGAAGGGCTGACAGAACACAGAGACCATTTAACTCTACCATTTGAGAAGGAAGTCTTCACATCTCAAGGAAGACACTGTTGGAAGCAAACTTAATTGCACCCTTGGGTAATTATTCCTTTAGGTTAAACTAAACCAGTTCTCTGGTAAGTTAAGGCTATTGTCTTTTATCCCTTTCCTTTTCTTGGGCTCTGAAATGATGAAGTGGCTGGTTCTATACTGGTAGTATAAAAAGGTAAATAAAAATAAATGTAAGTATTGATAAAAATCAGAGTTTTCCAGGAAAAAAAGCATCCCATCCTTTTTTTTTTCTATCTCTAGTTTATTATGTCCATAACCCTTTCTCTTTAATTTAAAATGTCGTCTTCATTTAGAGATTCATATTGGAACCCATTCTAATACTGAAAATAATAATGTGCCTGAAGGAATTGTTCAGCTTAATATCTTATTCATTTGTGAACTGAAAATTACTGAAACTAAAAGACAATTTTTAAGCCCACTATAATGTCAGTCAGATTTCTTTGTTTAAAATGAGGGACGTTGGGGCGCCTGGGTGGCTCAGTCAGTTGAGCGTCCGACTTCAGCTCAGGTCATGATCTCACAGCTCTTGAGTTTGAGCCTGGTGTCGGGCTCTGTGCTGACAGCTCGGAGCCTGGAGCCTGCTTCCGATCCTGTGTCTCCCTCTCTCTCTCTGACCCTAACCCACTCACATTCTGTCTCTGTCTCTCTCAAAAATAAATAAACATTAAAAAAATTTTTTTTTAAATGAGGGATCTTTCTCCAAAGGCAATGAAATCACCACAAGGAAATGGGCTTGAGGCCCCTGATTAGCTAGAGATAATGAAGATCAACTAGGCTTTGAGGACATCTTACCACCATGAAACAAACAGAAACCCAAATGGTCAGGAGAGTAAGCACTCAAGAGTGCCTTTTATGTGGATAAGGGGAAATGTGGTCCTGTTTTTATAAAAAGTGACCTTAACCAAATCTGTTATTCCCAATAATAAACACTCAAAATTAGTAAACCAATAGAATACAATAAAATAGAGTAGCAATAATAAAAATGTTTGGAATTTTCAAACAGGATGAATGGTTTTCTGGCAGAGACTCAATCTTGGTTATACAAATAAAACAGAATTTTTTTTTAATTTAAAGGGCCAGAAATGGTAATATTGCAGATGCCTTTACAATTTTTTCCCTGTAATGTGCCTAACAGAAAAACTTTCCAAACTGTCTATTTACCATTTATTCCTCTTAAAGGCAGAAATCCTGGCCAAGGCTGGCTGCAGGGTACAATCTGGTCACACATACTCTTGTTGGGGAGTCTTAGTTCAAACAGATAAAATAGCATAGAGAACCTTGATCAGATTTCAGATAAATGGCTCCTAACTCTTAGGCTGTAGGTTATCTCTGCTGTCATTCTGCCCTCAGTACACTTCAGCCTTAGCTCCTCCTGGTAGGGTCTAATGCTGGTCAGGAGACCAGTTTCTAGTGCTACCTCTACTGTTGCCTGAGACTGCCATTAGTAAGTCATATCAAGGCTCAGTCCTCAGATGTTCTCTCACTTCACTGCTGGAATCAAATTCCAGTGTTCTGCACACTTCAGTCCTTCAAGGCCCACCCTTAGCGTTCTTAAAATATCTGCATTTCACCTGTACTATAATTTACTTAATAGCAACTTTTAACTGGACTTTAATTCATTTGAAAAAATCTTAAGCTCTTCTAAGTAATAACACTTATGAAATCACTCGTATGATATGCTAGGGATTTTTTTGTGAAGTATATTATTAAAAATTTACAGTAAACATACATTTGAATAAAATCTTTTAATAGTATTTATAAAATATAAAGAAAAAGTTCTTACTATTGCCCATTTAAAAAGAAATGTTTTGGGACACCTGGGTAGCTCAGTGGGTTAAGCGTCTGACTTTGGCTAAGGTCATGATCTCGCTGTTTGTGAGTTCGAGCCCCGCACCGGGCTCTGTGCTGACAGCTGAGAGACTGCTGCCTGCTTCAGATTCTATGTCTCCCTCTCTCTCTGCCCCTCCCATGCTCATGCTCTGTTTCTCTCTGTCTCTCAACAATAAATAAACGTTAAAAAAATTTTTTTTTGAAAGAAATGTTTGTAGGGGTGCCTGAGTGGCTCAGTCAGTTAGGCATCCAACTTCAGCCCAGGTTATGATCCCACATTTCGTCAGTTCAAGCCCTGCATCAGACTCTGTGCTGACAGCTCGGAGCCTGGAGCCTGCTTTGGATTCTGTGTCTCCCTCTCTCTCTGCCCCTCCCCTGCTTGCACTCTGTCTCTCTGTCTCCCAAAAATAAATAAATATTTTAAAAATTAAAAAATTAAAAAAAAAATAAATAAAAAATAAAAAAATGTTTGCCGTAAAATTTAGTTTTAGTCAATTACATAAGGAAAACATGATTTATCCACATATATATTATAATGTGTTTGAAATTGAACATATTTAAAACATACTATGGAAAAGCCACTTCTAAAATAGGGGAGTAAGGAGATCCATGTTCTCACTCCCCAGGAAAGCAACTAACAAAGATTATTTAAAATTAACTATTTAAAGTCTCTGAAAACTATCCAAAGGGCATACATCAAATTAAGAAATATTTAGGAGCAAATTAAGCCTAAAGCAAGAAGAAGGAGGGGAATAAGAAAGATTAGAGCAGAAAATAATGAAATATAAAAAGAATAGAGAAAATCAACAAAACCAAAATTTGGTTCTTTGAAAAGATCAACAAAATTGACAAACCTTTAATAGACTGACAAAGAAAAAAGGGGGAAAAAAGACTAAAATTACTAATATTAGGAACAAAAGAGGCAATGTCAGTGTACCCATCTTGCAAACATAAAAAGTATTATATTGAAATAACATGAACAACTGTATGTCAACAAATTAGATACCTTAGATATAATGGAAGAATTCCTAGAAAGGCCCCTACTACCAAAATTGATTTAACAAGAAATAGAAAGTCTGAATGTACTTATAACAAGTAAAGACATTGAATTAGTAATTTTATAAATTCTCACAAAGAAAAGCCCAGGCCCAAATGACATTATTGTTGAATTTTACCAGACATTTAAAGAATTAATACTCTTCACAAGTTCTTCTAAAGAACAGAAAGACAGAGAACCCTTCCCAACTCATCCCAAGAGGTAAATATTACCCTGATAACAAAATCGCACAAAGACATTACAAGAACAGAAACTTCTCTTATAAAATCAGATGCAAAAATCCTCAACAAGATACCATCAAACCAAACTCCAGCAATATATATGCTGAACTGGGATTTATTCCAGGACTGCAGGGTTATTTTAACATCCAAAAATCAATTAAAGTAATACACCATATCAATGAAATAAAGGACAAAACCATATGATCATCTCAAAAGATGCAAACAATGTGGTAATCATACAATGTGGTACTGGCACAAGGCTAAGTATTACCAATGGAATAGAGAGTCCAGAAATAAACCCTCACATTTATAGTCAGTTCATTTTTGACAAAAGTGCCATGACCAATCGCTGGGGAAGAAGAGTCTTTCCAACAAATGGTAATCACACACCTGGAGTGACAAAACTTAGATCTAAATCTAAGAGCTAAAACTATTAAAAAATTCTTAGAAAAAACCATAGGAGTAAATCTTTGTGATCTTTAATTAGGTAAAGCCTTCTTAGCTATCTCACCAAAAGCACAAACAATAAAAGCAGATACCTAGTAAGTATTTTAACAAAATTAAAAATTTGTGCATTAAGAAAAAGTGAAAAGACAATCCACAAAATGAGAGAAAATGTTTACAAATCATGTGTCTGGTTATATATCTAGAGTATATAAAGAATTTTTGTAACTCAATAATAAAAAGACAATCTGATTAAAAAATGAACAAAGGATCTATGCAGACAATTTTCCAAAAAGATATACAATGACTAACAAGCACATAAAAAGATGTTCAGCATCATTAGCCATCAGGGAAATGCAAATCAATACCACAGTGAGATTCTACTTCCCACCCACTAAGATGACTCTAATCAAAAGATTGATAATAACAAGTATTGGTGAGAACATGGAGAAATGGAAACCCTCAAACATTGTTGATGAGAAAGTTAAAAGGTGTAGCTGCTGTGGACAAGAGTCAGGCAGTTACTCAACATTAATCATGCATTTATTATATGACCCAGCAATTCTACTCTAGGTACATAAACAAGAGAAATGAAAATATATGTCCACACAAAAACTTCTATACAAATGTTCACAGCAGTAACACTCGTAATAGCCAAAAAGTAGAAACAACTCAAATGTTCATCAACAAATGAATGGCTAAACAAAGTGTGGATATTTAAAAACATGTTTTTTAATGTTTTATTTATTTTTGAGACAGAGAGAGACAGAGCATGAGCAGGGGAGGGGCAGAGAGAGAGGGAGGCACAGAATCCGAAGCAGGCTCCAGGCTCTGAGCTGTCAGCACAGATATTTAACTATACAAAGAAATGAAGCCCTGATACATGCTATACCACATGGATGAACCTTGAAAGCATAATGCTAAGTGAAATAAGCCTGCCACAAAAGACCACATATTATATCATTCCATTTATATGAAATGTCTAAAATTGGCAAATGTATGGAGACAAAAAGTAGATTAGCGGTGGTCTAGAGCTGGGTGCTTGGAAGAAAATGGGGATGACCATTGATGGGTATGAGGTTTCTTTCTGGAGTGACAAAAATGCATTGATTGTAGTGATGACTGCACAACTCTATGAATATACTAAAAAATACTTAAATGTCACTTTAAGTGTGTGGGGGGGATTACATGGTATGTGAATTATATCTCAATAATAAAAAAACTATGAAATGAAATTGTTTTATGATTAATGTAACTACCTATACTAAAGTTTATGATTTTTGTATTTTCAGCTTTAATAATCAATGAGCTTGCTTTTGCAATTTTTGTTTTGTGTCATTGTTTGTAAGCACCTTTCTAGGTGTGAATGATGCTTATTCTCAATGAATATAAACCTAACCAAAATATAATTTTCAGTCTATTTTTCTTCTTTAACATTAAATTTTGAAAAAACCAGAAACATCTATCAGGATAATGAGCCATATAGATCTAAGCAAGACATTGAGATAAATTTTCAGAGTGAATATAATTTTTTAATCTCCTCACTAGTATTTCAACATTAGTGTTTTCTTTGCTAGCCAGTGGTTCATGGTAGGTAGAAGTTAAACAGTATTAACTGGAATAAGTATTAACTGGAATCACCATGGTGGCTGGCAGTGTTAGCTGAGTGGCAGACGGGCCTCTAGAGGGACTGAGCCAGGAACCACCTCCTTTAAGTTCTATTCCCACCAGGAGAGCTCTTGGGCATATACCCTTGTGTGAAGAGGGGAGATACAGGTGTGCACATATGAATATATGCAAATGCTAAATGAGGATGTTGATGGAAAATCAGGATATAAGAATGTTTGGGAAGAAAAGAAACATTTTAAAAGGCTGCCCAATGTTCCCATCCCCATACTCCTCTATTCTTAGGCCACAGGCCAGACACCTAGATGCAGGCTGAGCCTTCCTGTGGCAAATGATCACAGAGCGTCTCATATGTAACCATCTCTGGCAAAAGCCCTGTGAGGAAGAAGAGAAATCCATGCCTAGGTCAGCTCGCAAAAACCTCACAGTCTTGCTGGGAACACAAGACTGGAAAACAACAATAACAACAGCAACAACAAAAAGGCAATTATAAAATTTTAAATACTATTATTTTGCAAATAGTATTTCATATATTTAAAAAGACTTCTACATGCAGACTGTCACTTAATATAATAAGGTTTTCAAATGTGAGTCAGATAACAAATTCATAAGAAATTGCTAGAACCTGAATCACTTCACCAAGATTTTGCTTCCTTCTACACCCCAACTAGGAACCATGACTTCTACAAGAAACTGCAAATTCCTTCTAAAATACTTATAGATTATATGTTTTACTTTTTTACACCCCCATTTCTCATCTCAGACTTCCAAGAGTTAAAGGCAACATTAAAAACTGAAGGGATAACAACACTCATAATTCTGCCTTGGAAAAATCATACCTACACTCTTCATTGTGTAAGATTTTTCCTTAAAAGGGTTAAAAGCCTGGTTGACCACATAGCATCAAGAGAGGAAGCTTGTAAGTAACAATATTTCCTATACACTCTACCAAATAATATTCATTCTTTGGCCTACAGCAGATCTTTCCATAAAAGCTGTATAAGACAGGTCATTCACTTTTCTAATAATGGTGTTACCCTTTTTCTGGCATCAGAGAGAAGGGAAGATTTACTATTTTTCAGGCCATGGGTCACAGTCCATTAGGGCAGTCAGGGCGGTAGACTGCAACCAGCATTTAAAGAAATAGAATAGAATGGAAAATATCGGAGTGCAAATAGCAAGGGTAAGTAAGCACTGTGAGACGGTTTGTTTATCTATAATAAGGATAAGCATGATGAGAAGGTGTGTTTGGGCTCTGAATGTATGTACCTGTGTTTGCATTGGGTTTTGATAGAAGATGTATTTCTCACTGTCAGTCAGGGTTGAAAACTTTGAAAGGCACTGGGTGAAAAAGTAACTGACTATTCAAATATTTCATTCCTCCCCAATTAAACAGGGTAAATCATCTCTCTCAAAATTCCATTCTTCATCAAGAACATACTAACAAAACACTATTGAAGGTCTTTTTGAGGTTTGTGGTTGTAATTCAGAAGACTAACACGTGCACACTGGGCTAGAATCTGACCCACTACCTGCAAATTGTGTGTAATTCTGGATTAGTCACATAACCTTCCTTAGCCTCAGTTTCCTTATCTATAAAATGGTCATCCTCACCCCTAAATGCCCCAAGAGTGTGATAAAAATAAAGCAGTATGTGTGTAAGTGGCATATAATTATAAAGCACGCATGAGTTCTCATTGGCCTCATTTACAAGGGATAGCTGAGTTCAATATTGGCTCCATTGTTCACTATCCTTGAATTCAACTCTGTACAGACTCTGTAGAGTAGTTGCTCTCAACTGGCTACAGATTTTATCACCTCGGTATTTTACAAATACCAATACCTAAGCCTCATCTCAAACTGACTAAATCGAAGCCCCAGAGGTGGGCTTAGGCATCTGTAATTTTTAAGGCCCCCCAGGTGATTTTAGCAGCCAGTGTTAAGAAATGCTGTCCTAGACTGGATTACTGCTATATTTTCCTTATTTTAAAAATTCAGTCTGCTGTCTTCCTCTCTCTATATATTCAGGCTGGCAGGCACTCATGTACACACACACACACACACACACACACACACACAGACAGACATCTTTTTGGAATCATTCCTTCATATTGCAGCTGACTTCAGAAAGAAACAAAAAACTAAGGCTGATTTACTTAAACCTCTTCATTCCTATTCTAATTTGCCTAGTAATGTTAAAGGTGAAACTCAAAATCTTTGACACCAAACCAATTTATATAATAAAATCTTTAATCTAGACAAATTATTGACTTGGATATTCTCAAGGAAATCTCCAAAGAGTTTTTTCTTATTTATATGGCATTATTTTAAAATTGTTACAAGAGAAAAGAAATGGAATTCTACAGTGAGTAAACAGAGGACAAAACTTGATTTCACTCCTTTTGCTAAGTTTACTCCCTTCCACCACACCTTCACCTCATTTACCTCACCTGAGATGGCCTTAATTCTTAAGGCACCTTTCCTTTTCTCCAAAACCCCTCTTTCTCCTTCTCTGAGCTTCTTCTCTCCCTTTTGACTTTTTTTCATTTTATTATTTTTTTAATATGAAATTTATTGTCAAATTGGTTTCCATACAACACCCAGTGCTCATCCCAACAGGTGCCCTCCTCAATGCCCATCACCCACCCTCCCCTCCCTCCCACCCCCCATCAACCCTCAGTTTATTCTCAGTTTTTAAGAGTCTCTTATGCTTTGGCGTAGGAGAATGCTGGGCTCACCTCATCCTGCTGATCGCTTAGATTTCACTCTCTCTTTTGACTTTTAAAAAAATTTTTTTTTCAACGTTTATTTATTTTTGGGACAGAGAGAGACAGAGCATGAACGGGGGAGGGGCAGAGAGAGAGGGAGACACAGAATCGGAAACAGGCTCCAGGCTCTGAGCCATCAGCCCAGAACCTGACGCGGGGCTAGAACTCCCGGACCGCGAGACCGTGACCTGGCTGAAGTCGGACGCATAACCGACTGCGCCACCCAGGCGCCCCTCTCTTTTGACTTTTTATTTCTTTCTAACTTTCACTATGTGAAGTCTGCTCAATCCCTGCAATCTAAGTCCTGTTATGCTCATGGCAACCCTGGATGTAATGACCACCCCCCCCCCCCCGCCCCCCGCCCTCCGGGGGAAAGATAGACCAAGGAGTGCTAGATGCTTATGGTCATGGCAATCCTGGATGTAATGATCCCCCCACCCCCACCCCAGGGGAAAGATAGACCAAGGAGTGCTAGAGCAGATGAAAGAGTCTCAGGAACATAACTATGGGTTCTGTTAGAGATGGAGTCAGAGACAGACATCTTCCCTCTGCAGCTACCTTGACTCAACTCTTTCTTGACTTCTGGGGTATATGTGAGTGAGCACAGCTGTGCTGCCATAATCCATCCCCAAGAAAAACATCAAAACAAGCTAGGCTGTCAGAAGCGTCCGTGGGAAGAGCAGCAAAAATTTTGATTCAAATAGAAGAAATATAGTTCCTGCAAACTCTCTCTGGGTCTCCACCAAGAATGTGCCAACAAAAACAAATACCTTCAGTCTCTCTGGATGAAGCTGAGTGTGTTGCGGAGGCCTGAGCTCCTTTTCTGCATCTCATGAGCCACCACACACAGACAAAAACCTAAGCTGAGGAAGGCAACCTGCGGTGGCATCAAACTATCATTTCACTGTCTTTCTCCTACCACAGGTTATTTTAAAAAGATGAAAACATTCTGGAGGCAGGTACTAACAATAAAAGAAAAAAAGACAGAGGGATGGATGATTTAGCTGAGCTTCCTGAGTGCACAAACAGCTGAATGAGGGCACCATAATACATAAAATCAATGTTGCTGGACTCTGGGATTAAGGGAGCAGTTCCTCTGAAATAGGGTCAGGATATTTCCAAGGAACCAGTGGTGATCATATGATTCTTTGTGAGGGGATTATGTTGATAGCACAAGAACAATTCAGTCCTAAGAGTACAGAGGAAGTAGGCCTAAAATATGTCTTCTAAAACTGGAGCTGCTTATGGAAAACACCAGGTGAGTCAGTTGCAAACTAAACCATGGGGATACAACGTGCCTTTTGTTTCCTTACCTGATAAGGTAAAACAACCAGATATATTATACTTTTCTAAAAAAACTTCTAAAGCAAGGGATGTAACTGAAATTTTAAAAATACTGCATAATTTTGATGATATATTTGAAAATATATCCCTTATTGAAACCGCATTTGTGAATTTAATACTCTGCTTAAAAAAGGGATAATAATCCAAAAATTTTCAGAAAATAAAGAAATCAATATACAGATTTGTTTCCTAGCCCCCATAAATTATTATTTTATCTATATAATCCCTGTGTAAAAATGTTCAGCTTGAACTGGTTCACTCAAAGAAACTCAAAATGATATTCAAATGGGTAATAAAAAGGAAGCATCTGCCAGGGATGAGAGACAAGGCACAGGTGCAATCCCAAACATAGTGACACCACCTCTAGTGTAAATGTCACAGGGGTTTCAACCTCAAGCAGGAATGAGTCTGTCTTTTCACAGTATTTTCATAAAGTTCATCAAAGTGTCAGTGAGATAAGAGGACAAGTAAATTATTCTTGTGAAAATATTATTTCATAGACGAATGATGTTGAACTGTGTCCTCCTCAGGAACCCAGAAAATGATGCAACTTACAAAAAAGCTTTCTCAATTCCAGATATGAGGTGCTCCTTGAATCTAAAATAAAGAAATTACTGGTAACTTAAAGGACAGCCATCCAATTTACATGAAAGAGATCCAAGGTCAGCTATAATTATTCAAAAGTTATCTGGGGGCTAAATGTTTAAGGCTGAAAGTGACCTTGTTCTTTTTTTGTAGACACTATATAAGCTAAAAAAAAAAAAACAAAGGATTTGATATGAGTAAGCAGGATTATGAATGGTAAAGGCTTGATCATAAACAACGGTTCTTGAGTATTGGAGAAAAATAACCCCACTATGTACCTGACCTGGGCAGTGGCCCTAGAAAAAAATCCAAGGACCTACAAATCTATACAAAGATCCAGCTATCTGAGAGAAGTTACTCTGCAAAACCTAACATCATATGTCTACTGGAGATGGGAAGGAGGGTTTTATAAGGAAAGGAAATAGTAATTGGAATTGTTTACCCTTCTGTGTCTTGAACCACTCCACCACCTTAACCTAAGTGTGGACCCAGGAATTACCAGGTCTTCAACTTGGTAATTGAAGGGTGGGCTGAGGGTGAATGTGGGTTTTCCTGTGAAGGATGATGAACAGTTGTCTGCTCTCAACAAAGGCCAGGACAGTGTGTTTCTCATATTCCATGCATCTAGCACAGTGCCTGGAACCTGGTGAGTGCTCAATAAATATATGCAAAATATATAAGCATGACACCACAGACAGAATTCTGGAATGGGATACCTAGGACAGTGGTTCTCAAAAGTGTGGTTCCTGGACCAGCAGCATAAGCATTAGCATCACCGGGAACTTGTTAGAAATGCAAATTTTCAGACCCACCTCAAATATACTGAATCAGAATTTCTGGGCATGGGGCCAACAATCTGAGTTTTATGGACGCCTCCAGGAGACTGTAATGCATGCTAGAGTTCGAAAGCTACTGGCCTAGGGGAGGGGTGACATTTCAAGACAGAAAATCTCTAAGAAAATGAAAACAGATACAATGTTTTAATATTGCCACCTTCCTAGGCAGTTAGATTTCCCTAAGTCTTTCATTTACTATAACTCAACTGGCAACCCCTTTTGTCTTTTTGCTTAAATATAGTATAATGTTTCAGGGACACATACACGTATAGATCCACCCTAATTTTTTAGGCACCCAGGCTGTTTCAGATTGAACTGTTTGAAAGTTAGATCCTTGAGTATTTTAGTGTGTTTGTGAGCAGACATGTGTGTATGAGTGTGTCGATGTGTTGTAAATAAATATAGAATCAGAAAGTGTACAGTATCTTCAACTGACCTATTCTGAAAAACTGTATGATGAGAAACAATTTCCTGAAAGGGACTCTTGTAAAAATAACAATCTCATCATGTGATCTCTGACTTCCAATGAGACTACAGAGAAAATTATTGCTGTCTGGGAACAGACAGCCTCAGGGAAGCCCTTGCCTACATAAGACAGCCTTCCCCTATTTTCCTAAGTAGGGCCTCTTTTTATGTAGTTTTACTTAATGTTTTTTAGCAATCCACTATTTTAAATTAATACTGTGACTGAATCAATTGGTTCTCTCTCTAACATTTCTAATTTCTGCTCATTTCATATGAAGATCTAATTTTTTCAAGAATTCCAGAGATGGGGTACCTGGGTGGCTCAGTCGGTTAAGCATCAGACTCTTGATTTTGGCTCAGGACATGATCTCACAGTCACGAGATTGAGCCCTGCATCAGGCCTCACGCTGAGGGTAGAGCCTGCTTGGGATTCTCTCTCTCCCCCACTCTGCCTTTCCCCCTCTTTAAATAAAATAAAACTAAACATAAAAAAAAAAAAAGAATTCCAGAGACAAAGATAAACTTGTGGACCATTCTATATTTTGAGTTTCTTTAATTTCCATTTTGACTCAGCATTCATTTTCATTTGCAATGGAGAATATAGTACTAACAGCCATGTTCATTAAAATGAATTTACAAAGAGGCTATTGAGTAAATATATTTTAATGATCAAAAGAAAACTCTACTTATGATCACACTGCATCCCTCCCCCACACTCCCCCACTCTATGTTACTCTGGCTAAGAGAATCAAGTAGTTCCTTCCATCATTTCAAAACCACAATAAATGTCACAGAAAAACTAAGGTCAGGAGGGCATTTAGGTGCTAGAGGAGGTAGTGATAAATAATGCATTAGAAGTACAGAAGTAGCTTTCTACTTTAATTCTCCTACTTGCATTTTAGTTAAAGCAACTTGCCAGTTCATCTTTAGTAATTATTCTAATACATTTCATAATATTTTCATGAGACTGTGTCTGTTACATAGTTCTTTATTCTGTCACATCTGAAGGATATAAAAAGCATCCATCTATTAAGCCCTAGCAGATAAATAACACAAACTCCCTGCCCTGCTTCCACCTCATGCAGACAAATACATAATATGCAACTGAGAACATTCTGAAAAATTAAACCTTTTCTTATTAGAAGTCATTTCTGCAAACTTCCTACTTGAAATCTTTAGGTTTAGAACATTCAAATCAAACACAGAAGCATTTTCTCTACATTCTAAATTTGAAAAATAATTCTCCTTAGATGATATTATTTCCTTTCTTTTTACTTTGGATTGGCTGTTTTGTCTGAGCTCAAGTGATTCTCTTTAAAAAAAGAAAGAACAAAAGAAATCAAACAAACACAAGGAATAAGATACTACTTAATATTTAGGTAGGGAAGGAGAAAAGGAGAGGGAAGCGGAGAGGGGAGGGGAGGAAAGATTGTGTGTGTGTGTATTTCAGGGCTCTGAGGCTTTCCTTACAATGGGACAACTGCTATCATGATCTGACTCACTTGGCTAGTAGAGAAAATACAAAATACTGTGACTCAGAACCTTTCTTGGCTTCTATTCTTTACTAGGTACTTTTTCAACGCCTAAATGACAGCAACTTTAGCCTCAAGGATTTTGCCACACTTTCAGCTTGTTCATTCACTTTAATTCATCAGTTATTCAGGTATTAGCTACTTTGTGCAGTACGAAGTATTTATGATCAGTTTCTTTAAGGGAAGAAGCAGGGTAAATCTGAGGTAAATCAAACCAAACCTCCATTTAGCAGAAAGTAAGTTTTACAGGTATTAGCTAACTTTTAGCTCCTCTAGTTGATCTGTCGCAATGGCTTGGTTCAATGTTGAGGTATTTTCTTCTAACACAGGGTTTATTATTCTGTAATATATCACCAGGAATCTGCAATCTCCACACAATTTAACACCAGTCTGTGTTAAGTAACAGATATTTTAGTTGATGTACCAATTGTGCTTACATTTGGAGAGAATCTGGAAGAGCAGTTGTCTGCATCAGTAAAATTCATCACCAAAATTAAATGTTTTAATTTTCCTAATGGGCTTCAAAGGGGGAGGGAAACCAAATGTGCATTTGAAAGATAATCTCCTGGAAGAGGAAGTCTGTACAGAGGCTTAATCAAATCTGGGACAGAAGTTATGTTGCCAAAATTACTAATCATCAAAATGAACCTTCTTGCTCATTAGTGCATTAATACGTGTGGACACCCTTCACCTGGAGTGAGCTGCTAATCCCTGTGGTCAGACACAATCCGTTTCTTCTCCCCTCTCTTCACCTTGACATTAAAAGCTTTAAAAAGACCCCCTTTAAAACAAAACCCAGAAGGCACTGTTATTTACCACCGAAGATAATAAATTAATGCAGCTTACAGCATTTATGCCAGAATAAAGAAAGCTGGTAACAGATTTGTTCCTGATGCATTAGAAATGAGACTCTGTGACAAACTCCTGCTCTCTCTCCAGCAAAGCTGATGTATCGACTAGACAGGTAGATATTAGGTACTCAGGCTGTCTGGATGCTATGGAAATCGTGTCGAGTGCATTTGACCATCGGCAATGGGGCCAGACAAGCATGAGGCTCATTCTTATTCCAGCCAGGGAAGGGGTCTCGTCTGCATTCGCCTTTTCCCTGAAAGACTGCCATATTTGTCAGCTCAGCCGTGTGTAAGATAAGCTCTGTCCTAGTTATCGAATATTTCACCAGGCGGTAGAACCAAAGGATAAGGACAATCTAAATGCCCACGTAGGCAGGAAAGCTTGAGTGCTGTCAGGCCCAGCACAAAGCCTGAAGCCCGGACCAGAGGAAGTTTACAGCGGAAGTTAATCACTTCATTTGGAAGGAAAGCTCTGAGGGATTTGGACAATTATGATTTATCCTGGTTATATAATGAATCAGGAGACAGATTTTAAGGCACTTGCTGCAACATGATTCTCAGATATATTCTTCACTTTATTCCCCACTACATGCTTTTAAATTCAATTTATCCTAAATTAAACATAACTAAAAGAAGTAGAGATATGTAACCACTGGTCCAGAGTTAACAAAGAACAGGTATGAGGAGAGATCCCTCCTCCTAGCCACCCAATGGTCCATCCGTTTCTTAAAGCCTCATGAGTACCAGGCACGGTGCTAGTCACTGATGAGCATAAGATGGACAAGTTCCTGTTCTTAGAGAAGCCTGGAGTTGCTGGGGACAGGGAGGGCATAAAATGATTGTTAGAATCTAGGTGTATGCAGATATTACAGCCTGACTGCTGGTCTTAGGACGGACACCTGAGAAAGAATTACATTCTCTCTGAAATAGCATGCTCCTCTTGAGTTAATTCACATTCAAAGGGAGGTTTAGATGTAATTCTTTGTGCAACTACCAGTATGCTGCTCAGAACACCCACACAGGGCTCAACACAGTACCCAGCACAGAACAGATAGGGACACATACTCATCCCTTCTCCTTCTCTCCCCAGTAGCTTCATGCCCTTCAGGCGGCTCGAAGGTAAAGGGTGGTTGCTGGTTGCTAGGTGCTTCTGTGCCACACACTGTGCCAACCACTTTATGCCTTTTTGGTTTTTCTTTTCTCTTACTTTTGCCAGGATTCACTATGCACACTTCGAGAGAGGAAGATATTGAGGCTGAGCAGTATGTTACCTGACTAAAGATGCATAACTAGCAAGTGCCAATGACTCAGTGACTCCAACCCTCAAAGACCATGATCATTTCAGTGTGGAGTAAATCATGAAAAGATACATGCATTTTAAGAAAAGCTCTAAACTGTCAAATGCTGTGACCTGCCCTTTACACACATACTCATACACATGCATACGCTTGCACACACACGCACACAAGCATACACACACACCCGTGCACACCAGTCCTAGTAAGCATGGCAGCCAGGCTCAGAGTGCTCAGATGCCAGTAGTGCAGTGAGTCCTCAGCCTCTGCCTACTCACACACTCACCAGTATGGCTTTGCAATTTTTATTTTTAAACACCGGTTAAGTGTTTGGGAGCCAATAGAAACCACAGAACTAAAATTACCAGGTTCAAATTGCTGGACAAACTTTAGAAAAGGATGAATAAAAAATGAATGGTAGACAAAACAGAAGCTAATGCTAAGATGCAATTTTATAGCTGGATGATCTCTAGTTTCTTTTTATAACTGCACGAGTCCCTTTTTCATGTTCCCAGAGAGAAGGCTCCAAAGAATTTAGAAGAGTCTATCCAGAGAAGACAGAATGCAAGTAGCTCAGCTGTTTGAAATATGCTAGACTGTCTCCAGACAGTTTACTAGGGAGACAGAAAATGAGAGACAAGCCCCTGTAAAAACTGCACTACAAGAAAACAGATCAGCAGAAACATATTACACAGAGCACAAATCCAGGTATTAACCACTTGGTAACCCTGTAGTTAACCAATTTCAGAACTAAAAGTTATGTGCTATATTAAAAAAAAACAAACAACGGTGAACTTTAATAACTGAGTGATGCTGCTTTTCTCTTTGCCAAGGGTTCCCTTAAAAACAGAACTATAGTAAAAGACATTTTAATGGTTTCATAAGCCAGGAAAATATAAAATCCTTGGTGACCATTATTAGGTCCAGAGCCCTGCCTCTCTACAAGGCCATGATCCAGTCAACCAGGAGAAGAGATGAAGGGTGGTCAGTCCCAGGAGAGATCAAGGGAGGGGAAAGTTATCTTGTGCCTCTGTTAAGCAGCCGCTCCGGCACTAATCATCTTCAGGTTCCAGAAGAGTCCTCCCAATAGCTGAAGTAATGTTCCTGTCATCGTTTAAGCTTATTCCAAGAGCATCTTTGTCAGCAGCAGCCAACACTCACTGAGCACCCTCTTATGTTGGGGGGGGATGCTGGAGAATTCGGCAGATGGAGACACATCTCTGAGCTGGAGGACTCACCCACCAACCAGCTGGAGAGATGGTCGTATTACACCCCCAGGCATGGACAGCCTAAGGGACCGGGGATGACTGCAGAGGCTGGAAAGGGTGGGAAAGTTGAAGGAGACTGAACAAAGGAATGGAGGCGGTTATGCCCACAGCAGCGCTGGGGGCCAGGTTGTCTTCCTGGAATAGCAGGGAGCTCAGGGGCCTGGGGTCTGGTGTGGAGCACCTCAGGACCAGGAGCTGGAACTCTATCCTATCAGCAGTGAAAAGATGCTGACAGTTTTGGAGCAGGGGCTGGGGCATATGCAGCAGAGGCTAGAAAAAGGAGGCTGGTCAGGAGGCCCCTGAACTCATCCTGAGGAAAGGTGTCAGTAGAAACAAGAAATTTGTAAGCAAAGAATATGTGAAAGGCACAGCATTAATAACCTAGATTCATTTATAGCTAACATGTGGTGAACCAGAGGAAGGGAAGGGAGAATCATAAGAGGCTTTAAGAAGGAACACTTGATGGGACTTTGCAGCTCACAGTGTCCAACACCAGCTCTGCACAGAGAGGAAAGTCTAACTCTTCCCAAGTACATATGGCCCCCAGATGATGTACAGACAGACTGCAATCCAAAAATACACACAAAACTTATGTGGAAATGGGAACTAATTTCTCTGTAGAAAAAAATATATCACAAACGGTGGAGTGGTGTCCAGGATATGTCACAAAAGTCTCTATGATCCATATGTAACTGAAATACATGCTACAGGCAAAGGTGGCATTTCAGCACTATTATACATAGAATTTTTGATGACTTTGCCTGTGAAGCCAAATCTAATGTTATCATGTCTCCATCAGCTTAAACTTCAAATTCAGGATGCCCCAGGAATAGCTGAACTATATTGGCATCTGCCAGCCACAGCAATCACCAGCCAAGAGAATGCCCTTCAGCCACCATGTGGAGATAAGGAATTCTCTTCCTTTCAGCCATGCCAGTCATTCATGAGGCAAGAGGTCCCCCCAGGCTGGGAGAGACTGGAACACTCTGGGCTTAGTGAGTGTGGAAGAAGTGATTTCCTGTTAAAAAGGAACTGGCCCACTTAAACACTTTCCATACACAATCAGAAGACTATACATAAAATCAAATGACTATAACTTAATAATTCCTTCTTTTGTATGCATTTTCTGTATATTTCTCACATTCATAACTCACCACTATCATTTTAAGCACACAGTATTACATCACCAACTCACAGCAACTTATGGTCCACTGTGATCCTCGGCTCAAAAAAAGGCTTGGGCAACTTTTAAACTGGTCATTGTATTTTCATGAGTTTTATTTTGATCTCTTGTATTTATCCTCACTGAATTTCAGCTTGTGTTTCATCCCATTAGAAACCAAAAGTTGCTCCAAGCTAAATAGATTACAGTTAGTTAATAAGCCAGCATCTGCATCTTATTCAGTTGCTTTCATGGTCTGCAATACATATCCATAAACACTATGTATCGCTATCACTTCTCCCAAGGGGGGACTGTATCTTCTTCCTTTGAAGGTTAATACTTATGTGTGTTTCTTCTTTCCTATATAGCAACCCTCTCCATCCCCGCTCCAGTTCATTCTCTGGTATCTAGACCCACACACACAAAACACTATCTGGAGAAGGGCAGTGAAGAAGAAGGTAGTGGTGATGGTGGTGATGGTGGAGGTGTTGATACGCTGTCTGGAAGGTCACAAGATAAGAGTAGGAAGTCATTCTCATCTCCTGGGAAAAGCAGCGTCTCAGATTAGGTTACCTACTTTGGGGCACATTTTCAAGGTGTTCCATAGGAATAGAAACAGGTATGAAAATTAGAAAATATAATAATAGCAAGGTAATCATTTCTCAAAAAGATGATACAACCAATTGTTTTATTTAAAAAATGGCACCTAAGTGAGTATACAGCAGATGCTTTAAACTGAGAATCCATGGATGGGCTTTAGGAGTATGCAGACCTCATAACTATATATGAAACTTGGTATATTTGCATTTTTCTGCGTTGAGAGTGGTTGGCCTGTGTCACATTCTCAAAGGTTAAGAACCACTGGATATTAGAGATGGATTCCCTCCACTCGATCTCCTGCCCCACCAATAAGGAGCAGAAAAGCACTGACCTCCCCCTCCTCATTCTCATTCCAGCCTCATTTGGGTGTGGAAGGTATGCAGAGTATCTACTTAAAGATAAAAATGGTAGCTCAACTTTAGAGATAACAATAGAAGAGCCCATCCATGATTTAGGAGTAAGTAGAAATCTCAGGATAAAACTATACTATGTCATTACTGGTTGTTTCACCTAGAAAGTAAGCGTCCATTTTCAGGTAACCTGATTTTGTTTCCTTAAGAGGTATGCCTCACATAGTCAAACTATATTAGAATTAGCCTACAGCAAATCAATTTGCAACTGATAATGCAGCTGGTAGTTTTCTGTATTAAAGTTCCATTTTCTCATTAAAGAGAATTTGTATAATGCTAGAGATACTATATACGAAAGCTTTCTTCTTCCTTCACTTTTTCTCTTTCCTTCACTATCACTAAGAATGAATTCACATTTTAGATTTTAGAGAATAAGAACATCTTCATTTCTTATGTTTTCTCTTAGGATTCTTCTCAAAAAATGCTCTTTTTTTAATAACAATCAACAGAATCATAACTCACTCTGGTCATATTTCTAACTTACCACATTAAAAAGACTGGACTCAGCTGAGCAAAGGCTTGTAACTGACATCTCTAGGTGTTCCCCCACAGCCAGCAAACCAATTTCAATACAAGCCACTCCGAGACTCAGTGCTGCAACTGCAGAGTAGCTAACTCTCAATTCTCAAAGGCTGGTGATCATGCCTTTCTTTGTCCATTACACAACCACTGAAATATTAGTCTCATTTCCCAAAGTAATCAAATTTCTTTCCAGTCAAGGCAGGCATGGAACAGCATGCCCAAGAGTTAACTTTCCTGTTAAGAATCCTGTTTGTGTTTACTATCACATCTGCCTCAAATTGCATGGGTTGAAACTTGCAGAAATAGGAATCCAGTCTCATGTAAATTCAGACACTTAAAAGAAGGCTAAACCACAAAGCAAAACAAAAATGCCACCAGGATTTGTTAAATGTCAGGTCAAGACATCCAATAGTATTTTAAAAACGTATACTAAGGATTCCTTTCCACAGGAAACAACATATTGTTTTGCTTAGTGTTGTCAATTCTTCCTCCAAAACCATGTCCTTGCTGTAAGCAAGGAGGCAGGTGTCCCTAAGCAGTGCTCATGACCTTCCTCTAGGCCTCCCTCCTGAGACCCCAACACCACACTGTGGATATCGCTCACTTAACACTCCACCTTTCACTGCCACCAGCCTTTCCCCTGCTACTGCCTTGGATAATGATTTAACTCATCATATGTGTTTGTTCTCTCACCCAAACTGTAGAGCTCTGACAAAGGGCCTAGGAGAGTGCCACAGATACAGCAGATAATCTAGTCTGTTTAGTGAAAAAAGGATGAGGATTTGATTTGCCTAACCCTAGACAGCATTTGTCATCCAACTTATAAGCTTAGTTAAAACAATTTTTAATTTCAATCAGAAAGGTTTAACATCAGAATATTAAAATGTGACATGTGACATGGCAAATATTAAATGATGGGCTTATAAACTAGGGCAAGAAATTGGGCAAGGAATCTACTCTCTTGACACCTGCAATAACTTCTAGGAGACAAAATATCCTCTCCAGAGACTTTCTTCATAGTAACCCTCCCTTTAAATGTTTCCTTTGTATTTCTGGGAGTTTTTCTCATTTTAAAGTATAATCAGTGACTCAGCTGGGGAAAGAGACAAATGGGATGATATATCATATCTGTTCCTTCTGAAAAAGCTCTGTGCTCTAAGGAGGTGTTGCATGGGGACAAGAAACAAAAAGGGAGAGGTCTCTAATACAAATATTCCCAACAAAGACACGAGCTTCAAGCTCTGGATTCTTATCTTTCAGCTACTGTCAGAATCCAGTAGAATCTGATTGAAAAGAAGCAGGAAGGTCTTTGTTTCTAAAACTTCACAATAATCTGTGAGGAGGTTCTGAGAACACTTGCCACACTGGGACCCCCTTCTAAGTTCTGGCATTTCAGGGGGCCAACCCAGAGCAGTGATCTGGGAAGTGCTTGCACCTAGTACCAGAGCTCCATCAGCATCAATGCCCAGGACTCTCAGGCAGTAAGGACAGTGAACCCTGAGATGGCAAAGTGTGAGTGAGAGCCACAATACTCTGCAGCTCTGCAACACCTTGTACAGGAAACATTTATGGAGGGCTTAGATATCAGGTGTGGGTTGGGGAACAAAGATGAACAGAATGTCACTCCTTCCCCAAAGGAGCTAGTGCTGTGGTAAGGAAGATGTCCAGGTGGATGGGTTACAATGTGACAAGACTCTCAACAGCACACTGTGGACAGTGGGGAGAGGAGCCACTTTACCTGGGGTTGGAGACAACATGGGAGAAGTGCTGCCTTGGCTGGCTCCACCCAAGAGCTGTAGTCCAGCCACATTCTGCTTTTTTCCTACAATACTTATTAATAATACAAAAATAATCATGTAACAGGTAAACATAAAAGATGATAGAATAGCCATTATTAAACTTGATAATAGTTGGACTTTTGCAAATCTGGTCATATTAAAGCCTTCTCAATTGTCCAAGAAGTGAGCATTACAAATGACTGAAAGATACAGACTTCTACTGGTGATCAAGAAATTAAGTTTACTTCGATGTCTTCATCAACAGGCCAAACAGTCTCCATCCCAGACTACGCATGAAGCCCACAGACCTCAAAGTGGTTATAGATGTTGGCCTGGAAAAGATGCAGCTTCTCTTTCATGAAGTTCCTGACCAGAAAATAATGAGATGAGGATATGACATGGAGCATGTCAACTATAACATATCTGGCTTCTCTTCCCTCCAGGAGATCTAAACCTGCGGTCTCACCTTCATTACCTGAGAAAGTTCTAAACACGTGAAATTGAATATGCCATCAGTCTTTCCACCCTGAGTTGGCTTCTCTGACTGTATTCCTTCCACCAAAAACTATTCCTCCCCAATCTAACAAAAAAATGAATTCTAATCCAATGTTCATTTGCTTACAGTGTATGTAAGCAACATACATCTACTCTTGTGACCTCTCACTGTAGCCCAGAATATTCCTAAGATTTCTAAGAAAAAACTGAGAAAAACTTTACAGGAGAATCACTGTGGAGCAAAATTTGCAAAACAACAATTCCTTCACAACTGAACAGGGCCCTTCCCAGTGTCCTGTAACAAGCACCCTGTACAGGAAGGAAGAGCTCCATCCATAGAGCTATCACACAAGCATCCCAGACTTCACTGGGAATTTGCAAATTTTATTTGGGCTATGTTGCACCCTCTGTTCTCCTACTGTTAGGACAGGGAAATGCAAGGCCTTCAGATAGAACACTCACAGCTGGTATTAGTGAAAAACTCCCCATTATGAGAGTTCATGTAAAAATGATCACTTCTGGATGAATAACAAGCTACCCCAAAACACCACCTGCCGATTACCAGGATTCAGTGGCCCTAATTTAGGTAAAAGATAGTAAACTCCGGGCATTGAGAAACATTAGCAAGAGGCATGACTTAGAAATCATAAAACAACTCCAAGCACATCAACTTTGCTCCCACTAACTGTTCCCTTCTCTGCCTTCCTCTGGGGTCTCTTACTCTATGTGCACTGAAGCACAACAAAAGATTTAGAGAGCCTCTTGACAAAGACTGAAGGATACCTAAATCTTCTAAGGCAAACACAAAATGAGTATAAAGGCTGAAGGGTTCTCAGAATCTCCTTCCGTTCCAAGCCCAGGTCTGCAAGCACTGTCATCTACATTCAGATCACCATTCAGAGTGCAGGAGCTGAGGGAATTCACAACTAACCTTCAACAACTACAGAATGACAGCTGGCATAGATGGTAGCCAGAGGGAAGATGTGATGGGGGACTGATATCTTCTGATATTTGAAATCCATCATAAAAAACTGTAACTTTAAGCCTATTTCACTATACTCCCAAACAGTTAAAATGATGGCTGAGTCTAAAGAATGAATCCTGTATATTCTTCACCCATCTTAACAATGATTAATGAATTCATTCTAGTTTATGAATCATTGTTCAACTCTTTTGTTCAGAATTCTGAGCAACACTCACATGTGAGCAGTGTCAGGCAACCTTGAACTACCCAAAATGATCACCTATAATTTTAGAAGAACACATTTTCTCTGACTCTGGTGAAGATTATGCTCAGGTGCTCATCTCATTGGCTACCAGAGACAGCAGTAGGCATAGAGTGGGCATGGAAGAGGCATGGCTTCTTGGTAATCCCCCCACACAGGGAACTGTGGGTGAAGGTGGCAGAAATAATACTTGCTTTATAGGGTCATGTTCAGCTTCATGCGCTTTATATAGGGTCCTTGGCAGTGCTGTGAGCTTCAGGGAAATGGAAGCTCTGTTTCAATTTAGTGCTTCTAGGCTTTTGACAGCTTTCTGAAGGAAAGAGAAGACATGCTTACTAACTCCACACTTCAAAAAGGCAGCCCAAGACTGTACCTTATGGTCACCAGGGTAGTGCCCACCTCAAAGCAGTCCTGGGCACAGGAGACCTGCCAGACCCCATTTACCTCTCCAAGTACAAAATCAGGAAAATGCCCTTTAAATGTACCTAGAGCTATGCTGATCAATGGCATGTCTTCACTTATTAAGTTCCCAGTTAAGAAGTTGCTTGGCCAAAGCCACGCCACTTCCTTGCTGCCAGAGCCCTGAGGGTGCCATGAGCTCTCCAATCCTCACTGGAGTCTTCGCCTCTCCCTGGCTCCCACGATAGCTGATGTCTGGGTTCCCATCTGGCAGCAGTCTAAGCAATGAGCTGCAGGACAAGGTCATTATATCCTAGACCATGTAGCGGCATTTTTACAAGACCCAATGCTTAGGGTAGGGCTGACACAAACACACACAGAGCCAGATTTCCACTTTCTATTGTTCAGACCCTCTTGGTCATGTGTCTGTAATTCTTTGTTGTACGACATAAAGTATTATGAGGGTCAGTTTGCTGAGCAAACTAAAATGTCATCTTCTATCACAGCCTTTTATCTTTGCTTCAGTTAGACTGAAAATGCCCTTCAAGGGCCTAATGATCTTTTAGAAAAGAAGAAAAAAAAACACCTGCAAAATAAAATACCAACCACCACTTCCATCAACATGCATCTCTGAAGCCCTGCAGCTTAACTGTGATGGAGATCAGCTGTCTTGCCTCATTTATGCATAACAAAGAAAACAAATAAATAAAAATAAATACTACATTATTCTTCCAGGAGAATTTAATACAATTCAACCAAATTTTGGCACAATTATCAGTTGTCATCAAAAGAGAAATTAACTCAAAGTAATGCTAATCATTTAAAAAAATATTTCTTCCTCGAAAGACATAAAAGAGATCCCTTTTAAAACAAGGTGAACATAAGCAGAGTCCAACTTATGGATTAGATTGGTTCCCAAAACTCAATTATAATTGACTTATCTTGCAACTGATAAGCATTTTTTTTTCTGTGGAAACAAGAGTACAATGAATTATTCCTTTAAAAGGTTAGCTCTATTGCTAAGCTAATATTTCAGTCACAAGTCTGAGACCCTGTGCCTGTAGGAGGAGAGGGTGGCCATTAAAGGGCAGAGGTCAGGGAAAGAAGCTTCTGGGGCTGAGGAGCATGAGCTGAACATTTCAGTGGCAAGGAGGAGGGAAGAGGATACTTTGGCTTCTATGATGTGCCAGGCTTCTTAAATGAAAGACATTACCTAACATGAGCATCTCAAGGGAATAAAGCCTCTAACAATGAATTACTGTCACAACTTCTCTTACTTTCCTATGATCATTTTTTTTTCAAATTATGCATTTGCTCCTGTTAATCTGCTGAAATCAATCCATTCATAAAATGTTTATGAACTGAGTGCCCATGAAGAGAATTGAGCAGAGGGTGTAGGGTGAGTGAAGCTAACATCTCTTAAGACTGAGGTACTTACCAAGGTGGGGTACAAGAGCCTTTCCATGTGTCCTTTCATGACAACTGTGCAGACTAGGAATGCTTATGCTCATTGGATAGATAAGTTATCCAAGCCATAAATTTAAATAACTTGACTAAGATAAATCAGACCTCACTGGCCTCCAAACACATGCTCTGTCTACTACAACCTGTGAACCCATAATTGTAATTAAGGTCATACGTCCTGATGTGGCATGAACTTCTCTGGCTTTAATTCCTCCCTCCTCTTCCTTCTTTGGCAAGATGGGTGCACTGCCTAGCCTCTCTGGTCAGGGTCATATGATGACCTCCTCATCATGAGATATTTGCAGATGTGTTTTATAGGGCTTCTAGAAAGGATCTTTAAAGGAAAGAGGTATCATTTTAGACTTCTGCTCTTCCTCCGTGGTCCATCTCACAATGTGGATGTCATGGGTGGTGTTTCAGCAGCAATCCTAGACCATGAAGCAATCTTAAAGTTGGAAGCTAAGTGCAGAGGGGGTAGAGCCAAAAGAAAGATCCTGGGTCTTGAAGGACTTAGTGGAGCCACTCTACCACTCTACCGGCTCCATGCTACTACCTTCATCCAGAATTGTTTTTAATGTGAGGGAAAAAATTCTTGTGGTTTTAAGGCACTATAGTCTGTTACTCACAATTCCTGATAGCTATATACAATATAAGAGCAAATCCATAGTGTTATAATTGTATTAAATAGCTACATATCTTCAAGAAACCAAGACATTTTCAAGCTAGAGTTCAAAAGTAGCAGTTACCATTTTGTTAATCTCATTTTAAAATAAACAAATATTCTAATATTTTTGGCCAAAAAAGTTCTCATAGTTCTATTTTAAAGGGAGAACTTTCTTTATTCTACCAACATAACAATTATGACCAGTAAGATGAATAAAAACCAACAGAGAAAATTGATCTGCATTGAGGAGAAAGAGAAAAAAGGAGCCCAGAGAAAACTGTTGGTTTGGTGTTAATAGTCTCAAATCTTCAGAGAATTTCAATGCTGAGAAAAAGGTTTTTAAAATCTGTAAACAATTCAAGAGTTTTTTTATTTTTATGTACGCAGTTGGATCTTTTGCAAAAGCTTAAATTCCTTAGGGCTCCTGTGATGCCAGATGAAGATAGTGTCTCTGCAAGCAGGCCCTGTAGGGCCAGCCACACACGTGGTTCTTCCACTCCTGAGTAACTAGGAAGTTGAGCAAAATTAGCTATCAGGGCTTCTAAGCCAATAAGTCCCCACAGGTTAAAAGGCCTCATCTCCACTTTTAGTCTATCTCCAGGAATTTCAAGCAATTCAGATACCTCTGAATTAAGAATATACGAGATATATACTTTTCTTCCTTAAGTGTATTCATCTCAGCTGCACCCATGAAGGCTTACTATACTCACAAAAGTGCATGTCACAGCTAAAACAGTGAGGCTGCATGATGGAGGAAAATGATTACTATTGACCAAAAAAACCCATAACAACATAAGATGAAGAAAAGGTCAGTGAATCCAAATTAGGAATAATCCTAAGAAGTGTTAGCAGTGCTCCTTCCCTCATGGAATATGGACCAGGCTTGGGCTTGGATTTTGCCTACTTCCTTCACATTAGCCATGGGACTTTGGGCAAGGTGCTTAACCATGCTGGGCTTCAGTGCTCTCTTCAGTTCAGTGAGTACAGTAACATTCTTCAGAGGGATACTGAATTGATTAAATTCCCAGCACAGTACTTAGCACACAGCAAATGTTCAGTAAATCTAAGTACTTTTCACTTTCCATGACACTTTCATATCCTTTTGGGAAGATGATTATAAATAAAACAAAGCAAACTATATATATATATATATATATATATATATATATTTTTTTTTTTTTTTTAATTCTCCCTTCTTTTTTTGGTGGGGGAGACTCATGTGTCAAGGATAGTATATATAAAACCATAGTATAAAACTACATCAGTTATTTTCACAGGGCCAAGACACACCTGTCGTCATTTAACACCTAACAAGCATGCCAGACCAGGCACACTATACTATCGAAAATAAAAGAAAACTCAAGCCCATCATGCCAAGCAGGAGACAAATGTTGGGTTCCACTCTAGTACTGTACTTCCCTCCAAGAGACAGGGAAGAGAGTAGCCACAGAACACCTTTTTTCACCTTTCTCAATGGCATTCCCTATGATTGCTTCTACACTGACTGGAGGTCCCTGCCTGAGGCTCTTCAGTCTTATTCCCCAAATGGGTGTGACTATTAAAGCTCCACGTCTAGGACACCTGCTCCTTCCTACAGATGCCACACTCCTGGGAGCAGGGATCGTAGAGGTATATTTCTGTATCCCTATGATCAGACAGTGCCTGTATAGAGAACATTCACAAGCCAGATCTGCTGAATGAATGAAATGACAACTGACAGGTCGGAGTGCAGACCCAGGGCTGCTTTTTAAATGCTACATATAACGTCATCATATTTTTCAGGGCCACATCCAATCAACACTGATGGAATTCTTCCCGCTGCTACAAACACAAATCCTTTAAGGCTCCACTTGAAATGTGTGACCCAACAAGTAAAGATGAGCTCTGTCCTAGGAGCTATGAAAATAGAAAATACTAAGTTTTCCTCTCCTCACCCAAAAATAAGGTATAGTTACTGGATTCTGCCATCAGTGAGTGCAACCATTTCTTTCCCTGGGCTGAGAAAGGTTCTCTTCACTGCATGAATCACAATATCATCCCTTTTGTTTGTTTTCCTGTTGATGTAGGAGTGTGAGAGGGGAGCAAAGAATGAGTATTTCAGTACAGCTGGGCTGGCTCCCTCCATAGGCTCAAGACCAGGTGCCAGGACAGCCCAGCTGTGAGGGGCAGCTCATGCCAATGTCACGACCCCATTACTACAAGAGACTGTTATTTCCCACTGCTGGCAGACAGCAGGCCCCGGCTGTGTGGCTGGGGATCTGTAGTCCCTCTCTGTCCAGCACCCTGGAGGGCTGCCCAGCTGTTCTCAGAATGGCACTGGCGAGCCTTGACTCCAGCTTGTTGTTGGAGATAGCTCTGTTCCCTTCTGCTCCTCAGGCCCCCTGCCACAGCAGAGACCACGGAAGACACTTCTTCAGCTAAGGCGGCTCTGGCCCAACCCCTGGGCATCCCTTGCCTTCCTCTTTCTTATAGACAACTGGTAGACCTAAAAGACAATGCATTACAAAAGCCCTCCAGGACATAACTAGCTGGGAGTTAGGGATACTTTATGGGGAACTGCAGTCACAGGAAGCCTATTTCTTTGGTGCTATGGCTTTGTTTTATGTTAATGCTTTGAGTTCAAATCATGATAAGATACATTAATACTTTGAGTTCAAATCATGAGATTTAATTGTCTTTGCTTTTCAGACAAGTGTATACTGGATGAAATACTCAGAGTTCCAAAGTAGTACTGTAGGCATAACTAACATCCAAGGAGCAAGTTTCACTACAAATTCCCACTGGCTTAGCATCACTTTTAATGTATCTCCATTTCCTTTCTTCTTTTTTTTCTCCTTTTTCTTTTTCTTTGTGTTGGGGAAAGGGGAACAGTGTTGGCAGAGGCACAGAAAACAAGGTTTCTTCAGATAATTGAGGAGATTTAAACCTAAGTTGTGCCAAGCCTAAAGAATAATATACACCTGGACTTTTTAATGACCCCACAAGCTACAGGGAAGTTAACAAGGGAAGACTAAATGGCTGCCACTGTAATGAAAGAAAAATGGTTTCAGGCAAACTGCCAAATCAGGAGAAATGGGAGGTGGTGAGGAGAGGGAAGAGATAGCAGGAGCAGAAGAAAGGTCGCTGGGGTTCCTCAGTGTCCTTTACTTGCTATGGGTAAATACTGACTTAGTTCCCATGAAGGTTTCAGGTTTGGGTTTTTAGTATGTGTTTTTTGAAGAAAATGGGAACACATGAATAAACTGTTTACATTCTCAGAAACACAAAAACCAAGGAGAATAGGTGAGGAAAAGGTTCTTAGAGCACTGATCATGCAGGTCTTACCAGACAAGCAACCCCAACCCTCAGGGACTGGCTTACTCAGCAAAGGTGGGCAGCACGGGTGCTGGCCTTGGTTTACAAACAGGAGGGAAAATAGCCAGAGACGTGTGATTTACCCTCAGACATAACAACTTACACTTGCTTCGAAAGAGGACTTCTTGAAATAACAGCCATTTTCTGATCTAGAACACTATTCCATTTAGGGGGAAAAACGAAAATAAAATTTCTAATAACTACCAACAAAAAGCATAGTAAGGGGAGAAATGTGGTGGTTTGAAAACAGTCTAGCTATGACCTGGCTATGAGGATTTAAACCACAGCTCAGACAATTATTGAGGGGTCTTGAAAGGCCATCTGTTTAAAGATCCTTGAGAACAGGGATCTGTTTTGTGGCTTTTCTATCTCCCATGGGGCCAGGCATTTGATAAACACTTAAGTACTTCTTGATGTATGAGAACTATGGGTTCTTCTGTTTATCAGCCCCAGAAGCTATAACCATCTATTCCTGTTGACCTGCTCATGTCAATACTGTCGAGGACTTCTATAAGGAAGCTCTGTCCCCTATATTTCTTTGGTTGAGCTGAAAGGAGTAACATGGAAAAGCCACAGAAAATGTCCTTTGTATAGACTTACCTATTCTTAAATGAGAAACAGCTATCCCCCTTTACTTCTTCCCTTATGCCATATATCTAGAAAACCATTCTTTTGTGAACAGATTTTGGGAGTCAGGACACTCAATATTCACTCACCAGCAACTCTTTAAGTTGGGATATAGTCCAGCCATCCAGAACCCAAACCCTTCTTCCTGCTGGCATCCACAAGCATGGCTGGAAAGATTTTCATCTGGGGTGCCTGGAAGGCATCTCTTTAATTCTGCCACCCATTCAAAGTTAAACTGGATATAATTATCAACCTAAAAAATGCTTTGTGGATTTTGGTTTACAGATTAATTAGGTGCTGTGAACATGCTCATGTTATCAAAAAAAATATCATTAGTTATCCCTAAAACCTTTGAAAGATATCTGTCATCCTCAATGATAAAAGTATTGTTTTATTAAAAAAAATAAAGTGACGGGAAATTGTAAACCTGGGGTATACCGATGGTAAACCATAGGGCCTGTCCCCAAATAGTCATAAATGGGAAATTGAGGGTTAAGTTTCTTCCTTTCCTAACAAAGAACTGTACTAGATACACTAGATCAAGCAAAACAGTCTCAATATAGAGGGTAACAGTTGGTTCAAGTTCTACCTTCCTTTCTCAGTCTGATCTATTTTAAGTTGGCAGCAGAGGAAACTTGGCAGCTGAATGTTTCCAAAAGTTAGCATGTCACTTCCCTACTTCAGATCACATATGAGGGCATAGCCTGAAAAGTACAGAGATTCCTAGGGTGGGAGGAAGGCTGGTGACAACTCAGAACTCCTATGTGTCATAAGTTCATCAATATCCTATCAATAGCCTTTCCTGATTTTTTTAAATTGAAATTCACTGAAAATGAATCTGAAAAAAAAAAAATGGATCCTGTTAAGTGGGTGGAGAAATGGGACAAGATCAGGTTTAACTGATTTAGGTCAGCAGAGCTGGCTGAGAGTTACAAATTTTCAAGGTGGTCAATCTGGGTCTTGGGGGTCAAGGATGATGATGTCCCTGATAATCCCTCTACCAAATACAGTGTATGTTGTCATTTACTCTCCTAACAGCCTACATCCACCTATAAAGTAGGTATGATTATCACCTTTTTTACAGATGCAGAAATGGAAGTTTAGAGACATTAGCAACTTCCACAAGGACACATCTCTTTAAAAGTGACGAAACCATGATTTGGGGGCCTGAGTCCACTTAACCCCAAAGTTCTCAATCACTCTACAATCCCAGAGATGAAGAAAGTCTTTGATGCCAGATGGGTAAGTAAAACTGAGGAGCTTTATGATTCCTATTGGATATTTTGGACTTTCCCTTTTTTCCTTTCTTAGGTGAAGATAAATATCTTTGGATTTTTAAGTTTTCTCTAGCATAATAGTACAACAATTATTTATGATTATAGGGGGATTTGATAATCAGAAAAGCTTTTAGGTTCAGCTTTTCCAAAATTAATTTCAGATTCATAGTGCATCCTCCTTGTGCCATATCACTAAGGTAAACAAATGTATATTTTAATGCCTGATCCCTCTCAAGGTCCAAGAAACATCAGCATAAGTCCCTCATCAAATAAAGGCAAGTTGCAGTGTATGTGTTTGCGAATGGGTGTCCCCACATTCCTGATTTTTCTGAACATGTTTCTTGAGCTATAATCAGGACACCACTCATGATGATGAAGTACACTTCCAACAAATGAAATGACTCCTCTGCTCATCAAGTATCTCAGCTGCAGTGTTTAATCACATGGCAGAAACCATTTATTTTCTCATATATTTCTCCTTCTTGAAAAATCTCTTAATTATCTCATTTACTCCAATGTAAAAATGGTACTCAAAAATTTAATTACAAGTACAAAATCTTAAGGAATTGTAAAGCATGCATCTATTTATTATTTATAAATATTCAAAATCCTAAATTGTATGACCTGAGGAAAAATTACTGGGTAATGCTCAAAAGAAAAGGGTAAAGGACAATATGATACATTAACAGAAGCCCATCTTAAAAAGGGTCAAACAAAACTAATTATTAACACGCTGTCTCCCAAAATAATTTTACCTGTTCATTTCAGATAAAAAATCTGAAAACGTTTTAAACACAGAACCTGAAGAATAGCTACAGTGGAAGGTCCCTAATATATACTTGGGATATTCCCAGAGACAGTAAGGTCTGGAAACTGAGAAGTTTTATATCCCCCTTATGTGACATAATCATAGCCATTGTAGAAGTGAGAAGACAAAATCAAAACTCTTAGGATGCTTTCACAAGGTCCCACAGATGTATGTAGAAAACTCAGGACTAGGCTCACTGTTTTCCTTTATCTCACACAGACCTGAAGTGTTTTTGTTGAGAGAGCCATAGTTGTGCGTACCAACTGGCTCACAGATCACCTGCAGAATCTTCAATGGGTAATTTCAACCACAGCTCTGCATTGTTTTTTACTTTTAAAGTTTTACTTATTTTGAGAGAGAGAGAGAAAATGTAAGCAGGGGAGGGGCAGAGAGAGAGAGAAACCCCAAGCTGCACTGATGGTGCAGAGCCTAACTCAGGGTTCGAACCCACCAACAGTGCGATCATGACCTGAGACAAAACCAAGAGTCAGATGCTTAACCAACTGAGCCACCCAGGTACCCCATAGCTCTGCATCCTATTTCCTATATTCTTATCAGCCACACCAACAAGAGCTACTGCTTCTTGAACACTCAAAACGCTTGAAATTGGAGTCTTCTTTAATTACTATTCTCAACATAAAAGGTTGAGGTTTAAAGAGGAAGCCTAATCTCATCAGGACCCTTTCAGACAGACAAATCAATAAGATGAACTCTGATTTCTTGTGGGAAAAAATTAAATTCAAAAATAGGGATAAGGAGAATTTTTTTGTTTTTCAAAATCTTGTCACTAAGTAACCCAGAGATCTTTAAGGGAGTCCCTCAGAATCCTACTGAGTCATAGCTGAAATCCAAGTCCCCTGGGACCTTTTGGATGATGTGTCAGCCCCAATTCTTTCCAGAAACATGGAGACTGATACTTCAGATGCAGATCTCTTCTAAAGCTGGCCAAAGTCAGTAGTCCCAGCCTGGGAAGTAGGAAACCAGAATTCCTTAGAGTTCTGAGATTGTGCCAAGTTACCTATCACTTTCCAACATTTGTTCAGAGCCACAGAGAAAAACTCAGCAATCAGACAGATGTTTAGTGACTTGGGTTTTCACACAACTTCCTTCAGTAGTCTCACCTATAATATTTTCAGGGTGTAGCTAGCTCATGCCAATAGACACAAAAGCAAAGGGACACTCTTATAATCACTTCACCTACTACTGATGGCTTCAACTCCCTAAAAGTAATTCCCTGGTTCCCCTATTTGTTTTGAACCCATAAATTTAGAAAGAAAATATAAAAGCAAAACAGGAACTGAGGAGTTCCACTTTTTCTGCTAATAGTTAACCTAAAAGCTAAAAAGTCCCCAGTATACTTGAAAACTATCAGACCAAAGGACTGAACTAGGAGATTCTTTATTGCTGGGTTTCAACACTCTGCCTGGTAGACTGTGAAATGGCAGACAGCATTTCACAGACAGAAGACTCGTGTCTCCTGGTTAGAGGGTGTTAAGGCACTTCCCAGACACTTGTAGCAATCTTGTAAACCACACAATATTTGAGGTAGAAGAGGCCTCACAGATCTCTAGCCAACTCCTGTGATGGGCAAGTTGGGGCCAGGAGAAGAGAAATGACTTAGCCAAGGTCAATGAAAAAGTAATTCATGGAGGTGCTATCAAAACCCAGTTTCTTGACTCTCAAGAAGTGTGATCTTGGTCTCCAGTCTTTGAGGAAATAATAAATACATTATATGTACACATACATATTCACATATATATCCACAAACACATACATTTATTAATTCTAATTCTAGACAAATAGAGGCTAATAATCTGTTGTAATTTTTTAGCTGATTGGCCTGTAAATGTAATTAGCAAATTATAAAATCAACTTGGCTTACGTATCTAGACATTTTCCATGAATGCTATTTCAGGATAGGTACCACCTTTCCAGGTCTCTGCCATTCATTTGCTAGGGGAATGAGTAATGGAAGTAGTTGTAGCACTTCAGAGACCCCAGTGATGAAGCAGCAATGTAGATGTTGTTCTAATCACCTGCTAAGTACTTAAGCACTCCTTTGCTATTAGTCAATAATTATTTACTAAGGAAAAATGGAAGTAGGGATTTTCTCTTTCCTTAAAGAGATGTTTACATGGGAACCCTCTTGCATTGTTGGTGGGAATACAAACTGATGCAGCCACTCTGGAAAACAATGTGGAAGTTCCTCAAAAAATTAAAAATAGATCTACCCTATGACACAGCAATAGCACTGCCAGGAATTTACCCAAGGGATACAGGAGTGCTGATGCATAGGGGCACTTGTACCCCAATGTTTATAGCAGCACTTTCAACAATAGCCAAATTATGGAAAGAGCCTAAATGTCCATCAACTGACAAATGGATAAAGAAGATGTGGTTTATATACACAATGGAATACTACTTGGCAATGAGAAAGAATGAAATCTGGTCATTTGTAGCAACATGGATGGGACTGGAGAGTGTTATGCTAAGTGAAATAAGTCAGGCAGAGAAAGACAGACACCACATGTTTTCACTCATATGTGGATCCTGAGAAACTCAACAGAAGACCGGGGGGGGGGGGGGGTGGGAAGTTACAGAGAGGGAAGGAGGCAAAGCATAAGAGACTCTTAAATACTGAGAACAAATACTCACTGAGTAGGTGATGGGCACTGAGGAGGACACCTGTTGGGATGAGCACTGGGTGTTATATGGCACCCATATAAGTTCCTGAAAATTGGCAAGGCATTTCTGAGAAGAAAGGTATCAAAGGTATCAACTAGGTAGCTGATGTGCTTCACAATCCCATGATTGCCCAAGCTCATGAGATGGTTAATTGATGATTTCTCTCGAGCATGTTAGGGATGGGAGGAGTTACTCTTGGAAGAATTAGAGGTATACATTTATTACATTAAGTCAAATTACACCATAACATTTATTCTTAACTATACCTGTTAACAGAAAGTAACACTGGCATAAATATTCTTTAGTAATTCGTGTATGATGCTATTATATATTTTTCATAGTTTTAATGTATTTAACTCCTATCAAAATTATTTTGCATTTCTTCTTTTAAGATTAGTTATTCAGAGAGAGAGACAGATAGACAGACAGACAGACAGTGAGAGAGGGAGAAAAAGAATCCCAAGTAGGCTCCACACTGTCAGTGCAGAGCTCGAGGCAGAGCTCTATCTCATGAACCTGGAGATCATGACCTGAGCTGAAATTAAGAGTCAGACACTTAACTGACTGAGCCATCCAGATGCCCCAAAATTATTTTGCATTTCTGAGCAAACACTAATATGAAAGATTACCCAGAAACATATGAAATCCCTATGGGTCTTTTGGTTAGCCAATAAGCATTTACTATGGAGGCCCTGTATGTATGTACCCTACTAGAAATAAAAATTTGCTCCCCATGCTACATCAAGTGCTGCACATCATTCAGGTTTTGCCTACAAAAATTATAGCTTTTCTTTATATTGCTGCTTTAATGCTTTATGAGTAGGCTGAGTTAGCTGTGGCCAAAGTGTTGGGTTCAGAAATGTCTTCCACAATTGTTCCTCTTCACATTCTCTTGACAACCTGCCCCTGCTGGTCAGAAAAACTCATGTGAAAATGAAAGAACTAAGGCCAGAACAGGGGCCTTTGTATGCCCCACCCCATCCCTCCCTGGGCTGGTCTCTCAATAGTGTCTTCCTACTCTTCTGAACTCACTATTTCATTTTCTTCTGCCAGAGTGACACCTACTGGAAAGTATGTAGAAATGCAGTCCATTCCAGTGTTCTAGTCCTACTCAACATTCTCCCTGGTCTATTTTTGTACAAGGGTAAGAATTTCAACCAGCTTGGGTAAACACACAAGTTGTGTGATGTGAAGATAAATTTGGCAATGGTTGCTTAGGAACTGACAACAGTACAATCAATAGGCAGTTTCCCAGAGCACCCTACTCCAACACCTTTTAAAGTGCCAATCAAATCTGCAAAAACCATTCATTATATTTCAATATGTAAAATTTCCTTATGCCCTGGAAAATGATCAGATTTTGATTTTGTTTTAAAAAATTTCTAATTCAAATTCAAAGCAAAAATGAGACTGGTTATTAAGAATTTGGGTATACTGGAATCTAGTATCGGGGTGCCTCAGCTATTCAATGAAAGTGATTGATGATGATGATGATGTTGTCATTGTCAAAAATGATGGCTAACACTTATATATACAACTTATATAGTGGTTTCTATATGCCAGATGCTAAGGTAGTCATTTCTTAACTCATTTCTTACCAGCTTCTGATCTCCTTATAAAAAACTTTGTCTAAAGGAAACCACCTTTAGGTACTAGTTTTTGAGAAGATCAAATTTAGATTAGGATCTTTTTCAAAGTGTAGACAAAGTCTAACATTTGCTTATTATTTTCTTAAACCTGATGAATGGTCTGGAACATCCATGATTTTCATGGGTTGATTTTCAAAACAAAATAATACACTGATAATTATCTATATTTATACAGCATTAATCACCTTTTAAAGGGTGGTTCCCTTAACCTTCTTTTAAATTTTTAATGTTTCTTTTTTGAGAGACAGAGACAGAGTATGAGTGAGGGAGGGGTAGAGAGAGATGGAGACACAGAATCCAAAGCAGGCTCTAGGCTCTGAGCTATCAGTACAGAGCCCAATGCGGGGCTCGAACTCATGAACCATGAGATCATGACGTCAGCTGAAGCTGGACGCTCAACTGACTGAGCCACTCAGTTCCAAGAGGAGTTCCCTTTAGACAAGGGGGTAAAGGATCACTTTACAGTGAGACACCTGACAAACACTACCTCAGCCAAGTGATCAAGGCCAATCAGCAGTCATAAATTGTCTTGGCCATATGTACCCTAGATCAGATGTACAAAGACTAGGAGGTAATCAGCAACAACCAATTGCTTATCATGGAATTTTCCCAATATATTCAAACTTCTCCCATTGGCATGTCTTTCTTTACCAGGTGAAAGTCCTTTTTCCTCAAATCCATCCCCTACCTCTGGAAACCTACTTACACTTGAAATAAAACTAGTCTTGGGGCACTTGGGTGGCTCGGTTGGTTAAGCGTCCAACTTTGGCTCAGGTCATGATCTCTCAGTCATGAGTTCAAGCCCCACACTGGGCTCTCTGCTGTCAGCAAAGAGCTCCTTTGGATCCTCTGTCCCCCTCTCTCTCTGCCCCTACTCCACTCACACACACCCTCTCTCTATCAAAAATAAATAAACATTAAAAAAAATAACAAAATAAAACAAATAAGACTGGGCTTATGTGCTACCTATTCCATGAAGTTGTCCTTGCTCTCTAAGTCAGAAGTGATTACTTTCAAATTCGTCTGTGTGGCTATTTGATCTAGATTCATAATTCCTCTTTTTATAAAAAGCCTTTCTGGGTTCAGGTAGTGCCAAGCACCATGCATCTACTTCAACCCTCACCTGTGTATTTCATATGATTAAAGAGGCATATACATTGCAGGTAATCATGTGTCTTCATTGGATTTTAAGATTCTTAAAAGCAGAGTCTATACCTATCTAATTTCTGTCAACTCAAGCTTACTCATTCCAGTGAGGCCCTGTGGCCTCCTAATAACATGTAGAAATGACATGACCTATCACAAGAAGGTAAGCTCTGTTCACTGAAAATGTTCTCTGATTGCCTGTATATAATAAACAATAGTCTCAGAAATTCAAAGTGATGATAAATAACTTACGCTTCAGTCAAGTTTCCAGACATGATGAATTCTACAAAACAATATCACTAATGCTAAAGAAGATGAGTTTTATTTACTCAATTTATGAATATGCAAATTATAGATCTCAGCAACTGGCTAGATAGGGCAGAAATGCATTCCAAAACTATCATTTGCTTCATGCTAGGTAGATAATAAATCTAATCTACCTAGATTAACATGGACTTGCAATTCTCTCTATAACCATGAAGTCACAAGGAAGACACTGACAAAGCTATTAAAACAGAATGGGAGAGAAAGATTCACACACACAAAACTACCTACCACCTTTTTAGAAAATAATACAAATCCCAAACAATTTCCAAGCTTTAAGTAATCATCTAAGCCCCAGTTTCACTCCATTTACAAAATAATTTGATTATATACAGTATAAACTTCTTTCAACTTATAATTCTGTGTCTTTCTCTAATTACAGTGAGTCTCTTTGAGGCACACCTGGCTTACATATTAGGATAGACCATGTAACTCTTCAACTCTAAAACCAACTGATCTACTTTTCTTTGTACCCTAAGGTAACATCTGCTGTATATGTGATAGAGCTACAAAACAAAATTTAGATACTTAGAGTTTGCTATCTTCTAGCCCATTTCAAATGCAGATTATTTTCAGTAAGAGAACATCAAGAGGTTTCATCAGAAGTAATCTAGCTAATTTCTAAAAACAGAAAGAGAAGAGATAGATGAGGAAGAGGGAGAAGGCAAGTTGTGACCAATTTTACTGCTGTCTTCCTACAGTTGAACTTAAAATTTTGTACACCAAATTAACTGAGAAAGGTAGCATTCAAGTAACAGGACTCTATGTTATTCTTTCCTTTTATGGGTTACAATTAAAAGAAAAATTAACTTAAGTTCATAGTTTATTAATATTTCCTTATTTATTTTAACCTAACGTCCTTTTTCTGACCAGGACCCCACCCAGGATACCACATTACATGTAGTCACTATGACTCCTTAGGCTCCTCTTAGTTGTGACTGTTTCTCATACTTCACTTGTTTTTGATGACCATGACAGTTCTGAGGAATACTGGTCAGATATTTTATAGAATGTCCCTTAACGGGATTTGTCTGATTTTTTCCCCCTCGTGATTAAAGTTATGGATTTGAGGGAGAAAAACCATAAAGGCAAAGTGTCATTTTTGTTACATCATATCACTAGGGTACATACTATCAATGTGATTCGACTGTGGATGTTAACCTTGACCACCTGGCTCTGGTAGTGTTTGTCAGGTTTCCCTACTGTGAAGTTACTCTTTCTCCACTCCTTTTTATATTATATATTCGAAGGCCGTCATGATGCACAGCCCACACCTAAGGAATAAGGAGTTATGCTTCCCCTCTATGGGGGTGACATATGTATATAATTACTGATTACCTTTTGAAAATATGCACAAGTGGAAATTACTAACCCAAAATTATTAAAAAAAATTTTTTCTTTTCAACGTTTATTTATTTTGGGGACAGAGAGAGACAGAGCATGAACGGGGGAGGGGCAGAGAGACAGAGGGAGACACAGAATCGGAAACAGGCTCCAGGCTCTGAGCCATCAGCCCAGAGCCTGACGCGGGGCTCGAACTCCGGGACCGCGAGATCGTGACCTGGCTGAAGTCGGACGCTTAACCAACTGCGCCACCCAGGCGCCCCCCAAAATTATTTTTAAAGTTTCTATTTATTTATTTTGAGAGAGTGTGTGGAGGGGTGGGGGGCAGAGAGAGAGAAGGAGCAGGCCCCATGCTCAGTGCAGAGCCCAACAAAGGGCCCAATCACGACCTGAGCTGATATCAAGAGTCAGACACTTAACCCAGGCACCCCTAAAATATTATTTTTAATGGTCAAGGTACTAAAATTTAAATTCTGTTATTATGATCCTAAACATCAGTTTTCCCTAAAGGAAATAATAATATTAAAGGGCAATAGTTCATTGTAGCAAAATATTAAGTAGACCTATTTGAAAGTAACTTTGGACCCTGAGTCTTTAGTTGTCTAGTTTAGTCTAGACATTCATGTGCAGATTTGGTGTCTACACACTCTACCTATATGTTACCCTTCCTACATTAGACTTGATCATATAAAGGTGAAATATTAACAGAAAAGATCCTTTCTAAAGCCATAAGTTATATTAAATGCTTAAAATAGTTCTAC
Organism: Prionailurus viverrinus; assembly: GCF_022837055.1. Taxonomy (NCBI): domain Eukaryota; kingdom Metazoa; phylum Chordata; class Mammalia; order Carnivora; family Felidae; genus Prionailurus; species Prionailurus viverrinus. The sequence continues at coordinate 32,486,774 of NC_062572.1, forward strand.
CAAAATATACAACAATTTCACTTAACATATATGGACTTGCTGACTTCGGAAAAAATTAAAAAACAACTTATCTTTTACATTCTCAGTTATATATACTGCTCTCGGCTAATTTTGGATTTTGGCCATAATTTGCAATATTTTTATAGGGGAATTATGTTTTTTTGTTCAAACAACTGAAATATAAAACATTTATAATAATTCTTGCACTGCGTATGACTCATTCATCAATCTATTGTTTCAATGCCATTTATGTGTAGAATGCCTACTGTGTGCCAGGTATCAGGGAAGCAGAAAAAAATAAGATAATTATATTATGTATTTCAGGCACAAGAAAGACCACAAATGGGATAATGGGATTAAATCCAAGCTATATGACTAGAATGATTAGAAGAAATAAAAGATACTAAGAGTTAAAGTGGACACCTAGATAGAGCCTTGGATCATGAGACTTAATAATTCACTGTACAGGCGTGCTTGGGTGGCTCAGTTGGTTAAGCGTCTGACTTCGGCTCAGGTCATGATCTTGCAGTTCGTGAGTTCACACCCCATATTGGGCACTATGCTGACAGCTCAGAGCCTGGAGCCTGCTTCACATTCTTTGTCTCCCTCTCTCTTTGCCTCTCCCCCGCTCACTCTCTCTCTCTCACACACAAAAATAAATAAACATTAAAAAAAATAATTCACTGTACAAATGGCAACCTGACTTGCTCCCAGGTCAGAAACTACAGTCATGAAACCCATCAGGATTGGTCTCCTCATCCTGTATTAACACCAAAGGAGGAAACACACTAAAACACACACCACAACACATGGTGGTGGGCCAATGCTATTGTTTTTATATAAAGGACAGACACTATTATCGACAGTAGAAATGGAGATTTGCTGATGTATCTGAGTTGTTAACATTTAAATAAAAAAGGTATCAAAAAACTAAAGATTAATTAAGTTCCATGGTTATTAATGGGAATCACCCCCTGTTCTTGGCACAGCTCAGGGAACATAATGTTTCAACTTCTGAAAAGGAAAAACTGATGTTCAAATCATGCAAATAATTATTTTTGAGGAAACAAATCTTTTTAATTTAGGATTTTGCTAACTCTGTAATTTATTTCTGTGTTAAGAGACAGTTTTCAGACATACTTTGAGAGCACCATTCTTTAAAATCTTGTCTCACATCTTCAGATGCTTTTCTGTCATTATAACCAGTGTCTAGACACCCAAATTAAGTACTGTAAACCCAGCAACATCCAAAACGATCCTTGTGCCTTAGATAATGTGTACACAAGGTCACAAACACGTAAGTGTACAAATATTTTCAACATGCACCAAACAGGAGACCTTTATTTGTGGATAAAAATATTGATGTTGCTAAGTGATACTGAACAAATCACCAACTATAAGTCTTTTTTATTTATTTCCATCTATTTCCCACTCATAAACAACTTTAACGTTGTGCCAGGTCTACATATATTTAGACTCAACTAGAATGTCACATTTACTAAAAATATATAATAACTAAATACTAATGAATTATCATTTTTCAAATGCTTCCTTAAGAATATATCAAGGATGGGTGAAGTCTTAACTAATCAAATAATAAAGAAAATAAATAAATCCAAATCAAATAAAATGATTATAGTTAGTTTCAACCTAAATTCTAGGTCCCTTTTTGCACAGCAAACCCTCAATTTTTCTTAACGAGAGAGAAATAAAGCCAGGTAAAGAAAATCTATAGGTAATCCCAAACTGAAACTTAGTAAATAACTGCACACACATTCTCTACTAGGATAGCCAATGAAGAGGGAAACTGGCCAAATGTAGGTTTTGTCACCTTCCCCATACCTTCCAGGAGAGTATCACCTTCCAAAATTGGGACATAATAGGGAAAGGGAGTAGAGAGAAAAACTCCCCTAGAAGCCATGGGGAAAATTAGCCCCCAATCATTAGGAAATAGTGGGAGAAAAAAGAGTACCTGGCCACCTACCAAAGGCCCAAACCAAACTGTGCAAAGAACCATGGAGAGAGGCAGAATCAAGGAAACATGCTGAGGCTGGGCAGCATCATGATTTGTCAGGGCCTAAAGGAACCAGGAACTAAAAGAATCTTGAAGATATTTTCAAAGGTGCGAAAAACAAGGTGTAGAGTGCACAAAATGTGAGCAACATCTTTCCACATGCCTTCCCCAGAGCACTGGGATTCCATTACATCAGCAGCTAGCCACCAGCACTCCAACAGCAAGGAAGAAGCAGAGGTGTCATGGAAAAAAGCTAGTAGACAACTGAAGAGATATGGGTTCTTGCCCTATCTCATCACTGGGTACTGCAGGACTGGGATGCTCGCTTCGTCTCTGTGCCTTCCTTGGCTGATCTGCCCACTTCACAAGTCCAAATGCATTGCAGGTTAGGGGCTTCTTAGCCTAATTCTGCAAGTGGTCTCTTTCCCATTCTCCCTGCTTTCCCCTTTGGCTAGGGGCCTTTGACTGTCCCCTCCCTTCTCAGGTGCTCTGTGATATTATCCTGCCCACTCATCTAACATCACTTCCCCCAACTGTACCAAGTTTCAGATACTTTCTTCTGTCTTTCATGGTTCACTCTGACTGCCCCTGCAAACAGAGTATTAGGGTCACCTCCTTGCTCTCAGCTCTATCACATATGCTCTATGACAGCTGAGGCTTCAGCCACCTTGAAGGACTCACTCTTTCCCAGAATATGTAATTCTGGTCCAGAAGCATAACACAAATGAGTCTGTACATAGACAGAACATAAAATGGCTTCTTTTTGGAAAGAAATCCAACAGGAACACTTCATCTTTATAAGATGACCCTGAAGGAAAGGTCTGTGCCTATGTCCCAGGACTATGTGGGATGCCTACTGTTATTCCATCAGACAGGCTCCAACACTGCTTACAGGGTGATGAAAGACCCTGCTTTGTTCATGACCACTAGAAGTGAAGTCGAAAATTGGGTGCTCCTAAGAATTTTCAAAAGTAGTATTGGTGGTCGTTGTGACATTCAGAGATACACAGAAATCAACTGGCAGGGCACCCAGAAGATAAGAAGCACTGACTGCTCTGTTACTTGGTGATTTAGAGTCAAGTCTCTGGGAGTGGATGACGAACAAGTATTCATACAGCACACTGCTGCAGGGAAGGTGTGGATGGTGGTAGTGTGCCAGAGGGTCCCAAACCAGGGTGGCAGGATCTGTGCACATCAGAGAGGGCTCAAGGGAGGCAAAGAATGGGACATGCCTAAAAGGAAATCAGCAATGGCTGGACACTGAGGAAAGGGCTCATACTTGACACGAGGGTCAGGAGACAGACTCTGGACACCACTTTCAATGTGACTCAGGTTCTTGCCCTTCATGAGATTCTCTGGAACATCCCTAGATTTGGGTTGTAGAACGAATCACCTGAGTTTCCATTATTTCTTATGGGGAAATCTGCTTTGATATACAAGTGGTTTGGTTGACAAGCATGTTTCCGGAACGAATGATGCTCCCAAACTAAGGTTTTAGTATATTACAGTAGTACTCCGTCTTTACAAGTGCTTCAATATAGCCAGTCTAATCCACCACAACCAGCACCTTCCTTATCACTGTTATCAGGGACATACCCTTTCATGTGACCATAGTGTGTTTTCATAACACAACTGAACCCAGCCATGTTCTACACCAGTGAGCTTAATTTACTCTAAGCCCTTTGCAGTTCCCAGTATGAAGTCTCTCCACAAATCCACTATGGGTTCTAGAATTTTGTTTTCATCAATCACAATGTGCCTAACACCAATCAGGTAAAGATTTTTCTTATGTTAGCTTTCTCTTAATTTCAGAAATTAAATAATGCCATGAATGAAAACATTTTCCTGTTACATTTGAAGTGAGTTTCAGGGTTCTGCATTTTTTATATTCCTCTTGAAGCCATTCCTTATTCTCTCTTCAGAACTACTACAACATTTTGTTGGAACCTTTTTTATGGTACTTCTCCTGTTCTAATTTATAATAATCTGTTTTCAAGTCTTAAGTAGATAATAAGCCCACCGAAGACAGCAGCTGTGGCTGATGTCTCTTTGCGGACATGGCCAACATTAAAAAAAAAAAAAAGTCCTGCTGAATAAAAATATGCTAGTTGGATGACAGCAGTAGTTCAGAATGACCCATGAGGCAGGTAATATCATCTCCATTTTATAGAACAAATGCAGTTCAGAAAAATAAAGCAACTTCAGTTCCCCAGGGACCGAACAAGTTCCCTGGGTTACTAAAGTGATAATCTCTAAGTCTGAACTTTCAAGTTTTGCTTAAAAAAGTAAAATTGTCCTCTTGACCACTCTACTGTCCACTTCAGGAGAAAAGCTACGAAAGCTGCAGCTACAAAAGCTGGAAGCTGTTAAATTCAACAAGAGTCCTATCTGCCCCCAGGCCTTGTTTGTCTGGAGCACAATAGGGTCAGGGACGAATTTTAAATCTCTCTTCTTTTTTTAAAACTCTTTATTCTTTTGGAGTTTCTTCTTTTGGGTCTTCTACCAGAGCTCCAAATCCTCTTCTTTCAGTAGCCACAGCCTTTTAAATGTTTCACTCTCATGCTCAAATATTTAGGTTCAGTTCCCTTTCTTTAGACATGTAAAAACACAATTATGTATCTGTTCTTCATTGTAAATGCCTCTGTAAATAAAATACATTTAACAGAACCATTTGGTCTTTTTGAACCTTACACATAAAAATACCATGGCCTTGAGCTCCCTGACCAGATGTACCCCCAGCACCTTTTAGAAGCCGCACCTCAGCCTGTGACCTGGACCAGTGCCCCCGCTCAGTGTTGATTCCTCAACCGTGTGACTGTCATGGTTTCTGAGAAATGAAGACAGCTGTTTTCATTATAGTTTTAGCCTAAACAAAACTCCAACTTCTTATTAAGAATGTTTAATAAAATCAACAGGGCGTTAAAAACTACCAGCAGGGAGCTTAGCAAATTAGATGCTTGCATGGTACCTCCCTCTGTGCCTAGATGCAAATATTTCTCATCTTTATACAGCTTTTCTGAAACATCATAGTGACATCCAACCAGGCACCCCCACCTCTCTGCCCTATTTGATTGTGTGCTTGTAAGGTGCATACCAGCATTATTTCATGACAAAAGTGAAACTCAGTTAAATAGCTGCTTGCTTTTGGGGAGCTGGAAATTCAAGAAGTTGCCCTAGAACTCATGAAATAATTAAGAGTCCCACCTTAAGAAGGTAAAATGGAAGCAATCAGTATTCATTATATTATGCCATCTAATACTTATTAAATACTTAATAAAGTGGACCCACATTGTTAGACATTGATCAATTTTTTCCAATAAGTTTAAGACCTTGTTCTTACTCTTAAGCAGCTTGTGCAGGGAAGTTAATTTTTCAAATACTTCTGGCTTTCAAAGAAGCCCAGAATCTGCAATCCCAACTTCTAGTATAAAGAACCATGCACTCTGAATGGATGCTACTCCAGTAAATGAGGAAATGCTACATATTTCCTTCCTTTTTATCTCAAGACAATTTAACTGAAATAAAGTCAGTAACAGAAAGGAGAGTAACAAAGGGAGAGGCATAATTCTCACAGGCATGAGAATGTAAATGCCAACATCTGGGCCTGTTGTAATCTTATCTAGCATCCATAAATTTCAAGATGGCAAAAAAGAAATTTTTACAACAGCTCACAGCTTTACCTCACCCACCAGAACTTTAAATGTTATCTCTTTAACTGGAAAAAATTCAAGAGAATGGGATGCCTCCACCAAGGGAATGTAGTAATGCCATCCCTCTAAGTGAGCTCACTGTTCCCTAGAGATTTCATAACCTTTCCTGCTGATTCATAACCCTTGAGGTGAGCCCACCTGCAGGCAGGAACCACACTCTCATCTGCACTTTTGCTAAGCCAGGTGGGCAGTGTGGTGGGGACCGGGTGCCCTTCCACAGCATCATGCCTAATTAGTTCATATAAGTGACCTACAAACCACTGTGAACAAATGCCTCTTCAGGTGTGACAACAGTTTGTCACTTTTCCTCCAGGATGCTGAGTAAACCCACTTATATTATTTAGTTACATCCAACTGCAGTGGGGTTTGTGGTATTAAAAAACACACACCATCTTCAGCCATTTATTCCTGGGCTGTTTTACCGTTAGACAAATCACTCTCAGGCAGCACATGGTAATTAAGCGGCAGGAGAAAAGTCTGTAATATTCCTCTGCAGAGCTTTCCTTGCGGACTTCCTTTCCCTCAACCCACAGTTTTCCACCTGAAAAGCTATGAACATCATCAGATAAAGACTGGACCCCCCTCTCCATTTGTGTAGGTAAATCTGTTTCTCTGCCACAATTGCTGTTGGCTTTCAAGCCCACTCCTAGCTGGGCCCCCAACAGAATGGAAGAGGCCAACCGATGAGCCCTAATCCCAAAAGGCCTCCTGGCACTGACACAGTTGCTTATTACTCAGGTGGGAGAACTGAGGCCCAGAAAGTGGAAGCGATGGGCTTGTGATCCCACAGTTACAGTGACTGTACCAGAACCCCATCCTCCCATACTGCTACTAAATAATTCCATCTCAGCTTTGGGCTTAAAGTAATTCTTGTACTATGACCCCAAATGAAGCAAATGGCTCTGTCACCAACTGGGTTCTTCATAACCCCAGTCTTGTTCGGTTTGGCTTTCCCCCCCTTTCAAGAAACATTAACGGGTGTCATCTCTTAATGATTCAACCCCACGATGACCTGAACACAGCAGGCAACTAACTAAATGCTTTGGTGTAATAAATTAGCTTTCTTCCCTCCATAACATCTCCCATCTCTTTCTTGCGCTTTCAGTTTTATCAGCCCCCACCCCCCTGCCCCTGTGACACATTTGCCGCTGAAAAATACAATTACTTATGGTGGACTTCTGCTGGAAACCACATAAAGGAACAACCAAGGTTACTTCTGGTACTAAACACATCACTCTATAAAAGAGAAAGCCATTACTGAATCCCAACAGGAACAAGGTAAGGCTATACAGAACCACTCTTTTTGGGCACTGGGATGTGACAGCATCCCTGAATAGGTCTTAATCTGCATAAGTTTACACTTGATTAAATTTATATTTTCCCATACCTCAACTAAAGGTTCAGCCTGAATTTTCATTCTGCCAAAAGGATTCGCTTATATATAATTTGGATATTATGGAGCAAAGCCCCAAAGAGTCCCCTTCTCTTCCCTGTTCATAAACTAGAGGTCTTGGATTCCAGGCCTCTGATCTAAATATACAGGACCAGTGGGTAGCTCAATAGGCAATGAGTGTTAGGAGCACGGTGAGAAACACACAGACTACTGGAGTTCTAGAACCATCTTCCCTATACTCTGTCTGCAATGTCCACAAGATCCATGCTGCCTAGATAATTAGGACCATCAAGAAGAAAATGCTAACTCTGCCCTCTTCTCCCAGATCAGAATCTTCCAAGAAACACTGATGGATAAGCCTGAATGGTCTGACCATCAAAAACTCAGGGTTAACTTCATACAATGGATGTTTACATTCTAAGAAAGTTTAATTTATGCTTTATCTAATAATACCCTCAATTACCAAAGTAATACCTGCTCATTTTAGAAAATTTGAAATATACAGACAAGCATGTAAAGAAGAGACACATGAAATGTCACCCCCATTACTTCCCACACTCTGACATGTTTCAGGGAGTTGAACCCTTTGTCCTAGATGGCATCTGGAATGTGAACTAAACCTCTCTTGGCCTATGAAAAATCATTATTATAAAGGTGGCTTCTCTCCATCCTCTGAAAATTTGCTGGTGTGCTCAGACTTTATTTTAAATATCAGAAAGTCCCTGGTTAGGTCTACTTGTAAGCTAACTGCCATCCCTTCTTGTCTCATTATGGGAAAACAATATGATTCCAGTAGGTGCTTTGCAAATAAACACAAACTCCATTTTCATGCAGGCTGCCATCACCAACAATCAATTATTTCCAGAAGCCACTCAAGGTAAATCAATTTCTGGCCTACTGCTGGGCTGATTTCATAATTTTCTGTCTCCTGAAAACACATCTTTATACATAGTTTTCTTTTCAGATCTGTAACTGTATTAAGCTCAGGGCTCAATTCTTTCCAGCTTCAAATACCTTCCCTGCTTAGGAGGTGGGAAGGAAAGCATAGCTTCTACTATTTATGGTGACCAAGAAGGTTTGTTTACCCTATTAACAAAATCAACAGTTGTGACTCCATGGCACCCTAAAAATGTCCTGGCCCACTGCAGCACCCTGATTAGGAAATCACACTCCAGGAAAACAGCCCTGAGGCAGAGCAGTGCCTAGGGCAATAATCTCATTTTTGCTAACATTTCTCAATCCTCTCCTGAATGTTATTTTTGAAAAGCAGCATGGTTCCCTAGCAGGCCCAGCAATTTAGACAACAGTGTCAGGACTAAGTGTTGGCAAATGCTAGGTGCAGTTCCGTGAGTGACTCACACTGCGTGTGTGTGTGCACATGTGCGGTGTGCATGTTCAGGGTGGGCCTTGTCCAGGTGTCCCTGGACACCCACTCCATACTAGTGCCTGTGCTGATTCCCCTCATGTACATCTCCTTAATTCACCCTCCCATCAGCCCTGTTCGGGGTAAATATTAGGTCCTTACTGAAGAAACTGTGATTCAGAAAGGTTAATGGACTTCCCCAAAAGCACAAAGCAGATAAAGGGCAGAATTTGGATTTTAACCAGGGCCTGGCTGACCCCATAGGCTGCCTCTCACTCACTAACAAACTCCAGGTGACTCCACCAATTTAGCTCTGAGACCTAATGTATGACAGACCAAGAGGGTCAACATACAAAGATAATTTGTAAATGCTTATCAAGCGATGGGATGCTAATTTTAACAATAATGCAACAGTGTGAATTTTCTCCAATTGAAAAAAGTCTTCTTCAATTCAGTTTGTTAAACCTCCTTCAGGGAATCTTAGACCTTTCAGACCCCTAAACTACACAATCCATGTCCCTTGTCCCCCACCAGCACACCCACCATTCAGTAAACAAAAGCACTGCCGCACACATTCCATGGGCTCAGGAGCACAATGGACAAAGCTGTACAAGAAAGAGCCAGATGGTCTCAAAATTCAAATGGCTCCACACTCCACACCCAAGAGGCTCACAGCTGCTGGGAGCATTCTGGCAGGAGAAGGCTGCAGAGATGGGATGGAGATAAATTTAGGAGCAGAAGCTTAAGACCTTCAGCCGGCCCAACTCAGAGACTGTGCTCGTCTGAGGAAGGAAGGCACAAGGACATGTGAAGCTGACGACTCATATGTGAACTTGTTACCCACACCTGACAAGCAAGCTTTCAAGGGAGGGTGGGGATTTGATTTAATGGCACGACTGAATCAGCAAAACCATGTTCAATAAATCCTTAAGAAATGGAAATGGGTGACCCCTAAATTGCCTTTCCGGAAGCATCCAGCTAACACAGCAGAGGCACTCCTGGAATGGAAGAGGGCCGTTCTTTCACTGCCCAACCACACCCAGGAACTGCCTGTAAAAGGCAGCAACTGCAGACCACACCTTCCTTGTTTATCCGGAGATCGTATTCTTCCTTAACACCTGGGCAACCAGGCAAAAAGGAGATGGAAAAGGAAAACATCAGGAAGGACTCCGAGGAGATACAAATGGGAAGCACCTTCTGTTCCCTGGAGCTTGGACACACAAGAGGCCTTTTTCCTTATAAACCCGGAGAGTCAGCAGATCTGTGCTCAAATTAGCCTCTGAGGCTGGGAGAGGATTTGTTTTAAAACACCAGGGACTTAAAAAAGCAACATAAAAAGAAGGGGGGAGTTCCATGTTTCTGAAACAGCACCTCCCTTCCCGTCCCACTATTCCCAAAGGCTGCTATGAAGAGGACTGCAAGCCCACCCTCCCTCTAAGAGCCAACAGAAGGGCTGGGGAGATTGACACTTAAACAAGAAGGGTGGCATAGTGTGCGCAGGATTGTCACAGAGCCAGTGCAGAGATGCAAGGAGCAACTAGCAGATTCTGTCTGGGGGGCCAGGGGGTCTTGCTTCATCAAGGCAGGGACGCCAATCTGATTTGGATAGAAAAGATACATCAGGGTAGAAGAAACAGTGTGAGAACAGGTGTGCAGATATGAAAGAGCCAGTAGTCCTGGGAAATAGTGTGCAGGAAGCGATCAGACATGAGGTAGGAAGAGAAATGATGCCAGATGGTGATCGCGTGCTTCAGGATTATGCAATTGCCAAATATTTACTGACTCGGCAAGGCCTAGTCCAAAAGTGGATATTAAATAACTTCTCCACAAAATATACTGGCTTATATTCTAAATTGACACAACTTTTTAAACCACTAACTGAATCTCCAATGTAAATGACACAACACTAGTTCCATGAATAGAGCTTTAACTACCATTAGAAGTTGAATTTGAGTTCAAAATTATTATTTTCATATATTTTATTCAGTGAGCTAAATTTCTCACACCAGACAAAGTCCAAAGGTAATCTACACTTCACAGATTTGGAGAACATTTCCAAGCATTATGACCATGGAATAGTGTCCTAGGGCATCTTAATTGCTAATAATGTTCAGCATTAACTAGACATATACAGACTGTTGAACACTGTACGATCTTTTGGTAAGAAACACCACTTCTAGTGTCAACAAACTCATGTCTCAAAAGGGAACCTTGTTGCCCCACCACCCAAGAAAGTCACGGTTCATGTTTCAGTAGTTACCCTACTGAAACACACCCACACACAAGTGTGCACTTACACTTTTACCTAAGAGATCAAAGGGCTCTTGCTGCTTTATTTTTCAAATCAGTAGTTTGTGGTGGTTCTCTTTCTGTAATTTCTTAAACCAAGTTCCCATTGTTGGCACTGCTTATGTGAATTTGAGTTCTTGGTATTATAATGAGCAATTTAAAGTGAATCATTTTTAGCTGTTACAATAGGCATCCTTCAATATCTATCTTGGGCATTGGTCTAAACTGCTGAGTAAAGAGAGGTATGCACATTTTATATTTTGTTACATTTTCCCCCAATCCATCAACAATGGCAGCCCAATTTATACCCTGGTAGAAAAATGCCTTGTTGGGTCAGGCTGGTTTTGAAGTTGAGGGAAGAGGTCTCAGCTCCTTGCCCTCTGAAGGGACCACACGGGCTATGTCGGCCACATGAAACTCCCAGCACAGAGAGTTGGTGGTGCCCACAGAAAGCGGGTGAGGCACTGGCTCTTAATGGCCACGTGGAGGTGTCAACAGACTTGATGGGACCTGAGTGGGCAAAACTCCTGGCAACCCCAAAAGTAAGAGTAGCGAAAAAAATGCTGTTGAGACACCAAGAGAGTCTTCCATCTTAAAAACCGTTCTCAGCAGACACTGATTATCTATGTATTTCACACCAGATCTTTCTCCTGACACGCTGTAACTAACAGCATGTGTGGAGTTTCCTTCAAATTACCTTTCCTACTGCTCATTATAATCTGAAGTGATTTATAATATTTCTCCGAATCACACTGGATAGATTATTTTCTTTAATTCCAGCCAGCAGCTGTTGAAGCAGACTAATAAATAACCACTGTAGAACCCCCACTGAACTCTCTGAAAAGGTTGTAAATATATTTAACAACCCACAGCATAAACACATCTCCAGCTCCCAACCAGGATTGAATACCTTTCAGAAACTCTGTTAGTTATGAATGTATCTGAAGAAAAAAAACGGACTCTATAGGACACATCTGAAATGCCTATTCCTTCCAGAAAAAAATACAAGTCCCAGAACCTCCTGTTTCCATTACCTCTACTTTTAACAAATGCAGACATCTGCAAACATCACTTTATTTAATGTCCATTTAATTTTAGATACAAATCTATTGTGCCTTAGAGACTAAACAAAGAATTAGGGAGTTCTCAACTTGTTTGCATATGTCTCTTACCAGTTTTTTTTTTTTAATTTGTCTTTTTGTCAAAAGACAAATACAGATAGATTGGGAAAATTTGATGCAAAAACTAAAAAATAAAACAAAACCAAAAAACCAACCCTGTTCTACCTAACCTCCACTGGAAGCTGGTCATGTGATTTTCAAATGTATGTTTTACTTCTTTTCTTGTTCTTGGACCAAAAGGAGCTTCAGCATACTGGTGCCTACCATTTAGTCTGTCCATACCCCCCAGGGATGTCAGGGCCACTAGAGCTGTCCCAGTAGGCCTAGCCAAGGTTTTCAAGGCCCAGTGGCTGGTTACAGTTAGCCCAGGGCACAGCCACCTGGCTCCATATCAAGACTTTCGTCTGCCAGCTAAGCACCTATTCCTCTCCTCCACTATGATACTAGTAATACTTCCCTTTTATGCACTGGAGATTTTCTCTTTGAAATAAGAATTATAGGGGCGCCTGGGTGGCGCAGTTGGTTAAGCGTCCGACTTCAGCCAGGTCACGATCTCACGGTCTGTGAGTTCGAGCCCTGCGTCAGGCTCTGGGCTGATGGCTCAGAGCCTGGAGCCTGTTTCTGATTCTGTGTCTCCCTCTCTCTCTGCCCCTCCCCTGTTCATGCTCTGTCTCTCTCTGTCCCAAAAATAAATAAACGTTGAAAAAAAAATTAAAAAAAAATTATATTTAGACAGTATATTCTTTACATGTTGCATGTACTTAGTCCAGGATGCAACTGAGCAAATATGCATAAAGTAATCCTTATGCTATTCCCATAAATTTCTGATGTAACTCCTCTAGACAAGAAACAGCCATCATGATGCATACCTTACCCATTTGTTATTCCCATTTGGGCAAAGAAGAAAACATAAACATTATAACAGTGATGAATACTGAAATAGGCTGAAATGGAGTAGGGTAGCATAGATCATATATGGGTGGAAATAATCTATGTTGTTTATCTGCAATGCACAAACACAAGAGGTTCTATAGTGAAGGACACAGTAAAAAAAAAAAAGCTTGTATCTGTTTTTCCTATTGGCAAAACTTAAGCTTCCTCAAGTTCTGAATCTTCCCTTGAATAGCTCTATTTCTATGCCAATAAGACAAAATGAAATTGAACTACATTTAGTGACTGAAAAATTACACTACAAAATTCTTCCTTCAGCTAGTCAGTTTTTAAACAGGCACACCCTGCTTCACAGGATGGGTCACTGCTGCACATCCCTCAGATGCTCCACACCCACTTCTGGACCCCAAGTCTCTCCAGAGGCCTCAGAATACAGTGTCGATGGTAAGGCATAAAGATGGTTCCCCAACAGGTGTTCATTACTTAAAAAAGCCTGTGAGAGCAATCACTCCACTCTGAGAAAAAGAGAACTGACAGGAACCACTTGTGGTGTTTTCCCCCCTCCCTTTTTTGTAATGAGGAGAGGAGAATTCAAGACAAAATCAAAAGTTACACCAAAGGAAAGTGAATTTCTCATTTAGAACCAAAGAGGCACAAAAATACTAGGCTCAATTTCCCTCCTAGGGACAAGTAAGAAAAAGATTAGTCATCATTCCTTCAAAGCCTTCATTAGGTGGCTAAGCCCCAGACCCTTGAACATAAACCAGAGCCAAACTTCCCTAAAGAAGGCTTTTCACAGTGATAGTAAAAGAGTCATAAGAAGAAATAAAAGTTTAAATGATACCTTTCACATCCAAAAAAAAAGAAAATCTATGAATGGAAAGCTGATTTTTAAATTTTTTAATGTTTATTTATTTCAAGGGAGAGAGAGACAGTGTGAGTGGGGAACGGGCAGAGAGACAGGGAGACACAGAATCTGAAGCAGGCTCCAGGCTCCGAGCTGTCAGCACAGAGCCAGATGAGGGGCTTGAAGTCATGAACCGTGAGATCATGACCTGAGCCGAAGTCAGACACTCAGCTGACTTAGTCCATGCAGCTGCCCTGGAAAGCTGATTTTTGCTCTCATTTACACCATACTATCCCACTCTTTAAAATGATTCTTTAATGGTGCTTCATCATATGCAGAACTATCCACATACATTAATTTGGTATGAGATAAATACAAATGTATTCTTATCCCCATTTTACTGATGAGGAAATCAATCCTTGATACCATACTCAGGGTTATGCAAACTAAACTCATCCATGCCTGGATTACAATAATCAAGAGACCTGGTTTCCTGCTGCAACTCAGGTACAGCAGGCACAGTGATGAACTTTGTACACAGTGCAAACCAACCAAACTGCCAGCCTGGACTTTCCTCAGTTTCCAGGCACTTTCTCAGGCTCCATTACAGACTTTGACTTTCCTCTATACCCTATCCAGTGCATTAGCCAACTTTCAGAAATAAATAAATAGCTTCAGGTAAACTGCCTGAAAAATTTATAGTTGCTCTTCAACAAAACAGGGATCAGGGGCACCAACCCTCCATGCAGTCAAAACTACTTATAACTTTTGACTTCCCCCAAACTTAATTAGCCTACTTTCATCCAGAAACCTTACAGATAACATAAACAATAGATTAACACATTTTTGTTATATGTATTATATACTGCATTCTTAAAATAAAGTTAAAGAAAACATTATTAATAAAACACATTTATAGAACTGTACTGTAATTGTTGAAAAAAATCTGAGTATGAGTGGACTGCCACAGTTCAAACCCATGTTGTTCATGGATCAATTGCATAATACAAATAATAAGCATAAGAAGTCTGGAATGGCAACATTAATATTAAATACAATAGACTTCATGACAAAAAGTATCACCACAGGTAAAAAGGGATATTTCACTATGATGAAGGGTCAACTCATAAGGAGGACATAACAATCACAAATGTGTATATGCCTGAAAATAGAATCAAAACACATAAAGCAAAAATAGAATCAAAGGGAGAAATAGACAATTCCAACCATCACAAATAAATATTTTAATCCCCTCTGCCCAGTCATTGTTAGAACAACATGGCCGTGGTGATGGGGTGGGGGTGGGGATCAACACTTTTTCTATAAAGGGCCAGATAGCACATATTGTAGGCTTTCTGGGGCATACAGTCTCTGTTAATAACTTTGGTAGCACAAAAGCAGTCAGCGATGATATGTTAAAAATGAGTATAACTCTGTTTCAATAAAACTTTATTTATAAAAATAGGCAGAATAGATTTAGCCCACAAACTGAAGTTTGCTGACCCCTAAACTAATGACATTATTTAAAAACTGACAAAGACATGAAAGACCTGAAAAATACTATCAAGTACCAAGACTTATAAAAGGTATCACATCTAACCATAGCAGACATTCTTTTCAAGTCTAGACCTTAAAACAAGTGCCAATTAATTTTAAATCATGAAATCATCATACACATTATACTGATCACAATGGAATGAAATTAGAAATTAACAATGTTAAAATAACTAAGAAAGTCCCAATATTTAGAAATGAAACCAGCCATTTCTAAATAATACATAGGTCAGAGAAGAGAACATGAGGGAAGAGTAAAAAAGAAAAAAAAAAGAGTAAAAATAAAAATTTTTAAAATTTGTGAGATAAAGGTAAAGCGGTGCTTAGAGTGATATGTATAGCTTTAAATGTTTGTATTAGAAAAGAAGAAAGATATAAAATCAATGATTTGAGTTTCTATTTTAACATATCAGAGGACAGAGGGGCCAACATGGTGGAGAAGTAGGGGGATCCATACTTCCCATACTTGGGCTGAAGCCAAGGGAATTTTAACCCCAAGAGTCTGGAAGGAAAAGAGACTGAGTCTACAGGGAGACACCGGGACCACCTGATGGGTGATTGCAAACCAGGGGAGATAAAACAGGCCGCGTAGGCATGGAGGGGAGGGATCCCCTTCTGTGGAGAGACAAAGGGAAGAGAGAGAGCATCTGGGGAAGTGTAGGACTTTATCTGGACAAGAAAAAAACCTTTAATGAGGACAGAGAGGGATCCCGTCTCTAACTGCAGGGCTTTCTTCTGACTGGGGCCAGCTGCCATGTTTGTGTACCTGGGGAGGAGGGGAGCCACCCCCAGGTTTCCTGGTAGGTCACAGGCGCAGTCCATAGTCGGAGAAAGCAGTCACCTCCCTGAAGTGCTGCAGCACAGGGCAAAATCAGCCAGGACCACATATCCGGCAACATAGAGAGGCGCTTCCCCAGTGCCAGGGTGCATGGAGTGGGAGTTTAAACCCCAGCCAAGCGCTGGGGCGCAGGAGTCCGTGGAGCGAGATAAGACTGCCCCATCTGTGCCACGGCACAGTGAGGACAGCTCGAATGGAGTGATTTGGGACACCAGGTCTGTGGAGAAGAGACTGGGGGTGGTCACCACTTTTCTCCCTACCACAACCAAGGCAGGGCCTCAGGGATCGGTCCTCAGGGCCCAGGGTGGGGGCAGGACCTGCCTACACCAAATCATGCCCCTCTGTGCACAGTAATTGTGTATCTACTGGAGTGGGATAGACACTGAGGAACCAGACGGCCCCCTCCTCCAGACCAGCACTGCTGCATTGCCTGGATTAGTTCTAGGATAATTCTTGTTATTTAAAAAAATTTTTTTAATCTTTATTTATTTTTGAGAGAGAGACAGAATGTGAACAGGGGAGGAGCAGAGAGAGAGGGAGGCACAGAATCCGAAGCAGGCTAGGCCCTGAGCTGTCAGCACAGAGCCCGACACAGGCCTCGAGATCACTAACGTGAGATCATGACCTGAGCCGAAGTCGGACGCTCAACAGACTGAGCCACCCAGGCGCCCCAGATAATTCTTGTTATTTAGATATATTCTTCCTTCCCTTTCTCCTTCTTATCTCTTCCCTCCTCTAGGCTGGTTACTCTGGTTGTTGGTTTGTTTAAGCAGACATATTTAATCCATTCTCTGGACACATGTTCTACATGTCCTTCTTTACTTTCCTTTCTCTCTCTCTGGAATAATCAAGCCATATCTCTGTCTGGGTAACTTTATCTTTGTTTCTTTGCCCCCACCTCCTTCTTTATTTTCCTTTCTCTCTCTCTGGATTAAGCCATTTTGCCTCTCTGCCTGGTCAATGTTTATTTTTTTTTTTCCCCTGCTCCTGTCATTTCTCTTTGTATGTGCTCTTCTGTCAGCACCACCTCCATCCTGTTCTTTACTTGTAGCTGGTATTTCTGGTTTTTTGCTTTTGGATTGTTTTTGTTGTTGTTTTGTTTGTTTTATTTGTTGTGTGTTTGTGTATTTTTGTTTCCTGTTTGTTTGTTTTCCTTTCCAGGGCTACTTCAAGGAACAAATCAAAGCACACCTGGTGGAGGGCCCAAAACACCAAAAATGACCAAAGTCACAACAACAGAGAGCAAGTAACACTCTCCAGAAAACACCTCCTGAAGGGCCCGGCCCTGGACAGTGTATGAACCCCCCTTTAATATAGCAGTGCTTGCAGGTACAGAGCACATAACAAGCTTTTAAGACTCATAAGAGACAGAAAACTAGGCAAAATGATGAAATGGAAGAATTCCTCTCAAAGGGAATTCCAGGAAGAAGTGACAGCTAAAGAATTGATCAAAACAGATATAAGCAACATAACTGAACAAGAATTTAGAATAATAGTCGTAAAATTAATCACGGGGCTTGAAAAAAGCACAGAAGACAGCAGAGAATCTATTGCTGCAGAGATCAAGGGACTAAAAAATAGTCATCATGAATTTAAAAATGCTATAAATAAGGTGCAAAATAAAATGGAGGTGGCTACAGTGCGGATTGAAGAGGCATAAGAGAAAATAGGTGAATTAGAAGATAAAATTATGGAAAAAGAGGAAGCTGAGAAAAAGAGAGATAAAAAAAAATCCAGGAGTACGAGGGGAGAATCAGAGAACTAAGTGATTCAATCAAAGGGAACAATATTTGTATCATAGGAATTCCAGAAGAAGAAGAAGAGAGAGAAAGGGGCTGAAGGTGTACTTGAACAAATCATAACTGAGAACTTCCCTGATCTGGGGAAGGAAACAGGCATTGAAATCCAAGAGGCACAGAGAACTCCCTTCAGACATAACTTGAATCAATCTTCTGCAGGACATATCATAGTGAAACTGGCAAAATACAAGGATAAAGAGAATTCTGAAAGCAGCTAGGGATAAATGGGCCTTAACATACAAAGATAGACCCATAAAGGTAGTTGCAGACCTATCTACTGAAAGTTGGCCAGAAAGGAATGGCAGGAAATCTTCAAAGTGATGAACAGGGAAATATGTAACCAAGAATATTTATCCAGCAAGTCTGTCATTCAGAACAGAAGGAGAGATAAAGACTTTCCCAAACAAACAAAAACTGAAGGAACTCATCACCACTAAACCAGCCCTACAAGAGAACCTAAGGGAGATCCTGTGAGTGAAATGTTGCAAGGACCACAAAGTATCAGAGACATCACTATAGCCATGAAACCTACAGATATCACAATGACTCTAAACCTATATCTTTCAATAATAATGCTGAATGTAAATGGACTAAATGCTCCAATGAAAAGGCATAGGGTATTAGAATGGATAAAAAAACAAGACCCATCTATTTGCTATCTACAAGAGACCCATTTTAGACCTGAGGACACCTTCAGATTGAAAGTGAGGGGATGGAGAACCATCTATCATGCTACTGTCAAAAGAAAGTCAAAAGAAAGCTGAAGCAGCCATACTTATATCAGACAAACTAGACTTTAAATTAAAGGCTGTAACAAGAGAGGAAGAAGGGCATTATATCATAATTGTGGGGTCTATCCATCAAGAAGAGCTAACAATTATAAATGTCTATGCACCAAATTCAGAACCATCTAAATATATAAAACAATTAATCACAAACATAAACAATCTTATTGGTAAGAATGTGGTAATTGCAGGGGACTTTAATACTCCACTTACAAAACAGATAAATCATCTAGACAGAAAATCAGTAAAGAAACAATGGCCCTGAATGATACACTGGACCAGATGGACTTGACAGGTCAGAAAAAGGACAAACTCAATCCCAAGTAAGTAAATGCAAGAAAATCACAAAGAGAAAATCTGGTTATTTGACAAGATCAATAAAACTGATAAACCTCTAGCTAGACTAGTCAAGAAAAAAAAGAGAGAAGACACAAATTACCAATATCAGGAGTAAAAGAGAAAATACCACTACAAATCCTATAAATATTAAAAAGATAATAAAGAATGTTATGGACAGGGTGCCTGGGTGGCTCAGTTGGTTAAGCATCCCACTCCTGATTTTGGCTCAGGTCATGATTCCAGGGTCATGAGATCAATCTCCACATCAGGCTCCATGCTAAGCATGGAGCCTGCTTAAGATTCTCTCTCTCTCTCTGTCCCTCCCCCTTCTCAATAAAAAGAATGTTATGAACAATTTTGTGCCAATTTCGTGACAACTCAGACAAAAATGAACAAATTTCTTGAAAGATACACGAAAGTGTGAGATTTTTCAAACTCATAATCCATTCCCTTTGAGATACCTCTGGTCCCCAAATGTTGTCAAACAATTGACTGTTTAACTCTCCAAATGTGCTTTGAAAGAGTGAGAAAGGGTAGATAAAGAAACTAACATTGAAATTAGTAGATCTTGTGATTGGAGAGCATCTTAAGGAGAAAAGGCTTCATGGTGAAGGAAGTAGAAACAAAATTAAAGATTCAAGTGAACTTGAATTTTATCTTACACAATACACAAAAATTAACTTGATAGGGATCATAGAACTAAAACATAAGAGGTAAAATTACCTTTATAAACTTATAAAAGAAAACAGAAGAAAATCTTTGTGACGTTGGGGCACAGACCATAATCTATGTAAGAAAATAATTATAAAATGGCTTTCATAAAAATTAAATTTTGCCCTTCAAAACACAGCTAAGAAAACATAAAGCAAGCCACACTTGGAGAAATATCTGACAAAAGTTAATATGCAGAATATATACATGTTTCTTATAAAGGAAAAAAGAGGACAATCCAATTAAAAAATGGGCAAAAGATTTTAATAGACACTTCACAAAAGTAAATACAAAGATAACCAATAAACACATACATAAAGAGTTGCTTAACATCAGATGCCTAGTCATCAAGGAAATGCATATTAAAACAACAATAAGATGTATGACATAACTTCCCAAATGACTAATGGTAAAAAGACTAACGATATCAAGTGTGAGTGAGAATGTGGAGCAACTGGAACTCTCATTCACTGCTTGATGTAATGCAAAACTGTACAGTCACTCTGAAAAACAGTATGGCATTATCTCTTAAATTAAATATATACTTACCATATGACCTGGCCAGTCAACTCTTGGGTATTTACAAAAACGAAATGAAAATATATGTCCACACAAAACTTCTATGTGAATATTTATAGCAGCATTGTTCCTAAACTGGAAACAATTCAAATATCTATTAAGTGATGAACTCCGAAACAAATTATAGTATAGTCACACCATGCAACATTACTCAGGAATTAAAGAAACACAAATATTTGGGGCACCTGGGTGGCTCAGACAGTTCAGTGCCCGACTATTAATTTTGGCTCAGGTCACGATCTCAGGGTTGTGAGATCTAGCCCACATCAGGCTCCATGCTGGGCATTCTCTCTCTCTAAAAGAGAGAGAGAGAGAAAGGGAGAGAGAGAGAGAGAGACATACATACTACCTACATGGATGAACCTCAAAAATGTTATACTAAATGAAAAAAGCAAAAGAAAAAGAACTATATATGTTTCTATTTATATTATATTCTATAAAAGGGGAAAATAGAATTACAGAAAGCAGATCAGAAGTGCCCTGGGCCTAGGGCCTGAGGTCAGGGGAATGAACTAAATACAAAGGCAGATGGCAAACATAAATATGTGTGTTCTGACTGGCTCACTGATAGCTGTGGTTAAAAACCAGTCTGCTCAGTTAGATACAGTCTCTATGGCCAATGGCAAAGGAAATAAATACCCTCTGTGGTAGTCTTCCAGAGTGTTCCAATGGATAGGTTAGCTTCTTGAATACTCACCACTCACTTTATGTCTGTCTCTCTACCTACCTTACTCTCTTTGATAAAGAGTCAACATACATATAACTAAAAGTAATGAGAACCCAGCAGGCCTGACATCCCCTCCACTAAGAGAGCACATTCAAAATTAAAATTCCCTGCAGCACCTGGGTGGCTCAGTCAGTTAAGCGTCCGACTTCAGCTCAGGTCATGATCTCAAGGTTCATGAGTCTGAGTGCCGCTTCCGGGCTCTGTGCTGACAGCCTCGAGCCTGCTTCCGATTCTGTGTCTCCCTCTCTCTCTGCCCCTCCCTCGCTCAAGCTCTGTCTCTCTCTCTCAAAAATAAGTAGACAGTAAATTCTAATATCTTTAAAAAAAACATTCCCAAAGCGGAGACACCTGGGTGGCTTGGTCTGTTAAGCATCCGACTCTTGATTTTGGCTCAGGTCATGATCTCAAGGTTCCTAAGACAGAGCCCTGTGTTAGGTTCCATTGGCCTGTTTTGGATTCTCTCCTCTCTGCCCTCTCCCCCCTCACCACCACCCCCCCCCCCGCCCCTGCTCACACATACTCTCTCAAAATAAAAAAATATATATTTATTAATAAATAAATAAACAAACAAATAAATAAAATCCCAATGGGCCACACCTGGGCCTGGCTGTTTCCTCCTTTGACCTTTGTAAAGCTGGGCAGAGCTAGGGATCAGATTCTAGGCTAAACCATCTGAGGATGCTGCTAGAGTATTTTTGCTATTGTTTAAGAGAAATTATAAAGCTTTCTAGTCCTCTTTCTTGAAATTTTTCCAGTTCCAAGGTATGTTCCTACAAACTACAAAGGAATACAAGCAAACCTTATTTATTTGGGTTAAAAATGTAAACATTCCTCTTTATGAAAAAGAAAGAAAGCAGGGGAGGGAGGCAGTGAAGAAGGAAGGAAGGAAGGAAGGAAGGAAGGAAGGAAGGAAGGAAAGAAGATTTAACTCTGGGACACATTAAAAGTTTAACCAGCTTTAGAAAATAAAATATGATACATGTGAACCATCACCAAGAAGTCCAAATACCAAACATACCCAGACTGTGCAGTGAGCTAATTACCCTCTAATTTTAAAGTGTTGATATATTCATGTGGATATTACACCAAAGAAAAAGAGAGTTACAGGAAAGTGCAGACAAGAGCTGCCTTGAAATAATAATCTATAAATCTAAAGAAGGCAGCAAAATATAAACCCACCAGGAGTTTCAGTGATAGAAATGAGAAGGAGGTGGCTGGTTCTAAAAATCCACAGGAAGCACAAGAGGGAAGGCAGCTTGAAGAGCCAAGAGACACACCTGAAGTTATTCCAGGGAATTTAACAGAAATACAAATAGGGAGGCAACAGCTTCATGCCTCATTCAAATTAAATGCACTTTAAAATTGTATTTTAAATTAGTGCATTTCATACCGTTTTCACAGCATCATTCCATTTTGCCTTTTGTCAAAGGAGCCGTGCAGTTTTCTTTTCTGTAGACCTTTACAGTTCAGTGAGAGGCAGATTATATTCAAGTGAGAAACTTAGAAGTCCCTTTATTTCCCAAAGTAGAACATTATTCACCTATTGAGTTGAGTCATTAAACTCAATTCAAGAAAGCCTACCCATCCATCCATTCATCTTTACAGCTACAGACATAGATATTAAAAAAAAAAAAAAAACTTTTATTATATAAATTCAGATGTATAAAATACTACTCTATGGTAAGGGTCACAGCATAATCATTTCCAAAACATCAATGGTGGGCAACTGGGGTACCATTCATAAATAGAATTAATATTTAAATTAAACTTAGATATTCAAAAGCAAATTCTTGCTAGGCAAAGTGGAAAATGCTCTGGTTTGTGCAAAAAAAAAAATGAAAAATTGAGATCAGAGGCTAATAGTAAATCTTTAATTTTGTTTCTACTTCCTTCACCATGAAGCCTTTTCTCCTTAATTTACTCTCCAATCACAAGATCTACTAATTTCAATGTTAGTTTCTTTATCAACCCTTTCTCACTCTTTCAAAGCAAGTTTGGAGAGTTAAACAGTCAATTGTTTGACAACAGTTGGGGACCAGAAGTATATCAAAGTGAATGAATTATGAGTCTGAAAAATCAATACAGCAAGAAAAATAGCTCTCTATGCAGATTAATGTGCTCAAGTTTATTTTGATAGAGGCCTCTCTTGCTATTAAACTTGAGCCTATAGGGGCGCCTGGGTGGCGCAGTCGGTTAAGCCTCCGACTTCAGCCAGGTCACGATCTCGCGGTCCGTTTGTTTGAGCCCCGCGTCAGGCTCTGGGCTGATGGCTCAGAGCCTGGAGCCTGTTTCTGATTCTGTGTCTCCCTCTCTCTCTGCCCCTCCCCCATTCATGCTCTGTCTCTCTCTGTTCCAAAAATAAATAAATGTTGAAAAAAAAAATTAAAAAAAAAAACAAAAAAAAAAAACTTGAGCCTATAAATATAACAATGAGTGCTATGAGAGGCAAGGACACTATTTTATTCACAGGCATATATATCCCTTACCCTTCACACACAGTAGGTGCTCAGAAATATGATGAATGGATTAATGGAAAACAATGAATGAATAGCTGTTATTAACCAAAACCAAGAAAATCACACTACAAACTATTTACAATCAAGTAAGGCTCACTTTTATTTTGGTGAATTTTGTTTTGCTTTCAGATAGCAGACTTGACATTGAGTTTCTGAACTCCTGGCCAAGGGCTCCTACTACTGCCTCTGCCCAGGATGAGGTCCCTGTTCCCCAGAGCCCCTCTGGAGCACAGAGCTGAGTGTGCCATTATGTAGCAGGAGCACAAGGAGCAAAGAGGGCTTCTGCCCTAGGGGCTAGGAATCCAAGTATTTTACAAGCACTACTGCTATTAACATTATTACATAGACGAACATGCCTCTGTTCTGCCAAGTCTGATGATGGCTGAGTCTTCATCATGTGTATAAAACCACAGACAAAGCGATAAATATCAAAAGATTAGGGGTGAGATTAGACTACTTACCAAGGTCAACTGGTTGCCTGGATTGTTATAATTCCTTAGACAAATGACCTTATTCCAATGCCATTCCACCCATACCCTTTCATTTTTTTTAAAGAAATATAGAAAACAGGAACTCTAATTGTATCAATATTTCCTTTTTCCTAACTACAGTTCATGGAGTAGTACTTTGGCCAAACCTATTTGGAAATAAACTCAGATCACCAAATCATAGTAACTGAAAGACGTATTTTATAGTCATCAATTTAATGCCACATCTAGTCCAGACAGAACACTACAGCAGAAGCCTCAGTCTCAAATTTGAAGTTACAATATCTCAAAGAGGGAGGAATAATATAACCAGAAAGTCTGCAGCTGTGGTGCCCACCACTACTCAAATCACTCTTCAATATTTCAATTAAAAAATGTGAGCCCTCCCATCCCATATGGTGTGGGAAGTTCATATCCTCCTCAAGATTTAACAATCTCCAGGCATTTATGTCCTCAGATCTTATTTACCGCTTCCACTGAGCTCTCCACCAGTCAGCCCCTGCCCTGATCCCTTCTAGTACCATCACCCTGTATGACACATGGTCCTCATTCTTTATTCTCCAAAACAACACCACTGGAAAATACACTACTGCACTATAGCTAAATTGGAGGCAACAGAGGGGGTCAGTAACACCATCACTGCTCAGCATATGAAAGTCCTCCAAGCAACCCCAATAGCAGAGACTTGATCAGCCACACTTCCTCCTCAGTGCCAACCTCTGCATATGACTTCTGCCTCCCCACAAGTACTGTTTCTCCATTTTCCCCACCTATTCTGAACCCCTCACACTGTCTGATTGTCAGCACAACTCCAGACTGCTCTCAAGAGCAATCTGTATTTTCAGACTATGACCAGGGGTCAGAGGGAGTAAAACCTTTCACCTTTCATACTAAAAGAGGCATCAAGGTTCTAACCCAAACTGCAGACCTGTTTTACTAGGCATTCTTCCTCCTTCTAATTCAGACAATAGCCAGCCAGAATAACTCTTTCTTCCCACTATACGTTTCTCCACTCTCTTGTTATCATAAAGTGTGATTCTTAAGCTATAAGACAGATTCCACAAGTAGGATACTCACACATCTGTCTCCGTACTTATGGTCTTTGTGTTGAAGGAACATCAAACATGAGGCCAGATCCCGACTCATAACCGGTGTCATCCCTTCCTAGACACTTTGCTGCCTCCAGGATTGGGCTGATCTTGAGCCCAAGGCAGACCTCGCAGTTAAGAAACAGCAACATGTGGCTCTACAGTGCAGGAGCAGTGAACTGGTGGGCCAGACCTGAAGGCAGCACAGTGTGATCAGCAGATGAAGTTAATCAGAACTACTGTGTTAAGAAGCAGCCTAATTCTATTCCTTTTTTTTTTTCTTTTTTTAGCCAAATTCTATTCTAAATCCAACTCTGAGTATGGAAGCATTTTCAATAAAGCTCCTTCAGAATGAAGGTTTACTGCCTGGGACCACCGCAGGCCACAGGACTATAAATCTGTGCCACTCACCAAATACTGTGCCCCAGCTAACATTTCTTACACCCTGACTTCTTCCTCCCAACTCAACGATAAGCTTCCAGAGGGCAGGATTTACAATTTTCTCTGGGGATCCACTCAGAGCTCTGCATAGTCCCTGCACATTACACATATTACCAAACTGTAATTAAGAACCTATATTTTTCACACCAAGGGAATAAGGGTTCTGACTCAAGCCAGAACTCAAGAGCCTATGGTACTTCCTGAAACATGAGCCAATAGACTTAGTCTGGTTGCCTCTCTCCTCTGGACCATGTTTAAATTATTCTTGGGTCAGTCAGCTTATACTGTAGATGTTGCTAGATATTTAATTCATTTTGGCCAGGACATTTTTGGAATTATGCTAGAAGGACACTGCCCAAGAATATCAAACACCGCTAGAACCATGCTCTTCCCTAACTAGAAACATACTGGGTATTTCATAATTTAAGATTGTTCATTAAATGGCTATGGAATACAGTTGAAAAATTTTAAGGATATATTTTAGATTCAAAGATTGTTTCTCTTCTGGGAGAAAAACAGAGATGTGTTTCTTCTTCTTGTTACTTTTATAGTCAGTAGCTACACACTACATTTCAACATAGTTATATTGATTTTTATGTTTTTTTTTTTTATTATTTCAGCAATTTGGTGACTTCACAAATTATCCTTCAAAGAATCTTGAGATACATGGCTAGAATCACAGGTAGGGGAAAATTTCATTCTTTTGACTCAAATGTGAAATTTATGATCAGGTAATTGTTTTTCTCTATAACTTGGATGCTAAGAGCACACATTTGAGGATGAGGTTCACCCTAAAATAAAATTTAGTGACCCTGAATTACTTGAGATATTTCAAAATAGAAAGCTTCCCACTAAAGTGATAAGCATATCATTTTCATGAGAGAAAATACTATCCAAGAATTACAGAGCTTCAAATTGGAATCTCTTCCATCTCAGTGGGATGATGCCACAGTGTGTCTCTAACAAACAATAACAACATAATGCAACAGGATACAATTTGGGTGGACAATATTTATGGACAAAATACAAGTTAGTCACAACACCAAGCTGTCTTTTGTGCACACGTATATTCAAATGTCCTGCCCAATATACAGAGAAAGGCTCTCTGTTGATGTGAAGCTTAATCTTTCTTTCTTAATGTTTTTCCCACTGGAAGGGCTGGCAGCTCACTTCCTGTTTCTTGGCATGTCCACTCTGAATACGAAAAAGACACCTCACAAAGCAACTTGATAGGTATCATCATAAAAGCATGTATTATTTACTTGTGCTTCATGCTCTGAACTCTGCAGTATCCCAGCTCCCTACAGGGCTTTCTAAAAGTCTTACATTGCTACAGTCTTTGAAGGCCGCCAAAGTGTCCATATGCATGTTATCATCATCTGGATGACTTCCTTTTTTTTTTATATATGCTTAAGTTTAATAATTTTAATCATTTAATTATATGTATTACTTTATTTTTTTCAATATATGAAATTTATTGTCAAATTGGTTTCCATACAACACCCAGTGCTCATCCCAAAAGATGCCCTCTTCAATACCCATCACCTACCCTCCGCTCCCTCCCACCCTCCACCAACCCTCAGTTTGTTCTCAGTTTTTTTTTTTAAAGTTTATTTATTTTTGGGACAGAGAGAGACAGAGCATGAACGGGGGAGGGGCAGAGAGAGAGGGAGACACAGAATCGGAAACAGGCTCCAGGCTCCGAGCCATCAGCCCAGAGCCTGACGCGGGGCTCGAACTCACGGACCGCGAGATCGTGACCTGGCTGAAGTCGGACGCTTAACCGACTGCGCCACCCAGGCGCCCCTTGTTCTCAGTTTTTAAGAGTCTCTTATGCTTTGGCTCTCTCCCACTCTAACCTCTTTTTTTTTTTTTTTTCCTTCTCCTCCCCCATGGGTTTCTGTTAGGTTTCTCAGGATCCACATAAGAGTGAAACCATATGGTATCTGTCTTTCTCTGTGTGGCTTATTTCACTTAGCATAACACTCTCCAGTTCCTGGATGACTTCCTTTTTAAGGGAGCCATGTTTCAGGTAGCTTACAGTAATCACCACCCATTTGTATTATCAAAAGTCATCCTCAGAATGCTTTTCTGAGGTACCATACTATTTGGAACATGAGAGAAATAAATCAGAAAATGCCTTGAAGTCTCCCCCAGCACCTAGTTATTCCTGAAAGGCCACCACTGCTGTTTGCTAGACCTTTGGCCCATGCCAGGCACCTGGAGGGCCAGTGTTGCCTACCAAGGAGAGAGTCTGGGCAAGTCCTGGTATGCTCAGAATTTGACAGTACAGTCTTTGATCCAGTTTTCTCTATACATCTTTAATCTATTTTCCAAGCAAAGGTTTCAAGTACCAATGCTATGTTAATTTCCCATCATTTGACCTCAGGTGGGTTCTATGTCTCTTTGGCTCTCCTGTAATCCAGAGCATTGCAAAGCTAGAACTACAGGCAAGGATCTAAATCTCACTACTCAAAGTGTGATCCACAGACTAGCAATAGGCACATCCACCTGGAAGTTTGTTTAGAAAGGCAGGATCCCAGGCTTCACCCTGACCTCAAAATCAGAATCTGCATCTTCACAAGCCCCCCTGGAGATTTGTGTACACTGAAGGTGGGGAAACACTGTTATACAAGGGCTGGCTGGGTATCCAATGGGAGCCTCATGTATTACTGCACAATCTGATTCACTAACAAAAGCCAGTTCTGAGCAAACTATTCTTTTAAATACGGAATAAACTAGCTATGTGACCTTGGTTGAGTTATGTTAACCACTTTGATTTTTTTAAAAGATATTAATAATAGTACCTGACTCATACTGGTACTGTGAGGATTAAACATGGTAATATAGGTAAAGAGTAGTTAGCTCAGCACCTGGCATGTGGATAATAGCCAATAAACATTTACTATTATGAATTTGTATTTTCCCATATGTACTTTTAGACACAGGGTGGAAAAGAGCAATCTCAGGCATCTGCTACCAGGTTACTACAGGTAAGTTGTCCAAGGCAGCATATTAGGCAATGAAGTGAAAAGGCCAGATGCAGAAGTTGTACCTTTGAGTAAAAAGAGACAGACAGTCACAAGGAAGCTGGGAGGGATGGTCACAGCCTACTGTGCCTCATGAGTTAGCAGAGGGTAGAGGCAGCTGGTTGAAGATGTCAAACCAAAATAAAGCAGAAGGCAAGCTGTAGGGCACTGGTGCCCACAGAGGAGGGACGGGCTGTGCTGAAGGAGTGTGGGAAACTGGATGCTCTAGCCCTAGACCCAACTGTGCCTTTCTAAGATCACAGGTGCTGTCCTGGACTCAGTCAGGTCCCATGAGGCCTATCTTGCTCATTAGACCTGCCAGTCTAAACCAAGCAGAGCTGCTCACTATTCTACTTGTCCTTTGTGTTCTTGTGACTCTGCCTCTCTTTCTCTCTCCATCTGTGCCCTTTCTTCTGTTTCTTCCACTGTAGCCAACCAGGCAGTCAGGTCACCACAAATTCCTTAGGAGGGGTAATGGCCAGAATAAGGTCAAAAGCCAGAAAGACCACTGGGAGTGAGACTTCAGGCTGGAGAGTGGCTAACATTTGGTCAACCTGGGAGTAGGTTTCTGGATGGGGTTGGGAGAAGGTGGGAGAAGAAGAGGGCTTTCTCAAAGCAGCAGACTCCCTCAACACATAGCCCAGTTCTATGAGCAGCCCAACTTTCCAAAGGCAAGCTTGAAAGGCCACATGAACCCATGCTTCAGCCTGGGGGCCTGAGTGCCTATAAAAGGCACAGTATATGCCTCATTCAAGGGCAAATTCATATGCTAACTGACAGCCCTGTCAGCAATATGAAGACATCTCCCATGCGCTGCTTTCTAAGGCTGATCTGTAAAGGATGTCATGAAGTGTCTGTAGAACTGTCACTTTTTGAGCACCATTACATTCATTTATTAGCTTCTCTGCCTCAGAGCTTTCCCCATCGAGCTGAGTAAAGTCAACACCATGAAACTTAATAGTGTCTTACAAAGGGAACATATCAGGTCATAAGGGCTAGTGTTTTCTGCGTTCTACAGAAGACTCCAACCCCAATCAGCATCACCTTCAGACTTGCCTCTCTTTGCCAATGGTCACTACAAATGGCAGAGATGCTTTCATTATACAACACAAACTTAACAATAACATGCACTGTAAACACTCATCCAGATTATCTTTCACACTTGTGAAATGTAATATAAAAAAGAAAGAGACCATGAGAAGGGAGAAAGGGAAGGAAGGAAAGAAGGAAGGAAAGAGAAGGGGGAGGGAGGGGACCTTGGACCAGGACTCAGGAGTTCAGTTCCAGCTGTGTCTCTTATCCTTAGGTCCCTGAGCAAGTCTCTTCCCTGGAGTCTCAGTTCACTCATATGCAAATGGAGAAAACACCTCCAAGTCTTTGGTAAAGATGAAATAATAATATATGGAAAGTACTTGTACACTATATATCATCATAGAATTGACATTTTATTTTTGCTCCAAGATGAAATAACACACATACACACAAAAGAGTTAAGATATAGTGATTAATGCTCAAGACAATGGAGAAACTTTTGTCTGTTATTTTAAATGTATGGCTCAAGTACAAGTGACCTCAGGATACAGAAAATATGTACCAGATTATTTTTTTCTTCCATACTTTCAGCTTTTGTTACAGCTAACATCATTTTCCCTATTACGAATATTTCTTTTTCTCTTCTCACACAAGTAAACCTATTCAGGGTGCATGATAGGTTTTACAATATTATGAAAATCCCTTCCACACACTTTGTGATCTGCCACAGCTTATCTGGGAATGCTTTCCCCGCCACATGCAGATCAAGGAGTCACTATAGGCTCATTGGCAAGAAGAGGCCTAACAGGCTCCTACAGAAATCCTGAAGGCTCCAGAGATACTGTTCATCTAAATTGGGAAGGGAAATGAACATGCACAGAGAACATCCTTTATACATTTCCAATGGGAGTGTTTGCTTATAATAGTATCATAAAAAAAAAAAATCCCACAGGAAATGAGCCCCCCCCAATAAAATAAGATTCCCAGATTGAAATTGAGTTCATGAGGTTTCAAGCATGTTTAATACTTAAAAATGTTCTGAAATGTAAAGAGCTGCTCAAAATTTGCAGGCACCAAGAAAACACACACACATACACACACACACACACACACACACACACACACACACACGAGAGTCAAGTTGCCAGTTAGAAAACCAGTGCTATAAGAAAACCAGTTAGAAAACCAGTGAGATGTGGCAGCCACCATTTAATATAGGATCCTGTAGTAAACACCACTGTTGTTATAATCTTGCCTCAGAATCTTGGTCTTCCCTTGCTGAGACACATTAAGGTGGAGGTGAAAGGAGGTAGCCCAGTGCCAGAGTGGAGAGGGCCCTCAGGTGGGGCTCTGGGTCAGGCACATGGCAGGGGGTACTGCTAGTAGAAGGCTGTGGAGCTTAGGGGCCAGGACCCAGGGTATCCCAGCAAGGGGTGGTGGCAGCACAGAATGAACTTATTTGTGGACACAAGGAGAATATCCCCAGGAAGAACTGCAAAATATCTGAGAGCACCAAGTAGTCAAGTGAAATCACATTAACAGAAATTTCCAGGGATCTGTGTCCCTTCTTGCTGATATAGGATCTCCTGTCCCTACAAAGTCACTCTTTGCTTAAGAATTTCTGCCAAACCCTGGTGGCCACGTGGGCCCTGCTATCCTGTCACCAGTGCCCTGAACCTGTCCTAGTGCCTAAACTCCTAGTGGCCCAAGTGCAGGGAGGGAGAATGGCAGTTTCTACTTTTTGTTACACTCCTTTAGAATTGTCACAGCAGCATTTTACATAGTTCAGTAATAAAGGCCCTCAGTTTTTCACGTATAGGGCCTCATTCTTCCTGGGAACCAGTCCCTGTTAAAGTAGAGTTTGGGTATGCAACCTGTGCTCAGGTCTCCAATGGCTCAGGTGGTATGGCTGGGCCCAGTTCCCAATGCCTGGTGCCCTTTTCTGAGGATGACCTCGAACCTGCAATGCCCCTACTCAAGTTTGTCTTTCAGAGGCTCTTCAACGTGAATGAGGGTGGGGCTCTTGTAAGCAGGCCATCCCACCAGACTTTAAGACCTTCCCAGATACAATGTAGACTCAAGATGGAATCTCTGCCCCCTGAAGCATGCCTGTTAACTCTCAATGGTGTTCGTAAAATTTATGTACAATCAATCAAGTTTACAGGGATATTCATGTTTTCCTGGGGATCCTGACTGGTTAGTACCCCCCAGCTATCCAGAATTACCAGGATCTAGAGGTGGCTCTATGTCCTGAAAGGCACACTTTAAAATGTTTAAATATAATATCTGAATGAGAGATTCAAATCACATTGGAACTAATGCTCACTGAATATGCCAGATGCTGTTCACTCTTCATTCTTCCAGCAAAATAAGAAGTTGATATCAGTATCTCTATTTTACAGATGTGAACACTAAAACTCTTGGATATTAAGTCATCTGCTGAAAGTCACAAAAATACTAAGTCAGGACTTATAAAATGCAGGTCTGCCAACTCCCAATCTACTCTATCATCAAACACTGTTTTCCAAAATAATCTAGTTCAGTGTACCAGAGTACCTGAATACAAGTGTATCTACCCTGTTTCTAAGCATGCATCCATGCAAGGGCATACACATACTCACAAATCAAGCACAGGGATTGTAATTAAGCTCTTCTAACACTAGGCACTGTGAGGATAAGTACCTTTAAACTAGGGCAGTCTTAATTTAGAAATAGGGTGAGATGGATAGTGACACAAGCCAACTTAATTGGCATCTTAATTCTTTTTAAGATCAAGAAGATCAAGTCACACTTAAAGCTTTAGAAGCTGAGAATAAAATCATAGGCTTAGTTCTGACCTGGGGAAATAAAATGCAGAGCTTCAACCACAGAGACCATGCATTAAGCAACATCTGCTTTGGTGGGAGTTGGAATATATACAGTTCATTCCACATGATCTGATTGCCCTGACTTTTGCTAGAATGAGCAGGTTTTAGAGGAAAGACAGGTGGGAGCTCATTAGTGGGCAATAAATAATAAATGGTTACTGTTATTAGCCATAGAGTTTTTGGAGTAGTTTGTTACACAGTGTAACTGAGGTACTAGCTAACTGATACAGACAGTAACTTTCCTTTCTAGTGATAAGACTGCCTCAAAATCTATTGTCAGACAATAAAGTAACCACTCTGCTTAATTTTTTTCCCTAAAAACCCCAAGTTAAAAGATATGCCTCTAACAAACTTCATTTTTTTAAACACAAAGAAACTATGTGTTAGTTTTCTTTAGGAAAAAAATGGGTATGACAGGATATGAAATTGGTAGTTTTGAATGAAGTGTCAAGATGCAATAAATATAATATGTCAAAGCAAGGGTATGGACAAAGTGTGTATTTTCATATGAAAGCACCTAGCAAAAATAAATAATTGGCACCAGATATTTATAGACCCTTCAATGCTTACTCGCAGTCAAAGATAAAAGGGCCACGACAGGGTGAATGGTGCTTTCCCCTTTGTCCAGGTCTGGGAAGACAGAGGGTCATGGGGCCATTCAAAAAGCTTCAAACAAGTCACAGAGGCTCAGTGCACTGCTGCCTGACTCTCACCCAAGAAATCCAGGGGCCAACGAGATGGTCCTGCTCTGATGCAGACTGCCTGCTCTGATGGCAGTAAAGGAAAGCAGCTACACCTGCTGCATGGAATGGGGGCTGAGGGTTTGCCAGAGTCTTCCAAAAACAAAGTGGATCATGAGGGAGAGCCTACTAAAGTCAGTTCAAATCTTCCACAAACAGTCCAACTGGAAAAAAGAAGCGATCCTAACAGAAAGGGTCTGTGTACAGGGCATCATCCAAATAGCAAGGGAAATGGCTAGTGGAGGAAAATGCATCACCCACACCAAGGAAAGTGCAAGAGAAAGTTCCCAGTGGGTGATTCTAAAGAACCCACATGGACTAGTTTTCCATGGCTGCATAACCAATAATCACAAACTCAGTGACTTAAAACAACCACTGATTAGCTCACAATTCTGTCAGTTGGAAGTCAGCATGGCATGGCTGGGTTCTCTGCTCAGGTTCTCATGAGGCTGTGCTCTCAAGTGGAGCTTGGGATCCTCTTCCACATCCACCCAAGTTGGGGGCAGAATTCAGTTCCTTACTCTTGTAGGGCTGGGGTCCCATTTCCTTCAGCATAGCCCACTCCTCTGAAAACCAGGCAGCTCCCTTCATCAAGGCCAGCAGGAAGTCATCTGCTGCTGTTTGTCATCTCTTTTAAGGACTCACCTGATTTGATCAGGCCCATGCTGGATAATCTCCCTTTTCATGAACTGGTTGGGGACCTTAATTACATCTGCCAAATCCCTTCACCTTGGCCATATAATCCTGAGAACGACTACCTAATCACAGTCACAGCTGCCACCCACACTCAGGGGAAGGAATTATCTAGGGCATGTATATCTGGAGACAGGGATATTGGGGACCATATCAGAATTCTGCCTCACATACCATGAAAGTTCTAAACAGGTAGCTATACACGTGTGGAGACCCAAAGAACACAAACTACCCTGTGGCCTTGCCAGCACTCCTACTTCCCTTACCCTCTCTCCTTGTATGATTTATCTTGGTTAGAATGCTGGAGGAAGGGTGGAAGTGTGATAGGAGAAGGACAGATGGCCACATCTGCTCTCCAGACTCCTACCTACAGATAGGGCCCGGCTTGGGTGGAGGTGGTGGTGATAGGGGATGTTACAGCTTTAACTACTCATTTGTGATGCTGACCAAGGTACTTTTTATTGCCTAAAGGTGAAGAGTCGGGGAAATGCCTGAACTTAACCAGGAAGGGTGAAGAACCCCTGTGGGAGACAAATAATGAAAATGTTTTTAAATTAACCCTTGACTCTTGCTTGACTTATAACTGTATAAGGAATTTACCTTATACCAAGGTAAATATACCATATACCTTACCAAGAGGCCACCTGGTTTTTTTCCTTATGCTTTCCAAACTTTAAACACCTAATAAATACATTGAACACATTTTTATATAGTATCCATATTAAGATAACACTATAAAATATTATTCACAAAAAAGTTGATCATATCATGAGTTTCTTAACTAAAATTCCAAAAACAATGACAATACAAAATCACTCTAGGATTCACTGCTGGGTTTTTAAGAATTTGGGCTCATTTAAAGGAATAAAAAAGTCCTCTGGCCCAGATAAAGAAGACAAATCTAAACATTCAGGATACACTTTTGTGGCTGATGTTACATCATTTTGGTCCCTTTCTTCAGTGTGCAAGCTCCTACTTGAATGATGTGGATCAAGACTGATATTTTGGGTAGGTGCCATGTTCCATGATATGAAGCTTAGTAAGTCAGTCACATTTCAGAAAACACATCTTGTTTGCACAGTAATTTTTTACATAGAATTAAACCCTCAGGACCACCCACTGCAGACATGGCCTATCTAAGCATATAAAAGGCATGTTGTTAAGCATATTTACATGATTAGGATACAGCATAATTCTACACAAATGTAAAAAATCGGTCTTTGTAGAAGACTTTCTACAGTCATTTATGGAGAATGTTCTATTTCAAGGGGCTGCCTGGCTAGTGGGATCAAAGGCTCTTTTGTTCTACATACCAGCAAGGCCTTTAAACAATCTGGTCAGAGAATTACACAGCTTATCCAGGGAGTAAGAACTCAGCCTGGTGCAGCCAAAGCTGAAAAGTAAATTAGACAGGAATACTGAGGCATTTATACAAAAGAACTGATCAGAAATTTTTTCCTGTTTCAATACACTGCCTTTAGGGGAAAAATGATATAAGCAAACATAATCACAAGTAACATTTGTGAGGGGCATTTTAGGAGCCAGGAATTAAGTAAGAGTTTAGGTGAGTTACTTCACCATAACCCTGGAAAGTAAAAACTAATATTGTTATCTAGACTGAAGACAGGAGACGTAGACAACACAAGTTCAATAACTTGCCTACAGAAACAAAACCAACCATTGGAGCTGATTATTCACCAGCCTTAGAGAAAACATGGATGGCTATTAAGTTTCAAATTGTATTTCCAGTAATGACTCTTACTATTTTATAATAAAAATTTTTCCATATTTCTCATTCTTGTCCTAAGGCACCTCTCACATTTATGATATTTTTATACAAAACGCAAAGCAATTAAGCAATAGGGCTGAAGTAAACTCAGATGACTCCCAGTGGTGTGTTCACTAGAATGGACCCCAGTACAAGGGTGGTTTCCAAATCAAAGCTCCTCCACACACCACTCATCATGAAACAGAGCAGTGACAAAAGGTGTGATCTTGTGGTGTCTGTGCCACCTCCCAATTCCTGCCATTGGCAGTATATCTGACACAGGTACTCACAGAGGATATTACTAAAGACACTCTGTCAATTTGAAATCTCCTGGTTTGTTTTATTGTGTCCCATCTCTAATGACAGGAACAGCCAAGGGCTCTTAATGACTACAGTATACTTTCCACAACAAGCTGATTTTCACACCTGTAGCAAATTACAAAATAGTCTAATCATGTAAATTTGTTTAACAAGAAGATAATTAATCTTCCCAACCAAATTTTCTAAACAAATATTCATAGCTAAGACACAGAACAATTCCATTTAGGAAGTTCAGAGAAAACACACTTGCTATTTAAAGCAGACAGACACACTGGGATCTAAAATGCAGAGCATGGGGAAAAGAATCTGAGCTCTGCGTGGAGAGCACAGATCTATAAAGAGCAGATGAAGTCAGGTAAGAAAAGATACTTAGAGGGGAGGACAGAGGAGAACAGAGAGTGGTTATCTCAAGTTTGGCTTAAGTGTGGGCACCTCTGAAAGCTCCTAGGCAGGATGGGCACACTGTCTTCCACACTCTAGGTTTCTTCCCACACTAGAATTCATCTGCAGTACTCATGTTCCAAAAAACTAAAAGCTTGAATATCCTCATAATTTGTAATACCAGGCAGCATGAGAAATGGAAAACAAGAGCATCAGTTAGAACAATGTCTCCCCTCAAACTGGGGTCACAGAACATGTAAGTTCCACAAGTTGCTAACAGGTCATTTTCTAAAAAGAAAAAGGACTCTGGGGGTGCCTGGGTGGCTCAGTCAGTTAAGCATCTGACTCTTGATTTTAGCTCAGGTCATGATCCCGGGGTCTTGGGTGGAGCCCCATGTTGGGCTTCACACTGAGCAAGACAGGTATTCACCCACCAGCTTCCCCAAAACACAGTGATTTGAACCTCAGTGGTGGTCATAAGAGATCATTTGAAGGTTTAAGGAAATACTACCAGTAGATCATGTAGCCCTCAGGCAACTGTGGATCTCTCTCCAAAACGAAGCTACCGTTGGTTACACAGAGGGGCTCTTGAAGGATTAACTGATTCATTATTTATATGCATCCTGCAGGTAATGAGGATCCTACAAAGGGAGTCATCTGATTAGACAAAGTGGAATAATATCTGTCCTGGAACTTAGTGATCAATGGTTTCTTGGTTCTGGAAGGCACTCAGGTCAGTCTCAACTCACTGGGCATGATTGGAATGGTTGACAGACTTGCCCTGGCTTCTTGGGCCAAAACAATCTGTGCAAGAACTGATCCACCCTGTCATTCCCAGATAAATGCCTCAGGCCACATGGAAAGGTCAACAGAGATATGTAAGGAAAAGTCACCTGACTTTCTTAGGTAGACTTTGATGGTTTAATGGGATTTCTTCAAGCTTGTTGGGACTGGGATCCTGAGGGTCAAAGCTGAGGTCATTACTGCATGTTGGTCTTGTTCTGTTGATAACAACCTTAATCAAATGCTGTACAAAACAAATTGACTGGATTTGGTTCCCAGCCTTTGTCATGATCAATAGAATGATGTACTCAGGGGAAACCCAGAAGCCAAGTAGGTGTAGAAACAACAGGTAGATATTATTGGGAAATACTTCTCCATGGGTCTGGTGGTTCTGCACATCTGGTGAGCGGAGGCACTTACTGTCCTTTGTTCTGGATTATCATTTTAAGAATGTCTGTACAGGAATCAACCTTGCAAGATAAAGACAGTGTCTCCCTCTAGAGCCAAGGGCAAGTCTGTTTACTTCAGTAAAATAAAAGAGAGTATTTCCCTCCAAACTAAAGGAAGGGCATGCCTCCTTTATAATGCATCATTATAAAAGATTTGCATTCCCTAAGCTCAGGGACTAATTCAACCCATTGCATATGCATCCATCTGGGCCCATTGGCACCCCAGTGGGACGTGGGGCAAGGAGAAATGATGCAAATATGCTGATGCTCATGCTGCTTGTTATTCTGGAAGTAATAGAGTCCTTTGTTGCTAATCCAGGAGTCTCATATCTTCTGCCGGCATCCATAAAACTGGCAGGCTAAATTGTTAGTTTGCAACTAGGGTAGAACCTCAGACACTTCACAGATCTTGACTTAAACAGCCTAAAAGAAAATGGACAAAAAACTTGAAGATGTAATTCTCAGAAAAATCAGGATAGCCAATAAACATACCAAGTAGATGAAAACTACAGCTCCAATGAGATATTATTACACAATGAAAAACCTAACAAAAATTGAAGAGTCTCACAATATGAAATGTTGGTGAAGACAGGAAGAAACTCAACACTTAGACACTGCTGGTGGAAGAATATACCTTGGTTCATAACTCTGGAAAACAATTTGGCTTTTCAGTACAATGGAAGGTGTACAAATCCCATGACCTAGCAATTTCATTCAAAAGTGATATACTGAATCCCTTGCACACATGCACCATTAAACCAGAACGAGAAAATTTACACCAGCATTGTTTGCAATAACAAAACATTTAAAGCAACTCACATATCTACCACTGGGAGGATGTACATAGTCACTCTGTGGCATATTTATATGGGAGAATACCACACATGCAGCAATATGGACTGTTGTCAGAAACATACTGAAAAATAAAGTTGAAAAGAATACAGATATTATGATTCATCATATAAAGTTTAAAAGCATATTTAAAAAATCAAATTGTTGGGGCGCCTGGGTGGCGCAGTCGGTTAAGCGTCCGACTTCAGCCAGGTCACGATCTCGCGGTCCGTGAGTTCGAGCCCCGCGTCAGGCTCTGGGCTGATGGCTCAGAGCCTGGAGCCTGTTTCTGATTCTGTGTCTCCCTCTCTCTCTGCCCCTCCCCCGTTCATGCTCTGTCTCTCTCTGTCCCAAAAAATAAACGTTGAAAAAAAAATTTTTTTTAAAAATCAAATTGTTTAGGAACACATGTATATGAGAAAATCTATAAAGAAAAACAAATAAATGATAACCACAAATTCATTTTGATATAATTTTGATAACCAAATTCATTGGTTAGTGGTTACTTCTGAGAAGAGAGAGAAATGGGTGAGCCCAGAGTAGGCACACACAAGATAGGGAAGGCAGGTGACACTCTTCTGCTTGAACCAAGTGGTGGAAACATGAGTGTCCACTCCACTGTGATGTTTCTCAATACCTCACAGTATGTTACAAATATGTGCTTGTAAGAAGCCATTTTTAAAAAAGGGATGCCAACTGCCTGAGGAGCACAGGCTGATGCCAAGCTGCTTTCCTTCAAAAACAAACAAAGAAACAAACAAAAACAGAAACAAAAAAATCCACCATTCAGCATTCAGGAAGCATCACCAAGGCCTTTTACTCACAGTGAGTTGCCAAATTCCAGAATAACCAAATCTAAGTCCATTTTACATAAATTCATCCGGAGTTTAGAAAATTTTTTAGGATCAAAATACACTGATCTCTGAATCAAAAATAGTGTCAACTTGAAATACTGCTTTGTTGGTTTAGGAACAACTGAAATTTACAATGCTACCTGAACAATAAAAAGCCCAACTATATGAGCATGTGTCTGCAAAGAGTCTTGCTGTCACAGAGAGACAGAGTTCTGTCTACACCCTCGACAGCTACACAAATCATACCCTCAACTGCAGCTTCACAGGAAGAAGACATACTCAGTGGATCAGCATTGTAGCTCTTTAGCTTATGAGACTGAAGTGATGAGTGAACAAAGATGGGAATGCCCAGGGTGGCACTGAGATCTACAGCTTTCCATAAAAGATGAGATCTTCAGAACACAATTAAAAGAGATCATTCATGATTTTACTGCTAAAGGGGCTGCTATAAAGATTCAATCTTAATAGAACATTGTTATGGTAACATATATTTGCAACACCCTCAGTATTTCTACCTTCAGTTTGGGGGGCAGGGAAAAAGGAAGAGATCTAAATAAATATTGATATAGGTCCAAAGACCCACAATTCTTTTTTCTCACATATGGAGACTTAAGAATCAAAATATTTCAGCTTGCTTAAGAAACATTCACCATAAAATGCAAATAAATACCTCAAGCAGTAGTGATCTAAATATAATTTAGAAATGTTTTTTGGCCCTACAGATCTTGTATCATTGTCTGATTTTTTTTTTTTTAGGTCCTAAGAAAAGTAAAACAGAAACCATTGTTCAGTGAGAGGAATTAAACATTTGAATTTGCAAATCTACTGAGATTTCTTCAAGCGATTGGTAAAACATGAGAGGACCTTCATCAGTGTTGTGTATTAGCAATACAGGCTTCTGTACTTTCCAGAAAATCTGCCTAAATGTCTCATCAATGGCTTGCTTTATCTGACAGTTTTATTTCTTTATCTTGGATTTTACATACTTTCATTTTTTTGTTGTTTTTTTTTTTAAAGACTACTGTCCTATAACTGCAAGGCTTCTAAGACAAAGTTAGCTTTTATAGTTACATTCAAATGGAAATGCTAGAGCAATCCTCCACTTCTAGAACCAGAACCCTGTTTGTCTCTGGCCCTTTGCTATATATTTGGAAGCTTTACAAAAAGCAAAGTCAGAACTATTCATCTTTCTTTCCCTCACACCCACAGGCAGCTCACCCTGGATTTGGGTTTATTTGAAACAGGCTCTGGTGAAATAGAAGTGTACATACCAATGTTGTGCAAGAAGCAGGTATGCTCTCTGAGCCATCTCCATAAGGGAAGGCTATTTACACTGTGCTCCACCATTTGCATTCTGTCTCTAACAGTCAACCTTTTAACACTCATGTAACTTAATAACTTCCTATTTTTAAAATTTTTTTAACGTTTATTTATTTTTGAGAGAGAGACAGAGACAGAGACAGAGAGAGAGAGAGAGAGAGAGAGAGAGAGAGAAACAGTGTGAGCAGGGGAGGGGCAGAGAGAGGAGCAAGAGACACAGAATCCGAAGCAGGCTCCAGGCTCTGAGCTGTCAGCACAGAGCCCGATGTGGGACTTGAACTCATGAGCTGATCTGAGCAGAAGTCTGATGCTTAACTGACTGAGCTACCCAGGCACCCCACTTCCTAACTATTCAAACATCACAAAAAATGTCCATGAAAAGAAAAGTTGCCCACCCACTAAAACATCGTCAGTGCTGCGCCCATAGTAGTTACGGGAGAAAAAAACGAGGTTTTGGCTAACATGCCTTCCAATTACAGCACACAGCAATGTTATATTTTGCTGTTTGGAAGAGCCTTTTTATCCCGCTCCTCTATAAACAGCAAGATGAGGCAGATTCGAACAGGGAGGTTGAACCTGGAACTAACCTGCTCACTGGGAAACTGGAAGAAGCTGTGACAGCAACATAGGCCTGGGTTTCATCTCTGGGCTGATGTATGCATTGAGAGCATCAAGCTGCAATGGTTAAATTTGATTCTGGAATGGGCTCAGAGTCACTGCTGCTCAAAGTAGAATTTAAAGTACTAAGTGGACCCATAGCTTCTTCAAATGAATTTACATAATGACACACACACTAACTCAAAGTGGAGTCAAGATTCAATGTATCCTTGATTAGGGATACCACGGCCATACTGGCCCTGCTCCATTTCTATTTTGTACCCCAGAATCTGGGTTATTCTGTCAGCTAGGCCCACTTAACTCAGATATCTGTTTAATTAAACAAGAATGGGATATTTAAGTCTGAACTTCATAAAGGGAGGGAAGGAGAAAGGAAATGGAATTAATATTTGTTGACTACTATATATTAGAAACTAAGCTCAGTGACTTATTTGCATTCATTTAATACCCACATAATTCAATGAAATCCATTTATTAGCTTATTGTATAGATACAGACACTGAGGTTAAAAGAAAGTAAGTTAACTCTTTATAGGTCACATACTTGGTCATGGAGGGATCAGGATTCAACCCAGGATTTCAGCACTCCAAAGATATTATGGACTCTTTGAAAACAGGTGGGTCCATATTACGGAATGATAACTACATACGGTTTACTAGAAGTAAATGTAAAAGTTAATACATGCAACATGGTATAAATGAAATACAATAGCAATTTACAATCTCTCAATCTTCCCATTTAGAAAATGGTGAAACCAGTGCAGGTAAGAGACATAACTCTGACACTGTGTGAATCATCCTCTTTTCAGCACCCAGCTGCCTGCATTTATCCATAATGACACCTTGTGAACCTTATAGCTGAAGAAACCTTCATTACTTTCTGGTGTGAATTCCCAATGTGTCTACAATTTCTCCAAGTTCTGACTTTGAGAGTCTTCATCAACTGGACTTCTAAACTCTCTTACATGTTGCAAACTTAAAAGGATAAGCTAATTGTGTGCCAGGTTAGGATACACCTTCACTGTTACCTTGGTCTGACAGGTATTCTATAAATATCCTTTAACCTACTCTAGCAAAATCAAAGCTTAACAAGGTTTAAGGCCTTGAATTTAAGAAAACTCAGCAAAAAAAAAAATCAGCAAAAGTTCTTCAAGCTCACAGAAAACTGAGATGTCATGAACTGATAGTCAGAAAGCTGAGAGGTGAAAGTCTGAGCTATCTATCAGCTAATGTGGGCCCAATGCCCCCACAGCCCCTAAGGAACCTCTGAAGCTCCTGAAGTTTCAATTTTCTGTAATGAAAAAAGGGAAAGAGGCATGTAATTTATTTCTTAACTATTTCTGTACTGCAAAAAAGTTCATGAAGGAAAAAGTTGCCCACCCACAAAAAGATCTTGTGTTTAGCTCATAGTAATAATGTGGAAAATATGACTCTTCTGCTGTCTACATGCTTTCTGAAGCATTACAAGTTACATTCCAGAAACTAGTACCAGGCTGAATAGAACCATGGTAGCAGGAATGGTACAGAGATCATAGTCCCTTCAGGACCACCTCTGTGACAAGGC
The DNA here is from genome assembly GCF_022837055.1 of Prionailurus viverrinus. Lineage (NCBI taxonomy): Eukaryota > Metazoa > Chordata > Mammalia > Carnivora > Felidae > Prionailurus > Prionailurus viverrinus. The sequence goes on from NC_062572.1 coordinate 32,529,516, forward strand.
AAGACTATACAGAAAAACCACAAAATGTAGGGCAGACTGGGATAATTTGTTAATCAAACCATAAACATTTATCAAGCCTACAAACCCTACAAGATTCTTTTCTGGTGCTAAGGAGACCCTCTGGGCAGTTTAGGTCCTCATTAGTTTAAAGAATTGCTGCTGGGCAACTAGTGTCTATAGTCAAATAGGAGCCACTTCTCTCATCATCTGATAACTCAGAGCACAATCTCTGAGGTCCAAATGCAGTGAGAGAAGATAGGATATTTTCCCAAGGGTAATATGTAGGTCAAAAGAATTTTATTTTTCAGTATTTGTGGCAAGTACTCTATGTTGTCAAAGTTATCTTCAAGCAAAATTTGACACTCCAAAATATTATAATCAATGAGAATTTGACATATAATACCCAGGATAGTATTTGAACCTAATTAACCCTCAAAAAATAGATGGAAAATTTAAAATTAAATTAAAGATGCAGCTATGGCTAACTAGAAGTGGAAGGAGGCAGAATACTAGGAAAAATCGATCTCCAATTTTCTCAAGTTAAATGCCGTAGTCATTAGTTTTCTAAGACTGTTCAAGCAAGAATTAATCAAGGCACTTTAACACCGTAACTATGAACTACATAAAATTAGTCAGTGAATCTAAAGAAGTATGAATCCAGCATGTAAACGACAAAAGCAGCAATCCTATTAGGGACATAACACACATTCAAAAGCATCAACATTTGAAAGGAACCCAGCATCAAAATTGTGAGCACCCTACCTTTCCTACTCCAGAAGCTCATGGTAAGTGCCTTACAAAACCTATGTAGAACATTCCTGTTTCAGAATATTTTCTTACAAAGTTATTCATAGGAAACAAGGCCATGGATGATTAGGCAACTATTAAGTACACAGGGATCTAAAAAGATCAATCCTATATTGTGACTCTAGAGGACAGTCCTTATTTTAGTCAGGTAGTTCATGCCACAAAAGATGTACAGCTGAGGGGTTAAAAAATGATATAGTTAGAGATACTTGGGTGGCTCAGTCAGTTAAGCATCTGACTTTTCATTTAGGGTCAAGTCATGATCTCATAGTTTGTGAGACCAAGCCCCATGCTGACTGTGCAGAGCCTGCTTGGGATTCTCTCTCTCCCTCTCTCTCTCTGTCCCTCCCCCACTCAGACACTTGCTTGCACTCTCTCTCTCTCAAAAATAAATAAACTTTTAAAAAGTGGTATAGCTAAAATATAGACACATTTCTTTATTAAGTCTATATTCATCCTAGAAGTCCAATGTAAGAGACAATCATCAAAGGAAACAGAAGCAAATCACATTTAAAAACAAAACACTACAGTTTGCCTTCCAAACCATCTTAGATAAACACAATGACTGGTAGAAGAGAATCCAAAGAACTTTAGTGAGAAGCAGTGAAAGTACTCCTTGTTATAAATTTAACTTCAACACCCAAGAAATGTCTTCAACTAAATGCATAAGCAGTCACAATAATGTACACTCCAGATGTTTTATATCATGCAGTCTCTGGAACATCTTTCCCAGTGCCAATGACAGTAAAAACAGATTATTTGGGGGAAGTTCCTAATATAGTCTGATTTGGGGGAGTCAAGTCAAGCAAATAAAAGGGAGGCTAAGGTCTTTTCTTTGTTTTAGGTTAGGTGTTTTTACTCTTGAGAGCCAACACTTCCTAATACAGCATGTTTAAAAAGAGAGAAATACTGTTGGATGGTGTTATGGCAAATATACTGATGCTATAAGTCTTTCATATCAGCAGGTCAAAACCAGTCACCCACTTTCCCATCCCAAAATTTCCAAGTCAGTTCTCTAGGAAAATCTTCCCTCTCAGGAGGTCACAGCATTCATGATACATATTTTCCTTATCTATAATTTTTGAAAAGCATGCCCATTTTGGAGTGAACTGCTAGTTGTGTGATTATTTTTGAGAATATTCTGCTTTCTCTTTTCAGGAACAGGATTAAAAAGCACAGTGGAGAAGAGGCCTTCTGAACCTGTCCAGTTTTTTCCTCTTTGTTCCTTGGGCTACACTCAGGCCATTCCTCACAGATCTTTTTTGTAAAGACACAAGCGACACAAGACTGACAGTTTCCATGGGTAACCCATTCCAGGCTCAAAGGACCTTTCCTCTCAGAAATTATTTCCATTTCCCTAACCTCAGTGTGTTAGCTCTTATTTGGAGGACCAAACTTCAATCTTGTTTCCCAAGTATATGAAATGACCCCTTCGGCACTACATCTATACATTTTCCCTGTTTTTTTCCCTCTTATTCCTCATACAGACCACATTAATCCTATAATCGCTTCAAACTGTATTTCCCTCATCCTTTAGGCTGCAGCCCCCACTCTCAGTTACGGAGATGGAGAGGCTCCATCACCAGGCTCTGGGTGCGAACCTCACAAGATGCTGCAACCTGTCACTATATGTCAGAAAAGCTAACCCAGTTGTCATAACCTTTCCTCAGAGGTCTCCTCTTCCAACCTTGAACCATCTTTATATGATTTTGTTTTGAAGTCTTTCTAAAGTGTCCCTATACTATACAATCAAATTATTTTAGAGCTGGAAGAGACATTGTAAAGTCATCCAGGCTTTTACAGCAGGGAAAACTGAGACCCATGCAAAAAGTCTTCCAGCTGATTACTAGATTTTACTGTTCTACTTTTAACTATAAGTCACGATTCCTATTCCTATGAAACATATTACCAGGTCTGTTCAAGATGTGAGTACAGGCTATCCTTGCTTTATACACAGTTCAGATGTGAAAAAAAAAAAAAGTCAATTACCATACTTTATTTATTTATTTATTTTTTATGAAATTTATTGACAAATTGGTTTCCATACAACACCCAGTGCTCATCCCAAAAGGTGCCCTCCTCAATACCCATCACCCACCCTCTCCTCCCTCCCACCCCCCATCAACCCTCAGTTTGTTCTCAGTTTTTAAGTCTCTTATGCTTTGGCTCTCTCCCATTCTAACCTCTTTTTTTTTTTTTTTTTCCTTCCCCTCCCCCATGGGTTCCTGTGAAGTTTCTCAGGATCCACATAAGAGTGAAACCATATGGTATCTGTCTTTCTCTGTATGGCTTATTTCACTTAGCATCACACTCTCCAGTTCCATCCACGTTGCTACGAAAGGCCATATTTCATTTTTTCTCATTGCCACGTAATATTCCATTGTGTATATAAACCACAATTTCTTTATCCATTCATCAGTTGATGGACATTTAGGCTCTTTCCATAATTTGGCTATTGTTGAGAGTGCTGCTATGAACATTGGGGTACACGTGGCCCTATGCATCAGCGCTCCTGTATCCCTTGGATAAATTCCTAGCAGTGCTATTGCTGGGTCATAGGGTAGGTCTATTTTTAATTTTCTGAGGAACCTCCACACTGCTTTCCAGAGCGGCTGCACCAATTTGCATTCCCACCAACAGTGCAAGAGGGTTCCCGTTTCTCCACATCCTCTCCAGCATCTATAGTCTCCGGATTTGTTCATTTTGGCCACTCTGACTGGCGTGAGGTGATACCTGAGTGTGGTTTTGATTTGTATTTCCCTGATAAGGAGCGACGCTGAACATCTTTTCATGTGCCTGTTGGCCATCCGGATGTCTTCTTTAGAGAAGTGTCTATTCATGTTTGCTGCCCATGTCTTCACTGGGTTATTTGTTTTTCGGGTGTGGAGTTTGGTGAGCTCTTTATAGATTTTGGATACTAGCCCTTTGTCCGATATGTCATTTGCGAATATCTTTTCCCATTCCGTTGGTTGCCTTTTAGTTTTGTTGGTTGTTTCCTTGGCTGTGCAGAAGCTTTTTATCTTCATAAGGTCCCAGTAATTCACTTTTGCTTTTAATTCCCTTGCCTTTGGGGATGTGTCCAGTAAGAGATTGCTACGGCTGAGGTCAGAGAGGTCTTTTCCTGCTTTCTCCTCTAAGGTTTTGATGGTTTCCTGTCTCACATTTAGGTCCTTTATCCATTTTGAGTTTATTTTTGTGAATGGTGTGAGAAAGTGGTCTAGTTTCAACCTTCTGCATGTTGCTGTCCAGTTCTCCCAGCACCATTTGTTAAAGAGGCTGTCTTTTTTCCATTGGATGTTCTTTCCTGCTTTGTCAAAGATGAGTTGGCCATACGTTTGTGGGTCTAGTTCTGGGGTTTCTATTCTATTCCATTGGTCTATGTGTCTGTTTTGGTGCCAATACCATGCTGTCTTGATGATGACAGCTTTGTAGTAGAGGCTAAAGTCTGGGATTGTGATGCCTCCTGCTTTGGTCTTCTTCTTCAAAATTCCTTTGGCTATTCGGGGCCTTTTGTGGTTCCATATGAATTTTAGGATTGCTTGTTCTAGTTTTGAGAAGAATGCTGGTGCAATTTTGATTGGGATTGCATTGAATGTGTAGATAGCTTTGGGTAGTATTGACATTTTGACAATATTTATTTTTCCAATCCATGAGCAGGGAATGTCTTTCCATTTCTTTAAATCTTCTTCAATTTCCTTCATAAGCTTTCTATAATTTTCAGCATACAGATCCTTTACATCTTTGGTTAGATTTATTCCTAGGTATTTTATGCTTCTTGGTGCAATTGTGAATGGGATCAGTTTCTTTATTTGTCTTTCTGTTGCTTCATTGTTAGTGTATAAGAATGCAACTGATTTCTGTACATTGATTTTGTATCCTGCAACTTTGCTGAATTCCTGTATCAGTTCTAGCAGACTTTTGGTGGAGTCTATCGGATTTTCCATGTATAATATCATGTCATCTGCAAAAAGCGAAAGCTTGACTTCATCTTTGCCAATTTTGATGCCTTTGATTTCCTTTTGTTGTCTGATTGCTGATGCTAGAACTTCCAGCACTATGTTAAACAGCAGCGGTGAGAGTGGGCATCCTTGTCGTGTTCCTGATCTCAGGGAAAAAGCTCTCAGTTTTTCCCCGTTGAGGATGATGTTAGCTGTGGGCTTTTCATAAATGGCTTTTATGATCTTTAAGTATGTTCCTTCTATCCCGACTTTCTCAAGGGTTTTTATTAAGAAAGGGTGCTGGATTTTGTCGAAGGCCTTTTCTGCATCGATTGACAGGATCATATGGTTCTTCTCTTTTTTTTTGTTAATGTGATGTATCACGTTGATTGATTTGCGAATGTTGAACCAGCCCTGCATCCCAGGAATGAATCCCACTTGATCATGGTGAATAATTCTTTTTATATGCCGTTGAATTCGATTTGCTAGTACCTTATTGAGAATTTTTGCATCCATATTCATCAGGGATATTGGCCGGTAGTTCTCTTTTTTTACTGGGTCTCTGTCTGGTTTAGGAATCAAAGTAATACTGGCTTCATAGAATGAGTCTGGAAGTTTTCCTTCCCTTTCTATTTCTTGGAATAGCTTGAGAAGGATAGGTATTATCTCTGCTTTAAACGTCTGGTAGAACTCCCCTGGGAAGCCATCTGGTCCTGGACTCTTATTTGTTGGGAGATTTTTGATAACCGATTCAATTTCTTCGCTGGTTATGGGTCTGTTCAAGCTTTCTATTTCCTCCTGATTGAGTTTTGGAAGAGTGTGGTTGTTCAGGAATTTGTCCATTTCTTCCAGGTTGTCCAGTTTGTTGGCATATAATTTTTCATCGTATTCCCTGATAATTGTTTGTATCTCTGAGGGATTGGTTGTAATAATTCCATTTTCATTCATGATTTTATCTATTTGGGTCATCTCCCTTTTCTTTTTGAGAAGCCTGGCTAGAGGTTTGTCAATTTTGTTTATTTTTTCAAAAAACCAACTCTTGGTTTCGTTGATCTGCTCTACAGTTTTTTTAGTTTCTATATTGTTTATTTCTGCCCTGATCTTTATTATTTCTCTTCTTCTGCTGGGCTTAGGCTGCCTTTGCTGTTCTGCTTCTAGTTCCTTTAGGTGTGCTGTTAGATTTTGTATTTGGGATTTTTCTTGTTTCTTGAGATAGGCCTGGATTGCAATGTATTTTCCTCTCAGGACTGCCTTTGCTGCGTCCCAAAGCGTTTGGATTGTTGTATTTTCATTTTCATTTGTTTCCATATATTTTTTAATTTCTTCTCTAATTGCCTGGTTGACCCACTCATTCGTTAGTAGGGTGTTCTTTAACCTCCATGCTTTTGGAGGTTTTCCAGACTTTTTTCTGTGGTTGATTTCAAGCTTCATAGCATTGTGGTCTGAAAGTAAGCATGGTATAATTTCAATTCTTGTAAACTTATGAAGGGCTGTTTTGTGACCCAGTATATGATCTATCTTGGAGAATGTTCCATGTGCACTCGAGAAGAAAGTATATTCTGTTGCTTTGGGATGCAGAGTTCTAAATATATCTGTCAAGTCCATCTGATCCAATGTCTCATTCAGGGCCCTTGTTTCTTTATTGACCGTGTGTCTAGATGATCTATCCATTTCTGTAAGTGGTGTATTAAAGTCCCCTGCAATTACCACATTCTTATCAATAAGGTTGCTTATGTTTATGAGTAATTGTTTTATATATTTGGGGGCTCCGGTATTCGGTGCATAGACATTTATAATTGTTAGCTCTTCCTGATGGATAGACCCTGTAACTATTATATAATGTCCTTCTTCATCTCTTGTTACAGCCTTTAATTTAAAGTCTAGTTTGTCTGATATAAGTATGGCTACTCCAGCTTTCTTTTGGCTTCCAGTCGCATGATAAATAGTTCTCCATCCCCTCACTCTCAATCTAAAGGTGTCCTCAGGTCTAAAATGAGTCTCTTGTAGACAGCAAATAGATGGGTCTTGTTTTTTTATCCATTCTGATACCCTATGTCTTTTGGTTGGCGCATTTAATCCATTTACATTCAGTGTTATTATAGAAAGATACGGGTTTAGAGTCATTGTGATGTCTGTATGTTTTATGCTTGTAGTGATGTCTCTGGGACTTTGTCTCACAGGGTCCCCCTTAGGATCTCTTGTAGGGCTGGTTTAGTGGTGACAAATTCCTTCAGTTTTTGTTTGTTTGGGAAGACCTTTATCTCTCCTTCTATTCTAAATGACAGACTTGCTGGATAAAGGATTCTCGGCTGCATATTTTTTCTGTCTAGCACCCTGAAAATCTCGTGCCAATTCTTTCTGGCCTGCCAAGTTTCAAAAGAGAGATCAGTCACGAGTCTTATAGGTCTCCCTTTATATGTGAGGGCACGTTTACCCCTTGCTGCTTTCAGAATTTTCTCTTTATCCTTGTATTTTGCCAGTTTCACTATGATATGTCGTGCAGAAGATCGATTCAAGTTACGTCTGAAGGGAGTTCTCTGTGCCTCTTGGATTTCAATGCCTTTTCCTTCCCCAGTTCAGGGAAGTTCTCAGCTATTATTTCTTCAAGTATCCCTTCAGCACCTTTCCCTCTCTCTTCCTCCTCTGGGATACCAATTATGCGTATATTATTTCTTTTTAGTGTATCACTTAATTCTCTAATTTTCCCCTCATACTCCTGGATTTTTTTATCTCTCTTTTTCTCAGCTTCCTCTTTTTCCATAACTTTATCTTCTAGTTCACCTATTCTCTCCTCTGCCTCTTCAAGCCTAGCTGTGGTGGTTTCCATTTTGTTATGCATTTCGTTTAAAGCGTTTTTCAGCTCCTCGTGACTGTTCCTTAGTCCCTTGATCTCTGTAGCAAGAGATTCTCTGCTGTCCTGTATACTGTTTTCAAGCCCAGCGATTAATTTTATGACTATTATTCTAAATTCACTTTCTGTTATATTATTTAAATCCTTTTTGATCAGCTCATTAGCTGTTGTTATTTCCTGGAGATTCTTCTGAGGGGAGTTCTTCCGCTTGGTCATTTTGGATAGTCCCTGGAGTGGTGCGGACCTGCAGGGCACTTCCCCTGTGCTGTAGTGTATAACTGGAGTTGGTGGGCGGGGCCGCAGTCAGACCTGATGTCTGTCCCCAGCCCACCGCTGGGGCCACGGTCAGACTGGTGTGTGCCTTCTCTTCCCCTCTCCTAGGGGCGGGATTCACTGTGGGGTGGTGTGGCTCGTCTGGGCTACTTGCACCGTGCCAGGCTTGTGATGCTGGGGATCTGGCGTATTAGCTGGGGTGGGTAGGCAAGGTGCTCGGGGGCAGGAGGGCCAGGCTTAGATCGCTTCTCCTTAGGTGATCCACTTCAGGAGGGGCCCTGTGGCAGCGGGAGGGAGTCAGATCTGCTGCCGGAGGTTTGGCTCCGCCGAAGCGCAGAGTTGGGTGTTTGCGCGGAGCGAGCAAGTTCCCCGGCAGGAACAGGTTCTCTTTGGGATTTCGGCTGGGGGATGGGCGGGGGAGATGGCGCTGGCGAGCGCCTTTGTTCCCCACCAAACTGAGCTCTGTTGTCAGGGGGCTCAGCAGCTCTCCCTCCCTTTGTCCTCCAGCCTTCCCGCTTTCCGAGCAGAGCTGTTAACTTATGACCTCCCAGACGCTCAGTCGCGCTTGTTGTGGGAACACAGTCCGTCAGGCCCCTCCGCTTTTGCAAGCCAGACTCGGTGGCTGTGCTTGGCCGGCGAGCCGCCCCTCCGCCCCGGCTCCCTCCCGCCAGTCCGTGGAGCGCGCACCGCCTCGCCGCCCTTCCTACCCTCTTCCGTGGGCCTCTCGTCTGCGTTTGGCTCCGGCGACTCCGTTCTGCTAATCCTCCGGCGGTTTTCTGGGTTATTTAGGCAGATGTAGATGGAATCTAAGTGATCAGCAGGACGTGCGGTGAGCCCAGCGTCCTCCTAAGCCGCCATCTTGCCGCCGACTCCCTACCATACTTTAAATAACACCATCCCTAAGCAACACAGTTCAAATTTCAATTATCAGAGTATACGGACTATGAGTAATTGCATAGAGTACAACTCTACAGCTAGCTCTTTAGTCCACAAATCACTATGTAAATAACAGCGTGAGCATCATGATCAGTAACCAATCACATCACTTCCTTCAAAATCTGCTAGTGATTGGTCACCACACAGCTGTTATTTACACATAAACAGCAAAGACTGTAGTTGTGTTGTATCCTGTGTCCCAGGGGTACATACATGCCATTTTACAAAAATGGGTAATCAGAAGAGAGAACCAGCCAACAAAGATAAAAAGAAATGCAAAGTGATATTGCTGGGAAATTTGAATCTATCATAACTGGAGGTATAGAAGAAATAGCTGATGTGGGAAGAGTGATCCTCCAATGCTGCTCTAGACTTATGATATGCAGCTAGAAAAACTCAGTGAAGGCGAGCCTATCGACATAAAGGAGGAAAGTAGTTGTGACAAAAAGGAGAAAGTTGACCCAGGAGAGATGATGGGACCCAAAAAAATTTACACTAAAAGAACTCTCAGATATATTTCACAACATTGAAAACACAAAGGGTAAAATGTTGGAAGCTGGTCCAAACTAAGAAAGGAGTATGACAATCCATCAGGGCACAGGAAAATGCTTGTTTCCTATCATAAGTTATAGGACAGAAAGGAGACAGCAGACTCTGCTCAAACTACTCTTAATACATTTTACAAAGAAACAGAATAGTTTAGGGGCACCTGGGTGGCTCAGTCGGTTAAGCACCTGACTTTGGCTCAGGTCATGATCTCGTGACTCCATGAGTTCGAGAGCCCTGCATCGTGCTCTGTGCTGACAGCTCAGAGCCTGGAACCTGCTTTGGATTCTGTGACCCCAATCTCTCTGCTCTCTCTCTCTCTCTCTCTCTCTCTCAAATATAAACATTAAAAAAACATTTTTTTTAAAAAGAACAGTTTAATTCTCAATGTTTCTAATGTTTTAAATTATAATATGATAAATATTAGATTTACTACCATTTGTCATTTCCTTATACATTTATAATTGATAGTAAGAGAATGTTTAATGTTTTGACCAAAAATGTTTAAAGGTCAAGAAGTCACTGTAATTTTCCCCATGATTATTAGTACGGCTAACCTAAAAAAAAAATCTCCTTTTTACTGTTGGTAGAAGCTAACTGAGACTTAGCATATGGGTGACCAGCTCCTAAAACCTAAGGGAATTGAAAGACATTATTACATCTCTATATTCAGAAGCAACCATCATATCTTGGGAGTCCTCAGAGTGTGCCAGGGATTATATTATAAGCCATCATGATAACCCTGTGAGATAGGAATCAAGTGACTTCTCCAAGCCACATGGCAGAACCAAGCCGGTTCTTCTGACTCCAAGCCACCTTCTCTGCCCACCCCTCCACAACCCATCTAGGTCCTCTGGTGGGAAGGGTGGTATCTCTTACAAAAGAGGGATAGTCCCACATCAGAATCCATCATAAACAGCAATGGCAAGTAACAGGGCTATCTTTGTGGGAAGGTTGGCACAGGACTATTAACCAATGACCAGATCAATCTTAACTCACACTCTTGCCTTTTGCAGAGGAAAAAAGTTGTATTCTTTATTACTTATTTATCCTTGAGCGTGCAATTGTTCATTTAAAGACAATAGATACTCTTCTTTAAAACCATGGTCTTGGTTTTTCCTTTCTCACTTCTGCCTGATATATAGCTTACAACAGCCTTCCAGAATAGAACAAAATTCACTTCAGAACATGCCTTGTTCATAATGCACACATGCTTTGCTTGTCTGGGTCTTCTGTAGCACATCTATACTTGCACTTCCCATACCTGTGGTTATTTTATATTGAGCTGCTAAAATATACAGACCTCTTTTATAGTGAGGAAGTTCCCTTCTGATCCTTTTTCCTCTTTCCTTTTCTTATCTGTTTCCCTTATCTGATATTAAAGTAGCAAAAGAAGATTTTTAAAAATTCCCATTTAAAGTATGTAGGGTACTTTTACTTAAGAGAGGGAACCCCATACATGTCACAGTACTTGTTCTGGTACCTGGTGGTGAGGAAACGTGTTGTCTGTTGGAAACGATGGCAGACTGCCAACTATCTGTGGAAAGGATTTTCAAAGGCTGCACAGAATAGAAATGTTGCTCGAGCACAAAAAGCTGCATTTTTCAATGATACCATTGATAATAGTATTTAGGGCCATCTTCCATGTAACTGAGGGAAAAAAAGCATAGAGTAAAATAAGCTTTAAAAAAAATACCCTTTGGGGCACCTAGGTGGTTCAGTTGGATAAGCGTCTGACTTCGTTCAGCTCAGGTCATAGATCTCGTGTTTCATAGGTTTGAGCCCCGTGTTGGGCTCTGTGCTGACAGTTCAGAGCCTAGATCCTGCTTCAGATTCTGTGTCCCCCTCTCCCTCTGCCCCTCCCCTGCTTGTACTTTGCCTCTCTCTCGCCCTCAAAAATAAAAACATTGAAAAAATTACCCTTGTGTTGATGAACACAAGGTGATGTATAGAAGTGTTGAATCCCTTTATTGTACACATGAAACTAACACAACATTGTAAGTTAACTAACTGGAATTAAAATAAAAACTTAAAAAATTTCAAAGCTTCAGAACTTTAAAAAAAATACTCTTAGTATCAATCTCCACTTTCAGGATATAAATTATAAACATTTTTATCACATATCATCAGTTGATTGTGGCCATAAATAAACCGTAAGAGATACCACTAATGCACAGTCAAAACTTAAAACTCCATGTAATGCCATCAGTACCTTATGTTCATATTAATACAAATATATAATCCTGATTTCTACAACAAACCCTGCTGTCACCCTTCATTCTCCAAAGTTTCTTACCCCCAATTCCTTCCATTACCACAGATATTTGCTGCATCTACTGACCTACAACTGTCTGGACACAAAGCACCTGTAACATGGAAATAAATCCCTTCCCCAAATAGCCCATAGTGAATTGTCTGATGAGAATGGATCTCAGCCTACAAACATAGGGCTGCTTGGTCCATTGATGATTCCCAGATGGCTGCACTCTCTGAGGACACTGGGGAAAAGTCAAAATCCAGGCGGAAGCACTCAGAAAGCCTGTTTCATAGGCAGATCACCTTCCTGGGCTTGGCCCAAACAATTTTCCCAGTGGGCAGTCCCTGTTCCAGTGTCCCTATGGATTCTGGACAGTCATAGCCCAAGCTGGCTGAGAGTACATGGGAAGCAGAGTTACAGAGTTTGGCTCATTCTGCACCAGGAGGAAGCTACTTTATCTTTTTCTCAACACATTATTTTTTCTGTAAAGAGTTGACAAATACCTAAGAATTTACTAGATAGCAAAACAGTATACATATGAGCTTAGCACTTACAGAATTACATTTTTTAAATGACTTGGTGGCTAGAATGAAGTTCACACTTAAAAAAATTGGTAATGCATAGGCCAATAATTAGTATTCAATTGTGAGTGTATAAAGGAATTAGTACAACTTAAACTCAAATAAGAGCATTTTAGGAAAAAAACTTATCACAAAATGTACCTCAATATAGTCCTAAGTTCTGGTTAAAAATTAGGGCCAACACAAAAACTGTTTAGCTCTGGGAAGGAATTTTAGAAGATGTGACACCAATTGATAAAATTAATTCACTTGGTAGTAATAACCCCAAACCTGTATGGTATGAAACTTTGAGTCAAGAGCTAAAGCAAACATAAGGCAAGCTGATCTGGGGAGAAGGTGGAGTGGTTTCCCATATCCTATTTGGAAAACTTACAGAGCGAACATTTGGTACTTTCATGACAATTCAAAGCCTTGTCAATATTTTCAATATTACCCAAAGATTTTACTTTCTAACCCCATATTTGTCTGTTGTGCTCACCCTGAACCTCTGTCCTGGACCACTAATTTCCACTAGTGGTCAAACCACTAATTAAAGTGGTTTAACGCCAATAGAATAAAAGAATTATAAGTGTTATGTTCTCTAAGGTTGAAAGTAGCAAAAACACATTTTTAGTACAATGTCAATGTCTCAAAATATTATTTTAGTTGTAAAAGATCCTGAAATTAAAACTTCATCATTGTGGAATGTCCCTTGTATTTATCATGAATTAAAACAAACAAAAAAACTGGTTTTGTCCCCCAGTCCCTGACTGAATGTTACAGAGGAGCACGAGTGCTTGCAAGTGTAAGGGTGTATGTGTATGTGTGTGTGTGTATGTGCGGGCACGTGTGCACACATGTGCACATACACACATACACAGGCACTTCACTTTTCCCCCAAATTCTGACCTTTCAGATTTCTATGTGTATTAATATCTCCCTACCTGGCTGGCAGACCTTTTCACAGTGTGCCCTTCAAGATTAAAAAAATATACATCAGCACAGTTTGAAAACAATGACAACCCTATGGAGCTATGCAGAGAGAAAGAAAGACACAAGACAGACAGACAGACCTGTTCAAGAAAATCACTCCCAACCAGGGTCTGAGGCTACTCAGCTAATCAGGCAGGTACTCAGCTCTTCACTTCGGCAGACTTGCTTAGCATCGAAATCGGCTGTCTGCCCAGGAGGATGAGGTAATGTCTAGGTTTAATGCCAAAATCTCTCTAACTGGCAGGACACATCGGGTAAATATTTCTACTGCAGGAGACCACATTCATTTGATGCTGCTGCCAGTTTTATTATTGTTATTATGCTCATTAATATTAATACTTAGCCATCATACCTATTTAAGATTGAAGATAGAAAATCAGGGTTTTTGCTGAAATCACATTGGCAGATATAGGAGGAAATAAAGTAAGCACCCCCCACCCCCGCTCCCCTAACAATGATGGTCACAGCACTGATCTGCAATCCCTTTCACACACTCTGAGCTGCACAAACTCTCTCTCCCAGTTGCTGTAAATCTGGAACCGTACTCAGGTTTCCCCCCATTTCATCCTGTCTGTGAGAAGGGTGGGGGTGGTATGTAGGTGGGGCTTGAAGCCCACTTCAAGCTACCCGAATAATTGTAATATTTGGAAATGTAGTAGATTGCTAATGGTTTCTTCTTTCTTATAAAAAAATCCAAATTTGCTACACCATCTATATTTTGATGACCTGCTTATGGCCTCACAAATTATGGGCACCCTGGTGCTGATACTGAACAGGTCCCATGACTTGTTCCCTTGATGATCTGTCTAGGTGGTTACTGCCAACAATACACATTTATGTCACAGCATATGATCTTGTAGAAGGAGTTACTGAAATGCTCAGGGATTCTTTAATTTAAATTTTCCCTGTTGTTACTGGATGAGGCCTCTGACGTCAGTCTTGATTTAGTTGAAAGGACAGGACTTGTGTTCTGTTAGTCAGCAACTGAATGTCAAACTTTACATGGGTTCATGAAGGACCACCTACGAGGGATGGTCAAACTTTCACCAATCTTATCTCCTCTCATCAAAGAGTTGAAAATAATGCTTCCCTCTCCCAGGTATTATTCCCATAAGGGGCAAGAAAGCATGATGCCAAGGCAAAGTCTTTCTGCAAAAGGCACCATAAAGGCAGTATTTTGTGTGAATAACAAAAAACAACATCTGAAACCCAACATCATCCTGCAAGGAAAGAGAGATGTGCCTCTGCACTCTGACATCACCTACATCGTCTTATAGGGAAGGAGGAGCTCTGAAGAATGGAATCAGGAGACACCTCCTCAAATGTACCAAAGATGAGAAAATAAACAGAAGGATGCTATTCCCGTGCTTGGTTAGAGCCAGCCCAACCCAGTTAACTGCTAACATCTACACACAGTGACTCCATGAGGTTAGTTGAATGTAGATTGTTTTTTAAAATTTATTTTTTTTAACGTTTATTCATTTTTTGATAGAGACAGAGTGTGAGTGGGGGAGGGGCAGAGAGAGAGGGAGACACAGAATCCGAAGCAAGCTCCAGGCTCTGAACTGACAGCACAGACCCTGACATGGGGCTTGAATTCACGGACTGTGAGATCATGACCTGAGCTGAAGTCAGACGCCCAACCAACTGAGCCACCCAGGTGCCCCATAATATGGTTTTTATTTAAAGATCATACAACCCAGGGCACCTGGGTGGCTCAGTCGGTTTCAGCTCAGGTCATGATCTCATGGTTCATGAGCTGGAGCCCTACATCAGGCTTTGCACTACCAGTGCAGAACCTGATTGGGATTCTCTCTCTTCCCCTCTCTCTGCCCCTCTCCTGCTTGCACACACTCTCTCAAAATAAATAAATAAACTTATAAAAAAAGATCAAACAACTCTCTATAAGCAAAGAGTTCAAGGTATTCTTAACATTTCCAAATTTCAAAGTCTTGTACAACATATATATGCTTCTAAGTGGGAAACCAAGATTCCCTATTAATCAGGAAGATGATTCATTGTAGATGAGAACTGGAGATGGAAGTGGAGACAGTGGTAAGGCATTCTATTGTTATGGGAGTGGGCATTGAGCTGCCTGCCCCAAGAGTAATACTGAAAGGAGAACTGGGGGGTGAAAATGGAAGGGGATCATGGAGGTTTTCCACAGCTGGGGAAGGTGTGTGCTCAGAAGTATTTCTTCAATGTCATTCTCACCTGGGCATCTTCCCACTGTGACAGCTGAAAGGACTTTTCCTGTTCTCCCTCCCCTAAACAAAATATTTCTTCTCACTGTAGCTTTGGTTTTCAGAAGTCATCCTTCTGTCTTCAAAAAGGGGGGACTTTTGTCACATTCAAGAAAATTAAGGGTTCCTAAATGTACTTTGACCTGATATTATGACATGAAAGTCACTTGTATCTTCTTACAGGGCTTAGTGAATTGCTTTTGAAAAATGGTAATAATTAAGAAAGGCTGAAAATGTACAGTAGTCACCCTTTACAAATGCTAAAAGGCCCTTTTTAAAGCTGTAATAAAAAGAAGCCAAATAAAATTCCCAAAAGCGAATCAGTCTAAATTTTATTTAGACTGGAGAATGTTCATTATGAGTCGGGCAACAGGCTGAATGGAAATTACTAATTAATTGAACATTATAGCTTTAAAACTCATTAATTCATCTTACTGCATTTCCTGAATACAGGCACATTTTTTATGTTTTGTTAAGCTAATAAAAACACAATTTTGAAAGATTAATGAAGAGGTTCTGATCCTTGTGCTACTTGGTTGTCTATCTTCAAGTTCGCTGAGGTGCTAGTTGTAGAGCTGACCGCTTTCAGATTTGCTACAGCAAATAAATGTGTGAGCATGACATTTTATACTATGTGGTTTTAATTTTGGCTTACATTAATGCAGTGGTTTGGTGGTAATTGCCACAAACCTTGAAATCACACTCCTTTCCTCCCACCTCCCAATCCTTTTATTAATCTCAACTATGGGAGCCTTTGACTCTAATACCAAAACCAAGAGTCAAGGTTCTGTGATAACCGTCTCTGAAATCACTGAATGATGCGACCCAGTTCAGTGCCGATTCTTGAGTCTCCCTAACTCTAAACACTCTAAATTTAACTGGATACTTTCAAGGTTGAATTCTGATCTCCTCTGCTCTTCATCCCCACTGGGAGCATGGCTTAACTTCCACAGGAAAGATTTAGGTCAGATGAAAAGATGGTATTAATATCTTCAACAAAAGACTTGTTAAGCATTAGACTGTGCTACTGACTGTGGAAACCTCATCCCCTGCAAATCTTTTAATAGAATCAAGAGAGAGGATGGGAGGTCATCCGGTTTACCCCCTAACTTCAAGCAGACCCCTCTAACATCATTCTGGGCAGCAAGCCTGCCTTATTTTTAAGGTGTGTTTGTTGTTTTTCCAGAGAAGCAGATTCCACAATCTTCCTTAGCAATCTACTCTAGTTCCTGACAGTCTTCAGGACTCAGGATTCATTTCCTTATGTTTAACCTAAATCTTCCAAGCTGCCACTGGTGCTCATTTCCTCTCGTGTTCTCACTGGTACCGATGCAGAACAGCTGGTGCCTGTCGTCTGCATAATAACTCTTCCTGTCCCTCCAGACACAGCCGATCTCCTCCAAGCCAAGCAGGAGAGTCCAGAGGGGCCAGAAGAGCTGGGAGAGCCTGAGGTTTGTTACAGAATTAAAAGAGGGACCTTAAAAGGCAGGGGTGGGGGTGGGGGGAATCAATAGGAAAAACAATTCCACAAAGAGGCTGGCAGTGAAGGCAAAGGCAAGCTCACTAAGCTAGAAGATGAGTGGAGATCTTTGAGCTCACTTAATTTAATAAAACAACAGTGCTTATGATTTTACTATGTGATCTAGGTGGAGCATATAATCCCTTTGAGTTTCAGCTGTCATCTCAGTACAAAATTAACACCTTAATTACCTAAAGACAGAGGCTAGGCCGGATGACCTTGGAGGTCTTTTCTTGTTCTAGATTTTGTAATTTTATTAACCTATTCTTGACCTATCTCAGCCACTCTAAAGGTTATTGGCCCAATTCTGAGAGGCAGCTAAGGGAAGATTTAAGAATCTTTGATATATTTCTTTCCTTTCTACTAAGCCACATTACAACCCCCTTTCAAAAACACCATCCCATATTTCAAGAAAGGAGAAAAAAATATGCCCTTGTATTTTCTCTAAAAGATAAATAAATGGACTCACTAAGAGTGACAGCACCAAAGCTGTTTCTTAGGCTGATGAATAGAAAACATTTGTTGACTGAAGGCAGGCTTAGAGAAACAGATGAGACACATTTACAATTTCATTCGTCAGTAGAATTTTAGACTCTGAGATTTGTCAACTAAGAACAAAAGAGATTTGGGTTCAATTCCTTTCTCAATTCCATATTTCCTTTCCCCCATCTATGCCCACCATTTTGACACTGGAATTGAACTGTTTCCCAATTTACAGAATGAGTCCATGAGATTTCTAATTTGTAATTTCTGTTCTATGACAAAACTCTGTATTTATGGAAGTAGATTGGAAATTTAATAGTCTTTCCTCAGAATCCCACCACTTGAGTCCTTCTGAAAAGTCCCATACATTTGCATTCAAAGGTCATTTTGTCAGACAATGATTTACTCACTGAAACCTTGGCAAACTTGAAAATGGATGCCAAATAAGACCTTAAAAGCCACCTAACCACTGTGCCAGGAGGCCAAGGATACTAGGGCCAAGTGAATATTAGTCCATTAGGTTCATTCTCACTATTGTAACAACAGGAAAAAGTGGCCTTGAAGGACAATATGTACAGAGAGAAAACAACTGAATTACAAATTAACATTTTACAAGACTTGTTTAACAATCACTTAATAATTCACTGATAAGACCTATATCCTGGGAGGCAGTGGTAGGGGGACACCCAAACTTCTTACAGGTTACATATTTTCTTCAAGTTTCCACTATAAATGTCATTTATTTAATGTATATTTCTATAGTATAGGCATACTGTCAACATGCAGTATAAGAGAAGATTTATTTTACTTTCTTTATAAAACTCGGACATCGACTTGAGAGAAGTCTTAAGATAGAATTTGTTTCAGTGGACACACTAAGAAAAAGCTTTTACAGACTTTAATAACCAAACTCTTCAACTGAGGCCAGGCTGGAAATTAATCATATTAAGCTCTTTCTCTTTTTTTTAACTGAAGCCTCTTGGAGCAGAAGTTAAAGATTTTATTTCCCCTTTCAGTGAATATATGTTTTCGTGTCAGACAAACCAAAAGTGACCACAGTGGGAATACAGTAAATGTCAATATTTAATCTGTCCCTTCCTTTTCCACTTTTAAACCACAATGCATCATCTCAGCATGATTAATAACAACCATCTCACTTCTCCCTGCCTGACTCCAGCTCTTTTTGTTGCTAGGTAAAGTTTGCAGTCACCTGTCCTCCAAACACAGGGAAGATGGCCTCCAGGTAGCCACTCCACATCTGAAGACAATAGCATGGCAGCTACTATGTCTAGGGTCATCAGCGTGTCTGCCTCTGTACAGCAGGGCACTGCCAGCACATCCTCGGGAAGCAGGGACCTCTCGCATTCTCCAGCACATGGGTAAGGAGGAAGCAAGGGCCCAACAGGGGTTGAAGGAGAGGCCCAAGCTAACAAGCATTCTTCTTCCTAAGGACCACAGGGGGCAGGGGCCAGGGGCATAGGTGGGCACGACTGCGGCTTTTACTTCTGCCACCCTCGGCCTACTCTGTGTATTCTTTTTGTCTAAAATAGAGGGGCCCACCGATGGACAAAGTAAAGAAACTATATTCTGCTCTGAGCACTACGCTGGGATTTCCTGGTGCAGCAAAGAGAAAAACATCGAATCTTGGCCTCCCTCTGTTTCTTGCTGAAAGAAGAAAAGCTCTTATATCATGAGCCAGGCAGAGTGTTCTATGATTTAATGAAAGGATACTGTTCAAATATTGGAAAATATTTCCAAAGTATTCAAAGCAATTCCCAACTAATAATACCTCTTTTTCTCAGAACATTAGGGATACCATAGCCAGAAGCAGTAGGGGGCATACAGTGCAAAAGGAGGAAAAACGATATTATTTGTTTTTACATAAATTATCTTTAATGACTAATACTTCCAAGATCCAGATTTCTCTCATAATTTTTAAATTTTTTTCTAGCTCTAAAAGCTGATTCTGTGGTCTAACAAAAATGTAAAAAGGAACTTACGATATTTTACATAGAACTACGCTTTTGTGCAAAACAAAACAAGGAAGACTCAAACAATTAAAAAGACCAGACTGTCAGGATGAGCCTCCAAATGAAGGGCATGCACATTCCAGCATTGGTAGGCTTGTCGAAAATGGCTCTAAAATTATTGGAAACAGTTAAATGTGTCGATTGTGAGAAACATGGCAAGCTATTTAGAAGACAGGGGTCATGTCTTAGATTCTCCTCTATCATACCATTTTGCTAGGGAAAAGACATTCAGAAACAGCAGCGGAGGGGGGGGGGGCATTGGGTGGGGCTATGGCCTGACCTGGTGCTCCCACAGGGCACCCAGACAGCCCAGGTACATCAGCATCAGCCAGGGAGTCTCAGTCTTCTGGGGGAGCAGTGAGACCCCTGTAGGGCATGTTCAGCATGAGGATTCTGGGTATACACCCAGCTCTGGTGGGCTCTGTGCACAGGGGCTCAGAGGAGGGTCAGTGTATCACACTCAAGATCTCTCTGGAAAAGATCTAGGGCATGGGACACCTTCCCCAAGGCTTCCTCAGTCTGTGGAGACCCCACTGCTAGGTAAGGCCAGACAATGCCCCTTAGCCAGACTGTGTCCTCTTCAGGGAGGTGGACTGTCCTGTTGGGCCTAAAGAGAGGCATTTGCTAAGGAACTCCTTCTTCTTGACAGATGACAAGAGTGAATGAACGAGAGCAAATTGGGACTAGGACACAGAGGGAAGGGATAACTACTTTTGTTATACTAAATAAAATAATCATTTCACATGATTTTTACCTTTATAGCAAGTCAAAGAAATAAGCAAAATCCTAGGCAGCCAAAGGATGTCACCTCAGGCAAAGGCAACTTGGAACTAAAGGGAAGTCTCTCAGAAAGGCATGATTCCATGAAGAGTCCAGAACCTGGAGGAGAAATACCAAGGTTCACCTTCCTGAATGACTGGACTATGGAGAAGCCTGACGGCAAGCAGGCCACTCGCATGTGCACCTCTGTATTTCTAAGCCCTCAGAGTATCACCTCATAGTCTCAAGCCCTTCCCAACCATTCAAGGGATAAACATGACCTGTTTCTGGCCAGACTGACCAATGGTGGCATGGGTCTTAGAGCATTTTCAACTCCTGCCTAGATGCCTATCTACCTATACCAACTCTGTTCTGGATCAGCAGTGAATCTGGGTTGGGAGGGGCACAAAAACTATATAAAAACAACACAAATAATCTATATCTGTGTTAATCATATTTATAAAATACAGCATAACAGTGTTAGATACAATGAAGCAAGTTTAATCTCCATTCATAAGCTGATGATGGAAACACCTTTACTTCTCCTTTAGTGATCAATGCAAGCTTCTGTGGAGTTCTACAAATTCAGTGATCTGACAGCACCCATGTGCAAAACTTGGGCATGACAAGGTATAGACCTTCACACTGTGGCTTAGTGGGAAAAGTAATAGGTGGAAAAAGAAGAGATCTATTTTCTGGGCCTCTAGTTCTAGATCTTATGCTTTGTCTGTAAAATATGTATAAAACCCAGTGATGGGCCACCTGACATTAACCTTATTATTGCTTATATACAAATATCCTTGCTACACTCAGGTGCTTCTTTTGCTATAAATCAAATGTTAGCATTGTTGACTATGGGCTACTAAATTACACTTACCAACACTACCTATCTTTAAAGGAAAGAGACACAAGTTGGATTCAATGGTACCAGCTATTAATTACTTGAAACATATAAAGTATCTTAAAAAGCAGTAGGTCAAATTTACTGTCATTCAACTTTACATGTGTCTGTCTCAGGGCGTCTCTCCAAAAGTCTCTGTTAAGCTGGACACACATACACAAGTAGATATACTCAGTGACGGAGCCAGTGACCACCAGCCACTAGACTCAGGTCCCAGAGGTTATGTGCTACATACAGAAAAAATAATTCTCGGGATGTTTTCATTATCCCAGTTGCCTTACACGTAGATGTTTATAATAAATTATGTACAAAACGGTACCATAGAAATATAGCACATCTCAAACCCTCCTCATTAACTACAAAGGACCCTGTATGGTATGTAGCAGGTCAAACATCTATATGCCTTTTTCATAATGGGTCTAGATGGCCCCAGAATGGGCCTTTTTCTCATGAAAGGGAATAGAGTCTGGTTGGCCACCCAATATGTCCAACTAAACCCCTGTTGCAGCCCAGGGATCCACTCTGTTGCCAATTTTCTGAAAGCTTCACAACAGAGTCACAAAAACACTGTCACTAGAGGGAGGAGGCAGAATATCTGAAGGGAGAGGTAGTATAGGAGCCTACAGCCTGCACCTCCCTGCCCTGTGCCAAGAGACTGCAATCTCTGGCACAGCCAACTTCTTGTAAACTCCTTGGTTGTATAATGAACCAAAACCCACTACGTCACATCCTCTGAGGAGAAAAGTGCTGCCAGATGAGTCTATTTCAGTTCTAAAGAGGGGAAGCACTTCCCATTCACGACATCACAGAAAAGAAATTCTCAAAAGGCTGCCTCAGTCCCACCTCATGTCCCTGTTTTGCTTCATGCAGCCCACTGGTCCTCCTCGCATGGAGCAGTCCCTTCACTGCCCACACTCACTGCTCCGACTGCTCTGGCCAGCCCAGATGGCAAAACGCCCTCCACGACCAAAGCCACACTTGTCAGGGAGAATGGAGAAAAGGTCATTTTTTGCTTTTAATATTTCTTTCTTTCCTTTCTGGAAAACATTAAAAAAACGTCCCCTGGGGGTGCCTGGGTGGCTCAGTTGATTAAGTATCTGACTCAATTTCAGCTCAGGTTATGATTTCATGATTTGTGAGACTAAGCTCCAGCTCTGGGCTGACAGCATGGAGCCTGCTTAGAATTCTCTCCCCTCTCTCTCTGACCCTCCTCAAGCTTGTGCACATACATGCATGCTCTCCTGCTCTTTCTCTCTCTCTCAGAATAAATAAACTTTAAAAAAATATTTTAAAAACTTCCCGTGAAGTTTGTAAACCATAAGATGAAATAAAGCTTAAAAGGGATTTGGGCTGCAAATGTCCATCGACGGATGAATGGATAAAGAAGATGTGGTATACATACAATGGAGTATTATTTGGCAATCAAAAAAGAACAAAATCTTGCCATTTGCAACTACGTGGATGGAACTAGAGGGTATTATGCTGACAGAAATTAGTCAGAGAAAGACAAATATCATATGACTTCACTCATATGAGGACTTTAAGATACAAAACAGATGAACATAAGGGAAGGGAAGCAAAAATAATATAAAAACAGGGAGGGGGACAAAACATAAGAGACTCTTAAATATAGAGAACAAACAGAGGGTTGCTGGAGAGGTTGTGGGAGGGGGTATGGACTAAATGGGTAAGGGGCTTTAAAATAAAGAAAAAAAGGGATTTGGGCTGTAATTTTAAATTTTTTTATTGAGGTATAATGTAAAGCACACATATCACAAGTTACATTTTCAGCAACTGAACACACCCATGCAAATGTTTTAACTTAGACTGTAATATTTTGAAATAAAAATCTGACAGAAGGATACATGAAGTGAAAAAATGTTTGGTTTCAATGAAACCCACTTGCTATCATTTCATAATGGATGGTAACAAGGTTAAAAACAAAGCTGAAGGGAATATAACCACTAGACCACATCAGGTCACAGGTCACTTTGGATACCTTAGCTTTATGTCCCATAATGGTGAGCTAGGGAAAGATGGCACATCCAAGACAGGAGGCTTGTGGTCTCTGAAGAACTAATCACAATTTTCTAAGTGTTTATGGAGGTTTAGGATAAGCATTCACTTCATTTGGCCATATCTCTTCTAAGTGGAGAAGCTGGATTTTATTCAGGTTTATCTGAGTTATTTATAGAAGGCAAAGAGATATACATAATTTTATTCATTTTTTAAGCCATTTTCCTTCATGCCTGGCACACATTTCCCTACCTTCCTCTTCAATCCAGGTTCCCATAAGTCACTCATGTTGAAAGAAGCGGACAGACCACAGGGTTATTTTAATGCAGCATAGATGTGATTCTGACCCACATGTTGGAAAGGCTGTTGCTATGACACAATTACAGCCGTTTGTGTCAGGAATGCTAGGCTGGGGGGGGGGGGGGGGGTGGCCTCCATCCCCACCCTGCTGCTCTTGGAACTGAAGTACTTTGACTTATGAATGCTGACCAATATTTCCAATCTGTGTATCTGCTATCAATGTAACAGGGTGTCAGTGCTCACATGTGAGTGTGTGTGTATGCTGTGTGCATCTATAGAGCAGGAGACACAGGACACCAGATCAAGAGCATAGCAACGAGTTCTGAAAAATAAGGAGGATTCTGTTATAATTAAAGGTGCCGAGAAGCAAACATCAAACCAGTGTCTCCAGAGGCCTCACACCCCTCATGTGTCCATAGGAGGTGCTCAACAATGAGTGTCCTGGGCTGGTTAACAGAAAACACCATTAGCGCAGCTCTCACGCAGCCTACAACATACCTCAGAAATGCACCTGGAATGGCAGCAGGGAGAAGGACCAGGTGGATTTTAAGCCCCCACAACATTGAGCGCATATTTGAATCTTGCTCCTCTTCCCTCCAAGACAGCAGGATGTAGAGGGCACAGAGGGGTGCTGAAGGAGTTGTCAGCTCTCCTTTAGGGGTCCTGCCCCCAGCTCTTCCCTGGGATACTCCCACCACCAGGGCGTGGATATAGAGGACAAAGACTCAAAAGCAGAAAGTTGAAGCAGGAGCAATGACACACAAGGCCAAGCTGGCAGATGTAGAAGTAAGTGGGGCAAAGGGGGCAAAGCTGTCTCTTGAAGTCCCTGATGGTCTGGGGAAAAGGTCAGCTTGGAGTGGGGCAGGTGTGCCCGGAGCCAAGGAGTCTGATGGTTTCTTTTCCATGATGCAGGTAGGATTAGCCTTTAAAAACCCTAATCAGCTCATGTTTTTCCTGGCCCAAAGCCCTATACTGCCTTCCCCTTTCACTTAAGCAAAATCCAAATTCCTTACCAAGGACCATGAGGGCCTAACCAGGCCTCTGATCTCTGTGACCCTTGCATATGATGCTCCAGCCACACTGGCCTCTGTGCTGTCCCTCCAAGGAAAGCACATTCCTGGCTCAGGCTTCTGAATTGTTGTTCCTTGTACCCGGATACTCTTCCATGAAATGGACACATGGATACTCCCTCACTTGGTTCAGCTCTCTGCTCAAATGTTGTGTTCACAAAGACCTCCCCCACCATCTGCTGCCACCATTCTCTATCCCCTCCCTTCTTTCCCTGCTTCCCACTTCATTCTTCTCCAGGGTATCTCTAATTTCATGATATTACATTATATTTTTACTGTTTTTTTAAAATCTCTTAGAAGGCAGGTGCTTTATTGGTGTTTTATCTCCAAGGTTGAAGATGTAGCAAGAGCTCAATGATACTTACTGGGTGAAATAAAGAAGAAATTAACAAATTAATTAATTAATGTATGCAGGCAGCTTATGGGCATTAAAAACCCTGCCAGTGAGACAGAGCAACAGCAGCAGCAAGTAATGACATTGACATTGTGATTACCTCTGTGCCCAGGTTTTGGCATTTCTGTACAAGTCAGGCAGCACTGCACCTCCACAGGTCAGGGGAGCCAGCCGTCTTCCTCCACCACCTCCCTCTCCCTGTCCTTGCCATGTGGCACTGTCAAGAAGTCATGAAGGCTCCCTGAACCAGCATGCCTTTGTACTTCTTTCTAAGCATATCCCCAACCAAACAGCAAGGGCCTGAGAAGTCCTTCAGCTCAAATGCAACCTGCAGACATCCCACAAGAGGAGAAAAGGGTAAACCTAGACATACAGGGCTCTTGGCCACTACTGAGGGCAGTGTGCCTTTTGCTATAGTGGGGAGGGGAGAAAAAGGAGGAAGACAAATTCCTTGTTTCTCGAACTGGGCTATGTTTGGGGAATGAAAGAAAAATGATCACCCTCACAGAAATTCTACTAAGGAAAAAAAAAAGGATCTCTATTTAACACACAATTATAAAAATTCAAAATGACTGATAAACATATGAAAAGGTCACTTAGTCATCTAGGAAATGAAAATTAAAGCTTCAATAAAATACTACTACCCACCCACCAAAAACTACTGAATGAAAAAGCTGTACAATAGTGAGTATTGCGGAGGTACGTGGAGCAAGCTGAACCCTCATAACTCCGCTGGTCACTGGTCAGAGTAGACATGGCCCCAGCAATTTCATTCAGATTTTTCTAATAAAAAGGCAGCAAGGGAGCTCTGTAGGTGGCTTGTTGAATTCTCCTGCTGCTGCTTTTTTTAATGAAATTCACATTAATGTAGAATTAACCATTTTAAAGTGAACAATTCAGTGGCATTTAGCACCAGTGTGTTTACTGTGTAAAAAATACATACAAATTTTAGGATTGCTTGTTCCAGCTTTGAGAAGAATGCTGGTGCAATTTTTATTGGGATTGCACTGAATGTATAGATTGCTTTGGGTAGTATTGACATTTTAACAATATTTATTCTTCCAATCCATGAGCATGGAATGTTTATCCATTTCTTTGTGTCTTCTTCAATTTCCTTTGTAAGCTTTCTATAGGTTTCAGCATACAGATCTTTGGTTAGGTTTATTCCTAGGTGTTTTATGGTTCTTGGTGCAATTGCTAATGGGATCAGTGAGTTTTTGATATATGCCCTTTCCTAATGTATATACTAATTCAATACATATTTTAAAAATGGATGACAAAATAAAAGTGAGATCTCTTTTCTCCCTCCCACTTCTTAAAAGAACATTTATTTAGTAAACAGAGGAAAGGTGTGTGCAGCATTTTCTCTTTAGCTATCTTTTATCTCTTTGTTGTTTCTTCTTTCTACCTGGTAGAAGGAGCTTTGGTCAGTCTGGTTACATATCATCAGATCCCTTCTCTTGGATGGTGTATGGGCTTTCTATGCATGTGACAAAACCCATCACTAACCTTTTCAGATGGCTTTAAATTGTACCTTGCTATTTGTTTCCACAATTAGCCAAGCCAATACATTTCCAGCTCTTTGGAGAAAGGAAACTGTTTTCTTCAGTAAGGGGAAAAGTCATAAAGAAGTAATAATAACCAAAAAATAAATGTGTAGCAAAATTATTATGCTTGTGAAAATCATGTACAGTGTCACATATCCCAGGGAACTTTGGCTAAAGCATGCAAGTACTTTCATACTTGGCATTCACCATGCTAACAGCACTCAAGGCCCTTGGAGAAATGATGGTGTGTATTTAGTAACTATTTCCTCATTAGATGGTTTCTTTTTTTTTTTTTAAGTTTATTTATTTTGAGAGAGAGAGAGAGAGAGAGAGAGAGAGAGAGAGAGGAGAGAGGCAGGGAGAGGGAGAGGGAGCATGAGCAGAGGAGGGGCAGAGAGAGAGGGAGAGAGAGAATCCAAAGCAGGCTCTGTGTTGTCAGCGCAGAACCCAACGTGGGGCTGAAACTCACAAACAGTTGAGATCATGACCTGGGCTGAAACGAAGAGTCAGACACTTAACCTATTGAGCCATCCAGGCACCCCTAGATGATTTCTGAAGCCCCATCCGATTACTGTTTGGAGAGTAGATAATGGAGCTAAAATTCAGTTTCCGGGATTGTTTCTTAGTTCTTGGTATTTCCAAGTGCTTGATGCATCACAGAACCATGGGTAACTGTCAATAATCCATCACTTCTTTAGCAGAGGCAGCTTCCAGATTACTACTAAATAAACCAGGAGAAAAAAAGAGAAAAGGCCCCTTTTAAAGCAACTAATAAGGCTTTATCATTTTGTATTTTCAGCCACAGTTGGTGTTTTCTGTTCTTATTTTTTGTGGTGATATAACTTATTTATCCTGGTGCCTTAATATAAAAATTATATAATGCAGGATTCAGTACTATCTGACAAATGGGGAAAATTATTGAATTACTAAAACTGAAGCACTTGAGCACATCAGCAGTGAGACTCCAGAGCATGGGCGGGTAACGCTGGGGTCATGCACTGGGCCAGGTTAACACCCAGATACGAGCAGCCACCATTATCACACACATCTGTACTCTAAGCACAACTAGGTCAGTTGTGTGGCCAAGCTTTTTTGGCCAGGACCGCTGGGACAAGATTCAAATTTGGGCCTTCCTGACTTACAAATCCATACTTTTACTGTGGAGCTACACTGCCTCACACCAAGGCAAGATGCCCAGAGAACAACAGCATGGATGAGCAAAGCAAGTACTCACCCAGGAGGTTTTAGTCAGCTGTGAGAGGGTAGGCACACTGATAGCCACTCTCAATACATAGGAAAGTGTTTCCCCTGATCCCAGAGACACTGAAGGAGCAGGTGCCCACAGCCAGAAAAACAAGAAGTGAGCAAATCCCTGGGGTTCCTAGACAAAGGACACTGTGTAAGCCCAGAGTAGAAAACCAACCCAAGGTGCCACCCTGGTCTGTCATTTGATCTACACACATGAGCTCTGAAAGCTCTTACAAGAGCCCAAGTTCTGACCATTCAGGAGGAGGTGAGGGATGTCTTCTAGGCCAGTCAGGTGGTACTCCTCCATGAAGCCCTCTTGATCTCCCAAGCAGATTCAGATATTGGGATGAGGCCTCATTGTGCTGGCACATGTCACCACTGTAGTGATACTTCCTATCTGTTCTCATGTCTTTTCCTACCAGCCTATGACCTTCAATGGTGGCTTGTCTTTTCATCTTTAGATGCCCAATACCTAGCAAATAATAGGTGCTCAGTAAATAGTGTCTAGATATGTGCTGTAGAATATTCCTCCATATATGAAGCTGTCACCATAGATCATGATAGATCACTTCCATTAGGTAATATGCCTTTCTAAAGTTCTCAGAGGAGCTGCAGAAATAAAGTTATATTCTAATTTTTTAGAATAAATCTCTACCATAATCGTTAAAATGCTGAGTAATACTGCTATATCCAAGGCTGAAGCAACTACCAAGGATATTTAAATCCACCCCCAAAGCATCCAAATCAGTACCATATTAGCTGATACTCATTTGAAAAACCAAGTAAGTATAGGCACCTATGTTGGGTATGTGTACTGGGGACTGTCCTTCTGGGGGTGAAGGGGGGGGGGAGATTTATATCTTTTTAAGTCTGATAAAGGAGAATTATTTTCTGGAGAATTCTCATCAGTGAAATAGAATGTTGTTTGTTTTTGTTTTTGTTTTGCTTTGTTTTAACTAGGCTCCACATCCAATATGGGGTTTGAACTCATGACCCTGAGATCAAAAGTCACATGCTCTACAGACTAAGCCAGTCAGGCACCCCTGAAATAAAAATATCTTTTGTTTTTAGTATCTTCTAAAGGTAACATAAAAACCATAGCTTTATTAAAACCTGTTTTCTAAAACTACTCCAGGGGAACCTGGATGGCTCAGTTAGTTAAGCGTCCAACTCTTGATTTTGGTTCAGGTCATAATCTCAGGGTCATGAGATTGAGCCCCCACATCAGGCTCCATGCTGAGTGTGGAGCCTGCTTGGGATTCTCTCTCTCTCCCTCTCTCTCTCTGCCCCTTCCCCACTCACATGTGTACACGCTCTCTCTCTGAAAATAAAAAATGAACATTAAAAAAAGACTGTTATTAAAACTACTCCAAAAATACATATCTTGCCCACTCTGATCTTTCATCCCCCTAACTGCTGGATCTCCGGTTCCCCTCAGATGCCTGCAGAATCTGGCATCTCCTACTCACACCCACTAGGAGGGGGAAGGAGAAGCTAGGCAAGGGCACCACATGTCAGATTCCCCTCCTGGACACATTGTAATTGTTGTCAGACAAAATGTTTTCCTATTTGACTAGAACCTGGTCCTTCTCTCCCTAACCAGGCTGGGTGGGGGCCTGGGCAGCCTGGATGATATCCTGGCACAGAAGGACCACTCAAAAAATGCCTGCTGAGCTGGGAGTAAAAGATGTGACCAGGGTGAGCACATACACACCTCTGTAGATCCCTTTCCCTTGGGGTGGGGGGCGGTAATCAATATAAAATTTAACAAGAAACTGTTTGGCTATCAAAACAAAGACCTGTGTTACTCCACTGCCCCTGCAGTTTAGAGCTTTTGCTGAGAATTCCTTTCCTAGATGGAGATCCTGCAGGCTTGGTCAATGTGGGCCAGATCTAAGCCCATCAGATCAGGTTGTGGGTGAGAGTGGAACCAACAGGAGACAAAGCAAACATGCTGAGTCTGGGGTCCCTTACATAGGGCAGATCCCTGGTGAGAACAGAGAGACCCTCCCAGAACCTGGGGGCAAGGGCCTCAGAACTGGCAGAGCAAGACCTAGGTAATGACCAGTCCTGTTAGCTTCCTGTCTCGGCCCATTTCCTTATCAGTAAAATGGAGATAAAAACATCTACCCTCACAGAGACTGGGAAAATTAAATGACGCAATAGACACAGTGCCTGGCATTTCGCAAATGGTCAACAAACAGGCCTCATCTACCTCTTCAAGACTACTGGGCCAGGAAAGTGGCCTTGAGGCACAAGGTCCATGCCCTCTGCCCCCACTATAGCAGGTGCACTCAGTATCAGCACTTCTTTCCACTCCAGTGGATGCAGATTCAGAATCCTTCTCAACACAGGAGTTGGCAGCCACATGGTTTAGTGATGACAGGTCCAGGGTCCATCTAGGCAGGAGCAGGATAAGTGTTTTCAAAGGTTTCAGCAGCAAATATGGAAGCCTGGACTTGAGGACAAGGAGCTTCAAGGGTAGAAAATGCAGTTCTTGATACACCAGGCAAAGCTCTGAATTTCAAAATAACATGAGATATTCAGTAACTATAGCCCTGAGTCACAGCAGCTCTTGTTAGATAGATACTGAGCCCAGGAGCCTGGGGCTCAACATATTCCCTCCAGGTTTGGGTTCAGGGATGGAACCCACGTGGAAACATGGGCAAATGTTTAAGAGCCCTCAGCTAGAAAGGGATGTGGAGGAGGAGACCCCCACTCTGATGCACCGTTGGGCATTTCCAAGGTGTGAGAGTCCCAGGTCATGGGCCCTGAAGAAATGCAGCTCATTCTCCTGTGGGAGGGGTGAAATTTCCAGTCCAAGTTCTCAGATCTTTGTGACTTAAATGTAAAGGATTCTTTTCCTCCCCTACCAGCATACCTCTTCTTTCATGCTTTCACCTACTGTGACAGCAGCAGAGGAAAGATGCTAACAGAATCGCAGCAAGGTTGGGCTACTGACAAGCTGTGTGGACTTGGTCAAGTAGCTTAAAACTCACTTAAACTGAGGGAACTGGCCACGTTCCCTCCAAGACCCCTTCTTCCCTATGTTATCACATTACAGAGGAAAAAACTGTCCAGGATATGGACTGATTTGTTACCGATCTAAACTCTTCCTTACCTCGCTTTCTACTATTTCTTTCTAGTCAACCACTTGATCACCACCTGGGCTCAACAGTCTTCCCAGATTTATCAACCAGATCAGTTTCTCCAGCAGAGCAGCTACAGACGTGATAAAAGCGTAAGTTGTGTGGAGGTGAGAAAGGGGAAAGAGGGGATGGGGGTGTGGGTCATTAAACATACAAACTAAAACACTGATTTCTAAGAAAGTCAAATCAATTTTGACTTTTGGTAACTCATGCAATTTCTGCCTGTGCCCTCCTTAGGTATGCTAGGCAGCATACCTCTGGCATTTTCTGGACTTACTCTATCCTCAGGACAAGGGTTTAAGGCATGCCATAGGCAAATCAAATGCTAAATCATTAGCAGAGCTGCAAGGCTGTTTTGCAAGTAAAAAGGTTATCCTTTCTCTTCTGGAAGACATTTCTTATGTGCTTCTCCAATTGGGGGTGGCAGGAGTAGGAAAGAACCCAGAACAGAGATGAATTAGGGTCCTGGAAAAATGCTTTTCCATCCAGACTACACTAAGCAAGGGTATTACTAGAAATAAAGACAAATGGGAGGTTTATGAAAGAAAATCAGAATATTCTGGATAAAAACTGTGAACAACTTTAAAACTCCTTATGTTATTACAAAAGAAATCATCAACAACTCCAGAGTTGGGCAGAAAATTTCACCAGCTTTCCCTCAGCCTCATACCCATTTTCTTCACTTCCTTTTACCTTTCAGGCACTGGGAACCAGACACACATAGTGCTCCATCCAATGGTCCATCTCAGTCACTATCTGGTGTTCATCAGGTATCACAAACTTAACATGTCCAAATCCAGACCACCCCCCATCTCAGTCAATGGTGATTGCATCTTTCCATGAGCTCAGGCCAACAACCCTGGAGCCCTCCTATCTCTTCCATCACTCCCATATCCCATACATGATCCATCTGGTCCACAGAAAATCCTGTGAACTCAGCATTCAAAATATACCCACTACTTTTTACCCCTTCACAGGTAGCACCCTGTAGGTCCACACCACCATCACTGTTTCTCGTTTGTATTATTTCAATCTCCCTCTCCCACTCTTGCCCTCACACAGTCTATTCTCAGATGAAACTTTTAAAACACAGGTGACATCCTGCATCTTTGTTCAGAACCCTCCAGTGCCTCTTCATTTCAGAGTAAGAAACTCCTTCTTTCAATGGTTCATGAAGCCCAATATGATCTGGCCCCTCACTCAGCCATGATGAAGCTGCTTCCTTGATGTCCCTCAAGATACTATATCAGACATGCTCTGCCTCAGGGCCTTGACACTGGATGATCCTTTCCTTCTAGGTCTGCATAGTTTACTGCCTCCACTCTTTTGGGTCATCATGCAAATGTCACATCCTCAGTGAGACCTTCCCTGACCACCTATTTAAAATTGGAACCCCCTGACACTTCTGATCCCCATTGTTTCCTTTACTTTTCTCCAAAGCAATCATCACCTACTATACATTTAATTAATTGATTTAGTTTATTGGTTCTTTCCTTGCACCAAAATGTAAGCTCCATGAAGGCAGGTACTGTCTGTTTTGTTCACAGTGCCTGGCACATAGCAGGTGCTCAATATTTGTTGAATGGACGAATGAATGAACGACATTTTCACCTTAAGTTGCCATATAGGGCTCACATATTATTTTATTAAGTGTCAACTTTCAGATATCTCTGCAGTCCCACCTTTCAACTCAAGGGGAAAATCTAGAGTCCAAAATTTTTCATCACCACAAAACCGATATTTAATTGATTTTCTTTTCACCAGTCTGTTTATAGCTCTTTCTCCATGGAAAAGACAACTCACATCCCTTTCTCTGGGCCTTTCCATTCCCAAACCTCTCTATCAACCCATTTCATGAGGCATCTCTTTAATATGTGAGCCCTTTCAAGACAAATACTATTTTCTGTGATACATGGATATACCTACAACTATTTCAGAAAGCAGACAAGGAGCTTTGAAGTAGTACTAAAGAACTATTAATCTTTACTATGAGTCTTTAAAAAGATGTATTAGTTTAAAAAATATATATGAAAGAGGCTTGGTCCAACTATGCAAAATAACTTAAGGGCATCCAAAACTCATTGTTTATTAGGAATGCCAAGTGTCCTGATTCTTCTGATATGAAAAGAAACTAAAATCTGAACCATCAGAAAGTACCTAGAAGACCTGCAGACTTTGCAACCAATTTCCAGTTAGTGATTTCAAAGGCAGAAAGCTTACTATTTGAGGGGCTGTTTGTTTATCTGAAACTGGAAATAACAGTTGTGATTGTTTTGAAGGGCTCTAAATGGTTTCAGAACTTGGGGAAAGTGATTTGGCATTTTGTGGATAGATAAATTTCTGAAATATAACTCTGAATCAAACACCTCTAAAATAAAAAGCAATTCTTCCTTCCCTCGATTCACCATCATTCCAGTTATCTGTCTTTTAAACATCTCAGTGCCTAGAGGTCC
The DNA here is from genome assembly GCF_022837055.1 of Prionailurus viverrinus. Taxonomy (NCBI): domain Eukaryota; kingdom Metazoa; phylum Chordata; class Mammalia; order Carnivora; family Felidae; genus Prionailurus; species Prionailurus viverrinus. Next base: position 32,562,789 of record NC_062572.1, read on the forward strand.
TCCCACAGAAGACAGAAAGATATCCGCTTACCCTGCTTAATACCTCATACTGGTATAACCTTAAAAGTACTGACCAAGAGACTTCTTCCATTTCTGCTTCAGTGTCTTCCAGCTTTCTCTCCTTCCTTTCTTTCCATAATTGATTGCCCAGCTCATTAGGCTACGTATTTACTCCTCACGGCTTCTGGGCTCAGCTCTCTATCCCACTGAGAATTGGAGTTGCAACCCATCCCTTAGGGCTTACTGGGCACAGATGGACACTTCTACCGGGAGCCGAGGGTCGATACCAGCATCCCTGACCCAGGCTAATTATCACTGCCCCCGAGCTTCATCACCTCAAACTGCCCAGCAAGATGCTGAGCAACTCCCGGTGGTGACCTCTTTGCCAATCACCTTCAGGAGCCACGAACTCACTCACTTTGTGTCCCACAATGTGCTCATCAGCCGGCCTCAGAGTGGCACTGCCTTGCAGTGACCCCAGGCCCCAGATCCTACAGGACACCACTGGCCTAGCACCACACTCAGTCTCCCTGTGCTCCTTCCCCTTTGTGTAACTTTTTACTCAAGTTCTATTTTTATTTTTGAAGGGAGGTGGGGGGGGGGGGCTAAGATATTTAAGTACTTATAATAGTTTCTCATCTAGTTGCTCAGTAAGAGTGGCAGTTTGTGCCAAGCAAAAGAACTTACTTATAATCACATTCCTAACAGGAATCTGTTTTGGGGATGGTGGAAGACTGGTGTCCCTACAAGACAATAATGTGGTGCATTAGAGCTGCCTGGACCCATCCATCACAGGCTCTTCCCAGAAATGCCCCACTTTGGCCCTTCTCTGCAGGCCCCCAGCTCTCACTGTGGTTCTGCTCCCCATCTCTTGCTCTCAGCTTGCTCACGTCCACCTCTTCTCCACCTACAGCCCCAGACACCTCTCACTCTCCTTTTTGTCCCTCAGAATCAGGCCTTCTTGGCCTAGCCTCTGTCACTCTGTTCCTCCCTCCTCTAGACTCTGCCTACTCTCTCTCCTCCTCCACTGTAGGATTCCACATGCAATTCTCCTGCCCACAAACTCTGCTTACCTTTCACATCCCAGCTTAAATGTCATTTCCTCAGGGATACTTTCCTGACACTCTAGTTGAAGCTCCCTATTCAGGACCCTCCTATAATTATTTATCTACTTGCCTACCTCTTCCAACAGATTGCAGGCTGTACAGGACAGATGAAACTTTGTCTATCCTGAGCCCTGCAGAATCTACACATCCAGCACAGGATCCAACATAGGTCAGGTACTTAAATAAATAAATAAATATATGTATAAATATATATACATAATATATATATATATATATATATATATATATATATATTTTAGGGAACCAATAAATAAGTGATGGTGTCCAGGGATAGAACAAGACTGTACCTGGAAGAAGTATGAGTGGTGGGGGTAAGTGCACAGGACTGGGGTGGGGGGGGCAGGGGTGGGATAGAACTGTGACAATAGGAGCCAAGCCTTAGATAGAATTGACAGCTCATGGGCCACTGGAGCTCTTCCCAGCAGATGGGGACACAGGCACAACTTTGTCATATCATGTCCCCTAAGAAATCAAGCCACTACTATAGCATGGTTAATGTCAAACCATCAGCTGCCATCTGCAGAAACCTTCCCTCCTCAGGTTTGAGCCTGAATCGCCCTGTCTGCCCAGAAAGCGGTCGTGGAATTAAGGGCTTCCAGGGGATGGAGGGAGGGAAGCATCTCCTTGGTGACTCTCTACAACAAGATACTCTCCTCGTTGGCACTTCCTCAGCCAGGCTACCTCTCCTGGCAGGTGTGTTCACTGTCAAGAGCAGAGAATCTGCCATCTTCAGATGACTGCAGGAGGCAGCAGGAGGGCTACATGTGCTGTCAGCGAGGACTGAAGCCACTCTCCAGCTTATACTGATGTGTCTGTCTGTAGTCCAAAGACTCACACATTCACAGCTTCCAGGTAAGATCTGCTGGGAAGACTGACTGGGCTTTCCCAAAATGCTAACTTTTTTGCTTAGGTGATCCTTACATATTCTTTCTTAGATACTGTGTTGGCCGTGCCTCTCCAGCTTACATTGGGGACAGCCTGAATGTGGGGGATGTGGTGGAGGTGTGGCTGGAGTGACTTTTCTATGTTCTGTTTCAGGCCATTTGTTTCTAACACATGTGATCTTGGCCCAAATCTAACTTTCAGAGCATTCTTCCACATTACGAAGCTCTCTTCAAAGATGTTTTTAAGAGGAAAAATCTGAAAACACTAAGCTTTTACACAATAGTATAGTTCAAATATTTTTAGTAATTTTATCTTATTTCCTATAAGTTACTATATGATTCTTTCCTTTGCCAAAGTAATCAAATAATTCCCTAAGAAGAAAAAGAAAGCCTAATTTGACTTCACACATTATAATTACATAGTTCTATGTCAGACTCATTTAAGATAGAAATGAATAGTTATAGCAAGAACATGGAACACGGCACTCTAGCACGGGTGTAGCCACTTGCCAGAGAACACCCTGTGTGAGGTGACACTCTTGTACTAAAGACAACTGAACCTAGAAGACACAGTGACAATAGTAAAGTTAGCGCTTGTGTGGTTTAACAACGTTTCACTGAGTTATTTTAAAGGCACGATAGCAATATAATCTCATTAGAAGAGATTATTTTCCCACAAGATGAAGAAGCCAAAAGCACCTTATCATGCTTGTTAGAACAAACCTTTAGTTTTTGAAGAACTGTTCTGTTTATAAATCCTGAAAACTATTACATGAGGAACTCCACTCTTTAAGAAGTAATTCACTCTCATACCTACTGAGCTGGCTCACATCTCCTGTGAGTACATAATGCTTCTGTATGCTTCCATCCCTTTCATACCCTGCATCTGTACTCTCTCAAACATGTCTGATATCAACAGGGAAATGCTCCAGTAAGGCCTCTGCACACTCAGAGTTCTTCCTTCACTGTCTCTTTCCTTCCCTCATGCCCTGGCTGACCCTGAATCCCAGAGAACTAAGTCTGACCATACTGTAACCGTAGCCTCCAAAGCTTTGGGAGTAGAGAGTAGAGTTCTCTTCCTTCCCCCAGAGACCTGTGAGTCCAAGTTTCTACTCCTAAATAAAAGGGCAAAGTCAGAGGGAAGAGGTTTAGATCACAGTAGTTAAGACATTTATGAAAAACCTCCCAGAATCTTAGAGATGTAGCAGCGGTTTCAGATGTCAGAGGGCCAGGACTTTGCCTATCTTGGTCAGCCACTGAGACTAGTATTTACAAAACACAGGCCCATATCACCAAGCATTGTTGTAGAAGATCCTTCTCCAGAAGTGTCTTAAAGGCACAGGCAGCTTCCAGGCAAAGGGATATATAACATCAGTGACTCTCAAGCTTTTCTTGCTTGAAAACTTAATGTTCAACTCCAGGTCTAAGAGGGAACCACAATTGTGGCTCTTTTTTAAATGGCTCACTTAATGTATGAGAACTATCATCACACCATCAAAGCAGCCTGTTAACCTGCAGAATAAGATTCTTATTGAGCTGAGGCCTCCTGGTGCCCTCTTCTACCACTGTTCACTCATCCAGCACATACACACTGAGAACCTACTTATGCCCAACACCACACTAGTAAGGATCACAGCATGTCCTAATGACCACATGGAGAGCAGGCATCAGATGGACCATCAGAGCACTGGGCACATGAGCCTGGAGATGACAAGATGCTTCACAGAAGAAGTCTGAGCAAAGCGTTAAAGCAAGCATGGGTGTTGAGCCACCTGAGGAGGTGGAGAAGACCACTCAAGAAGTGAGGTTCAAGGCAAAGAACTGAGAAGGTATTACAGAGGGGACCAGGGTTGTCAGGTGGTCAAGTGGGAGCTAGCATGCAAAGGGTGTTGTGTCCATTAAGCACTGGGGAGCCAAGCAAAGATTTTAGGGAAGGAACCAACATAGCTAGCTAGATTTTGTTTTACATCAGGACTCTGTCTGATGTTCAGAATGGATTGAAGGAGAACAGATGCTTGAATGGGGGTAGGGGAGTGTCTAGGGCAGTATATCTCAACTTGGATGTGCATAATCATAACCTAGCAATTGTGCAGACTATACTCCAGTAGGTCTGGATAGAGTCCAGGATTCTGAATTTATAACAAGGCCCCAGGTGATACAAGTGCTGTGGGTTCTCAGACTCTGAGTCACCAGGGTCTTGGAGAGAGAGAATGTGGCTCAGGGAGAGTCAGTGAGGATAGGACAGATTCCAGAGGCAAGTGCATTTTTCTTGTCATTCTTGTTGTTTCTCTGCACCTAATTATCAGAAGTAGGCCCAGAGCAGGGAGGGAAGGAGATAAAGGGGTCAGTGGACAGATGAATGAAGACCATGTATCTTTGGCACTTACAGTTGACCTGAGATGGGTCATCAGAGCCAGGGACCAAGGAAAACCTTCCACCTTTTTCCTGGCCAATGGGATGTGCTTGTTGGATTTATACTACAGTGCTGGTCCTCCACTACCCTAATTTGAAGGTTTTTTTTGACTGCCCATCAGCATGGGTATGTGTCTCTCCTGCACCTTCTTTCTCCTTCCTCAATGTGAACATAGCTTATCAAAAGGAGCAATGAATTGGGGGTCACATACACACATGAATATCCCTTGGGTCTGTCACCTTACTTTCCAGGTCATGGTTTTCTTCAGCTATGAAAAGAAGGGACTGGACTAAAAAATGCCCATCATCCTCTTCCAATAATCCTATAACCTGAGCTCTGTCCTCAGCCTTCTATAGCTCTCCTCTTTCTTCCCAAAGATTTATGTCCAAGCCTCTCTACCTGCACAGAGTTGGGCTTTACCCCAACTTTTGGCCTCCAGCAGCTACTTAAAGAAAATACAAGTAGTTCACAAAATAAAAGCAGATTGGGAAGCACTTTTCTAGAAATGTTCCCACCATTGTTTCTGTTTCCTTCATTGGTTATAAAGATTGATGGGTGGGCATGGAGGAATTGCAGTTGGCTACTCTCTCAGGCAAGTTTGAGTTTCCCAGCAAGTGGATATCTTTTTCAGCTTGTTCTTCTGACCATGAGTCCTAGCAACAAATACCTCTTCTGGTCATTCAGACTGAGCAAAGAAGTCTATCTAATACCATAGCCATTTTGCCAGAGGGAAAATAAAATATAAAAGAAGTTCCCCATTTCAGGAAAATCAGGGCACAATCAGGATTTCTTACTCCTGTTGTTCATTCCTTTATTCTTTACCTCAGAAAAATTCCACCAAATTATTAAAATATTCATTAATGTAACTTTGGTCCCTTAAAAGGCCTAGTCCATTGTGGGGCCAAACTCAAACATGTTTGTAAGAACTGATTTAAGTAACCATTTTTTAAAAATCAATATACAGTTGGCATAATACATATTAGTTTCAGGTGTACAACATAATGATTCAATCTTTGTATGTATGGTGAATGATCACCATAATAAGTCTAGCTAATATCCATCACCACACATAGCTACAAATATTTTTTCTTGTGGTGAGATCTTTCAACATCTAATCTCTTAGCAATTTTCAAATATACATAGAATATTATTAACTATAGTCACCATGCTGCATGGTACATCTCCAGGACTTATTTTATTTTGACCAACTGGAACCATTTTGTATAAATAACTTTTCTCGATACATCAAAAAGGATAAGACAAAAAAAATATTAGTAGAGAACTTTTTCTGATATAAGACATAATTTAAATTTAATTTAAAATTTGATTTAATTTAAATATTCTCTACATCACTTCATTCTCTTGTTTAAAGATAGTAGGCCAGGCAAACATTTGCAGGGGATGATAACATACGGCCAGATGCACTCACTGCCAGCTGCTGAGCAGGTGGTCAGTGAGTGAAATGGGCTGGAGGGAAAAGAAGAGGACAATAGTTACAACACCACAAAAGACTCTCTGCCTCTGTGTGAAGGACAGCAAGGGCCATGGGGAACCAACTACTACTCGATCCCGACCAAGGACCACCAGCAATGCAGTCTCAACTGCTACTGTACCTTCCCATTTTTTTGAAGAGAAATTTGACCAGATTAATGTGAAGTCCCCTCATTTTTTGAATGTTAGCAGTTTATTCATAATTTCTAAGACACTAAAAGACAACAGTGTATATGCCAAATCAAACACATGTCTGGACCAGATGTGACCCAGGACTGCCAATTTACAACCTCTCACATACAAAGCAACCTCCTATCCCTAAGGAACTTACAGTCCATGGGTTGACAATCAAGACTCCCACTTGCTTCCATATCAAGTGCTAATGCTCTTACAGGTTTAAAGATGCTTCATTGTCTGGTTCCCCAGATCAATCCAATTTATATTGCATATTCCCTACAAACATTCCTTTCTAATGAAAACAATCTCCTGCATCTCCATGAACATACCATTTTCATCTCCATCTCTGTCCCTTTGCTTAGGTTATTTTATGTTATTTCCCTATAATAGCCCCTCTTCTCCCTTCCACTCATCTTGTACAATCACAGCCTACCTCTCCACACCACGTTCCTCTATGCCTCTGGTGAATGTATCTTTTATTATCAGCACTACAGTTTAGCATGTAGTCATACACTGCTGTTATTGTGAGCCAACTGTCACCTATGTATTCATTATTTTAGGCTGGGGTGGGGGAGGAGGAGCAAGGTCTTTTTGACTATTCATAAGATTCCACATGTTTTAAGCAGGGTCACAGGAGCTCACACATATCATAAGATATAAAGGCATGTGGGACATCAATCATGAAACACACTACATTAATTAAAATAAAACAGAACAGTCACTCCTAGCTTGGCATTTCTTCAGTGGGAGGGAGAAGAGCTACCCAGCCTAAATGAAAAAGGTCTAGTTAAGAAGCAGTGTAAAGCAGGGTGCCTGAGTGGCTCAGCTGGTTAAGCGACCAACTTTGGTTCAGGCCATGATCTCATGTTTCGTGGGTTCAAGCCCCACACCGGGCTCTGCGTGGACAGCTTGGAGCCTGTTTTGGATTCTGTATCTCCCCCTCTCTTTCTCTCTCTGCCCCTCCCCTGCTTACAACTTCTCTCTCTCTCTCTCTCTCTCTCTCTCTCTCAAAAATAAACATTAAAAAATAAAAAATAAAACTAAAAAAAAAAAAAGAAACAGTGTAAAGCACAGAACTGAAAACAGTAAACCAATGCTCACATCATTGAATTCACCAGTCTACTCTATTTCCCTTTAGAATCAAATCAGTACTCAGCTGCTAAACCTTACTTGGAGGCTTTCTGGAAACTGGAGTCATACCAGACCCAGGGCAAACTCAGGTCCCAAACTGTAATTCCTAGGAGACCATAGCATCTGGTCTCTGTTCCATGAGTCACTTTAACCCCAGACCAAATAGGACCTATACTCTTGTCAGTGAACTGACTCTAGGAGCAATCTTGAACCAACCCCATTACCTGGAATCTTAGGGCTATGCATTTTCCTAGGTCATTCCTAGGCATTTCCTAGGCATTGTCCTGAGTCCTCTATAACTGCCACCAGCAAACTTTGGGCCAAACATATCCAGCCTGACCTCAGGACTCCAACACCCACCAAGTGTTTGAATGTGTCTGACTGGGATATTGTATTCACTCAGAAACATCTTGACTGTGGACAAATGCCTGCAACAACTAGAGAAGCTAGAGATGGCAGGAGGAGTACAGGCAGCACGCTCTTCCTTTCCTGTCTAGGACTGCCGTCTGAGGAAGATGAAAACAAATTTTAACATCTCCATTTTGAACAAAACACAACTCACCTGGCATATGATCATTAGGCTATAATTAGGTTTAGTTCTGTGAACTACATTCTGCCATCAAGTGTTTAAGCCCATCTGATGTGCTGGAGGTAGGGGGGCACTGGTGGCATTCACTCTATACCAATAAAGTATTTTTATTTCAATTAAGAAGCTTAATTAATGTTGACTACAAACAAATGCTGTTCAGAGAATGATACTGACATACTGAGACTATGAGTAAATTCAAAATTAACAAGATCTTTGGAAATTTGTAAAAGACATGTAAGCACCCACAAAATCTTCTCTACATATTACCCAAGGAGAGAGATGCATTTTTGTTCATAAATGCCCACTGCGAATTAGGAAACCTGCTCCTTTTCATCCACTGAAATTATGGAATAGATTTGTGGAGCAAGATTATTCATGAGATAATACAAAATTCTGTAGTGCACTAACCAGGAACCTATGTGATTCATAAATAAAATCATTTTATTGCACTTGACCTTAAACTTTCTCTCCATGACCTTCCTGCTAACATTAAAGCCAGGCAGGTGCAAGTTAAGGTAACGAGACAGAAAGGATGGGGGTAGGAGAATGAATAGGGTGAAGGAGCCTGTCAGGTGGATTTTTCATTAGCTCAGAGGATGCCCAAATCCTCAGACTTGGCTCTCAGCCTTGGCAAGGTCGAGATCCTGCCGACTCCACAGTACTGCTCCTTTGTTCTTATTCTAATGTGCTTCACGGCACAGAACAGAAGCTATACTGTTATGTCGGAACATTTCATGAACCTCAAGTCTTTTATCTGAAACTGAAGCCTAAATGACTCCTTTTATCTGCCCAGCTTGCTGGCCATTCCCTTCAAGTGCCTGAATGAAAACAAGGAAGGCCAGTGCTGTCACATTTCCAGGTTTCAATGAACTCCACAGCATCTCAGAGGGCAAAGAACTGATTTGGTTAGGAGGCCTTTGGAAGGCCATTCTTCACAAGATGGCAGGGTGCAGGAAAAAGCACTGCCTGTGGACTGGCCATGCTGTGGTGCTGGCTGGATGAAACAGAGTGAGGGCTCATCCAATAGGCATGCCTTTTTCTCCCTCTGTCCTAGTGGGTGGTGGTAGGTGGGAGGCTTTAATTTCAGTGGCCCATGACAAATTCATTCCACTGAATCATCTGCCTAAAACCACAAATCCCATTTCTCTGAGTAGAAAGTCAATATCAATATTTTTATGATCTGAATTTCCTTCTCTTCATGACTTTCCCTTATGAGAACGCTTAGAACAATAAGGTATAAATTATTTAGTAAATGTCTTCTGTAGTGCCAAAAGCTCCATAAAAGCCTGAAACAACAAGCCTGTTGTTCAAGAACAATGTAGCATCATCAATGAGTGATTAGCAAGAAATTGGGGAGCACCCAGTTTTTCTGGATCTGGAGGCTGTCTCAGGCAGAGCTATGAGGTATGTGAGTCTACCTTGAGCCTTCCTTTCTTCCTCCAGCTGCCTTCAAGACCTGACTCCACCACATTCTCTAGTGCTCTTAGGTTGGTGGTTCTCAAAATGCAGTCCCTTTAATGCTGCTGCAGCAGCAGCATTATCTGAAAACTTGTAGGAAACACAAACTCTCAGAACACCCCAGGAATTCTGAATCTCAGCGGACAGAGTGATCTGATGCACAGAAAATTGGACAATCACTGCTTGAACATTTTTCTTCCTCCTCCCTATTAAAAAAGAAAAAATAGTGCTTTGTTCCTTTCTGATGGTGATGATGATGCCTACTATGATTGAGACATATGCTAAGTGTTTCACTTCTTCACCACCATCACTGTCCCTATGTTGCAGACAGTGACAGGCTACTAGAGCAAAGAACCTGATCGGTGTTCACTATTATTATTTGCAAATTGCCTTAATCAGATCAAGGTTATGAGTCTGATTCTTACAGATGCCTATTTATGCTGGGCCACTCTGAGGCTACAAAGGGAAGTCCACAGTCTGAGACAGACATCAGTCCTAATAGGGAAGTATATGGCCCATTGGAACAAACCAGTAAGAAAGTCCATGGAGAGCAATTGAGGGAACAGCCATCAGTCACTGGGACATAGTGAAAAGTGTCACATACTAATTATGACATCATTAATGATACCTACAGGACTTCACAAAATATCTCCAAGTGTGTGATGTCACCCACAGCAATGGCATTCCAACACACCGTCTACAAACACACTCCTTTAACTAGGTCAGTCTGGGCATGGAGAAGTGAGTGTGGTTGTACAGTCAGAAGCAAGAGGAAGGGAGAAAATCTGATGGTCCACATATGTCATCAGAGTGCTCTCAGTGGGGGTGCTCTAGTTACCCAGCATACCGGGGAGAGATGGAAGTTGAGAGCAGGGCACAAGGGAGCACCACTAAGTGCTTGTGCAGCCAACAGGGAAGGTGTCAATCTAGGGAAGGAGAAAACAACCTCCTTGCACCCCAGTCTTCCTGAACCCTGCCCACAGGATGAGAGAACCAAGCTGCAAGCCCCACTTCAGAATGAGAAAGAGGAAGTATCATTATTGTAGATCAAACATTCCATTTCTCAGAAAGTATCCCAAATTTCAAAACATGTTCTTTAAAAACAATACTGTACAGAATAGCCATATCCACTGACAGATTTAAGTCTGTGATTTCAACTACTTGAAAGTGACCTATGGATCCACTGATTCAACAAATATTTCTAGAGTTTACACTATATGCTAGGTAGGATGCAAGATGATTTCATATACATCTCATGAAGCTTATGCTCCAGTGGTCCAGGACATTTGCTGTGTTGCAATTTGTACAAATTTGAGTCATGGATTGTGAAGCTGTATACAACCACTAGGCTAGTGAGGGAGCCAGTTAAATGCAGAAAACTTCATTTTTTCATGAAGCATGACCATTAAGCTTCAGGGTGAAGAAATATATAGAAAGTACTTATTCCACTATGAAAACATGATTCTGGAGAAAGCCAGGAGGCCCTAAAACATTTCTGCAGCCTCATAGTTAAGACATATTACAAAAGTCTTCAGGTGCATCCTTCTGAATGGAAAGGATCTGCTGAATATTACTTTCTTGTCGTATACAGTCATTATACAGAAAGCCTATTATTCAATATCTTCTGATCCCCAGAACTATAAGACTAATTCTGGAGGAGGAAAAATAAAAGTCAACATTAATTTCATTCTCAATAACTCCATCTTAATTTTGTGTGATAAAATATATAACAAATTTTGTCATTTTAACCATTTTAAATATACAATTCAGTGGTATTAATTACATTCACAGTGTTGTGCAACAATCATCACTGTGTGTCTCCATCTTTTCCATCACTCCAAAAAAAACTCTGTAATGAACAAGTACTAAGCTCCCTTTCTTCCCTCCAGGCAGCTGGCAACTCCTAATCTGTGTATATTTCTAGACTCTCAATTTTATTCTATCAGCCTATATGTCTATTCCTATGCCAATCCTATACTGTTTTGATTACTGTAGCTTTTTAAGTTTTAAAATTGGGAAGTATGAATTCTCCAACACTGTTGTTTTTCAAGATTATTTTGGCCATGTATGATCCCTTACAATTCCATGTGATTTGAGGATTGGCTTTTGCATTTTTGTAAAAAAAAAAAAAAAAAAGGCTCTTGGCATTTTGATAGGGACTGCATTGAATCTGCAGATCATTTTGGGTAGTATTGCCATCTTAGCAATATCAAGTCCTCCTACCCATGAATATATGGTATCTTTCCATTTAACTAGGGCTTCTTTAAATTTCTTTCGGCAACATTTTATAGTTTTCAGTGTACAAGTCTTTTCTACTTGGTTAAATTTCTAGGTAGTTTATTCTTTTAGATACCAACATGTTACTACTTTCTTAACTTCCTTTTCAGATTGTTCATTGCACATGTATAGAAACACAATGGATTTCTCTGTGTTAATCTTCCCTGCAACTTTGCTGAATTTTAAAAATTATCTCTAGTAGCTTGTTTGTGGATTCTTTGGGATTTTCTATACATAAGATAATGTCATCTGCAAATAGAGACAGTTTTATTTCTTTCTTTGCAATATGGACACCTAGTATTTCTTTTTCTTGTCTAATTGCTCTGACTAGAATTTCCAGTACAATATTGAATAGCAGTGGTCAAAGAGGGCTTTGTGTCTTGTTCCTGATCTTACAGGGAAAACTTTTGGTCTCCTACCACTGAGTAGGTGTTAGCTGTGAGCTTTTCATAAATGTCCTTTGTTTTGGTAAGGAAGGTCCCTTCTATTCCTGTTTTTGTGAGTGTTTTTATTGTGAAAGGATGTTGAATTTCGTCAAATGCCATAGTTGTGTCTACTGAGTGATCACGGCTTTTTTCCCTTTATTCTATTAATGTAGTATATTACTTTGGTTGGCTTTCTTATGCTGAACTACAATTCCAATATTTTTTAAAAGATAATTAATCACAAATATGTATTACTATATAAAAACTACACTCTGAGCATCATTTTAAAGATTAGTTCATTATTTCCTTCAACTTATATTAACTGCACTCCCAGGCATTATTCTAAGTACTGAGGGTATATCACACCGGTGAACTTAGCAGACATATCTACTCTCCTGGAATAACATTCTGGGATGGCAGACAGACGATAAGTAAGATATACAGTATGTTAATTAGTGGCAAGTGATAAGAAAAAATAATAAAACAACAAAGAGGGCAGAGAATATGAAGAGCTCTTTTAGGTAGAGGCCTATTTAACTTGCAGCATTACAGTTTACACACATGTCCATAATAGCATTGCTTTCGAAATAAAGAAAAACACTTTTAATGAAGAGGAAGAAATTGTTTAAATAGACTTAATGTCTCCCACAAAAATCCTCTGCCGAGCCACAATCCCTACTAGGAAATACCATTTCCTTTTGGCTCCATGTCCTCTACTGACCATGTGGCCAAATGTAACATGGTTTTTTAGGTGTTATGAGCCAATGAGGGCATAAATGATAGCAAATATTGGCCTCTTCAACCAGAACAAGGTTGTAGAATTCATCGACTGATAAATGAGTAATAGTCCAAAATCAAATACTTCAATATACCCACCCTTTCCAGTTTTCATCTCTTTTATTCATTTTTGACAGCTGAAAATATTCATGACTGTGCATTTGTCTGTAACTCCTGTAGGCTAATTTCTCGATACTGTATGATTCTTTAAGAAGTTATAAAATATTACATTGTCTTTTCATTGCTTACTCCAATGTGCTATAGAACTTGAACTAGGAGCTCCTGGGTGGCTCAGTCAGTTAAGCAGCTGATTCTTGATTTCCGCTCAGGTCATGATCTCACGGTTGGTGAGATCGAGCCCTGCATTGGGCTCTGTGCTGACAGCATGGAGCCTGCTTGGGATTCTCTCTCTGCCTCTCCCCTGCTGGTGCGCTCTCTCTCTCTCTCAAAATATACAAACATTAAAAAAAATAACTTGAACATATTCATCTACCTTCAAAATAATGAAAAATGCAGCATGAGAATGAAGAGCAGGCATGCTATTTGATAAACTGACTGTGTACATGGAAGCAACAACTGAATGCCACTTAACTAAATCACAGAAATAAAACATATCCAGGTTTTTAAAACCAGTTATTATGCAGGTTAAACACAACCTAATTTAAATTAAAAAATAGCAATATACTTATTAATATCTATGTAGATTTCATAAGGAGCTTCCTCGAGAAAACAATCATTTGACTTTATATCCAAGAGACTGCCAATTGTCGGATGAGCGATGTCTTTAAGGGTGTTCACCTCACTCGCCTTTCTCCCATCACAGCAGACAGGATGCACTGTGTGAGCAACAGGAAACCTGTGCTTCCTAGTCTTGTGCCCAGGCCAACCAATTAGCATGTCACCAAGAGGGGCAGATGCACATGAATATGGAGCACAGAGCCTCATTTTTCTCTTTAGTCTATCAAGCCATGAATTCACTAATCCAGTTTTATCCTAGAACCCTGGGGGTGGGGCAGAAGGGAAGAAGGGTTTCCCAAGCCCCATCTACAGGGATGTGAAACTTGAAACAGTCAGGTTCTGTCAGCCCCAAAAGGTATTTCTGAATGCAATGGTTCTATCTTTCCATACCCAGATGCACTTCCTGGTGGAAGGTGCTAGATATAGAGTGACCTCCAAATTATTCTCTATGGTAGACAGTCTTGATGTTATGTCATTCTCTTACATAAAGAAGGAAGGCTTGCTGTAAAATTTTGAGCCTGAGAGGTAACACGTATAATCAGACATTTCATAAAAACCCCCAAAACACTGAAATGAGACTGCTGGTTGCCATGATCTCAGAAAAATGTAGGGGGATGAAAATATGCAATGTTTAATTTTATTTACCAGATTAGATCAACTTCTATAGAAAATTACTATTCTTTGTTCATCAGCATAGTTTAAGGCAATGTAAACACATCCCTATTGCTACTGTGCCCAAATATTTCTCTGCTGAGCTATTAGCCATAGTTTCATTTTATAAAAACCATAATAGAAAATGTGGCCAAACAGCTAGATGGAGTGTTCCAGCAATATGGAGAAACAGTTGTGTTTATGCAGAGATTAGTCTTTCAAATTGAGAGATCTCCAAAGCTCCATTTGTACTTAAAAGGCTTGTCTTTTTGTTACCCAGTAAATAGCTCATTCATATTCTACAAAGAAAACCCTCTAAATTGAGAGAAATAGCCATATTTAACATTAGGTAAGGAAATGGGGCTGAAAGCGAGAAAAGAAGTCTATTTCCCCCAGTTTCTTGGACTAGATTAAAGCCTGTCTTTATAATTTAAAATAGCCTCTGTTTTTTCCACATATAAGAGGCAGAAATTTCATGAAAGGCTGAGAAGTACTATCCATAAATGTAAAAATTATGCCAGAAAACAAGTTAAGAAACACATTTTTAAAAAGAAATCTTGGGCCCTCTTCTCTTACTCTGCAGCACAGATTTCTTAGCTGCTATATTTCCTCCAAAGATGGAAGGGTGGTTGTCAAGATGGTCTGAAAATGCAGTGCTCTGCAACTGGTCTCCATGCCAGCGCCATCTTTTCTACGCACAAGAGTGCCCATGAGAGTATTTGGGGATGCCTGAAATGTAACCTGAAATTAATTTCTCAGAATTAGGACTAAGTATCAGAATTGTGTGGGTGGAGTGTGTACTATATGACGCCAAATAGAGCCTCCAGAAGGCACAATGTACGTTGGTCCAGTCACTATCTCAAAAAAATGACAATTTAAGAGATAAGACTATGTGTTAGAAACTGTTTTTAAGCCTGTTTAAATATTAAAATAACAGAACAGAGCTACAACACTAACAGGCAACAAAGGCAGTGTGTCCTGTTCTTCATCAATCATGTGTCCACAGGTAGCTCACTGGCTATGCACTTCCAACCCCCTGGCTAGGGTGTACAGGGTGCACAACAACTGTCAGGTGGAGCCTGACAAGCAGTGTACCCTTTCAAAGGAGGAGAAAGGATTCCTTTCCAAAAAACAAACAAAAAACAAAAAACAAAAAAAAAAAAAAAGGAGGAGGAGGAGCAAGGAGCTCTCTTCAGACACAAATAAGGTTGGGGAAAAGGAGGGAGCCTGAGAGTCTGTCCTCACCTGTCAAAGCCCAATGATGTGGCCACATCCAGGAAGAAGTCAGCATCCACACAGCAGCCCTTCCCCTGCATACACACACACATCATGCCAGAATCTAGACATTCTGTGTGGGAACCACCAATTGTTTCACAAAGATTCTACAGCCATGGGCCTGTAAGAAGAGCAAGTAGGAAAAACACTCTACTACCCTTCAAGCCAATCTTAGTTACTGTGGCTGAAGGGCTGGACTTGCCTATCAGCTGTCCCTAAAGAGCCCAGGGAAGACTCCCATGGCAACCCCACCCAAAGTGTCCAGATCTCACATGAACACTTCTTCACAAGAACAATTATCCTCCTTTTCAGTCTAGGCAGCAAGTTGTTCACCGAAAGGTTGGATCCATCTGGCTCCTACATTATAGAAAAGTTCCTGGATCAGGCTTTGCTTGGGGTCTTTACATTTCTAGGCAATGTCCTTACTGTCCATGCTCTACCCCTTACAGCCACCACAACTGAGCCTGCCCTGTTCTTCTGGACCATCTCCCTGCTGCACTGACACACCCCTTCCTTGGAGAGCTTTTCAAGGCTTGAGCATAGTAGACTTTTGCATCAATTAAGAGAACAAATTCCAATTACATACCTTCCGGATTTCTTTTTTATAATCATTAAAATCAGTTCCAAGATCTGACTAGTTATAGGACACTGAACGTCTCACAGTCCTATCTAAAATTCAGCTCATCTTACACCAAACTTAGCATCTTTTCCTGAGAAGCACCCTTCTCCCTGACTGCATGGTTTGATGAATCACACCTTCATTCCCTTGATGCCTGAAAGCTTCCCCTGGGCTTCTCTCCCACCAGCTCCATAGTCCTTTGATTATCCTTCCCTTAAGTTTTAAGAGTATTCACATTGACTGATTTCTTCCTAGTCTTACTGCCACTATCCCATTCAGACCTATCTCACACTTGGCACACTTATTTCCTATCTGTTCACTGTTGACAATCTGTCTACTTTGTGGATGGTGAAGGATTACATAAGCATTAGTTGTGTTCTATTGCTGTAGCTGTTGTTGTTGTCTTGGTTTATGTCAGCCTACTGCTCAAAAATTTTCTGTAGTTTCTGTAGAGTGAATCTCAACTACATTAACTAACTGAACAGTTGACCCCAAACTCCTTCTTCAGCATAATTTCCTTTCCTATAAGAACCTTCCACTGTCCTTCAGTAAAGTTAGTGTCACTGCTAGTGTAAGTGACCTGAGACAGAAACTTAGGAAATGCTTACTAAAATGAAGTGGCTGGGCTAAAATTTGTTGACTTGCAGTGAATATAAATGTCCATATTGCTCACAGGGTATTAACACTGAGAAAATGTAGAAGTGGAATATTTTTTCTTCTTTTTATTTAGACAGTATCTTGATGTATGCAAGACCATGTATATTAGGTTCCCTATTGCTGCTGTAACAAATTACCACAAACTTAGTGACTTGAAACACAAATTTATTATCCAGCAGGTCTGGAGGCCAAAAGTCTAAACTGAATCTCACTGAGCTAAAATCACAGTGTCAGCCGGCCCGCGTTCTTTCCCAGAGGGTCTCAGAAGCAATGTTTCCTTGCTTTTTCCATTTTTTAGAAGTTGCCCACCTTCCTTGGCCCAAAGCCTCTTTCTCCATCTTCAAAGTGAGTGATGGCAGGCCGTTTCCTTTTCAAATCACATCTCTCTGACCCTTCTTCCACTGTCACATCTCCCTCTGACCACAGTTAGGAAAGGCTCTCTCCTTTTTCAGGCCTATGTGTTTGGGCCTGTCTGGATAGTCCATGATAACTCCTGCAACTCAAGATCCTTAGGGACTCAAAGTCCCTTTGCCACTGAAGGTAATATATTCACATGTTCTGGGGATTAAGACGTGGACAACTTTGGGGGGATGTGATTCTGCCTATGTAATATACTGCACCTATGTAATTAAACAGAAAGACAAAATAATGCAGTGAATGTCTCAGCATATGTGCATAACTGCTGTCATGGAGACAGGTCTAATTTTCACCTGGCATGCACAATCCAGCATGGCCACAAGTCTGCTCATGTAGAAAGCCCAGGATGATATTTGTATAAATGATATGTGCATAAGAAAGACTCATTCTCGGGGTGCCTAGGTGGCTCAGTCAGTTAAGTGTCCAACTTCGGCTCAGGTCATTTCACAGTTTGGGAGTTCAAGCTCCACATCAGGCTCTCTGCTGTCAGAAAAAAGCCCGCTTCAGATTCTCTGTCCCCCTCTCTCTGACCCTCCCCAACTTGCATGCATGCACACACATGCTGTGTCCTCTTTCCCAAAAATTAACATTTAAAAAAAAAGACTCTTCCTTCCCCAGCCAAAGAAGAAGAGTTAAGTCTTACATTGCACATGCTGACAAATAGCACTTTCAAAGTAATGTGCAGCTTTCCTTCTTAGTTGCTAATTTTTTTTTTTTTTTGCCTGAATGGTATTTTGAATCCCTTGTCATGTAGAGTTGATACAACTATGTAGATTTGTTCCACTGCTCCTGCCTTAGAATCAGCCACCAAGCATTTCCCTTCCTCTTCCTCCCTCCACCCAGGACTTTTATGCTGTGTTCTTGATCCATTTGGGAGTCTTTACTATAACTATACTTGTCAACAAGAAATGAAAGAATTTACAACTCTCACCATTAGGAAAAAGCAAAGAAATCATCGGAACATGTACCAGTGACCAACATTATGGTGCTATAACACATTGTTTTCTACAAACATTTATGGCTTTGTTCACTTAACATTTAAGTACTAGTCATGTTCATGGTACTACGGGGGACAGAAAGATCTCTAAGGTATGGTTCCCTCTTTAGGGAACTTTTGACCAGGAAGACTGGTAGGGTAAGCACTGAAGTAAGTAAACTGCAAAAGAGAAGTCAGGGCCTCATGTGCTAACAGAATGGAGCTGACAGAGCAATTCCTCACAGCAGAGAGCACTGAGGCAGCTTGGAGGGTGAGGCAATAGCGCGGGACCATGAAGGAGGGTGAGATGTGAATTTTTAGAAATGAGAGAAAAGGCAAAGAAGTGACAGAAGTAATTTTAGATAACACTGTAAACCACAGAATTCAGAATAAACTATGTGTGTTTAAGGAAAAGCACATGGCATAGTCCTATTGAACTACAAGTAAGATTCTTTAGCTTGAGATTGGGGTCCAAACCTACATTAATAGTACAAATTGGTTTATGTTTGCAAATATAATATTGTTTTCTCATCTCTATTTATACAAATGGTTTAATAAATAAAGTTATAGGGGTGCCTGGGTGGCTCAGTTAAGTGTCCAACTCTTGATTTTGGCTCAGGTCATGATCTCACAGTGTGAGATCAAGCCCCACGTCAGGCTCTCCACTGGGTTTGGAACCTGCTTAAGATTCTCTCTCTCCCTTGCCTTCTGCCCACCTCCTCAAAAAATAAAATAAAATAAAATTTAAAAATAAAATAAAATTATAATAAATATATGCATACATAATCATTTATATGCAAAAGTCTGTGTTATGTCAAAATCAACATGCACTGAGTGTGGTAGACTTTGTGCTGGGCACTAAGGATCTAAAAATGCATAAAATATAGACCGTATCCTGGAGGGATCCCTCATAGTAGAGAGGGATATTTAAACAAATAATTAAAACCCAAAGCGATATGGCTTAGAGGGTTCCTCGGGGTGATCAAAGAGCACAACAGAAAGAGAAAGTAAGGGACATCAACTCACTGAGAATGTAAAATGGCTCAGATACCATGACAACTGTTTCGTTGCCCTTCCTGGGAACACCTTAACCGAAAGAGTGACTGAGGTGTACAGGAAGTGGTAAAGGAGGCAGGCAGTGCACCCTGGCTAAGGAAGCAGCAATCTCTCACAGGCAAGGCATGCTCAGAGAAAGATATTCAGAGAGAAATAAAAGTTTTTACCATCTTCAAAATCTAGTCTCCCCTTTTCAAGCAAAACACAGGCCAGCCTCTCACTTCCCCACCATGGTTGGTCATTTTGGTAATTACTGATTCAGACCCCAACCCAGATAACAGGGTATACTGGACTTTTGACCCATCTCCTGCCTAGAAGTCCATGAGAAGATGCCACTTGGTGCTTAGAAGATGTTTTCTTACCACATCAGTGAAATATGTGATTCTTCCCCCATATGCTGGGAGCCAAACAAGAACATGTTTCTCCTAACAACAGAAAGCACTTGTGAGACAACTGGTTCTCCTGTGAGGAGACCTGTCAGACATACACATGGAAATAAAAAGAAGCATATAATGGAACAGTCACCTGCTGGGAATCAGAATAAAAGGTACACTAATGAACAGGCTTATTTCACAAATATTTTTGCTTTCTTCATAATCTTAAAAATATATAACATTATCATCCATTCATTTTAGCAACACCAATATTTGTCAACTGCACATTAAGTCACCAAAAATGACATCAAAAGCATTGCAGTTTTCACAAGAGGACCAGTAACTGCATTTTGAGAAATTGAGAATGACTTTTTACTATATAGATACAATAAAATTATTTTTCAAAACACATCCTTGTATGTATTAGGATTTTGGTTTTTCTAGTCCTTTATTAGTAAATGTCCGATATCAATGCAATAAGAGCATTTTATTAAATGCTGATAAATCGAAGTGTCTGGGTGGCTCAATCAGTTAAGCATCTGACTCTTGGTTTCGGCTCAGGTCATGATCTTGCAGTTTTGTGAGTTTGAGCCCCACGTCAGGCTCTGCAGTGGCAGCTTGGAGCCTACATGGGATTCTCTCTCTCTCCCTCTCTCTTTGCCCTTCCCCCATTTGCACTCTCTGTCTCTCTCAAAAATAAATAAACTTAAAAAAATATTTTTAAATGCAGATAAATCAATACCTTTGTGTTAACAAATATGCTTATTTTGCCCCCAAATTTATACACTAAGTAATATTTTTAAAGCTGTGACTTGTTTGATACAGCACTTGTGTGTCTACTTACAGTGATAATGTATTATATATATTTATTTTCTGTGTATTATGATGTTTTGACATCTTTTTTTAATATATGAAATTTAGTGTCAAATTAGTTTCCATACAACACCCAGTGCTCATCCCAAAAGATACCCTGACATCTTAAAAAACCTTTTTAGCTGGGAAGAGACTGACCCTCCCAGGACTAGCCAATTTTTGGACCTAGCAAAGCGTTCAGCCTAGAGCATGCCTTTGATATGCGAATTGACCTATCCAGAGTCAGACCTACTCTCTCTGGCCTGTATACCCCAGGAGGCAATATTCCTGTGTCTCAATCATACCCAGGGCCAGGTACCAGGCAGCTAGGGACCACCCTTGTAGCCCAAAGCCTGCCAAAATTATTCAGACTAACCAAACAAACCACTTACCCTGCCCTACCTTGTCTTTCCCACAGAAACCCCAATAAAGGCTGTGGCCCACACTCTCCTCACTTCCATCGTCTGCCTCCACTCTGATGTTCTCCCCTGTGGCTCTGAATGACATGCACTGACTCCCTCTCTGGGACCTGGGAACATAATAAACTTCCTTCCAAACCTTGTTCTCTTCTCCTCTATGGCCACATTAACCTGACCTTGCCATATCCAACATATCCATTCTTAGAACAGATAGCAAACCTGCAGTTTATTAATATGCAAGAATTATGTACAAAGAATTTGTTAAGACAGAATTGCCAAGCCGAAAATCTATGCCACAGAGGAGGCAGAGGACTGAAAAAAAGAAACAAACAAACAAAGAGACGTTGAGATGAAATTCTTGTCATTCATTACTTTGATCTCTTTCTTGCACCTGTTACACTGTGGGAATGAGTTGACAATGCATCTCCTCTAATAGGTAGTATTTCCCATTGTAGGAAAGGGCAATTTCATTCTCCTGTTCTTACTGACGGCAAGGATAATGACTGCGCATTTTATATAAGGTTAGTGGAGTTGAGTCTTTAAGAAAAGAGGGAAAGACCCTATTGGTTCCCTGTCATTGCTGTCTGGTAAGTGGTATCCAAGAAGAATTACTCAAGATGGGACTTCTGCTCAAAATGATGCAGGGCTGCATCCAGAAGAAAGAGATGGTTGCTTGGAATGTTATAAATGAGGCTTGGTTCCTGAAAAAGCCATCTCAGGATCCTATGAGATCTTGCGATATTGCAATTTAGACAGGCAGGAGACCATTTTTAAATAATAAAAAGTGTAAACTACAGAAATGTACAGCCTCCCTCCCTCCATACACATCACAGAGATACTTTGTCACTCTGCACTTTGTGCCCATGTTCATTTCAGTAGTACACTTCAAAGTCTTCAAAAACTTGTGTGGCAAGCAAGTGCCTACAGTGTCTGAAAAGATCCCAAAAAGAGAGAGGCCACATCTGCAGGCAGGTGGACTCCCAGTGTGGACTTCTTCTAGTGTGTGAAGGAGCTACCATTATAGAGCTGTGCACTCTCTGGAGAGCTCTGCCTCCCCGTGAAATACATTCTCATTCCCTGAGCCATAACGCCTGTGCTGAAACCTTCCTTCCACATTTCATTTGAAACAGCCCTAAGTACAGCCAGCAGATACCATTATCCAGTCTAAGAAAAAAAGAAAAGGAAGAAGAAAGTAAGAGAAGTGAAGGAGGGAATCAGATGGTGAGGGTGCAGCAAGGGAAGGGGAAAGAGATGAGGGGAGAGAAGAGAACACGTATGTTTCAAAGCTTAGCTCCTGTGTGGGAAGCAGAAAAAAATGGTATAGCAAAATATCCTTCTAAAATTATTATATTAATGTATTAAGAAAAGCTTGCAGAAGGGGTGACTGTGGTTTTAATTAGAATCTATGATGAGTTTCCTACTACACAGCAAAGCAGTTTATATATAGTCTCCTCAACTGTATGTTAGTGATCCGGACTGCAGGTGGGACATATTAGCAATGAACCGTACTAGAGAGAGAGAGATAGCAAAAGAATATGCTCCTGGTATATATATATATATATATATATATATATATATATATATATATATATACACACACACACACACACACACACACACACACACACACACACACACAGAGTGCCATCCACCAGACTATTGGGAGCCATTTCTCTTTGAAACTCCCCCTTGGCAATTCCCCTACTGTTCTGTTCTTCAGGTGAAGGGGTGCCCTCTCCCCTCTCTTGTGGGAAGAAGGTCCTGCCTCAAGAGGAGAATCTTGGCATGTGTCTGGGCTAGGCCGACAGGCTGGATTCTAGGACAAGAGCAAACGTTCCTATGCAGATGGAACTGAGGGGGAAGCATGGGATCACCCAACTAAAGGGCTGGGGCAGTCTGTAAGGGTATGGGCAGTGACCATACCCTCCCTTTGCTATTGTCCTTTAACAGTTAAGATGCATCTTACCACCTAAGCCCAACTGTAAATTCCAGAAGAGCAGGGACTCTGGCTTTATTCATTCTGCTATCACATAGTAGGCTCCCCTCTTGATAAATTTTTACTGTTCAATTAATATTTTCAGGGGTTCCCTGTGCTCACAATCTTCCTCAACTGCTGCCTGGTGTGGGGCTGAACACAGGTGAAGGGGAGGTAGTCAGGAAAGTTCCTGGGCAGCTTACCTGGGAGCTATGCAGAAGGGGGAAAGGAAGGAACACATGTTCTGCCAAGGTGCAGGGGGATTACATCTCTGTACTTGCCCTTTGGCTCCTAACTTAAGCACACACACAAAGTGACCAAGCCCAACTCCTCCATGAAGAGTGGGGATACATGGGACAGTGAGGAAGACACGCCCTCAATGAGATGTCTGGGCTATGGAATAATGCTGAGAAGTTAGCTCCTGGTATTTCTGTACCTTCCCAATCAGGAGCAGGAATCACTGCAGGCTCCAGGCTCTTCTCACCATAGGTTTCCCAGGGTCACATCAGCATCTGCAAGGGCCTCACCTATGCACCCTAAACCACTAAAGTGCACCCACATCCCACATGAAACAATAAACCACAATCGACTAGTTGGTGTGCTATTACATTATGTTGACATTTAATTACATGCATTCATTTCAATTTGCAGTCTTCTTTTCCTATCTCAGAGGCAGTACACTTTTTTTCCAGGTTTCCATTATTTGTGTAGGCCCTCAAAAGGCTTGGAGACCCTGGGCTCCTGCCCACTGGGTAGAATGCCTGGGGAAATCCCAGTCCCAGTGCCAGGATGTGCTTCAGCATGCATGCTTCCCTGCCAGCCTTCTCCTGGCCCTTTCTTGGCAGTTCTCACTCCTTTCTGACCCCCAGCTCATATGTGTATACAGGTATCCCAGCATCAGTCTTCTTTGTCCTTTGCAAGTGAGGACCATCAAGCCTTACATGATTTGGATTACCCAGTACAATGGCTGGTGTGTATGAGTCCATTCAAGAAATACTGATTGAATACCTACTAGGTTCTATGCCTTGTTCCTGCTTTGGAGGATGTACAGCTAAGTGTATATCTGAGTGGGACACTTGATGAAAGGATGAATATATATCAATGATTATGACCTGTATCTATGGACTCAGAGTGTATAATCCAAGGCAACACAAAACATCCAACATAACAGCATCTGTCATAGGAATGCAGTGCTTCTCTGCTCCCCAGCACCTTCCAGATGAGGCCTGCTGTGTGTATGCCCAAGACCTGAGTATCCTGGCACCCTGTCCACCTCAACTCTGCCTGGATCTGCAGCTTAGGTAAACTCCCATTGTGGGCCAAGCATGTCCTCCTGGCACCCTCCCTACAGAGAGAGTCATCCTTCAGTCTGGACAAATACCACCATCCCTGTACAGCAGGGATAGCATCTGGCTGTGTTGTCCACTCAGTCTGACTACATTTTTTCACCCAGTTGACTTCTGCAAAGTGAGAGCAAACAAATAAAGGGTGAGGGGAGCTGAGGGTGTGTCTCAGATGTAATAAGAGCAAAGACTATGAACAGAATGGAGTCATTTGTTAATATGAGTCAGGAAGCAAATACAGGACAAATTCAAAATTCTATATATCTAAATTTTAATGTAATGCACTCAAATCATCCCTTTAAATCTGGTATGCTAGAATTCTTTACGCATTTATATAATACATTTAGAACCTCTTTCTAGGGCTCAATCTCTGTCTAGATAAACAGAGGATAAAATCTAATTTATTTTAATCAAACTACTGCATTCTATCATTATTGTTAACATTTCTCTTCCACATAATCTCTGCTGTTTTGTGCTCTCTAACAGTCCTCACTAAAGGGGGGTTCTTCCATCATCACAGCCCCAGAAAGGCAGCATACTTTACAAAGGAGACAGGAGGTCCCTTTTGGAGAATGACACTGCAATAAACAAAACCACCACCAAATGCTGGGATATGAGCAGCACACCCTCCTGTTCTGTCCCCGCACTCAGCAGAGGCACCCGCACTTGAAAGAACATCTGCAGCATAAAAGCAGTGCCCATTAGCTCCTGCAGCTTGTTAGCATATTTTAATGCTGAGATCACAGCTTTCTATTTCTGTCAAGGTGCTACTAGGTGCCAGACACTGGATTCACACATTGCGTCATTACTGTCCCCAGTGAACAGATTACACAGCAATATTGGGGATGGAGGTTGAAAGGTAATGAGAAGGGGTAACAGTGGGAAAAGCAGACGGAGCACCTGGCACTTTGTAATGAACGAATGTGCTGATCACACAGAGGGAGGTTCTAATTTGAGTGGGCACTGGTAGACATATTCTGGTCTGATGAGCACCTCTCTCAAAAACCTGAAAATAATTACATTATGTACAAATAAACACCTCCCTTGATTAAATGCTGTATCCGACATCTCATTCAAGTTAATAACGGAAGTAAAGTCACCGATTCACATGCTGTTTTGAACGACATGGGACTCTAGGATCAAAAACCACCTTACTTGCGAGCAGACCAAGAAACCCCAGGCCCAAAGTGCTGATGAAACAAGGTCCTTACAGACAGTAGCAGAGCTGCTGCTTCCATATTCTAACTCATTCCTGTGACACAAGTAAACACAAATCCACTGCCATCCATGATAAAAACAAGTTTCAGCACTGGTCCTCCAAGAAAAATATCATTAAAGGTCCTGGCCCTTCAGAGAACATTACACCCAAAGTTTCTACCTACCACTATCACAATTCACAGATTTCCTGATCTCCACAATGCACACACATGAACATACACCAAACCCATCAGCAGCAAAGCAAAACACGGTCCATCATCCTCTGCTTTCAAAGGGAAAAAGAGCTCGAACCTGTATCTTTCTTCAAATACAATTCTTGATCTTTTAAAAAAAAATTTTTTTTTAACATTTATTTATTTTTGAGACAGAGAGAGACAGAGCATGAACAGGGGAGGGTCAGAGAGAGGGAGACACAGAATCTGAAACAGGCTCCAGGCTCTGAGCTGTCAGCACAGAGCCCGATGCGGGGCTCGAACTCGCGGACCGCGAGATCATGACCTGAGCCGAAGTCGGCCGCTTAGCCGACTGAGCCGACTGAGCCACCCAGGCACCCCACAATTCTTGCTCTTATTCAAATGTTATATTTGCACACAATAAAATCCCACATACATCTCACTCACATGCACCCCAGAGAGTAGGGAAAACAGGGAGAAGTTGGTAAAGGGGAAGAAACTTTCAACTATAATATGAGTAAGATCTGAGGATCTAATGTAAAGCAAGGTGGCTTTAGTTGAAATCATTGCACTGTGTAAATGAAATTTGCTGAGAGAGAACTTAAATATTTTCACCAAAAAAAAAAAAAGATAAAATGTGAGGTGAGATAGATACATAATTAACTAGATGGGGGGATCCTTTCACAGTGTATACATATATCAAATTACCATGATGTACACTATAAATATTTTATAATCTTTTTTTGTGAACTATACTTCAATAAAGCTGAAATTAAAAAAAAAATTAAAGAAAGTTGCTAAGCACAACCAAGATGTTGACAGTTATGACTCTGGAGCCCCAGCTGACTGGTCCCATTACTGTGAAGATCTGCCCTATGAGGTCGTCTTTCTTCCTCCTTTGCATCTCAGTGTGCTGCTCCACCTCAGCACCTCGTGGCTTCTCCCCTTCACTAGGTTGGATCCTGTCTCCCTCAAAGACTTTTTCCTTCCTCCATCTCCTTCCCCTTCCTTCCCAGAGCCTCTAGGCTCTGTACTGGACAGACATTACAGTGGACATTACAGCATGAGGGAGGCTGCAGAGGCACAGGCAGGACCCACACTAGGGCCACCTAAACTAAGACACCTGCAAGCTGGAGCACACTCTACCTATCTATCTAGTTCCTGATGTGGCTTGCACACTGATTCCTCCAAATGCTTTTTTCTACATGATCTTAACAACTATCATAGCAACAGGACTATCCTCAAAAACTGTTGAAAAGGTGCCACTTGTGGCCAATGTGCGGGTGGGCGGGGGGGGGGGTGCCTACCGCCTCTAATAACCTTCTGAGTTATGTCTCTGTGCCTCTGCCCTTATGGGGTGCATACCAAGATCACCTGAAGTCCACCTATTCTGTGGAGAAGGGTTCTCCCAGGCAACTTCCTCTTTATTCTTTGTCTTTCCCTGTCACTGTCTAACTGGACAAGTTAGTATGTTGACGTTATACAGTGGAAAGAGAACTGGCCTAAGAGATAGAAAGCATTCATATCAGGGTATCTGCCACTGACTATTTTTGTGACCTTGAGAGAGTTATTTACACTCCCTGGGTTTAAAGTTCCCAGGTCTATAAAGAGGATCACTAAACTAGGTGATCTCTCAGGACCTTCCTGTACATAATTGTTTTATAGCGTAGCTTCACTCGCTTACTCAAAAACCTTCAATGACTTCCTTCAAGATAGAGAATAAAAACTGTTTGGACTGAAATCCCTGGCTTTTCAGAATCTGGCCTCAACCTGCCTTTTGTAGTATTGTTTCTCAAAATCAGCCCTTACCTCCAAGCAAGCTGGTTTATCATGACAATTCGTACATGACATTTCTGGGAACCCATTCCCCGCCCCCCCCACCCCTGTGCTTCTAGCCCCTCCTGCTGTTCAAGAAAATGAGAGTTCTCCAGCCCCATGATGAGGTCTGCCCTGAGCACCCAAGTTCAAAGAGATTTTCCCTGCTGTCCCACACACTAGCACTAGAGAAACTGCCCCAAGCTTTTATGGATCTTCTCAAGTGCATTATCTTTTTAAAAAATTTTAATGTTTCATTTATTTTTGAGACAGAGAGACAGAGTGCAAGTGGGGGAAGGGCAGAGACAGAGGGAGACACAGAATCTGAAGCAGGTTCCAGGCTCTGAGCTGACAGCACAGAGCCCAACGCAGGGCTCGAACTCACGAACCATGAGATCATGACCTGAGCCAAAGTCAACGCTTAACCGACTGAGCCACCCAGGTGCCCTGACAAGTGCATCATTTTTAGCACTGGATGGAAACATCTGGAAAACAGAGATCATATTCTGCATACCCTGCACCCATCCCATCCTCCATATATCCTGCACCCACCCTATTACTCAGCCCTGTGCCTCTTACATACTCAACCCCAAAAATATTCTCCATGAAACATGCCTCCAAAAAAAGGGTACATTGCTTGTATTTAGTATATCATTTTCTGCAAGTAAATACCCTAAATATATCTAGAGCACTCTCCAACCTCCTGTTCAGATATTATCTTTCAGCAACTAATTCTCTTTCAACTTTTAAAAATTAATCAGTCCTGGTATGCTGGGTTTTTTTTTTTGGGGAGAAGCTAACTACCCTGGCCATCAGTTCTTATCATTTCCAGATTAAATGTCTCAACATGAGAACAAACATGGAACTACAAGAGCATGAGGAAGCAGTGGTTACTGGCCCCTGACAGCCTTGTGGGGGTTAACAGGATACACTGATAGGTCTGAGGAAGTGAAGACCCTTTCCATCTCCTAAGATCAGATTAGCATTTAAAAATTTGGTGTCATGCCAAGCTCTCTCCCCATGGAACAGACGACACTTGACATTTCTATCTTCTAAGTATACCTAACAGAAAGAGGAGGGTGTCTCTGAGGAGTGCATTTTCCTTGGTCGCCCTTCTGTGGAAAACTACATCAAATAATAGACACAGATTTAAATCAAGTCACAGAAGGTAAATAATTGTCCTTGCCTGGCCCAGCCACTCCCTCCATGACAGAGAGAGTTGCCGTCAAACTTCAACCAGCTGCCTGCTTCAAACCCAGACTGGTTGGGAGAGGCTGTGAGTATGAGCAAACCCCACTGGTGTACCTTACAGGAACAACAGCTAGGCCTTCCCCCCAAGATCTAAGGAGAAAGGGATCAGAAATTTAGCTCATGTTCCTTGTTCTTCCTTTTTTTTAAAAAAAATTTTTTTTTCAATGTTTATTTATTTTTGGGACAGAGAGAGACAGAGCATGAACGGGGGAGGGGCAGAGAGAGAGGGAGACACAGAATCGGAAACAGGCTCCAGGCTCCGAGCCATCAGCCCAGAGCCTGACGCGGGGCTCGAACTCACGGACCGCGAGATCGTGACCTGGCTGAAGTCGGACGCTTAACCGACTGCGCCACCCAGGCGCCCCATGTTCTTCCCTTTTTTAGAATCAAATGAAGTAACAGAAGCCCCAAACCCCCAATAAAGAGAAAAGATAAGGAGGCAACACACTTAGGCACCCTTTCCATTACAGGTGTGTGCCAACGTGAGGGCAGGTACCTTTTCTCAAAGAAGGGGAACAATACTATATTCTCCTAGCCAAGGCACATTCATGAGCCCACAAGTCACCCCACAAAATCTCTGGAGTCTCTAAAACAGGCAGATGCACGCTTTGTTTCTCTGACTGTAAGTGAACAGAACCAAAAAGCGTTGGGGTTCTGCCAAGTGTTGTGGTTCACCCTCCAGACACCCAAGGCCGCCAGTATGAGCTGACATCACTCCTGCAACATCATGCCTTGTTGCCACAAATGGACACTCTCTATAGGTTATCTAAAGGGCAGGCAAGTTTATGCCGTAAGTGTAAGAGTCTGATGGGGACAACAGGCAAAAATTTGGGGGAAGAAAGATGCCTTTCTGAAATACCAACACACCTTCCAGGCTACCTCGGCAGTATTTCTGGGAAGAGACATTTTGGAACAAGGACTGACTTGTTCCTTGCTTATGGCTGCAGCTCTTGAACACAGGATTTCTTTCTTCCCTCTCCAGGAATTATATACTTTAAGAATACTTTTCATCTTTGTTTTTCCTTTTCTTTCTGGGAAGAAAGAAGCAAAAACTGTCTACTTTTCCCTCTGCTCTCAGAGCATAACAAGAATGGATGAAGGAGTAAAAAAATTATTATTGCTAAATTTATGTTGTTGGAGTTTTTTTTCCAAATTAAAAGTTTATGTTCACCTCTCTGTTGAGACATGATCAAAAAACCTATGAGCCCAGATAGTGAATTCAGGGGCCTTACACTTGGGCTGGAGGGGAATAGGAGGGTCAACTCCAGCTCTGCAGTAGAGGACATGTCACATCGTAGTTGTATTTTAGCTGTATTTTTACAATTACTCAAAGATGGTTCCTTTCAAGCTTTACCACAGATGCTTTTGAATGTTTTCTTTTTTTTTAATTTAAATTAAAAAAAATTTTTACTATTTATTTATTTTTGAAAGAGAAAGAGACAGAGCACAAGCAGAGAAGGTGCAGAGAGAAAGGATGACACAGAATCCAAAGCAAACTCCAGTCTCCGAACTGTCAGCACAGAGCCCAGCGCGGGGCTTGGACCCACAAACTGTGAGATCACGACCTGAGCCGAAGTTGGACGCTTAACTGACTGAGCCACCCAGACTCCCCTTGAGTAAGTTTTCTAAGGCAAATATATGACTACTCACATCAAGCCCAAAAATGAAGCCCTTTCCAGTTGAGTTGAGTCATGCTCCTTGTTGGTGGTCCCTTGCCTTCCCCCATAATTTCATCCTGATAGCAAACAGCCCCTTCCCCACCACCGCCACATTTAGATTGTGAGTTTTCATAAACAGAAACTCACTACTTATATCATGTAAACACCATTCTTGGCACTGAGGAAACATAGAGTAAAATAACCATCAAAAAGTAGCCCTGTACTAGAGCACAGCCTGGCAGGGTACTTGTAAGATTTTTATCTCATTTCCCACAGCCCCATTAGCAGAGCTGCTTGTGATGAGATCCAGCTTTGGAAAGTTCTCAAGAGATTCATCAGAAAAGAAATCAAGCCAGGTGAGTTTCTAAAACCCTTCTTAATTAAGAGGCTAAACCCTAGAAAATGAACAGTCAGAATGGACAGCCTTGACTGGTGGGGTACCTGGCTCATCAATATACACAATTAATGCAGGTCACCCAACGGTCTGTGTTCTTATTTTAATGACACAAGAAGACATCCTCCTTTTCTGTTCTCTGGCCTTCCAAAGACCATGTCTGAATTAAATCATTCTGCATTCTGTGGCAGAGTACAGTTGAAATCAATAGTGTTATCATACTACAACTCTCCTTTCACGTTCTCCCTAATGCCTAGTATTAGTCAAGTTTGCACTAAAATTGATCAGTAACAGAGGGCGGTTTCTCTTAACACCCCTGCCACATCTAACCTCCCCTCCCACCCATTGGCCTCCCCCAGGAAGCAGGATCCACATTGATTTCTATCTGATTACAGGAGAGCTTGCCCTGACTTTCCCCGGTTACTTAAGCCGGCGTCTCATTGCGTGTCCTTAGAGACCAGGGCTTCGCTCAGGCAGAGAGCGTCTAGACAGTATTCATGACCCATCTGTCTGGCACGGCCCAGCGGATGGCAAACTCTATTAGAACTGAAACCATTTTTCCCTCCTCCTCCTCCCATCCCTCTCTCCCTTTGCAAAGCAGGAATCTGACACTGAAAATTACTATCATTGTTGCAATTCTCAAAATAGCACCGCCAGACTTTCATTAACATCCACGCTAGACTACTAAATATTTAAAGAAGTGGATAAATTTCATCTGAAGTGGGACAGCCCTGCACACATGAAAGCAGGAACAGAATCAAAATGTAAATCTAAGAGGTTGTTTTTATCCACGTAAATTTAGTGTCACAGCAGGAGGAAATGATGCCTCAGGTTTATTGAAACTTTCCCTCCCATTCGTTCTCTGCCTTTGTTTATCTGAAAAGGCAGAATTGTGTTTCAAGACCCTACAAGATTTTAATTGATCGGAAAACTGTCTTGGAGAAACAAAGGCAGAAAACCAAAGGGGGAGCAGGGGAAGGAGGCCCCTCTTTGGCAGTGAAGAAGGAGGGTGAGCACGCTGCTAGTGCCTCCTCTGTGGCTCACCCCACAAAACACATCCAGGTGGAATGCTGCCAGTGATAACCTGCAATCTGATCAGGCTCAGCCAAACAGATGCACATCCTTCTCCTCACCTTGTTTTAAATACCATCTTGGGTCATTTTCATACAAGTCAATAATGGTTTTTGTCATGGATTCTTTTTTTTTCTTTTTTTTAACGTTGAAACAGGGGTGGGGAGCCCTGTCAAAGAATACATACACACTGCTCTGTAGAACAGCTTGATTTACTACAAGCAGCCTCTATTGCTGGCCCTGACCAAGGTAAGCCAGAATTCAGCAAGTGGAGCCTTCAAAGCACAAGCCGTCCCCACCCCCCATGCTCTAGGACAACACAACACACTGGAAGACCCTTGTTCCACCCTCCCTGCAGTCAGCAATATCAAAGGTCTAATCCACTGGGTTGCTTAAGGACCCAGGAAATAGGCAGTGCCCTCCCTCCACTGGGACAGCTGAAAGGGGTCTGAAGGGACCACAGTGCACACACAAGATCTGAAGGGAAATTAGGGGTCTAGGGCCACAAGCCCACATCTGGCCAAGGAGGGCTCTTGGTGCTCACAGCAGGTAAAAGGGGGAGGGTAATGGCAGAAATTCGCTTTGCTCACTGGATCCCACCAAGCATGAGCCACACAATCTCTCATGTGTACAGGGCAGCTGTCATCACACTCACCCTCCTGATGGGGAAAGTCAGACAGAGAGGGGAACTGACTTCCCCCGGGTCACTAAATAGTACACAACCTGGGCAGAACTGAAGAAGGGATTAATTAATTAATTAATTAATTAGTAGAGGAAACCCAATAATCCTTGACACACTAGGACTACAGGGTTAATTTTTTGTAATCTATTTTAAAATCCAGGGTGAAACCAAGATTATCAGCATCTATGTATTGATTAAAAATTATCATATAAACAACTTCTCTTGGAGCACGCACTTCTATGGGTGCTCATAATAACAGTCTGTCTGATCTCTAGCCCCAAACCCTACAAACCTCTAAAAACTGCTGAGTAGATCCTTAACCTTGCTCAAAAAAAAAATCATGATAAAAACCCCAAACACCTAGAAGCAAAAACAAAACCACAGCCTAAGTTCAATACCTAACTGCAGCATGTTCTAGCTCTGTGAGCCTGAATAAATTACCCAAACTCTCTGAGTACTGTCTCGTATGAAAACTTTCTAGGATGGTTTTGAGGTGAATGAGATGATGCATGTAAACAGCTGACACTCAGTAATGGCAGCTCTGTGCCTACCTCATCTCTACCCCTGAAGCTGCAGGCCTTCAGATAAACTCTTTGTACCCACTGGTCATCAGAGAAAGGGAACAGTGTTTCCATACATCCTCTTTGAATAAAGAGTGACAAAACACACGAGAACCAGAAATGGGTAAAAAACCAGGGTCAGTGAGCACCCAGTGTGCACTCCTGTTTTTCAACATTCAAGATGATCAACAGATTAAGAGTGGGAGGGATCTGACAGGTGTCCTAGCGCAGCCTCCTCACAAGCAGTTCTCCTGCTGAGCCTTTGCTGAGAAACACAAACAATATTCTATGAAGGACCCAAATGAGGCAACTGGCACGAGTTTAATGTGAACTGTATATTGGAAACAGAACTGTGTCAACATTACATTTTCAGGGTTTGGGTAACTATGTTATGGTTATGAAAGCGTCTCTTTTTCTTAGGAAATACACATTGAAATATTTTGAGGTAAAGAGACATGATGTCTGCAACTTACTCTAAACTGGGTCAGAAAAATTAAGATGTTAATATAGAGAGACAGAATGATAAAAAGAATTAGTTTTGTAACTTTATTCTAAGTTTGATGATTATTTCAAAGTGAATTTTAAAAGACAGCAAATAAACAGGATATAAATGTAATAATATTTACTGAGCATTTATAAAGCATTATTGTAATTGCTTTACCTAAACTATCTTATTAAATCTTCAGAAGAACCCTTTGAAGGAAATACCAATATTATCATCTTCATCTATAAATGAGAAAATCAAGATAGGAAGAGGTTAAGCAACTTGCCTAAAGCTACAGTGAGTGAGTGGTGACTACAGGATTGGAACTCAGGACCTAATACTATACTTTGTATTTTAATTTTTTTAATGTTTATTTATTTCTGTGAGAGAGAAAGAGAGAGAGAGAGAGAGTGGGAACAGGGGAGGAGCAGAGAGAGAGGGAGACACAGAATGTGAAGCACACTCTAGGCTCTGAGCTGTTGGACTCAGCCACCCAGGCACTCCTATACTTTGTATTTTAAGCAAATTGTAGGGCTAGTCTGGGAGCCCAATCACAGTTTATGGGACTACAGGAGAATATGTTCTCCAGGAGCAATAAGAAACCTGGGATGCTAAAGATACACTGGCATAAAACGGGGACCTGACCTGGTAGGACTAATCAGGTAACTAAAGCTACACAACATGTCCACACTGAGATGCACTCCCATACTTACACACACACACACACACACACACACACACACACACACACACACATAGCACACACTCTGGAACACACACTCACACTTCTTTAGGGCCTGGAAGGAAGCGTTTTACATTTCTTCAGGGCTCGGCATGAACCAGCCCTTCATATAAAGCATGTGGGTATCCAGAAGCCAAAGATTTATCTCCCAAGTGTTGTTGTATTGGGAAACCTTGACCTCAGTAAAGCACATCACATTAAAAGTCTATTACTTTTATATACTTTCATATACATCATAGTAAAAGTCTATCATACTGTTGATCACAGAATAAACACTACACTAGAGGAGGCTTATACTCTGGTTAGTTTGGGTGTTTATGGTAACCCAATATATACTGTAATGACAGACAATTTGGGAGGGCAGACCTTATCTTCATCTCTTTCTGTGTACTGTCATGTGGGCTGCCAGGATTGTATAGATATTTTTAACTCTTCAGTTCCACTAGCAGGGCACTAGGCCATGCCAACAGAAATTTTTTTGCATCCTCTGGTCAGACTTGAGTTTTCAAAAATAATCACGTTCATCCATTCATTCAGCAAACACATACAGGGCCGTGAACCACATGCTATATATTCCATGTATTATATGCTATATATGCCATATTACCATATGTTATATATGTCACATACCGTATGCTATATATGCCATGCACCATACGCTATATATACCACTCACCATATGCTAAATATATGCCATGCACCATATGCTATATATGCCATGGACTCTGGTGGGCATAGGGGCTATAGCAGAAACCTGTATAGGCCCTGTTCATTGAAGGTCATGCTTATAGCATGCTGAAAAGTAGCAGAGGAAGAATAAATGGTTTTCAGTTTAATTCAATAAATACTTTTCAAGTGTCCATATATGTACAGTCTATGCTATGTTAGGAGCATCAGTGCTCCCAAAGATGTAAGCATAGCCCCTGCCTTCAAAGAGCTCAACATCTAGTGGGGACTATATTTGTACACATATAATGATCAAGCAGAACAGACAGCACCTTACGAAGGGCACAATGTGCTGTAGAGTTCCAAGTAGGAGAAATTGTCTCTGGCTTTGGGGAGGGGATTAGAAGGGGTAACCACCACCTGGATATAACTGGCAGATGGTCAAAACACTAAAAAAACCACCAAATGAGAAACTGGTCTAGGGTGGAGGGAAAAATCATTGCTTCAGCTTTGGATGCTCAGGGCTTAAGAGGCTTGGAAGAGGCCCAATAAGCAGTTGGATACATTGGTCTGGGCTGGAGATAAGAATATGGGCACGGTTTTGATGCCCATGTGCTGTCTGGTATTACCCAGACAAGGGCTAGGAATGAGAACTATAAGCCAAGGTTAGCACCTGGGGGACAGAGTTGCTGCCAAAGAGAAGGAACAGCTGGAGGTGGCCAGAGACCAGTCAGCTGCAGATCCTGTGACCCAAGGGAACGGAATTTCAGAAAGGAGATAGATGATCAGCCTTGTCAACGGCAGAGAAAAGACTAGTAAAATCAGAAATGGAAAAAAGTCCACTGGACTTGGCAATGAGTAAGTGAGCCAGCAAAAGTAGCTAGGAGAGAGTGGTGGTTAGTACAAAGGGGTTACAGAGGAAGCAGTCAGGGGCTCTCAAGCTGTTTTCCAAATGCACTTTAAGGTGAGCCAGGGAATGGATGGAGGGTAGAAGCAAGCAGCGAAGTTCTGCACAAGTGGAGAAAAGCAGTAGAGGGCTCCAACTTAGGAACTGCAAGGATTCTCACAGATGCTGAGGGCCCTGTCCAAGTGGAGGCCATGTCCAGTCAAGGTGTGGTGCCTATTGGCAGCTGAAGCCCTCTAAGGAAGAGCTGGAGAGCAGATTACATCCCAGGGTCTACAAAGTAGATGCAACACAGAGTGGTGGGCTCAGAGGCACAGGGCTGTAGGGAGTTCAGAGGGCAAGGGAGGGAAAGGAAGGGTCAACTGGGTGAGGTGAAAGAACAGGCATGAGGAAATGAGTTCATGAGGCTCCTGGGCACTGGGGAACTGGACAGACCCTCCACTCCTGGAGTTTCACCTGTTTAAACAAGCCACTGGGATCCAGAATTCTGGATAAGACCTAGGAAGTGGATCACCCAAATACACCAGAGGGGGTTTGCCAAAAGGTGCCATATATACATTAGATGTGTTTTAATATATCAGTTCATAATGACACATAAAGAAAATCTCATTGGTTACCTCTGAAGGGTGATAGGGAACTTTCTCATTATTAATAAAACTGATCCTACATGATATCTACTTCATGGTAATCACATAGTTGATGAGAAGTTTCTCTTTATACAAGTATCCCCACTAATAAATGAAGAAAAAAGGGTAGTATTAGGTTATGACTATCTTGCAACCCCTCATGACTAACAATAATCATACAACAGAGGGACAACAAGACAGGGTGGGCCTCAGAATGGAAGACAATGGCACCTATGAAGCCACTTCACCTACACAACATTCAAACCTAAATCTCCCCAAACTCTAGATGTAACTATCAAATTACAGGAATTAGAAGGCACAGAGGAGCACATTTAGTGACTTCATGGGAAAGCAGTTAGCAAAATTCTGAGTATGGAAACCTTATAGAACAAACAATCCAGACCCTTCTACCAAAAAGTTACATGATGTAAGAAAGTAAAAAATTCTTCAGGGTGATATCAATCCATCTTGGAGCAATTTTTGGAGCCTCTTTGAATCCTGGTTCAAACAAACTGTAAAAGAACAAAACAAGGGTGCCTGGCTGGCTTAGTTGGTAGACCATGAGATTCTTGATCTTGGGATCATGAGTTTAAGCCCCCTGTTGGGCCTTAGAACTTAAAATAAATATTTTTTTAAAAACAGACTTTAAAACAAAACAACATACACATTTATAAGACAATTGAAGAAATATGAACTCTGACAGGATATGTGATGACAGTAGTGAGGGTTAACATTTACTGAAATAATTACAGAAAAAATTAAAGGCCTGGTCTTTGTGAAGACTGATCGTGGTAAGTTCTCCACCTGGTTATAAGCCTGGTCCCAAATATAAAATACTTGGTGTTAACTAAACTTATTGCAGTAATCATTTCACAATATACATTAAGGTCAAGTCTTATGCTATATACCTTAAACTTACACAGTGCTGTATGTCAATTATGTCTTAAAACTGAATGAATGAATGAATGAATGAATGAATGAACGAATGAACAAACAAACAAACAAGCAAGCATACTTGGAAAGTAGGAAGTTAACAGTCAAAGGTGAAGTACATGGTAGTACAGTTCAGTGCCTAAACATGACTTGAGCCTAGGTGCCAGTCCCTTTGGCAGGGTGGGGGGTGGGAGGCGGGGAGGGGAGAGGACTGTGAGAAGAGCGGGTTGGGAAGAAAGATACCCAGCTCAGATTTTAATATGTTGAATTTTATCTTATTTGCTTGTTATTACCCTAAATGGTCTTGAGCCAAAAAAAATTTCCTCCGTACAAAGACCTGTAGTTAAAATCCTGGCTTAATTGGGTATGCTTTATTAGCTTGAGTTCATTTGATTTTGAGATTCAGTTTTATGAGACCACCTATGGAGAAAGAAGCAACTTCCCCCTCCAGTAGGGATAGGAGCTCCTACACTCCCCACTTTCCCTGAATCAGATCCCCTCAGTTAATTGGAAATTCCACTGAAGCTGAAAGTGAAAGTTGTTCTGATTAAACTGCTGGCTTCGTTTCAAATTTGGGCTTACTCTTAAGGTCTAGTGGCATGAATTCCTTAGCAGCGATTGCTTAAGGAAGGTCTGTTCTTGCCAACACTTCCAAAGCACACAGCTCTTTCCAAGGCTACTCAATTATTGCTTCTTGGAAGTCAAAGGAACTCTGCCTCTCCCCAACCAAGATGTAGCACAGTGGCTTTGAAAATGTAGTGTAACAGGAAACACAGCCTGGTACGGAGAGAAGAGTTCACTGAATGTCTGGGAGTTGCAATGCCAACATCACTCAGAGCAACAGGTGAGCTGTGCAGCTCCCCCCTGCACATGCACAGCAGACACATAGGCAGTCCATCTTTTAGAGATGAGCAGAAAGTATAGCATGACTTACTGGCTTTTCTCTATGGGCCCAACTCACCTTTCCAACCCTGTCTCAAGCTACCCGCTCGCTACCCCTGATTCTCCCCATGTTCATGCTGTTCTTGGCTCTGACACGCTGTCCTCTCTATGCCACCCAGCATGTCTCCTCTACAAAGTCACCATGACTACCAGTCCAATAAAAATAATTCTCTCTAAACTATTGAACCACAAGATACTAGAATTGCTTAGCTCTCACTATCCTGTGTTAATATTTATTTATCTTTCAGTTCCTTGAATATCAGCACCTTGATAACAGGATCTATGTTTTCTTTCATCCCACACAATTCCTGGTACAATGCTCAAACAAGGCACTTAATAATTTTATTTGTAAATATAATAATATGTACAAAAATAATTCTTTCTATACAATAAATCATTTTATTTATATAATTTGTATTTTTAGTGCCCACGAGTACAATATATTGATGTAACAGCCAAGAGAAAAGACATGAGAAAAACTGACAATTTAGGCTGATAGCATTTTTCCTCCTCTATAAAAAGATGCATCCAACAAAAATCTTTCCACAAGGCCATAAACACCAGCCCAGTCATCCCCATATGTGCAAAATCCTTTGAGGCTAACAGGAAAATAAACTAGCCTCAGTCAATGGAGAGCCTAACCATAGTTAGCAAAGTAGACAAGGAGGTGAAACCACTCAGTTTAAGTTCCAACAACATTTTTTGACAGGAAAAACTACTTACAGCTCTTATAAGGGCCTCCATGATTATCAGTATTACCAACTCCACAAATGACACTAACATTTTCTTACTACCCTTAATTCATGGTAAATTTTAGCAAATATCAAGTGAGAGACAGAGATTACCAAGACATCTGAGCCATGGTGCACACCCACAGCCAATAACATAGGCATAAAACTGATTTTAGCTCATCTGGAAATCCAGAAGATTCCAATTTGCTTTACCATAAGCACAATCAAATAGCAGAACACCAAATGTTTCCTACAGGTGGAAACAAAGCAAATCAAGTAAATGGATCTTGTTCTTAAACAGGAACAAGGAGGAAGCACTATGTGTTTTTCTGGAATGTGATATTTTATATGCAGGAATTCCTGTAAAACTTCAAGTTCTCAAGGTAGAGAGGAAGGGGAGCCTCAACATCAGAGTTAGTACTCGGTGAAAGGCATACTGTCCATCTGCTATAGGAAATGTATTGGGAGATCTATTAAAACCCACTTTCAAATGGAGAGCTTCTAAGCCTCATTACACAGCTATTAACAGAAAGAAACATATCCTTTGTTTATATTCTTGCCCAATAGGGTATGGGGAAGAAAATATATTGATTCAATACTAGATCCTCTTCTAGCATCAACAAAGAGCAGGGAAGCTACAACCTTTCCCAAAGACTCCTGACTACAAAGAACACACTAGCTACAACAAACTCAGAGCAAGTGTCCTGATGTGACAAGTGGGCTGAGTTCCCTCTGGTGGCTGTGAAGAACTGGGGCAAAAGAGTGCAGAAGGGCCGCTGGCCACATCAGAGTAAGTTGCTCTCAGCTGAGGAGGGGACAGAGCAGATAGGAAACATCTAGAATTTGTGAAGATGAACTAACCTTTGGACACGTGAAAAATTTTGTAACATATGAAGAGTGAACCTGACATTAGAGACAAAGGATGCAAAGCCATGGTGGTCCACCTCTCCAAGAAATGGTCACACCATGAGAGGGGATGATGCTAGTAATGATGCAATTATGTAGACTATACTTTTTGTGTGTATTATTTCACTTAAATTCTCATAGCACCCTTATATGACTGAGAACTAATTCCTGTTTCATAGATAGGGAAACTAAGGGTCAAAGTGGTTTAGTCACTTCTTTGAGCTGAAACTTGAACCCAAGTCACAGCCATGGTCTCACTCTGTGTCCTTATGTCTCCTGGTTTTTGTCTTAATGCCCTATTTTAGCTACAAGGACACAACAAATGTTAGTTATATCTGAACATCAAGGACCAACAGCTTGTCAACAGGATCTTAAGATTCTTATTAGGACAAACTTTTGCAGCTGCCTGGGCAACTTTGAAACATTTATACCTGTAACTCCTTCACCTTGCTTTAAGCAAAATTAAAGCATTCACATTGTTAAAAAATGAATGAAAAGAGTGCCTGGATGGCTCAGTTGATTAAGTTGATTACTCTTGGTTGGTTGCTCTTAATTTTGGCTCAGGTCATGGTCTCAGAGTTTGTGAGTTCAAGCCCTATGTCAGATTCCACACTAACAGCATGGAGCCTGCTTGGGATTCTCTCTCTCTCCCTCCTTCTCTGCCCCTCCTCTGCTCATGCTCTCCTTCTCTAAATAAATAAATAAATAAATAAATAAATAAATAAATAAATAAATAATAAAATGAATGAATGAATGAATGAAAAAGTTACCTGGAAATAGGCTTTCAAAAACAGAAAAGAGGGGTACCTGGGTGTCAGTCAATTAAGCATCTGACACTTGGTTTTGGCTCAGGAGATGATCTCACAGTTTATGAGCAGAGTCCCACATCCTTGGGCTCCGTTGTGACAGCACAGAGATTGCTTGGGATTCTCTCTCTCCTTCTCTCTCTGCCCCTCCCCTGCTTGTGCTCTCACTCACTCTCTCTCAAAAATAATAAACTTTAAGAAAAGTACATTTTCAAAAACA
Organism: Prionailurus viverrinus; assembly: GCF_022837055.1. Classification (NCBI taxonomy): domain Eukaryota; kingdom Metazoa; phylum Chordata; class Mammalia; order Carnivora; family Felidae; genus Prionailurus; species Prionailurus viverrinus. Next base: position 32,603,672 of record NC_062572.1, read on the forward strand.
GAAAAGAATGCTAACAAGAAGGGGAGAGAGGTGGGAGGAAGGGAAGGGAAAAGAAGAAGGGAAGGGAAAAGAAAGGAAGGGAAAGGGAGGAGAAGGGGGGAGTGGAGGGAAGAGGGTTCAATACAATAAGAGGACTGCAATTGAATTATCCTAAAGAGAAGGAGAAGCACCTTCAAGATACAGAGAAACAGTCTGTGAAGTGCCCAAGCTTAGAGGGACAAAGGTTCGGTTGGCTTGCTTTTCACACAGAACTCTCTAAACCAGTCAAAATACCACACAGTTGTAATATTCTCTCCATAGTCTATCATGTAATATGTTTGCTGTTACTCAAGTCTAGAGAAAACAAAATAAGAAATTGCCTTTACATTGTTCTTCTCCTTCTAAGACCCCCTGGCTTGAGTCTAGTTGACCTACATCAAGTGCTTAGGACTAGCAAGATTCTAAGTGCTTTCTGTGGACCATCCCGCTTAATCCTCACAATACCCATCCTCATGCCCCACTGTGCAGATAAAGTCAAAGAGCTGCCCCACTGTTAGGTGAGTGCCATGGCCAGGATCCCAACCCAAAAGTCAAACTCAGAGCAGGCAGGACAGTTCACTGTGGGGATCCCTTCCCTGTGTCCAAACAAGCTGCATTATGAAAATTACAGTACTTATGGCCACAAGGGCTACTCAATTATTGCTTCTGGTAAGTCAAAGGAACTCTGCTCTCCCCAACCAAGATGTGACACAAGCTTTGAAAAAATCTCCACAGGAGACACAAGGACCAAATATCAGGAAAGCATTCCTCCTAACCTTAAATTGTCTTCTTAAAGTATAGAGATAGGACTCTAAGAACACTCAGTATAAGAAAATGCAAACTGACATGAAGAGAATTATTACACTACTAGACTCCCGAATTTAGCAAGCATACTAGGCATGGCCATTTTCTGAGCTTGGCTTCAATATAAAAATACAGCAGGAATACAGAAAACCATTTCTTTTAAAAAATCTCCTCCCATTTCACATTACAGTATCAATATTTATGCAGTATGATAGCCATAATGGAAATGTTAAATCTGTAAATAAAAACAAATATAACTTCTCAAGATAATGTCAGTAAAACTGGGGAGAGAAGCTGAATTTCATAAAATGATCTCAGTAGGACCCCATGAAGAGGAGCAAACATCCCCCTTGGATGTGCTATTGCAAAGACATGCTCATCATCAACCCACTTCACTCAGCTCAAGAAAACACAGGAAAAGGTAAGGCAAATTTCCTAAGAGAAAAGTTCAGCAGTGTGTCAAAGCTGCCTTCTTACTCCTTCCTCTTCATAAAAACCATGAGATCAAAAAATGAATGAACTTCAAACTCTGATTTCACCTTTTCAAGTATAAGAAATGGTCAAAGCCTCAGCCTTGGGATGCAGACACGTAAACACCTCACTTAATTTGTTTTCTATCTAGTACCAAGCAGAAAAATACATGATCAGAACTTTTTTTCACATCCCATATAAATTTTTCTATTCTATTATTTTAATTACATGGTTAATTATGAACTCTCCACATCTTTCTTTGCTTATTTTAAATTATTTTCAAATTATTATTTTAAATTACTCTAAAACTTTTTACAAAACTGGCATGAATATTAAATCAATATATTATTTCTTACAATCCTGTTAGTGTTTCTAAGGTAAGTAGCCAAAGCCTATTCTAAAACACAATGCCACTGGCCATTTCTGAAAGTAGGATGAATTTCCCAATTTAGACACACCATCTTTCTATCCTGAAAGAAAAAAACACTCCCTTTGTGAAAATATAAAATTTCTTTTCTTAACCAAAAATCAACATCCTTTCTATTTCCCTATGACCTCACCTCCTAATTATTTCAAAAACACATCCAATTTAATGATACCAAAGTAAGTAGGAGGGACTTACAGTTGAAGATGCCGGGAGGTGGATGCTCGGTCACCAGGAGACAATTTTCTTCATCACTGTTGTCCCCACAGTCGTTCTGTTGATTACAGACCAGTGAACCAAGATACAAGCATTTACCGCTGGTGCAGGTGAATTTGCACTCTGGAAAAGTACAATATAAAGCATAAAGTAGTCAATACAAGTAGTGAATTCAATACTTGAATTTTTTTTTTCCCCATTTGTGCATTTGTGCACCATGACAGTTTGGGAAATCAGTCTATCTGTAGATTCCAAGAAACTGAACTTAGAAAGGGCTATCTTGGTAAGGATCTTATGAAATACACAAGACTGTGTCCCAGGGGCACTCTGGAGCCTGCTGTATATTACTCACCCATGTCTCTAACCCACAAAATAAGTAATACAGGTGCTTTCTTTCCATGACCTGCCCAGCAAAAAAAAAAAAAAAATCTGTGGCAGTTTCCCAAGCCTCCAAGGATGTGGGGACCCTGAGAAGAAGCAGCACAAGTCCAGAAGAACTTGGGAGCTCAGGCTTAACAAAAGGAGACTCAGATATTTTATTTCCAACTCATCACTGGATGTTGTGAAGCTCTGGGCAAAATATTTAACCTCTCTGGTATTCATTTATCTTGTGCCTCAGTAAAACCTATTTTAATAGCAAGCAAGGGGAGCACTGACTTTATAATATAAAGCATAGGAAAATAACGTGTGCTCTCTGCTAGCTAAGAAACATCAATGCCAAGGGCCATGTGAGTAACTTACAGAATATGATAGAGCCCAGCCCAAATCCCTATAGGCCACATTGAACATGGGATCCCTGAAATCTCTACAAATCAGTATGTGAAAATGGAATTTACTTTTACAAGACTTTAAAATAAATTTGCAAACTTAACACATTACTATCAAAGTAAGCATTTAAGAATAATGGAAATTACACAATTATATATACATGAGCACATAAAAATCTATGTATATCTTACATTGAATATCACCTTGCATTCTGACAGTGAGCTTTCTCCCAGGAGCACCCACAAAAGCTGGCAGAACTTGCACAGTATGTCCACATCACTGGGTACAAAAAAAACTTCAGGAAAAGCGTCTCAGATCACTACTGATGCTGACTATCACAGCCTCTTCATTTCTCCTCAATTTTGTCTGTCTAGAATATTGCTGGCAGGTCTGGATCAATTCCTAGGTCCTTTCAACTCTAAAATTCCATTATTCAGATGAAAGACTGGGCATCAACACACCAAGGCCTCCTCCCGTTATGCTAACAATAAACGGGGCTGCAAAGAGAATAACCCTTTTACCTGTTGCAAAGAGACAGAACTTAAATCCTCAAAATATTTCTGTAGCCCAATATGAAAAGGATATTACAATTCTCCATTTGTTCACATTTTCCTCAAAGAGTATAGAAGACACTAGCCCACCCCCTGACCTAATTTAGAACAGCATGTGAACACAGCCCAAATGCACATCTACAAGTTCATTGCCGGCCACAGGGTCTGGGTTAAAAAATTTGTGCACAGAGTGTGATCCAAGCCATGTGGTAGGAACATTGCTGATGCCAAATGCTCTTCCCATAAGGTAGAAATATTAAAATCCAGCTGTTTGAAATCACATTTATGAAGTGACTTTTTTTTACTTAATGGAAAAAAGGGATGTCAAGAAAAGAATTTATCTTACTTTCCAAAAGAAATATTACAGTTCAGATTAATACCAAACATGAAAAGGACATTAGCCAAAAACAGGCTGATGTTGTTGAAATGGTAACTGGAATAAAGGGAATACTAACCTAAACTGAATCAAACTCCATCTAAAAGATTAACCATTGCTATGGATTGAAAGGATATCAGGTTAGACTACCACATCCCAGTTTGTGTGGAACTTTAAACCAGCAGGAACATGAAAACACACCCACACTTTACTTATTTCAACTTGTTCAAGGGAGACCCAGTCCAGAGAACAAAATGTTTGCAAGGAAATGAATTATGTGATTCATGAATTCATGTAATCAATACTTTAGCCCCTTCTCTGTTATGTGCCAGGTATTGAGACGTGGAAACACAGAAATGAAAGAGCAAGCCCTCTTCAAAGGGCTCACAACATGAATTTTTTTAATCATATGAGAAGTGACCAATATATTTGCTAACTCTTTCCAATGACATATTTTCCTTCTTTATCTCCTTCATATCTAGAGTGCTGCCCGACAAGTGAATGCAACTCAATGAATCACATATTTGTTGAATAAATGAATGATCTAATCTGAGCCTCATAAAAACCCTGTGAAATAATTAAGTTAGATATTATTCCCATTTCATAGATGAGGAAATTAAGACTCAGAGATTAAGTGGTTTGCCCATAATTAAACTCCTAATAAATGGCAACATTCAGATGTGTGTCCAAATCCATTACCTCTGGTCGCAGGCTCTCTCCAGAACTGCCTCTCAGTTTCCAAGTGTGCTTTCATAAATGTGTAAGGTTCATTTGTAATGAGGATGTCCACATATGTAACAAGGTTCTCAAAACAGTTTCTTTTTTTTTTAATCTTTATTTAGTTTTGAGAGAGAGAGAGACAAAGTGCGAGTGGGGGAGGAACAGAGAGAGAGGGAGACACAGAATCTGAAGGAGGCCCCAGGCTCTGAGCTGTCAGCACAGAGCCCAACACAGGGATTGAACTCACAAGCTATGAGCTCATGACCTGAGCCTAAGTCGGATGCTTAACCCACTGAGCCACACAGGAGCCCAAAACAGTTTCTTTTCTTAAGTAGGCTTAACATAACTCAGGATACATTAATAAGGCTTTTGCTAGTAATGTGCTTAGAAAGTTCTTAGTTCTTAGTGCAAACATCAACAGCAATCCATAGAATTTCAAATTCATAAAATCTAAATCTCCTCAATGATGAGTCATTAGCTAAATATCAAACTAAAGGTCTTTCCATTACATGGCCATGTGAATCAAAACAACTGGAATGAAATTTTGAATCTATCGACTTCTTGATGGGATATAGAAAATCACTATAATGCTATTAAGTGTTAAAGATTAATGCTAAAGCTGGAATGAAATTGCAGAGTAAAACATCTGTCTAAGGTAACACAACTGGTGACAACAGAGGCAGGCTTTCAACTTGATCCTGACTCACCCTGCATGGCCATCTCCACCACACTTTGCTATCCAAAATCCCAGTGTTCAGTGGTCCTCTAATAGCCAGGTTATTGTGGTATGTGAAACAAACTAAGAACCCTAGATGAGAGACTCTAACCTCAGCTGTGTATTGGAATCACCGGGGCATCTTTCAAAATTTCTGATGCCTGAGTCCCAGTCTAACTGCTTTCAATGGCCCAAGGTACAGCCTGGGCAGTGGTTGTTTCTAGAGATCCTTAAAATGATTCGGATGCACAGCCAGGATGAAGAACCACTGCCTAGTGAGAATTAGGTAACTTACTTATATTAAGCCCTAATAAGCCCCCCTTTTTTAGCTAATAATATTTTATTGGAATATTTAGTTGGTATTTGCTAATTTACTAAAAAGTATCTCTTAAAAGAGGCAGGTATTTTGATGACTCCAGGACATAAGGCCCAGTTGCTACAACTCTGTACTGCCAATAGGGTATTTCAGAAGCTTTGTGACCACAGTTGTGACCCCAAACTCCATTTTGACCCACTAACGACAGAAAATGTCCTCAATGAAGTAAAACTCAAGTGAGAGAAAGAAGATAGAAGAATAAAAAAATGTTTTCTTACTATATTTCATCCATTCTTTGTGGAACTTGAGTATTTCTGCCAAGCCAGAAGTTGAAGGATATCAAAGATTGTTTAAACACTGGAAATATTTTGGCTACCAAATTTGTGGTGATTTCAGACGTGTAATACTGAAAGAACAACTAACTACATAACTTAGTTTTTCCTTTGGGACCTATAGATATGATTTAAAAATCTGTAATACTTCAATAATTTCTCTTCTTTAAAGTTGGGACTTTTGGGGGCGCCTGGGTGGCTCAGTCGGTTGAGCGTCTGACTTCGGCTCAGGTCATGATCTCACAGTCTGTGGGTTCGAGCCCTGCGTCCGGCTCTGTGCTGACAGCTCAGAGCCTGGAGCCTGTTTCAGATTCTGTGTCTCCCTCTTTCTCTGACCCTCCCCTGTTCATGCTCTCTCTCTGTCTCAAAAATAAATAAACATTAAAAAAAAAATTAAAAAAAAATAAAGTTGGGACTTTTTAAATATTTTTAACATTCATTTATTTTTGAGAGACAGAGACAGAGCGTGAGCAGGGAAGGAGCAGAGAGAGAGAGGGAGACACAGATTTGAAGCAGGCTCCAAGATCTGAGCCGTCAGCACAAAGCCCAATGTGGGGCTCGAACTCACGTACCGTGAGATCATGACCTGAGCTGAAGTCAGACACTCAACCGACTGAATCACCCAAGCACCCCTAAAGTTGGGACTTTTTAAATGAAGAAAATGGCATCCCTTTCTGCCATAACTCTCTATTTCTTATGGAAAAAAAAAACTCCAGAATCAGCAACAGATTTTAGATAATCACTTTATATACTCTTAGTAATAGAGAATTTCATCCAGATTTAGGGTCTTCTTTAGTTTTTCTACGTTCCTACATAAAGCTTCTGATGAGCTTCTGTGACTTTGAATTGTCATCGATTCATAAAATTCTAATGTTAAGAGCGCCCTAGAGACACAGTGGTCCAACCTCTCATGTCACAGATGAGGAAATAGTCTAGAGAGAATTCCTGACTTACCCAAAGTCAAAAAATGAATTCCCTGTAATGGAACATAAAACCCAAAATTTCTATCAAATTGAAGGAAAAACTTTTTTGTCCTAAATGTCATTCCAATTATGTATAAATTAATATCAGCCAGTTGGAGTATACTATGTTAGAGAGGAAAACAGAAAAGAATTATTCTGTGAATTCCAAACTTATACACACACAAAAAAAACACTGTATTAAAAAAAATGGAGGGGGGGTGGTGCCTGGCTGGTTCAGTTGGTACAGCATGTGCCTCCTAATCTTGGGGTCATGAGTTTGAGCCCCACATTGGGCCTGGAGCCTCCTCCCAGTAGCTTAACAATTTTATATTCTACACCTAAACTTGAACAGGATTCAAAGATAAATGCTCAATCTTTACTTCCTAGAGAACAAACTTGCATCTCAGAGACCAAAGTTAATAGACTTGGTAGAGTTAACATTCTATTAGTTAAGACAATAAAAAGTACTTGAAAGTTGCTAAGAGGGTAGATCTTAAATGTTCTCACCACAACAAAGGAAATAGTAATTAGGTGACTATTAGGTCACCTAGGTGTTAGCTCATGCTATAGCAGTCATCATTTTGCAATATATAAGTGTATCAAATCAACACGCTGTATCCTAGACTTATGTGATGTTATACGTCAATTATATTATCAATAAATCTGGGGGACAGGGAACAAAACATTGGTTTCAATTTTTCCTACACTCTTTGTAAAGCCTTAGTTTTCACGGATATAATCTCAGTCACAAAATAAGGACCTATATACAGTATTACATCACAGCTGTAAAATCAGCCTTTTTTGTGAACTGGCAAAGTAGTCTATGGTAGCTATTTCAGTTAAAATTCATACAGCAACATCGGCTCATTCAGTTCACACTTCTATCATTCACAAACCTGAAAACTGAGAGTGATTCTGGCTGCAACATTTCTGACATTAAAATCTAGAATTTGCTCTCAGTAATAGGGGCCTTCTCTATGTACTTACACTGTGAATAACAGAGATTAAACTTAGCTGTCAGTAACCTATAGGTGAAGAATTAATAGGCTTCTAAAATCAGTATAAACAATTTTGCCACAACCTATGTAAGTTTACATTTCCTAGTATAGAGATGACAACAATATTTTTATTAACGTATACACATTGCCTACCCCCCCACACAAGGTAAAGTCCAATAAAAATGAAAATCAATGAGTAAAAAACAAACCAAAAAAATGAAAAAAATGCAAGGGAAAAGAGAACAACTCTGTGACTTAAGAAAGCTTTACTAACCAGCCATTAAAATGAAGTCCAAGCAAATGAGCTGCCACAGAGACAAGGAAACCAGAGGCATGGTGGCAAGCCGTCGATAGCTGATAGTGGTAGGCATTCCAATTAATCTCCTGCTTCTAAGACTTAAAAACGTCCATAACTGTTTTTATTAAACAGTATGGAATACTACAACATACTGTTGTATGAATTCCATACAACAGTATGGAAGCTATCTTACACACCAGTTTTGTCACAAAGAGAAAAGAGTTCCCTGTATGGTTATTTCTTTTATCAGCCTTCAGTGAAGTTAGAATACTGGAGCCAGAATGACAGCACCAGAAAGTAGTGATTTAGCAAATTATGAAGATAAGGCTTTGAGAATCTTCAGAAATGAAAAGCTAATCCTTAGGGCTATTCTTCTCAAATGTCAGGTTTTGACAGTATATGAATGGCATAAGGATGATTGATAATATGCATATTCTCCTATAAAATTTTTCAATGCAAAGAATACATTTTGAGTAACCTGTAAGAGACTTAATATCTACATATTAGCACACTGATCTCTCTCAAAATCTGAGGGAAGAGGTCTGCAGAAGTTGCATGTGCCTCACCTAATATCATATAGTGATTTACACAGCATGCCGAAAGTCAAATGTAAAGACCACTGTATCACTAATAATGCTCTCCCCCCTCCCTCAAAGACAGAGCTGACTCTCCTGGTTATAAATTTGGAACAAAGGGGAATTTAATTAGAAGGTTTATATTCTGTATAATGAATTAAGTTACCCACAAGCATTTCATAAAAGTCATATCTTAAATGGTGCTACTAAAACCATAGTCGTCCTTCAAAAAGATGAATATGGCATGATAAAAGGATATCTGCCCATATAATAAGATTAACATAGAAGAGCTTCCCATCAAAGATAGTAATAAAGTTTTTTTAACTCAATCCATTTTATGATATGGCTTATCACTCCCAATATGGTGCTGAAAAGATAACTTTAATGTGTCTGAAATTATCTGAAAACCATAAGTGAAAAATGTGCTCTTAAAACTCCAAGGTACTTTCAGGCTTTAGACTTCTAGTCCTACAATTACCTTTTGGAGCAGCTTTAAACACTGCCCAACTTGCATCAAAACACCATAAGGCATTTTAAAGTCAGCAAAAGTCCTTTAGGACTTGAATTGGCAAACAGCGCTATTACTTTTTTGTGTTTAAAACCAATTAATGAGTGAATTTGTTTCTGTGTTTTTCTGTATATAAAATATGAGGAGGTATTCTTACTAACTTCTTAGCACAGTACTAAAAGCAAGCAGGTAAAAACTACCTTAAAATACTTTGAGGAACAAAAAAGGCATATCAATATATGCAATGCACATGAGAAAATAGTTTGAAAGTATGCGATCAAAATATAAATAGTGGCTACTTCTGGGTGCTGGGGTCACTAGTAATTTATAAGTTCCTTGATAATTTTAAGTATTATTTTATAATCAAGAAAAATATAAAGTCCTATTTTAAGGCAGAAAATCTCTGTGAGAACCAAATGTCTGTAGAATTCTAAATCTATCACAATCCTAATTTTATTTATTTTTTGAGAAAGCAAGAGAGCATGAGCGCGAGCAGAGGAGGGGCAGAGGGGGAATGAGAGAGAGAGAGAGAGAGAGAGAGAGAAAGAGAGAGAGAGAGAGAGAGAGGATCCCAAGCAGCTTCCACACTCAGCGCAGAGCCCAATGTGGGACTCGATCTCACGACCCTGAGATCATGACCTGAGCTAAAATCAAGAGTTGGAGGCCCAACCAACTGAGCTGCCCAGGTGCCACACAATCCTAATTTTAAAGGCGCTAATAAAATACCTAATTGGCCATGGCATCATCCAAACAGAAATCGAGACAGCTCCAACCCCATAAGGATAAACACTACTTCAGTTACATTTCATTTCATGAAGTACATGCTGACCACTTCCATGGGTGGAACAGTAGTAGCAGAAGGGATACAGCTGGTAGTACCTGCTTGAGTAACTGCCTGAGGGGAGTGGCGAATGAAACAGGTCTGCCATGAGGTGGAGCCAAGCCTGTGGAGGCTTGTGAGCCACTGAACAGAAAGCTGCTTTACTATGAGATATGAGGCATTAAAGAATATCAAGCATAAGGACTGATACACTCTGACACTATAAAAAGTATTTCCTTGCAGTACAGTATGTATAAGTGTGTGGGGGTGATAGAGAGAGAGAGACAGAGACAGAGAGACAGAGACAGAGAGAGACAGAGAGAGATCCACATCAATGGGTTTATACAAAGAGAAAGAAAAAAAGAACATCCATATAACCAGTGCACTGATCAAGAAACAGAAAAAGCAATGGGTGGGTGGGAATGTGATTCCTTGGGGTGTTCTAACTTTCATTTTGACAGGATATCACCGTATGTGAAAATAAGGCAGGGGAGGTAGGGAGCAGGTATCCAGTCATGAAGAACCTTATACACCTTGCTGAGGACTATTAATGGCTCTCAATCTATAGGTTTTAAATAAATGTATTTGAATGTAATGGTAACTGGATAGTACAGAGCATTTAATATATACTCATCAAGACTAACCTTGCATAATGGTTCTCTTATTACTTTGCTCCACTGAGCAAATAAACCGCATATAAGCAGCATAAACCATAAAACTCAACAAGAGTTTTAAGTTGTCCACTAACAGATTTTTCCATATGCATTTGAGGTACACAGCCTATGAGGACCACACCCAACTGGTAAGACTAACATAAATGAATGTACAAGTGTTTTACAGCACAAAACTAGGCCCCAAACGGGGGACCCGAACAGGTGAAAGGGAGGCATTTATCCTTGGATATTGCAACTTCTGGGCCTCAGGCTCTTTCTCTCTAAGTCATTTCTCCCTCTTCAATACTTCATTCATTCATTCATTCAAGAGTCCTGCACTGTTTGGGGCAAGGAGCATGGCCACAGGCAGCAAGGATAAATGTAAACAGTCCACTGGCCTGAAACTCAGAAAACTGGCTTCTCCTCCAGTTCTTAAAGTGAATATTATGTTTCTCCAGAGGCAGGAATCTTAACCTCTAGATTCCTTACTGGTAAATGGGGTGCCTGGATTAAACCAGTACTTTTGAATCTTTCCTCTAAAGAACCTACGTGTTCCCTTTGAGTCCTCAGGATCATCTGCAAGAGATGGGGTTGGGAGTAGGTTTAGTAAAGGAATCCTGGCAGTTCCACTAAGATCTGCATACAGTTAGACTTTTCTCTGAGATTTCACTGGAAAAAGGTCCCCAGCTAAAAATTCTGAAAGCCACCCAATGTCTTAGATCCTCAAAGTTCTTTCAATTCTTACAATCATGATTCTGTAAAATTTTAAGAAAGAAATTTTAAAGAATGAAATTCCACTTTAGCCCTTTGTTGCTTTTGTTGCCTGCTCTTGATTATCCAAATGACAGGTGATCTTTAAAATTTCTGAATTTTGGAAATTTTGGTACATACTGATTATCAACACTACCTCTTTGGGATTCTTCACATCAGCTATACCAACATGATAGAACTTTCCCCATCTTGAAAATAAAAATGGTTTTGTCCCCATTCTCCACTCCTCTGCTCCCACAACTTAATGCCTCTAATCTGCAATTCTCCCCTAAAAATATTCCAGTCAGGCTTTGGCTCCCATCATTGCACCAAAACTGCTTGTCCACATCCCCAATGACCTCCATGTTGTTTGCTCCAATGTGGTCATCTCAGGCCTCATCTTACTAGACTGCCTTTGACAGATCTGATCAATCCCAACCACCTGGAACCAACTGCTTCAAGGATCCAGAGACATGTCCTCCTACTTTAAGGACCACTCCTTCTCAAAACCTCCTCATTTGGAGGGTACTTTGGAGTGCCCAGACTCACCCTCAGCTCATTCTCTTGATATCTCAAGCAGTCTAGTATTTCCATACTAATAACACCCACAATTATACTGGGCCTTCCCACCTCTCCCTAGACTCTCAATTCCTCCAATCACGTGCTCAACATCTCCATGCAGAATGTAACAGACATCTGAACTTACCAGGGCCAAAACCGGATGCCTCGTTTTCCCATGCAAACTGGCTCCATTCACAGCCTTCTACATCTCAAAACTTCATCCTTCAAATTGCTCAGGCAAAAACACTGGAGTCCTCTTTGACTCTTTCTTTTTCTCCAATCAATTAAAAAATTCTATTAGCTTCAACTTCAAAACACATCTAGAAACTGGTCCCTTCTCACCATCCCACTATAGTCACCCTGGTCTAAGGTGCCAACATCTCTCAACCAGATTACTTCAACAGTGCCCTGACTAGTATCCTATCTTCTCTCTGTCCTTCCCATCATATTCTAGTCCCAAGAGAGCAGCCAGAATGTTCCTGCTGAAATGGGAGCCAGATCAGCTCTCTCCTCTGCTCAAAATTCTCAAATACCTTCTATTTCACTCAGAGGGAATCCAAAGTCCTTATAAGAAACTCTACACAACCCTCCATAATTGGACCCCCACCAACTCCAACCTCCCCTCTCCATCCCTTAGTTGTCTGTGGGACAGTGGCCTCCTCACTGTCTCCTGAACACACAAGACTCACCTACACTTGCTATTCCTTTGCCTGTAACATACTTTCCTGGGATATCTGCTTGACTAATTCTCTCATTTTCATTAGGCCTTCGCCCAAATGTCAACATCTCTGTGGGGTATGCTCTGACTACTCTGTTTAAAATCGGAACCTCTTATCCATTACACTCTCCCCATACTTCTGGCCCTTCCCATCCTCCTTTCCTATTTCCTTTTTCTCCACTATTCATTTCCGTCTAATGTAATACTTATATATATGCATAATCTTTTCCCTCCACTAGAACATAAACTGCATGAAGGCAGTAGGGATTTCTGTCTGCCTGGTTTTACTAAGGAATTCCCTGGGTCTGAAACAGAGCAGTATATCATTAGCATTCAATAAATACTTGTTAAATAAATCAAAGAACAGAAGTAAAAGCTCATCCAGAGGTTCTTACAGGAAACACAATTAACACAATTGGTATCCATTCAAGTGAAGAAAGTTTTCTCTAACTGAGCAAATATCTTCACTAGAGATACATATACAGAAAATGAGGTAGAAAAGAGACAAAGAGGAGATAAAACTCAAATATATTACTAGCAAATTATGTAAGATATTTTAAGGCAAAGAATTAAAATGATTAGCCACAATAGTTTTTAATTACCTGTGGCCTTCATTTATGGAATTATTCTCTCTCTAGTCTTCAATGTCATAAATATTTAGGCTTTTTCCATCTGTCCCTTCCCAGTCATCTGGCCTAATTCCTAAATCACAATATTCTCTCTCAGTGCAGCCCTGTGTGTTTTGGAGAGAAAGCCCATTGTCTGGCTAAAGCACTGGACTGTTTGTTCAGGAAACAGCTAGCTCCTTCCCTGACAGCTTCCAGCACCCTGAGAACTGGGTGTGGATACTGAGCTCTCCACCTGTTTTATTTTTTAATATTTACAAACAAGCTCATAGGAGCCAGAGAATAAGGCAGGTATTTATCAATTCATGGTACTACTGACCCAGTCTTGTCCTCAAGTTGATCACGGCTAGTCATTTTTTCCTATTTGGGTAAAAACTGCCTTACTTTCCTGTCTTGAGCCTGACAAGGGTGTCTGCCCGGAGTCCTCCAACTGTCACATACCCTTTATGAAATTTCCCTTCCGAAAACTTATACCTTCTGAGACCTCCACAAAATCCAACCTCGCTGACCTCAAGGAGCATCAGGGAGACAGCCATATAAACTCCTGCGTTCCCTGCCTCCTTTAGCCAAACCACACTGGAATTTTGAGATGGTATCTTTATACTTTCTTTAATGGATAACAGGATGCTCCACTGTAAGGAGAATGTACCTTGCCCTAATCAAACAAGGTTTGCTACATTTTGTTTTGTCTTATTTCCCCTACTGATTCCTTAGAAGCTCTTCTCTGTCCCCTCAAGCAAACTTCCCACTGTAGGCCTTATTCAGCCCCGCTTGTCTTCCAGGATAAACTGATGGCCTCCTATCCATGATGGTGCTATATCCAGCCAACTCTCAAAGCTCCCTCACAATACATTCAGTCCTAGAGATTCTCAGTGTCAGTAGACAGAGCTATCTTTTCATGTCTAGAGGAAGATCTTTGAGATACTTAAAAAAAGGGCTTTTGGTTTCCACAACTAATCAAATTCAAAGCAGGGATCAATGTGGGTGAAAAGCCATTGCCATGTCCTCCCTCAAATGCCATACTTTAGAAGGAGAAAAACCAGGGCGGGTGAGTCCCTCTTTGCTCTCAGCAGGAGGCTCCCACTGATCCAGGGCCAATCCTGCCTTGGACAGCAGAGATGTAGAAGCCTGTAGCCCTGTACTCTACTTGCATCCATGGTGACTGCTTAATTGGAGAAAATGACCTTCTTCTGACAACTGAGGCCAGTGAGAATCCTAAGTTCCTCAAAGACAAGAAATTTTTTGTCCTGAACATGTTCATTTCATGTCTTTGAAAGAGAATTTCTTTATAGTACCATAGGCAAAATAAGACTTCCTGAATTCCTTTGCCTATCTCCCCAATAACCAAAAAGAGACTATTTCTGGTAGACTTAAGAGACTTCAAAACAATTTGATTAATAGCCTGGACTGGGGCACCTGAGTAGCTCAGTAAGTTAAGTGACTGACCCTTGATTTCAGCACAAGTCATGATCATGCTGTATGAGATAGAGCCCCGAATCGGGGCTACCAGCAGGGAGCCTGCTTGGGATTCTCTCCCCCTCTCTCTGCCCCTCTGCCCTCTCTCCCTCCCTCTTTTTCTCTCAAACTAAATAAATAAATATTAAAGAAAAAAAATAATAACCTGGACCAAGTTCTTAAAATCCATCCTCCTCAATGGAACACTGGTTGATAAAATACTTACCTTTTGCAATTAGCAATTAACCTATCATTCTGCTCAATTCTTCCCTGAAGGTACACCCAGTTGGAAGCTTACTGCATTTGTGTGGTATGACCTGATGACCTAACACACAGGAGCTCTGAGCATCCTGCTGCTCTTGGTCAACTGTCCTCAAATGTCCTCCCACTGATTACTCTGCTCCACACACTAACCTTCGTAGAATTGTCTCCCTTCATAGGCTAGAATCACTGTCAACCTTTGTCTGGCCACCCTTCTACACCCCCTCAAACAGAATGGGCCTCAAACACCATCCATGACCTACTCCATGGATTTGTTTACTGTTGTTGCTGCGAAGCCCAGATCAGTTGGAACTGATAACCACAGTACTATCAATGATTCCATAAGTATGGAAGCACATGATTAGAACAATTCATCCAGCTCCTTAGGCCAGCCACTTCAGTATAGGAAACTCACGTCATCATTTCAGCTCTAATGTTCCTGCTGAAGCTAACCCCATTCTATCTTGTTCTGTCCTTAATGGAGATAGAAGTAAATGCTCTCACTTAAATAACCATTCACACACTCCAATAGGGTTCTGAGGTTACTCTTTGGCTTTCTCATCTCCAAATACCCAATTTGTCATATTTATCCACATTACCGGAGGAGGACATACACTAAATGGACATGGAGTGGAGTGTTAATGCTGTTTCACAGCCAATATAGGAGATTTTTCTCAATAGTAATTTTTTTAATGTTTGTTTGTTTGTTTGTTTGTTTGGCAGGGGAAGAGAGACAGAGAGAAAGAAGAGAGAGAGAGAATCCCAAGCAGGCTTTGCACTGTCAGCACAGAGCCTGACATGGAGCTCAATCTCACAAACCCATGAGATCATGACCTGAGTCAAAATCAAGAGTCAGATGCTTAACTGACTGAGCCACCCAGACACCCCTCTCAATACTATTTCTGTACACAAATTTATAAAACAGCAATAATAATTGACAGAAATAAAATATGAATGTGACAGAACCGGAGACCTCAAACCTACACCAAAAATAAATTCATAAAAAAATACAAACCAAAGTAATTTTTCTTTATATTCAAGTAAAACAAAGCACCCCATTTAAAAATGTAACCCTCCTGACCCATGTCCAAGATTGCCTATCTGTGTTCCTTGCTTTATATTTTCTAAAGCATTTAACACTTTAATAAGCCCTACAATTAACTTTTAGTTTTGTTTATGGTCTCTGATCACTAGAATTTAAGTTTGCCTGAATGTAGGAAATTTTTAAGGTAATGTTTTTTCTCTATTAAAGTTTTTTTTTAATGTTTATTTTTGAAAGAGAGAGAGAGAGAGAGAGAAAGAGAGAGAGTACATAAGCAGGGGTGGGGCAGAGAGAGAGAGGGACAGAGGATCTGAAATGGGCTCTATGCTGTCAGCACAGAGACTGGACACTCAACCAACAGACCCAACCAGATGCCCCTTAAGGTAATGTTTAATGTTACTTCCCTGAGGCTTAGAAAAATATCTGGCATGTAATAGGTTCTCAAAAATAATTTTTTGTTGAATGAAATAAAGTTTATTCTATCAAGTAAATTGCTATTTCTAAATGATAAATATCATGTGTCTCCTCTATTTTAAATTCTTCAGAAGAATACCATCACCTTCAATATTAGTCCATACCAATTAGGTGTGTAAGACTCTTCCTCCTAAAGTGCTCCTGACCACTTTTATGAACTTACTTCCCAACTCCCCTACACATCACCCTGGAAGCCAGACCCACCAAAACACAAAGATGTTCTCAAGCACACCATGGCTTCCCATCATTTTGCCTTGGCGCACATGATCTCTTCTGCCTAGAATGACTTGTTCTTCCCACACCTTACCTGACAAATGCTTACTGACCTTTCAGGAGAAAAAAGAAAAGCACCATGTCTATGATGTTTTCCCCAACCTCTACATTCCTGCTATAATAAAATATTTCTGTCTTTATGTTCCCATGGCAACCAGCACATCCTTCTAGTACAGTGCTTCCCATGTTGCTGTCATTATTTGTCTATTTGTCTGCCTCACCCAATGGTGAGACCTCTCCAGCCCACAAAACATCACATCTTTACATCCCCAGCATCTAGCAGAGCAAGTGTAGTAACTGTTTGGACTTAAATTGAATCCAAAGCACTGGGAGAGGTGAAGAGAAGTACACTCTGGGGTTCAGTTTTGTTTCTTTCACTTGCACCTAAAATCTATGCTTTCCCCACAGACTATCCACACAGACATACAAGCTAAAGAGAAAGACATAAAAGAAGCAGAAGACACTTCACTCCATTGGTTTCATACTGAATCAGAAAAGCCCATTTGTCCTTGCTAATTTAAGCTATTAAAGCTGTGTAAATCATATAAACTATTGTACTCACCTCCTCTACTACATGTCCAAATTAAAGCCAATAAATGCTAAAGGACAATGTAAGTATATGTTTTACACACAGAGAAAATTATACACAAATTCTAGACCAAATTATAAAATGTCAATGATCACAGATTTCCTTTGAGATAAAGGACATGTGAGAAGGAACCACATGAAAAGGACTTTCTACAATTCTTCAGGGGCACATACGGGGAATAATCCCAAGGAATTCTACAGATAAAAGAAAACAGGGGGTTAGCTGTGAGAAATGCAGAAACAATGCGTGTGAACACCCATGGACTCAGCCCTCCCAGTTTCAAAATCAGCTGAAGTCACAGCTCAATGGGAAAGGTAGTAAACAGGGTTTTTCCTAAGTATCCTTAAAATCAGAAACTTTCTTCCCTAAAGGCCCAAAATTATCGGAGTTCAAGACAAGTGGTAACTCACTATGATTACACCAATATTAATGAAATAAAACTAAGGCCCTGGGCATCAGTAATATTACAGACCTTTGCTTGTCAATCGTCAATAGGAGGTTAAATTATGCCCAGCCAATGAAAACTGCTGGGATTAATCATGGGGCTCACTCAGCAACCCCAGCTGCTGCTAATAACTCCAGAGACACACTCCTTTCCCAGCATCACCTTTTAATTCTGGTCAGCGAAACTCACGTTACCAAGATCAAGCTGCAACTACAGCCTGCAGTCTTGCACAAGCAAATCAAAAGGGAAATTTGGGCGTGTTATATCTGAACAGTTGTATCTAACAACATACTCTTCTGGTGTGTGGTTTATGAAGGAGACAGGAGAAGAGGAAAAATGAGACATGTTGCTAGAGACAAACCAGTAAGCATAGTTTTATCTTTGTTGTTGTTGTTTTTAACAAACAAACATTTGTAGCAGTATGCAGTGTCTCACTTTATTTGCAAGTGGCAATTAATATGGCCTTATAGGGCTAGAGGGAATATTTCTTTGGATCTTGGAACTTGAAGGGCTGAAGCCCTTTTCCTAACTGTGGTTCTTCTCCCCTCATCTTCCATAGTGTGAGCCTTATGGGACCAGTTCACAGAAGTATTCCTCAGCAATAATGGACGTTTGATGAAGAAAGGAATGATAAAATAATCAAATGAGTTATAGAAATGCACATATGCAAAAAGTTGCCATTAATTCAGTAATACTTAGAGATGAATAATTTGTTCATCACACCAGAAATTGAAACGTATTCAGTCTACAATGAGCATTGAAACTACAAGTAAGCCATTCTGTTGGAACCATTTGGTTACCTTATTGCCTGGGCCCTAGATCAAGCCATTCCCAAGTGTGGAGGACACCAACACCGGGTCGTGTCACAAACCTGAGACTGCAGGTACCATGCAGGCTTGGTCAGGCCCACAGCCTCCAGCCCCGCCCATGAGCACACCTGCTGTACTGTGCTCTGCAAAATGTGCTTTCCCCTGCAGCTGCCCCAGCTCATGTGAAGATCTACATTTCTGCTTTCCCTAGAGTGCCCAATATATCTTTTAATTCTATAAGCAGCAATCAGGGCAAGACTGGGGTGAATGGGAACAGCCTCTCAGAAGATCTACAAAAACACAGAGGCAGAGATGAGGGGCATCCAGCAGCCAGTACCATGCCTTCTTCCACGAAGGACAGAGCTCTGCCCTCAGTGACGAGAGGCCTAACAGAGACTCACAGAACTCTAAAGACTTCTATATTGGTAGGAGGCTTGTACTGGGTGGAACGGACACCTCAGCTTTCCCAAATGGGCATCACTCAACCCCTGAACATGAAGGCCTCTACTGGTTTCTCCACAGCCTTGGACAAGTTTCAGCTTCCCTTATTCTTCACCTTCTGCCTGAGTGCCTCAGACTAACCACAATTAAAGCAGTTGCCTTTCCAACCTTACCATCACCAAATATCAGATGCCCTTAACTTTTACTTTCTTCATCCCACTGTTATTTATTCAATCACTTAGTATTTAGTCAGCAACTACTGAATGCCAGGTCCTGTATTAGAGGGCTTTTGCACATCATAGATGAGGAAGCTGATGCTCAGAAAGCTTCTCTGAGTAGATGGTCACCTGGGGAAGAGCCAGAAAACAATTCTTCACATGTTCACTTTCTCCTGCTCTGGGCACTGGGCCCCTGGGACCCACACGGAGCTATGGTGTCTACGTAGGTCAGAGGTGGAGGAGCAGGCAGAGGATCTCCTGCGGTGATGGGGGCAGTGCTGCAGCATCTACAGACTGGAGGAGAGGGGTGCAGAGCCCAGGCTGGCTTCCTAAATTCCACATAATTTCCCCGCCCATCTTTCCCAGTCCTTGATCTGGAAATGATCAAGACATACAAACATATCCTCATACATGGATTCATGCCCACAAACACCTACACACACACACACACACACACACACACACACACACACACACACAGCAGTAACCTGAAAGGCAACTTGACTATTCCATCCTGCACAGCTATCCCCTCTTACAGAGACTTTAAAAAGTTAGTCTGGGGGCGCCTGGGTGGCGCAGTCGGTTAAGCGTCCGACTTCAGCCGGGTCATGATCTCGCGGTCCGTGAGTTCGAGCCCCGCGTCAGGCTCTGGGCTGATGACTCAGAGCCTGGAGCCTGTTTCCGATTCTGTGTCTCCCTCTCTCTCTGCCCCTCCCCCGTTCATGCTCTGTCTCTCTCTGTCCCAAAAATAAATAAACTTTGAAAACAAAAAATTTAAAAAAAAAAAAAAAAAAAAAAAAAAAAAAAAAGTTAGTCTGTGGTACTAAATGCAGAAAGATAATCCCTGCTCCTTTTAATATTCAATGATTACTTTGTTCAGTGGCCCTGGTATGTTTTTCTCTGTATAATGTGTAGGAAGGCTACTTAGAGGAGGTTCTCTATGCCATCACCATACTCAGCAGCTTGCTCAGATGAGAACATCCTGCCAAATTAAGCATCTGCTAGGCTGCATGCACTGAGTTCCTTGTACATTTGGGACACAGAGGATTGAGGTGCTTTCTAGCATGAGTGAATATAACTAATATTTTCTAGGATGCCAACAGATCATTCTAAAGGGAGTATTCCATAGTTAGCCATTACCCTCTGCAAAGTTCAGGAAGTGTTAAATCAAGGCTGAATGTGGACTGTTATGTCCTATAAGCCATGCAAGTAAGCTGTACACTTGGGCTCTGAAACCTGAGCAACATTTCACCAGATATCCCCAGCAAAATAAATATCAGAGCTCAGGTATGCTTTTGTGAAATTTATCTTCAACAAAGACCCGTGTTCTTTATTTTTGTAAAGAATTAAGATATTGAAAAGACATTTTGTGCTCTGCTGTGTCCTAAGAACCTCCCTCTTTAAAAAAGTTCTCAATATTGTGGCACTGTTTCATTATAAATCACAAGTGTGATAGCCAGTTAGCAAGAGACCAACAGTTTTTCCTCCTCTGAAGGTTCATGCAGATTGGCACAGAGATTCTGTCTTCATCCGTGGCACTCAGACACAATATTTATGCAGGCATTTCAACAAGACCATTCAGCTGACATCTCTGTATGTGGCACGTATGTGAACATGTGCACAGGAGTGTGTGTCCAGTCTTCTACCAGCTGAGAACAAAGAACGTTAAAGCTGGAAGGAATATTAGAAATCGTGAAATCCAAATCCCTTATTTTAGAGATGAGAAATTTCAGTCCCAAAGAAGGAGGAGCTGTAACATGGTGGAACTAGAATTAGTCCCCCTGAGTTCAAATCCTGATGTGAGCATTGATTACCTAGCTGATCTCGGGCAAGTTACTCCTCTTCTCGGGGTCACAGTCTGCATACTTGTAAAATACAGACAACCCCCAAATCTACCTCATGGGAATATTTTAAGGATGAAATTGTATAATTCATGTAAGGAACTTAAAAGACTCCCAGATAGATAATATTGTACCTAAAACTAAGTTTGAACCAAACCATGATCCAAAACTTTGGCTTAATGATTTCCAAGCTAACTGCTTTCCAACATGGATCATCACTTAGAGTGTACAACATGTTGTAAAAGGACAAAAAGACTGAATGAACATCAAAAACATGAATCTCTGTTATATATGTATACACACAGAGGCCCTTGTCCCAAAACGTATGTGAATTTCCAAATACTGTTATGGCACATAATTTCCCCCAATAAAATGCAGCAAAGTATAACTGAAAAATTTAAGGGACCCCTTTAGACTTTTAATGATTCTATAAATATAACCCTAAGGTAATTTATAAAGCTAATAAAATACATTCCAACTGAAGCATTTACTGCAAGTTTTTATTGTTGGTGACAAAAGTACATAAAGCATTTTTCTATGTCATACAATCAAGCCACCATAGAATTAAAAAATCTTTGCTTTTATTTATACAGAATTTCTATTGTCTGGTTTTGAAACCCAACTGATCAGGGTCTAAAGGTGGCAGGACTGGGCTGAAATCCCTTAAGGATGGGAGCTACAAGTGACCAGCCAGCATTCTCTGGCACAATGCCTGGCCCACGAATATATGTTTCTGGAACCAAACTACTGTCTGGCATATAGTGCCAGCCAACCATAGCTCAAAGTGTTTGTTCACTAGCTGCTGCTCAAACCTTTGAACTTGGTATACCAAAGGTAGTTTAGGTATCTCAACATACAAAAGTACAGGTTATTCAAGAGCTGACCATATTGGACCTGTGGGCTGTCCATAGTCACAAGTGCCCACAATGGAATCATAAAGACCCAGAACCCCTAAGAGATGAACGACAAAGAAAATATAATGATTCAGGGCATCAATATGAGATGCGGTTTTAAAATCCCCTCAGGCAGGAAGAATGATCTAAAAGAGGCCTGGCAGAGGTAACGTCCAATAGCATGAGCTTCCCTGTCCCAGGTGGTGAGTTAGACAGGAGCACAGGGACACTGAGTTGATAGAACCAGGTGAGACTCCCAATAAAAATGGCATCAGGGGCGCCTGGGTGGCGCAGTCGGTTAAGCGTCCGACTTCAGCCAGGTCACGATCTCGCGGTCCGTGAGTTCGAACCCCGCGTCAGGCTCTGGGCTGATGGCTCGGAGCCTGGAGCCTGTTTCCGATTCTGTGTCTCCCTCTCTCTCTGCCCCTCCCCCGTTCATGCTCTGTCTCTCTCTGTCCCAAAAATAAATGAAAAAAGTTGAGAAAAAAAATTAACAAAAAAAATGGCATCAAGCTGGCTCCTAAAGGTGAGTATCCAAGTAGGCATGGAGGTCCCAGATGAGTGTCCAAGCAGGCATGGAGGTCCTAGCATAGACTCAGTGCCTAGAGTGGGGGAGCATGAAGGAGCCTACCCCCAGCACTGTGAATGCCCACCATGGCCAGGGCTGGGCTGGGAGGTAGAAAAGAGACTGACTGAGGAAAAGGCTACAGAGGGAGGACAGGACAAGCCCTTGAAGGTCTCAGGTAACGAGCAGGTGATCAAGGGCTCAGTGCAGGCTCAAGACTCCTTAACATCTGAGAAGCCAAGCCTCCAAGACTACCAATGTCAATGCTAAAACACGAGGTGAGCCACAGAATTGGGAAAGCCTTTATTTCCCAGGGCCTCTCTTCCTCAAGTAGATGCCCGATGGTGTTGGGATGTGCCATATTGTAAAACCTATAGTAAAAGAGGTAGATAAAAGGAAACACACAAAAAATTACCTATAATAAATTGGACTAAAAGGAATCCTGACATCTGTAGGCCACACTCCAGGCCACTGTGACAGGAGCATGAGTTCATGTGGTTTGAAATATATCAAACCATCAAATTACTATTTGCAAATAGAGATGTGTTCAGGCCAAGACACCAAGGTAGAAATAATTGGTAGTCTTTAGCCCCTTACTTTTGCACTGAAATTTTGTACAAAGCTTGTGAATTATGGCAGGTCAACTTGACAGAGAAGGAATCAATTTATGTGCAAATGCATTTATTTTTTTAAGCTTTTATTTACTTATTCAAGTAATCTCTACACCTAACGTGGGGCTCAAGCTCACAACCTGGAGATCAAAAGTCGCACACTCTTCCGAATGAGCTGGCCAGGCACCTCACAAATACATTTCTTGAAAATACTTTTCTGATCTCCAGATCTTGATCAGATCTTGGCCTGGCCTCTCCCTACCACACTGGGCTGTGAACTATGGAAACTCAAGCTATGAGCCATTTCTCATTCACAATTATGTACCTTGGTTTTTCTAATGTAGCAGTTGATTTCAGAGTCAGTGTGGCAAAGTGCTTAACAGTGGACACTGCTGCCAGAGTACCTGGATTTGATGCATAGCTCTACTACTTTCTGGCTGTGCAACTTTGGACAAGTCACTTAATCTCTCTGTGCTGAAGTTCACTTAGCTATAAAAAGGAATCAGAAATAGTATCTGTCTCATAAGGTTGCTATGAGAATTCTAGTAATATACGTAGAAAGCACCAAGAATAGTGTGTGGCATAGAGAGCACCACGTAAGTGCGTGCTATGATTATTAACGATACCTTCTATTATATAAATTTGGTCTTTACCCTTTATTATAAATCTTGTGCAGTTTACATTTTTTCACCAATAACATGTACTATAACTATTTTTGCTATAGCAATTACATTTTTTTGCAAATAGAAAATAAAGTTTTGTTGAATAAATGAGTGAATGAATGAATTCCTATTTCACTAGATACAGGCACCAGTGTCATACCAAGAAACACAGACATCTGAGGTACAAACTGACTTCACACAGCTGTTATATAATTGACACAGTGGCCCTTGGATAAGGGCTGTTTTCATTATTTATCTCTACAGCGGGGTGTGATAATGAGCCATGCTGACCTGAGACATCATGTAAGATAATGGACCCATAAATGAAGGTGGAACTGCAAACGACTAAAGACAAAGTCACTGTTATTATTGGAAAGAAAAGTGGGAACAAAACCAGAATTTCAAAAGGTGATGGTGCTGGTATGATCCCATTCAATAACTTGAAAAAACGCAAGAACCTGAAGAGGCCCAGGACTGCCTCATGTTCTGGCTGATGAACACAGCAATCATTCAGGATCATTCATATTTATAACTAGGGAAGGGGCTTCCTGTGCATTATCCCATGTAAGTTTCACAACAAACCCACAAGAGGTATTACTGGGTATAACTGGGCCCACTTTCCCAAGGGTAAACCAAGGATGATGATTTGCCACAGTTCAGAACAACCAGTGTGTGGCAGAGCAGAGACTTATACTCAGGGATTAGGACTCCAGTTTCTAATATCAGGTCTGCTAAAAGGTGATTGTATGATTTTGAACTCTGGGCCTTAGTTTTTCATACCTAAAAAAAAAATGAGGAACCTAAAAAGAAGATTTTTGATGACTTTTCTAACCTTAAACTTAACTTTAAACTACCCTCAGCATCAAATTCCTAATTATGTCCTACTGGACAACCATGGTATTCCTTGTCTTAGTTCATGGCCCTGCTTTTCAGGCTGCTGCCCACCTGCTCTGAATCCTTTTATCTTTCATTCAACCCAGCAGCTTCCATTATCACAAAGATTCAAAACCCCCCACCAGTCCCATGTCATTACTGAAGATCTGATTGACCCCCCCCCCCTTTGATCCCCTGACCTACAAGTCAGCTAACAGCTGATGTAGAGTCCAAAACAAAAGATCCCCACAGTGGGCATGAGGAGGCCAGCAGCCAAACACAATCCTAGCCACTCAACCTTCCATCCTGGAAGGCTTTCTGCTAGAACTAAAATGCAGCTTCAGGAAGGACCCACTTAGGGTCTAGGCAGACCAGCCTGCCTACCCACCCTGCTGATTGATGGGGCAGCAGATGAGGCAACTAGCTGTCCTTCTCTCCAGACAACAGCCTTGGAAAACTGGAATCCCATGGGAAAGATGATACAATGGATTCCAACGGGTTGCTGAGACTTGTCCTACAGGGTGAGGTTTGCCCCTCTCGTAAGCTGAGGGTGTTGCCCACTTCATATATCAACTCCAGGAGCTGTTCAAAAACAAGTCGCCTTTCCCCACAAGGCACAATATGCCTCACAGCCCTGAGACCATGGCCAGCTCCTTCAGATACTCTTGACCATGAAGGAGAGGCATCTGCATGCAATCAGACCTCCCTCAATGAAGAAAGCACCCATACCCCATCCTCAGTGGAACAGCATCAGGACCTCCCCTGCTGCTCTTTGTCACACTCTTACCAACAACCCAAGCACACCACATGCTGGATGAACTTACACAAACCCCACTTCTGGGGGGAGGATAATCATCTGGAGAAAGGTCGTTCTTCTAGGCTATTACCCATCTTAATGAACAAATAAAAATGGTAGGGTTTTTCAGGTCATCAGACATTGTATATGTTCTAGAAATGTGAACAACCTCTTAGCTGAGGAGTAAATCAGCATTTCTGGGACTAAGGACCCTACACTGTACAGAGACCTCCATGCAAGGGTGCCATCAAATATCTTACTTCCAGTTTCAACTGGAGGTGAATTTCAATTATCCACGATCACGGGTGAAGAGTAGTCAGGATGATCCCCAAAGAACTGCTTACACAGGCTTCACAAAGAATTTTTGTACCCTCTTTTTGCATAAAGCTGGGCCTGGTGTGTGGGGATTTTACTTCATAGTGAATAGTGAAGCCCCCCTCAGAAGGGCTACACTGTCTAAGGGCTTAGGGTCGTGTGGGCTTCCTCCTACTCTGAGCTCCCCAACACTTCAAGCTGAATAGAGAGAAGGTGGCCATCTGAAAACCAGCCTCCCCATTTACTGTCCCTGGCCCAAGAAGATAATGAGGTCTTTTGGTTTAATGGACCTCCTGCTAGGCTGCAGCAACTAGAAATGCAAAAGTAAGTAAAAAATGGTTCATTGTGTCAATGGGGGACGTTATCATATTCTCCAATTAGTCCTATAATTATGAAGTTGAAAAATGATTTCCCTCTGTAAAGCCCAAATTCCTGCCTGCCCTCTGACCTCTAAGTGATAATGACAATAGTGATGTTGACTGTACAAGGAACTGAACTAGGCCAGGCACTGTACATGCACTGCTCTGCTGGATCCAATGAGGCAGGTATAAATAACCCCATACTGAAAGGATGAAACAGACTCCAAGAAATGGCAGGAATGACGGTTTCTTAAGTCTGCTTAGCTCCAAAGCCCACCTGTTTGTCCCTTCAATCAGGAGAACTGCTTTGTAAAGGCAGGCACTCCAACTTGTTCATCTTTGTATTTCTTTTTAGCCAAGCATGAAACTAGGTACCAGGTAGGCCTCAAATAAGTATTTGTAGAACAAAATGTAGCTGATCATATAGTTCATCTATGACTTGAAAAAGTACGTCCAGAATACCACCAGATAAAACAGCACCCATTTATTTAATTACCACAAACAAAGAAACCTTGTTTTTGGCTAGAAATGCTAACCCATATAACTCTTCTTTTCCCCAATGATCTTCCATGTGCCAACTTTATTCTGTCATAGAAAGAAGATACGAAATTTCTCAGAAAAACTTACTAAGTAATGCAAATTATTATGCAGCAACCTCAGTGGACGCTGGACATCCAGTAAATTCTTTTGACTGACTAGAATTGATGGACTAGAATTCCCTGATTTTTAAAGATGTAATTTCTGTACTCAAGCAAAGACTTTATCTCTTTCCCCCAAGTCACATTCCACCGTGCTGATTTCTGTAAAAGACACTGTTCTGGGAAAATTACAAACGCCTGGTCACAGACTTGATTATACTAGAGACAGGGTTAAAAGGAAAAATGCAGTTTATAATATTAAAATATACTGTGATACAGTATACTGTGATACAACTCCTGCAGAAGCAACAAAAACTAGCTGGAATTTATGAACAATCAAGCAGCTGCATTTCAGTGGCTAGTATACATTTACAATTCTCTTTTCTTACACAGCCCTGAAACACTTTTTAAGGGAATTCCTTACTTTATGTCTTATGGGAAGTGCAGGTCTATCACAACAGAAAGTGCAAAAACAAATACAGCCTTCAGTTCCAGCCTCACCTGTAGCTAGGGTGCAGTCATGTGACCTTGGTTTCAAGAATTCAATGCACCCTCCTGGGCTTGACCTGGAGTTAGTGGTACAAGATAGAAAGGTCAAGAAGAGCCCATCCTGCTGGTCTCTATCTTACATCGTGCACTATCACATATGCCACTCTCACCATATGCCAGAAGAAGGCAGCAGCACTTCCAGTAAAGTCAGAGAGGAATCAGTAACAGTCTTCCTTTGATTAGCTCACTTCATAGATGATAAATAAAAATTTGGAAGGCAGCTGAGAGAAAGTGATCAGCCATATAATCATGTACCAATAGGCACATTAAGTGCTCAGTTCATTTGTACATTTATTGAGCACCTACGAGCTGCCAGACTGCTATTCTATATACTAGGCCTATAAATATAAGGGAGACAAAATCCATGCCCTCAAAGAACTCATAATCTAGACGTGGAAATTGGTACTTAGATCATCTTCTCACATCCAAAATAACATAATTAGCTTAGTCTGCCTGCCCTGCTAAAACAGAGACCTATAAAGTCAGGAATCCTGTCTGTCCTTTTACTGCCATCTCTCTAGTTCCTCAAGTATCCAGCCTGTAACAGAAAATCAACATCAGATTCATGAATGGGTAAATGAATGAATGAATTTAATTCATTTAAATAGAAACCCCATAGTAAATGTTATACTAGAGAACTATGGGTTTCTGCAAACAGGGTAGAGTTCACAGAAGAAACACTTGCTGACCTAAGTTCCAAAGATGAATACAAATTTCTCAGACAGAGAAGAAAGGTGAGTACGCTCTAAGGTCAGGAAACAACAAACAGAGGCTGGTGGTAAAGGACATGCCATGCTCTACAGAAGGATGTGCATGGGGAAGAGGCAGACAATGCAGTAACTAAGGCAAAGTCGTGTCACTGAGCTGATTGCTGTGAAGGACTTAGGGAGCTAACCCTGAGTGAACACCAACTCAGTGTAGGCTACCGGGTTAAGTCTTATAATGGCAATTTCAGCAACAACAAAATTCCTCACAGGCCTAAAACAGTAACTGAAATACCCATTCTCTTATATGAAGCCATTGTATCTATAGGAGGTTACTACTAAAGTAGTTACATATCAGTTTGTAGCAAACATTTTGTTCAAACATTTATTGAGCACCTACTATGGCAAAATTATGAAATAGACGGACTAAAAAAGATGATTCTCCTCATTAGCAATCTATGTAGATTTGCTTAAAGCTAACTGCCACTTTCTACGGCAGCCATGCGCTTCACAGACCTCCAACTGCAAAGGGCTGCTGCTGTGCTCAAAATTCATCGTCTTGTTTGTCCTGAATCTCTGCTTCCCACTTGCAAAAAAATCATCACTAAAACCAAGCTATCCTTTTAGAAAAAGAACTTTCAGTTACCCATAAAAGGGCTTATCAGTTTTATGAATTTTTCTAGGCATCCAACCTGTTTGATCTCACCTCATATTCTGTTAGGTTAATCACAGGGCAAATCTGAAGAAGGAAAAAATTTATATACATTGTATTTTAAAGTCCAATGTAAACCAATAGCTGTAATTTTGGACTTCCTATAGCCTATGCTTCTATCCTTTAATGCAGATGATCAAGCAAGACTAATAAACATTACCAAAGCTATATGTTCATTTAAGGGGTATAAATATCCATGATGAATTTCTTAAACTTGTTACTTGGACATAGTTTTAGACTTACAGAAAAGATGCAAAAGTACTTCAGAGTTCCTGCATACCTTTAACCCAACTTCCTTTAGTGTTATAATCTGACAACTATAGGACATTTATCAAAACTAAGAAATTAGCATTGGTATAACACATTAACTAAAGATATTTTCCAGATTTCACTAATTTTTCTCAGTAATGTCCTTTCTATGTTCCAGGATCTAATATAGGAGCCCAGGTTTCATTTACTTGTCCCATCCCTTTAGTCTCCTCCATCTGTGGCATGTCCTCAATCTTTCCTTGCCTTCAGAGCCTTCACACTTTTGAAAAGTATTGGTCAGGCAATTCAGTAAAATGTCTTTGATTTGGGTTTGTGTGGTGTCCTATCATGATTAGACTAAGATTATGCATATAGGGAAGAATACCACAGGTGAGAGGTGATCTTCCCCTCTCATAGCATCCTATCCAAGGATATAAAATGTGAGTATGTTTATTACTGCTGATGCTGACCTTGAGCACTTGATGTCTGCCTGTTTTCTCTAACCATAGAGTTATTATTTTTCTCTTTGTAATTAATAAATATTTACCTTATGGGAGATACTTTCAGACTATTCAAATAATGCTGTTTCTCCTTCAATTTCATGTACAGCAATTATTATTATGGTATGCTAATGATGAATTTCTCTTTTCCTCATTTCGTCTACATGTATTAACTGGAATTCTTCTGTAAGGGAGAGTTGTTCCTTCCCTTCCATCGCATAACGCTTTTTATACTTGTGAACTGTACCTAATGCAAGAATTAAGCGAGGGGACACTCATATTGCAATATGTAATGCAAAACTTCCATATGTTCTAGAACTAAAGGATGAAATATAGGTTGCAGACAGAGTTCTAAGTCCCACGTAAGATATAATAGGTTAATAGTTTCACCTACCAACTTCCTATGTGTACCAGCAGTAAGTAAGATGCAAGGTTATTTCATAATCCATAGCCAAGGTAACCACAAGTGGTACAGTGTAGAATTACCTATAGTTGGGGAGCCTAGATGGCTCAGTCGGTTAAGCGTCTGACTTCAGCTCAGATCATGATCTCGCAGTCTGTGGGTTCAAGCCCCTCCTCAGGCCCTGTGCTGACAGCCTGGAGCCTGGAGCCTTCTTCAGAGTCTGTGTCTCCCTCTCTCTCTGACCCTCCCCTGCTCATGCACTGTCTCTCTCTCAAAAATAAATAAACATTAAAAAATTTTTAAAAAAAGAATTACTTATACCCAAGGACAGATCCCCTAGAGGGCAATTAAAAGCACTTTACACAGTATCGCCAAGGGGACCCCACACAACTTTCCCCTTCCTGGGCTCTACTCAATCACTCACTACCAGGAGGCATGTCTCGTCTACATTATGAAGGTG
The DNA here is from genome assembly GCF_022837055.1 of Prionailurus viverrinus. Lineage (NCBI taxonomy): Eukaryota > Metazoa > Chordata > Mammalia > Carnivora > Felidae > Prionailurus > Prionailurus viverrinus. Next base: position 32,633,989 of record NC_062572.1, read on the forward strand.
GCCCAGTTACTTCCCTGGTGAGAGAAAACGATGTAATTATTTCATGTAACATATGTAAAGCTGGAAACAAGCAGAATGGAGTTCATCAAGGGCAAACCTATTTGGGGGGTTAGGGTGGGGCTATGACACACAGACACAATCTCACAACTCCTCTGAACTCAGTGTGCTCACACATCTTTGCTTTCTGCACACTAAAACAAAAATAATCATCACTTTCTGTAAAGTGATTTTAAGCTAATTTCCATTGCTCAAAAAGGTAATTCATATTCATAGTACAAAATTTAGAAAACTTAGACAAATTAGAAACAAAAGAACAAGGAAGAGAAAGAGGAAAAAGAAAAAGGAAAAGAAAAAAAAGGAAGAAAGAAAAAAAATGCATCCCAACCTCACAAACCAGAAGAAAGCACTATTAACAAGCTTGCTGTGTCCCTTCTATTGACAATTTTTTAATATGCAGGCATTTTCTTTTTTACAAAAATGGACTCACAATTTACCTACTTTATGTCTAATACACTACATTTAATTGAATCAAAGGGGATAGTAACTGTAAGACCCTATTTTGTGTGTCAATAAGAAAGAAAAAGAAAACACAAGCAATTTTCAGATGTGACTATATCCCAGTTTGGAAGATACCACAATGGGGGGGGGGGGAGGGTAACATGCTTCAATTAGACTATCTACTTGGGGTTTCTTAAATACTTCTCATGTTATTTATGTGGATCCTGAGAAACTTAACAGAAACCCATGGGGGAGGGGAAGGAAAAAAAAAAAAAAGAGGTTAGAGTGGGAGAGAGCCAAAGCACAGGAGACTGTTAAAAACTGAGAACAAACTGAGGGTTGATGGGGGGTGGAAGGGAGGGCAGGGTGGGTGATGGGTATTGAGGAGGGCACCTTTTGGGATGAGCACTGGGTGTTGTATGGAAACCAATTTGACAATAAATTTCATATATTGAAAAAATAAATAAATTAAATAAATAAATAAATAAATAAATAAAAATAGGTATAAAAAATTAGGTTAAAAAAATATTTCTCATGTTATTAAAAATGCCTTTCCCCATCATTTTAATAGCTATATATTGATATATATACACTGCCAAATTACCTCCAAGAAAGTTCACCCTTTCACTTATTTACTCAATATTTATTGAGCACCTACTTTGTGCTAAGTGCTGGAAGTAGACTAATTAGTACATTAGAAGCGTCAGGGACTTGGGGAGACAGACACTAGTAAAAACAATCACATAAATATATCACTAGAAATTATGGTAAGGGGTGTGTGCCTCATAGACAGGCAGCCTACTCCTGCCAATACCCAGGGTACCCTTTTGGACAGTGACCAGCTGCATTCCTATCATTTGGCCCAGGGGTAGTTCTCTGAGCTCCGAACAGCCATCTCCACTAACAAAGGTCAAAACCTTTTGGACACAGAGCACTGGCACAGTTCCTCCCTCGGGCAATCTTGGGATAGATGGGAAGAGTCAGGTAATGTGTAAAAACAACTGGATGGGAGACATCTTCTCTTGTTCCTCTTCACACCTAATCACAGTGTTAATGCAATGCCTCACCACTGTAGTTCTATAAATACAGGGCAAAAATTATTCAAGATAATTACACCACTCTCAATTAATGCACTGTTATAATGAGGGGGAAATGGCATTTTCCTATAAGCTAGATTATTTGCATGTCTCTAATAAGAAATGAAATTTGAGAAGCTGTGCAATCACAGATTTGCCTTTATGAGTGAAGCACCCCAAGTTAAGCAGGTGATGTCAAAGAGTAAAGAACAATATAATATACATTTAAATTAATCATAAGAATCTACCAAGTTCTTCTCTCTCACACACTTATTCTCAGATTATCCAAAACACTCTGCAAAGAAAAAAACAATCAGAAAAAAATCTTAAAATCCATACCACCATGTGCCTTGTTTATTATTCTGTTCCACAGTATGTCAGACCATGTTAAATTTATGGGACATATGAAAGGGCAGAGGCCAACAGGCCTGGACTTAAATTGCCATTAATAAACAGTCATTTTATTTTATTGCTGAATCAGTGTCTGGGCTCCAAAGGTCAAGGACTCAAATCCACCTTCAATTGCCACACCACCCAATCTTTAGCACTCTGACAATCGTATTTCATCTCACAGACAGCAGGCCTCTGGAGGACATACACTTCACCATGTGTCCATGCGGAGACCCCTAGCCATCTATTTCCTTCTGTGTCCTCTCACCCAGCACATGCCACGACTGCTATAGTGAGGTCCCACAAGCAATCAGGGGCAATGTGCTATGTGTGAGTTGGCCCCAGTGCCACAAGAAATAGTGTGCTACACAGCTGGCTCTGTGTTACATTCCATCAGGTCCTGGGGTCTGCCCTAGCTCCACTCCAATTGCCCCTTGCAGAGGCAAGCAGAATGATTAAGCATGAGGGGAATCTGGGTAGCTCAGTGGGTTGAGTGTCTGACTCTTGATTTTGGCTCGGGTCATGATCCCAGGATGGTGGGATGGAGCCCTGAGTCAGGCTCCACACTGAGGGGGAAGCCTGCTTAAGATTCTCTCCCTCCCTCTCTCTTTCTCTCTCTCTCTCTCTCTCTCTCTCTCTCTCTCTCTCCCTCTGCCCCACCACCATGCTCTCTTCCTCTTTCTCAAAATAAATAAATAAATGTTTAAAAAAATATTCTATCTCAAAAAAAAAAAAAGAATGGCTAAGCGTGAATGGAAATTCTGGAGCAGACCAGTTTAGCATGACAGGGAAGCATGTTCCCCAGTACGCATAGTCATCATGTGCTCCATGACGTGGATGGGACAAAGAGAACAACGTGTCATCCTTAATATATCATCCTCTCTTGGTCCTACATGATCTCAAATCCTTCATCTTCTCTGTAACAACAACAAAAAATGCCTAGGTAGCATCGTTCATGTCACTTCTTAATAAAGATGGATCCCCGCTTCTTATTTACAGGTTACTGTCATTTTCAAGAAGCCAACTAACTTACAAAATCCAGCCCTTAGTACCTCAGCATCACTTTCCCAATTGAGACGTGTGAGTCTTACCAGCTGGAAGTTGCCACAGTCACTTGGGCTTGGAGATTGGCCAAGTGTCATCAGTCAGGAGGGTTGGTTAGTAAGAATCCAGGGCAGATCTGTCTAGAAGTCCTGGGCATACCACTGTCATGAGGGGCAGCTGTCATGGCATACAGCTCTGTTAGACCACAGGATGAAATATGCTGCAAAACTAGAGGTGACTGTATCAGTCACCATAAAGACTGTGAAATTGATGTTTTGAAAGGTATATAGTAAGAATCTTCACAAAAACTTTGCTCAGTCTAAAGAAAAGAAATTAGGGAGGAACCACCTGCTTTAGAGGAAAGGGTCCAGGAGCCCCTCGGTGCTCGCTCACATTCCCAGCACCATCACACACACTCCCACTCAGTGAGGGGCAGAGCACCACACATGCCCAAACAAGTCAACAGTAGAAACTCTGAATGGCGAAAATGCTCACACATCCACATTTCAACATTTCAACATTTTTTTTTTCATTTAAAAAATGAATGCCCATGGTTCTGACATATGAGGAAAAAAGACCTGTGGTGGAGATCAAATTATTGTGATAGTGTTGTCTTTGAGGAGGTGGTGACGAACTTTAGTAGTTTATAGCCTCCATTCTCAACATGGTACTTTAAGAAGATCACATATACTAGTTAAGGCAATGGGCCTGGGTACAAATTCCAACTGTGCCATCAATAAGCTGTGTTGCATTGTCTCTTCAAGCCTCAGTTTTTCACGCATAAAACAAGTTTAATACCTACTTCTTTTTTTTAAATTTTTTTTTCAACGTTTATTTATTTTTGGGACAGAGAGAGACAGAGCATGAACGGGGGAGGGGCAGAGAGAGAGGGAGACACAGAATCGGAAACAGGCTCCAGGCTCTGAGCCATCAGCCCAGAGCCCGACGCGGGGCTCGAACTCACAGACTGCGAGATCGTGACCTGGCTGAAGTCGGACGCTTAACCGACTGCGCCACCCAGGCACCCCTAATACCTACTTCTTAAGGTGCTATGAAGATTACACAAGATGCTACACATGAAGTGTTTACCACAGTGTTTGATCCATGATTCACAAATAATAAAATGGCAGCTAATAATATTGTATTTCATATTATCATTAGTCATTATTATCATCTGTTCATCAAGAAACAAATGTGAAGCCACAGTTAAGACAACCAAGCCATTTCCCAGGGGGTCTCACTGCATCAGGGAATAGCAGCATAGTCCTCATGAAAGAGGGGCACTTCAGGCTGCTATGGCACATCCACTTCTGTACCAATATATCTTCATTAGGTTTCTCTCGTACTACATTTTTTTCCATTACTTATATAAGCTACATATTAGATTTCTGATTTCTGTTCTTTGCATGCATTTCTGAAATATCACAGACAACTGAAATGGATGTTAAAATGGGTCCTGAGTTTGAATAATTACTTTTTAAAAATCTAAAACAAATTTAAAATAACAACAAAAAATATTATTTTGGGAGAAAATCTTCCTTAGCAACAGTTCCCCATGAAAAGAATTAGGAGTTTTCATGTTCAGTAACTCAGCATGTCTCTCAACTCACACTGTGACAAGCACAATGGCTGGCACAGAGGATACTCACAGGAAGTAGATCATGCCAGGGAAGGAAGGTTGCCAAAAAGATTAATATAATCTCAGGCTGAGTGGTAAAGCCTAGAGCCCAGGTTGAGGTCACATATCACTGCACTTTCTGCCTTCAGACATCTGGACTTGGGAGTATAATGTGCACACATGGACACCAGCTTTAGGGGGCACTAGAAACAGTGAGAAAAGAGAGCAATGTGACAGCAAAGCCACCACATAAAAGGGTGGCTTGTGACACAGCACACACACCTGAATGGAGGGGTCAAGTTCAGGATGTAAAACCACATATCAGAGATGCTCAAGAAAGAATTCCAGTCTCCAAGGCACCTGTAAACCCTAAAAGACGTCAATCAAGAAATAGCAGAATATGACATTATTTGGCCTCTTAGTAAAATATACTTTAAAGGAGATGTAAAAGTCATTTCCCAGTCCATTTCCTACCATTAGGGTAGGGCGTGGGAATCATGATACTGTGATTTATAATAAGAAATACATTATATGATCTTATTCCCTGTTTTTGACACAGAGCTCCTAAAAATCTTGGAACTTCCTAAGTGATAAGAGAGCCATAAAGATGTCTTTTGTTATTCATAACAAGCCCCTTTCAACCACACCTGAGTATAAGTTAATGAGGTGACTTTTGGAAACCCCTAAAAATGGGGACTGATTGCCAGGGGAACTAACTGTGTGATTAAGGAGGTAGAACTTTCAGCCCCACCTCTCAATATTTGGGGAGAAGAGAGGGGTTGAGATTGATTCAATCACCAAAGGCCAATGATTTAATCAATCATGTCTATGCAATGAAGCCTCCATAAAAACCCAAAAGGACAGGATTCAGAGAGCTTCCAGGCTGGTGAACACAAGAAGGTTCTGGGAGAGTGGCCCCCCAGACAGCATGGGTGCTCCACCCCTTCCCACATACCTAGCTTGACCTGAGCTGAAGTCAGCGCATTTTAACCAACTGAGCCACTCAGGCACCCCTCATCATATTTTAATATTGCTATCTTTCTAAATTTTGACTGTGTCAGCCAAGGACTGAGCAATTCCTTCTAGCTCCCTGTCATTTCCAAATTTAATAAGCATGCTTTTTATCACCTTGACAAAATCCTTGAGATACAACCATTAGACAGTTCCCACCTGGTTGACACTTATTCATTTATAAACATTCTTTAGGATCACCAATTAGGAATTCAAATTAGAAAAAAAAAAAGGGAATTCAAATTATGGGAGAGCCCCCGATCATGACAAATATTTGGTGTTTCATTCATTCAATATATGTTTACCTACTTCTGTCTATAAACAGCACTGACCTAGAAGCTCTAAAAATGTCTGCAAAGTGTTAGGAAGACTTATATAAATTAGAACTTTTATAACTCTTCTTGACAAAAATACACCTAGATTTGGCATCCCAAAAGTTACAGTGTTGTTCACTTTTTTTAAATCTAAGAGACTTTAAATTTTTTTGTAAGTTTCTTTTTAATAAAAAAAAAAATCACTGCAATATAAAAAAACATGTTTTTGAAACTTACCTGGACTATAAAAAATTATTCAAGTTACTGGAGGTAAAAAAAAAATCTCACACTTCAAGATTTAGCTATTGGGCAACTATCATCATTGCTAAGCAATGAGTTTCTGAAAATGGGATGTTTATAATGAAAGTATGAATTCAGGTCACAGTAGCACAGTCCTGTAACAAGAGCAGCAGCTTTGGTTTTGAAGAAAGGACAATAGGCTGTACCTGACTTCTTCAAACAAACAAGGAAACTCATGTAGTTACAAGCAAAGAGGAACCAAGAGCTGAAAGCCTCAAAAGAAGAGTTGGAAGAGAAGGACAAAGGATATTTTTGGTGCATATCTTTTTAAAAGGCGGTATTTAATGCTGAAAATATCATGAAAAGTGCATCAGATGTTCTCATTTTAAGTGAGAAGAGACAAAGTATGGCAAGATTAAAAAGTGATTTGGCAAAGTGCCATTGGTACTGATTCCCATCGCTATTTTATTATATACTTGCCCCGCTTAAGGACGAACTACCCTTGGAAATTGTGCCTGTTAAGTAAATCCAGAAATCTAAGAAAAATAAATTCCAACATGAACTGGTGATGATATTACCTGCTAGAGGGTGGCATTCTGAAAGGATGGATAATGAGAAATAGCCTTCATCTTGGCTGAAGTGAACCCAGTATGGAAGAAAAGAACAAGGGCTGAAGACATTCTCTACATGTCTGGCCCCAAATGACTACAGCCTGCATCTGAGGAACAAAACTGTGAGCACTAAGATGCAAATGTCTGTCATGTCTTTCATGTTCCTTGACCTCCGCTAGAGAGCACAGGCTCTCAGGCTCTCCCCAGGCTTGAGAAGCTCATCACGTGGAGTATCTTCTCTCCAATTAGACTGGCTGTTCTGTTTCACATTTCTCAGCCACTAACCATGAGAATTTGCTCCGCCACCACCTGCAGTTGTTTCTCTCACACTGTATCAAAACGTCTGAGCCACGTGCTTAGAAAGTGCCAAGAAATAAAAAACCTGAAGTCTAAGAACTGACCTTGAATATAGGACTGTCCTAGTGGACTCAGTGTTTGGAAGATAGACAATTTTTTAAAAAGCAGTGATTCAAAATAAAACATAATGTACTAAATATACAGCAAACAGTGCTACCTAAAATTTATAGATACTTACCCAGATTCTCTCCCCCTTTGGAGAGAACATGAAAATCAAAACAAATTAAAAAAAAAGCCCAAGGATCACCCATCTGCCCAGTCCATTCCAGGGCATGTGACCATCCAAACAACCATCTTGCCATTCAAACACCAACTTTGTTGTGAACCCAAGGCCTCTGTCCTTGCTGGGCCCTCTGCCCAGAACTCTCTTTCCATCTCCACATTCTTTCTCCCTTCCTTTTCCTTAGAGAGGCCTTCCCAGATCATCCTATCAGCAACAGCATTCCCTGTCACTCTCTCATCTTTGCCCCCGCCCCTTTATTTTCTATAGGACTTCACAGCTATCTGAAATCACATGATGTGTTTGTTTACTTCTAATTATCTGTCTCCCAGCCAACTTGTAAATTCCTTGAACGCAGGGGCTCTGTCTTATTCACCCCTGTAATCCCAGTACCTACTATGGCTCCTATTATATAGCAAGTGCTCAATAAATATGTGCTAAGTGAATAAATCTAAAAGTGGACCTCAGGTCATGGACTCATAAATAAACCACATCCATTCCTCAATCATCCTTAAGGCAAAAGTAAGGCCTCCTCCTGGTCACTGTTTTTAGAGGATATAAGAGAGAAGAGAGATTTGTTCCCACACATGCTCTCAATCCTGATCAACTTATAAAAAATACATGTGAACAGAGCTGGGTTTGTTATTATCCTGGTTCATTTCCAACCATGGACTCCCATCATAAATACTCTTTTCACCATCTTAGAGGGTCTCCTTCTCTGTTGCCACATTTAAGAGTCTTGTCTGCTCACCTGTGAATTGGGCTACACAAATAGAGGGACAAGCCTGGTGCCAGCAAGTCTGGGCTCCACACGGAGCACCAAGTACCAAGCCCGAGCTTCCTAAGGGGTGCAGCCCTACCCTCACCCCTCTGGACTTTGACCCAACTCCAAATTTCTGCTAGAAACAGAAATCCCTTAAGGCCCCCAGGATCTTAAAGGGATACAAGGAGACATGTAAAACACCCTTACGGTACTTTTTTGATATGCAGAAATAAAATCTCAAAGTCTTGCGTGCTTCCCTTTTTTTTCCACACTAAAAATTAACTACAAACAAATATGACATGAGCACACTGCCCTAACGAAGACTGCCATCTAAGTAAACTATGTCATGCTTTTATTAAATGAAATGCTCTTTTGTTTCTTTTTTTAAAAGTTTATTTATTTATTTTAAGACAGTGCATGTGAGCAGGGGAGGAGTGGAGAGAGAGGGTGAGAGAATATCAAGCAGGCTCCACGCTGTCAGCACAAAGCCCGACACGGGGCTCAATCTCACAACTGTGAGATCACATCCTGAGCTGAAATCAAGAATCAGATGCTTAACCAAATAAGCTACCCAGGCACCCCGTTCTTTTGTTTGCTAAGTCCTTTCATCCTTATATTCCCAGCACCTAGCTCAGAGTCTAGCATAAAATTCAATAAAAGTGAACAAGACAATTAGTGCTGATTGTCTCCAGCCCCAAGAGTGTTCTTTATATCTAGCAAGACAACAAGAGGAAGATTAACAAAAAGATACAGAATTCAAACTGTTTAGCAACACGTATGTTTAAATTACATTTCTGCCTTATTATAACATATAGCAAAAAAATTGTATTTAAATGACAAACATGTAATAAAGATTCACACTCTAGTAGGAAATTAATCTTCAGTGAATGGATGGGGAACACTTAGTCACATGGTAATATTAAATTCAAATTACAAGGGGTATCCAAGATTCAGAAGTCTGTTTTCTTACTGTTGTTTGACAAATGAACTAGAAAAGTACATATTGACATGAGTTTAACCCATTAATTCCAATACTGTTGCAGTCATTCAAAACCCTTTGGAATGGCTCTTCTGGAAATGTCCTCAGAGCCCATGGGCAAATATGATGCCACATATAAACCTGCTGATGGTGGACTGAGGTTTGCAGAGGCAGGAAAAATTCATCTGGGGACCAAGTCGTGTAAATGAGGTGAATCTATGCCTAACAATTGCTTGTTGCCATAAAGTAGTACCTGCATAAACTCATGTATTTTCCCAACAACTCTCTTAAGTATATTCTATTACCATTATTCTCATGTTATAGATGAGGAAAGTGAATCACAGAGTGGTTAAGTTACTCACCCAGTGCCATAAAGGCTGCTATAAAAGAGCCAGGATCTGAACCCAGGTAGTCTAGATCACAGACCACATGTGCTTAAGCATACTGCAATTCTATCTATCTCCACCACAAAATATATATAGCGTCTTAAGATGACTGCTATTTAGAATATCACTCATTTGGATAAAAAAGCTTTAGACACCTCTGGGAAGTGTCAATGTATGGGATATATATATGTTATGATTGGGAATTCAGTGAAAAGAGCTCTTTCCTTCATAGGAGGACAGTAAGTTCTAGGTATGAGAACCCTTGGAAGGAGGTCACGAATCTAGCACCATTTCCATTGGTGGGCTTTACATCCTAGTCTTATGAGAGTTCATAGGACCAATCTTATAAGTAGTTATGAAATGCTAAACAGCGAAAGAAAACTGGAGAAAGAACAAAGCTAGAGGCATTACACACCCTGATTTCAAACTATATTATAAAGTCTTAGTAATTAATATAGTATGGTATTGGCATAAAAACAGACACATAGATCAATGGGACAGAAAAGGGAGTCCAGAAATAAACCCAAGCATATATGGTCAATTAATATACAACAAAGGAGCCAAGAAAATGCAATGGGGGCAAAGATAATCTCTATAATAAATGGTGTTGAGAAAATGGACATCCGCATGCAAAAGAATGAACCTGGACCACTATCTTACACCATAGACAAATATTAATTACAATTAATGGATTAAAGACTTGAATGTATGACATAAAACCATAAAACTGGAAGAAAACACAGGCAGAAAACTCCTTGACATGATAAACATTTTGAATGACAAAATATATTTGTAAACCATGTATCTGCTAAGGGACTAATATCAAAAAAATGTAAAGAATTCATACAACTCAACAGCAAAAGAACAAACAATACACTTTAAAAATGGGCAGAAGATCTGAAAACCATTTCTCCAGAGACATACAGATGGCCATACACACATAAAAAGATGTTCTACATCATCAATCACCAAAGAGATGCAAATAAAAGCTCCAATGAGATATCACCTCACACTTGTTAGAATAGCTATCTATTATCAAAAATATAAAAAGTAACAATTGTTGGCAAAGATGTGAAGAAAGGGGACCCTTATGTATTGTTGGTGGGAATGTAAACTGGTGTGGTCACTACGGGAAATTGCATGAAGGTCCCTCAAAAAATTAAAAATAGAACTACCATTATGACCTAGCAATTCCACTCCTGGGTACTTATGTGAAGAAAACAAAAACACTAATTTGAAAAGATTTCCCCCACCCCCCTCCCCATCATGTTCAAAGCAGCATTATTTATAAGGCAAGATCATGGAAACAATGTAAGTGTCCACTGATGGATGAATCAATAAATAAATTGTAACACACACATAAGGGATATTAACCACAAAAAAAGAGTAAAATCCTGCCATTTGCAACAACATGAATGGACCTCAAGGGCATTATGCTAAGTGAAATAAGCCAGACAAAGACAAATACTACATGATCTCTCTTATATGTGGAATCTTAAAACAAAAACAGACAAAAACCCCACCAAGTTCACAGATGCAAGGAACAAACTGGTGGTTGTCAGCGGTGGGGCGGGGGTTGGAAAAATGGTGAACTGGTTGTTGGTGGGTTTCTTTAGCTTAAATAAAAAGAAAGAAAAAAACCACCTAGTTCAACTTCTTCATTTTAACAATAAATAAATTGTTCAGACATGTTAACTGACTTCCTAGGTATTTTACATATGGTGGGGGGAGAAGAGATGAGGGGGATTTAAAATACATGGTGTGTGTGTGTGTGTGTGTGTGTGTGTGTGTGTGTGTGTGTGTGCGTGCTTGCGTGCGCGTGTAATATCATTTCCCACTAAGGGCTTGTGATGAAGAGAAACAGATGAGGCTGTCCCCTTATGACTGTCCTAATTTGGCCCTATGTATAGACTTTGACTTCTGGGTGGGTGCAGTCTACCCTTGACATTACTGACTCATATTTTCCTTCACTTTCTTACTCTCTTCCTTCTTCTTATAACTATTCCTTTCACTGTTCATCTATTTTTGTCCTTCCTTAAATTCCCTTTATTTCACAATCTACAATGCTGCACTGATGGAGAGATTTTACCAAGACCAGGTTCAAGTTGGGGACGGTGCTGGAAAAGTCAGAGACAATTTCTGGTACAACAACAACTCCACCCTGTGCCACATTCTCTTGCCATCATTTCTGTACTTGAAAACACAATAATGTTTTTCATCACAGACCTTTTCATCCTCCAAGTTCATTATCCTCTTTGTAACTAAATGATCTATATACATACTTCAAAGTATTAGGAGAAAAAATGTATCATGAGAAGTTGATGATACATACACCAGTATTTTAACAAACTCTTGCTAAGTAAAGCATAAAAGCAAGCATGCAAGCTGGGTAAACTTATTGTAAGGCTGATGAACAGCATGCTGAATAACCAGGTCTAGGAAAGCCAGGGACTTGAGCACTAAAGTGATATATATTGGGGAACTCCTGTGTTCTCTATGTTAGGAGCTGCCATCAGATGAGTCTATTCTATCTACCTCCTAGTCCTGTGTGTCCCTGCTCACAATTAAAGCTCCTAGAAGAGAGAGCCTGATCATTTTGGCTTAGCTTGTCTCTGGAATCCTATGATTGACAGATCACTAGAATCAAGTAGAGTGGCAGGACAGCTCCCACAAAGGCATGGATGCTGGGAAGGAAGCAGAAACAAGAGAAGTCTCTGCCTTCTAATTACTGGCTGTACAACATGCACACATGTCTTTATTTCTATAAACATCATTTGAAAATATTTCAAATATTATGCAAACATTTTGGGAAAAATCACTAAATAAAAAACTACTCCCCTCACCCCCACACTTCCTGAACTTCCTACCCCAAGTTGTCCATGTAGTGAATTCCCACTAGTGACAATTAGCACAAAATCTTCTATTAAAATACAATCACTCCTAGCAAGGCCCTTTCAACCTCAAGCGGGAATCCATGGGAGCTGAGAGGAGTGGGAACCAGTGAGGAGGGCAGAAGCAAAGCAGTAGAGCTAGCCCAGTTCCTCTCTCCGGACCTGGATGGGCTGATGGACTGTTTCCAGAAGCATAGCCACATGGAACCTCCTTATCTGTTCTAAACCAAGGAGTGGACTTTGGGGGTCCTCAGAGCTCAAATCCAGGTAATAACAGACTTTTTCCAAAAGAACCTGAGTAATCCTCCAAGGAAGCAGGCAGTAAGTGTGGAGGTTAAATGGAGGACCCAGAAACAAGGCATGTACTTGTGAGTTTGCCGAGGCAACCTTCTGCTAACTCTAAAGTCTAGCCGAGGATAGCCTGGGCTGGCAAAATACATAAGGCACCCATACCAAATTCCTTCTGTTCTAGCCCTGACTATGGTCTGCCAAAAGAGCTCCCAGATTTTCGGCTGGATGTTGGATAATATCAGTTAGATTTCTAGAATCTTTAGTTACTCCCAGAATCTGTTCTCAAGTCTAAATCATGTCTTTCCTCTCCCTCTGACCCAGAAACGGGCTTCATTTCCATTCCACAGTCACTCTTGCTCCCCTGCAGATCCTCCTCTGGGCCCAGGAGGAAAGGAAGAGGAAACTATCTGATCCCAAATACTCTCCTGGGCATCAGGACCACAGCATTGGCCTCACTGCCTCCCCTCGCTCTGTCATGAAGACAGCAGTGGCACTGGCCCAGCCATCTCACTGAGTTGGGATACATTTTCCCACTGCTCTACCTTTTCTAATCTAACACATACTTTTCTGTCAGCTTGCTCCTTATACCCTCCTTGACCCACCTCTCCCTTTAGCCCTTTTCTCCTTTCTCTAAACTTCTTCATGCAAAGTTGTTTATACTCCTTGTCTCTGCTTCCTCACTGTCCATTCATACATCCACCCCTGACCCCTCAGGCCACATCCTGATGCCCTCCCCTGATTGGCTTCCTCCTCACTCTGGCTGTGCCCTCCACATTTCCAGTGTCCTTGAATACTGAATTCCACAAAGTCCTACCCCGATCCTCTCTTCTCAAGCTATACACCATCTTTCCATAACTGTGTTCCTTCCGTCTCTTGGCCTCAATTTTTACCCACCCCCCATTCCCAGTTATAATGATGAAAAGTAGACCCAGGAGCTTCCATGTATTCCACTGTATTTCCACTAGAAATATGGTGAAGCTGTGTGAGACCCAAGATAAAAGAAGAACAACTTCTAATCCTGAAGCTCTTGCAGGCCTCTGTATCCATGGAGTAGATGGCCCCTTTTCAGAAAGGCCTAGTGATGGACTCTGCCTCTTGTATGTTAGTGGGTTCTGGGTTGGTCTGGAAGCAGAACACAAGGGGAAGCATATAATAAAGTGCAGCAATAGAACTCAAGTCTCTGGACAGGCTTTACTGCCTCCAGGACATAAAACGTGGGCTCCTTGGGAGATGTCTGTGTGTGAGCACAGTTGTACAGCAGTCACCAAGAGAAGTGAAGACTCAGGGAGAACACAAGGAATACAGCTTCAGCTCACACTGGCCCAGAGACCTCAAAGGGAAGTATGCTCTGGCGCATCATCCACCATGGACTAGGCAGCAATGTTATATACAGGGTTCATGGGTCCTGCAGCCTGCTCTGTGAGGGAAGAGGGTAAGTCCTAGGGCAACACATGTGGGTAGGAAGTGGGGTTTCCCTAAAAGACAGGAAAATGGAAATTTACAGGGAAGGGCTTCATGAAGGAGGAAGGAGCTCTCATTCTGAAGAGATAAGAGAGGGGGCAGACCCATAGAAAAGAAAGGGTAGGAGTAGGCTGCCCCATGAGAAAATCATCTGTGAAGAACTTTGCTTTTCTCTCAAATTATGTAATTGCCTTACTTGATTTTAAATGTTTTTTCCCTAAACTGTAGCTCCTACTGGCTATCTGCAGCCTTTGGTAAAGCAGGCCACCCACAGTCTTATGTTAGTATTATTGCAGGGTTCAGATGGCAATGGAGAGCTGGCTTCAGTCCCTGCAAGAACAGCTCCGCCACAATGTTTTAGGGGAGGGCAGCAGTGCGGTTCTCACTATGGCAGACAGAGGGGGTGGGAGGCTCAGAGTGGAGCAGGACAAAAAGGGAGGTGCTGTGGCAGAGGGGCAGTGTCGGTGCACACAGAGAAGGAAGGGTTGTGAAATGTGCTCCTTTCTGCAGAAGTCGGCTGCAAGGAAGGGATGCAGGTATCTGCAGGACACACAGTGCTCTAAGCTACAAATGATTCCCAAATCCCCGCATCCATCCTTGATATGGTTGGATATGCAGGTTCATATCCAACTGTCTGCCTGTCTTTTCCACCATGATGTCCCAAAGCACTTCAAATTCAATACATCCAAGATTACACTTGAGGGCTTCCCCACAACACCTCCTCCTCCTACATGACCTGCCTGAGATCACCCACCCATTCTCCAGGTGCTTCAGCAAGACATCTTAGCATCAGTTTTGACTCTTCCTCTCCCTCATACCCTACTCCCAGCCAATCACTGTTCAACAGAACTTACCTCTGAATCGTCTCTCACTTCACACTGCCACTCTCTGGGGCCTGCTCACCCATCACGCGATCTCTATCACCATGTAAACTCTAACTCTGGCTGGACAGAACTACCACCCAGGCTCTTCCCACTCATCTCTGGGCTGTTGCTGCTGTTGCTCCTACTGCCAAGTCTTCCTGGGACTCCCTCCTACTCCATTCTACTCCTTCATTTGGCCAAGTCCTACTTCTGATCTCTGTTTCTAAATCATTTCTTATTGAAAGCCTTTCTCTGATACCATGATGTAGTGCAGGTAACAATACTACGTAGGCCATGGAAATGGGTCTTGATGACAATGGTTCAGCCCCTTGTCCAGGTCCTCTCTCAGGCTTTATGCTCCTTGGGGATCAGCTCCTACCATGCCCAGAACACACTAGAAACCCAACAACTACTGAAGATGGAATGGATGACTTTGGTTTCCACTTAGTGGCTCAGTCTCATCAGCAGAGGTCTATATAGCCATCATTTTTAGGTGCAGTGTTTAACATGGATGAAACAAGGTGACACAACTTAATTCTTCAATATATAATCCCTACTTCAACTAAGAAGTTGTAGTATTTTGATAACTTCACTTGGCAAACATTTCCTTTATAAGGAAGAGACACAAGGTCTGCCAAGAAGGAAAAGAAAGGGAAAGGGAAGGGGCGCCTGGGTGGCTCAGTCGGTTAGGTGCCTGACTTCAACTCAGATCATGATCTCATGGCTTGTTGAGTTCAAGCCCCGCATTGGGCTCTGTGCTGACAGCTCAGAGCCTGGAGCCTGCTTCAGATTCTGTGTCTCCCTTTCTCTCTTCCCCTACCCCACCCACTCATATTCTCTCTCTCACTCTCTCTCAAAAATAAATAAACATTAAAAAAATTTTTTAAATGAGAGGGGAAAGGGAAGAGGATGGGAAGATGTGACCATCAATCACAACTTGGTTTTGGTCACTCCGTTCACCTTTTCCAAAACACTGAGTTAAGCAAATCCCACAAGGTTGTCCATGGTTGTACAGCCACCTGAACTCCACAGCCAGAAAAAAAGCACATAATGGCTTTTAAAACAATGCAATTTCAAGAAGAAAATAGCATTCCATAAGCTAAACTTATGCAACTTGCTGTCTGCAGATTATTCTACCTCTTGGTAAAAACTACATTTATGATGTACATATCTTAACTTCTTATTTTTTTGTCTTAACCACTCTCGAAGGCTGGCAGGTGTTCACAAATCTCTCGACCATACTTCTGACTTTGAACAATAAGGAATAGGTTCTTTGTGTTCAAAAGGAGAGTGTGTGCCTTTGAGATAAACAGACAAAAAAGCTAGTGAGCCTTGTCCAGTCCATCAAGGGAGAAGGTGAAAGGGAATTTAAAAACATACCCCACCCCCCGCCCCAGCTCAGCATTATTTATGACCAAGCACCAACTTCCTTCTGCCCGGCCTCCTTTGTGTCTACCCTCTCTGGGACACCATCCTCTGCTGCCAGAGCAGCTCTGATACAGTCACTCCCCAGCTGGGAACCTTCAAAGGCTCTTCACCCAGTACCAAATAAACTCCAAATCTTCATTCTGACTCCGCGTTTCCTCACGCTCCTGGTCATGAACCACTTGTGTCTGCACTGCTTCCACCTCGATTTCCCTCTTCCTCTGCTTGAAATCTCCCTACCTGGGCTCTGGGCTCAGCTCATATTCCCTAAACTACCCCAGGAGCCTGCATCTTCTGAACTCTCAGAGAGTTTCACTGGTGCCTTCCTCAGCATTGAACCTTCTGCTTCACATGGTAGCTGTCCTGTCCACATGTGCTACATATCTCTCCAAATAAAACAGGACACCAAGGTTGGGAGAGACACCAAATTAATTGACATTGCTCCTCCATTCCAGGCCAAGAGTAGGTGAGCAACAACAGATGGACAACAAATAAACAAGCAACACTTACTAAGGGTGCTTCAGTGAAGCCAGAAAGACAAGGTATTCATCCGTGGTGCAACTGAAGACCAAGGCCACTATGCTGATTTATAAACAAAAAGCAAAAACAAGCTCTGATGAGTTTCTATTATTCATCAACAAAAACTTCTGAAGTGTCCCCTTCCCTCATCTCTCCCCTATACTCCACGGCCGGGCACCCAATTCAGCAGTTCAGTCAACAGCAGGAACATCATACTTTTTTTTGTTTATACATCTTAAATTAAAAAAACAACAGGCGAGGAGCTCTCGAGTAGCTCAGTCAGTTAAGGGTCCACCCAACTCTTGATTTCAGCTCAGGTCATGATCTCATGGTTTGTGAATTAGAGCCCTGCATTGGGCTCTGCGCTGACAGCATAGAGCCTGCTTGGGATTCTCTGTCTCCCTCTCTCTCTGCCCGTCTCCTTCACTTGCTCTCTCTCTCTCTCTCTCTCTCTCTCTCAAAAATAAATGAATATTTTAAATAGTAATAATATATAAATAATAAACAAACAAACAACAGGTGAGAAGAGAAGATGGCAGTGGAATAGGAGGACCCTAGATTCATCTCATCCCATGAACACAACTAGATTACTTTCAAATCATCCTAAATACCCCAGAAATCAACTTGAAGACTGATAGAACAAACTCCACAACTAAAGGGAGAACAAACTCCACAACCTCAAACAAGTGTAAGCATGTACAGTTTTGTAGTAATAAAAAATAATAAAAGTTACTTTTGACAAAAAAAATAAAACACAACAAACTTTACTTTCAAAAAACATTTACTTGCATGTACATGAGTTGGTGCGATGTGGTTTGCTGGCAACTTCAACAGACCTCATCAAGCCCTCACAACAGCCCCATGAGGGAGGTACCATGCCCTTAGAGACATAAGTAAACATCCATACTCATTGCCACATAGCTCCCCAGTGGGGAGACAGAGCTGATCCAACTGTGGGGTTAACACCTCTTCCACCGTGCCATACTGCTGCAGAGTTTGTCTTCCAATTATAAACATTTCATGCAATAGAAAACCTCCACTGCTACAAAAGCCATACGCAACTGTTGCAGAGATAGTACAGAGAGTGAAGACCATCCAAGTAAGGTTTCCCATCACTATTCAGAGCCAGAAAAGTCAGTCTTTTAGTCAGGGCATCAGCCATAAGTAAGGTGATCATATATATAATTAATCGTTCAAACCAGGACATTCCTGAGAGTGAAAGGAAGCACCACCACAACAGGCATACATGGGGACACCTGGCTACCCTACCTAGAGCAAACCTCTGATGAGAAGAGCTCTCAGTTATCTAAACATAATTATCCAAATTATTCACTCTTGTGCAACATTTTAAAACTTACACAGCACTTTCCATATGCTTTTTAAAATCTGGCCCTGTATCCCCACCTAGGAATGTGGGCATTTAAACATTTTCCATCCTACAGATGAGGATGGGTTCAGAGAAATAAAACATCTGTGAAGGTGCATAGCTGCCAGGTGGAAGAGCCAGCCAGACCCAGTGCTTGCATGTCTACCATTCCTGTGTGCCCTGATGTGCTCTCACCACTCAGCTCACTTTCCAAGAGGCCATCTTCTGGAGGTAAAAGACAACAGCACTGGCAAGTGACAGGAAAGGGAGAGGGCACCATCGCAAGACAAACAAGAGGTTTCCAGCAGGGCACCTCTGTGGGACCACAAGGGAGGGAACAAACGACAAGGGTGAGTTTTCCCAGTGTTGGTTTTTACTTGACTAAGTCTAATGTCATAGGCCAATATATTAATATTTAACATTAGAAAAAATTTGGGGCCAGGAGCGCCTGCGTGGCTCAGTTGATTAAGCGTCTGACTTCAGCTCAGGTCATGATCTCCCAGTTCTTGAGTTCGAGCCATCGCGCTCTGTGCTGACAGCTCAGAGCCTGGAGCCTGCTTCGGATTCTGGGTCTCCTTCTTCCTCTGTCCCTCCCCTGCTTGTGCTCTGTTTCTCTCTCTCTCAAAAATAAACAAACATTAAAAAAATTTTTTACAAAATAGTTTGGGCCAAATAACTGCCCCACCTCCAAAACAGGAAAGTTGCTCAAAACTAGATGAAGAAACAACAGAGGTATAACAACTGCACATTAGGTCCTGTACTGTCTCTTCATGCATCACAAACCCACAGAAGGGCAGGATAGGGACAAAATTAACTGCCAAATACATCCATAATCCCCTCGCCCCATTTTGGCCTATAGGGCCCAGCACCTCAACCACCTAAACGGTGTCCACACTACTTACATGAGACCACATGGCTAGGTTTAAGTTGTAATTTGCCCCCCTGCTCACGTCCACCCTCTGTGAATGTGCCCAACATATGAAATAAAGATTACAGGCAGGCACAGAGGAGGCCTAGGTCTAGCTGGAGAAGCCTCATCCCGAACAACTTGTCTCTGAGGCAGGCTAGGCCTATCTCCACATCAAGGCCTCAGCAGACTCCAGGGGATGTCAGAGCACAGCTAGGAGCGCTTTACATCATGGCATAGACACCATGGAAGGAAACAGGCAGCCTGGTCCAGCACTGTCACTTAGGTTCTCTCTTTAGCTATCAGTTGTATGGGCTGAGATCATAACTACTAATTTAGAGGGAAAAAAGCTGGGCTCCGGATTAAGTAACTTACCCAGATCTCACCCCAACAAATGGTAGGACTTACATCAAAACTCAGATCTTATGATGGGGCACCTGGGTAGCTCAGTTGATTAAGCATCCGACTTCGGCTCAGGTCATGATCTTGCGGTTTGTGGGTTCAAGCCCCACATCAGGCTCTGTGCTGACAGCTCAGAGCCTTGCTTCAGAGTTTATGTCTCCCTCTCTCTGTGTCTCTCTTTCTCAAAAATAAATAAACATTAAAAACAAACCTCAGAGCTTATGAGCCTAAGCCCATACTCTCTGCCATCCTGTGTGTGAAGGATGATCTGCTATATGCTCACAAGAGGTGTTCGCCAGACTCTCTATGCTCTGGGTCCAAAAGAACCTCTTCCTACACTCTGAACTGTTATCCAATGTCTAAGCATTGAATGGAACACCACGGGGCAGGAGCAAACCAGAAGCATGAGGCAGGCAGATTTTTCTTCCATTCTAGAATATTAGCCAATATCTCCAAATAAATGGAATTTTTCTTAATGTTCATTTAATGTTTTTATAAGGAGAAAAAGACTTTGTGAGAAATGAGGTTTGTATTGAAAACATACCAGCTAGACAGTTGAACGCTAAATGTACTGCACTGGCTGCAAACACAGAGGAAACACAGGTGTTCCAGGGCTTCTGCACGTGCTTACTTGCAGACACCCTAAAAGACTATCACAGTGACAAGACCTACTCCTGTGTGGTCTGAGTCTAGAATTAGAGAAGGTAAACAAGGCTGTAAGCCCATATACTAGAAGCTACAGTTTATACACAGGCTATGATTCTATCATACTATGTAAAAAAAAAAAAAAATGTCCTTATAGGCCAAGTTTTCTTAAATATACAACTATAATATGCATCTCTCCATAAACTAAACCACCTCTCCAAGAGAAGCATTTGGATCATAGATCTCTGTGGACATTGATAAGCTGGAAGGGAAACACTTCTTGACAAAGGCTGGCCTTGGCCATAGTCCAGTCATGGCACAGTCCAGTCATTTGTGTTGATTATGGCGGTTGTAGGTTCTAATCTTAGCTACTCATCTTATCAGAGGTGTTACCTTCGCTTAACCTGTGCCTGTTTTTCCTCATCTGTCAAAAGCACTTCACAACAGCAACTATTTTGTAGAATTGTTGAGGCTCGAATAAGAGTATAAAGTGCTTAGAATATTGCCTGGCACATAGTAATAATTACTATCATTTACTCAGTCTCCATAACCCTCACTCCAACGAAGCCAGGATAAGGAATGCTTACATTCATGGCATACTCAGTCAAACCTAGATGACAGCAGAAAGCCATCAGTGAACGTGTAACGGGTTTGTTTTTTTCTTAAGTGTTTATTTTTATTGTGGTAAAAATATATATAAAATTTGCCATTTTAACCATTTTTAGGTGTACAGTCCTACAGCATTCTGTACATTCACATTGTTTTACAACCATCACCACCATGGGTCATTCTTCTTTCACTCCTAAATATTCCAAAAGCAGAATGACATAAAAACTGGTGAGGTTAAGAGGTAGACATGTAAAAGATTTTCTAAGTTAGAAAACACACAACACTATCTGACAAACACTTACTATGTGAGTTCAGTTTCAAGCTTCAAATGCCCATCTCTCTCTTTCTCTCTCTATGTCCCTCTTGCCTTGCATTGATTTATAAAGGAGAAGGACTATTTCTCTCTGCATGCTTGGGATCCAGCTCCAGCACAGACAGACCTGTGTTTCAACTCTGGCACTGAGGCTTGCTAGACAATGTGGCCTCAAGCAGGCTTACTCTGGGCCTGTATTGTTCCCTTACAAATAGACCTGGCATAATACTTATACCTCCTAGGGCTGTTCCAAGGAGTGAATGAGACTGTATATGTGAAAGCACCTGGCAGAGCAGACAATTAATCTTCACTCCTTATGTCAGCTCTGTGAAATACTGCATCTGAGATCATGGATAAGCAATTCCAAAGGGCAAGGAAAACATCCTTAATTTTCTGAAATTTTATCATAAAAGATAATAAATTTAAATAGTAAGACAGCATAGTTTCCCCATCTTACTACTGATACAGAGCAGCCCTGAGCCCAGATGCTACCTACAGGTATGCAGGGCCACGTACTGTCATCCTGCATCTGTAACCAAGAGGTGTCTTCCTCACACTGCTCTGGAAATGCTCTAAAATACCCAAGTCAGCTGAGAGGGAAAAAATGTCCATGTTACCATATTCACTATTGCTGGTTAAAATTTTTTAAATAGAACCATAAAACATCTACACAGATGCCAAACATGTTTATTTCTGCATCCCTTTCAGAGTTTTCACATTTGAACATAATGTTCTGAAATAAACACATGCAGACCTGTAACTCCAACTTAGACCCATCAGGGCACACACTCACGACCTGTGATGACTGCACAGGATCGCTGCCCCACAAACCATCACCCAGAGCCATCTCTGAGTAAGGCAGGTAGAGTGACTTGAGTGCAGAGACAGAAATCATATTGGGTGGAATATAAATGAGGGAGAGAGGAAGCTATATGCTGAATATTTCCATAAGCAGAGAGGCCAGGGGGTCTCAGCAAAAGACAGCCTCTCTAGACCATGCTCCCAGGTCCACAATAGCAGTGATGCATCTGCTCTGCACCGAACATCTATATCCAGGGGGAAGGATCATATCAATCTGCTCTGAACCCCTCACAGGCATGGCATGAGCTCCCATCAAACATTTGCTAAATGAACCCCTGCTTTCTGAGGCCTTTACATGTAGCTAACCTCTTGAAGATGGTGATAGGAGAAGAAAACCACTTACTGAGCACCATCTATCTGCTAGGCTCTACAGTTGATACTTTACATGTTACTTCATTTAATCCTTACTAAAATCCTACTGACTAGTTATTATTATCTCCACTTTAGTGTTGTAAAAGGTGTGCTTCAGAATAGTCAGCTAACTTGTCAACATCACTGAGTAGAAATTTGGGGGAAGTTCAACACGGGAATGGCTACTTCTACTGGGCCAGGCCTTTTCTGGCCTCTGGGCTCATCCTGCAGTGGTAAGCACAAGACAGTCCAAACAAAGGATTCTAAACCCTCTGCACACCAATACATCAAGAATCTAGGACCCGAGAAAGAAATTCAAGGGGTCACATGTTGAAGCAGTAACCTGGTTTCTGTACAAGTCTTTGATTTCTCCAGAACTAAACCATTCTTTACAGGGGTAACTTAAACACCCAAGTTTCAGAAGTATGATGGTCAAAAGCCAACATTTTTTGAAGAACCCTAATGAGATTTGTAGGTAGTTTTTGACCCTGGATATTCAAGGACAAGGAATTCATCTTAAACCAGTGCTGATTGCTTAAAACCATCATTCAAACCAGCCTTGTTGACTTTTATGTGTATATCCTAAAATCCAGCAATGAGTGCCCATCATCACTTTGAGTCACCCTTTAGGATGCTCTGCTCAGAATTTAAAAGGCTGGGAAATGGAAAGTTTCAGCGAAATAAAAGTATGTCAGATTAAGCAGCAATTTGAGTGATTTCAACTTTATAATTCCTATATTTGTTTTGATGGTATAGCTATTTAAAAGCTATAAACATAAGGATTTTATAACTATATTTATGTTGTACATATTTAAGTGACCTTAAAATAAATACAGTTTCAAGCAATACTGACATTACTTCTTATCCTTATTTAAAATGGGTATATACACTCCTCAGGCATCAGGCTACCATAATGCCTCTAAAAAAGATGATCATCTTTGTCACAGTAGGAAAACTCTGGAAACAGTGCAGAATAGTTTACAGGAAAGAAAATGGAGATGCTTTAGGAGCTTATTAGAAAACAATTTACACATAGAAACAATGTTATTAAATAAGGGTTACGTTTGGAACTGAGGACCAGATGCCAGGCTAAATAGGGCAATGTAAAAACCAAGCATACACACCACAGTGTGTTCTGATAGCTCTCTTAGTAAATCTAACTTCCCTCAAGCCAGAGCATGCAAGATTTTACAAAAATCTATTATTATCAATCATTTCTATATCTGTTAAATTACAAGTAGGAAGATTGTCTGGGCTTCTCTCACACACATCACAAAAGATGTCATGGAACTGAGACAGACCCTGAAGTCAGAAAAATTGTAGAAGGATAAAGTCTAAGGAAGATGAAGAAGTGTTAGCAAAGGCATTGAGGTATTTAAAAATGTAAAAACTATTTGAGGATGGGCAAGTAGTCCAGTTTGTCTGGAACTTCAGTCACAGCAAGAGAATGATGGAAGAAAACACAAGGGAACTTTGAACTCCAGGCTGAGGAGTCTAGACTCTTTTTAGGAAACAAGAAACCATGAAAAGTTTGAGGACAAGAGAAGGTATAATTAAAGCTGCATTTTAAAGAATGCTGGCAGAATGAGCCAAGGGGGAGAATGGAGGCAGAAGAAAGATTGCCTCCTTACCTTCTTTTCATCTGTAGCACATTACACACGTCTGGCAAGAGCTCTGCTTCACTAGTGCCGTGGGACAGTGACACCCAAACCTCAGCTAGAAGGAAAGCAACATCACAGACTGGCAGGATGTGTTGTCCCTCTGTGTTTTGCTTTCTAAAAAGCCTTCAATGTCTTGTCATTTGGGAAATGCTGCCCATTATCGCCCATTAGGGACCTTCATATTCCAAGTTTCATATTAAACACTTTGAAAAGTTCTACAGTAAAGAAACCAATTAAATTTCTTCCTCCAAAATTTGGCCATGAATCACTCCCCCCCCCCCCCCAGCCCCACCTCCCTTTAATTGATAAACAGCTCTCACTATCAACTAAAACAAGCATCCTTCAGGCAGATATGGAAAGTGTGAGCTAAGGTCATCCATGGTCGGCACACAGGCACAGCCTCAAAGGGGTGAGTAATAAGCTCAAAGTCTAGGTGGCTCAAGATCCTTCGGGGCTGTTCAGAGCCCTTGGAATAGTGTAGCGCTGGTCAAGCCTCCAAGTAAGGCCACGTCCATCCTACACAGGGTCCCAGCACGCGAGCTAGTGTGAAAGATTTCCATGGAAAAATAAGCATCACAACAACTCCATTTAAGTGATTCTTTCCATTTTTTGGTTCTTAGTGGCTAAGAAAACACAATCACCTAAATTCATAAAATAGCTCTGTTTCGGATATCTGAAGACTATTAAATCAGCTCTCATTCTTCTCCTTTATGAGTGATATAACCTTAATTTATTTAACAACTAGGTCTGACCATCCTTTTCACAAGAAAGACTTGTAAATTCTATAGGAATTTGGTTCATTTATTTAGTCATCCAAGGATATATGTTTCTTCTAACACTGAACGAAATGATTCCAGAAGCCCAAGAAATTTAATTATGCAAAACAGTATTTAAGGGTGTCATTAGTAGTGGGGAGGGAGCAGAATCCTAACACTGGCATCTTCTTTAGGATGTAATGGTGATAACCCAGGCAGGATGCTTTCCAAGTCAGGAGAAAGTACAGCAAACCTCAGATGAAATCTCCATCACTATTAGGACACTTCAACAGAGAGCTGACTGACCCAGCCTGAAAGGATTCCCATTTCTCTATGCCCAGAGGCACCAGGGTTGCGGGGGGGGGGGGGGGGGGGGGGGGTTGTTCTTACAAAAGTCTTATCTTGCTGGCATCTATTCATCTACATTATTGCTTCCATGAACTAAAGCCAGACAGAGACTATCTGAAAGAACAAAAACAATGAACTTAGGATGCTTGAGTTTTCACTGCCAAAATGAAACATTAGCATCACTGTCGTAATGATGGCACTCAGGTAGGCTCTACAGCATCATGCTGCAAAGAGCTCCATAAACATGCATTAATCTCATGACACCCTGCAGTGCAAGCAGGGCTGCTCCATCTCACAGCTGAATGGCAGGAACAGGCCACAGTAACTGGGAACAGGCACCTGGAAGAAATGGAGCTCAGCACAGTCTCAGAAGCTAGGACCAACCAATCCCTTTGAAAATTCAGTCATAGGGGTGCCTGGCTGGCTCAGTCAGAGGAGCATGTGACTCAATCTCAGGGTTGTGGGTTCGAGCTCCACGTTGAGTGTAGAGATTATTTAAAAATAATAAAATCTTTTAAAAATTCAGTCATAAACCTTAATAAAGTTCACATCTTTGAACTCCATAATTCTAATTCTGGGACCTTAACCTAAGAAAATAGCTCAATACATAGAAAAGCTTTTTGCACAACAGTGTTCATCAAAGCATTATCTATAAGGGCAAAAGCTGTCAAAAACTTCAATATCCAATAATAAAAGCACAATTTAAAAATTCAAGTACACATACATAAAGAATATGATGTAGCAATTTTAAGGCATATTTCTAAAGAAAATGCTCGTAATGTTAAAGGGGAATGATCAGGTTATAAAAGTGAACACATGTTATAAAAACAGTTTATAGGAAGAAATGTACACAGGAAAAAAAGATGGAAAAGATGTAAGCCAGATGTTAACAGTGGAAAGCTTCATATGGCAAGGCTATAGGATGGGTAATTATTTTTTTCTTGCAATTTGTCTGAGCTTTCCAAATTTGCTTACAATGAATAGGTATTACTTGTAAAAGAGAAAATTAAGTCTTTTTTGTTATAAAATAGTACCTAACTGGTTAAAATCATTTCCAAATTACATGTGCTGAGAAAACTTACAATAATGTATAAATTCTTATATGCAAGAATAGAAAATCATAATTAGGAGGATGAATTTGCAATATGTATCCATGTGTGTACACCTATATTCACACAGGAAGCAAAATGTAAGAGGGGATTTGAAAGACAGAGGCAAACCAGCAATGGCATGGGGATGAAGGGGCTTCCAAGCTCCCACCAGCCGTCACAGTAATTGCACTCACTGCAAAACAAGCAGTGGGCTTGCCATGCAAACACAGCTTCATACTGGTCTACCAGGCTTCCCTCCTGGACAGACTGCAGCCCCTAAGTACTTCTTTAATAGGAATCCTGAGCCCTCCAGACTCCCATCACCAAGGGAATTGAAACCTAAAATATAAACTAACAAAATTTTTTAAGTGGAGATATGGTTAACTGTATAATGACTTTGTCACACTCTAAGACAAGATTTAAAGCCAAGGACAAATGCTTTAACCCCTTCACGGTTTCAAATATCGAAGGCAAGACTTTTTTCCACTGGCCTAGAAAATCCACAAAATCAGTGCATCTTCAATTCCAGAAACTAAGACATCAGCACCTTTAGTTGCCCTGGGATAAGAAAAGTCTAAAGTCAAGAAACATAAGAACAGC
Source organism: Prionailurus viverrinus (assembly GCF_022837055.1). NCBI lineage: Eukaryota > Metazoa > Chordata > Mammalia > Carnivora > Felidae > Prionailurus > Prionailurus viverrinus. The sequence continues at coordinate 32,660,855 of NC_062572.1, forward strand.
AAACCAACTAAGTGGGTGGGCACCAGCCTCCGACTCACCTCTAAGACTACAGCTTTACTGCATTGCTTGGGCAGGGACAGAGGATCGGCCCTTTCATCCTACATCATAAGTAACTATTACCAACCATGTGGGGAAAGAAAGATGAGAAGAGCAGGCAAAAAATAAAAATGATGAGCCCACTCCACAGGGACCCACTCCAGAGAAGGCTGGGTACTTCTATCTCCTTTATTCCATCACTGGTTATTTCCCTAGAGAAAGTGGGGCACTAAAACCATTGTCCTACAGGTACTCGTGCTCCTGGCTCTTATAACTAATATCCAACAATCAACAGCTTCCTTGAGAATGTGCAGATTATTCAATCACCTGTGTTGAGGAAATGGGACAAGTCAGTTCCTTTTTTCAAGTACTGACTCTCCCAACCCACTCTCTCCTCTAAACTCTAACCACCACTCTTTGTACAGTGTTGGCTCTCACAGCTTGCCAGACTTTCAAATGCACTGAGCACCTGGGGATCTTGTTAGACAATAGGTCCTGGTTTAGCAGGGCTAGTTGATGCAATTAAACCCCACTCTCTGAGGGGGAGACCCAGGCAGTGGTAAGGCTCTCCAGGTGACCCGCATGTGCAGCCAAGTTTGCATACAGGGCTAAGAGATTTCAAAAGACCACTAGCCTGGTCTAACTGCTGGCTCTGAGTGTGCCCCTGCATCAACAATACCAGAACACACACACAGGTAAAGCACATGGTAAGCTCTCTAAAATATTGGCCATGGATATTATTTTACTGCTACTACCAATATGATTATTATTCAGGTAGGCTGATGCAACTAGGAGGAGGTCAAATTTGTAAGGAAATAGAGTTCTTCGGTAAATTATAATTTAAAAGAAGTTCAGAAAATATGAACGGGGGAGGAGCCTTGAGAGGGTGGCTAAAAGCAAATGTAGGAGGAGGTGACCATGGTCCTGTGCCCATAACCAGGGCAGTAACAGTCATAATTACAGCTGCCATTTTCTCGGGCCTTAATGTTTCAGGCACTGTCCTAACTACTGTGAATTTTCCAGGCAGAACCCAGTGGTTTCCATTATTCAGAACCAACTGTCTCAAGACCCCAGGCTCAAGATGGCCTGGGATCTTGACAGGGATGGGGGATGTCTTCATTTTTCCTCAGAAAATGAGGAAACTGGTGAGGACTGGACACAACTCTGTTAACTGTGAACCATGGCAGACTAATGTCAGGCTCAGGAGAGACTGTGTGTAGAATCCAATGGGGTGCCCCCCTCACCTCCACTCCCTGGTCAGGCCCCTCTAAAAGGCTGACTGCCCAAGAAGGCAATGGCAGTAAAGTAGGAGTCTCAAAAGCCATGCAGGGGGAGGCAACAACTACAGGAGCTTTTCACCTCCTGGGCAGGCATTGAAACAGCTGAGGAGCGTGAACACGAGGCTAGTCTACATTTTGAACCATGTGCTGCTCTTCCTCCAGTTCTTTTTGTTACCTCTTCCTCTCAGAATTGCTTTAGGAGCTTCTTTCCTTACACCTCCTGGTTGCCTCTCCTCCCCAGATGTCTTCCAGGGAGTGGGGAAGAAGAGTTTGAAGGGCCTGGCCACTTCACAGAGGTATGCCCTGTATGCTACCCTTCACACAGAATAGAGAAAGTGACATTCCATGAAGGAGCAGCTCATGTGACTGAAACAGCTGAAGTGGACCCATTAAGGGAGGACAGGAGGACAGGGTTTCCAATCAGCCAGACTGGAAGTCTGAGATGGTCTAAAGCACTCAACGTTGTATGCTTTTCTGAATCTACACTTAAATACAGTTTCATTCATCTTCAAAGGGCTGTTACCACCCCAAGAGGACCGTCCCCAGCACAGCTCCCAGGATGAAGGCTCCCATGTTATAGACACAGATGGTGACAGTCTAAGGAGCTCGCTCAAAGTGTGAGCACAGAGCACAAGGACTGGACTGGGCAGCCAGGCTCAACCCTGTAACTCCATGTTAGGAAAGAGCCAAGGTCTGGAAAGGATCGAACTCCATACTCAGCACTCACATATGTAGTCTCATTTCTTCCCCAGAGCAGGACAGTTGAGTCCATGTCCATCTTCATTTAGAAATGAGCAAAAGGAAACAGAAAAAAGCTCAATGACTGTCCAAGAGCAGAGCTCTCATCAGGGGAGAGGGCAGAGCCCCAATCCAAGTCTGTGTGGTCCTCACGCTGAGCCACAACCTCTCCAGACACACAACAACCTGACCTGCTCTCTCCACAGAATTTGAAATGTTGCAAACTTTTAAGACTCAAAGGACCAGAGAATGTGGTCACTTGTTGTGATTATACTACCATCTTTCCTTAAAAAAAAAAAAAGCCCAAAAAACTATCTTCTTATATAAAAATGTTTCTCCTTGATTCCATCAGTTTCTTTAACTTCACCGCCCCCATTTTATAAATAAGGAGGCAGAAGCCTGGGATGTTAAGTGAATCTGACAAGGAACAAGGACCCAAATTCAAAAGGCCCTGTGTTTCAGGCCATGGGTCTGGGGCGTCAGCCAGACTGAGTGGTTCCCTGCAAAATGTGCAAACTGGCAGCCAGTGGGCAAAGCAATGTCAAATAGTGATGCAGGGCTTCTCCATAAGCTCACTTACATGAGAAGAATCTCAACTGAGTGGTTAGTTCAGCAGAATTTCCACCCCCACCACCATTTGCACACAAATAAATCTGAGAAGGAAAACTAAAGATGGGGAGGGAGAAGTCACTCATCATCAATAACTTTATTCCCTCAGAGAGTCTTCTCACTTCTGTAAAGAAAAACATATCCTCTATGCATAGCTTTGCAAGTGACATATTTCCTTTAGAGAACAATGACTTGCAGAATATTGTATGTGCCATATTACGACAAAAGTAGAATCATATAATGTCAAATGCTTTTTCAAATTTCTATTTAGAGAGAAGAAAAACATACTATTATTTTGTCAAAATCAGTCACCATGGCAGCCTGAGCCCCTTGACTCTGAATTGCCTTCAGTTCATAAACATAAATGCATACTCATTTTATAGAATTGTTTGTTACTTTATTACCTACCAACTAAGTTCAAATAAAGTTTTAAGCGTGGAGAATTCTCACCTGTGAAAGCATTTGTGGCCTGAAAACCAGCTTCCTGCATACTGCTCCCCAGACAAGCCTGTGCTCCAACTCTTAAGCTATCCTGTCAAGAGAAAACTGCCTGGGCGAGGCCTCAGGTCACTTCCATCTTAGCTTGTCGGAGTCCATCGCTCTGCCCCGTCCGGCTTTTGGTAGCATCTGATGCCCACCTGTCCTGCTCCCAGACCCTGAGAGCAGGTGGTACCTGGGACGGCACCCAGTCCAGCAGCGTGCACACTTGGGGCACACAGTCACGTCAGCCGTCCAGCCAGAGAGTGAAGGCCATGGTGAGCCCAGGAGCAGAGGAAGCTGTCCCGCTGAGACCTGCTTTCCCACCTTAGAGTGAGGCCCTCCTCAGCCACTTGGCAGCCAGCATCCTCCACGGGTCTCAGCCGCTCTAAGGGAGCTCAGTATGGTCTGATCTGCTGCTCTCTGTGCTTCGCCTCTCCCCTTGCTGAAATTAAAAAGAAAGAGATCACTTTCCTGATGACCTGTAGGAACATGAAATTTAGTAGACCCATTGAGGCCAAAAAAAGAAAAAGAGAAAGCTACCCAGAGCAATGTTCATGGTCACGCTATGGGCACTGGAGGAGCTCTGGGGAGGCGGTAGGTGCACCACCTTTTCCTGAGTGCCTGTGAAGGGGCAGGGAGCAGAGGTAGCTTTTACTTGCACCCCAGAAAAAAAGACAGAAGACAGTATTCACTGCTCTGAGCCTCTCTAAGAATGGCTACAAAGGCCATACAATATTCAAATGTCTTTCCCTCAGTTACTTGTAGTTCACAGGTACCCTGAAGAAACCCATTTCCCAAGCTTGTTCCTGAGGTCTTAGAAGTGAGGTCTGAGGTTCCTATCCACTGCTGTCAGTACTCCTAGAATGACTTGTGTTGAGGAGTTTTAAAAAATGACTCTCAAGGGGGAAAACAAAGGCCTATAACAATATTTTAAAGAGTGAGAAGGAAAAGCAAGTTTAATCTGAAATTCTGCATTACCTATTACATACCATTATATAATATAAAAGCATTTTACAAAATATTTCTCAGATACTTTAGTGTTGTTATAGTATACAAGAAGCAACACTAATAACAAGAACGTTAGAAGCCCAAAGATGAGACTTTTTAAAATAGAATCCGAATAGGACTCTCCAGTATTAGAGAAAAATCTTTTTTCCATTATCAGCACTTCACTCTAATCAATTCATATCGATCTTTCAAAAATATAACCTTATTCCTCTTTTTCACCATCAAACTAGAGGAAAGAAAAATAATTTCAGAAAATGGCACATAACAGAAAAGAACACTCTGTTAAGCCCTCTTGTTGTAAATATAAAGTAGTAAAGGAAACATCACTAATGCAGGCTAGCTATAAGGAAGACCTTATGTATTAATGAAGTGCTGTAATTATGTTAATAAATTCAATTGTATTGCCTTCATGTACCTGCAGTAACAATCACAGTTAATAAGGTGTAGTGTACCACAAGTCCTTAAATTTAATGAATAGGTGGAAAAAATTATTCCAATTAAAATAATTTATGCAAATGGTAGTTCTGAAGTGCTTGAAAATGTGACAAAACATTTTTTCTCTGAATTGAAACATTCCATGTAAAATGACCAACACACACAGTGTGAGCATCCTAACGGCCTACACTAACTTCTAAAGTAAACTAACCACATGCACTATACCTATCAATTTGAGGAAATGGAAGTGCCAGAAAAAAACAAAAACACCTGCCCCTATAAAACCTCTATTTTCTTTGCCCTTTGCTATGGTGCTTTCAATGCACAGAAACAGTAGACTTTATTTGTTCTTTTTCTTTAAACTCAGAGACAAACAAAGCGTGATGAGGTTTTTGTTGTTACTTTATCGTGGGCTTTCTGTTTATTTTATTTTGTTTCATTGCAAAAGGTATGCTACCTCACTTTTTAAAAACAAAATCAAGCTATTCTATATCACATTTCAAATGGCTATGGAAAAGACTGAGGCAGATGTGGACCAAAATGGAACAAACAACAATTTTTTTTCTTTTCTTCCTTTTACCATCTTCATCATACTCACCAATTCTTATAATGTCTATTTATTTTTGAGAGAGAGAGAGAGTACAAGCGAGGAAGGGGCAGAGACAGGCGGAGACACAGAATCTGAAGCAGGCTCCAGGCTCTGAGCTGTCAGCACAGAACCCGCTGTGGGGCTTGAACCCATGAGCTGTGAGATCATGACCTGAACCGAAGTTGGATGCTTAACCAACTGAGCCACCCAGGCGCCCCCACGCTCACCAATTCTTAACTTTACTTCTAAAAGAGAAGTATGGTGACAGGTGTCTAACAGCTCAAATTGGGGTCTCAGGAATGGTATTGGTCAGAACTTTTAGGGCAATGTGTAAACTAATAAAGACCAGAGGAACACAGTATTATCCCATTAATGAGTACTTTCAAATTCCTGCATATACTCAGTCTCCATAAATGCAATTTTTAAGTTAAAATGAAACTAACTTCCATAAAATGTTTTCTTCCTAACTACTAACACATATTCCTTTTGTAGAAATATACAAGAAAGTAGCAAGAGTGCCCAGGACCTGAAGACTCTGTTCTGTTCAGTGAGGGACCCACGCATCCAGGACAGGGCAAGGAACCCAGTCACGCTCAGTAAGAAAGTGTCAGATGACCCAACAGGCTGGGGAACAGAGGTGGATGATTAGAACCCAGAATTAGGAGAAGCAAAGCACATCTGCTTTCACAGCTTAACAACCAACCAAGAATCAGCAAAAAAGGCAGAGAAACAGAACAAATGGTGGTCTCACCCACTTTCCCCATCTAACCCTCTTCTATGGCTCTTGCTCATGATCCTTCTCACCTTCCAATCACAGCTCAAATGACCCTGGTCAGAGAGGCCTCCATGATCATCCCCCAGGATAAATTCCCAGCCTATCTACCCAGCTTCCCAGCACTTGCCATAGTCACAGCTGGATGCAGGGGTCCTGATCACTTAGCACCCATCTTTCCTGCTGGACTCTAAGTGCATTGAGGACAAGAACAGTGACTGACTGACTTTCCACCTCCCTTCAGCAGCTAAGATACTGCCTGATGCCTGTTCTGCTGAATGAATGGAAGAGTGGATGAAGGCCATTGGTGTTCGGACGGGTACACACAGAAGAGCTCAGCAAACACTGACAAAACAAACCGACCCCAAGCAGTGAACAGAGGCAGAATTTCCTGAGAGACTACTCTGCACAGCTGGCTCAGAGCCTCTGAACTGGGAGGGTTCTCTGAAATGGTTTTCCTACCACCCACTGGTCAAGATGAGGCAGTGACTACCAGTGATCATTCCTACTCACTTCACAGAACGTCCTATCCTATCAAGTAGAGGATAGGATACTGGAAAGAAGAAAGAAAGAAAGAAAGAAAGAAAGAAAGAAAGAAAGAAAGAAAGAAGGAAGAAAGAAAGAAAGGAAGAAAGAAAGAAGAAAGAAAGAAAGAGAAAGAAAGGAAAGAAGAAAGAAAGGAAGAAAGAGAAAGAAAGAAAGAAAGAAAGAGTAAAGAGAGAGAGGCAACTTACCCAGCTAGCAAGATCACAGAGTCATCCTGAGTCATACATTCAAGATCCCTTGCTACAGAAAGCAGGCTACCATCATCCTGTCTTTTATACACACACACACACACACACACACACACACACGCATTCTATTTATACTGGAAAGATGGACAGGCCTAACCAGGAAGTAAATTAATTCAATACTGCACTTGAAAAATGTCATTAAGTCCCTCCCACAACAGAGCAACAGTTACTAAGGAAATAGAGCACACCAAATGGAAAAACATCCCTACAGGAAGGGGCATTTTTTTAAAACATGAACACCCACAAAACCTAACCAAATAAGTTGTAGAATATGTTTTTGCCTTACTACTTATTCCTAAAAACTTACATGAAATGCAGTCCTCCTAGAAATCGCTGGGGAATAAAAACTTAACTGCATTCAACAGCTCACAGCTCTCACAAAACTACACTACAAAAATAGGCATATGCAATTCAGGAAACATTAGGGTTATACACTAGGCACAAAGGCCAAAACCCAGAAGAGAAAGCGAAACGAACTTTTTTAAAAATCTAGCAACATTCAAAAAATTTGTAGTGCATAAGAAATAAACACTGCAGCTTCATTTTTTATTTCCTCTCACTGTGGACAGACTGCTTCACTGGCCTAGTGTCGGTTACCTAGGTGATGGCTAGACTGAGCAGCCCAACGGGCTCCAGGCCGAAAAGACTCTGAGAGTTGAGGCTCTGTGCCTATGTCTGATGATCTGTCACTGTTCTAATCACCAAATAAGTCTTAGGAAGAAAGTCCACTGAGAAATGAAGAGACAGCTCTAACCTTGACAACACACACACACACACACACACACACACACACCATGAAAATTAATACATGAAGAGTGACTGCTTATGGGAAAAAAAATCTCAATTACTGGCTGGTTCACTTAAGTTTAAAGGGGTAATGGACTTTCAGGGAGACAGATGTGACAAAAAGTAGACAGAAGAAACCTGAGGATCTGTTTCTAACCAGAGTCTGAATCAGGTGTCACCCTGGGAAAGAGATGTCACACTTACCCACATGAGCTCCTCAACCTCATGAACAGATAATCTGGACCTTGGCAAGTTTCCATGTCTCAACATTTCCTAATAGCATAAAAGGATGTCCTTGGAAAAAACACAGCCCCTGCCCTCAAGGCAGCTATGGGGCAGACAACACCAGATAGGACATCCTTCCCCTGGTTCTGGGCCCACTTACAGAACTTGGTCAAGTCCCTCAGCCTGTCAAACCCATACTTTCTCATTTGTGAAGTGAAGACATGAAACTTGGAAGTCCCTTCTGAATAAGTCCCCCTTGAATATTCCGCTGTGGCCCTGTCTCTGGTCAAGGGAGACAGGACAAATGTGTATGAAAAGAACATAGTGACCAAATACAGAAAATCTGCACATAAACCCAACTCTGAGAACAAGTCAGAGAAATGAGCTGCTTGCAACCAGGGAAGGCCGGGTTGGGTATTATAGATCCTTCATGCTACTTTTAATTTCTATCATTCGGGGCTATAAAACAATTTGAAGTTGTATTATAAAAGCTATAAAGGGGCACCTGCGTGGCGCAGTTGGTTGAGCCTCCGACTCTTGATCTCAGCTCAGGTCATGATCTCACAGCTCGTGGGTTCGAGCCCCACATCGAGCTCTGTGCTGACGGTGTGAAGCCTGCTTGGGATTCTGTCTCTCCTTCTCTCTCACCCTCCCCTGCTCGTGTGTATGCACACATGCTCTCTCTCTCTAAATAAATAAAAATTAAAAACAAACAAACAAACAAAAAAACATCCTAGCCCTGGGAAGCTTGATGGGCTCCAGATAATTAGGTCAGCATTTTAGGAAACAAGTGCAAAATCAAATATACACACAAGCTGCAAACTGGAAAACGCAGTAATTATATTAGAACATCCTTTAAAATGTCACTTTGACAAATACGACACCTGATAAATCCGAAGGACTATAGTCTGAGGTTCTACTCAAACCAGGTGGGAGAAAGTTCCCCGCCCCCCAAATAGGCAAATAGGATACTGTCCCTAGTGAATCAGGAAGTCTGTAACTATCTCCTCATGCTATCTAGGAGCAAAGGAAGGAAGAGGTTGTCTATCCCACCCCTTCATTTTATGGAGGAGACTGAGGTTCATGGAGGAGAGGCAATGTGTTGAAAGTGACTATGATGATAAAGGCAGAGCTGGGAATGAAACCAGGTATCAGTCTAGGCCCAAGCTCCCAAGTTCTCGCGTTCACACAAACTGGCCAAAAGGAAGAAGCTGAAAAAGGGATGTGGTACACACCTATACCACTACCAATGGGGACCAGGGAATCCTGAGTTTTCCACTTTCCCAGGCCCACAACACAACACCAATGTGCTAAAAAGAAAAGTCAAGGAAGGGTCGGGAGCTTGGTACAGAATCAGAATGTGCACTGAAGGTCACCTGACACAGTCTGAGCACATCATGGTCACCTCAGCTGTGAACGCCAGGCACGCAGAAGGTGGCTGCATGAGAAATGGTTACCTCTCCATGCCTGGTACAAGGGGTACAGACTGGCCACACCAGGGAGTTGGGCTTGAGCTGCTCCACACTTAGCACTCTCCCCCATTCTAATTGTCTTCAGATAAAATTAGCTTGCAATGGGCATGACAGGCAAAGAAAAATGGGCTCCCACAGGGAGCTAACAAGTGTGAGCAATAAGGAGGAGGAGCTGTCCTCTGGTTCTTTGGTAAGAGTAGGAGAGAGTGAGGACTGAGGAGCTATCTGTATGAAACAGTGTTTGTCCTGCCCATATGCACTCCCCACACCAAGCCACTCCCTGCCCCAGCTAACAGCAGCCTTCCATACAACACCTAGGCCTTGCCTAAGACAAGCCCTGCTCTCTGTCCTACAGAATGCTGTACAAGCTGCATCCTTTCATTCAGTATTTCAATAGCTCTTTGTGGATATTACTCTAGCAAGGTATTATTTTAGATGATGGGGAAACAGGAGTGAACAAAACAAACCAAGTTCCTGTCCCCATGGTGTCTATGCTGTTTATGGAGCTGTTTCCTAATGGAAACCTTTTCTTGCTAATGTTTGTATCTTCAGCATTGACCATGGGGCCTAGGATACAGCAGGTGTCCAATAAATACAGGTTATACTGCACTGAATCACATATGAGCTTCAGCTTGATCACCCCCTTGTCACTCTTACTACCTCTGCTTTGTATCAGCTGCACAAAGTCCTGACGCATGGTACACAAAGAGGCTGCTAGCCACAGGGCACTCAAAGCCTAGAGGGCATTCTGTGAGAGAAGTTCCAACTAGAAGTCTGGAGCCCAGGCAGTGCCAACCCCTCCACTATGTAAAAGACACTCAGATGAGAGCTTTATACACCAACAGGCCAGAGGACAAAAGGCCAGGTTGAGTCCGACTGCCTTGGGTTCACCTCATTCTAGGCTATGTGTGATTTCAGTAGTTACTTAACCCTTTGAGCCTCAGTTTCCTCATTTGTAAAATGAAAGTAACAGTGGAAACTACCTCATAGAATTCTTGTACATTTAAGGAGGAAACATACACAGAATACTGGTCTCTAATAAATGGTAAACAAGTAACAGTTGCTACAGTGATTATAACTCCCCTCAGCAGATTGATAAATTATGTCTTTAAAGAGTATTCCCTCCCACTTTTCCAGTTTCTAATTGACCTAATGAGACAAAAAATGGATTTTATCTCATAGTTCCTCAATTGATTTGTCTTGATTTATTTTTTTAAAGTTCTCAATAGATAAAAATCTAAGCTTAAAATCGTTTTATATGAGCTAAAATTAATAACAGAAAGAATCAGGAGAAAGGATACAAAATTAGACAAAATGTGTGGGTGAGATATTTGGTATGAAATGTGGTAGAATAGTAGAAGAAAAAATGACAAAAAAGAAACTTGCCTTTAAAAGGCAAAAGAGCCTCTTGATACTCAATTTTTTTCATGTTTCATATTGAACATCAAATTTAAAAAACAGCAATAGACAATAATAAATGAACTTAACCAAGGTTTTACATCTCTTTGCCAGAAAATAATCATGCAGGGGCCAATCTTCCAATTTGACTTTATTCCATCCTTTTCCCCATTTGGTTTGTTCCCTTTGTAAAGTGCTAACTTTTTAAGCCCTTAATGTTCATTTCTTAAGCTTCCAAAAGGCCCAAGAATTAAACTCTGCACGAGGATATCCTACCAACCCCTCCCAACAGCTTGATAAACCCAGCTCTCTTCTATGAAACAGCAGGTTTTGGAACAGAAACACCAACACTTTAAAAGCTAATAAAAATTGATCAATAATAGAGCCAATGCTCCCTATAGAAATGAAAGATCTATATAATTTGAGTCACTTGCATTATCAAAGGTTTCCTAAACATCCCTTGTTTACAAAGCTCCAAGCCAGCTCCACATTTGCATCTTTAATCAAAACACATAGGGAATGCTGAAACTTTCATTATATAGTTTTGTCTTATTTGCTTGTATTCATTTTCTGACAAATATATTCCTTTAGAAAAAAGAAAACTTTCTGTTTTATCATTTTTGTAAAGATGTTATCTTTTTAAAGTAATCTCTACACCCAGCATGGGGCTCAAACTTACAACCCCAAGATCAAGAGTCACATTCTTTACTGACTGAGCCAGCCAGGCACCACTCTGTTTTATAATTTTTTACAACTCAATATCCAGTTTGAGGTGGGTTGTGTTGGATAGAAATACTTTGACAATACTTTTCTTAAGATATTTCCAAAGAAAAGTCTATATCATCTGGGACAGATAGGAGAGAAGAGGGATGTATACTGAACACCTGACAGGCATCTCCCCAACACCTGGGGACTGCGACACTCTGACTAGTGGCCAGCAGACTCCACTGCTCAATTTAATGTAGTTGCAACTGTGGGATGGACACACACACACACACACACACACACACATACATACATACAACTGTTGAGCAATTTGTGCCCTGGCAGAAAGACTCCTTATGGCCTAAATACGCCCATTACAACAAAATTTAGGGGAATCCCACTTACCTCCAGAGAGAGAAGACAGTTCCTTCCTATTGTCAGCACAGCAGACATAGACACAGACCCATCCCATATCCTTTTAGAACTTAAACTTCCACTCAACACAGTACTGTTTCTATCATTTAAGGAAACCAGAAAAATGATATGTGCTGGATCACACACCATCCTACTAAGATCATAGATTCCCTGAGTACCTTAGAGAAAACACATGTTGTCATATGAGAGTGAAAAGATAATCTCGAGAGCAACCTTTCAAGAATGACTTGGAATTCAACTGGAAAGCTGTCATTTGAGACATACCAAATTCTGGAAACAGAACTCATTTAGCCCAGTCAGTTAGCGTTGGTGGAACAACTTAATCTGATCACAGAAATTCAAGGAGATGAACATTTCAGCAGATGTCTGAAGGACATAACACAAAATGGTACTGTCTGAGGTTGGCCCCCGGAGCTGATGTCACCAGCAGCAACCAGTCTGAGAGTGTGACAAACGAGCTCTCGGTGATACAGTTACGCACAATAATGAACACTACATCTGTGAGAGGCCCCAGCACACCAAGCCATTTGACAAGCAGTGCCTGACTCCACATATATTAGGGAAACACTGATAGAGTTTCACGTCTTCCTGGAAGGCTGGATGAGGCAGAGCCATGAAAGTGCATCTGTCCTGAAGAGCAGCTGTTGAAGGGGACAGAGAATTCAGGGGAAAGGCTGCCTGGTATTTAACTAATGGGACTACACAAACCCTGTCCCTGTGTGTCTGGAGGCCTCCAGCCAAGCAGAAAGAGTTCATTAGACCAATTTCCGCTGCCTTGGTAACAAAGGCCTATGCGTGTGCTCTTACATAGTAAAAGCAAACGAGTGTTATTCATGGGGGAAAGCACTACAGACAGGTACTGCGTGTCCCACCCAGCAGCCCAGAGGGCAGTAGAAACCTGCCCTCTTGCAGTGTAGAACTGGTCCCTCCACAAGCCCAGTGTGACAGGAAGCAGTCTCCCATAGCACCTGAGGCCAGGTGCTTGCAAGTTTGCTGAGTTTGCTCAGCTTTAGAAGCACTTACTGGCAGCTACAGAAACTATCTCATTCTGAATAGTGTACTCAACCCAGCATCCTCGATGCTGAGTCAGTCTGTCTGTCTTATGTACACCATCAGATCTGGACAAGAGAATTCTGCCACCAAAGAAAACTGCAGAACTCTGGCAGCAAGAGGAAATTCTAACTACCAAATTCAAAACCTGAAATCACTATTCATGTTCCCATCACTTGCCAAAGTTAGCTACACAGTGTCTGTGAGGCTTTTCATGATCTAAGTACACCATGGACCTCGCCAGCCTGACAGGCGACTTTCTCTGCATTTAAAATAGCATCTTCTTTCAGTTCTTCCATGTTCCTTCTCGAAATTTAGCCCTTATTTATTCCCTTCCCTTCTGGGCAAATTCTAACCTCTAATCTGCAGTTGGGAGCCCTCAGCAAGCTTCTTCAGACAGAAGCCCGTACCTCCTGCTTCCACATCCCCAGGAGGGTAGGAGGGAGGCACAGGTAGGAAGAGAACATAAGATGGGAGGGAAGGAAGAGACTTTTCCACAGTGTACAATAACATCACCCCACTCCCACCTTCCCATGGTCTAGTGAGTAAATGAGTTCCTTTAAACAGCAAGAATGAGGATTTAATTTTGTTCCTCCTATTGCTGCTTCTCACCAAAATATTCTCTCTAGACCACTGTTCCCCAAATATTCAAAAGGAGGCATGCAATCATCAAAACTAAATTTTGTCCATTTTGACCTAAAAGCTAAATATATTGACAAATAAATTTAAAATAGGAAACACCCAAATGTAAACACACAAGGCTAATATCAAAAAGCATGAAGCTGCCTGTTTATCTGGGCTGGTTGGTTGGAAGAAATGATAGAGAGGGTGGGGCTGAGTGCTAAGACAGGCTCCCATTAAGTGATGAACTACTACAGTCAGGAGCTCTACAATACCCCTTGGCACTGACACAGCCACTCACTCTGTGGGCGTGCTGTGCTCAGAGAAGTAAGCACAGCTTTGGGGTCTAACAGAAGGAGCTTAGAATGACAATTCTGCTGAGCAGCCTGCTACACACTACTTGGGCCAGTTATATAATCTCTGTAAGACTCAGTGTATTCATCTGTCAAATGGGGCATTAATGTAACTGTAAGGCAGTGGCAATGACTAAGTGAGAAAATATAGGAAATGTATGTACATGGCACCAGAAAATCTAACAGGCTCTCAAAAAAAAAGGTTAAGGCAATAATAGGAAGCAGCGAAGAAGGGCAGGAATGACACTACCTGTGGTTGTCTGACCCTTAGAAAATGCATCGAAGTTGAGGTCAGTTGACAAGACTGTAAGAGAGTTTTAAAAAAAAAAAAGGACAGGGTAGGGGATAAGAAAAATAGAGAGCCTCAGTGGGACCCATTCAGCTCCACTCCGTGGCTGAATTCTCAAAGAGTTAAAATCTAGGGCCTGTTAGATTAGAAATCAATATTCTCATTTCCAAATACTTAAATAGGTCAATATCAGGGACATTTCACTTTGTCCTGACCACAGGCGAAAAGTCCCCCATCTAACCCAAACATTCACCTGACCCCTATTAATCTGCCCTACGTCACCCTACTACACCCTCATTCCTACCCCAACATGTAGAACTAGTCAATATTTACTGCACACCCACTAACCATAGGGATTCCCCACATCATAGAAATCACTCCTATTGAAGTGACTCATCTCTTCACTTCCTTTGGATAAAAACATGTTATTATGTTCAATAAAACCATACAAGAAATAATAGCTAAAGATGACATTTAAATAACTTATACCAACACCTAAAAATGGCTTCTTGGAAGAAAAGGAAATGATAGGCATTTTCAAGGATATTTTAAGAGCTCCATCTTTTCTCCTCCTTCTCCACCCACCTCCCCCCACAGATGAGTCACAGCAATATTCAGAGACACACAGGCCCCTGGCCTAGAGGTAAACTTGGGCAAAAGAGGGTTTTATAGTGAGGACGAAGGCTGCCATTGAAATTTAAAAGCAGTCTAGCTACTCTACTACCATCCTTTCCTTACTGGTTCCCATGGAAACAGACCTCAGATCGCCAAAAACAGGGTAAAGATAGCACCATGCCCAGTTTTCTTGCAATCTGTTTCCATGGGAACTGGAAGAGAAGAGAATGGAGGCTGGGTAGCTAGACTGCCTGCAAATCTCCATTCCCATCAGATGGAGATGCAGACAGTGTTGGCACACTGGTCCAACGGCCTGCAGGCTTCCATGGTCTCGTCAAGAATGATATTTCCACTCAGGGATGGAGTCTAGAGAAAGGGAACCTCACACCAATAGCAGCTGCAAACCTCCAGACACCCACTCAGCAGGTGATTCACCTTCTCAAACATTCCTTCACCAACCAGAGGTAATACATTTCAGACTAGTGGTTTCCATGTCTGGCTAGGCAGCAGGATCATCCCAGACCTAATGAAATAATATCTCAGGAGCTGGGACCAGGATTATGTAGTTTTTAATCAGCTCCAGAGGTGATTCTAATAGTTGGCCATTCTGGGAAACCAATGACCTAGACCAGAACTTCCCAAAGTTTACGGTGCTCATGGATCTTGTGGGGACCATGGTGAAATGCAGATTCCAATTCAGCAGGTCTGGGGAAGGGTCTGAGATTCTGCATTTCTAACTAGCTCCCAGATGATACTGATGATTCTACTACTTGAACCACATCTGAGTAGCGAGAATCCAGATTCTAGTGATTTGGCTCTAGAAACTTCTCAACTGACCAAAGATAGAGACTGCAGCCATTCCCACAGGAGCACCTTATTCCCATCTTCAGCCATCAGTCCACACCCAGGCAAGGCCTCTAAGACAGACAGCTTGGTGTTGGGGGCTAAACAGGAGTTGAGTCATGCTTTATATTACCATCCCTCTGTTTCCACTACCTCCAGGGACAATCCTACATGGATAAAATGGTAACAAAATAGTCAAAATTTATGTATAGTCCTTAGGGGAACCATGCTTGTCTCCTCTAAATCAGATTTCTCTGAAGGTAAAAAGCAAATTCTACATAGCTGAGGATCAATTTGTGGTGAAAAATGTATGAAATACTTAGAATATATTATCAAAGAAGAATGAAACTCCACATGTTACTTTAAAAGAAATAAGAGATAATTTTGAAAAACTCTATAATTATAAGGAAATAACTCAGCTAGCCTTAAAATCCCTATTCTAGTAGAAAATGTACAGAGTAAAAGTAGGCTCCACATTTCAGCTAAAAGTATGAAGAGTAATACAAAAGTAATGTTGATTTCTATACTGAACCACAAAATAACTTTAAACCACATAAAATGCCAGTGTGTTATTCAAAAGCAAGTCACTGATTTTCTATTTTAAGAAATATTCATTTTGCCTATGTATAAAAAGGGAGCTATTTCAGTTTGTTTCATTAAATACATTTTGAATCTCCTTCTTCAAAAACCATAACATACATTAATCTTTGGAAATTAAAATATGAACAAAGAATTCAACTATAAATCATTGAATTATGTTACAAGCTTACTTGAAAAACAATCTTCTGATTCTAAAAATATAAATGGGGAAAAAGATCAATTCTTTGATTAGTCAGCACACACGTAACAAAGAGAGCTCAGCGTTTTGCAGAGTCCTGTAAGTCCTGCAGGCAGCCAAAGAAAACTTCGCACATACAGTCTGTGACACATTTTCATTCCAATGAGGCAAAAATATACATATATTTATTTATACATGCATATATAATGTCACACACAAACTTTAAAAAAAGCCATGAGTTAGTTTGAGACTCAGTTGCTTTTTAGGTTCCCAAAGCACATGAAGCCAGAGTGCTACAACTGCTATGATAAGAAAATAAAGTCATAATGAGGGATTTCTGCATTTGCTTCAAAGATAACAAACACACACACACACAAAATAACAAATTAAACAGCTGCAGTAGAGGATGCCAAAAGGGTGTGAGCTGTTAAATGCTCCATTAAAAAATATAAAAATAATTGGGAATAAATGCAGAGTTGTTCTAATACAGCTCCACTGAAATCTGTTAGTCTGTGAGACCCTAGCCAGAGAATCAGTTGTAGGTATTTAGTGTGTACATGTATTTGTTTACTTTGTGTTTACATGAAGAAGAAACTGGAGGTGGGCCAACAAACTTCCACCAAAAGGCCAGATGGTAAATGGCTTTGCGAGGCATACAGTCTCTGTCCCTGTTCCTCACCTCTATCATCACAGCATGAAAACAGCCACCACAAACACATAAACAAATAAGTGTGATATGTTCCAATAAAACTTTATTTACACAAACAAGTGCTAGCCAGGATGTGGCCTGAGCTACAATTTACAAACCACCGGACTAGACTATAAACTCCGTAGTTTGAAGGAAATGTCTTATTCAACACCCTCTCCATAGCTTTAGGTAAGGGAAGAGAAAACAAGGCTGCAGGATCTGTCTTGTATCCATTTTTCAGTCACCCCTAAGGAATTCCTTGGACTCTTCCTAAATGTTCTAGCATTTCCCAGCACTTATATTTTAGCCCTGTACAGCTGCTAGTAATTAACATATAATAATTACTTGTTGTGTGCTGTGTTCTCTGCATCTTGTCTTGTGCTTTATTGCATTTATCTTGTTTCCTTCACTAGATTCTAATAGTCCCAAGGGCAAGACTTTGTAATTTGCACTTTCCCTCAGAATTTAGTTTAATGTTCAGCAAAAGATACTGCTGACAAACAAATCCTCCCCACCTCTCAAGGGGAGGTAAAAAATGGCTAAACGGGGGGAAAAAGACACTACCATCTTTTATGTTTACCACCAATATGACTGGTAGAGAGGACGATCTTCAGGTCTACCCTATGAAGACCAAGTACATAGTGAACATATTCATTAGAACTTCCTGAGGGCTAGGGCTGGCCTTACCCAATTGTGTCCTCAGACACTGCACATGGAAATATCTACTAAATTCAATAGTATGATGAACTGTATGGTGAACCAGGCTAATTTTTACACTTGAACAAAACTGTGGAATATGGGAATAGGAAATGGTTTTAGATATCATCATCCAGTTCAACTCGTCCCACATAAACAGAAATTATGGCTCAGATATCACCAAAAGTTATGCAGAGCTGGGCCTAGAATAGAGCATAAAATTGAGCTAGATCCCAGGCTCTTTTAGATACAATAGAGAAATTCCTGATGTTTTAGGGGATCCTATAACAAATCTTCCTCATAAATAAAAGCATATGCATTAGTAAAAAGATGTTTATTCCCTAATTGAGCAGTTCCTTGAGTCTGGGTTCTCACAGACTCAATCTGCCTAGTGGAAGGCATACCAGTCACTACTTACAGTGTTCATACAGGAGACTATGACAGTCGGAAGTGACACAGCAGAGAGGATATACAGTTGTGGCTTGGGATCCAGGAGGAGCAGGGTATGGAACACCATGCCTCTGGAGACAGCCTCAATCTTAGAGCACAGGAGACACCATCTCATGTCTCAGCAGCATTTCACAGACCTGGGTCCTCAATCTCAGTTTCTCTGTATGCTGTTCCCATGAAGCATCAAATTAAGATGAACACAGGCAGGGGCGCCTGGGTGGCTCAGTCACTTGAGCGTCCGACTTCGGCTCAGGTCATGATCTCATGGTTCGAGCCCTACAACAGGCTCTGTGCTGACAGCTCAGAGCCTGGAGCCCACTTCGGATTCTGTGTCTCCCTCTCTCTCTGTTCCTCCCCGGCTTGCACTCTGTCTCTCTCTCAAAAATAGATGATGATTAAAAAAAACAAAACAAAACAAAAAAAGATGAACACAGGCAGCAATTTCCATGGCCACTTAATCCCAAAGGAGGAGAGTCTTTTCTGCAGCCATCTCTACCTCCCACTGCTGTCTCAAGAACAACACTAGCTCAATCGAAAATCTTGTTAACATAATCTGATAAGAAAAGGTAGAAGGATCAAAAACCATGAAGGAGACATGACCTACATCTGAAAACAAAGTAAGGTCTGATGTCACAGAAAATGGCCAGCTCCCTGGACCATTCCAAGCTGTTTTCTTCCTTCCTTCCTTCCTTCCTTCCTTCCTTCCTTCCTTCCTTCCTTCCTTAATGTTTATTTATTTTTGAGAGAGAATGAGACAGAGTGTGAGGGGAGGGGCAGAGACAGGGGGAGACAAAGAACCTGAAGCAGGCTCCAGGCTCTGAGCTGTCAGCACAGAGCCCAACTCGGGCCTTGAACCCATGAACCATGAGATCATGACCTAAGCCAAAGTCAGATGCTCAACCAACTGAGCCACCCAGGTGCTCCCCCCCCCCACCCCCCAGCTGTTTCTTTCAGCCACTCTGGCAGTACAGGAAATGGAAAGAGCATCATCTTTCCCATTTTTACTATTGTGCTTTATAGGAGTGATACAAATACTAAACTATGTAGGGTCCATGTAAAATGCCTGACATAGAGCAGGCACTTACTAGTATTACTATTATACTGAGCACCATCATAATGGGAATCATTAAGGACAGTCAACACAGTCAACTCAAGTAAATAAAAGCAATAAAACTAGTTTTCAACTAGTTTTCAAATAATGTGTTCACATGGGGCTCAGTGGTGACCATGTTCAATCCCAGCCTAGATTCTCAGTGATTCTAGTTCTCCATATCCACCCTTCACCTCTTCCCCTTTGTGCCCACTGGAACATGAACAGAGGCCACAAGTCCATTACACCCAAAACTGTAAGTTCCTATAGGACAATGTTTTTCAAACTGGGTTGTGACCCATTAATGGGCTATGAGATTAATGTTGTGGATAATAGCCAGTATATATACATTTTTTAACACAAAGTACATCTCAGAAAGTAAGGGTGAGTACTGCCTCAAGAAACTTCTGTACAGTGATAGATATTGTGGGTACTGGTATGTGTGCACTGGGTCACAATGTAATATTTACTTCTTACTGTGAATCGTGGTCAGGATATAAAATTCACTTCCTACTGAGGAATACTATGCTACTAACACAGATCAGCAGCACAGCTCCCTGTGTGAAAGGCCACTTGTAATCAGGAATTTAATTATTGTGTTGGCTGAATACTAAAAATGTCCATGCACTAACTACTCCATACTAATGGAGACATATTCTAGTGAAAAAATCTCAAGAACTCAAAATCTCCCCAGAACCCCCCATAGTTCCAAGCCTGAGCCCTGCTTCTGGGTAGCCAGCATGGCTGGTCTGAAAGTGACGATCTTCACAATTATCCCTGATTTGAAGATGAGGCAGAAGACATGAGAGAGGCAGTCTAACTGTGTAATCCCACTCTTTATTTAAAAGAAACCTGTCATCAGAGGGGCGCCTGGGTGGCTCAGTCGGTTAAGCATCCAACTTCGGCTCAGGTCATGATCTTGCAGTTCGTGACTTTGAGCCCCGCATCAGACTCTGTGCCCGATGAGCTGAGCTCCGACAGCTCGGAGCCTGGAGCCTGCTTCAGATTCTGTGTCTCCCTCTCTCTCTGACCCTTCCCCTCTCAAGCTCTGTCTCTCTCTCTCTCTCAAAAAAGTAAATAAACATTAAAAAAAATTTTAAGAAACCTGTCATCAGAAGAAAAGACACTCAAGGACAGCATATTTATCTATAGAACATGAAGTTCATTTTCAATATTTACTAAGAGGTAGTAAGAGCATTTACCAAAGATCTGGGAACCCTGAAGTAGCTCTCTGAAATGCCAATCTGATCAGGTTGCTTCCCTGCTTAGTATTCTTCAGTGGCTCCCCACTGCCTGCAGGATGTAGTTCAAATTCTGAAACATCTGGAGCCTTTTGTGGTCCAGCTGCTGTCTCCTTTTCCCCAACTCATCTCCCCGAATTCCTGTGCAAATCCCATGTTCCAGCCATCCTGAGCAACTCCACAAGATGCCACGGCCAGCCCAGTGCCTGCAGTGCCCTCACCAGCACCTCCCCCATAAACACATACAACCAACCTGAGCCTCTTTCTTGCCTCTGGGGGCTCCGGCCACATGCAGCCCTAAAAGCAACTGTCATCCCAGCATATTTTTCAGTTTTCTGTCTCTTTCAGGCTGAGTGGCTTCTTGAGGGCAATAAATGCCTATCACTTTGCCTCCAAACACAGGGATCCAGGGGTAAGAAGTGCTCCATAAATACTTAACTGAATGGAAAAAGACAAAACTACTCTTAGAGGGATGGGGAGTGGTCATTGCTCTTCAGTTTGCCTATGCCCTACTTTTATGAGCCTGGCATCAACATCTGGATAAAGTACACCGTCCTATAGCCAGCCTTGGCCTTTCCATTCGTGATTTTGATGTCCAATTTACTGCTGGACACACACAACTGACAGCTTACTCTGGCAGAAAGAACTATGGCATATAACATTTTCCTCCTTCTCCACTGACCCTCCACCCCACCTAGACATAAAGTCAAAACACTAACCAGCAGGTTGACCACAAAAGGGAACAGATAGCACTTAATGCTGACAGACAGCTTCCAAGGTAAATACTCTGAGCTGATAAGGACTGTTACAAGTAACAGGTAAACACACCTTCATGATATATGAAAACTATATAGTTATATACACATTATATACATGTTATATGTTGTACATTACATATTACACACAGTACATACATGAGGATATGTGTGTGGAGACAGACATAGAAACAGAGATAAGGAGAGAGACAGAACACATCTATTAATTAGGATGGATTAACACATGGCACTGGGCAGGGTGGGGGGAAGGCACACATAATAGGTTCATCTCAACAAGATGACGAGTTCACTCCCAAAACCCAACAGATGACTGTGCTTGTAAAGTTATAATAAACACTAGAAACAGCAGCAACTACAAATGACAAAGCCATTACTGGGAAAAAACAAAAACCAAAACAAAACATTTGCATCTGGTAAGCTCTCTGTAACAATGTGATGTGACTCCACCCAGTGCTTGAGCACCCAAAGCATTCTCTCCACTGCTGAGCCTGCTCAAGCCTACCCACCTGGGGTAACAGAAACTCATCACTTCATGAGTAAGCCAGGTCACTCACCTGCATGAGCCACTGGCAGGTACGTAAGGTGGGCCTGCTTCAGAAGGGATTGGGTGTGATGAAAAGACAGGAAAGCCTGTATCCTTGTCCTTGCCTTCCAAACTGGACCACTTTTGAGCAAGAATAAATCTCATCTTCTCATATGGGGCAAGCCCACCCTTTTAGCTCAGGCCACAACCACAGGGGAAGTCCTATCTGTTTCTTCTTATGTACAAAGGGGATATTACTACCCAAGGAGACAAGAAGGAAGAGGAGTTGCCCTAGTGGCAGCTACTGACAAAACCTTGGCCCAGGTAAAGAGTCATTAGTGTTTTTAATCCAATAGTGTAAACTTGTTAGGACCTGGAAACAATGCTCACTGCTACAGTGGATTTGTCCTTGGAGATTCTATCTCCTTCTTCCTGTATTAACCCTCCCAGCTTCACATATCTAAGTGTTTCAGATGAAAAGGGAACTGTTAAAGATGGCACATGGCTATTCATTTTGCACAGCACTAGCAATATGATCAGTGGGGCTAAGGGCATCTCAGAGCCTCCACCCTGCCCCAAACCTGAACCTTAATGCCCGTCCCCAAACCCACTCCTGTTCATGGCACCCTTGGCTTCCTGCCATATTTGCTATCTACATACCCCTGTACCTCCAAGTGAGGTGTGAGGAGAGAAGGGTAACACTGATCTTTTTTCATGAAAGATGTGTCAAGAATTCTTTCTTAGCCATTGGCTCTGAACCATACTTCAAACCACAATAAACAGATACTAGCAGAACCCAAATGAAGTGTTTACTATCATTATCCATATTTGATAAAAAAGAATATTGAAATTCGCAGAGAATTAACTTCAAAATCATCTAATATCAAGTAATCATGAGTGAATGAGCCAAAAACACAAACAGAAGCTGAGAGGAGAATTTCACTGAGGGGAAAACTTACAGAGAGCAGTAGTAGGCTACTTCAATGAACAAATCAAAGCACACCTAATGGAGGGTCCAAAGCATCACTACAAGTAGGGCAATAAAGCAAACCAAGTCACAACAACAGAGAGCAAGTAACACACACCAAAAAATACCTCTTGAAAGGCCAGGCCCTGGGCAGTATATGACCCCTCTTTAACATAGTAGTGCTCACAGGTGCAGGGCACATAACAAGCTTTTAAAACACATAAGGGACAGAGAAGTAGCCAAATGATGAAACAGAAGAATTCTCCTCAAAAGAAATTCCAGGAAGAAATGACAGCTAAATAATTGATCAAAACAGATATAAACAATATAACTGAACAAGAATTTAGGATAAGAGTCATAAGATTAATTGCTGTGCTTGAAAGAAGCATAGAAGACAGCAGAGAATCTATTGCTATAGAGCTCAAGGAAATAAAAACTAGTCATGATGAATTTTAAAATGGTGTAAATGAAGGGCAAAATAAACTAGAGGCAGTGACAGCAAGGACTGAAGAGGCAGAGGGGAGAATAAGTGAAATAGAAGATAAAATTATGGAAAAAGATGAAGCTGAGAAAAGGAGATAAAAAAAAATTCTAGACCACCAGGGAAGAATTAGAAAACTAAATGACTCAATGCAACATAATAATATCTGTATCATAGGAGTTCCAGAAGAAGAAGGGAGAGAAAGGGGTGGAAGGTATACTTGAACAAATCATAGCTGAGAATTTCCCTAATATGGGGGAGGAAACAGACATTGCACAGAGAACTCCCTTCAGACATAACTTGAATCAATCTTCTGTACAACATAGCATAGTAAAACTGGCAAAATACAAAGATAAAGAGAGAATTCTGAGAGCAGGTAGAGACAAACGGGCCTCACCTACAAGCATAGACACATAAGAGTAGTAGCAGACCTATCTACTGAAACTTGGCAGGCCAGAAGGGAGTGACAGGACATATTCAATGCATTGAATAGGAAAAATATGCAGCCAAGAATCCTTTATCCAGCAAGCCTGTCATTAAGAATAGAAGGGGTTATAAAGGTTTTCCTAGACAAACAAAAAATGAAGGAGTTCATCACCACTAAACCAACCCTATAAGAGTCCAAAGGGGGATTCTGTAAGTGGAATCTTGCAAAGACCACAAAGAACCAGAGACATCACTACAAGCATGAAACCTACAGAAAACACAATGACTCTAAATACATATCTTTTAATAATGACACAGAATGTAAATGGACTAAATCCTTCAATCAAAAGACATAGGGTATCAGAATGGATACAAAAAAAACCAAGATTCCTCTTTTTGCTATCTATAAGAGACCCATTTCAGACCCGAGGACACCTTCAGATTGAAAGTGAGGGGATGGATTGAGAGGAGAGAAGATGGCGGCGTAGGAGGACGCTGGGCTCACCACGTCCTGATGATCACTTAGATTCCACCCACACCTGCCTAAATAACACAGAAAACCACCAGAAGACTAGCAGAACAGAGTCTCCGGAGCCAAGCGCAAACAAGAGGCCCACGGAAGAGGGTAGGAAGGGCGGCAAAGCGGTGCATGCTACAGGGCTGGCGGGAGGGAGCTGGGGCAGAGGGACAGCCCGCCGGCCAAGCAGAGACCCTGAGTCTGGCTTGCAAAAGCAGAGGGGCCAGACGGAGTGTGTTCAGACAGTGAGCGGGACCTAACATCTGGAAAGTTGTAAGTTAACGGCTCTGCTCAGAGAGTGGGAAGGCTGGAGGACAATGGGAAGGAGAGTTGCTGAGCCCCGGGACGAAAGAGCTCAGTTTGGCGGGGAACAAAGGCACTTGCCAGCATCATCTCCCTCGCCCATCCCCCAGCCAAACTACCAAAGGGAAACAGTTCCTGCCAGGGAACTTGCTTGCACTGCGCAAACACGAATGCTGTGCTTCTGCGGATCCACACCTCCCATGGCGGGTCTGACTCCCTCCCACTGCTGCAGGGCCGCTCCCGAAGAGGATCACCTTAGGAGAAGTAAGCTGAGCCTGCCCCTCCCGCCCCCCGTGCACCTTGCCTATCCACGCCAGTTAATACACCAGATCCCCAGCACCACAAGCCTGGCAGTGTGCAAGTAGCCCAGACGGGCCACACCACCCCACAGTGATTCCCACCCCTAGGAGAGGGAAAGAGAAGACACACACCAGTCTGACTGTGGCCCCGGCGGTGGGCTGGAGGCAGAAATCAGGTCTGACTGCGGCCCCACCCACCAACGCCAGTTATTCAAGACAGCACAGAGAAAGTGCCCTGCAGTTCCGCACCACTCCAGGGACTATCCAAAATGACCAAACAGAAGAATTCCCCTCAAAAGAATCTCCAGGAAATAACAACAGCAAACAAACTGATCAAAAAGGATTTAAACAATATAACAGAAAGTGAATTTAGAAAAATAGTCATAAAATTAACCACTGGGCTTGAAAACAGTATAGAGGACAGCAGAGAATCTATTGCTACAGAGATCAAGGGACTAAGGAATAGTCAGGAGGAGCTAAAAAATGTGATAAACGAGGTGCAAAATAAAATGGAAATGTCCACGGCTCGGGTTGAAGAGGCAGAGGAAAGAATAGGTGAACTAGAAGATAAAATTATGGAAAAAGAAGAAGCTGAGAAAAAGATAAAAAAATCCAGGAGTATGAGGGAAAAATTAGAGAACTAAGGGATGCACTACAGAGAAATAATCTACGCATAATTGGGATTCCAAAGGAGGAAGAGAGAGGGAAAGGTGCTGAAGGTGTACTTGAAGAAATAATAGGTGAGAACTTCCCTGATCTGGGGAAAGAAAAAGGCATTGAAATCCAAGAGGCACAGAGAACTCCCTTCAGACATAACTTGACTCAATCTTCTGCATGACATATCATAGTAAAACTGGCAAAATACAAGGATAAAGAGAAAATTCTGAAAGCAGCTAGGGATAAACGTGCTCTACCATATAAAGAGAGACCTATAAGACTCGTGACCATTCTCTCTTCTGAAACTTGGTAGGCCAGAAAGGAATGGCAGGAGATCTTCAATGTGATGAACAGAAAAAATATGCAGCCGAGAATCCTTTATCCAGCAAGTCTGTCATTTAGAATAGAAAAAGGGGTAAAGGTCTTCCCAAACAAACAACAACTGAAGGAATTCACCACCACAAGAGAGCCCTACAAGAGATCCTAAGGGGGATCCTGTAAGACAAAGTCCCAGAGCGATCGCTACAAACATAAAACATACAGACATCACAATGACTCTAAACCCATATCTTTCTATAATAACACTGAATGTAAATGGACTAAATGCACCAACCAAAAGACATAGGGTATCAGAATGGATAAAAAAACAAGACCCATCTATTTGCTGTCTAAAAGAGACTCATTTTAGACCTGAGGACACCTTCAGATTGACAGTGAGGTGATGGAGAACTATTTATCATGCTACTGGAAGTCAAAAGAAAGCTAGAGTAGCCATACTTATATCAAACAAATTAGACTTTAAATTAAAGGTTGTAACAAGAGATGAAGAAGGGCATTATATAATAATTACAGGGTCTATCCATCAGGAAGAGCTAACAATTATAAATGTCTATGTGCCGAACACGGGAGCCCCCAAATATACAAAACAATGACTCACAAACATAAGCAACCTTATTGATAAGAATGTAGTAATTGCAGGGGACTTTAACACCCCACTTACAGAAATGGATAGATCATCTAGACACATGGTCAATAAAGAAACAAGGGCCCTGAATGAGACATCAGATCAGATGGACTTGACAGATACATTTAGAACTCTGCATCCCAAAGCAACAGAATATACGTTCTTCTCGAGTGCACACGGAACATTCTCCAAGATAGATCACATACTGGGTCACAAAACAGCCCTTCATAAGTATACAAGAATTGAAATCATACCATGCATACTTTCAGACCACAATGCTATGAAGCTTGAAATCAACCACAAGAAAAAGTCCAGAAAACCTCCAAAACCATGGAGATTAAAGAACACCCTACTAAAGAATGAGTGGGTCAACCAGGCAATTAGAGAAGAAATTAAAAAATATATGGAAACAAACGAAAATGAAAATACAACAATCCAAACGCTTTGGGATGCAGCGAGGGCAGTCCTGAGAGGAAAATACATTGCAATCTAGGCCTATATCAAGAAACAAGAAAAATCCCAAATACAAAACCTAATAGCACACCTAAAGGAAATAGAAGCAGAACAGCAAAGACAGCCTAAACCCAGCAGAAGAAGAGAAATAATAAAGATCAGAGCAGAAATAAACAATATAGAATCGAAAAAAACTGTAGAGCAGATCAATGAAACCAAGAGTTGGTTTTTTGAAATATAAACAAAATTGATAAACCCCTAGCCAGGCTTCTCAAAAAGAAAAGGGAGATGACCCAAAGAGATAAAATCATGAATGAAAATGGAATTATTACAACCAATCCCTCAGAGATATAAGCAATTATCAGGGAATACTATGAAAAATTATATGCCAACAAACTGGACAACCTGGAAGAAATGGACAAATTCCTAAACACCCACACGCTTCCAAAACTCAATCAGGAGGAAATACAAAGCTTGAACAGACCCATAACCAGTGAAGAAATTGAATCAGTTATCAAAAATCTCCCAAGAAATAAGAATCCAGGACCAGATAGCTTCCCAGGGGAGTTCTACCAGACGTTTAAAGCAGACATAATACCTATCCTTCTCAAGCTATTCCAAAAAATAGAAAGGGAAGGAAAACTTCCAGACTCGTTCTATGAAGCCAGTGTTACTTTGATTCCCAAACCAGACAGAGACCCAGCAAAAAAAGAGAACTACAGGCCAATATCCCTGATGAATATGGATGCAAAAATTCTCAATAAGATACTAGCAAATCAAATTCAACGGCATATAAAAAGAATTATTCACCATGATCAAGTGGGATTCATTCCTGGGCTGCAGGGCTGGTTCAACATTCGCAAATCAATCAACGTGATACATCACATTAATAAAAGAAAAGATAAGAACCATATGATCCTGTCAATCGATGCACAAAAGGCCTTTGACAAAATTCAGCAACCTTTCTTAATAAAAGCCCTCGAAGTGGGGATAGAAGGAACATACTTAAAGATCATAAAAGCCATTTATGAAAAGCCCACAGCTAACATCATCTTCAATGAGGAAAAACTGAGAGCTTTTTCCCTAAGATCAGTAACACGACAGGGATGTCCGCTCTCACCGCTGTTGTTTAACATAGTGTTGGAAGTTCTAGCATCAGCAATCAGACAACAAAAGAAAATCAAAGGCATCAAAATTGGCAAAGATGAAGTCAAGCTTTCGCTTTTTGCAGATGACATGATATTATACATGGAAAATCCGACAGACTCCACCAAAAGTCTGCTAGAACTGATACAGGAATTCAGCAAAGTTCCAGGATACAAAATCAATGTACAGAAATCAGTTGCATTCTTATACACTAATAATGAAGTAACAGAAAGACAAATAAAGAAACTGATCCCATTCACAATTGCACCAAGAAGCATAAAATACCTAGGGATAAATCTAACCAAAGATGTAAAAGATCTGTATGCTGACAACTCTAGAAAGCTTATGAAGATAATTGAAGAAGATATAAAGAAATGGAAAGACATTCCCTGCTCATGGATTGAAAGAGTAAATATTGACAAAATGTCAATACTACCCAAAGCTATCTACACATTCAATGCAATCCCAACCAAAATTGCACCAGCATTCTTCTCGAAACTAGGACAAGCAATCCTGAAATTCACATGGAACCACAAAAGGCCCCAAATAGCCAAAGTCATTGTGAAGAAAAAGACCAAAGCAGGAGGCATCACAATCCCAGACTTTAGCCTCCACTACAAAGCTGTAATCATCAAGACAGCATGGTACTGGCACAAAAACAGACACATAGACCAACGGAATAGAATAGAAACCCCAGAATTGGACCCACAAACGTATGGCCAACTAATCTTTGACAAAGCAGGAAAGAACATCCAATGGAAAAAAGACAGTCTCTTCAACAAATGGTGCTGGGAGAACTGGACAGCCAAATGCAGAAGATTGAAACTAGACCACTTTCTCACACCATTCACAAAAATAAACTCAAAATGGATAAAGGACCTGAATGTGAGACAGGAAACCATCAAAACCCTAGAGGAAAAAGCAGAAAAAGACCTCTCTGACCTCAGCCGTAGCAATTTCTTACTTGACACATCCGCAAAGGCAAGGGAATTAAAAGCAAAAATGAACTACTGGGACCTTATGAAGATAAAAAGCTTCTGCACAGCAAAGGAAACAACCAACAAAACGAAAAGGCAACCGACGGAATGGGAAAAGATATTTGCAAATGACATATTGGACAAAGGGCTAGTATCCAAAATCTATAAAGAGCTCACCAAACTCCACACCCGAAAAACAAATAACCCAGTGAAGAAATGGGCAGAAAACATGAATAGACACTTCTCTAAAGAAGATATCCGGATGGCCAACAGGCACATGAAAAGATGCTCAACGTCGCTCCTCATCAGGGAAATACAAATCAAAACCACACTCAGATATCACCTCACGCCAGTCAGAGTGGCCAAAATGAACAAATCAGGAGACTACAGATGCTGGAGAGGATGTGGAGAAACAGGAACCCTCTTGCACTGTTGGTGGGAATGCAAATTGGTGCAGCCGCTCTGGAAAGCAGTGTGGAGGTTCCTCAAATAATTAAAAATAGATCTACCCTATGACCCAGCAATAGCACTGCTAGGAATTTACCCAAGGGATACAGGAGTACTGATGCATAGGGGCACTTGTACCCCAATGTTTATAGAAGCACTCTCAACAATAGCCACATTATGGAAAGAGCCTAAATGTCCATCAACTGATGAATGGATAAAGAAATTGTGGTTTATATACACAATGGAGTACTACATGGCAATGAGAAAGAATGAAATATGGCCCTTTGTAGCAATGTGGATGGAATTGGAGAGTGTGATGCTAAGTGAAATAAGCCATACAGAGAAAGACAGATACCATATGTGTTCACTCTTATGCGGATCCTGAGAAACTTAACAGGAACCCATGGGGGAGGGGCAGGAAAAAATAAAAGAGGTTAGAGTGGGAGAGAGCCAAAGCATAAGAGACTTTTAAAAACTGAGAACAAACTGAGGTTTGATGGGGGCTGGGAGGGCGGGGAGGGTGGGTGATGGGTATTGAGGAGGGCACCTTTTGGGATGACCACTGGGTATTGTATGAAAACAATAAATTTCATATATTGAAAAAAATAAAAAATGAACAAAAATTAAAAAAATAAACAAAAATAAATAAATAAATAAACAAATAGGGTCAATTCACAAGTTAAAAAAAAAAGAAAGTGAGGGGATGGACAACCATCTATCATGCTACTGGATGTCAAAAGAAAGCTGGAGTAGCCATACTTATATCAGACAAACTAGATTTTAAACTAAAGTTTGTAACAAGAGATGAAGAAGGGCATTATATCATAATTTCAGAAGAAGAAATCTAGAAGAGCTAACAATTATAAATGTTTATGCACCCAATTCAATAGAACCTAAATATATAAGACAATCACAACATAAGCAATTAATGGTAAGAATGTGGTAATTGCAGGGGACTTTAATACTCCACTTACAACAGTGGACAGATCACCTAGGCTGGAAATCAGTAAAGAAGCAATGGCCCTGAATGATACACTGGACCAGATGGACTTGACAGATATATTCAGAGCTTTTCATCCTAAAGCAGCAGAATACACATTCTTCTCGAATGCACATGGAACATTTTCCAAGATAGATCACATACTGGGTCACAAAACAGCTCTTAATAAATATAAAAGAAATGAGATCATACAATGCACACTTTCAGATACAGTGCTATGAAACTTGAAATCAACCACAGGAAGAAGTTTGGAAAACCTCCAAAAACATGGAGGTTAAAGAACATCCTACTAAAGTATGAATGGGTCAACCAGGCAATTAAAGAAGAAATTAAAAAATATATGGAAACAAATGAAAATGAAAACATGACACTCCAAACCATTTGGGATGCAGCAAAAGCAGTCCTAAGAGGAAAATATATTGCAATCTGGGCCTATCTCAAGAAACAAGAAAAACCCCAAACACAAAATCTAACAGCACACCTAAAGGAACTAGAAGCAAAGACCCCAAACCCAGTAGAAGAAGAGAAATAATAAAGATCACAGCAGAAATAAACAATATAAAATCCAAAAAAACAGTAGAACAGATCAAGGAAACTAAGAGCTGGGTTTTTGAAAAAATAAAAATAAGCCCCTAGTCAGACTTCTCAAAAAGAAAAGAGAGAGGACCCAAATAGATAAAATCACAAATAAAAATGGACTTAACACAACTAATCCCTCAGGAATACAATGATCAGAAAATACTATGAAAAATTATATGCCAACAAACTGGACAACCTGGAAGAAATGGACAAATTTTTAGCACCCACATACTACCAAAACTCAAACGGGAAGAAATAGAAAATTTGAACAGACTCATAACTAGTGAAGAAATTGAATCAGTTATCAAAAATCTCCCAACAAATAAGTCCTGGGCCAGACAGCTTCCTAAGGGAATTCTACCAGACATTTAAAGCAGAGTTAATACCTATCCTTCTCAAGCTGTTCCAAAAAATGGAAATGGAAGGAAAACTTCCGGACTCATTCTATGAAGCCAGCATTACCTTGATTCCCAAACCTGACAGAGACCCCACAAAAAAAAAGGAGAATTACAGGCCAATATCCCTAATGAACATGGATGTAAAAATTCTCAACAAGATACTAGCAAATCGAATTCAACAGCATACAAAAAGAATTACTCACCATGATCAAGTGGGATTCATTCCTGGGCTGCAAGGCTGTTTCAATATTTGCAAATCAATCAATGTGATACAGCACATTAATAAAACAAAGGATAAGAACCATGTGATTCTGCCAATAGATGCAGAAAAAGCATTTGACAAAATACAGTATCCTTTCTTAATAAAAACATTCAAGAAAGTCGGGATAGAAGGAACATACCTAACTATAATAAAAGCCATATATGAAAAGCCCACAGCTAATATCATCCTCAATGGCGAAAAACTGAGAGCTATCCCCCTGAGATCAGGAACACGACAGGGATGTCCACTCTCACCACTGTTGTTTAACATAGTGTTGGAAGTGCTAGCATTAGCAATCAGACAACAATGAAATCAAAGGCATCAAGATTGACAAAGATGAAGTCAAGCTTTCACTTTTTGCAGGTGACATGATACTATACATGGAAAACCCAAAAGACTCCACCAACAGTCTGCTAGAACTAATACACGAATTCAGCAAAGTCACAGGGTACAAAATCAATCTATAGAAATCAGTTCCATTTTTATACACCAATAATGAAGCAACAGAAAGAGAAATCAAGGAACTGATCCCATTTACAAGTGCACCAAGAACCATGAAATACCTAGGAATAAGCCTAACCAAAGATGTAAAAGATCTGTATCCTGAAAACTATAGAAAGCTTATGAAGGAAATCGAAGAAGACACAAAGAAATGGGAAAACATTCCGTGCTCATGGATTGGAAGAATAAATATTGTCAAAATGTCAATACTACCCAAAGCTATCTACACATTCCATGCAATCCCAATCAAAATTGCACCAGCATTCTAGTCAAAGCTAGAACAAACAATCCTAAAATTTGTATGGAACCACAAAAGACCCCAAATAGTCAAAGTAATATTGCGGAAGAAAACCAAAGTGGGAGGCATCATAATCCCAGACTTTAGCCTCTACTACAAAGCTGTAATCATCAAGACAGTATGGTATTGACACAAAAACAGACACACAGACCAACGGAATAGAATAGAGAACCCAGAATTGGACCCACAAATGTATGGCCAACTAATCTTTTACAAAGCAGGAAAGAGTATCCAATGGAAAAAAGACAGTCTTTTTAACAAATGGTGCTGGGAGAACTGGACAGCAACATGCAGAAGAATGAAATTAGAACACTTTGTTACACCATACATAAAAATAAACTCAAAATGGATGAAAGACCTAAATGTGAGACAGAAAACCATCAAAACCCTAGAGGAGAAAGCAGGCAACAACCTCTTTGACCTCAGCTGTAGCAATTTCTTACTCAACACATCTCCAAAGGCAAGGGAATTAAAAGCAAAAATGAACTATTGGGACCTCATCAAGATAAAAAGTTTCTGCACTGCAAAGGAAAAAATCAACAAAACTGAAAGGCAACTGACAGAATGGGAAAAGATATTTGCAAATGACATATCAGATAAAGGGTTAGTATCCAAAATCTATAAAGAACTTACCAAAGTCCACACCCAAAAAACAAATAATCCAGTGAATAAATGGGCAGAAGACATGAATAGACACTTTTCCAAAGAAGACATCCAGATGGCCAACAGACACATGAAAACATGCTCAATGTCACTTATCATCAGGGAAACACAAATCAAAACCACACTGAGATACCACCTCACACTGGTCAGAGTGGCTAAAATTAACAACCCAGGAAACAACAGATACTGGCTGGTGAGGATGTGGAGAAATGGGAACCCTCTTGCACTGTTGGTGAGAATGCAAACTGATGCAGCCGCTCCAGTGTGGAGGTTCCTCAAAAAATTAAAAATAGAACTGCCCTACGACCCATCAACAGTACTACTAGGAATTTATCCGAATATACAAGAATGGTGATTCATAGGGCCACATGTGCCCAATGTTTACAGCAGCGCTATCAACAATAGCCAAATTATGGCAAGAACCTAAATGTCCATCAACTGATGAATGGATAAAGATGTGGTTTATATATACAATGGAATACTACGTGGCAATGAGAAAGAATGAAATCATTTGCAGCAACATGGATGGAACTGGAAGGTAGTATGGTAAGTTAGTAAGTCAGTCAGATAAAGACAGATATCATATGTTTGCACTCATATGAGGATCTTGAGAAACCATGAGGGAAGGGAAGGGGAAAAATTAGTTACAAACAGAGAGGTAGGGAAGCAAACCTAAGAGACTCTTAAATACAGAGAACAAACTGAAGGCTGTGGGTGGGGGAGAGGGAAAAGTGGGTGATGGGCATCGAAAAGGGCACTTATTGGGATGAGGACTGGCTGTTATATGTAAGTGATGAACCACGGGAATCAACCCCAAAACCAAGAGCATACTTTACACGCTGTATGTTAGCCAGTTGACAATAAATTATGTTAAAAATAAAAAATAAAGAAAAGAAAAAAGAAAAGTAAAAAAGAAGGGGAACACTTCCCACTCTTTGCGAGGAAGAAGCTCTACTCCTTTCCAATCCTTCCTCCCTGGTGATTAGCTCCAGGCAGCTACCTCCAAACACTCCTCACCATGGACTCCCTGAGTCACAGACCCTCAGGCTATCAAACAGTTCATCTTACAGACGACCCTGGGGTCACCTTTTAATCCTGATGGGTATTTCAAATAATACTTCAAAATGAAAATTGATATGTGTACATATTTACTTATACTATAATATTGTTTCATATATATTATAAGGCTGGTCTTTCCCTCACAGTCAATAATTCTACTCATTCCTCCTTTATAGACAGGTAAGACAAATATCAGAAAGGCCAAAGGCTTTGCTGAAGGTTGCAAGGTTAGACTGTAACAAAATCTGGCTAATAGGAGCTCTTCCCAGTGGAAAGCCAGCATCTTTGTGCCAGGGCCGCAGCAATCTCAGACATCCCTACCACAAAAGAATAAGAGTAAAATGCCCCATCCCCTGCCTAGGGGTTGGGGGGCTTTCCTGCCCTTAGGAGATGCTCCATGAAACCATGTCTACCCAGAAGCTGGGCAGCTGGATCCAGCACCTATAATAATAAATAATAAACAAGAAATAATATAAAACAAAGAAAGCCAATCAATTTTTACTCCACCCTTCCCAATTAAAATAGTTCAGATAGGGCAAAAACATAAATGGGACAGAAAAGAACCATAAAAGAAAACCCTAGCACTTGGTTAAATGAATAAACTCGGGTTTTAAAAGGGAAATGGTGGTAGGTAGGTAGGTAGGTAGGTAGGTAGGTAGGTAGATAGATAGGAGGGAGGAAGGAAGGAAGGAGGAAGAAAGGAAATAGGGCTTGGTTGGTAAGGAGTAAAGATAACTTAGTTCACTGAGGCCTGGGGTCCCACCACCCTCCCTGTGACCTTGGATAACTTCTCTAATCTCAAGTTCCTCACAAGTAAAGGGAAAGATTGAACTAGAACCCTAGCAGAGTCCCTTTCCACCCCAAAATGTATGAAAGAAGAAATCTGTGAAGAGCACAAATTAAACCACTTATTAATATTTTCTACAAGGTTCAAACAGGTCCTAGGCTAGGAACACCTTCTAAAACTTAGGGCATTCCTAAATACAAAGTATCTAGAGAAATAATATAAATTAAATAAAGCAGGTAAGTGCCATGGAAGCATCTAGAAGAGCACCTGGCACACAGCAGGCTCTCATCTACCTAGACAGATGAACAGGACAGAGGGACAACAGATAGATGACAGGTGAAAAAAACCATAGTTTTTTATGAGAAAAAACTGCTTCATATCTATGTTTTTAATATTTGTCCAATTTAGATATGATTTGTAAAGTTCTGAAGTAGGCCAGGCAATTAGTAACTGTAGCTCCCTAAACATAAAGTAGCCACAACTGGGAAGCTCTTGATAGGGAGAAGTCTGTTATAAGATGGCCTACAGGACTGACAGGGAAATTCCTGTCCCCAGCCGAAGACTCCCCTTCTGGGTTCTTCTTCCTACCCCGCTTGCCATGTGCGCACCAAATTACTACTAATGCAGAATGCGACGTAACAGACTATCAATTGTTCCCTCTGCTTATGCTCGGACTCAAGATCTCTGGAGAGTGATCTCCTCTGAGCCCATCAGTGTGAAATAAATCTCTGAGTGCCACTTGGTTCTTCCACCAGGTGATCCAGACCAGGTTCCATAACACTCCCACTTCTGATGGCCAGAACTGCCATGGGCACTCTCCCCATCCCACTGTAGCACCGGACATCCAGGTCTTCACCCTCTCCTGGTCCCCTCTTTGTGTGTCTGTTTTTCCTCTCTTTCTTTTGGTGCTTCTTACTCCTCGGCTCATCTCCTAAGTGTTGGTGTTCCCAAAGTCCCATTGTCAGGCCCCTCATCTCCCTCTAGAGACTTATCTTCATAGCCATCACTGATAACCCAAAATCTGTAACTTCAGCTCATAAAACTTTTCCTGAGATCCAATCCACTCCATAGATAGTCTCACTTGCTCATCTCCCAAACATACCCAATTTTAAGACATCAAAAACAAACCTTTCCTCCAAAGCAAACCTGTCCCTTCTAGTTTTATACACCCTGACTTAAAACAAAAGGTATGGTCATCCTAGAAACTTCATGCTCCTGACTTCACTCTCAGCCAACCATGTGCCTACCAACCCCCTTCAGTCCACTCTGTTCACACTGCCATGGCTATGTTTCTATATCCCTCTCTCCAGGGCTTTCCTAGATGGAAGCTGACTGCGGTTCCCCAATACTTATGGTATGATGTGTAATTCCTGAGTGTGACTGACAGAGTCCTTTACAGTCTGACCTCTCCAGACTATTGGCCTGCCCTCTACCCAGGTCCTACAATCAGCCACACTGGGTCTGTTTCCTGTCCCTAAACTCACCAGGCTCCTTCCTGTCCCAAGGAATGACACACCCAAGTCTGAGCCTGTGACCTCTTTCATTCCTTCCCTGCCTGCCAGTCCCTGTGTATCTGGGGGAGTCCTTCTTAAACTTCATGTGCCCTCCTCTGCCAGACCTACTACATCCCACCAGCTGTCCACACCACCTGACACACAGCCTTCTCACGCTGTCACAGGCCACTGGTCTCTCCCACCCACACAGCGATTCTCAGACTCTGCATGGATCAAAACCATCTGGGGAGTTTATTTAAAACTAGGATTCCAAGTTCTATCACAGGCTGTGGTTCAGTGGGGCTCGAGTGGGTTATAATGTGCCTTCCCTCACATATCCAAAGGACTTTCATATGGACAGCAAATAGGATTACTGTACATGACTCTCATAGTCAGAACTAGGACCACTGAGTGAAAAAACTGGCTTCTACTCATTGACAGGGAATAAATTTAAGTAATTTAGAACCATGCAAAACTGAAGTGGACTGCTTTATGAGGCAGTAGGCTCCCCATCACTGCAGCTGTTGGAGAAAGGCTGAATGACCACATGTCAAGGGTGTTGAAGAGGAATTCATCCATCAGATAGGATTGCATCAGAGAGCCAGGAAATGCCCTTCCACTTCTGAACGATTTTATAAAACAGTAATTGTGTATGGGTTAATAACCCTTGTTGAATTTCACTCACAGACCTGTTGTTAACAGTGACCTTAAGGACATACCCTAAAAGAACAAATGATTCTCTCAGATACCTACCATAAAGACCAGTCATTACCCAGACTCCCAGAGGAGCCATTTATAGACAGAGTTTCAGGAGTCAAGGCCAGTATTCATCAGCTCTACCTTAAAAATGGGACTTGAATCTCAAGCATTCTTGCTACTAGAAGCAATGAGCTAGGAAGGTTTATTGTTTATTTTTTTATTTGTTTATTTGTTTTAGGAGGGATTAAACCAAAGATAAAATTTATTTTTTTTATTTTTCTTTCAAAGACAGAATTTACATGCTAAAGATCAAACCCTCATATTTATTCAGATGGATTTTTTCTCATGTTGAAGTTTATGATATCAAATAAATATATTACAGAGTCTGCTCTCTAAGAGCTTATAAAAATGGTAAATCCAAGGATAAGGAAATACCAGTGTTCAAAAATCAAGTATTTAATTTTAGCTGAACATTCAACAAGCATGATTTCTCCACAGAAGAATCTGTGAATCATTCCATTAACTGTCTTTAGGGAGACAGTGTGAGAAAGAAACTATGCTCCAAATTATTCTCTCCTTTCATTTAAAAGTAAGCAGGGTCTCTTGCAGAGCACTCATAGACTTTGAGATAAACACTCAATTCACTGTGAGTTCAGAACTTATAGGAACAGGGGCACCTGGGTGGCTCAGTCGGTTGAGCGTCTGACTTCAGCTCAGGTCATGATCTCATGGTTCATGAGTTCAAGCCCTGCATTGGGCTCTGTGCTGACAGCTCAGAACCTGGAGCCTGCTTCAGATTCTGTGTCTCCCTCTCTCTCTGCCCTTCCTCTGCTTGCATTCTGTCTCTCTCTAAAAAATAAACATTCAAAAAAAATTTTTAAAAAAAGAACTTATAGGAACAGATATTTACTTTGAATTTCAAATAATCAGTGTTTCCTTACAGTCAAAATAAATAAATAAATAAAACCTGCAGGGAATCTTTGTGATTTGAGACAGACAGCCCTTTTGAGTGAAATTACTTCAGTCTAATGGGTTTTTACAGGAAGTATATTTCAGAATC
This sequence comes from Prionailurus viverrinus, assembly GCF_022837055.1. NCBI lineage: Eukaryota > Metazoa > Chordata > Mammalia > Carnivora > Felidae > Prionailurus > Prionailurus viverrinus. The sequence continues at coordinate 32,699,066 of NC_062572.1, forward strand.
AAATCAATTTATTCTTATGACATTTCCCCATGTCTAGATACAAACTGAGTGTTATCAGAAAAGGAAACTGCCAGTGAAGAGTATTCAAATGCACAGGCTGTCTTCTAAGTAACACGGTTGAATTTTTCTTATGAGCAAAAAAAAAAAAAAAAAAAGTGGAGAAGGTTTTAATGAATTTTGCCACTCTCTACAGAGTACTACAAATATTGAAAATTATCATTTTTGTAACAGTGACTACAGAATTAAAAAAGCAGCCTGACTGTGCTAGAATTATCTATCTTGTTTCCCACAGCCCGGCTTCCATTCTCAGGTGGCATGAATGAAGACATGTGAGGGAAACAAAATTGTCCATGTATCTAGAAGAAGACAGCACCCAGATTTAGTTAAGAGAGTTTCTATTTTAGTAACTCTTGTAGAGCCAACACTCAAGGTGAAGAGCAAAGGACTGATGCTGACGCACCGAGGGCACCACTATGCAGGAGACCTTTCCAAGGATGGACACCTGTCTTCCAGAGGGAAGAACACACAAAACAATACGACGAAGTTTCCTCAGTGGCTCCTATCTACATTTACCTTTCCCTTCCTATGTGCTTCACTCCCACTGTCTGCAACACACCATGAGCAGCTTCTCTAACTACTTGTACTGTAGAACTTAGCAGCACAGCACATACTATATCCTCCACTGACTGCTTTGAGAGTATGCCTTGTCTCCCTAATCAGACTACACACTGCTGAAGGTACAAGGACATTGCCCTACGTTCCTCCCATCTACTCCCTCTGAACATTTCACACACTTCAAATGTAGCAGGTACTCTATCAAATACACAGTTTAATACTACCTGCCTTTGGGGTTACTTGCCCCCTTCCTTCCCGTATTCAGTGAGGAATTACTGAGAGACTCTTGCACACATGACACTATTCAAAGCATCACTGTCTTTAGGTACGCAGGAAAAGGAGAAAAAAGTGCCTCCACTGAAGATTTTTAAATTGATGTGCTATTTGTATAACATATGCCTCTACACAAAAAAATCAAACAATACCTGTCATTAAAGATATTTCTAAAAAACAAAAAACAATAATGTTCACTGTGGGAAAGAATGGAAAATACAGGTAAGTAATTTAAAAAATTAATACTTAACCTCCCATCATCAAAGCTAACCAGTATTAATATCTTGGTATATCCTTCATATCAGTTAAATATGCATATATATTTTTTAACAAAAACAGTGTCATACCACAGATTATTATATAAAGTTTTCATTTAATATATGTTAAAACTCATTCTATGTTAATTATTCTTTGGAACAGAACATTTATATGACCTCGGTATATTTGAAGACAATCTTCTAAAGTTCAGAATAAAACTCATCGTCACTCCTTGCTGATAACAAGATTAGGTCTAAAAGAGGGGCAACAGGGGCACCTGGGTGGGTCAGTCAGTTGAGTGCCGACTTAGGCTTAGGTCACGATCTTGAGGTTCGTGAATTTGAGCCATGCATCGGCCTTTGTGCTGACAGCTCAGAGCCTGAAGCCTGCTTTAGAATCTGTGTCTCCATCTCTCTCTGCCCCTACCCTACCCTCTCAAAAATAAATATTAAAAAAATTAAAATAAAATAAATAAAAGAGAGGCAGCAAAGAACATGCACAGTACATGAAATTATTTAGAGGCTTTTAATGCTGACAGCCATCACAAAAACTAAAGTGTCAAGTCATATTACTATTCCACCTAAAAGAGCACTCTAGTGCTGTTGATCTGGCAATTAAAATGTTGCACATTTTTTAAAATGAGACTCAATTATAATTATAAAGACTTAAGGTATCTATGAGATCCCAACCAATATTTATTTTATTTTTATTACAGTACTGTTCCTGACACTACATATTTTATTGTGGAAATGAGAACTACTATTATCATTGTCAGCTGTCAAAACACTTCCTAAAAGCCTAGGTCATAAGCCAACACTAACTCAAAGACAACATGATAGTTAAAAATGCAAAACTGTCCTCAGAGCTGACTCCTAGGCCTCTCTGACATAATGCCTAACAGGTTTTGTTCTGTTTAGACAAAGCTCTTTTTGGTGCTGGAATAATTAAACCACACAGGCACACTTGAGAAATCTGCATTTTAATTTCTACTATCATTTTCCTTTGGTGCAGTCAATCCTAAAGACTTTCATTAAGGGAAGCAACTCACAGCCTGCCCATCCACCCCCATTCTCCATTCTTCTTATTCTCAACCCTTTCTGCTGGGTGACGTCTTTGTGATTAACCTGATAACTACACACACAGAACTGGTTAGAAACATGATTAGTTTTTTCCCAAAAGATGAGTCAAGCTCTCTATCTCAAGCAAAGAAAGAAAAAAATCATAGTTTTCCAATTAAGCTCTTCTCTGAAGGCATAGAAGTATTCAACAAGCTCATATCCAGTGATCCACAGACTTCTCATGTAATTTTCATAATGGAAGCCAGAAGAAACCTTCCTGCCCTTAACACAAATAAATACTAAATCTCACTCAAGAATAATTTATGATGTTTATCATCTTTGTATTCCCCTTTTCATTTCTATTAAATTGGTCTCCACACTGTTAGATCTAGCAAGCTATTTTCTGCTACTTTTACCTTTTGAATTTTCTACTTGGTTTATTCAGTTTGTCTTCTAAAAGGCATTTATATTTCTACTCAGGTCCAGCTGGAAAGATGCAGGTGCATACCTGAAGCAAGTAGATTGAGATCTTAAGGTCACCTGGGCTGTCCTGCCACGGCGGTATTTCAGAATCAGACATCGAAACCAGGTGGAGTCTGTGGTATTCCTAAATAGCCGCTCCCCCTACCTACAGACTTTATTGGTATATTTCAGAGTTCCACGTGGAAGGTTTATTTGGACTGCAAAAGACTCTGAACGATAAGGTCACCAGAACACTATACTGGCATAAATACATGAAAGTAAAATGGTGACTCACATGCAGAAAAAACAAGAAATGTTCCAGTACAAGCTGTGAGAATATCACAACTGCTGCCAGACAGTCCTACATAAGCTAGTACGGCACACAACTAGCCTCAACAGAAATGTCAGTGTACAAGGCAAAGCAACTATGCAAATTCCAAGAATGGCCTTTTTTCTCTTAACACCTCTGCTAACACCGTATTCCAAGTACATGTCTTCGCCCATCCACCTTCTCTGTGGGTAACAATCACAAGTTTATGTTCCCCTTACCCATCACTGTACAGTCAACATGTGCCAACTGTGTCAAAGCCTGGTGCTGACAGGAATAAGATCAGGCATGCCTGGCTCTGCCATGACCCTGTGCTCATTGACCAGGGGCAAAACCCTCATGAGGGACAACACAGTGTGTAGCTGACATCATGCTAGAAGAGAGATGCCCTTAATGAGAAACATGCAACTCATTATTTCTCATCCATCATACTGTTGTAACAGGCCCTTCTCAGCTCTGTCAGTGTAGTCTTCACTATAGTGATAATACCTGACATGGATGAGGGTAACAATGATGTCATCCAGACAACCCATGAGATGACATGCATGTGAACTGATGAAAGAACCCACATGGAAAGGCCCAGAAAGGTGATACAAAGCAATACAAATCTGGCTCAGGGCCATAGTGATGTTGGCTCTCCTGTCTGAAGGATTGTGCTTAGAGCCCATGGAATCACCCCCCTAAGCGAAGTGCAAAAAAGAAGCACTTAGAATTTAAGGAAAGAAGTATTCACTCTTCCTCAAACCCACTATCTCTTCCCTACTAGAATTCATCACTGGAAGAGCTGGCACGCTGTGTATACTAAAATGACAGAAGAATAAGAACTTAGATTCAGAGGCATATTTTTTTAACTTTTTAAATGTTTTTATTTATTTTTGAGAGAGAGAGAGAGAGAGCACACATAAGCAGGGGAGGTGCGGAGAGAGAGGGAGACACAGAATCCGAAGCAGGCTCCAGGCTCTGAGCCGTCAGCACAGAGACCAACATGGGGCTCGAACTCATGAGCCATGAGATCATGACCTGAGCCGAAGTCAAATACTTAACTGACTGAGCCACCCAGGAGCCCCATTAAATGTTAATTTATTTATTTTGGAGAGAGAGAGATTGTGCGTGCGTGGATGAGGGACCAGAGAATCCCAAGCAGGCTCCGCACTGTCAGCACAGAGCCTGATGTGTGGCTTGAACTCAAAAACCTTGAGATCATGACCCAAGCTGAAATCAAGAAGTCTGATGCTTAACCTTAACTGACTGAGCCACCATGTTTAGTGAACAACAAAAGGGAAGCCCTGAGGCCACATCTACTATCTCCTTGATGAACAATTAGGCTCCTTTCACAGGGGTTGCTTGGTACTCAAAACTTGAAACATGTACTACTATCTCTACTCCCTCTCTCTATAAGCCAGTAACTACAATGCACCCGAGCTGAACATTCAAATATTTTTTGCAAACCTAAAACGCAATTCCTTTTTTTTCCTTCTTCTGAAAGGCAATTCTTTTTTTTTTTTTTTAAGTTTACTTATTTACTTTGAGAAAGAGAGAACAAGCTGGGAGGGGGAGAGAAAGAGAATCCCAAGAAGATTCCACACTGTCAGCACAGGGCCTGATGGGGAGCTCAAAGTCACAAACTGTGAAGTCATGACCTGAGCCAAAACCAAAAGTTGGATGCTTAACTGACTGAGTCACGAGGCACGAAAGGCATTTCTTAACACAAAATTTGGTGAAGTTGTTATATTCATATCCCATCCATCTGCCTTCTCCACATAGGGTAAAAGAGACCAAATTCAGTGGGGAGAAAAGGAGAAAAAAGATGGGACAAAAAATATCAGAGGGGTGTCTGGGTGCCTCAGTCGGTTAAGCAACCGACTCTTGATTTCAGCTCAGATCATGATCTTGCAATTCTTGCCTTCAAGCTGGCATCTGGCTCCACGTTGGCAGCACAGAGCCTGCTTGGTATTCTCTCTTTCTCCCTCTCTCTCTGCCCCTCTCCCACTTGCATTCTCATTCTCTCTCTCTCCCTCAAAATATATAAACTTAAAAAAATACATATGTATATTTATATATTTCAGAAATTCTCACTGGGGCCATGAGCGGACACTTTCATATCCCCTCTTACTTGCGTTATGAAAAAAGCAGTGCATGTCAGTCTTTCTATTTTTACTCCGTTTCCACTCCTGAGAGGCCCTGTATGAGAAGATGTCCATCTACCTTTTCAGTGGCCTTTTCACCTTCAAGTAATAATACTAGAGAATTTTTTGAGCCAAATTATCTTTGTAAATAAATTTAAATGGCCAGTATATTTAAAGACAGAAATTGGAAAATCCACATTATATTTACTTATGTTCTTTTCATGGCTAGGCACGGTCATTTTGTAAGTATGACTTGAAAATTCCATGAGTTAAAACTGCAGGCATCTTTTGTCATACTTACTTATTTTAGTACTGATATCTATAACAGAGGCCCAAAGTCTAACAGGGCAAAACACATGATAACACGGAGACCAAAAACTACACAGAATTATCACTGAGAAATATTGATAACTGTCCTTGCAAGGTACACTGTAATGCTGCATACCTCTTCACTTGTATTTATCTAGCTACATACTCAATTAAATTACTACCTTCCTGAGAGCAGAGAACACACTTTTCTGGAAAGAGAAATTCTACAGGCTATTTATTCTTGGTCTGACCCTAAAATAAACCTGCTTCCACAGTGGCTCAGAGATGCAATTTTTTTTCTCCACTGATAACAAGAGAAATCAAGAAAGTGGAAAGCCTTGGATAAGAGAGCCTGGCTGAGAGCTTGGGAGGCCACACCTTGTTCATCACTCCAGAGAGATACCATTCTCCAAAACTGGCTACAGCGTGAAGTTTAAGTCTTTTGATTCCATGGCCCACCCACAGCTCACATTCTCTATGCTCCATCAGAAAGTGCAAACACCTTAGTCTCATTGATTTCAAAGGCAACAACAGTCAGAAAAAAATTAATCAATTTCCAACCGTGTCTTAGCTATATGCCTATTGGTTGAAAGGAAATCTTTGAAACACACATGCCGATCTCAAGAACAGTGTCATGTGAGGGTTGAACAGGTTGGAGGAATGTGTACCCTTTGCAGCTGTTGTGTCTAGTTTTCACCAAGATGTGTTTAATGTAGCTGTCACCAGAAAGTTTCCTTCCTCGAGATAATATTTCTGATGAAGTACCAACGTTCCTATCATTCATCATATATGTGATTATAACATCAAACTCAACTGGCAATGTCTCCTTATTAGGTATCTGTCCACAAGAGACAACTCTCTGATAATTAAATTCTCAAAAATGAGCTCACAATCATGTTTATCTGCCATAAAAAATGCCTTCCCTGCTATTATTACATAGTAAATGGAAAGCAGAGTATTAAAGTTCACAGGTAACAATATGACTTTGCTTGTAAACTAACTTAAACAGTTGTAAAGACAGGTACACTCAGGACACCTGGCTGGCTCAGTCAGTAGAACATGCAGCTCTTGATCCCAGGGTTGTGAGTTCGAGCCCCACATTGGGTGTAGAGATTACCTAAAAATAAAATCTTAAAAAAAAAAAATTAAAAAGACAGGGAAGTTCATTACTTGACAAGTCCATCCCACTGTTGGACAACTTCAACTGTCAAAGAAACAACCTTCCAACGATGGAGCAGAATTTTGCTTCCCTATACCTTGTACTCACAGGCCCTAGAATGATAATTCCAATGCTAAAACCCCACTTCTTTCACCAAAGAGCCACTCCATTTATATAAGGCCTCTGTCTTACAAATATGGAGTCCTCTCCATCCTTGGGCTCCTCAGTTTACTTCTCATGTGACATCATGTCCAAATTTTTTAGTGTATCATCATCCATACTTTAGCATGAAACCTAAAACTGAAAACAAATGTGGCCTAACCAATGTAGGTTTCCATGGGGAAATGACAGGCACTGATTAGACACTAGTCTTCTATGAATGCAGCATGAAAATCCATGGGGTTTTGTTTATTTTCAGCTGCCTCATATTCTTGATATATATCATAGCTTTTAGTTTTGCTGTGTTCTGTTTTACTACTAACCTCTTCTCCATATAGTCCTTTTCATTTTCCCATCCTAAAATTATGTAACTTGGTTTCTGAACCAAAATACAATTCAAACCTGCATTTTCACCCATATTAAATTTCATCATATTTGTGTTAATTAATGTTTCTAGCCTATCAATGCCATTCTAAATTATGACCCTTTTATAATATATTTACTGTTTCCAGATAGAAAGCAAAAATAATATAAAAACAGGGAGGCGGACAAAACATAAGAGACTCTTAAATACGGAGAACAGAGGGTTACTGGAGGGGTTGTGGGAGGGAGGATGGGCTAAACAGGTAAGGGGCATTAAGCAATCTACTCCTGAAATCATTGTTGCACTATATGCTAACTAATTTGGATATAAATTTAAAAAATTTTTAAAATATATAAAATATCTGTCTTAGTCTACTCAGGCTGCTATAACAAAAACCCTATTAATTGGATGACTTATAAGCAACATGTATTTCTCACAGTTCTGGAGGCTGAGAAGTCCAAGATCACAGTGCTGGCAGATTCAGTGTGTTGTGTCTGCTGAGAGCGTACTTCCTCACAAACAGCCATGTTCTCACTGTAACCTCACACAGAAGGCACAAGCGAACTCTCTGGTGTCTCCATTTTAAGAGCAATAATTCCATTCAGAAGGCTTGGCCCTCATACCTAATCACCTCCCAGGGGCCCCACCTTTTAACACTATAACCTTGGAGGCTAGGATTTCAGCATATGAAGTTTGGGGGCACATTCAGACCTTAGCACCATCGTTCAAAACTTTAATTGCTGAAAAACTCTAAATGGGACAGGGCAAGAATATCCCTTCCTCCGAAAACAACTATTTAGTAATCATAATTGGTGGTTGTAGTGTTAGTATTTTTCCTCTAGCTCTGCTGTACACGTAAAATGAGATAAATCAAAGGAGTAAGCATGAGATATTCTAATTCCATCATTCCTCATATCCTTGAGAACCAGGATTTTTAGTATAGAAGAAAGGAGATAATGTAATACAGAAAAGGTTAGGTAAAAACCCAGTAATCCTGAAATTCTAAATTTGAATTGAACATATTAAGATAAATTCACAAGGCCTTTTTAATCTTATACTGTGTATATATGCCTAGCTCTATTCACTGAAAAGGCCTAAAAACAAGAACGTAGTATCAGTGAGCATCCCTAGTATTCAGACTATGCTCTTAAAATGCAACTTTCCGGTGTGCCTGTGTGGCTCAGTCGGTTGGGCATCCGACTTGGGTTCAGGTCATGATCTCACAGTTTGTGAGTTCGAGCTCCGCTGCAGGCTCTGTGCTAACAGCTCAGAGCCTGGAGCCTGCTTCAGATTCTGTTGTCTCCCTCTCTCTCTTCCCCTCCCTGACTCATCCTCTGTCTCTCCCTCTCTCAAAAATAAATATACATTTTTAAAAAAACTTAAAAGAGTAGACAAGCAGACATTACATGCCTCCTGATAAAAGAACACAAATCATCTTCTAGACCAAATTCTGAATCTTCCGGATATAGCTACCAATTTACAGGAATTATAAAGGACAGAGAAACGTGCTGAATTGCATGATGACTATGCAAGTACCAAAATCCAGAGTGAAGGAAACTATAGGTCAATAGGGCCCAGGTCTTTAACAAATAAACTTAAAGGAAAATAAAGGTATAAAGGGAGAACTTATAAATTAAAAGAAACTTAAAAGACTTATCCAGTTCTTTTTAAGTATTAAAGATTTAATTATAAATTTGTATGATAAAATCATAAAGAAATGCCAATAAGCCATTATTATAAAAGACAAGATAGCAGTTACTTTCGGAAGGAAGAAGGGAGAAATAAAATGAGATAGGAAAGGGGTGCATATGGGGACTTCATGGGTGGGTGGCAAAGCTCTATTTTTGTTGTCAGTGACAGTTACAGGTATATTCACCATAGCATAATTTACTTATCTATAAATTTGTTCCATATGTTTCTCTTATCTGTGTTTTATCTTACAGTAAATTAGTAATTAGAAGTATTATTTTTAGTATTTTTAGGTGCACCTGGGTGGCTCAGTCAGTTAAGCGTCCAACTTTGACGCAGGTCATGATCTCACTGTTCATGAGTTCAAGCCCTGCATCGGGTTCTGTGCTGACAGCTCAGAGACCAGAACCTGCTTCAGATTCTATGTCTCCTTCTCTCTCTGCCCCTCCCCGACTCACAAGCATGCTCTCCCTCTCTCTCCCAAAAATAAACATTAAAAAAAAGAACTATTATTTTTCATTTTAAATAAAATGCCTGTCTTGCTTTTTTTTTTCCTTCTATAACCCTACATCTTCTCCACTTGACTTATGATAAAACAGATAATAAAAGTGGACAATTAGAGGATTTTTTTCCTCAATTAAAGTATGCTAAACTGCCTGACAATGCATTTAATTATCTGAGTCCGTTGCATGCTTGGTTTACTGGCATTGCACCCATCCTGAGGCTGTGGGCACTGTCTCCCAACAGTTTACAGATACCCCAAAAGTTTACAGATATCTTGGCTGAATGGGAGCCACCACCCTCAGAAGTTGTGCCCAATGGCCCACCCCTATACCTCAGCACTTCCAGCCCTCAGGCAGCCAGTAGCCAAAGAGTGACTGTAATGAGTACAAAAGCCCTACCACCTTCCTCAAAATAAGAGCACTTCATGCTGAGGAGACCCCAGAGGATGGTGCCGAAGTAGACTCTGGCTGAAACTACTTATGTGTTTAGCTCCTCACCCTATTGTCCAATCCTGCTCTCCCTAACCCCCTGTTCCTGAGCATATGTTCTCAATAAATCATTTGCAACTGTATTGCTGTCTCAGGCTCTGCTTCTAGAAAACCAACTTAAGACTTGAAAATGAAAAGTCCACTTTTGCAATGACCAAAGTGACTTTGGCATAAAAGAAATAAACTACTGATAGGTATGAGAAGTCTCAGCAAATCATAATGAGTAAGCATTTTGTCATTCTAGAAACACTAAACGCCATCAGCATGTCTCAACATTTTTCACTACTTAATGTGGGTGATTAAGTAACTCTCTCATAAGACTCCCTAATAACTGGCATCTAATATCAACTCCTTAAGAAAGACAAAGAGCAAAGGGTCTTAATTTCTCTTGTGAGTTGATTACCAGAGCCTTCTGTTAAACAGCATCTGGAGAACCATCCAGGTTATCCACATGGAAAGATCAAGTCAGCTTCTCACTAGATCTCCAGATTCATCAAGTCTCCAAGTGCTCCTAAGTTTTAAGCACTGTTAGGAGTATCCAATTTTAGATAAAATGAATAGGTAACGTCTGATTAAATGAAACAAACAAACAAAACTTGACAACATAGACCTAACTGGAGGAGCACTCACAGCCTCTAAAAGTTTCCCTGTGCCAAACATTCTTTGCCACAGTGTGACAGTATGACAACTTTAATCTGTATATTTAACATATTACTATCGATGTGTCAAAAAGGCATGGAAGTGAGGTGGAAACAGCCACCTCTTTCCATTCATTTTAGTTTCAGGGGTCCAATTCAGTCACTCTGTGTTGACACCAGGTTCCAGACTAGACAACCATAAAGATGGATATTGGTGGGGCGCCTGGGTGGCTCAGTCGGTTGAGTGTCCGACTTCAGCTCAGGTCATGATCTCACTGTCTGTGAGTTCGAGCCCCATGTCGGGCTCTGTGCTGACAGCTCAGAGCCTGGAGCCTGCTTTGGATTCTGTGTCTCCCTCTCTCTGCCCCTCCCCTGCTCAAGTTTTGTCTCTCTCTCTTTCTCTCTCAAAAATAAACAAAAATTTAAAAAAAAAAAAAGGTGGATATTGGTGACATTGGAGATGGCCCCTGGAAACAAGGTACACCCTAAACTGCCACGAACTCACTAAAGGCCTATAGTACATCTATCAGTATCTAACAACATGCACCCTTGCCTTTCGATCAGTATTGAGAGGCAAACTGTACACTGAGGAAGACTTCAGCAAATCCTCGGCAAAATGATTTTGGAGTATATTTTACAAGAAAGCTTGCTTTAGATCTATTAACAGATTCTGGGTTCAGAACACCAGATGAATAGTCTCCGAATCACACAATCAGAAGGCTCAAATGGTCATTTACCGATTCTCCTTCCTTCAAGAAGCACAGTATCTAAGTCATCACAGGCCCAGTTCCATTTGCACTTTAACAGGCTATGTATACATCAGTTCAGACTGCCTCTAGTTCTCTACATCTTTCCATCACAAAAATAAATGTAATTTCTAATTGACAGTACCCTATGTGAAAACTAAAGACTGGAAACCCAATAGCAGTTGGAAAAGATTCCCATATTATGGCTGATTGCCCAAAATCAGACAAAAATTCATATCACCACTAAGAGCAAATTTCATTTTTGTGAATAAAAGGAAGTGGCATTGCACTTATATCAGCAAAATGAAAACTTTGATATGAGAAATTTTACTGTAAAACGTTGACAACTTCATATTGCATTTTTAAAAGTAGTTAAATAAACTAAATGTCTATAGTCATTTGAGCTAAATCATTGATGTATTACTTGGGCAAACATCTGGAGAAGTGAGGTCAGCAACACAGCAAACTAAGAGACTCCAGGCCCTCATTCATCCACAGAAACAAAAAACACACAACTTCAGACTGGCTACATTAATTTTACAGAAGCTGTAGAAAACAAAAGCCTACAGCAATCAAGCAGCAAAGGACTGATCAAGAAGCCACATTCAAAGTAAGAAATTTCCTGGCACTTTTATTCACCCTTGTCCCAAAACCTTCTAGCTTGGCATGGCCTTAATCTGGAAGAGGTGGCAACCCAGTTCCCAATTTCCTCTCTTGAAACAGAAGAGCAGATGAGACCTATTTTGCAAAGTTCTAACCTGTCTGGGCATTGAATAATGAATTAGTCTCTGTGTCACCTAACTCAAAGCTCCGACAGCACAAAACCAACACAGCTTGGATCTAAGGCTAGGAAAATTGCTAGGAAATAGAAAGCAGCAGTAAAGGCTGCAGGGAGACTATAAGATGCATAGATGCATGTGGCAAGAAATTTATAGAGAGGCATATAATAGAAAATGAAAGGTCAAGAGAAAAAAAATCAAGGTGAGAATCTTAGAGAATTAAGACATTTACAAGCAGTATATATGGAAAAATCAAGAAAGCATACACACAGGCCCAGGCAAGACACATATCCAGAAAAAGCCCAAAAAACATTAAGCCTTCACAACTTAGTAATCCCAAATTCATAACATGTCCAACTAATCAATGAAGGTCTTCCCTAGGAATTAAGCCACTATAAAAAGACACGGGGAAGTGGCTGGGATTATTTTTGCCAAATGCATAGTTTTATTTTACTATTTTATTTAAATATATATATATGTATATATATATATATATATATTTAGATATATTTAGATATATATTTATTTTATTTTATTATTTTACTTATTTTATTGCATGCAATAAAAATAAGGCATGCAAAAAAAGCATAACTTACACAGTGATGTCTGTCAATTATATCTCAATAAAACTGGAGAGGGAAAAGCCAGGAAAACATGGTTCATTTCAAGGAATAAAATTAAATGGTAAAAACTTTCCTGAAGAAACACAAGAAGTACACATACTACATAAAGAATTTAACACAAGTGCCTTAAATATGTTCAAAGAGCCAAAGGAAACCATGAACAAAGATCTAAAGAGAATCGAGAAAATAGTACATGAAAAAAAAAAAAAACAACAGATACTATAAAATGGAACCAAAAAGAAATTCTTAAGTTGAAAAATACAATAACTGAATTGAAAAATTCCCTAGAGAGATTTAATAGTGAACTCCAACAGGTAGAAGAAAGAATTAGATAACTTGAAAATAGGTCATTTGAAATTATTGAGCCAGAGAAGGAGAAAAAAATTGAAGAAAAGTGAACAGAGCCTAAAGAACTTAATGACACCATCAAATGGACCAAAATATGTATTATGGTTGTCCCAGAAGGTAAGGAGAGAAAAGGCAGACACTATTTGAAGAAAAATGGCCAAAAATTTCCTAAATTTGAGAGGAAAAAAACATAGACCTATAACTCTAAGTAACTCAACAAACTCCAAACAGGATAAATACAAAGACACTCACACCAAGACACATTATAATCAAACCACAGAAAACCAGAGAGAGAATCATGAAAGCAGCAAGAAGAAAACAACCTATTACATAAAACAGATCCTCAATAAGATTATCAGTGGATTTCTCAGCAGAAATCTAGCCAGCCAGAACACTGTGCAATGATAAATTTAAAATGCTGAAAGGGGCGAAAAAGTGTCAATTAAGAATTCAGTATCTAGCAAACTGTGTTATTTAAAAATGAAAGGGAAACTAAGACATTCCTAGATAAACAAAAGCTAATATAATAGATAATAGAGTTCATTACCACTAGACCTCCCACTCCCAAGAAATACTAATGGGAGTACATCAAGCAGAAATGAAAGGACAACAGATAACTCATGGCCATACAAAAATATACAGTTTTCTGGTAAACACATGGACAAAAATAAAAAACAGTAATATTGTAATTTTGGCTTATAACCTTTTTATTTATCAATAGGACTTAAAAGAAATGTCTAAAGAATAAGTACAAATCTATGTTAATAGGTACACAACATAACAAAGGTATCATTTATGACATCAATAACATAGACTAGGAACAGAGGTTTGTTTTTTTTAAGTAGAATATTTATATGCAATGGAGTTTAAATTGGTACTAACCTAAAACAGATTGTTATAACTTTAGGATATTATATGTAATCTTCATTGTACCAACAACAAAAAAAATCTATAGACTATTTACAAAAGTAAATGAGAAGGAAAGTAAAACACATCACTACAAAAATATCAACCAACAACAGTAATGGAGGAAATAATAGGCAAAAATGTTATAAGACAAACACAAAACAGAATAAAAAGTTCTTCCCTATCACAAATGGATTAAGCTTTTCAATTAAAAGACATAGACTGTCAGCGTTTGGAATTTCAAAAAAAAAAAAAAGATCAAACTATATTTTGTCCATAAGAGACTCACTTTTGTGTGTGTGTGTGTGTGTGTGTGTGTGTGTGTGTGTGTGTGTGTGTTTAAGTTTATTTATTTACTTTGAGAGAGAAAGAAAGAGAGTGCATGTGGGAGGGACAGAAAGAGAGGAAGAGAGAGAATCCCAAGTAGGCTATGCACTGTAAGCACAGAGCCCCATGTGGGGGTCAAAGTCAGATCCATAACCTGAGCAGAAATCAAGAGTTGGATGCTTAATTAACTGAGCCACCCAGGCACCCCCATAGGAAACTCACTTTGGATCTAAGGACATACACAGCTGAAAAATATTCCATGTAAATACTAATGAAAAGAAAGCAAGAGTGGGTATATAAATGAGACAAAAAAAGACACTAAGTCAAAAATTGTTACAATAAATAGAGAAGATAAAACAAACAAACCAAAAGGATGTAACAATTATAAACATATATGGAACAACATCAAAGCTCAAAAGTACATGAAGCTATATTAACAGAATTAAAGAGAGAAATTAGACAGGTCTAAAATAATAGATTTCACTACCCCACCTTCAATAATGGATACAAAGAAGACCAATAAAGAAACTCAACATTACAACCAACAGCACCCTTAGCAGACATACACAAAACACTCCACCCAACAATAGCAGAATACACTTTTTACAAATGCACATGGAATATTCTTCATTACACAACATTTGTTAGAACACAGAACAAGTCAATGAATTTTTAAAGACCGAAATCATATAAAGTATCTTTTCAACCACAATGGGAAAAAAAAATAGAAATCAAAACCAGAAGGAAAAGTTAGATTCACAAACTTGAGGAACCTAAATAATATGCTCTTGTTTGGGTCAAAGAAAAAATCCTAAGAGAAATTAGAAAAGCTCTTCAGACAAATGAAAATAAAACACAACATACTAAAACATGAAATGCAGCAATGTTAAGACAGAAATTTATAGCTATAAACACTTATATTTTAAAAAATTTAGGGGCAGTGTACCTGGGTGGCTCAGTTGGTTAAGCATCTGATTTCAGCTTGGGTCATGATCTCATGATTCATGAGTTCAAGCCCCATGTTGGGCTCTGTGCTGACAGCTTGGAGCCTGCAGCCTGCTTTGGATTCTGTGTCTGTCTGTCTGTCTGTCTGTCTGTCTCTCTCTCTCTCTTCCCCTCCCCCACTTGCGCGCGCTCTCTCTCTCTCTCTCTCTCTCTCTCTCTCTCTCTCTCAAATATAGAAACTTAAAAAAAAATGTTTTTTTAAGATCTAGGAGCACCTGGGTGGCTCAGCCAGTTAAGTGTCTGACTCTTGGTTTCATCTCAGGTCATGATCTCACAGTTTCATGAGATCAAGCCCTGCAGCTGTGCTGGCAGCACAGAGACTGCTTAGAATTCTCTCTCTAGCTCTCTATCTCTGCCCCTCCCCTACTCACGCTGTCTCTGTCTCTCTCAAAATAAATAATAAACTTTAGAAAGATCTAAAATCATCAATATAACTTTACACCTTAAGGTACTAAAAAAAAGAACAAATTAAACTCATAACTAGAAGAACAAAAAATAATAAAGATTAGAGATAAATGAAATAGAGAATAGAAAAACATTAAAGAAAAGTTAACAAAACCAAGAATGGATTCATTGAAAAGATCAACCAAATTTTCACACCTTTACCCAAGAAAAAAAAGAAAAGATTGATACTAAAATCAAAAGTGAATGTGGAAACACTACTCGTTTTACAGAAATAAAATTACATGCCACATAATAGACACCTAGATGGTATCCAATTGGATACCTAAATGGATTCCTAGAAATACATAACCCACAAAGACGGAGTCATGAAAATGTAAAAAATATGAAAAGACCTATAACAAGTAAGGCAACTGAATTAGTAATCAAAAAAAAAAAAACCTCTCATAAGAAAAATACCAGAACCAGATGTCTTCACTGGTGAATTCTACCAAACATTTAAAGAATTAACACTGATCCCTCTCAAACTCTTTTAAAATAATGAATATGAGGGGCGCCTGGGTGGCGCAGTCGGTTAAGCGTCCGACTTCAGCCAGGTCACGATCTCGCGGTCCGGGAGTTCGAGCCCCGCGTCAGGCTCTGGGCTGATGGCTCAGAGCCTGGAGCCTGTTTCCGATTCTGTGTCTCCCTCTCTCTCTGCCCCTCCCCCATTCATGCTCTGTGTCTCTCTCTGCCCCAAAAATAAATAAATGTTGAAAAAACAATTTTTTTTAAATAAAATAATGAATATGAGCAAACACTTCTTAATTCATTCTATGAGATCAGAATTACTCTAATACCAACACCAGACAAAAACACTATAAGGAAACTAGACCAATATCCCTTATAAACACTGATGCAAATTACCAGCAAACCAAGTTCAACAGCATATTAAAAGGATTATACAACATAATGCAGTAGGATTTATTCCTTGAATGTAAGAATTATTTGCATAATCAAAAATGATGTCAAGGTAATATACTATGTTAACAAAATGAAGGATGAAAAACACATGATCATCTCAATTGATAGAGAAAAAAAGTGACAAAATTCAACACTGCTCATGATAAAAACACTCAACAAACTAGGAACAGAAAGAAAACCCTGTAACATTATTGAGATCCATTTATGAAAAACCGCTAATATCATACTCAATGGTGAAAGACGGAAAGCTTTTCCTCCAATACTGGGATCAAGACAAGGATGCCTACTGTCACTATTTCTATTCAGTATAGTACTGTAAGTCCTAGCCAGAGCAATTTGGCAGGAAAAAGAAATACAAGGCATCCAAATTGGAAAAAAATAAAATAAAATGATCTCTGTTCACAAATGAAATGATCTTATATGTAGAAAACCCTGAAGATTTTTCACAAACACAAATAAAGAAAGCCTGTTAGAACTGATAACTGAATATGGTTAAGTTGCAGGATACAAAATCAACATGTAAAAATTTATACACTAAGAATGAACAATACAAAAAGGAAATTAACAAAACAATCCCATTTACAATAGCATCAAAAAGAATACAGAATACTCCTAAGCTGCAATGCAAAGGAGGCCCTGAAATAGGGAAAATAAAACTATCAAATGCCTCTGTCTTTCCTACCAAACTATGCTGCTATGTCACAGGTATTATAAATTAAGCATAAACAAAAGTTTTAACTATCTTATGAATTCTTCAGAAAGAATATCTTTTGCTTATCCAACCCCAAAGCAGACCAAAAAAAAAAAAGAAAAAAAAAATCCCCTAGACTCACCAATGTCCTCTTCAGAAGAAACAAAGTCAATGGAAAGCATCATTTGAAAACACCATCATCTTCTTTGTCTACTCTCCACCCTCAATCTCCCACAAATCTACCCAGCTAAAAACAAAACAAAAAAAAAAGCACATAAGCCAGAAATTGTGTATAGGGCCCATATGCACAAACAACTAAGTCTGATCCTAAGATGTCTTAAGAGTTAGCAATTAAGCCTTTAAATACACAAACACACAAACACACACACACACACACACACACACATATCTATCTATCTATCTATCTATCTATAGATACAGACATATATCTATATATAGATATATCTACAGATAGATATCTAGATACAGACATATATATCATCTGTATCTATAGATAGATAGATAGATAGATAGATAGATAGATAGATAGATAGATATCTACCTACATATATAGAGAGGGGAGAGAGAGAGAGAGAGAGAGAGAAACAACCATTAATAACCTCTGAAAACTAAACTGTTCTTCACAGAAATATAAAGATGGAGAACATGGCAATTCAATTCTATTTTTACCAGAACCTTATCTTGACAAAGTAAACACATGTGTGAGAGTAACCTTTATACTCTCAGAAGCATTCACAAACAAATCCACAAATGCTATATTCAAGAAGGGCACAGCAGTGTTCAGGGCTGAGGATCCTGTCAGAGTCAACAGCAGCAATTACTGTTTTTAGATCTGTTTCAAAAAGTACAACCACCCTAAACTTGTGAAACTAGGAAAGATTAAAAAAGAAATCATATTTTACCCACTCATCCCTTCTCTCCAAAGAATGTCTGACTGGAGGTCCCCTTAAACAAAACAAAGGGAGAGCACATATTATATTAGTGAGTCTACTTCTAAAAAGGAATAATCAAGGTAGAATAGAAAGGAAGAATGATGGGTAATATAAAACATCATCATGTTCAAAGAAGTTGCAAAAAAGACAGCAGAAGAAATAGAGAGCCTTATCTATCTATAGTCTTCTTTTGGGGCCACAGAAAGATGGGGGGAAAAAATGGAAGGGAGGGAAGAAACTTGAAGCTGTAGAAGATCATGAAGTTCTTAATGTTCCAGTAAATTAAGCTTCAAAAATTTTCCAGGACCATTACTTGCTACTTAAAGGCAACTACCTCTGTGACAAATATCCAATGAGAGTAAGATTTCTTTGACCATATAACTACTCTCTGTTGTGAGTATACTTCCAAACCTGAGGACACATAAGGTTGTAGTGACAGAACATAAGCTAAATTTTAAACTTAATTTTGAATCCTCACTCTGCCTTTTGCTGGGTGGCAATTTTCAAGTTCCTTAACTTTCAAGAAACTATTATCCATATCCTTAATCCATAATAATGGAAACAACAGAACTTTCTCCTCCTCTGGATATTAAACAAACACAAAAGACAATGAAAAAAAAAGTTACATGGAATTTTCAAACATTATTTTCCTTGCAACTAGGAGATAGGTGCAATCTACAGACTTCAAAATATCTGTAATAACTACCACAAGCAGGTGAGACTGGCCAGAAAGAAATAGGGGGAAGTGAAGAAAAGAAGCACAGAGAATTACAAAGGACTCAGTGTTAGAAGATTACAAGCATCATAAGTGAAAACATACTTGAAAAGGTGAAGAGCACATCCTGAAGAACAAAAACTATATCCTACATTTGCAACAATGGGTGCAAGAAATGGTAGGAGCCAGGTGGTAGCAGAAGCTCTCCAGGACTTACAAAGGTTCAAAGAATCAGAAGAGATGAGATTATTCAAAACATTTCACAACTGGAAAAAAAATCTCATGAATGAGCCATATTTATTGGAAATAGCCCTATCTCTGTTGCAGCAGAGATGGAGGGAGGCTCTGGGTTGTGAAACCTGGAAAGCTATACTGAAAGCTTCCCCATACCACAATACATCTTGAAAAAAACCTGGATTCAGAAAGTCCAGTGTACTCAGTGATGAGTAGTAAAAAAAAGAACTGGAGAAGCAATAAAAAAGGTATTCTACAGAAAAAATGTAAAACCATAAAACTTACCAACAGACAAGGAATACTCCCTAGAATGTTGCCACAGGTCAAAATAGTATCCAAATATTTTCCAAAAATTTTTAAAACTTAAAAGGAAATCATCTCTATGAAAACCAAGGGGAAGGAAAAAGACTACAAAGTACAAATGGAAAAATTCAAGATAGATATGGTGAGAATCAAGAGGAAGGAAATAAAATATGGCTGGCAGAAATCAGAAAAGAAATTTTAGGGGAAGAAAAAAATCACAGAAAAGAAAATAAATTTGAAATGAGCACAAAACAGAAAAGATACCTCAGAAAATAAAGGAAGGGGCAGAGGGTAGGGATTTAAAAAAGAAAAAAAAAAAAAAAAAAAAAAAAAAACTGAACTGAAGAAAGACTTAAGAAGAATTGGGGAGAAAAATGGCAGATTCTGAAAAATGGCAAATGAGATTCAACATATGTCTCTAAAATATTTTTAAAAGATAATAGAATGAAACAAATACTTAAAGACAT
The DNA here is from genome assembly GCF_022837055.1 of Prionailurus viverrinus. Classification (NCBI taxonomy): domain Eukaryota; kingdom Metazoa; phylum Chordata; class Mammalia; order Carnivora; family Felidae; genus Prionailurus; species Prionailurus viverrinus. The sequence continues at coordinate 32,718,958 of NC_062572.1, forward strand.
GATACAAGAAAATTTTCCTGAATACAAAGATACTTAAATGGATATAATGAAAGGACACACAAGGCAACCTATGTCACAAGGAAACTGACCCAGAATTGTCAACCATCAGGCATAACTTAGTAAAACTGGACATAACAAATTTGGACTTTCAAAATAAGAAAAAAATCTTTATGGCAGCTAGACAAAAAGAAAAAAGCCAAGTCACCTATCAGATGTAAACACATTAATCTTGCCTGATACTTCTTTACAATAATAGCCAATCTCATAAACCAGGAGAGTAAATCTTCCAAATACTTAAAATGCATAAGCAAATAAAGTATGAACCAAGGATTTCATATCCAGCTAGGTATTCCTTCAAGTACAAAGCCCACAAACTAATAGTTTTGTATACCTCAGAACTCAGGAACTATTGTCCCACTGAATCCAAGAGACAACTGGGCAAAAGAGCTGTCAAATTCATGTAACTGTAGAACTGAGATTAAAACAAATATAAAGATTAAAGGGATAAGCCAAAAGTAAATTTTATAATGTATGACAGTGTAAAAATGATACAACCAGCAAAAATTGGGGCAGTAAAGAAGAAGCAGTAAAAGATGGGGAGATATAATGTAATGTCACTGATTGCCTAGTGGCTGAAACTCAAAAGATATCATTCAAGTGTAATGAAAAAAGTAATATGTATAACCTTATCTAACAATACAAAGGGAAACACTATTAGACAATATGATTGACTAATATCAAGTACCAGAAGGGAAAGACGGGTCAGAGAGGAAGAAAGATATAGGCTAAACAGCACTGCTCACTTTAGAAGTTTCTCTCAAACAAAAGAGAGGAGTAAAGGTATTTCATAAAGCTGTAATAAAAAAAATTACTACTAGAAAAAAAAATTATAAATAACAAAAATAAAACATAAAGTATAAAAAGACCCCATAGTAAGACTTACAAAACTCTGAAAACAGAAACCATAAAATAATATGAAACAACTCAAACAAAACATGTAAGCATAAGCAGTAGGTCACATAATGAAAAAGACTTAAGGTAAACTATAAAAACAGAAAACATACAATGTAACAGAATTTATATCAAACATATCTATCATGTCAACAACAAGCTAAAATCCAAACTAAATAAGCTTAACTCACCAAATAAAACTTATTCAGATGAGGTCATAAAGTAAAAATGAATTCATCCTCAGCAAAACAGAAATAGAGGGGAACTTCTTTAACCTGACACAGAACATCTACAAGAAACCTACAGCTAATATCATACTTAATGGTGGGAAACTAAATTTCCTATTAAGATCAGAAACATGGCAATAATGTCCCTTCTCATCAACATCGTACTGAAGTCCTAGATAATGCAGTAAGACAAGAAAATAAAATAGAAGGTATATGATTGGGAAAGAAGACATAAAACTGTCTTTTTTTTTAACAGATAACATGATTGCCTTACAGTAAATCCAAACAAATATAAACAAACAAACAAACAAAAAACTCTTAAACCAAATGATTAAAGTAAGGGGGGGGGGGGGGGGCCTGTGTGGCTCAGTCGGTTAAGCATCCAACTTCGGCTCAGGTCATAATCTCACAGTTCATGAGTTTGAGCCCCTCATTGGGCTCTGTGCTGACAGCTCAGGGCCTGGAGCCTGCTTAAGATTCTGTCTCCCTGTCTCTCTGCTCCTCCTCAGCTTGCACTATGTCTGTCTGTCTGTCTGTCTCTCTCTCTCTCAAAAAAATAAATAAATAAACATTAAAAAAAACCCAAAAACCTTTAAAGTAAGGTTGCAAGATACAAGGTTAATACAAAAAAGTCAATCACCACCCTACTACCAATAATAAACAAGTGGAATTTGAAATTTAAAACAGTATCATTTAAACTAACACCTGCAAAAATGAAATTAGGTATAAATTTAACAAAATATGTATAAGATCTATAACAGAAAAACTACAAAACTCTGGTGAATGAAATCAAAGAAGTAGGTAAATCAAGAAATATTCCATGTTCATGGATAGGCATACTCAATGTTTTAAGATGTCAGTTCTTCCTAACATGATCTATGGATTCAATGAAATCTCAATTAAAATCACAAGCTAGTTTGTGAAAATCAAAAAACTGATTCTAAAGTTTACATGGAGAGGCCAAAGAATCAGAATAGCCAACACAATACTGAAGGAGATGAAAAAAATCAGAGGACAGACTATCTGACTTTAAGACTTAGCATGATACTGATGAAAGCATGGATAGACAGATCAAAGGAACAGGATAAAGAGCCCAGACAGACCATTTAAATACAGTCAACTAATCTTTGACAGAAGAACAAAGGCAATACACTGGCAAAAAAGTAGTATTTTCAAGAAATGATGCTGGAAAAACTGAAAATCAACTTTGAAAAAAAAAAATCTGGACATAGACCTTATACTTTCCACAAAAGTTAACTCAAATTGGACCATAAACCTAAATGTAAAATGCCAAACTACAAAACTCGTAGAAGATAACATTTAGAGAAAATCTAGTTGACCTTGAGTATGGTGATGACTTTTGAATATAACACCAAAGTCACAATCCACCAAAGAAATAATTGATAAGCTAGACTTCGTTAAAATTTAAAACTTCTGCTCTGTGAAAGACAATGTCAAAGGGATGAGAAAACAAGCCATACACTGGAAGAAAATATTGTGAAAGACATGTCTGATAAAGGATTGTTATCCAAAATATACAAAGAACTCTTAAAACTTGACAGTAAGAAACAAACCAACCTGACTAAAAAATGGGCAAAAGACCTGAGCAGACACTTCACCAAAGATTCACAGATGGCAAATAAGCCTATGCAAAGAATGCTTCATATCATAAGTCAAATTAAAATGAGGTATCACTACACATGATTGGAATAGCCAAAGCCCCAAACACTGACAACACCAAATATTGATAGAGATATGGAATAATAGGAATTTTCATTTATTCCTGGAATGAATGCAAAATGATATAACCACTTTGAAAGACAGTCTAGTATTTCCTTACAAAATTAAACATACTCTTACCTTACAATCCAGCAACTGCACTCCTCAGTATAAACCCAAATGAATTGAAATCTTACATTCACACAAAAATCAGTACATGGATATTTACAGCAGCTTTATCCAACATCACCAAAACTTGGAAGCAACCAAGATGTCCTTCAATAGATGAATATATAAATGAACTATGGTGCATCCACATAATGGATTATTAGTCATCACTAAAAGAAAATGTGATTTTCTTAAAGCCATGAAAAGACATGAAGAACTATCAATGCATATTACTAAATGGAAAAAAAAAGCCAACTTGAAGAGGGTACTTACTATAAGATTCCAACTTTATGACATTCTGGAAAAGGTAAAACTATGAAGACAATAACAGAATCAGTGCTTACCAAGGGTTGAAGAAGGGAGGAAAGAATAGGTAGAGCACAGAGGATTTTTAGGGCAGTAAAAATGTATGATACTATAATGGTAGATACACTTTATTACACATTTATCAAAACACATAGAATGTATAAAACCAAAAATGGACCATAATGTAAACCATGGAGTTCTGTTGAAAATCACACACCAATGTAGGTTCATCAATTGTAATGAATATTCCACTCCACTATGGGATCCTGATAATGGAGCTGTGCTATATGGAGACAGGAAGTATATGGGAAATCTCTAACATTCACTCAATTTTCTGTGTACTTAAAACTGCTCTAAAAAAATCTATTTAAGGGGCACCTGGGTGGCTCAGTCCGTTGTGCGTCCGACTTCAGCTCAGGTCATGATCTCGCAGTTTGTGAGTTCGAGCCCCGTGTCAGGCTCTGTGCTGACAGCTCAGAGCCTGGAGCCTGCTTCAGATTCTGTGTCTCCCTCTCTCTCTGCCCCTCCCCCGCTTGTGCTCTCTCTGTGTCTCTCAAAAATGAATAAATGTAAAAAACAATTTTTAATCTATTTTTTAAAAATTCAACCCATAAAGGGTTGTTTTGCTCAACTTGAAAATATTTGAAATTTTGAGTGAAATAAGTTTCTAGGAAAATATAACCATTTACCAAATTCATACCAAAGTTGTATTAATTGACTGCCACATAAAAAAAAAAAAAGAGAGAAAGAAAGGTGTCAAAAAGCTACCTGCTTAAATAGTGCCAAACCAGTTCCACTACAGTAGTCAATTATTTGCTCCAGAAGACAGAAAATAGAAACTATTTTTTATAAGAAGCAAATATAACATTTGATACCAAAACAAGTGTACTATTCACTTACTACATTCAATTTAAAAATCATAAATCATTATCCAATATCAACTAAAAAGTGTAATATGATCAAGTGCCATTTATTTAGGAAACAAAAACATATTTTAATATCATACATTTATTATTATAATTAATTATATTGGTCACACTTAATAAAGAAACACAAGATACAAGGCTAGGAATAACACAAAGATACCTCCTACCACCAATACATTTAGTTAACACTGTACTGGAGGTACTAGCCAAAGTGATCTAATAATTGTCAGAAAAGAAACTGAAGACCCTGTTAAAAAATGGAAAACAGAAGGTAAATAATGGCTATTTGCAAATAAAATGACTGTATACCTGGAAATTCAAGAAAATGGTGGGAAATACTGCTACAAATAATCAGATCTTACTTAATCAGTAGCAATAAAAAAAATGTATCCAACTTAAATACCAGTAAGATTTATATATAGAAAACTTTAAAATGTAACTGATGGACAAAAAATAAGACCTGAACAAATGGAAAGATATACTATGATCTAGAAAAGGAAGACTCAACACCATAAAGATGTCAGTTCTCAAAAATGTATACTTTTATCATGATCCCAATAAAAAATACCCACTTTTTTTTCAACTACACAAGTTTGATTCTAAAGCTAAGATGGAAGGGGCACCCGGGTGGCTCAGTTGGTTGAGCGTCCGACTTTGGCTTGGGTCGTAATCTCATGGTTTGTGGGTTTGAGCCCCACATCAGGCTCTGTGCTGACAGCTCAGAGCCTGGAGCCTGTTTCGGATTCTGTGTGTGTGTGTGTGTGTGTGTGTGTGTGTGTGTGTGTGTGTCTCTGCCCCTCCCCTGCTTGTGCTCTTTCTCTCTCAAAAATAAGCATTAAAAAAACTTTAAGTTAAGATGGAAAAACAAAAAAATACAACCAAGGAAATTGGAGGGGAGTAGGAAACTATCAGATATTGACACATGAATAAAGACATAATAATTAATAGATTAATTAAATGAAGAACAATGAACAGAGATAGACCAATGAATTTATATAAAAAGTCCAAAACTAGATCCAAATACAAATGGTAATTTACCATATGATAAAGGTAGAATTTCAAATCAGTAACAAGTAGACTGTGCAATAAATGGTATTAGAATTGGGTAACTATCTGGAGGAAAAAAAATGGATCAGTAATTTATACCACAGCAGGATATATCCAAATGGATGAAAGAATAAATTTTTTTAAGCCTTAAAATTAAAAGAATGCATGAGAAAATTCCTTTGTAACTTCAGAAGACCCTCCTAACTATGGTTCTAAAGCCAATAGTCACAAAAGAAAGATTTGATGGACAGATCTGACCACAGGAAATCAAAAACTTACACATGGAAGGGGGGGAAAAAACGTAAGTAAAATACAAATGAAAAAATGGAAGGAAATTTGTAATGCATATCACAGCAAAAAGGTTAACCCTTTTATTATATGAAGAGCCCCTAGAAATCAATTAAGAAAGATGACCAGGACTCTAGTATATTGCTAATTATGATGTAAATTGGTACAACCCTAAGGAAAAGCACTAGTACTAACTACTCAATATTTAAAATGCATACACTCAGGGTGCCTGGGTGGCTCAGTCATTTAGGTGTCTGACTTTAGCTCAGGTCATCATCTCATGGTTTGTGAGTTTGAGCCCCACATCAGGCTCTGCAGTGGCAGTACGGAGTCTGTTTAGGATTCTCTCTCTTTCTCTGTCTCTCCCAAATAAAAATTTTTTTAAAAATAAAATAAGTGCATATAATCTTAACCAGTTCCACTCTGGGAACGCACCCTAGAGATGTACATTTACATGTAGGAAAATATGTATATATAAGATTATTCATGGGGCGCCTGGGTGGCTCAGTCGGTTGAGCGGCCGACTTCGGCTCAGGTCATGATCTCGTTGTCCGTGAGTTTGAGCCCTGCGTCGGGCTCCGTGCTGACCGCTCAGAGCCTGGAGCCTGTTTCAGATTCTGTGTCTCCCTCTCTCTCTGACCCTCCCCCGTTCATGCTCTGTCTCTCTCTGTCTCAAAAATAAATAAACGTTAAAAAATTAAAAAAAAAAGATTATTCATTTTAGCATCATTTGTAATAATACTAAATGACGACATGCAAATAGACACTTATCTATTTATATGGCATTGAGTAAATAAATTCTGGTGTATCCAGTCAATACTATGAAGCTGTTAAAAAAGAATGAGGCCGGGGCGTGTGGCTGGCTCTGTTGGAAGAACATGCAACTCTTGATCTTTGGGTGTCAGGGTCCTAAGTTCAAGCCCCAAGCTGGATGTAGAAATTACTTAAATAAAAACTTTTTTTTACTTAAAAATAAAAAAGAATGAGACCACTCTCTGTGAACTGATATATAAGGATTTTCAAGATAAACTGTTAAGTGAAATAAAGCAAGGTGTGCATAGAATCCACAATTTGGCATAAAAGGTGAATAATAGCATATTCTATATTTGATTTATATGCTTAAAATTTTAGGATGTGTATACAAGAAAATAAAATGGTTAAATACTGAGAAGTGGGAGAATTTGATGGATGGAGAATAAGGATGGGAAGGAAATTATTCAATAAATATGTTTTTGTATGCTTCTGAGCCATCTGACTACAAGGCATATTCAAAAAATTAAAGTTAAAAGTGAACACAATATATTCCACAGAGCTGTGAAAATATTAGAAAGACGAGTCCCTAACACAAAGCAGATGCTCAATAAATGTTAAGTTCTCCTGCTGTTAGCAGGATAAGGATAATACTACAAAGCATAGTAATGACAAGCCCAAAACCAAAGCAAGAGGGCCATGAAATGATGTTGGACTCTCGACATCCCATATGGAAACCCAGTGAGGCCTAGGAGTTGGAAAACACTTCTTTTTTTCCAACCCTGTGTTCCTCGGCTCTCTGGGCCATTTCAGAGATCCAGTTTCCAGCACCTTCAGTTTCTCATAATTCATTAGCCACTTCCTTCTCATTAAAGTGACAGGGTGCCTGGGTGTCTCAGTCAGTTTAACATCTGACTTCAGCTCAGGTCATGATCTCGTGGTCCAAGAGTTCAAGCCCCATGTTGGGCTCTGTGCTAACAGCTCAGAGCCTGGAGCCTGCTTTGGGATTCTGTGTCTCCCTCTCTCTCTGCCCCTACCCTACACTCTGTGTCTCTCTCTCTTCCTCAAAAGTAAACATTAAAAAAGATCTTTTTAATAAAAAGTAAATAAATAAAATGAGCTCATGTCCCCCTATATTTAGAAACAAACTTTCCTGGGGGTGCCTGGGTGACTCAGTCAGTTAAGCATCCAACTTTGGCTCAGGTCATGATCTCACAGCTCATGAGTTCGAGTCCCAGGTTGGAGCTAGAGCACGCTTCAGATTCTGTAACTCTTGCATCTCTCTCTGCCTCTCCCCCACTCATGCTTGCTCGCTCTCTCTCAAAAAAAAAAAATTTTTTTAAATAAAAAAGAAGCATGCAGTCAATGTTAGTCACTATTATTAAAACAAACAAACAAAAAAAAAAAACCTTCCCTTCATCCTACTAGGCCATCTAGTACTATTTCCATTTGACACCAAAATCTTTAATTGAAAACAGAAATGCAGGATGCCTGGGTGGCTCAATCAGTTAAGCATCTGACTCTTGGTTGTGACATCAAACCCGCATCAGGCTCCACACTGAACGTGGAAACTGCTTGGGGTTCTCTCTCTCTCTCTCTCTGCCCCTCCCTCCACTCTTGCTCATGCTCTTTCTTTCTCTCTCTCAAAAAACAAAACAAAACAAAACAAAACAAAACAAAACAAAACAAATGCAAGCACCACAAGACAGGAAACCTCCTTTTTCTCCATCTTCCTCTTCCAACTTCCTTAAAATTTGGCTTTCATTTTGAAGACTTGACTAAACTTGCTCTTCATGATTCCCCTCTTGCCATGAGGACAACCTGTTCTCAGCCAGTCCTTATCCAATTTTAATCTTTCTACATGGTGATGCTGTTGCCAGTCCACTTCTTAAAGTTCCTTCCTTAATTTCAGCAATACCATATTCTTCACTGATACAAGTACTTGTTATCAATTAAGGGCTAGACACTGTGTTCCAATAACCTCATACAGCTGTGGTGACAATTCATGGGTTGATACTCACAAATGTTTAGAAAAGTGGTTCAATCACCATCATCATTGTTACTATCAGCATACTTATAGCATCATTTATTTAGAAGACAAGAGGCTAACCAATCAGACTCAGAGAGATGAAGATCTACACCTAAGTCCTCAGCCCACAGATGAGAGTCAAACAGAAAAGCAATGGGCCCATAACAAAATGCTAACTTTTAAGGTAAAAGAAGGATCCCTGATAAAGGGAGAATCACATATCAAAGAAGTAGTTCACTAATGACAGCAATAATGATGATGACAATGATGATGATAATACAGTGTCTACTGTACTATTATTATTGAAGCACTTGCTAGGTATGATAAGCATTTTTTAATATATTGTCTCATTTAACCACATATAACCTCCTGAGGTATGTATTGCTATCCCCATTATACAGATGAGGATATTGAGATTTACTCCAAAGCACATGGAAGTTTCAAGATGACTGAGTACTCAGCAGAGTTGAATGCAACAAGTAAGTCCAGCTGAACAGGCCTAAAAAGTATACAACATGATCTGCCAACATGAAGGTCACCATGAAAGCGATTTCAGTGAAGTGCACAGGAAGATGCTAAATTGCAAGCCACTAAAAAGTGAACAAGATGCAGGAAATAAAGACAGCCCTAACCATCCTTTAAGGAGGTGAACTACAAACAGAAGGACAAATTGGCCTACAGGGTGGGGGGCTAGGGGTTGTGTCAGTTATTGGTTTGGGATCTGGGGTGCCACTGGGTTGAGCTGGGTTTGGTGGAGTTGGGTTTTTTTGGGGGGAGGGGTGTTTGCTTGTTTGTTTGTTTTTAAGTAGGCTTTATGCCCAGTGCAAAGGCCAATGCAGAGCCTGAACTAATGACCCTGAGATCAAAACCTGAGAAGAGATCAAGAATCATAAACTTAACCCACTTAACCTAATGAACCACCTCAGGGTGGTGTTTTGATTAGAGTATTTTGTAGGCTTACTGCACTCTCCAGATCTTCCATCTCGGTCTTCTCTCAGTCCTCTTTGCTGGTTCAAAGACCTAACATCAACCTCCCACAGATATCCATACCTGTTATTTCAAGTCTCACTTTGCATGATAGGGACTCAAGGTTTGAGACTATTGGCTGGGTTCCAGGCTAGCCTTTCCAAGTGGCCTAGTAACATGCACCTGGTTGTCCCACCTTCACCTCAAAATCAAAATGCTCAAACCTGAAGCCAGCACTGAAACCCACGAGTCTGTTCCTTTTCCATCTTCCCCAATTTCTGTCACTGTTCTTTATATATTGTAGGTGTTCAACAAATACTAAGTAAATCATTTCTAAACCTTGTTCCCTCAAAAATACACTGAGCCCAATGTGGTTAGTGGAGCTAAAGGTATACAATTCTTTTTCAAGATATGGCACGTGAGCTCTGACAACTTTTAAAAGATTACATCATTACCTGAACCTAAGTCTTTCCTTCTTTATTATAAATGGACACTAAGGAACAATATCAATACAAACAGGTTAGTAAAATATTCAAAAGTAGTCACTGGAAACCCTATGTCCCATATACATTTAACATCATTCCCAAGAAATTTGACCCCATATGCTAAATATTTTACATCTTATCAGAAATGGAATCCTCTTTTTTGCTGATACACAATTAAGAAAGAATTCCAATCATACAGCTAAAATAGAATCAAATATTCATCTCAGTATATCCATGAAAGTATAAATGCTACAATTTATAACAATATAATACATTACCAGAAGTTTCTGTTTATGGTGATATATTAAGATATTTTCATGAAATGTATTTAAACACCCCAAGAAAGCTTACATGGTAAAAGCACCTCACTATTTTTTATTTCTCCTAACTAAATATAAAGAAAGGCATACAATTCAGATCCTTTAAAATCCACATACAAATCATCCACCAAAAAAGAAAAACAAAAAAAATTGAGATTAAGGTAGCTTAACAAAACTGGTACAACAAACAAGGTGTTTCAGCATTTTTTTAAGTTTATTTATTTTGAGAAACAGGGCGAGAACATGAACAGGGAAGGGGCAGAAAGAGAGGGAGAGAAAGAATCCCAAGCAGGTTCCCTGCTGTCAGCACAGAGCCTGACACAGGGCTTGATCTCATGAACCATGAGATCATGACCTAAACTGAAATCCAGAGTCAGAAGCTTAACCAACTGAGCCACCCAGGGGCCCCAAGTTGTTTCAGTATTAAGCCATATTGGAGCCTGAAGCAAAAGGATACCAGCAATACTAACCTTGTGTCTATTTAAAATTTTAATATTTTGTTCATCATGGGCTTTGGTCATAATTTTGATTTTTTAAAATATTCTTTATCTTGACCACTAATAATAAACTTTTGGTACCTTCTTAAAGTTGGTGCCTGACTCTAGTCCTGGCTCTTGATACATGATTTAAGGGGGGAAAAAAAGAGCAAAGAGTACTAACATATTGTATTTCCTGCTTAGGATACAAAAATGATCTACTTATATAGTCCTTGTACCTTTGCATTAAATTGCCATTTAAAGACATCCATCCCTCTCCTAATTGCTGGTCCTGCCATTTTACACAGTACAAGTTCTCACTTCTAGGAGCTTATAATAAAAAAGGAACATCACTAGTAGAAGCAAACACACAAAGAACATGTAGTCAGAAAAACAAAAATGCACAGAGATATATGTCTTAAAAAAACATTCTCTTTTTTGTTAATATGAAATTTATTGTCAAATTGGTTTCCATGCAATACCCAGTGCTCATCCCAACAGGTGCCCTCCTAAATGCCCACCATCCACTTTCTCCTCCCTCCCACCCCCCATCAACCTTCAGTTTGTTCTCAGTTTTCAAGAGTCTCTTATGCTTTGGCTCCCTCCCTCTCTAACTTCTTTTTCCTTCCCCTCCCCCCTGGTCTTCTGTTAAGTTTCTCAGGATCCACATAAGAGTGAAAACATATGGCATCTGTCTTTCTCTGTATGTCTTATTTCACTTAGCATAACACTCTCCAGTTCCATCCACGTTGCTACAAAGGGCCAGATTTCATTCTTTCTCATTGCCACGTAGTATTCCATTGTGTATTTATACCACAGTTTCTTTATCCATTCATCAGTTGATGGGCATTTATGCTCTTTCCATAATTTGGCTATTGTTGAAAGTGCTACTATAAACATTGGGGTACAAGTGCCCCCATGCATCAGCACTCCTGTATCCCTGGGGTAAATTCCTAGCAGTGCTATTGCTGGGTCATAAGATAGATCTATTTTTAATTATTTGAGGAACCTCCAGACTGTTTTCCAGAGTGGCTGCACCAGTTTGCATCCCCACCAACAGTGCAAGAGGGTTCCCGTTTCTCCACATCCTCTCAAGTATCTATAGTGTCCTGATTTGTTCATTTTAGCCACTCTGGCATGAGGTGATATCTCAGTGTGGTTTTGATTTGTATTTCCCTGATGAGGAGTGACGTTGAGCATCTTTTCATGTACCTCTTGGCCATGTGGATATCTTCTTTAGAAAAGTGTCTATTCATGTCTTCTGCCCATTTCTTCACTGGATTATTTGTTTTTCAGGTGTGGAGTTTGGTGAGCTCTTTATAGATTTTGGATACTAGCCCTTTGTCTGATATGTCATTTGCAAATACCTTTTCCCATTTCGTCGGCTGCCTTTTAGTTTTGTTGACTGTCTCCTTTGCAGTGCAGAAACTTTTTATCTTGATGAGGTCCCAATAGTTCATTTTTGCTTTTAATTCCCTTGCCTTTGGGGATGTGTCAAGTAAGAAATTGCTGTGGCTGAGGTCAGAGAGGTTTTTTCCTGCTTTCTCCTCTGGGATTTTGATGGTTTCCTGTCTCACATTCGGGTGCTTTATCCATTTTGAGCTTATTTTTGTGAATGGTGTAAGAAAGTGGTCTAGTTTCATTCTTCTGCATGCTGCTGTCCAGTTCTCCCAGCACCATTTGTTAAAGAGACTGTCTTTTTTCCATTGGATACTCTTTCCTGCTTTGTCAAAGATTAGTTGGCCATCCAATTCTGGGTTCTCTACCCTATTCCACTGGTCTATATGTCTGTTTTTTACGTGACACAAATATACATTATCCAAAAACAATCTAGAAGGTATAATGTTAAATACAAAAGGCAAGAGCCATTTTTCAAAAGCAGGTTTGAAATAAATTCCTTTTATTAAAAAACAAGAATTCAAATACGAAAATGCAATTTTTCACAGACTATTTTTGGAAATAAAGTCACTGTTATAATTATCCAAAGCCAACAGCTGTAAAATTGTACGGAAAAGACTAGAAAAGAGAAGACACAAAGAAACTAATTCAGAGCTATAAACAACCACTTAAAATTTGAGGGCAATTAATAGAGTACAAAAGAGAATAATTAAATAGCCACTAAAAGCCAGACAAACTATGGCTTTTATGAATCATGCAGTCAGAGAAACAGGTTTTGAAAATGTCTGCTACTACATCTGAGATCACCGAGTAGTAACTTTCAAAGAAGGAAGCTAAAGAGGGAACCAAATAATAAACAGATTCCTGTGGTGAAAAGCAGTTCCTAAGCACGCAGACTCAGAGATTCAGGGGTAGAAAATAAACCTGCTCTTCAATGAACTACCTGTTAGGCCAGGTAACAAATGGGGAGCTAAATCTCTCAAAACCCTAAAGGAAGCTCAGGATGAAAATTAACTACCTTCTGCTTGCTGACTTTTTAAACATGCAGGGAGAAAGGGGGACAAAAGATTGCTTCGAAAAGAAACTGTGAAATCAAATATCTCAAATTATGCTCTCCTTTACAAAGCTCATTTTGGCTCACTAAAATACTGTGTTTACTCCTGCCTCCAATTTACTTTTCCCTGCTCCCACTAACTTATCAGAAATCATTTTATCCACAGACACAGGCAAGCCTTCACAGGTCAGGTAACAGAGAAGAGTCAAGTCCTAAAGGATTCAATACAGGACAGGACCCAAAACCATTCCTACTGAGCTATATAATGCTGAGCTTTACATTTGAATACAGTCCACCTGATGCTGTGGGCATTCACACTATGTCAAAGGAAACAATGAAGTCAAGAAACATCTCAAACTCAGAATTACCCTACTTCTCACCCTAGTTTACCCCTTCCTGCCATGTTACCACCTGGAAGCAGTATTCCTCAAGCCTTGACTGTTCATCAGATGAGAATTACAAAAACAGATTTTTCACCTCCATATAAAGAAGAGGTTTCCAAAATTAGAACTGTCCAGAAATAGGATTATGCTCCCTACTTAGGTGGTGAATTCTCTGATACTGGAAGAGTTCAAACACGGTCAAGGGTAACCACTCGTCAGAGTTCAACTGCAGAAAACTAACTATACCAAGAGATTCAGTACTGTTCCTGCTAACAGTTCCTGCTACAATTCTAGGAGGAAAGAAACATTCACATGATGTATTTAAAAACCAACAAGAGCAACAACAAAAGATCTTTTCCCTAAACTAGAGGATGCATTTTAAATATTTTAATTTAAAAGGTTCCCTCCTGGGTGCCTGGGTGGCTCAGTCAGTTAAGCTCATGATGTCAAGGTTCAGATGTCAAGTTTTGTTCCTGAGTTCCAGCTCAGAGCCTACAACCTGCTTTGGATCTTGTGTCTCCCTCTCTCTCTGCCCCTCTCCCGTTCCTGCTTGCTCTCCCTCTCTCTCTCTTTCTCTCAAAACAAAAAAATAATAAACATTAAAAAAAATCTAAAAACAAAATCTATAAATAAATAAATAAATAAATAAATAAACAAACAAATAAATAAATAAATAGTTCCCTCCTAGGATAGATATAGCATAAAAGTAAAAATAAAGAAGAGGCTATTTGTTTTATTTTTTTAATGTTTATTTTGGAGAGACAGAACAGTCTTAACCATAAGAGACTCTTAAATACAGAGAACTGAGGGTTGATAGGCAGCGGGGGGGTGGGGGGGAAAGAAATGGGTGATGGGCACTGAGGAGGGCACTTGTTGGGATGAGCATTGGGTGTTGTATGTAGTGATGAATCACGGGAATCTACCCCAAAACCCAAGAGCACACTGTATATACACTGTATAGCTAACTTGACAATAAATTATAATAAAATATGAAATATCAAAATAAAATAAAGAAGAGGCAACAGGATTATGTCAACACAAGACTTCCTATGGGGTACCTGGGTGGCTGAGTCAGTTGAGTGTCTCACTCTTGATTTCAGCTCAGGTCATGATCTCACAGCCGTGATCAAGCCTGAGATTGAACCTTGTCAGGCTTCATACTGGGCATGGAGCCTGCTTAGGATTCTCTCTTTCCCTCTCTCTCTCTCTGCCCCTCTCCTCTGCTCATGCTCTCTCTCTCTCTCTCAAATAAAAAAATTTTTAAATTTTTTTTAAAAAAAAGTCATAGCATATTCTGCCTAATTAGATTACTACAATCTTGAAAGCAAAATGAGCAGACTCAGAAATGTAGCTAAGAGACTTGAAAATGAAAGCTACTGAAGAGTTTCTACTGCAATATGCAATAAAGTTCATTATTTCATCAGAAAGTTGGTGTCTCAGGATACCATAAGAAGTAAGTATGGTTCTGCAGCAATGTAGACAACATTGTTCCTAAGTCAATACAAAAATGTTTTTATGGTATGTGAATCAGCCACTGGGTTTGGTCTTGTTTTTCACCCCTTCTTACATTTGGGAATATAAGTCAAGAACTCTTTCATTATAAAATTATTACTTTTAAAAAATAACAAAAATTCACCATAGTAATCCTGAGTAATGCCTCCTAACTTGAGCATTAAACTTACAAGTTTTAGAGCCAGAAGTCAATCAATACCCTAAAATGCACACATTTAGAAGTCACTTCATTCAAAGTTACCAAAACTTCAGTCACTTGAGTGCCCTCTTCTGTTTTTGCCACAGCTACAGACCAGCTATAGCATTAAAGTTCTCATTGTCATCCAGTGTCATTTTAAACTCAGATGAAGGGGGAAAAAAAACAGGAAATGTTAGACTATTGTTAGGCATTTATTGTAATTTCTGAGGACACACTAAAGATCCACCATTAATGCAAGCTCCATGCCAATCAGAAGGGGAAGCATCATGTGGTGCTATAAAGTGGGGACTAAGGGTAAGGCATGGCCTCACCTCTAAGAAGTCCAACTCCTATGTCAGTGAATACTCCTAACACTGACACATTACAGGAACAATCACCTTACTTATGGACAAGCTTTAAAAGGCCAAGTAAACTGGTATCATATGATGAATTTTTTTTCTTCAAATAACTTTTATTTTTACCATATAAATAATAAGTATTCACTGGAGAAAATACAAAAGTACAGATAAACAGACAAAATAAAATCACCCAT
This sequence comes from Prionailurus viverrinus, assembly GCF_022837055.1. NCBI lineage: Eukaryota > Metazoa > Chordata > Mammalia > Carnivora > Felidae > Prionailurus > Prionailurus viverrinus. Next base: position 32,734,694 of record NC_062572.1, read on the forward strand.
AATCCTTTTATTGACAGAAATATTATTTCTATTTTGTTGTATTCTCTCAGATTTTTCCTGTATGAATATAAACATTCACATTTTTAAGTGAACCAGAATCATAGTGTACATATTGTTTTGTAACTTGCTTTCTTTAACAGATCCCATGTTCAACGACTACAATTCAACAGTATTGTAAGGTCTTCTAGTGGCATCACAGAAAATACACAGGTGTACTACCAATTACTCAACCGGCCCCTAACTGTTAGAATTGACAAAAAGATGGGAGGATGACCAATTTCAAATGTTAATTTTTTTTAAATGAGGGATGCCTCCTAGTGAAAAATATTTGCAAATCCACCAAAATGAATCCAGACAAACATGAAACACTCTTTCTTCTTAAAAAAAAAAAAATCTCAGTAACCAAGCAGGCAAGCATCTTCCATCCAAGTTGCTCTTGGGGATGTATAGAGTTGAAGACGTTGGGAGTCTTCACTCTTCACTGACTGAAATGGTCCCTGAGACCTTTGGGTACACTTGGAGGTAACTGAAGGACTATCCCTTTATGGTTATAGATTCTGCTTTTATAATAAATTATCTTCCTTAGGAATTGACTTTATCATTATGAAATGTCTCTATCTTTAGCAATGCTCCTTGCCTAAGCCTACCTCATCTAATATTATATATAGCTACACAACTTTCTCTTAGTTGGTGTGTTAGCATGATCTATCTTTTTCCATCCTTTTACTTTCAACCTTTCTCTATCCCTTTATTTAAGTTATGTCTACTGTAAGACACAATTGGTTTTTTGTAATACTCTGAGCAGTAATTGTTGTCAGTTAAATGAAGTACCTAGCCCAGTTGCATTTCATGTGATAATATATATAGGTAGAAACTGACCATGTTACTATTTATTTTCTGTTTGTCCCACCTGTTTTCTCTCACCCCTTTCTTACTTTCTTTTTGACTCCTCAAATACTTTTCATCATTTCAATTTCCCTTTTAAATCCCCTACAACTTATACATTATTATTATTTTAATGATCACTTTAGAGTTTATAACATACACTCTAAATTTAGAGATACCTCATTTTATTGTGCTGTGAAATTTTTTCAAATTGAAAGTTTGTGGCAATCTTACATCTGATCACTTTAGAGTTTATAACATACACTCTAAATTTAGAGATACCTCATTTTATTGTGCTGTGAAATTTTTTCAAATTGAAAGTTTGTGGCAATCTTACATCAAGCAAATCTATGGGTGCCATTTTTCCAACAGCATTTGCTCACTTCATGTCTCATGAAGTCACATTTTGGCAATTCTCACAATATTTCAAACTTTTTCATCATTATTACATTTTTTAAAGTGATCTTTTTTTTAGAAAGCATGCAAGTCGGGGAGAAGGGCAGAGGGAGGAGAGGGAGACGGGGAGGGGAAGGAGGAAAGGAAGGGAGAGGAGGAGGGGGGGAAACATGAGGAGGAAAGGGAGGGAGAGGAGGAGGAGGAGGGGGAGGGGGAGAAGGGAGAGGGGGAGAGGAAGGAGAGAGAGAATCTTAAGCAGATTCCATGCTCAGCACAGAGCCCAATGCAAGGCGGGATCCCACAACCCTGGAATAATGACTTGAGCTAAAATCAAGAGTGGGACACTCAACTGAGCCATCTAGATACCCCTATGATCAGTAATCTTTGATGTTATTACTGTAATTGAATTACTGTATAAGAAAGTAAACTTGACTTGGATCTCTGCTTCTCTCACTATAGGATTATTCTCCTCACTTCCCCCACTGCCCCTCACCCATGTGTTTCTGTCTTTGTGTCTGTTCTCCACTTCTTCTAAAGACACCAGTCATACTGGATTAAGGACCAATCATCCTTCACTATGACCTCATCTTAACTAATTACATCTGCAAAGACTCTATTTTCAAACAAGATCACATTCTGAGGTACCGACCATTAGAAATTCAATATATCAGGGCTTCTGGGAAGATGGCAGCGTAGGAGGATGCTGAGCTCACCATGTCCTGCAGATCCCTTAGATTCCACCCACACCTGTCTAAATAACCCAGAAAACACCAGAAGACTAGCAGAATGGATTCTGCAGAGGCAAGCATAGACAAGAGGTCCACAGATGAGGGTAGGAAGGGAGGAGAGGTGGTGCGGGCTACACGGACTGGCGGGAGGGAGCGGGGGCGGAGGGGCAGCCCGCCGGCAAAGCAGAGCCCCCAAGTCTGGCTAGCAAAAGCGGTGGGGCCAGACGGAATGTGTTCTGACAGCAAGCGGGACTTAACATCTGGAAGGTCATAAGTTAACAGCTCTGCTCTGAGAACGGGATGGCTGGAGGACAACGGGAGGAAGAATTGTTGAGCCCCCAATGACAGAGTGCAATTTGGCGGGGAACAAAGGCGCTCGCCAGCGCCATCTCCCTCACCCATCCCCCAGCCAAAATCCCAAAGGGAACCAGTTCCTGCCAGGGAACTTGCTTGCACCGGCAAACACTGAATGGTGTGCTTTTGCAGATCCATCCCTCCAGCGGGTCTGACTCCCTCCTGGTGCTGCAGGGCCCCTCCCTAAGCAGATCTCCGAAGGAAAAACCGAGGTGAGCCTGCCCCTCCCGCCCCTGTGCACCTTGCCGATCCACCCCAGATAACATGCCAGATCCCCAGCACCACAAGCCTGGCAGTGTGCAAGTAGCCCAGACGGGCCACGCCACCCCACAGTGAATCCCGCCCCTAGGAGAGGGAAAGAGAAGGCACACACCAGTCTGACTGTGGCCCCAGCAGTGGACTGGGGGCAGACATCAGGTCTGCCTGCGGCCCCGCCCACCAACGCAAGTTATTCAAGACAGCACAGGGGAAGTGCCTCACAGTCCCCCACCCCTCCAGGGACTATCCAAAATGACGAAACGGAAGAATTCCCCTCAAAAAAACGTCCCGGAAATAACGACAGCAATGAACTGATCAAAAAGGATTTAAACAATATAACAGAAAGTGAATTTAGAATAATAGTCATAAAATTAATCGCTGGGCTTGAAAACAGTATAAAGGACAGCAGAGAATCTATTGCTACAGAGATCAAGGGACTAAGTAACAGCCAGGAGGAGCTAAAAAATGCTATTAATGATCTGCAAAATAAAATGGAGACAACCACAGTTCAGATTGAAGAGGCAGAGGAAAAAATAAGTGAACTAGAAGATAAAATTATGGAGAAGAAGAAGCTGAGAAAAAGAGAGATAAAAAAAATCCAGGATATGAGGGGAATATTAGAGAGCTAAGTGATGCATGAAAGAGAAATAATCTATGCAAAATTGGTATTCCAGAGGAGGAAGAGAGAGGGAAAGGTGCTGAAGTTGTACTTGAAGAAATAATAGCTGAGAACTTCCCTGATCTGGGGAAGGAAAAAGGCATTGAAATCCAAGACGCACAGAGAACTCCCTTCAGACATAACTTGAATCGATCTTCTGCATGACATATCATAGTGAAACTGGCAAAATACAAGGATAAAGAGAAAATTCTGAAAGCAGCTAGGGATAAACCTGCTCTACCATATAAAGGGAGACCTATAAGACTCGTGACCGATCTCTCTACTGAAACTTGGCAGGCCAGAAAGGAATGGCAGGAGATCTTCAATGTGATGAACAGAAAAAATATGCAGCCGAGAATCCTTTATCCAGCAAGTCTGTCATTTAGAATAGAAGGAGAGATAAAAGTCTTCCCAAACAAACAACAACTGAAGGAATTCGTCACCACTAAACCAGCCCTACAAGAGATCCTAAGGGAGATCCTGTGAGACAAAGTACCAGAGACATTGCTAGAAGCATGAAACCTACGGACATCACAATGACTCTAAACCCATATCTTTCTATAATAACACTGAATATAAATGGACTAAATGCGCCAACCAAAAGACATAGGGTATGAGAATGCATAAAAAAACAAGACCATCTATTTGCTATCTACAAGAGACTCATTTTAGACCTGAGGACACCTTCAGATTGAGAGTGAGGGGATGGAGAACTATCTATCATGCTATTAGAAGTCAAAAGAAAGCTGGAGTAGGCATACTTATATCAGACAAACTAGACTTTTAATTAAACGTTATAACAAGAGATGAAGAAGGGCATTATATAATAATTACAGGGTCTATCCATCAGGAAGAGCTAACAATTATAAATGTCTATGCACCAAATACAGGAGCTCCCAAATACATAAAACAATTACAAACATAAGCCACCTTATTGATAAGAATGTGGTAATTGCAGGGGACTTTAACACTCCACTTACAGAAATGGATAGATCATCTAGACACATGGTCAATAAAGAAACAAGGGCCCTGAATGAGACATTGGATCAGATGGACTTGACAGATATATTTAGAACTCTGCATCCCAAAGCAACAGAATATACTTTCTTCTTGAGTGCACACGGAACATTCTCCAAGATAGATCACATACTGGGTCACAAAACAGCCCTTCATAAGTATACAAGAATTGAAATCATACCATGCATACTTTCAGACCACAATGCTATGAAGCTTGAAATCAACCACAGAAAAAAGTCTGGAAAAATTCCAAAAGCATGGAGGTTAAAGAACACCCTACTAATGAATGAGTGGGTCAACCAGGCAATTAGAGAAGAAATTAAAAAATATATGGAAACAAACGAAAATGAAAATACAACAATCCAAACGCTTTGGGTCGCAGTGCAGGCAGTCCTGAGAGGAAAATACATTGCAATCCAGGCCTATCTCAAGAAACAAGAAAAATCCCAAATACAAAATCTAACAGCACACCTAAAGGAAATAGAAGCAGAACAGCAAAGACAGCCTAAACCCAGCAGAAGAAGACAAATAATAAAGATCAGAGCAGAAATAAACAATATAGAATCTAAAAAAACTGTAGAGCAGATCAATGAAACCAAGAGTTGGTTTTTTGAAAAAATAAACAAAATTGATAAACCCCTAGCCAGGCTTCTCAAAAAGAAAAGGGAGATGACCCAAAGAGATAAAATCATGAATGAAAATGGAATTATTACAACCAATCCCTCAGAGATACAAGCAATTATCAGGAAATACTATGAAAAATTATATGCCAACAAACTGGACAACCTGGAAGAAATGGACAAATTCCTAAACACCCACACGCTTCCAAAACTCAATCAGGAGGAAATACAAAGCTTGAACAGACCCATAACCAGTGAAGAAATTGAATCAGTCATCAAAAATCTCCCAAGAAATAAGAGTCCAGGACCAGATGGCTTCCCAGGGGAGTTCTACCAGATGTTTAAAGCAGACATAATACTTATCCTTCTCAAGCTATTCCAAAAAAATAGAAAGGGAAGGAAAACTTCCAGACTCGTTCTATGAAGCCAGTATTACTTTGATTCCCAAACCAGACAGAGACCCAGCAAAAAAAGAGAACTCCAGGCCAATATCCCTGATGAATATGGATGCAAAAATTCTCAATAAGATACTAGCAAATCGAATTCAACAGCATATAGAAAGAATTATTCACCATGATCAAGTGGGATTCATTCCTGGGCTGCAGGGCTGGTTCAACATTTGCAAATCAATCAACGTGAGACATCACATTAATAAAAGAAAAGATAAGAACCATATGATCTTGTCAATCGATGCACAAAAGGCCTTTGACAAAATTCAGCAACCTTTCTGAATAAAAACCCTGAAGAAAGTTGGGATAGAAGGAACATACTTAAAGATCATAAAAGCCATTTAGGAAAAGCCTACAGCTAACATCATCCTCAACGGGGAAAAACTCAGACCTTTGTCCCTGAGATCAGTAACACGACAGGGATGTCCACTCTCACTGCTGTTGTTTAACATAGTGTTGGAAGTGCTAGCATCAGCAATCAGGTAACAAAAGGAAATCAAAGGCATCAAAATTGGCAAAGATGAAGTCAAGCTTTCACTTTTTGCAGATGACATGATATTATACATGGAAAATCCGACAGACTCCACCAAAAGTCTGCTAGAACTGATACAGGAATTCAGCAAAGTTCCAGGATACAAAATCAATGTACAGAAATCAGTTGCATTCTTATACACTAATAATGAAGTAACAGAAAGACAAATAAAGAAACTGATCTCATTCACAATTGCACCAAGAAGCATAAAGTACCTAGGGATAAATCTAACCAAAGATGTAAAAGATCTGTATGCTGAAAAGTATAGAAAGCTTATGAAGGTAATTGAAGAAGATTTAAAGAAATGGAAAGACATTCCCTGCTCATGGATTGGAAGAATAAATATTGTCAAAATGTCAATACTACCCAAAGCTATCTACACATTCAATGCAATCCCAATCAAAATTGCACCAGCATTCTTCTCAAAGCTAGAACAAGCAATCCTAAAATTCATATGGAACCACAAAAGGCCCCAAATAGCCAAAGTAATTTTGAAGAAGAAGACCAAAGCAGGAGGCATCACAATCCCACACTTTAGCCTCTACTACAAAGCTGTAATCATCAAGACAGCATAGTATTGGCACAAAAACAGACACCTAGACCAATGGAATAGAATAAAACCACAGAATTGGACCCACAAACGCATGGCCAACTAATCTTTGACAAAGCAGGAAAGAACATCCAATGGAAAAAAAGACACTCTCTTTAACAAATGGTGCTGGGAAAACTGGACAGCAACATGCAGAAGAATGAAACTAGACCACTTTCTCACACCATTCACAAAAATAAACTCAAATGGATGAAGGACCTGAATGTGAGACAAGAAACCATCAAAACCCTAGAGGAGAAAGCAGGAAAAGACCTCTCTGACCTCAGCCACAGCAATTTCTTACTTGACACATCCCCAAAGGCAAGGGAATTAAAAGCAAAAATGAACTACTGGGACCTTATGAAGATAAAAAGCTTCTGCACAGCAAAGGAAACAATCAACAAAACTAAAAGGCAACCGACGGAATGGGAAAAGATATTTGCAAATGACATATCGGACAAAGGGCTAGTATCCAAAATCTATAAAGAGCTCACCAAACTCCACATCCGAAAAACAAATAACCCAGTGAAGAAATGGGCAGAAAACACGAATAGACACTTCTCTAAAGAAGACATCCAGATGGCCAACAGGCACATGAAAAGATGCTCAATGTCGCTCCTCATCAGGGAAATACAAATCAAAACCACACTCAGATATCACCTCACGCCAGTCAGAGTGGCCAAAATGAACAAATCAGGAGACTAGAGATGCTGGTGAGGATGTGGAGAAACGGGAACCCTCTTGCACTGTTGGTGGGGATGCAAACTGGTGCAGCCACTCTGGAAAACAGTCTGGAGGTTCCTCAAATAATTAAAAATAGACCTACCCTATGACCCAGCAGTAGCACTGCTAGGAATTTACCCAAGGGATACAGGAGTACTGATGCATAGGGGCACTTGTACCCCAATGTTTATAGAAGCACTCTGAACAATAGCCACATTATGGAAAGAGCCTAAATGTCCATCAACTGATGAATGGGTAAAGAAATTGTGGTTTATATACACAATGGAGTACTATGTGGCAATTTGAAAGAATGAAATCTGGCCCTTTGTAGCAACGTGGATGGAACTGGAGAGTGTGATGCTAAGTGAAATAAGCCATACAGAGAAAGACAGATACCATATGTGTTCACTCTTATGTGGATCCTGAGAAACTTAACAGAAACCCATGGGGGAGGGGAAGGAAAAAAAAAAAAGAGGTTAGAGTGGGAGAGAGCCAAAGCATAAGAGACTCTTAAAAACTGACAACAAACTGAGGGTTGATGAGGGGTGTGAGGGAGGGGAGGGTGGGTGATGGGTATTGAGGAGGGCACCTTTTGGGATGAGCACTGGGTGTTGTATGGAAACCAATTTGACAATAAATTTCATATATTGAATAAAATAAAAATTAAAATTAAAATATTAAAAAAAATTTTTAAAAAGAAAGTGAACTTAATAAATGTGTTTTCTTACTGCTCTACTGGCTGACTATCCCACCATTTTCTCCCCCTCCTTGGGCCTCCTTATTTCCTGGGACACAACAGTATGGAATCTAGGCCAATCAATAACCCTACAAGGGCCTCTAGGTGTTCAGGAGAAAGGAAGAGTTGCAGGTCTCTCACTGTAAATCAAAAGTAAAAATGATGTGGCTTACTGAGGAAGGAAGACATGTCAAAAGCCAAGACAGGCCAAAAACGAGGCCTCTTGCACAAAACACAGTCAAGTTGTGAATACAAAGGAAAAGCTCTTGAAGGAAATTAAAAGTGGAACTCCAGTGGACACACGGATAATAAGAAAGCAGAACAGCCTTATTGCTGATACGGAGAAAGTTTTAAGGATCTAGATAGATCAAAGCAGCCACAAGATTCCCTCAAGCCAAAGCCTAACTCAGAACAAGGCCCTAACTCTCCAATTCTATGAAAACTGATAGAGGTGACAAAGCTGCAGAAGAAAAGTTTGAAACAAGCAGAGGTTAGTTCATGAGTTTAAGGAAACCATCTCCATAACATAAAAGGGCAAGGTGCAGCAGCAAGTGCTGATGTAGAAGCTGCAGCAAGTTATCCAGATCTTGTTAAGGCAATTCATCAAGGAGGCTACACAAAACAACAGATTTTCAATGCAGATGAAACAGCCTTGTATCAGAAGAAGAAGCTATCTTGAACTTTCATAGCTAGAGAGGAGAAATCAATGCCTGACTTCAAAGCTCCAAAGTTGAGGCTGACTCTCCTGTTAGGGACTGATACAACTGGTGATTGTCAGTTGAAGCTAATGCTCACTTACCATTCTGAAAATCCCAAGGCCCTTCAGAATTATGCTAAATCTACTCGCCAGGGCTCTATAAATGGAACAACAAAGCCAGAATGACAGCACATCTGTTTATAACATGGTTGGCTGAATATTTTAAACCCTCTGCTGAAACCCACTACTCAGAAAAAAAAAAGATTCCTTTCAAAATATGACTGTTCATAGACAATGCACCTGGTCACCCAAGAGCTCTAATGGAGATACACAACGAGATTAATGTTGTTTTCATTCCTGTAACGTAAAATCCATTCTGCAGCTCAAGGAATAGGAGTAATCCAACTTTCAAATCTTATTATTTAAGAAATACATTTCATAAGGCTATAGCTGCCATAAATAGTGATTACTCTGACAGACCTGGACAAAGTAAATTGAAACCTTCTGGAAAGGCTTCACCATTCTAGATGCCATGAAGAACACTCATGATTCATGGAAAGAGGTCAAAATATCAACATAAACACAAGTTTGGAAGAAGTTGATCCCAAACCTCACAGATGACCTTGAGGGGTTCAAGACTTCAGTACAGAAAGTAACTGTAGCCATGATAGAAATAACAAGAGAACTAGAATTAGAAGTGGAGCCTGAAGGGGTGACTGAATTGCTACAATCTCACAAAACTTGAACACATGGGGAGTTGCTTCTTATGGACAAGCAAAGAAAGTGGTTTCCTGAGATGGAATCTACTCCTGGTGAAGACTGTTGAAATGATTTAGAATAGTACATAAACAAAGGATTTAGAATAGTACATAAACTTAGTTGATAAAGCAGTGGCAAGGTTTGGGAGGACTGACTCTAATTTTTTTTTTTTTTTAAGTAGGCTTCACACCCAGTGCAGAGCCCAACATGGGACTTAAACTCACAACCCTGAGATTAAGACCTGAGCTGAAATCAAGACTCAGATACTTAACCGAGACACCCAGGTTCCCCAGACTGACTCTTCTTTTTAAAGAAGTTCTATTGTGGGTAAAATTCTATCAAACACAATCCCATGCTGCAGAGAAATCATTCATAACAGGAAGAGTCAATTGGTGAGGCAGTCTTCATTGCTGTGTTATTTAAGAAATTGCCACAGCCACCCCAACTTTCAGCAACCACAACCCTGATAAGTCAGCAGCCATCAATATCAAAGCAAGACCCTATACCAGCAAAAAGTTTAGAGTAGCTGAAAGCTCAAATAATGGTTAGCATTTTAATAAGGTACTTTTAATTGAGGTATATGCAAGATATTATTTTGTTGACACTCTATAGTCCATACTCATGTAAAATTATCTACATGTTTATTGTTTTTTTACTCTTCATTTCTTCCTATACTTCCATGCTTCCATCAGGAATCATTTCTCCTTCTGCCTGAAGAGTTTTCTTTAATATTTCTATTACTATCGGTCTTCTGGTGACAAATTCTCTCTGCTTTTGTCTGAAAATGTCCTTTGGTTGCCTTCATTTTTGAAAGATATTTTCGCTGGGAAGTGAATTAGATTGACAGTTACTTTCCTCATCAATTTAAAGATCATTTCATTGTTGGGGCACCTGGGTGGCTCAGTCAGTTAAGCGTCTGACTCTTGATTTCAGCTCAGGTCATGATCTCACAGTTTGTGGGTTCGAGCCCCATGTCGGGCTCTGGGCTGACAGTGCAGAGCCTGCTTGGGATTCTCTCTCTCCCCCTCTCTCTGCACCTCCCTGTTTGCTCTCTCTCTCTCAAAATAAATGAGAATAAACTTTAAAAAAAAGATCATTTCATTGTCTTCTCATTTCAATTATTTTTATGAAAAGCCTGCTCCCAGTCCTACACTAGCCCCTTTAAAATAATGTTTTCCCCCTCTGACTGCTTTTTTTTCAGTTTTATACTTTTATTTGATAATCAGCAGTTAGTTCTCATCCACATTAACTGTAGATTTTTGAAAGTGGCGACAGATACATAGGTAACCAATGTATAGAGCTTGTTTGGTGACTCTTCAATCTTTGTTATGTTTTCTAGACAACTGCACATGGATACACTATGGAACATTCCTTATTCCTCTGGCCCAGACAGCTTTGTTGAACCTGTTGTCAATGCACACATCTGGAATTCCCATATCCTTCATGGCAAATTTCCAGAATCTTTGAGTACCCAAGGGACAAGCTTTTTGAACCCCACTCCATGGATGCACTTGTGAATGCTGATGGTGTATTCTCTGGTCACTACGTCACTGATGGCAGAACAGCTCTTTCTTCTTGTCACCCTTCTTTGTGGGAGCCATTCTGCAGGGCCCTGGTTAGAAAGCCCTCTGGCTGCTTTTTCACACTTTCTCTTTGTGTTTTGGTTTTATTATGATGTCAGGTGTGGTTTTCTTTGTATCTATCATGTTTGGAGTTTATAGAACTTCTTGACTCTCTGACTTAACATGTTTAGACAGTTTTGGATTAATTCTCAGCCAGTATCACTTCAAACATTGCTTCTACCCCAATCTGTCTCTTCTGTCAGCATTTCCCTTTACATGCACACATGCTGGATCATTTCACCATATTTCATACGTTCTTATGGTCTATTTTTCTACTCTTTTTTCTCTCTATGCTTCAGTCTGGGTATTTTCTATTGACCTATATCGCAGAGTTCACTAATTTCCTATGTCCAATCTGCTATCAAATTTATCTATTTAATTCCTCATTTTTTGCTGTATTTTTCATTCCAGGCATTTCTATTTAAGCCCTTTTTTATATACATTCCTTTTATTTGTGAAATTCTCATCTACTTTCTTGAACATATTAATGACAGCTCTTTAAAAATCTGTATCTAATTATTTTAATAGCTGGATCACCTGTTGCTCTTTTCATCATCAGTTTTTACTTTTTTTTTTTCTTTTAATCATTTAGCCCTATATCCCAGCATGCCTGTTGCTTTTTCATTGAATGCCAGACACTGTGTATCTAAAACTAATAATATGAGATTCTGGCTAATGTTATCCTTCAGGGAGGATTTATTTTTGCTTTCTGGCAGGCAGTTAGAATGGGGACAGATCACTGTAACCCACTCTGAGTTAAACTGGTTCAAAGCTACATTTCACTCTTTTGTGAAGGATGTCCTATTCTCAGGTTTACTCTTATTCCTGGATGAGGCCAGGCCCAAGCAGGAAGGCTAGGGTACTTAACAGGTCTCTTTTTCCTTGGCAAGTCCTAAACTCCAATTTTTGTTTTCCCATATCTCTAACACTGCCTGTTAAGACTCCCAGCCTTTAAGAATAACTTTCTCTTCACTATCTAGCTTGTGAGCTGTTAACACATCTGCAAATGCCTTGAAAAGAAGAGCAGTGCAAATTCTTGGGCTCATCTTAACATTCTTCTCTTCTCCCCTAGCTCCAAACCTCTTAAGTGTGCACAGCCTTCATGGCTTCAACTCCACGTTTTGTCTCCTCAGCACCATAAGACTGTTAACAGATCCATTAATGGTCCCAGCTTCTTGGAAACTACTTTCTGTTTGATTTCTTTGCTTGTCTATCCCCACGGCCCTTAAGAATCAGCAAATACCTCAAGTAGAAAAGCATCACAGAATGTTAGCTTGATCAGTATGCCTCCTTCTCTTCAGGACCCTAGTCCCTCAAGTCCTGCCCACTTTTTTTGTACGTCCAGCTTTTCTAGATAGCTTTGTAGTAAAGTTGACCTATAAGCTACTTCACTTTCACTAAAAGCAGCAATGAACTACTGCTTTAATTTTTGGAGCTCTGTCCTATCCAGATATGCTTCTTTCTTCTTTTTGAAGCTGCTCTAAAAGCCCCATAGTTAAATCGCTGCTGATTAAAAAAAAAAAAGTCTAGATAAGCAGCATCCAATTATTTCAAATATCCATCAGAACTCTACCCAGGCCCACTACATACACTGCCCTGCTCTGGTTACAACTCTGACCATTTCCTGGGGGTTGACAAACTTGGATTTGCCAACTCTTCTACATATGATCCAACATACTTACATCTGGTTCAACCAATTTTATCTTATGGGAGAGTCTTCCTTTTGGACCCACAAGCTCCATATTCCTAGTCACTACACCACATAATGAGACCCAAACATAAGACTCAACTCCACCTTTCTCAACAAATCTGCCCATACTCTCAACCCAAGTCAAGCACCATCCAATGTTTATATTCCAAGTTTTGAGGCCCACCTCCCTTTTCTCAAGTCCGAGCTATGAACTCTGACATTAAGCAGGTCTTCACTTTCAGGGGAGAAAGACCAGATATTTAAGCTCTGTTGTGTTGGTCTCAGCCTACTGAAGTGATATGCAATACAATGATTTATAAGCAATATTTGATCATTCACATAACCAAAATATATTTCTCAGATATATTTGGTCTTCACCCATAGTTCCCAAAAATGCTTCAGAGTCATGAAGGTGAAAAAGATGTCTTATTATTAATAAAGGTGACTTCTGAAACCCACCCAAGGGCAGGGACTCCCCTCCAGGGAGAGAGAGGGGCTGAAGATTGAGTCAGCCAATGGCCATGATTCAGTCAATCATGAGTATGTAATGAAGCTTCCATAAAAACTCAAGAGGACAGCCTTTTTGTCATTTTTTCACAGACCTTCCATGGATGGGAAACCAGAACACTTCCACATGCCACTGAGGCAGGCTAAAGCTCCACAAGGACAGAAACTCCTTTTGTTTGGGACCTTGCCCTTGTATCTCTTTTTCTGGCTATTGATTATATCCTTTATTATATCCTTTAACAAACTGGTAAACAGAAGTGTTTCCCTGAGTTCTTTCTATAAGCCACCTAGCAAATTATTTGAACCTAAGGAGGAGGTCCTTGGATCCTCCAATCTGTAGCCAGCTGGTCAGAAGCACAGGTAACAAAAAGCCTGGCATCTGAAGGGGGACAAGGATGCAGTCTTGTAGGACTGAACCCTTAGCCTGTGGAATCTGATGCTATCTCCAGGTAGATAGTGTCAAAATTGAGTTGAATTCTCAGACACCCTGCTGCTAGCGACAACTACACATACATATGTACATTCTCTCTCACGCGCACGCTCTCTCTCTCTCTCTCTCTCACACACACACACACACACACACACACACACACACACACACACACAGTTTGGAAATGACTGTAAGAAACTTAAAAGAAATGCTGTGGGTAGGAATGCCTGAGACACTCACCTGGACCACATACTACATGTGGCAAGCCTCCCCACCCAGACATTTACCCAAAGTCAATGTGGCCAAGAAAGCTTTGTGGTTCTTATTATGACTGCAAGATGCACCTAAGCAAAAAAACCATCAGGGAACCCTGAAAAATGAGATTTATTACTCAAAGTTCCTGGAGGGTACATGACAGGCTTGAGGGCCATACAGCAAAGTCAAAGGTAGAGAGAGATGGAGGGCCCACAGATCTGGTGCTCTGCCTTTACTAGGGTCTGAGGGTGGGGGTTAGGGTTTCATGGGCTCACTCTTTACTGGTAAATATAAGACATAACTGTGTGAATTAGGGAACAGGAAGGAAGAAGTGGGGTCACTAAAGTGGTCAGTTATCCAGGTTACCCAGGGCTTTCTAAGAAGAACTTCATGGATGGAGGCAACCTGGTTCATATATATGAAATGGTGAAGGAGGTGGGGTTTTCTGGTTTACACCCTTTCAAGCAAACCTTCCTTCCCATGGACTTCAGGGCACAGAACCCCATCATCCATTATTCACGGAGCCTGCAATCTGGGGTTTTGAAGCCTTGAAGCCTCATTAAGAACTCTTATGGCCAGGGGCACGTGGGTGGCTCAATCAGGTTGGCATCCAACTTCAGTTTGGGTCATGGTCTCACAGTTTTTGAGTTCAAGCCCACGTTGGGCTCTGTGCTGACAGCGCAGAGCCTGGAGCCTGTTTCAGATTCTATGTCTCCCTCTCTCTCTCTCTCTGCCTCCCTCCCTTGCTCACACTCTGTCTCTCTCTCTCTCTCAAAAATAAACATTAAAAAAAATTTTTTTAAAGAACTCTTATGGCCTGATGGGACTACCCAAGAGAAAATAGGTAGAGCTTTCTTCCTTTAAGCCAATGACCTGAGACCCTCTGAGCACACCTGGGAGGGGGAGCAGCTCTGATGGTTTACACAAAGTCAGTCTACCTACACCACCCAGGAAACGGACACGTGCTTAGATACACAGGTCAACCTTCTGACAGGAAGTTAAAAAACTGGTTTCATGGTTACCTCTAAAACATGTAACACTCACGTGTCATGCTTAACTATCACTAGAAAGTTTTAAAATGCACTGGGCCAATGGGGACCACTATTTAATTCTAGTTGATGACACTTTTTCAACAAATGTGTGCTTTTTAATGCTGCTATCCAAAATACACATAAGTTATTTTTATTCCTCACACAGGTACATATTATTAAAATAGTAACAGCCACATCAAAAAACTGTTAACATTAAGAGAACACTTTCAGGAGAGAGGCTAACATGGTGGAGAAGTAGGGGAAATCCATATTTCCCATGTCCCTCAAACAAAGAAGTATACAAGCCAAAGGACTTTGAACACCAGAGCCTGGGAGGAAAGGAGACTGACTCTACTACGAAGAAAATGGGAAAGCTGTTTGTTAAAAAGATAGGTGGGTAACTGCAAACTGGGAGAGATAAAAAAGGGCCACGTGGGCACAGAGGGGAGGGACCCCCTTCTGCTGAGAGACAAAGGGAAGAGAAAGAGCCGCTAGGGAAGTGCAGGACCATATCTGGATAGGAGAAAGACCTCGGACTGAGACTGAGGGGGATCCGATCTCTAACTGCAGAGCTTTCTTCAGGCTGGAGCCGACTCCCTGTTCGTGCACCTGGGGAGGAGGGGAGCCAGACCTGGGTGCGGTGGTAGGTCAGGGGCTCAGTCCACAGTTGGAGAAAGTGGTTCCTTCCCTGGAGGGCTGCACAATAGTACAGAACCTGCCTGCATCTGCCACCCCCGGGTGCAGTGGTTGGGCTGAGGGCACAGTCTGCAGGAGGAAAAGGCCGCCTTTTCCCTCGTGTGCTGTGGGAAAAGACAAACGCGGCCTGCATCCACCACCCCGGGGGCTGGCGGCGGCGAGAGCGGTGGCTCAGTCCGCAGGAGAAGGCGGTCCTCCCTGAAGTGCAGGGACACAGACAAAGCCAGCCAGGACCACATATCCCCTCACCGAGAGGTGCTTCCCCAGTGCCAGAGCGCACGGAGCGGGACTTTGAATCCTAACCAAGGGCAGGGTCAGGGGAGTTGGCGGTGAGAGAAGGACCACCCCGTCTGCACCCGTGGCACAGTGAGGACGACTCAAACTGAGTCCACCAGGTCCAGCTCCATGGCGAAGAGACTGGGGGGGGTCACCATTCCCCCACCACTACCACCACCACCACCATCAAGCCCGCCTCAGGGACCAGTCCTGGGTTCCATAGTGGAGGTGGGTCCAGATTACGCCAAACCACGCGCCTCAGCACTGGGTAACTGCATATCCACCTGAGTGGCACAGACTCTGTGGACACCTACTCCCAACAAGTGATGCAGCACTGCCTGGATTAACTCTAGGTCAATTCTGGATATTTAGATATATTCCCCCACACACACCATTTCTCCTCCTTATCTCCTCCCTCCCCTAGGCTGGTTACTCTGGTTATTGGTCTGTCTAAACAGACATACTTAATCCATTGTCTTGATACATGTTCTACACTTGCTTCTTTACACTCCTTTCTCTTTCTCTCTCTCTCTCTGGAATAATCAAGCCATGTAGTTTCTCTGTCTGGGTAACTTTATTTTCGTTTTGTTTTCCCCAACTGCTTCTTTATTTTCTTCTCTCTCTCTCTGGATTAAGCCTTTTAGTCCTCTGCCTAATCAATGTTTATTTTTTTCTCCCCCGCCCCCACTCTGGTCATTTCTCTCTTTGTATGTGCTCTTCCAACAGCACTGCCTCAACCCTCTTTTTTACTTGTAGTAGGTGTTTTAGGGTTTTTTGTTTTGGGTCCTTAGGTTTTTGTTTTTGTTTATTTGTTTGTGTATTTGCATGTTTTTTTCTCCTGTTTGTCTGTTTTCCTTTACAGGGCTACTGCAAGGAACAAATTAAAGCACACCTGGTGGAGGGTCCAAATTATCACTATGCGTAGGGTAACAAACCAACCAAAGTCACACCAACAGACAGCAAGTAACAATCCCTGAAAAAACACCTCCTGAATGGCCAGGCCCTGGAAAGTGTATGACCCTCCTTTAATATAGCAGTGCTCGCAGGTGGAGAGCACACAACAAGCATTTAAAAAACACAAGGGACAGAAAACTAGCGAAAATGATGAAACGGAAGAATTCTCCTCAAAAGAAATTCCAGGAAGTAGCGACACCTAATGAATAGACCAAAACCGATTTAAGCAATAAAACGGAACAAGAATTTAGAATAATAGTCATAAAATTAATCGAGGGGCTTGAAAAAAGCATACAAGACAACAGAGAATCTATTGCTACAGACATCAAGGGACTAAAAAATACTCATGATGAGTTAAAAAATGCTATAAATGAGGTGCAAAATAAACTGGAGGGGGCCACAGCACAGATTGAAGAGGCAGAGGAGAGAATAAGTGAATTAGAAGATAAAATTATGGAAAAAGAGTAAGCTGAGAAAAAGAGAGATGAAAAAAATCCAGGAGTACAAGGGGAGAATTAGAGAACTAAGTGATGCAATCAAATGGAACAATATCCGTATCACAGGAATTCCAGAAGAAGAGAGAGAGAAAGGGGCTGAAGGTGTACTAGAACAAATCATAGCTGAGAACTGTCCTGATCTGGGGAAGGAAACAGGCATTAAAATCCAAAAGGCACAGAGAACTCCCTTCAGATGTAACTTAAATCAATCTTCTGCAGGACATATCATAGTGAAACTGGCAAAATACAAGGATAAAGAGAGAATTCTGAAAGCAGCTAGGGATAAACGGGCCTTAACATACAAACATAGACCCATATGAGTAGTAGCAGACCTATCTACTGAAACTTGGCAGGCCAGAAAGGAATGACAGGAAATCTTCAACGTGATGAACAGAAAAAATATGCAGCCAAAAATCCTTTACCCAGCAAGTCTGTCATTCAGAATAGAAGGAGATATGAAGGTTTTCCCAAACAAAACCTGAAGGAATTAATTACCAATAAACCAGCCATACAAGAGATCCTAAGGGGGACTCTGTGAGTGAAATGTTGCAAGGACCACAAAGTACCAGAGACACCACTACAACATGAAACCTACAGACATCACAATGACTCTACACCCATATCTTTCAATAATAACACCGAATGTAAATGGACTAAATGCTCCATTCAAAAGACATAGGGTGTCAGAATGGATAAAAAATAAGATCCATCTATTTGCTGTCTACAAGAGACTCATTTTAGACTTGAGGACACCTTCAGATTGAAAGTGAGGGGATGGACAACTATCTATCCTGCTATTGGAAGCCAAAAGAAAGCTGAAGTAGCCATACTCATATCACACAAAAGACTTTAAATTAAAAGCTGTAACATGAGAGGGAGAAGGGCATTATATAATACTTACAGGCTCTATCCATCAGGAAGAGCTAACAATTATAAATGTCTATGCATCAAATTTGGAAGTCCCAAAATATATAAAAGAATCACAAACATAAGCAACCTTATTGATAAGAATATGGTAATTGCAGGAAACTTTAATACTCCATTCACAGCAATGTATAGAACATCGAGAGAGACTAAATAAAGAAACAAGGGCCCTGAATGATATATTGGATCAGATGGACTTGAAAGATATGTTTAGAACTCTGCATCCCAAAGCAACAGAATATACGTTCTTCTCGAGAGCACATGGAACATTCACCAAGATAGATCACATACTGGGTCACAAAACAGCCCTTCATAAGTATAAAAGAACTGAGATCATACCATGCATACTTTCAGACCACAATGCTATGAAACTTAAAATCAACCACAGGAAAAAGTCTGGAAAACTTCCAAAACCATGGAGGTTAAAGAACACCCTACTAAAGAATGAGTGGGTCAACCAGGCAATTAGAAAAAAAAGTAAAAAAATATGGAAACAAATGAAAATGAAAATACAACAATCCAAACGCTGTGGGATGCAGCGAAGGCAGTCCTGAGAGGAAAATACATTGCAATCCAGGCCTATCTCAAGAAACAAGAAAAATCCCAAATACAAAATCTAACAGCACACCTAAAGGAAATAGAAGCAGAACCCCAAACCCAGCAGAAGAAGAGAAATAACAAAGATCAGAGCAGAAATAAACAACATAGAATCTAAAAAAAAAAAAAAAAAAAAAAAAACAGTAGAACAGATCAATGAAACCAAGACTTGGTTTTTTGAAAAAATAAACAAAATTGATAAACCTCTAGCCAGGCTGCTCAAAAAGAAAAGGGAGATGACCCAAATAGATAAAATCATGAATGAAAATGGAAGTATTACAACCAATCCCTCAGAAATACAAGCAATTATTAGGGAATACTATGAAAAATAATATGCCAACAAACTGGACAACCTGGAAGAAATGGACAAATTCCTAAGCACACACACACTTTCAAAAACAAACAGGAAAAAATAGAAAACTTGAACAGACCCATGCCCAGTGAAGAAATTGAATCGGTTATCAAAAATCTCCCAACAAATAAGAGTCCAGGACCAGATGGCTTCCCTGGGGAATTCTACCAGACATTTAAAGCAGAGATAATACCTATCCTTCTCAAGCTGTTCCAAAAATAGAAAGGGAAGGAAAACTTCCAGACTCATTCTATGAAGCCAGCATTACTTTGATTCCCAAACCTGACAGAGACCCAGCAAAAAAAGAGAACTACAGGCCAATATCCCTGATGAATATGGATGCAAAAATTCTCAATAAGATACTAGCAAATCAAATTCAACAGCATACAAAAAGAATTATTCACCATGATCAAGTGATTCATTCCTGGGCTGCAGGGCTGGTTCAATATTCGCAAATCAATCAATGTGATACATCACATTAATAAAAGAAAAGATAAGAACTATATGATCCTGTCAATCAATGCAGAAAAAGCATTTGACAAAATTCAGCATCCTTTGTTAAAAAAAAAAAAAACCCTGAGAAAGTCGGGATAGAAGGAACATACTTAAACATGATAAAAGCCATTTATGAAAAGCCTACAGCTAGTATCATCCTCAATGGGGAAAAACTGAGAGTTTTCCCCTTGAGATCAGGAACACGACAGGGATGTCCACTCTCACCACTGTTGTTTAACATAGTGTTGGAAGTGCTAGCATCAGCAATCAGACAACAAAAGGAAATCAAAGGCATCAAAATTGGCAAAGATGAAGTCAAGCTTTCACTTTTTGCAGATGACATGATACTATACATGGAAAACCCGACAGACTCCAACAAAAGGCTGCTAGAAATGACACATGAATTCAGCAAACTCTCAGGATACAAAATCAATGTACAGAAATCAGTTGCATTCTTATACACTAATAATGAAGCAACAGAAAGACAAATAAAGAAACTGATCCCATTCACAATTGTACCAAGAATCATAAAATACCTAGGAATAAACATAACCAAAGATGTAAAAGATCTGTATCCTGAAAACTATAGAAAGCTTATGAAGGAAATTGAAGAAGATACAAAGAAATGGTAAAGCATTTCGTGCTCATGGATTGGAAGAATAAATACTGTTAAAATGTCAATACTACCCAAAGCAATCTACACATTCCATGCAATCCCAATCAAAATTGCACGAGTACTCTTCTCAAAGCTGGAACAATCAATCCTAAAATTTGTACGGAACCAGAAATGACCCCGAAGAACCAAAGTAATATTCCAGAAGAAAACCAAAGTGGGAGGCATCACCATCCCAGACTTTAGCCTCTACTACAAAGCTGTAATCATCAAGACAGCATGGTATTGTCACAAAAAACAGACACATAGACCAATTGAATAGAATAGAGACTCCAGAATTGGACCCACAAACATATGACCAACTAATCTTTGACAAAGCAGTAAAGAGTATCCAATGGAAAAAAGACAGTCTCTTTAACAAATGGTGCTGGGAAAACTGGACAGCAACATGCAGAAGATTGAAACTAGACCACTTTCTTACACCATACACAAAAATAAACTCTAAATGGATAAAGGACCCGAATGTGAGACAGGAAACCATCAAACCCTAGAGGAGATAGCAGGAAAAAAAAACCTCTCTGACCTCAGCCACAGCAATTTCTTACTTGACACATCTCCAAAGGCAAGGGAATTAAAAGCAAAAATGAACTATTGGGACCTCATCAAGATAAAAAGCTTCTACACTGCAAAGGAAACAATCAACAAAACTAAAAGGCAACCGACTGAATGGGAAAAGATATTTGCAAATGACACATCAGACAAAGGGCTAGTATCCAAAATCTATAAAGAACTTACCAAACACCCAAAAAACAAATAATCCAGTGAAGAAATGGGCAGAAGGCATGAATAGATACCTTTCTAAAGAAGACATCCACATGGCCAAGAGGTACATGAAAAGATGCTCAACGTCACTCCTCATCAGGGAAATACAAATCAAAACCACACTGAGATATCACCTCACACCGGTCGGAGTGGCCAAAATAAACAAATCAGGAGACTAGAGATGCTGGAGAGGATGTGGAGAAACGGGAACCCTCTTGCACTGTTGGTGGGAATGCAAACTGGTGCAGGCAGTCTGGAAAACAGTGTGGACGTTCCTCAAATAATTAAATATAGATCTACCCTATGACCCAGCAATAGCACTGCTAGGAATTTACCCAAGGGATACAGGAGTACTGATGCATAGGGGCACTTGTACCCCAATGTTTATAGTAGCACTCTCAACAATAGCCAAATTATGGAAAGAGCCTAAATGTCCATCAACTGACGAATGGATAAAGAAGATGTGGTTTATATATACAATGGAATACTACTTGGCAATGAGAAAGAATGAAATCTGGCCATTTGTAGCAACATGGATGGAACTGGAGAGTGTGATGCTAAGTGAAATAAGTCACGCAGAGAAAAACAGATGCCATATGTTTTCACTCTTATGTGGATCCTGAGAAACTCAACAGAAGACCAGAGGGGAGGGGAAGGGAAGAAAAAACAAGTTACAGAGAGGGAAGGAGGCAAATCATAAGAGACTCTTAAATACTGAGAACAATCTGAGGGTTGATGGGGGGTGGGGGGGAGGGGAAAGTGGATGATCGCATTTAGGAGGGCACCTGTTGGGATGAGCACTGGGTGTTGTATGGAAACCAATTTGACTCAGCTGTAGCAATTTCTTACTTGACACATCCCCAAAGGCAAGGGAATTAAAAGCAAAAATGAACTATTGGGACCTCATCAAGATAAAAAGTTTCTGCGCAGCAAAGGAAACAACCAACAAAACTAAAAGGCAACCAACGGAATGGGAAAAGATATTTGCAAATGACATATCAGACAAAGGGCTAGTATCCAAAATCTATAAAGAGCTCACCAAACTCCACACCTGAAAAACAAATAACCCAGTGAAGAAATGGGCAGAAAACATGAATAGACACTTCTCTAAAGAAGACATCCGGATGGCCAACAGGCACATGAAAAAAAAGATGCTCAACGTTGCCCCTTATCAGGGAAATATAAATCAAAACCACACTCAGATATCACCTCACGCCAGTCAGAGTGGCCAAAATGAACAAATCAGGAGACTAGAGATGCTGGAGAGGATGTGGAGAAACGGGAACCCTCTTGCACTGTTGGTGGGGATGCAAACTGGTGCAGCCACTCTGGAAAACAGTCTGGAGGTTCCTCAAATAATTAAAAATAGACCTACCCTATGACCCAGCAGTAGCACTGCTAGGAATTTACCCAAGGGATACAGGAGTACTGATGCATAGGGGCACTTGTACCCCATTGTTTATAGAAGCACTCTTAACAATAGCCACATTATGGAAAGAGCCTAAATGTCCATCAACTGATGAATGGATAAAGAAATTGTGGTTTATATATACAATGGAGTACTACGTGGCAATGAGAAAGAATGAAATCTGGCCCTTTGTAGCAACGTGGATGGAACTGGGGAGTGTGATGCTAAGTGAAATAAGCCATACAGAGAAAGACAGATACCATATGTGTTCACTCTTATGCGGATCCTGAGAAACTTAACAGAAACCCATGGGGGAGGGGAAGGAAAAAAAAAAGAGGTTAGAGTGGGAGAGAGCCAAAGCATAAGAGACTCTTAAAAACTGAGAACAAACTGAGGGTTGATGGGGGGTGGGAGGGCGGGGAGGGTGGGTGATGGGTATTGAAGAGGGCATTTTGGGGGATGAGCACTGGGCATTGTAATGGAAACCAATTTGACAATAAATTTCATTAAAAAAAAAGAAACCAGTTTGACAATAAATTTCATAAATAAAAAAAAATAAGAGAACACTTTCAAAATAAATTATCTGACATAGTTTAAAAATATAAAAACAATTACTATTTTTTCCCAGAGCCCTTAGCTCATAACCCCTTGCTTCCTCTAATTCATAAAATATTCCACTGAGTCAGGTGAAAAATAGTGTCTTTTACAAACAAAAAACCATACTCTTGAATACAAAGAAGAAACTAGTGGTTGTCTGAGAGGAGATGGCTGAGGGGATGGATGAAACAGGTGAAGGGAATTAAGAGTACACTTATCATGATGAGCACCGAGTGATGTATAGAATTGCTGAATCACTACATTGTACACCTAAAACTAATAACACTGTATGTTAATTATACTGGAGTTTTAAAAAAATTTTAAATAGTCTTTTGAAGTGTCCTTTCTCATCTACTACTTGATGGCTGAGAAATCACAGTCTGCTAGGAAATATGCCACTATAGATCGTACCAAGATATTTCCCCTTGAGCCCCACTGATTCTCAAATTCATTACCAGGATGACATGAAGATATTGCTTCTTCACCTGATACTGACAATTTGAAAACATGGACTTTGTGCTAATTTTCTTCAGAAGATATTACTAAATCGTGGGCTCAGATCAGTGAAAAGACATTTTTTGGATGCACCTAAATTCACAATAAAATAATAATGACTTCTCCTGCTTCCCTCTGTTTCTGACTTCCAAAACATAAAAAACTACAAAAAGAAATTATTGTCCTCAACCCAAGCACTAAAATATCAGTCAGGGGAGGAGAAGATCAGGCCACCCCTGCACAGGGTTGGTTTAAGAACATGGCCATGCAGACTAACATGAGGTAAAGATAGCAAAGGCAAAAATAGGCAGAAACCATCATTGTCCTGAAAATCCTTACAATTTAGAAGAGAAAAAAAAAGAAAGAAAACAGCTGTGAACAATTAAAAAGCAGTACATCAACAGGTGCAAAATGTTCTTGTTCAAATGAAATGCACACATGAGTGCCAAGGAGACTAACTTTGTGTTCCCATTGCAGGGTAGACTGGGCGCGGGGGGGGGGGGAACAGTCCTTTAAACAACTGTTTACCATGAGGAAGTCAGGTTCACCACAGAATAAAAACAACCCGAATTTGCACTTTTGCCATGCGAAGAAAATGTTCAAGGGCACATGTGAATGGTACTTGCAGCCTATAACCACTCCCTTATTACCACATTGCTAAGGCAAGGGGCTGCCCACTAACTAACTGTTTGTGGCACACAGCTGGGGTATAACTGACTCCAGCCTCCAATGTGAGGCTGGATGAGGCTAGCATCCTTACCCAAACAGGTTGGCCATACATCATCTGCTGATCAACACAGGTCTCTGTGAAATTAAGGACACAAAAAGGTTTGCAAGCTTGTTCTGTCTTCCAAAGAACAGAGATGGGGCCAGGTGGGAGGATGGGTGGACAAAATAACAGAGCCTCTCTAGTAACCCCTAATTCTGTGAAGCACTAGAATCTCTTTAGCATTTCATCAACAAAAATCCTTACGTATGTAGATCAAGCCCCACAACTGAACACAAAGCAGACCAACCCCTCCTATTGTTAACAATCAGTAAAAAGCTCAAAGGTAAAGAAAAAAAAAATGGAAAATCCCACATACAAATAGAACCTTGTGTTCCTTTTACATTATTTTATTACCATCTCTTTTAAGCTATAGGCTTAAACAGCCAAAAAACATAAGACATATAATGCACTTGAGGCTTAGGAAGTTTTCCCCACTGGTTTTATCATTGTAATTATTTAAGGTATCTCATTCATATAACCTTAAGAGGAAAATTATGCAGTAGTTTAACTGTGAACTCATTTTTTTTAACAGTGCTTTCCTATAGTTCCTTTAAGTATATAGCTTCCCCTGGATTTTTATTTTCCAAATTAGCCAAGGGCAGCCTGGATGACTCAGAAGATTTTTTCCAAAGCAACCTGAAATTGTAGGACTCCTTCTGGTCAGACCTGGGAGCATTTCCTCTACCTCCAGGCTAATCTACCATCTTTCCTAAACAGGATGACAAGGAAACC
The DNA here is from genome assembly GCF_022837055.1 of Prionailurus viverrinus. NCBI lineage: Eukaryota > Metazoa > Chordata > Mammalia > Carnivora > Felidae > Prionailurus > Prionailurus viverrinus. Next base: position 32,759,857 of record NC_062572.1, read on the forward strand.
AGAAGACATCGCCAGTTGTCACCATCCCTAACATATTCAGTTTCTGAAGACCTCCATAAAGGTTATTTTTTAGTCTCCCCTGTGCACAGTAATAACCCACTGAAAACATCATTCACTGTGGTTTGCATCCCTGAAGATGACACTGGAGTAAAAGTCACCTCTGCTGGCCAATGCAAGTGGTGCTACCAATGGCCAGGAAGAATAATAGTCCCTGAGAGTCTGATGGAAGATAGCTGCTGGCATCAAAGAGACTTGATGGACATCAGAGCTTCTTGTTTACACCACCACCATCAGCAATAACCGCCCAGCACTGCTCCCAGGAAAATGAGTACTCTCTCACATAAGGATGGATCTGTAGGCATAATATCAGAAGGCCTTGAGTGGCCTCTGCTGCCCCCCCCCCAAAAAGACTGAAAGTCAGCCCCCTGAGTAGCTATTTAAGGGTGGGATGGAATCTCATTTGTATTTGTGTCCCACCTACCACAAGTCCTGGCATATAGGAAGCACCCAATAAACTGACTCAACAGTAAAATGGGCAGATGGATGGATGGATGGATGGATGGATGGATGGATGAATGAATGAATTTGAAATATAAGATAGGAAAGTCATATGGATCTTCTCCCTTCCACACTTAACAGTCAAAGCTTTTAATATGTTGTTATCTTTATAACAGCCCTCAAGGTAGACAGTGTTCTCTTCATTTTGTAGAACAGGGAACAGAGCTTCAGTGAGTTAAACAGTTTAAGACCATAGTAATTAATGCTAAGGGCAGAACAGGAATGTGAACTTCTATCTCTCTGGTTGCAAAACCTGTACCTTTCCAACACATCAAATCACCTTCTTAAGTAAAGTTTAACTCTGCAAAGTTTCCCAAGTAAAATAAAACAATAAGCAAAAGTAAATATGTTATTTTCAGGATTAAAAAAATAATATTTCTCAGACTGTCTACTGTAAATAACATAAACCAAAACATGCCAAAACACAAAACCGAAGATCAAAACCCATCTGGAAGGTGTTATTCCAGATGGAAACAGCAAAAGAAACCTGCAAACCTCAGACCCAGAGAGAGGAACTCAAGCCAGGACCACATATAGAAGAGGAGTCTAGGCGACAGAAAGTCTCAGGGCCAGCTGCCTCCTCCAACCCTCCCTCAGAGGGAATTTACTGGTCATTCTACTCCAGGGCTGATGGCCTCTCTGATCACATTAGACTATAAAATCTCTGACAGCAAGGACTGTGACTTCCACCTATATATTTTTTTCCTACCATGACATCTCTCACCACACTGCACATATCACAAAGATTCAAAAATGTTAGTTGGATTAATGTTGAATTAATGAATGAACAAATGAATGGCAAACTCTGTAAGCAAATCAAATATAATGACAATACAAAACAAAAAAACCTGAAATCCTCCCTGGCAATGGAAAGGGTAAGGCTTTCTTTTGGTTATTAGAGCAAACACAGTCCTGCTCTTTTCTTTCCTCTGACTGAAAGCCTGAGCAGGCCTACCAGCATCTCCTCTCTTAGTCTTGATTTGAAAGAAGTGGGTAATGCCATCTGCCAATCACAAGCACTACCATCTTGGCCATTTATCTAGCTCTATATTTGTCCTGATGCGATGTTAAGTGATCACATTGTCATTCTATCAATAGTTTAAGTTCACTGAAAGAATTCTTTGGAGAAGGTGGACCCTGTGGATTGAAGGCCATGTGGATTCAAGTCACAAAGAAAGGCAATAATTTCCCCCCTCACACACCAAATTCACTTCTGGGTATCCTGATAAATCATAAATAGAAACTATTTTTTTAATTTCATATTTGGCCAGTATGGTACTGGCACAAAAACAGAGACATAGATAAATGGAACAGAATAGAAAACCCAAAAATGAACCCACAATTATATGGTCAATTAATCTTCAACAAAGCAAGAAAGAATATCCAATGGGAAAAAGACTATCTCTTCAACAAATGGTATTGGGAAAACTGGACGGCAACACACAAAAGAATGAAATTGGATCATTTTCTTACATCACACACAAAATAAATACATAATGCATTAAAGACCTAAATGTGAGAACTGAAACTACAAAAATGCCAAAAGAGAACATAGGACAATAATTTCTTTGACATCGGCTGTAGCAACTTCTTTCTAAATATGTCTCCTGAGACAAGGGAAACAAAAGCAAAATAAACTATTGGACTACATCAAAATAAAAAGCTTCTGCACAGTGAAGGAAACAATCGACAAAATTAAAAGGCAGCCTAAAGAATGGGAGAAGATATTTGAAAATGTCATATCTGACAAAGGGTTAGTATGCAAATATATAAAGAATTTCTAAAACTCAGCACTCAAAAAATAAATAATCCAGTTAAAGAATGGGCAGAAGACATGAACAGATATTTTTCCAAAGAAGACATACAGATGGCTACCATAAAAGATTCTCAGTATCACTTATCATCAGGAAAATGCAAGTTAAAACTACAGTGTGATATCACCTCATAGCCGTCAGAACGGCTAAAATCAACAACACAAGAAACAATGAGTGTTGGCAAGGATGTGGAGATAGGGGGACCCTCTTGCACTGCTGGTGGATATACAAACTCCTGCAGCCTCTGTGGAAAACACTATGGAGATTCCTCAATAAGTTAAAAATAAAACTACTCTATGATCCAGCAATCACACTAGTAGGTATTTACCCAAAGAATACAAAAATACTAATTCAAAGGAATGACTGTACTCCAATGTTTATAACGGCATTATCTGCAATAGCCGCATTATGGATACAGCCCACATATCCATCAACTGGTGAATAGATAAAGAAGATGTTATATATACATACAATGGAATATAATGGAATATTACTTGGCCATCAGAAAAGAATGAAATCTTGCCATTTACAATGACAAGAGGAATGGAACTAGAGAGTATTATGCTAAGTGAAATAAGTCAGAGAAAGACAAATACCACGAGTCCACTCATATGTGGAATTTAAGAAACAAAGCAAACAAGCAAAGGCCAGGGCAGGGAGAAGCAAACCAAGAAACCAGACTCTTAACTATGGAGAACAAACTGATGGTTGCCAGAGGGGAGGTGGGTTGGGGAGATGGGTTAAATAAGTGATGGGAATTAAGGAGTGCACTTGTTGTGATGAGCACCTGGTGATGTATACAAGTGTTGAATCACTGTATTATACACCTGAAACTAATATTACACTGTTAAAAAACTGGAATTTAAATAAAAACTTTTTTAAAAAACTTGATGTTTGGCAATAATTTGGAAGTTAAGTCACATGGGAATTTTACATCACACCAGCAGCTCTAACAATGCCAATTTTGTGACAATGTATGAAATAGTTCATATAGCATAGATGCTCTTTGATGAACAATGGTCTCCCACAGGCCAGCCTTTTTGTTCAAGAGTGTCTGTGAGGAAGCAACTCATGAAACCAAGCAGGATGTTCACTTTTCATCACATAGCTAGGCTTCTGAAAGTGCTCTGGCAAAACTTCCCAATGTTCTCATAATTTCCAAATTCAATGAGCATCATTCAGTCCCCGTCTTATATGACCTCTCAGTAGCATCCAATGCTCTGACAGCACCTGCCTGTTCCCCTCCACAGTTATCAGGACACCACTGTCCCGGTCTCTCTCTGACCATCGATCATCTCTGACACCCTTGCAGGCATCTCTTCCTACACTGAGCCCTGAAAATTTGCTACTGCCAAGCATGCTGTCCTCAGAAAATCATCCATCCTGAATCTTACTGACTTTACCTAAATTTGCTTACCAGTGGAGAAATACTAAATGAAGGACAATAGGAAGAAGGGAGTGAGAGGAGGAAGGAGACAAGGATAAACCACAGGCTTGCTCAACTACACCTATAAAACTGGCAACCACACAGCCAAGACTCAACTGTGTATAGAATTTAGTTGAGGCTGTCCAATGGCAGGAATTCAAGGCCTAATGCTGAAAAGTCACCTTCATTTGCTTAAAATGACATACAGTTAAAACAGCTGCCTGTTAACAGACAAGTACAGCAAGACAGACTTACCACAGTTGACAAATATAATACCCAGTATAAGCTGATAACAGCTCCAGCAAGGACAGGCAGAATCCTCAACAAATCATTTTTCAGAGAGGTAGGCACCAGACTAGCTGGTATTTTTCAGCCTTAAATATAGTCATCCCAAAGTCTCTCTCTCCAATCTCTCCTGTTATCACACCCAGTGTCCCTCAGACCACACTCTCAGCCCATCTTCCAGGTCGCAGAAAATGCTTACTCCACAACGAGGGATTATATATAAGATCTTATCCTAAGTGATCAAGGTCAAATTGGTGTTCTGAGACCAATTCCAATGTGTGGGTGCAGTGTTGGGGGCCCCACACAAACAACCAAGCAATTCTCAGACACCAACAGGGTGTCTAAGGAGAATTCAACTCAATTCTGACACTATATACCCACAGATAACAAAGATCCCATAGTTTAAGGGCTCAGTCCTGTAACACTGTTCTTCCTGCTACTTCACGGGTCAATTGCAGGACCAGGTTGTCACCTGTCCTCCTGACCTGCTACACATGAGAGGTTCACACAACCTCCTCCTTGGACTTCAGATGCTGGTCACAAATCCAGGTTGTTACCTGTTATTTCTGACCAACTAACTATAAAATCAGAGATTCCCAGGACCTCCTCCTCAGGTACAATTAATTTGCTACAGTGGCTCACAGGTCAGATAACTATTTCATTACAAAAGGATGTAACTCAGAAACAGCCAGATGGAAGAGATGCATGGGGCAAGGTGTGGAGAAGGCTCAGAGCTTTCAATCTCTCTCCAGGCGCTATGCTCTCCCCAATCCCTGGGTATTCACTAACCTGGAAGCTTTCCAAACACTGTCCTTCAGAGTTTTTACAGAGTCTTCATTACATACATCACATTGATTAAATCATTGACCATTGGCAACTGTGTCAACTTCCAGGCCCTCCTCCCTCCCTTAGGACTAAAAGTTCCAACCCTCTAATCACAGGGTTGGCTCCATTGGCAACTGGCACCCCCATCCTTCAGTGCTTTTCAAAAGTTTCCTCATGGGCACCTGGGTGGCTGATGGGTTAAGCGTCCAACTCTTGACTTCAGCTAAGGTCATAATCTCATGGTCCATGAGTCCAAGCCCCACACTGGGCTCTACACTGACAGTGCAGAGCCTGCTTGGGATTCTGTCTCTCTCTCTCTGTCCCTCCCCTGCTTGCTTGCTCTCTCTCTCTCTCTCAAAATAAATAAAAGATAAACTTAAAAAAAAGTTTCCTCATTACATAACAAATGACACCTTTTATCACTCTCAATGCTTAGAAAATTCCAAGAGTTTTAGAAGCTATAAACCAGTAACTATGAACAAGGACCAAATATATATAAGAAATACATTTTGGTCACATGAATAACCAAAAATATATTTCTTATAAATCGCACCACAAAGGTCTAAGTTATCTCACTGACCCTAATTTGTTTTTTTAACGTCTTTAACGTCTTTACCACATAATTATTAAGAGTACTATCGAGCCTATAGGAAATGGGGTTCTGTATCTTATCAAAATCCTCCCCATGAACCAACCTCCAAATCCTCAGTAAATTCACACAAAGAAAAATAGAATTGTAGGTAATAAACGTAACAGGCCTGGCACATCTAATAATTGCTTGCAAAAGAAACTGGAACCAGAATGAATAGAAAATGACACATTTGTAGTTATTTTTTCATTGGCCAAATCACCCTCGTCCAACTCAAGAATTCCCAAGGCAACCTGATGGGTGTTTGTTACACCAGCATTCTAAGGCACTCTAGACTGACATCCAGAGCCACACCCTACTTACCAGCAAAGCTGAATGTTCCCTTCCGTGACAATGCATGGTCCCACCAGGCAGAATCACTCACAGGCCCCAGGGCCACATATAGCCCTCTATAAATCTAATCTGCCCCACTGAGAATATGTCCTTCATTTTCCATTTTGGGTGGCAATTATAATCTCTTTCCAGTTATGGGAAATGGAAAAATGTACTAAGTAGATCAAGAATAGGGGCGCCTGGGTGTCCAACTCTTGATTTCAGCTCAGGTCATGATCCTAGGGTCGTGGGATCGAGCCTCATGTTGGACTGTGCACTGAGTGTGGAGCCTGCTTGAGATTCATTCTTTCTTTCTTTCTTTCTTTCTTTCTTTCTTTCTTTCTTTCTTTCTTTCTTTCCTTCTTTCTTTCTTCTCCTCTACCTCTCTATCTCCTACCCCACTCATTCTCTCTCTATAAAATAAATAAAATGAAAAAAAAATTTTAATAAAATAAAGTCAAGAAGAAAGGACAAAAGCAAATTATGTAAACAAAAAGCAAATATAATTTGAATAATCTGTGTTATTTTTAGGTTTTAGAAAGAGAAACCAACAGAATTTCTAAAACCAGTTAATCTTAAACAACCCTGTGATTCTACAGCCAAGTTGGAAATTCCTTCCTAACTATGACTCAAAATCCAGAAGCCACAAAAGAAAAGAATGATAAATACATAAACATCAAAAATTCCAGTCTGGCAAAAATCAGTTAAAATACAAATGACAAAAACTTGGAAACAATATTTGCAAGTTTTATCACAAAATCTAATTCCCTAATATATAAAATGCTTCTAGTGGGGCGCCTGGGTGGCACAGTCGGTTAAGCGTCCGACTTCAGCCAGGTCACGATCTCGCGGTCCGTGAGTTCGAGCCCCGCGTCAGGCTCTGGGCTGATGGCTCAGAGCCTGGAGCCTGTTTCCGATTCTGTGTCTCCCTCTCTCTCTGCCCCTCCCCCGTTCATGCTCTGTCTCTCTCTGTCCCAAAAATAAATAAATGTTGAAAAAAAAAAATTAAAATGCTTCTAGAAAGGCATGAGAAAAAAAAAAGTATCACAATCCACAAATAGAAAAGGCTCTTATAATCACACCAAAGATGTACAACCTCACTCATAATAATAGAAAGGTACATTAAAACTACATTTAGGGAGTGCCTGGGTAGCTCAGTTGGTTAAGAGACTGACTCCTGATTTCAGCTCAGGTCATGATCTCACAATTCATGAGATCAAGCCCCTCACTGGGTTCTGGTGCTGATAGCATGGAACCTGCTTGGGAATATCTCTCTCTCTCTCTCTCTCTCTCTCTCTCTCTCTTTCTCTCTCTCTCTCTCTCTCTCTCTCTCCCTTCCCCTGCTCTCTCTTAAGAAAATGAAATGAAATGAAATGAAATGAAATGAAATGAAATGAAATGAAATGAAATAAAATAAAATAAAATAAAATAAAATAAAATAAAATAAAATATAAATGGGACACCAGACATCTGGAGGGGAGGGGAGGAAGGGGGAGAGGACAGATGAGGAAGGAAGCTTTTCCTACACGCTGATGTGGAAGGATCTCCAAGACATGTTAAGCATAAAAAGCGAGGTGCAGGAAAATGGGTAGGAGACCTTTTGGATAGACAGAGGGTGGTGATGATTAATATATTTTCAAATTTAGTTATAAATGTATAAATAAATCCTAGAAAGATACATAAGAAACTAATAACAGTGGCTATAGAAACAGGGACAGGGACAGAGTAAACAGAAGTAGACTTCTCAATGAATACCTTTTAATAATTTATTTTATTTTTGAACCATGTAATGATACTACCTAATTAAAAAAAATAAAATAATAATAATAATAGCTTTTTAAACATGACATTACAGTTGTCTTTCATACTAGATTCTGTCTCAGCAAGCTAAGGTGTAAGAAGATTATGAATCCACTTTGCTCAGATGATCCTTTTGTCTCCAACATCGTTTACCCCTCCCCATCCTCAGGGGATCCTTAATATTCACTCACAGTACTTAGTTTACCAATCCTCTATCTTCAAACCTGTTTCTACACAAGGAGTTTCAGAAAAAAAGAAATTATTCTTAAATCTCATAGTTTGAAACCAAACACATGGAATCCATTTTCCTAAACCTGCACTCGGCAAACCTGAAAGAGCTAAAACCTCTTGGTTTGAGGACAGCTGGCTGATACTGTTGCACAGGGATGAGTCTGAAAGACAACCACCTTCCCTAGTCTCTCCCCCAGTACTGTTCCAGGTGTTCTGACCCACACCCTGCCCTGTGCCACACCTCCAGATGTATCTAAGGTTTGATGCCTTCGACAACATCAAACAAAACTGGATCTGAGCATGGAGGCCTCCAAGCCACCCACAGGTCCTGCCATGAAAGACTGTGCTGGAGTCCAAGATAACTCACTTGGATGGAGGTACCTGGATCCAGAATTATACTCAAATTTTTCTAGCTGTTTACCTTTACATCCTAAAAATTTCCAGAAATGATTTTCCCTGGTGACAAACTGCATTCTCTAAAACTTTAGGCCATAGTTTTTGCATGACTCCTTGGCCTCTGTACAATTAAAACTAGTTCTTTCTTATCATTGTATCTTACAGAGCAATTAGGACCACATTAATTCTTTTCTATTAGAACCCAGTGCTCCTCTATCTAAACTTTTATCAAGAGATCCATAGAACAACACTTGTGCTTTAATTCACAAGAGTGCTTTATTTTGTTTTGTTTTGTTTTGTTTTGTTTTGTTTTGTTTTAGCTTCCTTCCTTTTTTGTATCATCTTGGACAGTGAGGGGCAAGAAAGTTAGTTTTGAAAGATTTAGCTCACATATAAAATAACTCCTTTTTTCATTTATCAGAGGGCAAAGTTAATCTATTTCCCCTTTAGTGGATATGAGAAGATACATGGGTAACCCCAAGATGGCCAGCCAGGCATCGAGACCACGTACGGTGTATAGTCTAACACATACTCTCCTTATGCTACACTCCTGCCCACCTCCTGCCTTTATTGTTGGCAACTATAGGGTCAACTGATCAGCCAGAGTCAAACAGCCTTACACTGCTGGAGAAATCTAGAGAATCAGTCTATTCATTAAAGACTACCCCCCAATAAATCTTTCTAAAAAGAAGGAACCAAAAGCTTTCCTTTTGGACCATGGCCAAGTTCTCATTTTACAACCAGCAGCAGGTCCCAGCATTCCAAAACAGAAACAGTAACTACATATTTTCCTCTTTTCCCTCTGCAGCTGGGGAGTAAGCATGAAGTCCTGAGGGAGAGACCACAGGGGTCTCCAGGAGCTTTCTCACCAGCGGCCCAGTTACAGGAACAATTGCAAACATTTTCCTTTCATTCCAGCAGTATAAATTCCCAAAGGGCACTCCTCTGCATTTGGCCTTCATGCACATCAGTTAATACATAAACTAAAAATGTGAACTATCTCCCATGAGTAACACTGAAACAGGTAAAACAATGCAAGCCTCCTTAACCTATCCACAAACTACCTGTTCTCCTTAAGTATCACTTACCTTAGGTAGCATCAAATCCTTCTTGAAGCAGTTGCTTTTTAACAGTTTTCTTGGAAACTAAATACTATAGCAAGCTGTTCCTCCCCTCTACAGAGCTGCTTAAAACTAATAATTGAGCTGCAAACACCAGCTTTGGCAAACTTTGGCTACAGAAAACCATTAATCTTATGATGGCATTTTAGAGGTATCCACAAAATCACATTTCCAAATGAAATAAACCCCAGTCTCCCAAACTGGACTGCATTGGAACAAGGAAACAAACAGCCGGAGACAGCAATGAATTACAAATGGCATGCTAATTACCAGTCTACATCCAGAAATAGCTGAAGACTGCAGGATTTTTGTTGTTGTTGTTGTTGTTGTTAAAATAACTACAGCCTTTATTCTGGGTTGGGCAAAAGCATCTGATTTATTCAAATGCTTCAGCTTCTAAACATAATCACATTTATATGTACTTCTCTAGCAGGGGGAGTGGATGGAGAGAAACTCTGGGGGCTGGGGCATGGGTCCCCAGAGACAGCAGTGCTACTGGGCATGTCACCGGCATCACCAAACCCACCCAGCGTAGCTGACACAAAGGAAAAGGGGACAACACAACACCTTCTTGCTTGCCCTGTTTGTTAAGTGGCACCCATCTCAGACCCTACAGAGAAAGGAAGGGGACAGAGGAAATCAAGTGTCTACACGGTGTCTTTTAGCACTTTCCTCTTGTTTTCCATGGTATGTGAATGACCAGCATCAGTGCCCAGGAGAGTTTTACAGAGTTTTTATTAGAATCCTCCTGGTTTCAAGATACAATCTGCTAAAAAGAAAAACAAGAAAAAGTGCATGAATATGAGAGAAACATGGTCATTTTGTTCACTTATCCTTAGGGATAAGGACAAGATGAGCATCTCTCTATGCCTGTGTGAGACCAGCTTAAGAGACAAATAGCTCGTCCAAGGCTCCTATTCATGCCCTACAATGTTTACTTTCAGAATCTGGAGTCTGAGCCCTATTGAAAGACTGAGCCCACCCTATCCCCCACCCCAAACCTCAACCTTCTATCACCTTATTACCCTGCTAAATATGTCCCATCCTCCCACCCCTACTCTCAAATTCCAGTATGTTCCAACAAGGTAATCTGGTCCAGCAAAAGTTCCTCCAGGCTTCATGACGCTGTAGGCAAAGGGTGTTCTTGGGTCAAATAAGTTCCTAAACTTAGGAAATTCTGGGTTAAACATCACTGAGGTTTTCTTTATTGCAGGACTTCTCACAGTGTCTAATAAGCCAATGGTACATTAAGAATCTCCAAGAAAGGGATTTAATAGGCAGCATTTATAAATTCAGTTGACTAGAAGATCTTTTCTTTTGCCCACCTCCTAAAACTACCCTGAACACATACTGGGCTAGCCTCTGGCCCACCTTCTCCTCCCAACTGATAGGCAAACATTTGCTGAGCACCTACTCCTGCCAGGCACATGCTGGATGTCAGGGATATAAACATGGAAAAGACACATACTCCTCCAGGCACTCATGGCTGAGGATTTGGAAACTCTGCAAGGTGAACTGCTCAAAGTCATGCAGCTAGTTAGCAACTGGTTTCAGAACTTGAACTAGTTGCCAGCTCCCTGTTCACCACACTTCCTTCCTTACCACACCCCATCTCTGATCTTAAGAGGTGTTCAGCTTTAGAAACATAAGAGCAGATGAAGATCTCCATAGAGAAGCCTAAATCCTTCATTAAAATAGAATATTATGCATCCCCTTTGCCCACTTCATACTGTTTAGTGTTAATATACCCAAGGAATTCTTGAGTACGGTGGCTGATAATATAAAGATGAAATAAACATACCAAATACCCTCATCCTGCTATTGAGTACTCAAGCTTTCATCTCATGGCCAATTTTCACATACCCGTCCAAAAAAATAAGCTGACATGGTTCTAGGCATCTCCACTTAGCAACATGCTTAGGAGTAAAGCTGCCCATTGGAGACAGAACACTGCGCAAGTACAGGCACTGGTCCCTGCATACGGCCCTCCCTTGGCCATGTCCTTAGGACAGAACACCATCAGAGCAAAGGGTGCCCCTCTTGCTCCCAGAGCCCCCCAACAAAGGTTTGGGTTCCCACCACAACCATTCATTCTGCCTTGAGAGGTTGGACAGATAAGGGGGTGAGTTGGACACAGGAAGAGAAGCCACAATCTTCTCTGTGCCCTGGATAAGCCCCACCTGTAAGAAAGCACTGGCTGGGCTTTATAACCATGCCTCTCCAGAGACAAGCAAGGACCAGAAGCTGCAGCTGGGGAGGGTGGAATTCCTCAGGAGCCAAAACTTGTCAGGCACTGGGTAGAGCCAGATGGGCTGTGACCAGCTGTTCCTATCTCCAGTAGATTCTCCTGAATGCAGGCATTTTCTCTCCAGACAGAGCCAGCAACTTTACCGATCTGTGCAGGCATCAAGTGAACACAGATAGGCAACCTTTCAATCCACCCCCTATTTTCAGGGGAACAACATCCTCATTTATCCTCTAGGAGCCCAGGTGCAATGGACTCCCCCTTGTTTCATTCCCCGTACAAGAGGACCCTAAAACACACCTCACCACCAATGCAGACATCACCAACCGCCATCCTGAAATTCACCTGTGATTTTCATGTCTCCCCACTAAAAACTAAAAGTTGCATCACAGAGGGCTTTAATCTTGAATCCAGGACTGACTCAATAGTGCTATAGTCCTGGTTCCACACAGTTCTGGCCCATGTCATCAATTACTTGGGCTTTTCTCTTCCACTGAAGGAGGGAGGTTGAAGGGGTTGGAGTGTGTTACCCACTTGACTTTGTGAGGAAGAGGCAGGTCTTCCTAAAACAAAACTCTAAAGAAAGGTTTTTACTTTGAGATCTCAAATAGGCACACCATAAACTTTAAAAGGTCTACCACTGCTATTAAAATTTGTTAATGTCCAGAAAGAGCCTGGCCCAGCATTAATCTTCCATAGCCACTCACACACATGCACTGTCCATAGCAGCAGGTACAGCTGATTGTGAAGGTTGCTCTAATGTTCCTATACTAACTTGGGCATTGTAAATGGCCTTCATTTTTCAAAGGAAATCAACACCCTCTTTTATTAACTACAAATGTCATATAAGAAGGCTACCTACATGCTACATAAAAGCCTCACTCTAAGCATTCCATCCTTGAACTTCAGAGGGATTGATGAAGAAAGGCATCCCACGGATGTTGCCCCCAAAATTTCAAAAATGGGAGTAATTTTGAACAAGCCTACATGCTCAAACTACACACTACACATGACTTACTGACTTTTCCTTTCCCAGAATGTGACAACAGGGTCCACTGATATTCCTACTTATCCAGACCTCAGAACAATCCCAAGTTGAAGCAGCACTAGAATACTGCACCCCAGATACAACCTAACCCCAAGAGCTGTGCCCTAGAGATGTTCTGATGAAAGTGCATTTTTATCCAAACCCCTTGGCCCCAGGCCCCACAGGCCAGTGAATTTCTACCGGATTCTACAGAATTCCAGTTTCCTGTTGATAAATGCTGGGTGGCTCTTCTGTCTTTAAAAACTAACCACTGGAGCACCTGGCTGGCTCAGTAGGTTGAGCATGCAATGCTTGATCTCAGGGTTGTAAGTTCAAGCCCCACGTTGGGTGTAGAGATTACTTAAAAATAAAATCTTTAAAATCAATAAAAGCTAACCACCCCTTCACTCACGCACTATCTCATCTTGGGACCAGAGCTCTGCCCCTGAACAGGAGCAGGGAGGCTGCTCCTCCATAGTCACCTGGCTCCCCCATGGCTATGCTGTGCCTCTCTTACTGCAGTGCCCCTGAATGGCCCCCTACATGCCTGTTCCAGGGGGCCCTCTTAGTTCCTGCAAATAGGAGAGGTCCCACTCTAGTTCCAGGTTTAGTCCAAATCCTAGCCCACTTCATATGCCTTCTTGTCTAAACAATCAAAGAAAGCCCTACCCATTGTCTTAGATATAACAGACAGGCCTGATAGAGACTCTAAGTTAGACTTGAAATCTGTACACCAATATCATGGCTCTGGCATTCAAAAAACAATGTTTTAATAACTAGAAGTGGTACTTGCCTTCAGTCTGGTCCCTATGTTACCAGGCGCCAGTAAAGAGGGTTGAATTGTCTTAGCCCTCTATAGGATACTAGGAAAAGGGCTGTGTGACCTCTACTGGGCCAGAAAACACCAAAGAGCACAGTGCCATTCCTCTCCCTTCCCCTCCACCCTCAGGTCAGCAAAGCAAAGTACCCTCCAAGATGCAGAGATCCTCAGGGCCCCAAAGTCACTCAGTCTCAACGCCCTCTCCTATGAACATTCTCCCATAGCCAGTCATGGGGATCTGGGGACTTCTCTTATCAAAGAAGGCAGTAATTTCCTTTCAGACCATGCAGCAAAATGAAAACAAATGCCAGGGAGAGAACATTAAGCAGTGAATGGTGTACCACAAAAGGCCAGGTACTTCATGTACAGTATCTCCCTCAACCCTATAAGAAAGCTATGTGAGTTTAAGGCATTAGCTCATTTTACAGATGAAGAAACTGAAATGCACAGAAGTGAAGGAACTTGCCCAAGGTCACATAACTAATAATTGGTAGGCCCAGAAATCAAACCCAGGTCTGTCTGCCTCCAAAGATCATGAACTTTTCACATAGCCACATGACTATCACCTTGTAGAAAGCACATATTTTTTAAATGTTTTAAATTTTGTAAATATTAAAAGACATGGGTGCCTGGGTGGCTCAGCTGGGTGAGTGTCCGACTCTTGATTTCGACTCAGGTCATGATCCCAGGATCGTGGGATTGAACCCCACGTCAGGCCCTGTGGTGAGCGTGGAGCCTGCTTGAAATGCTCTCTCTTTCTCTGCCCTTCTCACCCATGCTTTCTCTCTCTAAATTCAAAAAAAAATAATAGAAATATTTTTTTAAATATTAAAAGACAAATACACAGGAAGAAAGATAGTTGTATGAAAATCATGAAACCATGGGTGACTTTTGCCTTTTTCTTTGTTTCTAAATTTTCTTGCTTTTATTGTTTAAAAATTTTTAATTTTTTTTAATGTTTTTTATTTATTTTTGAGAGAGAGAGAACAAACAGGGCAGGGGCAGAGAGGGGTACACAGAATCTGAAGCAGGCTTCAGGCTCCGAGCTGTTAGCACAGAGCCTGATGCAGGGCTCAAACTCACGAACAGCGAGATCATGACCTGAGCCAAAGTCAGATGCTTAACCAACTGAGCCATCCAGGTGCCCCTTATTTAAAAATGTTTTAAATTAAGTAATAAAATGCTAGTTATAAATCAAAACTGCATGTATATCAGTGAACAAGTACTTTCCATTAGTTCTATTACAATTTCTTAAGAAAACAAAATGGGGCCTGTCAGTTATCAAGTGCTATTCACTGAAGGGCACATGAAAGGCAAGGACCCCTGTCCTTGCATGGTCAGAGGGGGGCTATGTGATTGGTCTTGATCATTTCTGGGCTAGATCCTGAAACTGCTGCAACAAGACTTTCCAGAGTTCCATTTCCCTACTTTATGCTAGCTTATATTTAAGAATTCCAAAAGTTTCCATTTGAAATGGCCTCTTGCTAAGTAGATGTAATCTACTACATTCTATTCCTGCTACAATACAGGAATACAGGAGGTCACACCTCCTTTCCTTGGCATAATGCCGCAGATCACCTTGTGGGACTGAACTGAAGGGACAGGAGCAGGGACAGGAGCAGGGACAGCCTAACAGAACACAAGGAGCTCTAGACTGGTAGGCAGCCGCACTGGCTCTGCTCCTGTGTCTACAGCAGGCTGACTACACGGTCCCACACAAGCCACTTCACCTCTCTAGGCTTCAGGTTTTCCTCTTTGTATAATACAAAAAATGGAATCAGTGATCTCTACAGTTACTTGGAGTTCTAAAACTGACTTTATGATTTCTGCCTTTGTTCATGCACAGTGTTAACTTTCACACACAAACAATAAAAAAATCGTTTAATCATTAAAAGCACACACATGAAAATACACATGATACTTTATTGGGAAGGTCTTAACATCTGATAGGATATGCATATTTAACTAACAGTGGCTATGCCATTTGCTCCAGGTATTCAAGAGCATGTATTAGCTGAAATAACATCATAAAGGTTCTCTTCCCACTTGGAAGTCACCAGACCACGACCATTATAATAATGCTAAACATTTCAAGGTGCCAGATGACCCTTTAAAACTCATTCTACTTCTTCCACAGGTTTAAGCGTATATACAAGACATTTGGATATGTAAAGTTATATTTAATGTTCCAAGTAGTCCTGGGTGGCAGCACAACCATAGGCTGACATGTGGGGAGATGCTGAGGGAGCCCTGTACCCACACTGGGCTTCCAAATGTAGGAGCCACTGGTTTTCCCTTCAGGTTCAGGCACTGTGTGATCTCCACATGCATGGCTTGATAGGGTAATGATTCTGTAATAGGTACCCTACAGCAGAATCAACTTCCAAGGTTTTCCCTATGACAGGTCCATCATAGCTTTCCAAATGTTGGGCACATTACACAAGGTTATTCATCTTGGTATGGCAAGAACAAGCCATTGTATGACAGGAAATTCCAAGCAAAAGAGTAGAGTAAATATCTCGAGTTTCTACAAAGTCCAGATGTCAACAAGGGCCCTCACTACTGTTGATATCTTTGTTTAAGGAAATTTTCTTAGAAAAGCTGTTGGTTTAATTCCTCAGTTGCAAACAAAGACTCCACAACTTATTTACTTCTTCCAGGGCAAGAAGGGTTTATCTACAAATCAAATGCTTAATTTCCATTGTACTTGACTACTACAAATTTTTTTTACGTATGTCCCTAAAATCTGACTAGCCATTCCCCAAAATGTTCTTCATTGCTGAGCATTTTCTAATAACCAATGAACAAATTCTGGTGAACAATTCTGAGAGAATTCACTTTTATATCCATTGAGAATACTCACAATTTCTCAGCTCTTCTAACAATCTGTCAGCTATTCCATACAAGACCAAATGAAAAAGATAAACATTTTTTACTAGTCTACACAACAGGCTGGTACTCAAACAAGTAGGCAAGCTTCACTAACATCAATTTCTATGTAAAAAGTGTACAACCAGAATTTTCCCAGCAACCATTAAAATTATCATTTTCAACTCAGCTTACAATACCCTCCATCCACACCCTGCAGTGTAGAATGAGGTCTGAAAGGGGCATAGGCTTTCACGTAAAGGCTCAATCCACCATTTACTCAGGGTCTGACCTTGGGCATGTCATTTAACCTCTCTGACTTGTATTTCCTAGCTTGTAGTTGAGGTTTTTGAATATCTCTGATAGCTTTGGTCCCTTTCAATTCTGAAGAAAAAGATATAACTTGTTCTTTTGTTAATTACAGCTTTGAACTACCACAGACCTCATCCTTTTGATGACAAAAATCTCTTGCTATATATTCAGATTGAATGATTAAGCCTTTTTAAGAAAAGGCCATTTATCATAATTATCTCTTATTTAAGCCATTTCTAGTCAGGTCCTTCTGATGCTCCCAGCCTACAGCCTCAAAGTGACAGTCACCTTGACCATCATCAGCCCTTTCATCATGGGCAGTAACTAGCATTTAACATGTACATTTCTCAGCTTACTTTATAGAATTAAACTTAAATAGCTAGAGGTTAATAGGAGAACCACTAGGACAAATCTGTCATTCCAACCTCACAAATAATTTACCATAAATTTAGAGATAGCTACCACTAAACTTGTACTAAAGAACTCCTCCAGCCCCCACAAGTCTGTGAGCCTGACTCCTGAAAGATCCCTAAAGAGGATAGGACTAGCTTCAGACAGTGCCATTAACATATGATTTTCTGTAACTTAAAGCAAGGTACAATGCAATATTAAAAAAAAAAAGTTTAAAGGTAAACTTTAAAAGTACCTTCAGAGGGTGATCAGAAGAGGTGACAATGACTAATGAGTTAATACTGACACCTAAAAATTCACATGCACTGTGAAAAAAACGAAGAAGGAAGGTGACATTCATCCAAGACTTCTATTTAATGAGGCAGTCAAATTTTTTTTAAAAAAAGCATCTTGAAGTTATGATTCAATCCAAAAGTGAACAATAAGACAACTGTCTTCCTGTATTTCCTCTTCTGTGATGGCAATGAATATTCCAGTCCAGCCAAGCCGACTCATTTGTGCATGATTTGCATACCTTTGCATAACTTCTACACAAGTAGGTGTTCTCTTCATGCATCTAAATTTAATTAAATAATTTCAGTATCTGTTCAGAGATGGTAGAGGGGAAACAGAAGCCAAAAAATAACCATAGTCCAGCTACTGCTGACTTTCTCTACACACACCAACACATGAGATTAGCTACAGTTAGTCTATATGGCAAAAGCTTCACAGCAGCAACCTAAAAATAAGGTCTCCTCCACTAAATTAATATGTCCACAGAAAGATCAGTTTTCCAAAAAAAGAAAAGTGATTTAATTCCACAGAGGCCACAGAAAGGATATAAAATTGAATTATAAGGAATGCCAACCCATGCTCAATGCTTCAAAGGTCATCAAACTATGTGTAACCCTGTCAAGACCTAAACTATTGACTTCAGGTTTATTTATTCATATGTCTACCTTAAAAGTTAAAAGGTCAACAATACAGTCTCACAGTATTAGTTTGACAGGGTAGCCACACCCCAGAAACAAAGCCCCCCTGCTTCAGGAACATCCTTACCAACACCCAGAATTGATCTCCTGAGTAACCATTGCCTTGGTCATCATCCCATTTCCAAGTATCTCCTGGATTGGAAAGATCCCAGATCTCTCTCCAGTGGCCTTTGTTCTCCAGAATTATCAAGGAACAAAAAAGGATAGCAAATAAAAAAAACTTATATCAGGACTGTTGATGTCTCACAAAGTATAAGGCAGCTTATTGCTGCCTCATTTACTGTAAAATAAATCCTCCATGTAATAACCAGAAAATAATGTGCTGCTAAATCAGGTGGAGAAAGCAGAAACCAAGAACTCTCTACCCTCCATGCTTCAGGATATTCAACCAATCATGTGGCTCTCTTCTGCTTCATTTTCTTCACCTCGAGGCATGATTTTTAAAAGTTTTAACATTTCCATTATAAAATTTGGAGAACTAGATATGAGAAAACCTACTCCAAGAGCCTCTCTCCTTTCTCAAAATGTACTAGAGATATTTTATTTCATGTGATATTGCGAAGGTAAAGAGTGAAGAATATTGAGATATTTCTAGATGCTAAATAGATTTTATAATTCAGGTTTCCCTGACCTTTAGTCATCTCAAGTCACACAGTCATAAGAATTAGCTGGAGAAACAACACAGTAGAGCATGGCTCACAGAATCACAAATATGCACTGAACACATCTAAGAATGATATCAGTAAGCCAACCTACAGATAATCTATGTTCACATGAAGAGGCACTCAACACTGTTGTTACTGTTTGCCATATGCTTTTGAAGCACCTAAGACAATGAATCCAGAAAAACATTAGACCTTCAGAAATGCTTTATCATTACCTCCATCCACTCAACCATCCAAACAGCAAATAGCTCCTTGAGGACATGAAACTTCTGAATCCCATAGCGCTTCCTTGTCACTGCTGAGCCCCTGGATGACACACAACAAAGGCATGAAGACTCACTATACTAAAAGTACCCAACATCTAACACTTCTTATTGGTAGCCTAGAAGGGAGAATCTTGTTTCACTGGGACATTTTCCAAAATTTCACCTGATTGGTCAAAAGTAACCTAATAATCAGCTAGCCCAACATATTTGGGGGCAATACTCCTCTGGTAAACAAAAAACTCCTATGCTATTGCCACTGCTTGCAACTCAGTTCTAATCTTAAGTATAAAAAGCACAATTTTCAAAAAAAGAATTGTAGGGGTGCCTGGGTGGCTCAGTCAGTTAAGCACCTTAGTGATTTTGGCTTGGGTCATGATCTTACCATTCGTGAGTTCAAGGCCCATGTCAGGGTGGAGCCTTCATAGGATATTCTCTCTCTCTCTCTCTCTCTCTCTCTCTCTCTCTCTCCTCTCTCTCTCCTTCTCTCTCTGCCCCTTCCCCTCTCTCTCTCTCTCTCTCTCAAAATAAATAAATAAAAACTAAAAAAAAAAAAAAAAAAAAAAAGCAAGCAAGCAGATAGTCTGGTTCACTGGCTATTTAGGAAAGAAAAAGAAGAAAGAATTGTAAGCTTAAGAATGCAGGAGAAAACTACACTGGTTGTGAGATGGCACATTTTTTCCCCTCAGAAACACTGCTTTGTTAAAATTCAGGAATTCTTAAAGATAAATCACATTTATATTGAATGTGACCCTACTGTTCCAAAGAATCTTAAGATCTTAGTTGCCAATAAATCAGTTGCAATTCAGACCAGGCCAGTCTGCAGAGTTTGCTGTGAGAGTAAGATGGGCTGAGACTGTGAGGAGGTGAAAGTTGCATGAGGGACCTGGAGACCTGAGCCAGGACCTTGCTGCTCCATTTACATGCTCTGTAACCACATGCAAATCATTATAGCTGTCCGAGCCTTAATTTCTCCAACTACACAATTCAACTAGGAAAAGGTTTTTAACAGGACAAATATTTTATGGTTTCAATCAACAAGTATTCAGTAATTATTTACTAAATGAGTGAATATATAAAATGAATGCAAAAACTAACAACTTATTTTGCTTTCAGATGCCCCTCTATGTGGCAAAGAAGGCTTTGATGTTCATTATTATCATTTATCATTTTGTTTTCTGGAGCACTACAGACTGGGCCTCAGCCAGAAAGATGTAAAGATGTTAGTGAACACAGAATGACAGGACAAGAGGAGGAACGGTGGATATATATGCCACTACTCAGACTCTCTTCAGGGGCTATTTTGCTGTGATTCAGAGGCCCAAACTCCACCCAATCTTGACAGTCCATTTTAGTTTTATTTAGGTTTTTACTGCCTATAAACTAAGAAAATACTTAGAGTTTAGTTAGCCTCCAGAAATTAAAATCTGCGTGTGTCATAACAGATCCAGATCTGGCCTCTACATGAGCTAACTTTCTCTCAGAAAACTGTGGTACAGA
Organism: Prionailurus viverrinus; assembly: GCF_022837055.1. Taxonomy (NCBI): domain Eukaryota; kingdom Metazoa; phylum Chordata; class Mammalia; order Carnivora; family Felidae; genus Prionailurus; species Prionailurus viverrinus. Next base: position 32,780,356 of record NC_062572.1, read on the forward strand.
GCAAGGTCTCCAGATATGTGCCCTGGTGCTGGCAATGACAGTCCTTATATAGACTGTACCCTCTTATATTTTTATAGGCCTACCCTAGAGGCAAAGGTTTGGTATAAATCAGCTATGGTTTAAAATTAGAAATAAGACTTTTTCATTTTCCTGGTATACTCTAACTTCTTAGAATATACCCAGAGCTTGATCTCTAATTAGTTTCATATTTCACTAAGTGTTTCACTGCTACCCACCAATAAGGAGTAGGTCACACAACTGATGATGGATGACAAAACTTTCAGGATACCCTGATCTGCTTCTTACCAAGAAGGAAATTATGCACATATTAGTACAGGAATAAGGCCCAAAAAGATGCCAAAAACAAACTCAAATCTTTTTTGTTAAGAATATATGTCTGAGGAATGAATAAAGAAAAAGAGAAAACTGAAAAAATGGAATCTTTAATAGCTGGCCAAGCAAAACTTGTACAGTGTTCTCATGACTTCAGGATTGTTTCATCTAAGTAAGTTAGATATGCAAAAAGGTATATGTTGAAATAGTAGGAGAATGCTTAGGACACAAACAAAATCAGATCAGTGAAGAGGCAGCTCTACAAACTCTTAAACTGACTGTATTAGTCACAGGTTCTCCAGAGAAACAAAAGCAATAGGATAATACACGTACATGCGCACATAAGAGAGAGAGACAGAAAAAGAAAGGAAACTGATTATGAAGAACAGGTCGCCCAATTAGAGAGGCTGAGAAGTCCCAGGATCTGCTGTCTGCAAATTGCATATACAAGTAAGCCAGTAACATAATTCCAGTCTGAGTCTAAAAGCCCAAGAACCAGAAAGCCAACAGTGTAAATCCCAGTCAAAGGGTAGGGAAGACCAATGTTGCAGCTGAAGAAGGCAGGCAGGAAGCAAAAGGGGAAAATTCATCCTTCCTTCACCTTCTGTTCTATGCAGGCCTTCAACAGATTGGATGGTGTCTACCCACAATGGGGAGGGCAATCTACTGTGTCCACTAACTCAGATGCTAACCTCATCTGGCAACACCCTCACAGACATACCCAGAAATGTTTAATCTAGGCACCCCTGACCCAGTCAAGTTGACACACAGAATTAGCCATCATACTGACTACAAGATAAACATTTAAGACACCCAAAGTACTAACACCTTTCTGTGAAGAACCATGAACAGAAAGGAATCCCCAGCTCCAATTTCTCTTCAAGAATTATGGAACTGAGATCCCTGAGAATCATGGAGAAACAAAGTCATCCAGTCTAATGATAAAGAGGAAGGAATGGATGCTCCCGTCAACAAACAGGAGGCATCAACTGTTCAGCCACACTCAGGAGTACTGAAGTCTTCTACAGGATTATCACCCCACCCAGTTTCTGAACCCACCACATCTACCAATGCATAAAAACCACACACTGGATATGGGAAAGTTATATACCCAGGGCTGAGAATCAGTCTTGTTGTCCCAAACTAAAAATACAGAATGTTCCAGTAATTTCCCCAGAAGTTGTTGCACCTCTCATATGATCCCCCAATGTTCATATGAAAGACTAAGGTAGAATATGGTTCTTCCTTAGGTAGGAGGAAGCCTATATTTTAGCATGATTGATTCTTCACCCCCAAAACTGCAAGTTCAAGTACCAAACTTCAACAAATAAGACTTTACATCTGTTGGTCTGCAGTGCAGCTCTTCTCTTCATAACTCTCTCTCCATGGCAGTCCCCACAGCTCAGGACTGGACACAGCTGGGTCTGCAGGTGAGCAGAGCCCTCTAGAACAGAGACAGATGGAACCCAGATGATTTTACCAATCTATCTTTACTTTGCAAAGTACTACAATGGACAACCAGCAATTCTTAATCACAGTCCCTATTTATGCTTTCTCCACTAAAAATTAAAGTTCCCAAGGTGCCTGGCTAGCTCAGTCGGTAGAGCGTCCAACTCTTGATCTCAGGGTCATGAGTTCAAGCCCCACAGTGGGCATGGAGTCTACTTGAAGAAATAAAATAAGGGCACCTGGGTGGCTGAGTCAGTTAAGCATCCAACTCTTGATTTCGGCTCAGGTCATGATCTTGGCTCAGGTCATGATCTCAGTGTTCCTGAGTATGAGCCCTGTATCAGGCTCTATGCTGACAGTGGGATTCTCTGTCTCTCTCTCTCTTTCTCTGCACACCCCCACCACTACCACATGCATGCACTATCTCTCTTTCCCTCCCTCTCTCAAAAATAAACTTTAAAAAAATAAGATAAAATAAATAAAATTTTTTAAAAAGTTCCCAAAAGATGGAGTCAATGTTTTTTATTCAATTGTACATTAAAGACAGATGACACTTCTCAAGAAGGTTTGAAGTGATTAGACAATTAGTCATCTAATAGTATTAAGTCTCACATTTACACATTTATAAATCCTTAAACTAGTCAATGTACTGCAATCTACAATACTCTATTAATTCCTTGTGACATTGTAACAGTCATCAGAAATCCTATTATATGCCTCCTGTAATCTCTCATTCCCTCAGTTTATTCATCTATGTAATAGGTACAACTGAGAAAAAAAAAAAAAACATAATGTGATTTAAGTCCCTAAGAAGTAATCCATTAGAACTCAACAGAATAATACAATACAAGCTCAGAGCATATTCAAAACAACAGGTGTAGTGTTGGGACCCTTACAGTTATGTGGAAAATACCAGTGGAGCATTCTCAATTTCTGCAAAGCAGAACACAGCCTAAGTTCCTTATGAGGTCAACTGGTCCTTATAACAGCCCTCAACTGCCAAAATGCCCAAAGGCCCGCATAATGCTGCTTCCACAGTGTTTTAGTTCTTTTGTCAAAGCTCCATACTTATTTTTTTCTAGGTAGTGTTTTATTTTTTTTTTTAAGTTTATTTATTTTGAGACTGAGAGACAGAAAGCATGCGTGCATTCTGGGGAGGAGCAGAGAGAGAGGGAGAGAGAGAGAATCCCCAATAGGCTTTGCACTATCAGTGCAAAGCCCCACAAAGGGCTCGATCCCACAAACCATAAGACCCAACCCAAGCTGATATCAAGAGTCAGACACCCAACCGACAGAGCCACCCAGGTGCCCCTCTGGGTAGTGTTTTAAATGATTCTGAGTAGGCTATTGTATCAGCAAGTCTTAAGTGCTTTGTTAGTGTCACCAAAATACAGGAGGTATGGTCTATTGCCAAAGTTGGTAAGAACTGTTTATTATGGCCCTTGATTCACTTTATAGCAGTGGTTTCAAAAGCATTTTTCATTTGTAGTCACAATATTGTGCAAATTACTTTATGGATCCTTTTGTTTAAATTGTTATGTTAAATAAGCATTAATTATTTATTAACATTAAATTAATTAATTTTAATAAATTGATTGATTTAATTAATTAAAATTAAATTAATATTAAATTAACTATTAACTGCTTGTTAATTATTAATTATTAAATAAAATTATTATGTTAAATAAAATATTATTCTGTTAAAATTGCGTTATGTTAACAATATTTTAGTATGAAATAGCCAAAGTTGTATAATTCTGGGTTATATTCTACTTACATTTAGTTAAGGAATAATAAAACCACTATGTTTTATCAATTAAAAACAAACCCACAGGATACATTAAAATTGTTACATAAGTAACTCTTTTCTTCCAAATGTGAGAGGAATATAAATTGATAAATTATTCCCATCCCACCTTCTTCATGGAATACAGTAATCATTTTTGGAGATAATGATAATAGTTTCTGGTCATTTATCTGATAGTTTCTAGGTCTATATTAGATTTTCTAAAAACTCTAGAAACTTAGATAATTATACTAAAACTAGCTTTACAGGTACATTTTGCTTTAATCTCTTTGCCTCCTTTGATATAAAGTTTTTAACATTTTTCTCTTTATTGAACCAATGTCATCAGTGATTCTTTAATTGATCTTCTATTAATTATTCTTAATTTTAGGAATTTTATATTAGTTACTACCATTTTCTCTGAAATATTTAATTATCTGATTTTAATTTAGACTAAGTCCATTCCTCATAATAAGTGTTTCTCTCTCCACTCACCCATACTAAGTTCCACATGAAATCAGAATAGTAATAGTAATAAGAATTTGGGCGCCCCCTCCATAATGTGAGAACAGATGGTGGAGAAAATGTATAAGCCCACTCAACAGAGTCAAATCATCACAGCCAGGGCGTGAGACAAGAATGTAAATGAGTATGTACAGGCCAAGAATAGATTATTTATCCAAAAGATGTCACCACCCCCTCACCCATCTTCCAAAGTAAAGCAAGAGCTCATTTCTCACATCCCTATTTCAGATCCAACCCAGGAGATACAGAACACAAAATCCATTTTATCCTTACTTTTGGTTACCTAAGATTCATTAAAATGCATTTGTGAAAGACTGACTACAAAGCTCTTGAGTGTTCCCAATTCTAATGGCAGAATATCAACAAGGAAATTTTCCAATCGCATTTAGAGATGGGGTGAAATTCTTTTTTTCCAGCTTTATTAGGGTATAACTGACAAAAGGGGTAAAATTCTTAAAAGTACTTCTAGGTAGTTATAGGAAGAAGATAAGATATTAGGTTAGGGGATTTTGAAACCAGGAGTTCACTAAACAAAATCACCCAAATTGAAGGTTAACTATAATAATGCATGCTTTAGGGTTACTTTTTTTCAGATGATATAAACAAGAGTGAGTGTGAGTTGCAACAGGCCTCAAGGCATCCAGGTATAGACAAGAAATGCTTTGGATAACGGGTAGACCAAGAGGAAAATCTCTATAGCTGTACTAATGAGGTAGAAGGATACATAGTACTAAATGTTAAAGTTTAACAACTGTTTTCTGACAACTCAAGAGACAGACAAAAACTTAACAGAATGGATGATCGTCATGTATAAGACAAGTTATAATTTGTGGCCTACATGGCCTTTTCAGAAGTCCTACTCTCTTATTTGTTTTACACTTTTGTGATGATCATGCTGATGACCCCCAAATCTCCATCTTGTCATCATGACCTCTCCTAGCCTCAGACCGCTTGCTGTTTAACCTCTAGCCATCTCCCCATGATGTCCTACAGGCATGCCAGTCAAGAAATCTCATCCTGGGTGAGCTCCACCTCCTAAGTTGCCTGTCTCTACTCATACCATCTTCTCATTTTCCCAAGGATGACGCCTAAAAGTTATTTTGGAATCCACATTTGCTTAGTGGGCACACCCAAAGCCTCTCGGTTTCAGGCCCTCTTCTCTGTCACTACTACCCAGTTCAGGCCTTCTCACCGCTTCCCTGGAAGAGCCTCCATGCTATGTTATTCTTTCTGGCTGGTCTGCTTAGCTTCTGTCTCTCCCCTCCATGTACTCCTACCCATGACCACCAGACTCGCCTTCCCTAAACACGTATCTAATGTCATCTTCCCTGAAAAATGCAAAATGGTGTTCCCCACACTACAGGATAATTTATGCAGAGCATTCAAATGCTTTATGGTCTGGTCCCAGCTTTCTTTTCCAACCTTATCTCTATCTCTTGTCTTCCTTCTCAAGCACCCCACCCATTTCTATTCTAACACACTGTTAGTTTTCCCACACCCACACATTTGTGTGAGACTTTCCCAGTGTTCAGAATGCTCTCTCCTTACTTTTGTCCACCTGGAAAACTACAGTTTTAAAGTTTAAGAGCCACTTTAAATGTCACCACCTCTTGAGTGAACCAACAAAGCTTCCTAGACAGATGTACATATATATCTCTGCCTGGGGTCCCCTTGGACACCGTGCTGAGCACACGTCACCAGGGACTAGAACTAAGGACATATTGTGGGTCTCCTCCATCATACCATGCATCCCACTGTAAGGCAGGAACTGCTTCCCATTCATCTTTGTGCCCAAGTTCTTTTCAGAGTGCCCAGCTCTATAAATGTGTGTTAAAGATAAAGTATATCCAAACAGCTGTTTGTGATCCTTATTTTCCCATGGCTCTTCTTCCAACAACTTCTTTTCTTGGTGACTTACAAACATCTTCATGTACTTTTGAAAGCCAAAGTCTGCCCACATTAAGACGAGCTTCTCTATCTTCTCACATATTAGTTTTATTTCTCAATTTGATGGAGGCATTTCACACACTACAGAGAATGGAAGCATAGTAAGTAGGTAGGCTCCTAAGGGTGAGTCTAGCCTTACAAGCTGCTGTACCACACAGAAGGCACTGCAATGAACTGATACTGTAAACTTAACATGAAAACCTTCCTAATTACATGATTGTTAGAAGTCGCTCTAGTAAAAACTTATGAGGAATTCTTATTACAAAATCATGTATTATTATCCTGAAAAGGTCACAATTTATTATTTTTCCAATATTCAGGAAATACAAGAATCTAACCAGAAATTTTCCCATTTCTGTATTTCTTCACATTTCCTGACGATGCCCCTTATTAGCAGCCCTGACAAAACAAAAGCAACTTGTAGGCTAAGTGGGTTGTTCCTGGAAGTTGGCATCTGGCTCTATTTGGAGTCCTGTCTAAAGAATAATGCCTCAGAGCACCTGGGTGGCTCAGTCAGTTGAGCATCTGACTTCAGCTCAGGTCATGATCTCACGGTTTGTGAATTCTAGCCCCAAGTTGGGCTCTGTGCTGACAGCTCAGAGCCTGGAGCCTGCTTCAGATTCTGTGTCTCTGTCTCTCTCTGCCCCTCCCCTGCTCACACTCTGTCTCTCTCTCTCTCAAAAATAAACAAACATTAAAAAAAAGAATAATGCCTCACTCAGAAACATGTGTTAGAGGCTTATTGGCCGCTGATAACATTTATTACCTCTATAATACAGTTCTCAACTTTACTCTTTTATTTCCCCTTAATTAGTTTATATTTATAAGTCTTGTAGTTTCAAGTAGATTCCCTCCACACTTCAATATACCTTTGTTTTGAATTCCTAACAGAATCTACTTGGGAGTGTGCTTTAAAAAATAAGTTTTGGGAGTTTTAACTTTTTTTAAATGAGGATACCCAAAAAAACTGAAAGCAGGGATTCAAAGAGATATATGGACACCCATGTTCATTAGCAGCATTATTCACAATAGTCAAAAGTTAGAAGCAAGCCAAGTGTCCAACAATGAACGAATGGATAAACAAAATGTAGCATATCCATACAATGTAATATTAACAGCCTTAAGAGGGGAAGAAAATGCTGACACATGCTACAATGTGGAGGAATAGAAGATTTAGGAACTAATTAAAGATCAAAAATCAGGTAACTAACCTAAATAGTAAGAATTTCTTTTAATAATAACTCAAAAGTACCATTATGTCTTGCAAAGCAATAAAAAACACTTCACAAACCTACTTGGACCCAAGAAACAATTCTTTCTCAAATGATGGCATTTTCTTATTTTTATGAGATCACTGGGGGTACAGGGTGATGAGTGAGGTAATGGGACATGCAGCAGTTGCCAGACTAAACACCAGAGGAAGTAGAACTCCCTGCCCAGTCACTGTACTGTGTAAATGCAGCTCAACCCAAGTCTAGAAGTAAAAAAGCCAAAGCATTATATTCTTGGAATGTAACAGCACAGGAAAAATTTTAGAACAGAACAGAACCTACATAACAGGTAGCAACTTAGAAACTTTTAAAAAATTAATGCAGACTCAGGTCAGAGAGTGCTTAGGATGAGTACTCCCTGCCCAAATGCCCCATTTCCAAAGCGTTGCTGTGGAAGACAGAGAAGTGACCATTGTAACTCACAAGCCCAACAATACCATGGTCCCCCTGATCCTGTAGCTCTGTGAACTCAAGAGAACAACTTCTGTTCCTCAGTGGAACATGCAGCCCAGGGAGTGTAAGTACCACTGCTGACCTGTCCTAGGCACTCTCTCCTACATGATCATTTAGCCACTGTCATGCTTTGTATTTGTAAATTATCTGTACCCTTATTCAGCAGTCTTGTCCCCAAAATACGATGGGCCCAGTTAGACTGAAGGTTCTGAAGCAGAGCACTGCTGAGCACCCCCAACACCCACAGCAAGTTGTGAAAGCCAAGATGAAGCACTCTTGTTGCCTGACGTTTCCTCCACCATCTATCTCCAGACAAGTATGTCCCCCAACTTCCCTACTGTAATCTCCAGGTGTAGGAAAATGTGGAGAACCATGCAAAGTAGATCCCAGGAAAAGAGGGAAAAACCATTAAATGTCAGGCTGAATCCACACAGACCCCAGACATCCTAAAAGCAGCAGACACCTCTCTTCCCTGAGCTGGCAAAGTTAACCGAGCAGCCTTCAGCAGGAACCATCTCCAACACAAAAACAAATATTACATGAAGTTCAAGAAGAAAGCCTACAAAACAAAACCCCAGTGGAAACCTCCAACAGTCCCCTTTTTTGTTAGGTTACACAATTTATAACTGGGTCCCTCTCCTCCCTCTGCCTGTCGACATCTCTCTCTGCCCACACTCATTACATTTCCAAAATGATTTTTCCAAGTTAAATGAACTTCACGTCTCATGCTCTACCGCGAATGCTCTTAACCTTTTTGGAGGTCAAAATCTTACTGAGAATCCCATCAAAGCCTTGGCTTTCTCTGCAGGAACAGGCACAATTTCAAGGAATTCACATATGTCCTGGGTCCCCTGGAGGTTAAAAACCTCTGTCCCAGTGGCTGCTTCCTTCCATTTCCATTCTATGTTGAGTTTGAGAAACATTTGGCAACCTACCTCCATTTGTGAGAATTATGTAACTAACAAATTTCAAAAATCCATAAGGACTCCTTTTGATAGGGTGGCCCATCCACCCCACTGATATCAAGACTCTAAGGGAGGTCACATAAGCTCAAGAGGTTCAGCCAGTCTGACACACAGCAGCCCTGAAGGATGACTCCCTCCCAGATTATGATACCTGCTCCCTGTGACTGCCCTCACACAGGTACCAATGTGACTTTGTGGGGACCGCTGAGACTCAGTCTGTTACAATTGGCATCAGTTGCCACAGGCAAGTCATCACAAGAACCTGACCTTGGTAAGCACATTTTACACTTGAGTGCTGTTCATCCGGGTGACACCAAGCGGGGGTTGGGGAGGCAGGAAGACACACAGTGACAGTGACAGTGCCAGAGCATGCTGCCAGGCATGGCCCCCCACCCCACAGGCTGCAGAAGCTGCCTCACCCACACAGAGAGACCGAGCCCACAAAGCCAAACTTCTGAGCTGCTGCTGAGACTCCCATAAAAAGCAATGCTATTTCTAACCACCCTCACCATGGAAAAATACACATGCCACCAAGCAACCCAGAATCTCTGAAAGGTTTATTTTTATACTCTTCCCCACGCCCCCTACTCTTACCTCCCCCACAAAAATTTTAGGTGGAAAATTTGCTAGCTTTTTAGCAGTTTGACACAACTGTGCTAGGCATGGGCTGACGAAGCTGTTAGCACACTCCTTTTGATTTTAAAGCAAAATGAAAAGGTATTTTTCTGACACAGCCCTGAATGAGTCTACTTTAAGAAAATAATATAGTCCAATAATAGGAGGACAGAATCCAACAAATTAGGAAAAGAAAATTCCCCAAGTTCCCAGACCACAGACAAAAATGACAGAGATAACAAGTTTCTCTTCCCTGTCTCTAAAAGTGGTGCTCCTGCTTGTTGGACTTCCTCTTCACATTGCTGGTTTTTCCTAATTCAAACATGGCACAAAGCATCCCTGATGCTCTTGCTGAGTTTCGATTTTTCTTTTGCCACTCTTAAACTTAAATCTAAAGAATGAGGGGAAAGCGGTGAGATGGACTTCAGACCTGAGGCCCCTGACACAGAGGAGAGAGAAGGGAAAGCAAGTGGGAAGCAGAAGGGCCTGAATGAGGCCTCGAGAACCCAAAAACTCTTTCAGAAGTCCAGGGGAAACCCGGAACTAGTCAACCTGGGATCTGTCCCAGGACCCCTCCCACTGGGAACTTTGGTGTCACTTCTCTAATGACAAACTAGAAAGCCAGAGAGGCACCGGTCCACCACTGTCTGGCTTCTCACACAGACAGGAAGTTTCAGTGCAGCCTTTGAATGATCCTAACCTAATTGTAAAGCAGAGTTTAAATTTTCCTTCAAGTTAGGGAACCTCCAGCACAATATGGTCATTTATACCACAGCTCCAAATGTTTTTGTTTGATCACATTTTCACAGTTTAATCTATTTTACTGTACATGCCAAGGAAACATCTGGAGAAAATAGGCATTGCTTTATTTACCAGTGTAGAAAGCAGGGACCTACACTCAAAGGTGTTGCTTCTCCCAGCACTATTGATCCTCTTTGGTTTTTAAACTTTAAAAGTTTAAATTTAACACAAAGCCAAGAAGTCAGGAATGCCGGGCTGGTTTCTGAGGTGATGTTTTCATGCTGGAGTATCTCCCCACTGGGACCACAGGTCTTATGCAGGAAGACTTTCACAAGGCGCCCAATTCCTCATCAGCTACTTCAGGTCCTTTAAGGACCTTAAAGGAAACCAAAAGAGAGGTGGGATTTTCCCCATCTGAACCTTTCTCATCTGTGCTGAGAGCCAACCAGATCTAAGTCTGAGATTTCATTCTTTCATGACAAAGACAGGAAATGGTGCAAAAAGCTTGAATTAGGGATTTCTTCACCTATATCCCAGAGGCACTGTGCTCAGTCAAGTCACCAGCACCAGCAGTCCACCACACCTGGCTCCAGCAAGAAGATGCCTCAGGAAATTCCTCAGCAAACCTCCTTCACCCTGAGAGAGGACAGAGAGGTCCGCGCCTCTGCTCCTTCTCCTCCTCTGATCCTGCCAGCACATGGTGCTTGAGTAAGAGCTAGTATTTGGATGGCAAATAACTGGCATTTTATTGAACTCCCACTATGCATGAATGCCGAATGAGGCATCCTCACAAAAATCCCACAAGATAAATATTATTCCATTTAAAGAGGAGAAAAGCTCAGACTCAGAGAGGCTTAGGACTTGTCAGAGTAAAAACGTGAATGAAAGTGGCAAGGACAGAATTTGAGCCAGAGGCCGTGTTTCCAACTACACTTTACAAATGTGACACACCGAAGAGGCATCTGTCTTCAAATTTATCGGAGAGGTTAAAATTTTGAAATACATTTAATAACAACCTAAACATGGGGACCCAACTCCATTTTAGAACCAAGTCCAAAAAACCCACTGTTCAGTAAGACAAGCACATTCTGCAGTTAATGCAAAAATCCAGCCAAGTAGTTGAAGCAGAGTGGTAATGCCACCTGTCCATCTTATCAGCACTTAGGAATGTCTCACGGTCCAGCTGTGAGCTTTGAGAGACAGAATTTTACAAGTAACAAAGCAAATATAAATTCCAGGACAGTCAGCTGTAAGAACCTATTTTAGAGGTGTGAAAGTTCTTGCAACACCTCAGAATCCAAGTATGTGTTTGAAAGTGACCCGGGATACACAAAGCAACATGCAGTTCTGCAGACAGGGGTCTGTTCTTCAACCATTCTAATGTTCATAAGGAGCAACAAAGCTTTGTATTTCATTTAAAATCCATATAGAGGAATGTAGTCAAGAAAAAGTTTTCCATTACCAATTTTGAAAGTTGCTTAAAATAGCTGACAGAATGAGGTAACTCCATATATGGGGGGAAATCAGGTTTTTATGTAATTTGCAAGTATATGTCTACATTTGTCAAAATTTTATAAATCAAGCTGCACTGTCCTTAGGAGCATAGTCCAGTGGTAGCTCTGGTTACCCAGTAAAATTCTAAGTGAAGATGGCTTTAGTTTTTGGTGAGTAAAGTTAAAGAAAACTGTATCTGAGATGATAGAAAAGAAACTAAATTATGCCTGCATTCTCTTCGGCCCTGGTAGAGATGAATTGCTGCCTCCCACCTTAAGGTGGTGGTGGGTATGCCAAATTATGGAAGAAAAATAGCACAATTCATCAACACTCACCAAGTAAGGGAAGGTAAGGGATTCTCAAAATGCTGCCCTATGAGGCAATAAAGAATCACATGAATAAGAAATATTTCATCAGTCACCGAACATATCTTTAAGGCACATAGCTGGAATACTCCCCATGAAAGCTTACCACCTACCCTGGAATAGCACATCAAATGGGCTTGAAATACCTGATAGTAGAATATCTGAAAATAAAGTATCTGAATAAAATATCCGAAAGTAAAGTATATTTCAGATATTTAATAGTAAAATCCACTCAGGAAAGAAACACATACAAATTGCACCCACTCAACAACAGAAAGGAAATGCACCCAACATGGACTCAGAGAGTGTGGGTTGTTACACACCGCGGGCTTCATAGCACTTAGTTTTAGGAAGGTTCCAAACTATGAAAAGTCCATTTAAATTCAAGGGTCTGTGTGCCTCAGTGAGGGAGCACATTAATAGATTGCCTCATCTATTTCCAAATGCAACCACAAATAAAAAAGCTTGGATATGCTCCAGTGGGGGAGGGGAGTGTCTTTATCAATTCATTTCATTTGACAAAAGTTTTACTGAGCTCCTTTGTACCAGGCACTGCTTTAGGCAGTAGGAGGGAAGGACGGAGATTCTTGCCCTTTTAAAGCTTACATTCTAGTAAGAAACTTGGAATAAACAATGAGTCATACCTGGCATATTACATTTTAGGAAAAAGTTGCACTTTATATTTTACAGAATTTCTTACTTTCCTGAAGACTCTCATGTATTTTTTTTTTCATTTAATGTTCCCTACAGCCTAGCAATTAGGCAGAACAAGAATCACTAAAATCAATTAAGAGTTGACAAAACAGAGGCACCAAGAGCTAAAGAGGTACACCTAAAGTGAAAAGCTCAGGGCAGGCAAGCTGAGGCAGGGTAGGATGCTCCTGGCACCCTCCCAGCACCTTCACTGACTGTCCCCCAACAAGGGCAGCCTTTGAATTGATCTTTGGGTCTGAGGATGTCCAGAGATGACCAAAATACATAGGGATCACCTAAGCTTCCAGATAACCCAGTGCTCACCCACTCTCCAAAACAGAAACACACAGGCACACAAATGTAAGACCAAATGCAGCAAATTAGGTCATCCCCGCCCCCCCACTTCACAGTATAAACCATACATGCTATCAATACAGGGAAAGAAAAACCTACCCACCTGATATCACAATAGCTAAGAAAGAGAAAGGAACTAGTATTTATTTAGTGTATGCTATATGCCAGATGCTGTATTAAGTATGATGGCTCATTTATTTCTCATGGCAATCCCATTGTTATCCTCATTTTATGAAGTAGGAAATCAAACAAAACAAAGAATTTAGAATGAGAAAGAAAGAATCCCATTTCCCACTGACCTTAAATGTTTTTAAGTATCTGGGCTTTAAATGCTCAGGCTCAGCAACAAATACAAGTTGAACAGTAAGACTATTTTTTCAGTAAATCTAGAAATACATATTTTATATACATTCACAGCCCAAAGTGAATTATAAACAAAAAAGAAAAGCCACATTCAATCTGATATCATGCAACTTTCCTCGTACCAGAAAAAACTAAATTAGTAAATAGTTTTTGTGCCTAGAAATTACACGACATTCTTAAGAGGTACACCATCTCAGAACAGTTAGCGCTGTGACAAGCTTTGCTTCACAAACATCAGAGAAGAGTCTTAAGTTCTACTCACCTTTTAAGCTGTATGAAAAAGATGTGAGTTCTTGAAAATGGTCCAATCAGGAGATAGCAGTGTGATGTTACAAATATAGAGCTTGAACTGCTAAAAGGAAAAATAAAGAATTTCAGTGAGCCATTTCATGGTTTCTCTTAACAGACTATCCCTTTCCCCAAGTTCCAAAAAACAGTTGAGCCACAATTACTAAAATGAATAAAAGAAGATCACAAAGATAAGCATCAAATAATGAAGAGAGAATTACAGCAAAAAAATCTCAGGTAAGGGACATACTGAGCTAGGGACAAAATCCCCCTATCAGTTCTCTAGCATCCACAAGGGGCCCCTGTTCTTATCTTCCAAACAAAAGAGATATGATTCATTCTCCAAACACACAGACCTTTTCTTCAATGAAGGACCAAGAACGAATAATGAACAATGTCCTTATTGGATTTGGGGGGTGGGGGGTTTCTAATCATAGACGTACTAAGTATGGCTCTGTAAAGCCCACTTTCTTTCTTAACAGTCCAAATCATCTTGTAAGCACATGGATCCACACAATCCTTAACTGTAAAGAGAGGCAGGCCCAGTGGCACCTTTTTCCTCCCACACAATATGTTTAATTTTGCGGAAGCAACACTGACCCCTGCTTAGTGAAGACCCTAGGGTGAACATCCATGGTTCTGTCTGAAAGACTTGTCTTTCCACCTGCCCTTCACCTTGCAGGTAGAACATCCTCCAGTCTGGAGCTCTACACTTTGTCCAGTTCCAGTTCACACAATCTATCACGATCATCCTCACCCCAACTCGACGAGTATGCTCTGTGTGCATCACACACTCCAGGTCATATAAGGTGACTGCCTTGTGCCTTACAAAGCAGTTTCAGGTAAACTCAGTCAGCTCTGCCTCAGATACCACAAGCACCTCTCAGCACCCAGCCTGCCAATGTGTAGGATTACACTCCTGTCCAAGGTTGAATAAGCTACCATCTGTCTAGTTTGTGTGCTATAGTGTACCCTCCAGGAGACTTGTCCCTCAAAGTGTGTTCCTGCCATATGTCACTCCTGGGTGATCAGCCAATGCTAAGACATCCGGATAAAAAATGACTACGTCTAGCCAGAAGATCCTGAGAGATTCCTATGGAGGTCCACCCTGAACACATGAGCCTAACAGGTCGCTGTTTTTATGTAACCCCTTACTATCAATACTGTGAACCCACAGACATTACTTTCTCCTCCTGTTTTCTATCTGCTAAGAGAAGAAACAATCCACTTCTCGTTTTCCAAATAGTAGTTTTTATTCCCCAACTGGGACTGCTATCATCAGTCTTCCTAGGATTCAAATGTTCAGATTAATTGGGAAAAGAAGTTGGTGAAATAACCAGAAATGTACCTTGGTGGGCAAAATTACTCTTGAGTGCAGGCAAACCTGTGACTCGCTTCTAACCAACAAAATATGGCAAAAGTAATGACGTGTCATTCCCTTGATCAGGCAATGCTATGTAAGACTCCATCTCAGCAGACTAAAGAGTGACAGACTCCCTTTCTAGCTCTGAAGAAGCTGCTATATCGTGACAGGGCCTGTGAAAAGGCCACATGGCAAGGAACTGCAGAGACCTCCAGGAGCTGAGAGAGAGATATCCAGCAAAGAAAAAGGAACATCAGTACGATAGCTACAAGGAAATGAATTCTGTCAACAATTTAAATGATCTTAGAAGTGGATTCTTCCCACTCATACCTCGAGGCCCACACCTTGATTGCAGACTTCTGAGATCCTGAGCAAAGAACCATTTAAGCCATGCCCAAACTCCTGACCCATGGAAACTATGAGATAATTTATGGGTGCTGGTTTAAGCCATTAAGTTTATGGCAATTTGTTATGCAGCAATAGAAAATGAATTTAACTTCATAATTAAGTATAGGGATATACTTAAATACATATATATTACATGCATCCGTAACTGGTACAACTGAACAACGCTTCCTACCTGCCTCATCCAGCCATAAGTGAAAATTTATTTCTCCTTCTTGACAATGAGCTCCTGGTGGACAAGAACCACATCATCAT